>NW_027266273.1:10365000-11680000 GCF_022045235.1 Haliotis cracherodii
AAAGACTCTTATACGTCCTATGTTGTGAATAGAGCCTAATATGGCGACAAGGTGACAACGCGACATTTTTCAAGGTCATACAATTTCATCGAATCGACTCGCTTATCTTAAATTACTGCATTTTTAATAAAAAACAAAGTATGATCTGTAATTATAGATGAATGAGCCCAGGATTGAACTCAGTCACAACAATTACCAACCCGCATACACATACATGTACGTCCGTAACGAAGGAGTAACGCCGGTTATATGAAGGTTGCTTTATTAAGTACATGTATGTAAACATCGTTAATTTACCAAGCTTTTTAATATTTTCGTAAACAAGGATACCATGAATGCTTAACGCAGTTTAGTTATTTCACGCATGGGGTGCTGACAAACCTAGTGATTCGAACCAGCAACCATAGGTTTCTGGCACGGCTAGGGGACGCATCTTTTCACAGACAAGACGACTGAGTCAGTCGTGCCCCCATCGCTTTGAAACGTTGTTGGTGGCCGGGATTAAATGAAATTGAAAAAAAGAGTTGTTTCTATCTGTCGAAACATTTTAGTTGCTGATACTTTTGTTTTAGAATCGATGGAACTGAAAAAGACCAGTGGACTATGAAAGGCGTATACTCGTAGACGTACCACACATTAATGGAAAAGGACGACAGTGCGACATTATTTGTATACCGCCTTATCGCGCCTTTTAGCGCATTTTCACATTTTAGACACAGCATAGCTTCACCTTGAACAAATTCGTGTTGTCGCATTGATGCCCTTTAGCAAAACCAAACTTATTTTTCAAAGGACGACAAGGCGATCATTGGTCAAAGTTCGCGTTGTGGCATCGTCTGGATACCGCGCTGTTTAATTTTGGCATTTTACGCTTGTATTGTAAGGGGGACAATACGACAATGTCCTTTCTGGGATTCCTTTGTAGCTGATGTCTGACAATACCAATCGTGGTTGGTTTAGTTTGTTTGTTGTTTAACGCCGCACTGAGCAATATTCCAGCTATATGACGGCGGTCTGTGAATAATCGAGTCTGGACCAGACAATCCAGTGATTGATATCATGAGCATTGATCCACGCAATTGGGATCGATGACATGCATCAAACAAGTCAGCGAGCCTGACCACCCGATCCCGTTAGTCGCTTTTTACGACAAGCATAGTCGCCTTTTACGGCAAGCATGGGTTGCTGAAGACCTATTCTATCCCAGATCTTCTGCGTGACGCTCTCCGCTGCACTGAACGCGACCACCCACCCAACTCTTAAACTAAAGATTTTACAGGTTTATTTCTAGTGAGTTATTATGTACATTTAAAGGAGAAAGTTTTATGTTGTGTATTTACCATGTTTTATGTCAGTTAAATAAAACTGACCCTTTCCCCGAACACCGTGATCATTATTTACATGTGCTTGAGATCGTTGGAGATGTTAAAATCTGATAACGTCGTGTGACCATCCGATAATGTGAATAGTGTCTAATAATGTCAGAATATATATGATTTTGTTTGGTTTGTTTGTTGTTTAACGCCGCACTCAGCCATATTACAGGTATATGACGGCTGTCTGTAAATAATCGAGTCTGCATCGCAATTGGGATCAATGACATGCATCAACCAAGTCAGCGAGCCTGACCGCCCGATCCCGTTAGTCGCCTCTTACGACATGCATAGTCGCCTTTTACGGCAAGCATGGGTTGTTGAAGACCTATTCTTCACGGGCCAGAATAAATATGACAATGTGAGTGATCAAGTTTTCAACTCAACTTTCAAATATAAACGGCGTGGCAGCTTTATGTCATGGAAAGCCCGAAGTAACACTGGTCGTAGACGAAACCAACGCCAACAGCAGCGGATCCTGTATAACCAAGGTACCCAACTCAACGAATTGCGGTTGCCTTAGACCACTGGACTTCCATACATATATATAGTCTTTCATTTTATACAAATATAGAGGTAACAGACATTTCATCAAGAACGGTGTGTGTGTGTGTGTGTGTGTGTGTGTGTGTGTGTGTGTGTGTGTGTGTGTGTGTGTGTGTGTGTCATTAAGTTTGTTTTGAAATAATTTTTAATTTTATCATAATACATTTTATTTGAAAAACATGGATGGAAGGGAGATCATTTCTAAATACGATTTGCGTGGTGTACCCCAAAAAGAATTGATAAATTCAAAAATGATATGAGTTTCGGTGTTGATAACGATTTCATTCGAGGAGTAATTGGAAGAGGACTTGGGTACTATTTAGAATGTGAATTTGTAGTGAATAAATCACTGATCGCGACTGACTTTTGAACTAAAGAAATTTGTAAATACCTTATAGACACTAACGAAGGGACCAAACGAATTATTAACCAAAATTCTTACAAACCTGTGGCAATTGTTCCTCCATTCAATGATATATATATATATATAAGAAAATTCAAGACTACATCGACAATAATGTAAACAACATCAGCAACCGACAGTTATAGAACATTATGGGAAACATGTTATGGATCCAGGGACTTAAAAAATTCACATCATATTTGGAGAGCGAGATTTTCACCATGAGATGAAGGTAAGACATTTTATTGTTCAATTATACAAACTAATTAGATCAAAACTAGACTACGGCTGCGCCATATACAACACCCTAAACAACTCTCTATCTAAAAAACTTGACTCAATACAATATCAGGCTCTCAAACTAATTACACGCACCTCCTCCACTTCACTTCAGGTCTTAACAGGAGAAATGCCACTAAGTCTATGCAGGGAACAGCTAAGCTTAAATTTCTGGGCCGCGTCCCAATCAAACCCTCTCATCCAAAACATAATAAACCAAAATATCACCCCCAAAAACCAAGCTCTAGCTCGTAAACACCCCTTACTTACACCAATATCCCAAAGAATAACAAACTACCTCAATGAACACCAAATTAAAAATCTTAAACAAAACTGCAAACAATCAAATATCTTCACCCTTAAACTTAAAATACCCAAAATAGACACAACACTAGCTAGCCAAATAAATAAACAAACCGACCCAAACATAGCTAAAACCACCACACTAGCATACATACACGAAAATTGGCCAAATTGGTGTCACATTTACACGGACGGATCTTCAGATCCGACCTCCAAACACACAGGTTTCGGAGTCCATACCACACAACCAACTAAAACCACACAATCCTTCCGACTCCCAAACAACCAATCAATATTCACGGCAGAACTAATGGGCATGGCCTCAGCCCTCCATAATCAAGAATCCAAAAACCACCAAAAAAATCCTAATACTTACCGACTCCCTAAGTGGACTGCAAGCCCCCCAAAACAAAAATACCCAAAACCGACCTAAATTAGTAAATCAAATACTTAAAAGCTCCAACGACCTAACTAAGGCAGGCAAACAAATAACCTTCTTGTGGATACCCGCCCACGTAGGAATATACGGTAATGAAAACGCCGATAAGGCAGCCAAACTATCCCTCAAAATCCCAGAAATAAGCTTAAGCTTACCCATCTCAAAATCAGAAATTAAAAGCGTAAGCAAGCAAAAAATCACCCAAAAATGGCATAACCTATATCTAAACTCAAATAGCCAAATCAAAAAAGTACTCGGCAAACCACTAACCAAACCAAAAATTCTCCATCCATTCAAAAAAATCGACAGAGTAATCACTTAACTCCAAACAGGACACACCAACCTAAATAACCACCTAAAAAAAATTAAAAAAACATACTACAGGTAACTGCCCACACTGCAAACAAATAGAAACCCCGGAACACGCTCTCATCCACTGCACACACTAACTAACACATCGAACCGCATTACAAACCACCCTCAGTCTAAACAAGGCTCTCACTCTAGAAGCAATACTAAACCCACAAAATAAACTAGAAAACTTCAAGGCCTTAGGCGTATTCTTAATCAAAACGGAACTAATAAAACGCATCTAAAACACTATAATCTACCAAATCAAAATTACATAAACAAACAAACATCCACCATACCCAGCTCCCTTAGTTCTCCTCCCCAACCCCATCGGCATCTATTCCAAATCTCAAAATTCCCAAATTCTATATAAGTTGCCCCCAAAGCCCCCTCTTGGGTTGCACACACCACTTTCGCCCCTTTCGGAAACACATTAAATGGCCTGGCCGGGCCCGTGTGCGAAATACGCATCATGTTGGAAAGCGCACGTTAAATCTCCAAAGTAAGTAAGTAAGTAAGTCAAAGTGGAGCCCTTTTCCCTCTACATTCTCAACATAGTCTCTTTCAAAAGTGTTTGGCTTGTGTTGGGTCCGACTTGGCCCAGGCTGTCAAAATCAACTTTAAACACATAGGTGTATCTTCAAATGTGTTTACATCTATAAACTATCTACCTATATTCCACTTTATAATGTCACAGTACATCGCATTTAAAGAAAACTGGTCCGTTAAAGTCAAACACTTTTACTGTATTTTCTTAAGAAAATCTTTGTCAGAAGTGTTCGGTCCGGCTTGGCCAGGGCTGTCAAAATCAACTTAAAACTCACAGATGTAACATCAAATGGATTCACATCTATAAACTAGTATAATATCTAGCTACATACCACTTTATAGTGTCTCAGATAGCGGTATTTAAAGAAAACAACAGTCTCTATCAAAAGTGTTTGGCTTGTGTTGGGTCCGACTTGGCCCGGGCTGTCAAAATCAACTTTAAACACATAGGTGTATCTTCAAATGTGTTTACATCTATAGATTAGTATTATTTCTACCTAAATACCACTTTATACTGTCACAGTCCATCGTATGTAAACAAAACTAGTCCGTTAAAATCAAGCACGTTTACTGTATTTTCTTAAGAAGATCTCTGTCAGAAGTGTTCGGTCCGACTTGGCAAGGGCACGGATCGGGTCTGATGCCAGCTGTTTTTAACCTGCTGGTCGCAGATGTAGCCCATCATGCGCGATAAAGTCCTTCCTTACTGTGCCGGTTGACATGAATTCAGGGTGTCCTACTACATTAGTCGATCCGCGTAGGCCTTCTTGTTCAGGGAATCGTGGTTTGAAATGCCCTGGCCATGGCGCCACCGGTTCCGATCTCTCGGGGTGACGCCGGAAAAGAATACCACAGCTCTGTACAAACATATATCTTAGACGTTATTTACACCCAAAACAGTACTTTTGCCTGTCAAGTCAAACAAATCGAACGAACCTATTGTAATATGTTGTCATCTGACAACGCTATGGATTATGTGTGATGATGCATTGCGAAGGCACCTTAAGAGCCGGTAATTTACATACAAATATTTGATTGTGTATGACAGGAGATGATGACATACCGTGGGTTCCGTTCCCTTAATAAGCCCAGCAGTTTGGTGAAGTCTTCGAAGACTTGTCGCCGCGTCCTGGGTATGTAAGCCGGGTCATTGATCCCAACATGGCTTGGACAACATCTCGGCTTGGACACTCGCCCCGTGCAGACGTGTCCTCCCAAGCTCGCTACCTCACGGTCTACAATGAGAGACTTCTCTAAGTCACTGCTAAGGGGGCTAGTTGCCATCCTGGAGACCCTGCTGGCTTACAGGGTTGGCGACTACTCTCTCAAGACTTCTTAAAAGCCAAAGACGTCAACCCTCTCCATCTCCTTTGACCTAGGTCAAAGGAAGAGTCCCCTCTGCTTAGCACGCGCTACACCTAAGCCTCAGGAGAAACGCGCCCCGGCCCCGACCCCGACCCTGGTGCAGAAAGTCAGGCCTCTAAAGAAGAAGAAGACCCCACCGGTCTCCATCATGGAGATCGAGGAGAGCCTTCCCACTACACCCAACACATCCAAACACTTCTGATAGAGACTATGTTGAGAATGTAGTGGGAAAAGGGCTTCACTTTGAGCACCTTGTTTTCTTTAAATAGCGCGAACTGAGACACTATAAAGTGGTATTTAGGTAGATATTACACTGATCTATAGATGTAAACACATTTGAATATACATCTATGTGTATAAAGTTGATTTGGACAGCCCGGACCAAGTCGGACCCAACACAAGCCAAACATTTCTGATAGAGACTATGTTGAGAATGTAGAGGGAAAAGGGCTTCACTTTGAGCACCTTGTTTTGTTTAAATACCGCGATCCAAGACATTATAAAGTGGTATTTAGGTAGATATAATGCTAGTCTATTGATGTAAACACATTTGAAGATACATCTATGTGTTTAAAGTTGATTTTGACAGTCCAGGCCCAGTCGGACCGAACACTTCTGACAGAGATTTTCTTAAGAAAATACAGTAAATTGTTTGATTTTAACGGACCAGTTTTCTTTAAATGCGACACACTGTGACACTATAAAGTGGTATATAGCTAGATACAATGCTGGTCTATTGATGTAAACACATTTGATAAAACATCTGTGAGTTTAAAGATGATTTTGACAGCCCGGGCCAAGTCGGACCCAACACAAGCCAAACACTTCTCATAGAGATTATGTTGAGTATGTGGAGGGATAAGGGCTTCACTTTGAGCACCTTGTTTTCTTTAAATAGCGCGAACTGAGACACTACAAAATGGTGTTTAGGTAGATATGATATACTTGTCTATAGATGTGAATCCATTTCATGTTACATCTGTGAGGTTTAAGTTGATTTTGACAGCCCGGGCCCAGTCGGACCGAACACTTCTGACAGAGATTTTCTTAAGAAAATACAGTAAAAGTGTTTGACTTTAACGGACCAGTTTTCTTTAAATGCGACACACTGTGACACTATAAAGTGGTATATAGCTAGATACAATGCTAGTCTATTGATGTAAACACATTTGATAAAACATCTGTGAGTTTAAAGATGATTTTGACAGCCCGGGCCAAGTCGGACCCAACACAAGCCAAACACTTCTCATAGAGATTATGTTGAGTATGTGGAGGGATAAGGGCTTCACTTTGAGCACCTTGTTTTCTTTAAATAGCGCGAACTGAGACACTACAAAATGGTGTTTAGGTAGATATGATATACTTGTCTATAGATGTGAATCCATTTCATGTTACATCTGTGAGGTTTAAGTTGATTTTGACAGCCCGGGCCCAGTCGGACCGAACACTTCTGACAGAGATTTTCTTAAGAAAATACAGTAAAAGTGTTTGATTTTAACGGACCAGTTTTCTTTAAATGCGACACACTGTGACACTATAAAGTGGTATATAGCTAGATACAATGCTAGTCTATTGATGTAAACACATTTGATAAAACATCAGTGAGTTTAAAGTTGATTTTGACAGCCCGGGCCAAGTCGGACCCAACCAAAGCCAAACATTTCTGATAGAGACTCTGTTCAGAATGTAGATGAAAAGGTCTTCACTTTGAGCACCTTGTTTTCTTTAAATACCGCGATCTGAGACATTATAAAGTGGTATATAGGTAGATATAATGCTGGTCTATAGATGTAATCACATTTGATAAAATATCTGTGAGTTTAAAGTTGACTTTGACAGCCCGGGCCAAGTCGGACCCAACACAAGCCAAACACTTCTGATAGAGACTATGTTGAGAATGTAGAGGGAAAAGGGCTTCACTTTGAGCACCTTGTTTTCTTTAAATAGCGCGAACTGAGACACTATAAAGTGGTATTTAGGTAGAGATAATACTAATCTATGGATGTGAATCCATTTAATGTTACATCTGTGAGGTTTAAGTTGACTTTGACAGCCCAGGCCAAGTCGTACCGAACACTTCTGACAGAGATTTCTTAAGAAAATACAGTAAAAGTGTTTGACTTTAACGGACCAGTTTTATTTAAATGCGATACACTGTGACATTATAAAGTGGTATATAGGTAGATATAATGCTAGTCCATTGATGTAAACACATTTGATAAAACATCTATTTGTTTAAAGTTGATTTTGACAGCCCGGACCAAGTCGGACCCAACACATCCAAACACTTCTGATAGAGACTATGTTGAGAATGTAGTGGGAAAAGGGCTTCACTTTGAGTACCTTGTTTTCTTTAAATAGCGCGAACTGAGACACTATAAAGTGGTATTTAGGTAGATATAATACTAATCTATAGATGTGAATCCATTTCATGTTACATCTGTGATTTTTAAGTTGATTTTGACAGCCCGGGCCAAGTCGGACCTAACACTAGTGAGACTGTTGAGAGTATAGGGAGAAGAGGTCTACTTTAACCAACGTGTCTACTTTAAATACGATGAATAGTGACATTATAAAGTGGTATTTACTTAGATATAGTACGTTCCTATAAACATAAACGCTATGCAGACAGATGGAAATGTGTATCACGATAGCTAGAAGTATTTGAGACTTTCAAATCTTATTTCGTTTAACGATTGCTCTTTTACACGTTACCTAGATTAGCGACGCTTACACACAGCTCCACTTTCTGGTTTTCAAGTGATTTACTCCGAATCACTTAATTATGGTGCGCGTTTTTGGTTGGTGATTGTTCATTAATGTCATGTGTGTATATGGCATGTAGGTATGGTCCCCGATAATTAAGCAATTAACCAATAACACTTTGGCCCGTCTTGGCCCGACCCGGCCCGACTTTTAGGCAATGCCGTATAGAACGGACTAATGCAAGTATTTGGGAGGAGGCGCTTTACATGTTGTTTTGCATAATTATATAGATATGTTACTGCACCTGCGACAGTGAGTTGCATGACAATATATATTTATACACCAAAGTGACCGTATCGCTAGCTCTCCGTTGGGCTTCGACGAGAGCACGTGGAGCCGTACAACCAATGTAAACAAAGGATAACTACGCAAAAACAAGTCGATTTTCACGTATGAGGTTACTTTCTTAATGAACAGTAACCATGCTTTGGCATTTGTTTATGAGAATGTGCAGACTTGTCAAACATGAAACGGATGAAAAGCATATGCAATATCTTGAATAGACTAAAAGATGTGACGAATCGTCACATGGCGCTGGCCTGTGGCAGAGGTACTATGCTGGCTGGCTACCGGCCGTTGTGTCTAATGAGAGCCGAGTCTTTTATAAGCGCCGGGTCTCTCCCTAATAAGCAATTTGAATAGTGTTTGTGTCCGTTTTAATTAGATGCTGTTTCACAAAGCCGTCATAATGCTACGACAACATGATAAACTATGTCACTGGGCCAATGAATTCGGCTTACAAATACCAAACTTGTTATTAACTGTGCACTTTTAAAATAAGAACAAGTTCGATTTTAGCATTTGTAAACCAGACCCATTGACCCAATATTTAATAAAACGTCCTTATTACATTGGAGGGTGTCTGTAGTTGTCACAGAAACATAAAAAAGAGGGGGAGTATATTTTTCCTGTGCACACCAAGTAAAATCATATCTCACCATACAGTTTACACGAAAAGTGAGTAGCAATTTGCGAAACTGCTTGTAACCCACGCCTGTGTACGACTCGCTATTACCCTCACTATAAGACGCTTAGCATTAATTTCGGAGGTGTTAGCTGGAAACCTCGTCTCTGTGCGTTATAACAAAATCAAGTGGGAAACATGATATTCGGTGGGAGAATACAGTGTTTTTGCACGAGAAATTAAAGTCGGAGAGAGGATGTCTTCCAAAGTATGTGTCTATTAATGTTTGATTCAGAGTATTTGTAATTACAGGAGAAACCAATGAACGACTATTTCACGAGTTGAAACTTTACTTCAAACACTGCCCGAATGCATCTGACCCTTGACCTACTTACAGTATGAGTGTATATTCGTGTTAATTTGCAGTTATAAGAATAATTTTCATAAATTGTGTTTATGTCTAATATCTCCCAAAAAGTATGAAGAAGTCAGGAGATCATCTCAGCAACATGTACATGATTTTCATATGCATCTTTCCGTAGTTTAATTATCGAATAACACTTGATTAACATCCGTACATACTATTTGGGATTTAATGAATACATCCATTTCGATTTTGAACGAAAAAACTAATGCGAGTTCGTCTGGGAGGGAGTCGGAAAATTTTAAAAATCCATGCCAAGCGTTATACATTGTATTTTACCAAATCAAAATTTCTTAAGTTTATTGATACCAATTATTGTATATGTTTTCTATTATTTCACCATGTCACATCACAGTGTTCATCACCTTTAACTCGCAACCTCTTGCAGCGAATATCACAAGGTTTATTGACTGTTTTGTATCAGGTTTTGGTATATGTTAAAAAAAAAATGACAATACACTCATATCAAGAATATTTATTCGTTGCATGTATACAAACGTGATTAAACAATAATATTTAACACTAAACAGTTTTACAAAGATTCCAATTTTCTAAAGTCTCCGGCACGCAAGATTCTCATTTAAATATAGTTCCAAAAGTTTAACCCCTTGAGCTGGACATTTGTTCTTTTTAACAATCAAATTTCTGCCTAAATAGGCTATTGAAAACCTATCCTGTGACAATTTGTTGAAAAGAGCTCTTTTTTTGTGACATAATTAATAACCTTGACGGTTCAATGATTTTAGAAAAGTTAAAAGCGTTTATTCTCAACATGAAATACACCACTCGGATGCACCTGATGGAGACGACCATCTTTGTGACATTTATAGATGTTTGCGTACCGGAGGTCCCAACTTGACCGGTCTCCTGTTGTATACGACCAGGCGTTTCTGTGACGCCAGGAAGCTGTCATTCAGAGAAATCTGTTTTGACGTAATGACAGATCGTGTTTTTAATACATGGATAAGTCCAAATCTTCTTCCTTTACCTCGACTTGGTGACTGATTCTTCCACGTCATTGCTGCGGGTAACACAAAATCTCGACTGAAGGGTTGTAACACGAGAACAAGGTTTTTATTCTTGCTCGCTCTGCTAGTCATCGCCATCATCGGCAGCTGAGATAGATTCAGTGTCACTTTCTGCTTCGGGTATGTCTACACGAGTCACAATGTCTTTCATCACAGTTTTCGTGAAACGAGCGATCTTGTTTTTGATAATAGATTGATCAGTGCCAGGATCCATATCGCTAAAATATTGGGCGAACTCTATGACACTTTTGAGGCTGTCGGTCAATTCACTTTCCCGCATCTGTTTCATTTTTCTGTCAATCCATTCTTCTGTTCGACCCTGTTGTCTGTACTTTTTCCTCTTGAGTTTCATCGCGTCGTGCTTGATGTTGTTCACACGATTCCAGATGTGTTGTAAACCAACATTTTGCCACTCCTCCACATCCACGTCGGTGTTTGGCGGCTTCCTGCGACGACGTTTGACAGCGAGACCTCTTCCTTTCTGTTCAGTCGTTCCTCATCGTCGTCACTGTTGTCGTATCTGAGACGTTTTCTTTTGCATTTCAAGTCGTTGTTTGCTGGACACCGCGATCTTATATGACGCTGTAGATTGTGCATATTGTTTATCAATACGCCACAGTCAGTACAGTGTCGTCACTCGAGATGGATGCTGTTTCAACGTCGTTGTCATCAAAGCTAAGAGACCTTTCTTTGGAAGTCAAAGTGTGATCAGCACGAATGTAAGGGCCTGTCAGAACGTCTAATGCTAGAGCGACATCTTTTACCCGTTGTTGTTGTTGTTGTTGTTGTTGTTGTTGTTGTTGTTGTGAAGCACTGTGATCAGGTTGATTGTCGTTGGTTGTCAAGACGTTGACATGTGATCTATTCTTCTCACTTGTCCTGGGTTTGAGATCCACTGTGAGGTGTCCGTAAGGGGGTTTCAACAGCCCTTTCAAAAAGATTCATAAATTTACCAATGTCTTCAGGAAATATTCTTCTGGTGAATAACTTCACCTGCTGTCTGTCCACTGGCGAATTGAAAAGTGTGACATAATGAGAATTTAGAGCAATGTCTCTAGATTCCTTACCTCTTGGGAAGAGGTTTTGCAATAGCAAAAAGATAATGACATTTTTGTGGTGGTAGGTTTGGGTAAACAGACGGGAAATCCGATTGTCATTCTTTGCTTCAGACAAAAAGTCATCCAACACCATCATGTTCTGGTTACGGGCATCGAAGAAGTTTTCATCTTCGAGATTGTAAGGTATTCCTTTTACAAACCATACTTGGGGTAAAGTTTGAAGAATGCTATTGTAAAGAGGTTGCCACACAGTATAACACCAGACAATACAGTCGGGCAGGGGTTGGACGAATCCACGACGTAATAGGTTGAAGACAAACACCGACTTTCCGTATCCACTGGGTCCAACAACGATGCTATTGGAGGGTATAAGGAACTTGAATCGTTCATGTCGCTGGTGCTCCCGAGATGAAAGCAAACGAGGAGATATTTCCTGATGAGGAGGAGGAGGAGGGTGTTTATCCGGAGGAGGAGGAGGAGTAATTAGATGTTTATCCAGAGGGGGGAGAAGAGAAGGCGATTATCTTTTCGCGTAAAACTCTTGCCACAGTCTGGACAATTTTCCATATGAGGACTTTCATTGCTACATTGTTAGATTTTGTTGTTGACAAGGTTAATGTTTGAAATATCAGTCCTCGTGTTACAAATATGTAATGAAATTAGCAAAAGACACACAAGCACAAAAAAAACCTTTCATTTTGAACAATAACCTCACTGTTTTTTCAAAGTTGAGTTAATAGTACGAGACTTCCTTATATGTGAGATTGGGGGCGTTAACTCATTCGCCTTCCAGTTGTGTAAACAAACCCATACACTTATTTCCTTACTTATTTATAATCTCAGCAGACGCAGCCGCAAATGCGCATGGAGAAAAGGCAAAAAAAGGCGCCAAAATGCAGTCGCAATAACATTCTATTTCGCGTGCGATGTCAAGTTTCCATATAAGGATATTCATTACTATCCATTGTTCCAATGGTCCAGTAATTAGTTGCATGATTACATCTGGTCAGTTGACCCTGTATTCATCTAATTAACCTGATACATCACTTATACATTTACATATTAATGAGTATTCTTGCCTATTAATGAGGGATTGGTGACCTTAGTTTCCATATAAGGATATTCATTACTATCCATTGTTCTTTGTCAATGAATGCTCGAGTAATTAGTTGCATGATTGCATTTGGTCAGTTGACCCTGTATTCATCTAATTAACCTGATACATCACTTATACATTTACATATTAATGAGTTATCTTGCATATTAATGAGGCATTGACGTTGACAACACCCAACACATCCTCCCCCACCACATGTTTCAAAAACGCCCTCGTTTATTTAAGTATTTCTTTTCAAAACAATCTTGTGTTTACACAAGTGTTTTGCCTTTCAACTGTCCGGAAACGCTTTGTTGATACAACTGTTGTACCAGGTTATTGGTCAAGGTTATACGAGGTCATTGATCGCATGACAACCCCCCACCCCTCAAGGTCAAGGTTATATGACGTCATCAGTCACGTGAGGTTACTAGGTGCACTTGTGACGTCATCAAATGTGGATGTGTGGATGGATACATCTTTAATATCTACTACTAACGTACATCACAATGGCTACATAATGATGTACGAAAAGTCTGTTACTATTTAAGAACAGCACGTCATGAACCCTTAGAAACCTCAGCTGCAATGCTAATGTATCATACTTCATCTGTTTGTCATCCGAACCAAATGTTCTAAGTGATACATATATTATCAGAGAACAAGTCAGATACAAGAAACGTAAGACCGTCTTGATTTATTTTATTGTTTTGAAGACGGAAAGCAAATTGCTCCACGATCAATTTATTTTCATTTCGAAGGTTTGAAAATACATATTAGTCAATTGATATATGATCTTTGACAAGTAACCATTTTGTCTTAATTGTACACTTCTTGTTGATATGGTGGAGTTCAGGATCCCCTGTTGATATGTCCTCTGAAAATCACAATAAATATTTTATATACAAACATCAGGGTGGCACTGTAGCTCACCTGGATTGAGTTGAAATAATTGGGCCATGTTAAATTCGGTGAGGATTTTGTGAGCAGTTTTAGATACACCATAGGTGGGATCATTCATACAAGGTTTCATCACCGTTTTCAGCCTTGTAGTTTCAGTGGGTATGTAACATAATAAAAAGTGTGAATTTATCGAAAAAAATAAATTGACCCCGAAAACTCTTTAATGAAATAATTATGCTTCAGACTGTTGAAAAAAGAAAGAAACTTCCCCCACCAAATATACATTGTTGCAAGGCGTTTTTCTTTAAAACAATTCACTGGTTTTGTTTGTAGCTGTAGCTGGAAACTATCTAATGTCGATACAAAATCACAGGCAAAGCACCCAATGGATGCTTTCATGTCAACTGTAGGCGTTTTGACCCATTCACTTCTATGTCTCATTTTGGACTGTGCACCTTAAATACGTTGGGGTGAGAAATCTGTTTCAATCTTGGATACGAACGCCAATCCTTCTAATTGTCAAGCCGTTGACATTTCTGATGAGCCACCGGAGGAATTAAAACTATTAGAAACCTCTTCATGGTCACGGGAATGTATTTGAGTATGATTAATTCCATTTTAGTTTGTTACATCTTAGAAGATAGACAGAACTCAGTCATTCCGCATAAGGAATACATGTGTAACACACTGATTCTCTCGTAATCATCCAGATCGATCCCGAGAGGAAATTCACCATGTTTAGCAAGACTTTTCTCAGTTCTAATTTGTATGCTGATGCCGTAAAGGCTAAATAAGAATAATGACAAAAAGTAAATAAATAAATTAATGAAGGCTATGTATGGCTGTATGAATATGGATGGAAGTTAATCATTCTCAATTAGGGTTCAGGCCAAACTACTCTTCTGTTGATAACTTGCTTGTTTTACAACCTCTTTGTTCTAAATAAACTGACGTCAAAAAAAAACGTTACCAAATGAAAATATAAATTTCAGACAAAGTATAATTTTTTTCGATGAAGTCTATCTAAAACACATTACCTAAATACAACAATAGTGTATGCAGAAAATGTTAGTCCTCCTTTACATGTTTGCGAGATAACACGCGAAAAAATGAAAAACACGTGCACCACTGACAACTGCAAATGCACGTGCGGGTAAGGGTATAAAACGATTGCAACGGCAAGTCAGACATCCGCAGTGATAAAAAAACACAAAAGAAATGCCACGACTCACAGTCGAACAACGTGAACAAGATGGGAGCCACCCACGCCCATTTTGCACGAACCTTCGTTTGCTCCCGTTGAGCCGTTACCAACTTGATGCAACGTTACAGACAGACAGAGTGGACCGCTGACAGGCCAAGAACAGGCAGACCCAGGGTGACCACGCCCAATGATGACCGGTACTTGGGTACCTTGCATCTCCGAAATCGCTTCCTGACAGTGACGTCATCGGCAACAAATGCCTTAGGTCACAGGGTTAGTCGACACACAGTGGCCAGGAGACTCAGGGCTCATGAAATCAGAGCTTTGAGACCATACAGAGGTTAGCTATTGACAGCGCAACATCATCGTCTGCGATTGAGATGAGCCCGGAGTGTACGACGTTGGAAACGACGTGACTGGCAGAGGGTTGTCTTCACTGACGAAAGTCGATTCTGTATGTTTAGGGCTGATGGAAGACAACGTGTTTACCGCCGAAGGGGTGAACGAACGGCGGCCAGTTGCGTGCAGGAGGTCGTACAATGTGGTGGAGGGAGTGTCATGGTGTGGGGAGGGATCTGTGGGCAGGAGAGGACACCGCTGGTCACCGTTGACGGAAACTTGACAGCTCAGCGTTTCATGGATAACATTCTTCGTCCAGTTGCCCTACCATTTCTCCAATAGCAGCCACATGGTGTCATTTATCAGCACGACAACGCTAGAGCCCATACAGCCAGAATTGTCACTAACTTCCTCACAGCCAACAACGTCAACGTCCTGCCGTGACCTGCACGCTCACCCGACATGTCTTGACTTGTAATGACTTGTTATTGAACGTGAGCGATTGTTTATGTACTCTGCCTATTGTCCATGATTCTGAAAGCTCGAGTTTTGTACCACACCCAACTTGGGGGGGGGGCTCTGACGTCATTCTCGGTCGCGGTATGATTGTCATTTTCAGTGTTGATTATGTTGATATATTGATCTTCTTAATACACTTAACTTCATGCATGTATGTTTTGCTGCATTTGAGCAACAGTGATTTCAAACTCTGGAAAAGTTGCTTTTGGACGTCAGTTTATTTGTGCAAAACCAGAGGTCGCTTTTATTTTGGATTTATTGACTTTAAAAAAAAACATCTGACTATGTTGATAGGAAAAAAAGTTATGTATATACTTATAAATAATTGGTGTGGTAAATGTTTGTACTTTTGCAAAATATATATGCATCTGTCAGATGTTACAAGTGGCTAAAACAGTTAAATGTGTTACAGTGTGATTGATGTAAATGGAGTCTAGATCTCATTAAAATCAGACCTTAGTTCTCGCTGCCGCTGAAAAAAGATCTGAAGACATCCCATTACGGGTCACTTCAGAACGACCTTTCATCCAACCAATCACAGCGTCGCTTACCAGATTATTAAGTGACGGAATATGATTTCTAATCATGCAACCTAAAAAACTTTAAAATTGGGTATTCCGAAAGATAGTTACGGGTTTAACAAACGAATCCTTACAATCTAGACCATCTATTAGCCATTCCAGAATGGGTCTTTTTGGGTTCAAGTTTGTAATCGAGAATTTGTCAAAATATGTTTTGAAGGGTACATGTAGTTGCCAATTTAAAATTAGCGCCGTAAGCAACGAGAAAGCTGCCTTCTGATTGGTCATTCCATTGGTCGGTCAAAGTTTGCGCAAAGTCGGTCTGACGTGACACGTAATGGGATGTCCTCAGATCTTTGTTTAGCAGTAGCGAGAACTAAGACCTGATTTTGATGAGATTGAATGGAGTCTTGAAGTAAGTCATCATAAAAACCAATGCTGTAGTTTTTAGAAATGGTGGTATCGTTGCAAAACATGAAAAATGAGTGTAGTCACATACTATAAATGTATATGTCTTATGATTTCCTCTAGATTGTCATGGTCTATGGCATGGTAAGTTTGCCTAAAACAAGGCAGTCCTTGGTGAAACAGGACGTAGTGATCTCTTTGTAGCCAGCCAATAAAGGTTAGTTAAGTATTGGCTTAAGTTACTGCTATATAACCATATCAGTGTTACAAAATGGTTTCAGATGTAAGAAATCTATTATGTATAAGGCTTTTCATATGCATGAATTTCCCAAGAGACCCGCAGTTATTTCTATATTTATTTAAGCAGAGACTAAAGGATAACACTGCTAAACTTCCTGATATGATCCATGATGAGAAGTGTGTAACTTAATTTAACATCCAACCATGTACATCACGTACCAAATTATGCCTATGTATTATGTATTGAATAATCTGTCTAACGCCGCACTCAGCAATATTCCAACTGTATGACGGCGGTCTGTAATAATCGAGTCTGGTCCAGACGGTCTCCTCCCATTAATAAGACAGCCCAGTTGTGAGACACCTTAAAACAACAATGTCAAACCTGGTTGCACATGTTGTGTACAGTGAAATTTCTAACAAAATTTCCAACTGTTGTACATTTGCCAAGGTCTTAACGGTACTTCGCCAGTGAGTACCAGTTTGTCTTACTTTGTTCTTGTAGTGGAGATATCGCTGAAAGAGGACCTGGAGAGTACCTCTTTGACTGGTAATGAACTCAACCTGCTGCAAACCTGCCATGATTGTGCATGAAATGTTCACTTACTTACGTACTTTGGAGATTTAACATGCGCTTTCCGACTGATGCGTTTTTCGCACACGGGCCCGACCAGGCCATTTAATGTGTTTCCGATAGGGGCGAAAGTGGTGTGTGCAACCCAAGAAGGGGGTTTAGGGGTTGCTTATATAGAATTTGGGAAATTTGAGATTTGGAAAAGATGCCGATGGGGTTGGGGAGAAGAACTAAGGGAGCTGGGTATGGTGGATGTTTGTTTGTTTATGTAATTTTGATTGGGTAGTTTATAGTGTTTTTAGATGCGTTTTATTAGTTTTGAATACGCCTAAGGCCTTGAAGTTTTCTAGGTTTATTGTGTGGGTTTAGTATTGCTTCTAGAGTGAGAGCCTTGTTTAGATTGAGGGTGGTTTGTAATGTGGTTCGATGTGTTAGGTAATGTGTGCAGTGGATGAGTGCGTGTTCCGGGGTTTCTAGTTGTTTGCAGTGTGGGCAGTTACCTGTAGTGTGTTTTTTTATTTTTTATAGGTGGTTATTTAGGTTGGTGTGTGCTGTTTGGAGTTAAGTGATTACTCTGTCGATTTTTTTGATGGATAGAGAATTTTTGGTTTGGTTAGTGGTTTGCTGAGTACTTTTTTGATTTGGCTATTTGAGTTTAGATATAGGTTATGCCATTTTTTGATGATTTTTTGCTTGCTTACGCTTTTAATTTCTGATTTTGAGATGGATAAGTTTAAGCTTATTTCTGGGATTTTGAGGGATAGTTTGGCTGCCTTATTGGCGTTTTCATTACCGTATATTCCTACATGGGCGGGTATCCACAAGAAGGTTATTTGTTTGCCTGCCTTAGTTAGGTCGTTGGAGCTTTTAAGTATTTGATTTATTAATTTAGGTCGGTTTTTGGTATTTTTGTTTTGGAGTCGGGAGTCGGTAGGTATTAGGATTTTTTTGTGTTTTTTGGATTCTTGATTATGGAGGGCTGAGGCCATGCCCATTAGTTCTGCCGTGAATATTGATTGGTTGTTTGGGAGTCGGAAGGATTGTGTGGTTTTAGTTGGTTGTGTGGTATGGACTCCGAAACCTGTGTGTTTGGAGGTCGGATCTGAAGATCCGTCCGTGTAAATGTGACACCAATTTGGCCAATTTTCGTGTATGTATGCTAGTGTGGTGGTTTCAGCTATGTTTGGGTCGGTTTGTTTATTTATTTGGCTAGCTAGTGTTGTGTCTATTTTGGGTATTTTAAGTTTAGGGGTGAAGATATTTGATTGTTTGCAGTTTTGTTTAAGATTTTTTATTTGGTGTTCATTTAGGGAGTTTGTTATTCTCTGGGATATTGTGGTAAGTAAGGGGTGTTTACGAGCTAGAGCTTGGTTTTTGGGGGTGATATTTTGGTTTATTAAGTTTTGGATGAGAGGATTTGATTGGGACGCGGCCCAGAAATTTAAGCTTAGGTGTTCCCTGCGTAGACTTAGTGGCATTTCTCCTGTTAAGGCCTGAAGTGAAGTGTAGGAGGTGCCATGTTGGGTGCGTGTAATTACCTTGAAAGCCTGATATTGTATTGAGTCAAGTTTTTTAGATAGAGAGTTGTTTAGGTTGTTGTATATGGCGCAGTCGTAGTCTAGTTTTGATCTAATTAGTGATATGTAGAGAGAGAGGATGGTATCTTTGGAGGCTCCCCAGTTAGAGCCAGTTAGGCATCTTAGGGTGTTTAGGTCTTTACTGCATTTAGTTGTTAGGTTTTGGATGTGAGCATCCCAGGTGAGATGTTCATCGAAAATAAGTCCTAAGAATTTGGTTTGTTTTTGAAATTTGATTGTTTGGTTGTTTAGCTGGCGGGTGTCATGTTTTTATATTTGAATACCATTCCTGTTGTTTTTCCTGAGTTAAGGGAGAAGCCCCATTTGTCAGCCCATTGTTGAATTTTATTAAGAGATTTTTGGAGTAAATTTTGGGCCATTTTAATGCTTTTAGTGCGGACCCAGAGGGCTCCATTATCCTCGAATTTTGATGTGTTTACTTTAGGGGATAGGCTCTCGAATAGATCGTTTATCATTATATTGAAGAGGGTGGGGCTGAGGATACTGCCCTGGGGAGTGCCATTTTCTAGGGGACATTGGTCCGATTGAAATGTTCACAGACTAGGGGGTATTTCTATGTGTAATAAGTAAATTTTAACAAAACATGCATCACAACATTTTGAGTAAGCTCCTACTAGCTCCTAACTCATTTATTTCCTGAGAATATTCAAACAGAATTACTGGCCTACTCTTATTAATTAATGCGCTAATCATGGGCTGTGACCATTGTTAAGTGGGTAGACTGGCTGTGTTTGTTTTATTAATCCCACCTACTCCACTGTCTTACAATGGGTGTCTCACTAATGGGATGTCTTACTAATGGGATGCAACCGTCCAGACAATCCAGTGATTTACATCTGTCGTATCAATCCACCCAATTTTGATCGATGACATGCATCAACCAAATCAGCGAGCATGACCGGTCGCCTCTCACGACATGCATAGTCAGTCGCCTTTTACGGTAAGCATATGTTGCTGAAAACCTATTCTACCCTGGATCTTCACGTGTCTTCTACATTTTAATAACCTACATTTTAATACATCATGTACTCCATCATAGTAATTTGAACTATATTGTTCTTTATATATACTCTTAAAAAAAGAAACTTGACACAGACTTTCAAAATGTAATATAATGCGATTGTTTCAAAATAGGACACAGAAACCATAATTGAAACACTGTTTGAAGATCAATGTACACAATGTTCAAAACATTAATCGTGTCACCTAGACAGACACACGTACATGATACAGTTAATGTCACAGGGGTACAGTAACTGTCAGTATCGGTTGTGCCCACCACGTGCATCAATCACCGCTTTACACCGACGATCCATAGATGCAATCAAGTTGTCAATAACCCGCTGTTGGATGTGCTGTCATTCATGCTGAAGTGCATCAAGAAGCGCCGGAAGTGTTTGGGGCGGTGGATTCCTTCTGCGAAGGCGTCGATCCAACTCGTCCCACAGATGCTCAATCAGGGACAAATCTGGTGACCGGGCTGGCCAAGGTAATGTCTGGATGTTGTTGTGGTGTAAGAAGTCCTGACAAACACGTGCAATATGCGGTCGCGCCTTGTCCTGCTGGAACTGTCCGCCATGAACGTTGACGTGAGGAAGAACGTAAGGCTGTAGGATCAAGCCTCTGTAACGCACACCTGTCAATGCACCTGCCACATGCACGAGAGGCGTCCTACCACCGTGATGAATTCCGGCCCATACCATGACACCCCCGCCGCCAAATGGGACAACCTGCTGCACACTGACGTCTGTAGACACGTGCGCGCCCATCAGCACGTGTGAGTAGGAAACGGGACTCGTCAGTAAACAGTACATTTCTCCAACTTGCACGTGCCCATCTAACCCTCTGTTGGCACCAATACATGACGTCGAACAGGTTTCGTGCAAAAAGTCCAGCCTCCCTCAGTCTGTTGCGTACCGTTTGATCTGATATTCCGTGTACCCCAGGGATATGTGTGGTTGTAGAGGTGGCTGTGGTAGTGCGGTCTCGGAGGTGTCGCAGCCGGATGTATCGATCTTGTACTTGGGTTGTCACCCTTGGTCTTCCTGACCTTGGTCTGTCGTCAACTCTGTTGGTGTTGTTGTATCGGGTCCACAGTGGGGAGATTGTCTGTCTGGATACGCCAAAGTGCCTGGCCACTTCTTGCAGAGTTGCTCCAGCTTGTAATCTCCCAGTGGCGTTGTTCCGTTGAGCTGCATTCAGTCTTGGCATTATGTCACCGCCTCTACTACCGTTATAAGGACTGTATGAACAGCCGTTGATGTGGATTTTTCTACCCATTCAGCAGGGGGCCTGCATGCCTAAATGCAGGATCCTGTGCTGTACGATTTTTACAGGCGGTTGCGTTTGGATGAAGCTGTAAAATTGATCCCCAAACGCTACGTTTATGTGCTTTGCATGTGTTTTCGCGAATTATAGACACATCATCTTTCTGTTCGACTTATTTGGTTCTCATTTAGTGTTATTATTTTAGATATTTGGCAAAAAGTGGTTTTACATCTATGTCAAGTTTCTTTTTTGGAAGAGTATATTATATCTTGTTCAAATATTTACTCTAATTGTTATTATAACAAACATTCTTATAACGAACTGACCGATATAACAAACATATCTATCTATCTATCTATCTATCTATCTATCTATCTATATATATATGCTTATAATGAACTACGGTTATTACGAACTACATGTATACGTTCTTTTGAATTCGTTATAACCGTAGTTTACTGTATTTGAATTCAAAGTTGTTACCAGACTCGCTCTCATTCATGTGTAGTGTTCGGTTAATTCATTGTCGAAATGCGAGTTGAAAGTTGAGATGCTGCTATCAACAAAACCCAAAAATAAAATAATGTCCCGTACTCTTTAACTGGATTTGCTTTCCAATTCGTTGCTTGACAGGACATGTCAGCAGTGCCAATAGTATGAACATGAGACTGATCCAGACCCACATTGTCTATCGTCTTTGTCGAATCACAAAAACAGTGAAGTAAGTCTGATATACGAAGCGAAATTTGTTAAATGGATCTTACAATAAACCTTTACGTGAAGTGTATTCCATACCTTTATTAACCTGTACAGCAGGTGTATTGACCATCTAACGCGGAATCCTCGAGCATGGTACACGTTTCGGGCAGCGTTGAAGCACCGCATTCTGAGGCCACTATGTCGTTGCGGACACACCGTTGTGAGCAAGGGGTCACTGAGAATGAAGACAGTACAAACAATTTTACAACTCTCAGTTTTAACTAAATTAATCTTTCAATCTCCTGACAGTAATATCATTTTATTTGTTTGTTGTTTAACGCCGCACTCAGCAATATTCCAGTTATATGACGGCGGTCTGTAAATAATCGAGTCTGGACCAGACAATCCAGTGATTGACATCATGCGCATCGATCCACGCAATTGGGATACGATGACATGCATCAACCAAGACATCGAGCCTGACCATCCGATCCCGTTAGTCGCCTCTAACGACAAACATGGTCGCCTTTCACGGCTAGCATTGATTGCTGAAGATCTATTCTACCCCGGATCGCGACTTAATATCAAGTTACCTATCAAAGGAAGCACGTTCTATTGTTAAATACATTTACCAATCTACACAGCAGATTATTTTTGTCTATCAAAGGAAGCACGTTCTATTGTTAAATACATTTACCAATCTACACAGCAGATTATTTTTGTCTAAAAAAACAACCTTCATTGCATTAGACCAAATACACCGAGTTTTATATACTTTAGCAACAACACTCCAGCACTCTAGCACGACACGTGCACTCTATGTGATCCCATATTAAGTGACGCCCGGACCAAAACAGATGGTTTAGGGTACTTGTTACCCTGCCTGGCGTTCGGCATTCAGGGTCTAAAACAAGTACTGGTCGGCTAGGAGTCAGTATACTGAAGCAGAGTGGGGTATTCATGCTAAACTGCGGCATGGTATCTCAGTGGGTAAGCACAAGCAACCATTCACAATCACGTGCGTGCACGTCGCTATGTAAGTGCAATAATTTTGGACGCGACCCCATTTCACCTCACCTCACATATAATGTGAAGTATCGATGACCGGGCAAACACGAGCACGTCCACGTTTCAGAGAATATCTACGCTCAAACACGAGCTCTCAATGCACAGAATAGGTAGCGCCAAAAAAGATTTGAAAATAGTCGCATACTGAACGTTTTGGAGGCGACGTCTGGTCCCTGAATTGAAGGCATGGTTGTTGTAGTCTTAGTAAGCACCGTGGTTGTAGTTGCCGTGGGCGTAGTTACCATGGGCGCAGCAGCCTCCGCTGAAGGAAAACAACCTTTAACGTTACTTGGTTGTACATTTAGGCATTTACAAATACATAATTGTGTAGAAATTATAAAGTATACATAACCTTGCCATTCGTCACCACTCGCCCCTTTCCGTAACCTGCAAGAAGACTCGCCCCCCTCTCGATGAATGTTATGTGCGAAAATACGACAAATCAGAATGCGAGTTCTTTGTCAAATAATCCCTCAGAAATAATTTTTGATTTTACATATGTCTTGCATCTATAAATATACCCAAGACACAGTTATATGTGTTCAATCATACTGTATAATTCCGCACGTCCCGATGTGCTTTAAATTGCATCTGAAATATATATAATATATAGGGAAATATATGTGAACCATTACGCAACGAGTTGATTTTAGGTATGCCCGTTTGCGCTAAGACGGAACCTAGTCGCAAAAAAAAGGCCATGAGAGGGGCACGAGTCGCTATTCGGCTTGTCCCGGAATAACACGAGTTGGTCACGATTGATAACTTTGTGTACGAGTTTGTAAGATATGGCTGAAGATGGGAAGATGTTTGCCTGATCCTGTTACTGGTCTTGAGCCTAGCACTTCCGAAAGTACTAATAACATTGAAAAAGAAATTCAATGCATAAGAGTGAGTGAGTATGGTTTTACGCCACTTTTAGCAATATTCCAGCAATATCACCGCGGGGGACACCACAAATGGGCTTCACACATTGTACCCATGTCGGGAATCGAACCCGGGTCTTCGGCGTGACGAGCGAACGCTTTAACCACTAGGCTACACTAGGCATGTTATCGGATTGTTTGGTCCAGACTCGATTATTTACAGACCGCCGTCATATAGCTGGAATATTGCTGAGTGCGGCGTAAAACAACAAACCAGTCAACCACCCAACCTCACTTGTTCACGGATTTATCTGGCCGTACAGATGTAGTGTGTCATGATGTAGATGTAGGTGACGATGTGCCTGTGAAACAACACCCCTACCGGATGAATCCAATCAAGCTTTAAACTCTGTAGAAGGAAATTCAATACATGCTGGACAAAGATAGACAATCTTCTGGGTGTCAAAGCCTATGCTGACGATAGTATGAACAATTCCATGGGGTGGGACGAACACCTGAAGAGGATCCGTGCTTTCTTCGAGAGACTCACTGCAGACAAGGTGACAATAAGTTTAGTGAAAAGTGAATGTCCATAGGCAAAGGTCAGCTACAGCCCGTGCAATCAAAGGTAGAAGCTATTTCAAAATTCCAAGTTCCACAAAAAACAAACAGGAGATTTCTGGGAATGGCTGGTTACTACCATAAATTTTGTCTCACATGTGGCAGCCCCTCTCACTAACTTGCTGGGCAAAAACGTGAAATTTGTTTGGGACGCATGGAGCGTCATGAGCGTTCATTTGGCGACATAAAATGGATTGTGCATTTGTGTTGATGCAGATTATGAATCCGCGTTTTTCGTTCAGGTTTGCCATCTAAATAATTTTGACGATGTCTTTTGACATGAATAAGTAATTGATTATTTTCTTGGGTAAAATTCATTTTGCAATGCCTGTCACAATATCAATACAATTCAATGACCACATACTTAAAGCATTTATAGTCTTCGCCTTATCCTACATTACTCATATATGGTATATGATATTCAATTAATATCACATATTCTTAATAAAATTAAACTCTCAGACTAATCTGGACAACTGAGTGAGTGAGTATGGTTTTAAGCCTGTTTTAGTAATATTCCAGCAATATCAGGCGGGGGACACCAGAAACGGGCTTCACACATTGTCTGGACAACTGAAAGAAATGGAACACAGCATACTGTATATTTCCATGTGCCATTAAAAACGTATCCTGTATTAATTTTCCAACCAGACACAGTTGTGTTTGTTTGACATACTCATATCACGACATAGAGAACATTTGTTTGTTTCTTGTTTAACGCTGCACTCAGCAATATTCCAGCTATATGACGGCGGTCTGTTAATAATCAAGTCTGGACCAGTCAATCCAGTGATCGACATCATGCGCATCGATCCACGCAATCGGGACACGATGACATGCACCAACCAAGTCAGCGAGCCTGACCACTCGATCCCGTTAGTCGCCTCTTACGACAAGCATAGATGCCTTTTATAGCAAACCTGGGTTGCTTGGTAATACAGGTGGGGCAGGATACACTCGCCTTTTCACGTCTGTTTATGTCGCTTTTATTAACCCACTGTTGCAGAAGTAATGGTTTTGATGTACGTCCACATCGAGACATTCGCAAGAATACACGACAAACGTCAAGGGCAATAGAAGGCAATAGAAAGGAATGCTCTTTATCACGACTCGAAAATTCCATGCAAATCTAAAATAACAAACACTGGTATTTTGCAATATATAATTATTTCTTGTCTGTATTTGTGAACCTGATGCGTATTTCGCACACGGGCCCGGCCAGGCCATTTAATGTGTTTCCGAAAGGGGCGAGGGTGGTCTGTGCAACCCAAGAGGGGGCTTTAGGGGTTGCTTATATAGAATTTGGGAATTTTGAGATTTGGAATAGATGCCGATGGGGTTGGGGTGGAGAACTAAGGGAGCTGGGTATGGTGGATGATTGTTTGTTTATGTGATTTTGATTTGGTAGGTTATTGTGTTTTTAGATGCGTTTTATTAGTTCCGTTTTGATTAAGAATACGCCTAAGGCCTTGAAGTTTTCTAGTTTATTTTGTGGGTTTAGTATTGCTTCTAGAGTGAGGGCCTTGTTTAGATTGAGGGTGGTTTGTAATGCGGTTCGATGTGTTAGGTAGTGTGTGCAGTGGATGAGTGCGTGTTCTGGGGTTTCTGGTTGTTTGCAGTGTGGGCAGTTACCTGTAGTGTGTTTTTTAATTTTTTTTAGGTGGTTATTTAGGTTGGTGTGTCCTGTTTGGAGTTTAGTGATTACTCTGTCGATTTTTTAGAAATCCCTGACACCGACCTAATATAGAGTTTATCAAGTGACTTGTCAACTGGAACGCAGGAACAACAGGAAATCCCTGACACCGACCTAATATAGAGTTTATCAAGTGACTTCTCAACTGGAACGCAGGAACAACAGGAAATGCCTGACACCGACCTAATACATTGTATAGAGTTTATCAAGTGACTTGTCAACTGGAACGCAGGAACAACAGGAAATCCCTGACACCGACCTAATATAGAGTTTATCAAGTGACTTGTCAACTGGAACGCAGGAACAACAGGAAATCCCTGACACCGACCTAATATAGAGTTTATCAAGTGACTTGTCAACTGGAACGCAGCTCCTTCTTCCGGCCAAACATTCATTTATCGAAGTACGAATTTTGTGCATTCACCGGATTATATGCACAGGTTTTCAGATTCCCACTGCCAATTAGAATTGCTTAAATTTGTGAAACTAATTCATTTTGCAATTATTCACTGTTAAAATGATAAAAATTATATGATACTATAACTAATTCCAGCTTTATGGAGGCGGTCTGTAAATAATCGAGTCTGGACCAGACAATCCAGTGATTAATATCATAAGCATCGATCCACTCAATTTGGATCGATGACATGCATCAACCAAGACAGCGTGCCTGACCACCCGATCCCGTTAGTCGCCTCTAACGACAAGCATAGTCGCCTTTTACGGCAAGCATGAAGACCTATTGTACCCCGGATGTTCACGGGTTGCATACCCATACGACACGTCCTTGATGCCAAACCGCGGTAAAATTCAACATGGCAGTCCGCGTTGTTTATTTTTCTCTCGGTATTTCCTGAGCATAAATGGATCGTAACTGTCATAGTGTTGCATGAGATGCATTCCAGTGTCGTATATAACAAAACGAGCAAACACTGGCGTACGTACATTGGTCTAATATTCCACAATACACAGCATTATCCAGCATGGACCCGTCATCAGGCGAACCAGAACTACAACATTGCCTTTTACGTCAAGCATGGGTTGCTTAAGACCTATTTTACCCGGATCTTCACGGGTCCATAAAGACTGGATGTTACTCTTACATTTATCGAAGTATGAAATCACATTTTCACCGGAGTATATGCTCAAGTTTTCAGATTTTCTCATGTATAAGGTATCTAAATAAACCAAATATATAAAATATGTTGTTTTTTTAAATAAATAAATAATACTTACTTCTTACAAAGCAGGAAGCAGCCAACTGAGCAATGGGACACACGATCAGATGTACCCTGGTGTTGGGCGCAGAACAAGACTGGCTTAAGAAGGTCCTGATGGTCGAACATGGGAAATCTGAAAGAGCCAGGCTGCAATCACTCGGGCTGTTACGTACTCGGCACAGCTCTTTCACTTTCAAGGAAAAGCCGTCTTTCCTCACAGCACACCAGTAACAGGACGTACACTGGCCCTGTTCCTTGACTGCAGCGCAGATGCTGGTGATGTCGGCGTTGGTAAGAGTTTGCGAGGAAGACAGGGTAATGGCACACGTAACCAAGAGTGCACTAATCATCATCTTCATCGTCATATCGGTTCGCTAGATATAAATATACGTACATATCATTAATAAATATATTTTGAAGGCATCTTAGAAACATGCATTAAAGATCAATTATAAGAATATTTAATGTTTGTTTGTTTCTTGTTTAACGCTGCACTCAGCAATATTACAGCTATATGACGGCGGTCTGTAAATAATCGAGTCTGGACCAGACAATCTCGTGACTGACATTATGAGCATCATCCACACAATTGGGATATGATGACATGCATCCACCAAGACAGCGAGCCTGAAGACCCGACCACCCAACAAGCATAGTCGCCTTTTACGGCAAGCATGGATTGCTGAAGACCTATTCTACCCCGGATCTTCACGGGTCGAATATTGTTCGGTGGTCTTAAATGTGAGTAATTGAGTACGGGTTGCACAGTTGTCTAAGGTGGCGCAATTCGCTATCCAGAGACCTATGATTTTGGGTTCCATTTTCTGTTCGTACAGATTATTTCTTGGTTTGCCTGGGCTTCATAAGTGTAAACATCTTAAAGAAATACATGAATGGTAGTGAGGATATCGTCACTCATTACTCCGCAAGTCTACAAACAATATTCTGTTTCGTAGCTCAGCATAGTGTTGTTTTGAAGACTTAATAAGCTGAATTAAGCGGACACCCCATAATATATCCAAAACAAGGTTCCAACGGCGGTAATCCAGTCGCAATCATTCATCCACCCAAGTAGCACACAAAAGTGAGTGATTGTGTGAGTTGAGTTTAACGCCGCTATTAACATTACTCCAGTTATATCACGGCGTGTCAGCTTAATGATGGAGGAACGCCTGAAGTGATGCAGGTCTCAGACGTTTACCACTTCGGTGAAACCCACGAGCACGGGTATGGTGCTGATAAACCTAGAAACATAATCGGGGCGAACCGGAATTCGAACCCACAATCATAGGTTTCTGGCATGCCCAAGGGACGCAACTCTGCCCTACGAATCGCGACGCCTTAGACGCCACCCGTGCCTCCAGCACACAAAAGACAAAAGGGGAAATGAAACGTATACTTAATAACTGGAGATGCATTATTGCACCAATGTGAGTGGTTTTACGCCGCTTTTAGCAATATTCCGGCGATATCACGGCGGGGGACACCAGAAATGGGCTTCACACGTTGTACCCATGTCGGAAATTGAACCCGGGTCTTCAGCGTGACGAGCGAACGCTTTAACCACTACGCTACCCGACCGCCCCTGCACCAATGTATTGCAATTAACAGAAACGTGAGGTGGGTATTATCCCAGCTTTGAACGGTTTTTCATGGCGTGTATGTGTAATGTGGGGGAAAATATCAAATTGACATAGACGTTTATCACACATATACCCCAATGAGCGCGGATAATGTGTTGACAAACCACGAATTATTACCAAGATGAATCTGGTATTCGAACCAACGATAATCTTGTTCTCTCATACGACTAATGGACGCAACACTACACAGCAAACTCCGAAACATTAAACAAGTAGTCCGTTTATGTCCTGGAATATTGGAACTTGATCTAGACAGTGGCTTCATAACAATGTAGGTTAACGTACCATAGGGCTTGTGCACATAGAGCATGCATAGCACGTCTGGTCGAATACCTGATGTGAATGTTATCGCTAGCTAGGTATCTCTCCTGTGACATTCATACCAAATTCCCAAATTTAGCCAGAAAATATACAGGTGTAGAGAAGATCGTTGAGTATTGCGTTATATTGAGGAATAGGTTAGGTGTAATGGGGTTTAACGTCGCGTCCAAGATTATTGCACTTATATAGCGACGTGCATGCACGTGTATGTGTGTGTGTGGCTGCTTGTACTAGTCCGGACTGATGCCGAGGTATAGTGCTAGCACACTGAGATACCATGCTGCAGTTTAACATGAATACCCTACTCAGACACAGTATACTGACTCCGAGCCGACCAGTCCTTGTTTTAGCCCCTTAATGCCTAGCGCCAGACAGGGTAACAACAAGTACCATCTTTTAACGTCTTTTGGTATGACGCGGCTTGGGATCGAACCCCGGAGCTTCCGCTCTCCGGGCGGACGCTCTACCATTAGACCACGGAGGCGGTCATATTGAGGAATAAAATATGAAAAGAAGCAATTAGTTATTGTAGTTTATAATTACACCAGTTGGTCGAGGGAGAAAAGACAGCACATCAGTACATGCAAAAACATTCCTTTACTTGAACGTCATTATATTGATATTGTCCTGGGTGATCTGATTGGCACCCTGCTCCAATGAATGCAATTAGCTTTTCTCGAATTTGCTCGAGGAAGCTGGTTTCTATGGTAACGAAACATTTTAAACATTAACGCCTGATAATGAACTATGCAGTAGTTATATTTTGTGACACTTATTACTACACATTGGATGAAATACCGTGTGTGCACATCAAAGGTATTCAACAATAACACAAACAAACTCATAGAGTTGACAGCAGCTTACCTTCTCATTAGGTAACCCACTGCTAAAAAACTACCGAAGTCTTGCTCACAAGTCCATAGTGTAACAGCCGCCTCACAGCCATTCACAGCCGAAAGTAAACCCCAAACCCATCATTTAAACGCAAATTACAACTTAGCCCCATGACCAATGCAATTCTCTCGAAGCATGCGGGCATTAGCTAAAGGCACGCATAGCCCTAAACAAACTCCAGCCACTTATCACAGCACTGCAACAAACCCGCCTACCCTTTAAAAGTGCCCTGAAATTACCAGGCTTCAATTTCATTCGGAAAGACAGCCCCCTTTAAAACCCAGGGCCTCCCCATAGGAGCCTTTGCATATTAGTCACATCGCTCTAAATTATGATATTATTGATATTCCTACCACTAATCTAGAAGTCCTGGAACTAAATAACACTATACATAAAACAAAACTAACTATAATATATATTTATCATACCAAAACCAAACCCTTTAAGGGTGACCTTAACATTCTTACCAACTACATAGAACAAAATACACATTTCCTCGGGGATTTCCACGCGCAACACCCACTTTTGGGCACAACAATTTTCAAACAATTTACCCAACTAGCTATCACAAACATCCAACTGAAGTACCCCCTATCAGTCTACCCCTTTCAATATAAAACAAAATATCTCAGTCTTCTTTTCAGCCCATACAATCTTCCGACAGTCTTTAACTCAATGTTCAGCTTTATTAAATATACAAACATTCATAAGTAATACCTGGCAGGTAGGGATTAAGACCTTACTAACTGTTAACAAACATATATTCTGCAACCCCTATATTACCTTAATACCACATAGCTGGCTGCTAATGTAGGCGAGGTACTACAGGATCACTTTCGTACAAGAATGGAGATACAACATGGCAGTGAGCACTAAAGGTTACATTTATTAGTATCTGACAGAGCAGACAAAATTTGTAAGATACATTTGAATTACAAAAAAATATGTTTATCCCAATCTAGAAAGTCAGAACATGTAAATATAATTTACAGATTGAAACTGGCCGTTGGGATATGTAAAGAAGAGGATTGAGTATGTGAACTGTGCAACTCTCCTTCAGTTGCACTCGAGTTTCATTATCTGTTGAGATGCCAGGCTCTGCTAAAACATAGATTTGAATACTTACCAATTGCTTGCGAGAATAATGGTCTAATTTGTATACATTTAATAGGTTATTGTTCAGTCAAAAAGCTTAAGCTCCAAAGAACCTATCGGGATTTATCGATGAAATATCTAAAGCAGTAAGAAAACCCAAAACAGTGCAAGATATAATATATCCATGCATGACATGCTGTCATCTTGTCACATACTAATACTTAATGTGTATATGCTTATTCTTTTGCACTCTTTCATACCACCCCCGGTTGTTTGGAGAGAATAAACTGTTTCTGTCAATTAGTTTGTCTGACTAAATAAATGAGGTAACCTTTACATTTGGCTGATCAGTGTGACAAGACACGTTCCTTTGACCACTGCAGCGTGCACAATCCTTTCATATAGGAGACAGTGGCAGCTACTTAATCCGGGATAGACTATTGTTATCAAACGACGTGGAATCTAATCCAAGTCCAATCTCAACGGAGACCTTAATGCTGGTTCATCGGCGATCTTGAATGAGCTAAAGGACTTAAGAACTTCAATGCAGACTGAAATAGACTCAACAAAAGCCCAGTTGACTGATGCGACAAACAAGTGTAAACATTTAGAAACAGTAGTTAAAAGGTGAAGAGTGACATGGAAAAGTGTGCAGCACCTGCAGGATATTATCTATTATCATATAATGGCTAGGTTTCTCGGCAGGATAAAGCCAGCGGATAAAAACGATATCCGTTGGGGTCATATGCGGATAGAGATGCAAATATCAAAGGTCAAGTAGGGTCTACTTTCACTGTTTATAAACAAACATGGCGTCGCCCTTGTCATTCGGCGATCGAGTCAGAATTAACCATCGAGAATCTGTGTAAACCACAGGGATAACTGCTATCATTATTAGAAGAACAGTCTAATATACTGAAAATCAGTGTCTAACTGTGACGTAGCGTTATAAGTTTTGGCAACTTTGGAGAAACAATTTTGCGAGGGCACGAGGCCTAGCCAAGCGGGATCAGTAGCCATATCTGTGCTTGTAGACCTCTGCGGCTTGAAACCTTCTCCACAAATTAAAATAGTTGGATTTGGACGAAATATGTTTGAATTGTTACCTTGTTTTGTCGCTGTGTGTACATCTGACTACACTGCTTAACGTTATGACAGGACAGACCGACTGTCAACAACGTCTGACTGTGGCCGTGACGTCTCGTAGACTAGGTTTAGAGTAGCTTCCCTTTGACAAAGGGCAGTTACTCTAGCGGACAGACCGATGGATTGCCGCAAAAGGCAATTAAAAACAATTGTTGTTTTGCGTATATGTTGCTTCGCCACTGTATAAGAAAGAGATTTCAGTTGGAACTATATTGGCTTCTGTCACTGTCCGACTGACACGCCACTTACCCTGTGACGTCATAAATATTAATGCACGCATTCCAGGAAAACTCGCAATGTTTAGGTAATGTTTATGCGAGAGGGAAAGCGATTTTGAAGCACAGAATTATAGAATGACATTATTTGATAAAGAGGTTATCACGCTTGTGTGTTTGGGGATGGTAAGTATCCTATATTAGGAATAAACACTATGTATTTAGCTCGCCAAGGCTCGCTAAATACAATGTTTATTCCTAATGCAGGATATTTACCATCCCCAAACACACTCGTGTGATAACCTCTATTTAACTATCACTTAATCCGAACGCCTTGAACGCGATCTAGAAAAAATATAATCATGCACAGACTAGAGTCGTTCAGCCGCAGTGATCATGTTGTATATTATGGCGTTACGGAAAATAATCAAGAGAATTCTGATTCATGCAGCGATGCTGCTGTATCCTTATCAAACACATTAAAGATAGAGCTTGGACTCGCATATATATTGTACGGGGGTATTATGTAGGCAGGAAACGAGAAACTGATGGCCCACGCCCAATTATTGCCAATTTAGTATTGAGTGAGGACACACTTGAAGTACTGAAGATGATACCTTACCTTCAGCTGGATTCCGTCAGTGTCTAAAATTACCAAACTAAACGTCAGCGAGACAAACGTTGGAGAGCAAACAGAGGGGACTGACAGCTTCAATGCAAGAACACAACTGAACCAAATTACCGTACTCACGAGAACTTAATAAAACGGTCACAGTACAGACTACTGGAAGAAAAGACTTTCCCGCTCTATTGAAACTCCAGGTTTCATCGACTCCTAAACAAAGTCAGACAAGCAATGCATCCAAATAGAAATATGACCGGACCAAGTCATAAATCAATCATTCCCAAATAGATAATGCACTATAATCAATTTTCTTCTGTCATGAATATGCACATGGAACACAGATGGTCTGCGTAGTGAACTAGGCGGTATTGATTTTTTCTAAACAGTTATTAGGTAACATGATATTACATGTTTATAAGAAAAGTACGTGGTGTATATAGACAAATATATAGCTAGCCCTGAACTACGTGGCATCACACTCTTCTCTAGCAATACATTTAAACTTGCCAAGTGTTTTGACAGCTGTGGCATATGCGTTTGTGTTAACAAGTCAATGATGCCTTATTTATGACGTATTTATGCCGTGTTGTTATGGATATTCTGGGGTTAGCCAAGCGTACTGTGAATACATATTAAGATCCCCCACTGATAGTAGCATATGGAAATTTACTTTTGAAATTTTTTTTTATATTTAGATTGCATTAACTCAATGGTCGTGTTTTCGGAGACAGTGGGGGTTCTTTTAACTACATCTCTGAACAAGGATGTAGAGCCATCGATTATTTCATGTCCTATGTTGTATTTAAGCTCACACCAAAAATAACAGTAGACAACAAAATTGAGAGTAAGCATATGCTAGCAGTCTTACAGTTAAAAAATAATGTAAAGGATGCCGTACCAGTAGAAAATATATCATGTCCTGTCACCCACGGATGAAATACATCGCATGCTGACTTATAGCCAGCATGATTTCACCAAAGCACAATGTAACAGCCCTTGTTAATGATACTGTACTGTTTGATAAATCTACACCTACATTTCAGGATACTTCAAACTAATTTCGAATTTACTGTGATATATGGAAATTAAATGCGAACATGCACAAAACAAAAATACATATCTTTGGGAGCTGTTAATCAGGGAATAGTAAATTATACTTCCACTTTGGAAACTCTGAGCTAGAAATTGTGAACGATACATATCTGGGCTTTTCCTTCAGCAGAAATAGAACTTTTAAGACGGCAATATAAAGTTTGACAGAAAGCGCATCTAAGGCTATGTCCTGCCTCCTTGAAAATCCGTGTGGCCTTAGAAACTATACCCCTAACTTCATGGCATATGGAGAACTAGGTAGAACACCTCTGTATACTAAACGTGTAATCAATTACTGTCATAAGCTTTCTAAACCGTGTACTTCAATTAAACTATTGCACTGGATACTTTGCATATTTTCAGCACATAAATAGCAATTATGGTAATGTTTGGATCAAGAATGTTAAAAACTATTTGAGGGAATCAGGAACTTGAATTGTTCTCGAAGATCAGATAATACATGGTAAATGAGGCTGCCACGAGTGGACTTGCGATGGCGGCGGCGGTGGCGGCGGATGTGCTTGTAACGGCGGGTTGGCTTGACGCAGCGGCGGCGGTGGGTGGACTTGCGGCGGCGGCGGCGGCGGTAGCGGATGGGCTTGTAATGGCGGGTGGATTTGCGGCGGCGGCGGTAGCGGATGGGCTTGTAATGGTGGGTGGATTTGCGGCGGCGGCGGTAACGGATGGGCTTGCGGCGGCGGCGTTAGCGGGTGGGCTTGTAATGGCCAGTGGACTTGCGGCGGCGGGTGGGCTTGTAACGGCGGCGGTATGCTATGTTTATTTCTCCTGAGTCGTAACATGACATCTCTCCTTGAAAACATTTTTTCACAGTCCGGACAGATGGCAACCCCCATGGTGATCCAAATACGGTGTGCGATTAGAGAATATGAAGCTTTCTTTTATACCCTTGACTCTGTTGACGCTTCAAGGCAGCAAGTGCCCGTTCCACCACAGCTTTCACCTCCGACACATGTTGTATTTTCACGGGTTGGGGTGTTGTCTTCGATCCCTGTTTGGTTGTCATCGTTTTCATTTTAGGTGTTACCTGTCTCTTCTTTGTCTTCAGCGTCGACTTCTTGGCTGCTTGTGGTTTCTTTCTCTGTTGTGATTTTCTAAACGTAGTCTTCCTAAATATATCTCTAGGGTCAAGTCTAATCTCTGATGCTTTCTTCATGTTGTTCACGTCCAATCCGTTTGCTGGCGAGAGTAAAACTGTTTGTCGGGCTACACTACTGTAGAGTTTATACTGTCTTACACGTGCAGGGAATCTTGGAAGACACTCTTTTCTTCACAGCACATGTGTGAGTATGTTAAAAAAGCGATCATATTAGTATATAGTCTTCGTCATACTACACCCGTGAAGGTCCGGGTTATAGAATTCCACCTTCAGTAACCCACGCTTATCGGCGGCTGACGGGGATCGGTTGGTCAGTCTCGCCGACTCGGATGACACGTGCCATCGGTTCCTAGTTGCACAAATCGCTGCTCATGCTGTTGATCACTGGATTGTCTGGTCCAAGCTCGTTTATTGACAGACCTCCGTCCTAGAGCTGGAATAATGCCGAGTGTGGCGTAAAACTAAATTCACTCACTCACTGATACCAATACATCTAAAAAAGTAATGTCATCATTTAAATGGTGAGTTTAAACGCGTATTTTACCCTTACAAGGACGAGTGCATTCCACACACCCTTCCTGTTATAAAATGTGTCACTGTTTACAGTTCGGGAGAACATAACCCCATAGACATGTGTGCGGGCGAGTTCATTCATCAGAAATCTGTCATTTACGATGTGATTATAAATGTGAAATGCTAAACACGGCCACAGTCATGTTGCGTGTCGTGGTTAGAACCGTAATTGATCTATATAATTGAAAGGTGTCATACATTCGTGTTCGGATATAGGTACAACATCTACACGCACATACACTACTGCCTAGAAGTTCATTCCCCTTACACGCATGGGCAACGCGTTACGCAACCAGTGTGCATCGGGTTGGTCACGCGTGTGATACCCGTGTGCAACGCGTTGCAAACGGGTGTGCACCCCGTCCGCCACTCGTGTGCAACGCGTGACACACTCATTAGAGGGGGAACAAACTTTTGATCAAAGGAGGACCCGTCTTAAAGGGGCACTGATCTAACGCAATTCCCCGGGACTGGTTGTTGCCTTTGTTATTGTTTTTTCCCAGTGAGTACCCGGATGTAGAGCAGAAATCTAGACTAGCTCGCGACCTCTGTTGCGCCATTCGTAATCGCATTAGTCACTTTTATGGATACCGGTAGTAATAAGAGCGTATGGTCACATTGATCAACAAAATGAAATACAGTTTTCGAGATAATAAGGAAATGTAGGTATCTTTGTGGGTAGCACCGGTACTGGTGACGAAGTTTTGATAAGTCACTTGCTTGGTAATTTTGCGATTTTCGTTTACACTATTTTGACTTGCAACACAAAGTAAATATTTCATCTGAGCATTGCTTTTTTTATAGTGTGTATATTTTTTTACTGTCAAAATGTGTAACATATTTATTAAACGTATAAATATTCAGTTATTTTACAAAGTGACTGAAAAACATTTCCATCTGTATTATTATGATAACGAATTCCAAACATTTTGATGTTTAATGTCATCACCAAGAGACTGAAAATGTTACGTTGAAAAGTACATTTCTATGTTGTTTGGCTTCTAATCCTACATAATAATCTGTTGTGATGTTTGTAGGCCCTTTTGATCGTCTTAATCAATCTGGACAGATCTTTTAGTCAAAATGACTGAAATATTTACACATTTTATAAATTGCCTGAGAGAATCACATTTTACAAATTGACGGTAATCTATACACGCTTACAAAGGAAATGAATGACCTGTGAAAACAATGTCTATCGCGCATTGAAGAATTTCCCAACCAAGACGTAGAGAAACAAGAACGAATCGGTTCAAATGAAGGAAAACAAAATGCAAATACCATAATTACAACTTACCAAATTTATGTGTATAAATAGGCAGCTTCCTTGTTCGAAGAATGTATCCGTGAATATCCACACAAAGGAATAATGTCCCACTCATCTGCAGCTATACAAAATAACTTATTCGATGTCACGTGTCTCTGTAACTATCAAATATTCTAAAAGATATATATCGTTTCGGGATATTATAACCAGTGTTCGTTTCTCAACTGATCACTTGGATTGTTTCCAAGGGTTGGCTGAGAAAGGCCACGTGACAACTATTTTCATAACGCCCACGGTTCCTAAAAAATCCACTGAGTTTGATAACAATGAGCAACCAATCAACGTATTATCAGTTAACCCTTTGAACAAAGTATGTTGTTTTTACATCGGCACTTCACGCCATGATATGAGTGTATTCCCTTTGTTTTAGTAAACCTAGACATGTAAACACTCACTTTTGACATATCCACTGTGCAAGATAACAGTGATTAATCAATCAACGTATTTTCTGTTAATCCTTTGATGACTAGGAACGATCCGTTGATTTACCTAAAAAAGTAAATCAACTGATCATTCATCTCTTGCTGGGCTGCCACGTGCATATTACATAACGCACATTTCACCTCACTTCAAACCTGGATATAGATTGAATAATTACCCCAGACACAATAAATGCCAAATGAGAACCTTTGTCAGGTAATCTAAGTGGTGCTACCACTAATTGTACCTGTAATAAATTCATTAACTGAGCATCAAGTGAATGACGACAAATACACAAGTGTAGGGTTATACGAGAAAACGTGGATGACAACAAGGGAGTAGTAATCGTATTATCGACGCAATCCGAAATCCGAAAATGCTTTCACTGCATGGATACCTTTTTTTTAGTATTAAACTATAACCATCTGGGGTATTTCCAAATGACGACTTCCGATGAGCTCCGCCGTTCTTTTTGTCTGTTTGTTTAGGCTGAAGAAATTAATTAACATGCGCCCTTTGTCGAATCTTTATAGATCACATTTAACTAATCAGTGTTTATTCAAAAATGCGTAAAACAAATATTGCCTCCAGCCTCCAAGTTTATTTAGCTGTCCTTGCAGACGGTAGCCCAGTCTCTGGTCACGCTCAGTTGCGTTGCGTATCATCCGGGTACTCACAGGGGAAAAAACAATAACAAAGGCAACAACCAAACTGGGAAATGGCGTTAGATCAGTGCCCCTTTAATGCGAATTCTGATTGGCAAGCGCTGGATGTTTCGACTCAAACCGTAATAAACGCGAGAATGCGAGATCGCGACACCTGACCAATGTTGGTATCTCGCGATCTCGCGTTCTTGTGCTTTTGTGTCAATTGCCTTTTCAGTCATATGCAACTATTTTCAAAAACGCGAGAACGTGAGATTGCGACCCTTGACCAATGTCGCGATATCGCGTTCTCGTGCCTTTTCTGCCAATTACCTTGACAGTGACCTAGTGGCTCAGTCCTCTGAGGCGTCGCAATTCGCTGTGTACGTAAAGTTGCGTCCCTTGGGCGTGCCAGAAACCTATGATGGTGTGTTTCGTCCCATTTAAAGCTGACAAGCCAGGGAATAACTAAAATATAAATACTGTTCAAAGCGGTGTTGAGCCAAACTCACTCACTTATTCAGAGCCATGCCGGTCCCTCAGGCTGGATATTGGGGGTACTTACTCAGTATAAAGATGTTATTGTTTTCTTGTCGAACTATTTAAAGGGGCACTGATCTAACGCAATTCCCCGGGACTGGTTGTTGCCTTTGTTATTGTTTTATCCCAGTGAGTACCCGGATGTATAGCAGAAATCTAAACTAGTTCGCGACCTCTGCTGCGCAATTCGTAAGCGCATCAGTCACTTTTATTGGTAGTAATAAGGGCATATGGTCACATTGATCAACAAAATGAAATACAGTTTTCGAGATAATAAGGAAATGTAGGTATCTTTGTGGGTAGCACCGGTACTGGTGACGAAGTTTTGATAAGTCACTTGCTTGGTAATTTTGCGATTTTCGTTTACACTATTTTGACTTGCAACACAAAGTAAATATTTCATCTGAGCATTGCTTTTTTTATAGTGTGTATATTTTTTTACTGTCAAAATGTGTAACATATTTATTAAACGTATAAATATTCAGTTATTTTACAAAGTGACTGAAAAACATTTCCATCTGTATTATTATGATAACGAATTCCAAACATTTTGATGTTTAATGTCATCACCAAGAGACTGAAAATGTTACGTTGAAAAGTACATTTCTATGTTGTTTGGCTTCTAATCCTACATAATAATCTGTTGTGATGTTTGTAGGCCCTTTTGATCGTCTTAATCAATCTGGACAGATCTTTTAGTCAAAATGACTGAAATATTTACACATTTTATAAATTGCCTGAGAGAATCACATTTTACAAATTGACGGTAATCTATACACGCTTACAAAGGAAATGAATGACCTGTGAAAACAATGTCTATCGCGCATTGAAGAATTTCCCAACCAAGACGTAGAGAAACAAGAACGAATCGGTTCAAATGAAGGAAAACAAAATGCAAATACCATAATTACAACTTACCAAATTTATGTGTATAAATAGGCAGCTTCCTTGTTCGAAGAATGTATCCGTGAATATCCACACAAAGGAATAATGTCCCACTCATCTGCAGCTATACAAAATAACTTATTCGATGTCACGTGTCTCTGTAACTATCAAATATTCTAAAAGATATATATCGTTTCGGGATATTATAACCAGTGTTCGTTTCTCAACTGATCACTTGGATTGTTTCCAAGGGTTGGCTGAGAAAGGCCACGTGACAACTATTTTCATAACGCCCACGGTTCCTAAAAAATCCACTGAGTTTGATAACAATGAGCAACCAATCAACGTATTATCAGTTAACCCTTTGAACAAAGTATGTTGTTTTTACATCGGCACTTCACGCCATGATATGAGTGTATTCCCTTTGTTTTAGTAAACCTAGACATGTAAACACTCACTTTTGACATATCCACTGTGCAAGATAACAGTGATTAATCAATCAACGTATTTTCTGTTAATCCTTTGATGACTAGGAACGATCCGTTGATTTACCTAAAAAAGTAAATCAACTGATCATTCATCTCTTGCTGGGCTGCCACGTGCATATTACATAACGCACATTTCACCTCACTTCAAACCTGGATATAGATTGAATAATTACCCCAGACACAATAAATGCCAAATGAGAACCTTTGTCAGGTAATCTAAGTGGTGCTACCACTAATTGTACCTGTAATAAATTCATTAACTGAGCATCAAGTGAATGACGACAAATACACAAGTGTAGGGTTATACGAGAAAACGTGGATGACAACAAGGGAGTAGTAATCGTATTATCGACGCAATCCGAAATCCGAAAATGCTTTCACTGCATGGATACCTTTTTTTTAGTATTAAACTATAACCATCTGGGGTATTTCCAAATGACGACTTCCGATGAGCTCCGCCGTTCTTTTTGTCTGTTTGTTTAGGCTGAAGAAATTAATTAACATGCGCCCTTTGTCGAATCTTTATAGATCACATTTAACTAATCAGTGTTTATTCAAAAATGCGTAAAACAAATATTGCCTCCAGCCTCCAAGTTTATTTAGCTGTCCTTGCAGACGGTAGCCCAGTCTCTGGTCACGCTCAGTTGCGTTGCGTATCATCCGGGTACTCACAGGGGAAAAAACAATAACAAAGGCAACAACCAAACTGGGAAATGGCGTTAGATCAGTGCCCCTTTAATGCGAATTCTGATTGGCAAGCGCTGGATGTTTCGACTCAAACCGTAATAAACGCGAGAATGCGAGATCGCGACACCTGACCAATGTTGGTATCTCGCGATCTCGCGTTCTTGTGCTTTTGTGTCAATTGCCTTTTCAGTCATATGCAACTATTTTCAAAAACGCGAGAACGTGAGATTGCGACCCTTGACCAATGTCGCGATATCGCGTTCTCGTGCCTTTTCTGCCAATTACCTTGACAGTGACCTAGTGGCTCAGTCCTCTGAGGCGTCGCAATTCGCTGTGTACGTAAAGTTGCGTCCCTTGGGCGTGCCAGAAACCTATGATGGTGTGTTTCGTCCCATTTAAAGCTGACAAGCCAGGGAATAACTAAAATATAAATACTGTTCAAAGCGGTGTTGAGCCAAACTCACTCACTTATTCAGAGCCATGCCGGTCCCTCAGGCTGGATATTGGGGGTACTTACTCAGTATAAAGATGTTATTGTTTTCTTGTCGAACTATTTAAAGGGGCACTGATCTAACGCAATTCCCCGGGACTGGTTGTTGCCTTTGTTATTGTTTTATCCCAGTGAGTACCCGGATGTATAGCAGAAATCTAAACTAGTTCGCGACCTCTGCTGCGCAATTCGTAAGCGCATCAGTCACTTTTATTGGTAGTAATAAGGGCATATGGTCACATTGATCAACAAAATGAAATACAGTTTTCGAGATAATAAGGAAATGTAGGTATCTTTGTGGGTAGCACCGGTACTGGTGACGAAGTTTTGATAAGTCACTTGCTTGGTAATTTTGCGATTTTCGTTTACACTATTTTGACTTGCAACACAAAGTAAATATTTCATCTGAGCATTGCTTTTTTTATAGTGTGTATATTTTTTTACTGTCAAAATGTGTAACATATTTATTAAACGTATAAATATTCAGTTATTTTACAAAGTGACTGAAAAACATTTCCATCTGTATTATTATGATAACGAATTCCAAACATCTTGATGTTTAATGTCATCACCAAGAGACTGAAAATGTTACGTTGAAAAGTACATTTCTATGTTGTTTGGCTTCTAATCCTACATAATAATCTGTTGTGATGTTTGTAGGCCCTTTTGATCGTCTTAATCAATCTGGACAGATCTTTTAGTCAAAATGACTGAAATATTTACACATTTTATAAATTGCCTGAGAGAATCACATTTTACAAATTGACGGTAATCTATACACGCTTACAAAGGAAATGAATGACCTGTGAAAACAATGTCTATCGCGCATTGAAGAATTTCCCAACCAAGACGTAGAGAAACAAGAACGAATCGGTTCAAATGAAGGAAAACAAAATGCAAATACCATAATTACAACTTACCAAATTTATGTGTATAAATAGGCAGCTTCCTTGTTCGTAGAAAGTATCCGTGAATATCCACACAAAGGAATAATGTTCCACTCATCTGCAGCTATACAAAATAACTTATTCGATGTCACGTGTCTCTGTAACTATCAAATATTCTAAAAGATATATATCGTTTCGGGATATTATAACCAGTGTTCGTTTCTCAACTGATCACTTGGATTGTTTCCAAGGGTTGGCTGAGAAAGGCCACGTGACAACTATTTTCATAACGCCCACGGTTCCTAAAAAATCCACTGAGTTTGATAACAATGAGCAACCAATCAACGTATTATCAGTTAACCCTTTGAACAAAGTATGTTGTTTTTACATCGGCACTTCACGCCATGATATGAGTGTATTCCCTTTGTTTTAGTAAACCTAGACATGTAAACACTCACTTTTGACATATCCACTGTGCAAGATAACAGTGATTAATCAATCAACGTATTTTCTGTTAATCCTTTGATGACTAGGAACGATCCGTTGATTTACCTAAAAAAGTAAATCAACTGATCATTCATCTCTTGCTGGGCTGCCACGTGCATATTACATAACGCACATTTCACCTCACTTCAAACCTGGATATAGATTGAATAATTACCCCAGACACAATAAATGCCAAATGAGAACCTTTGTCAGGTAATCTAAGTGGTGCTACCACTAATTGTACCTGTAATAAATTCATTAACTGAGCATCAAGTGAATGACGACAAATACACAAGTGTAGGGTTATACGAGAAAACGTGGATGACAACAAGGGAGTAGTAATCGTATTATCGACGCAATCCGAAATCCGAAAATGCTTTCACTGCATGGATACCTTTTTTTTAGTATTAAACTATAACCATCTGGGGTATTTCCAAATGACGACTTCCGATGAGCTCCGCCGTTCTTTTTGTCTGTTTGTTTAGGCTGAAGAAATTAATTAACATGCGCCCTTTGTCGAATCTTTATAGATCACATTTAACTAATCAGTGTTTATTCAAAAATGCGTAAAACAAATATTGCCTCCAGCCTCCAAGTTTATTTAGCTGTCCTTGCAGACGGTAGCCCAGTCTCTGGTCACGCTCAGTTGCGTTGCGTATCATCCGGGTACTCACAGGGGAAAAAACAATAACAAAGGCAACAACCAAACTGGGAAATGGCGTTAGATCAGTGCCCCTTTAATGCGAATTCTGATTGGCAAGCGCTGGATGTTTCGACTCAAACCGTAATAAACGCGAGAATGCGAGATCGCGACACCTGACCAATGTTGGTATCTCGCGATCTCGCGTTCTTGTGCTTTTGTGTCAATTGCCTTTTCAGTCATATGCAACTATTTTCAAAAACGCGAGAACGTGAGATTGCGACCCTTGACCAATGTCGCGATATCGCGTTCTCGTGCCTTTTCTGCCAATTACCTTGACAGTGACCTAGTGGCTCAGTCCTCTGAGGCGTCGCAATTCGCTGTGTACGTAAAGTTGCGTCCCTTGGGCGTGCCAGAAACCTATGATGGTGTGTTTCGTCCCATTTAAAGCTGACAAGCCAGGGAATAACTAAAATATAAATACTGTTCAAAGCGGTGTTGAGCCAAACTCACTCACTTATTCAGAGCCATGCCGGTCCCTCAGGCTGGATATTGGGGGTACTTACTCAGTATAAAGATGTTATTGTTTTCTTGTCGAACTATTTAAAGGGGCACTGATCTAACGCAATTCCCCGGGACTGGTTGTTGCCTTTGTTATTGTTTTATCCCAGTGAGTACCCGGATGTATAGCAGAAATCTAAACTAGTTCGCGACCTCTGCTGCGCAATTCGTAAGCGCATCAGTCACTTTTATTGGTAGTAATAAGGGCATATGGTCACATTGATCAACAAAATGAAATACAGTTTTCGAGATAATAAGGAAATGTAGGTATCTTTGTGGGTAGCACCGGTACTGGTGACGAAGTTTTGATAAGTCACTTGCTTGGTAATTTTGCGATTTTCGTTTACACTATTTTGACTTGCAACACAAAGTAAATATTTCATCTGAGCATTGCTTTTTTTATAGTGTGTATATTTTTTTACTGTCAAAATGTGTAACATATTTATTAAACGTATAAATATTCAGTTATTTTACAAAGTGACTGAAAAACATTTCCATCTGTATTATTATGATAACGAATTCCAAACATTTTGATGTTTAATGTCATCACCAAGAGACTGAAAATGTTACGTTGAAAAGTACATTTCTATGTTGTTTGGCTTCTAATCCTACATAATAATCTGTTGTGATGTTTGTAGGCCCTTTTGATCGTCTTAATCAATCTGGACAGATCTTTTAGTCAAAATGACTGAAATATTTACACATTTTATAAATTGCCTGAGAGAATCACATTTTACAAATTGACGGTAATCTATACACGCTTACAAAGGAAATGAATGACCTGTGAAAACAATGTCTATCGCGCATTGAAGAATTTCCCAACCAAGACGTAGAGAAACAAGAACGAATCGGTTCAAATGAAGGAAAACAAAATGCAAATACCATAATTACAACTTACCAAATTTATGTGTATAAATAGGCAGCTTCCTTGTTCGTAGAAAGTATCCGTGAATATCCACACAAAGGAATAATGTTCCACTCATCTGCAGCTATACAAAATAACTTATTCGATGTCACGTGTCTCTGTAACTATCAAATATTCTAAAAGATATATATCGTTTCGGGATATTATAACCAGTGTTCGTTTCTCAACTGATCACTTGGATTGTTTCCAAGGGTTGGCTGAGAAAGGCCACGTGACAACTATTTTCATAACGCCCACGGTTCCTAAAAAATCCACTGAGTTTGATAACAATGAGCAACCAATCAACGTATTATCAGTTAACCCTTTGAACAAAGTATGTTGTTTTTACATCGGCACTTCACGCCATGATATGAGTGTATTCCCTTTGTTTTAGTAAACCTAGACATGTAAACACTCACTTTTGACATATCCACTGTGCAAGATAACAGTGATTAATCAATCAACGTATTTTCTGTTAATCCTTTGATGACTAGGAACGATCCGTTGATTTACCTAAAAAAGTAAATCAACTGATCATTCATCTCTTGCTGGGCTGCCACGTGCATATTACATAACGCACATTTCACCTCACTTCAAACCTGGATATAGATTGAATAATTACCCCAGACACAATAAATGCCAAATGAGAACCTTTGTCAGGTAATCTAAGTGGTGCTACCACTAATTGTACCTGTAATAAATTCATTAACTGAGCATCAAGTGAATGACGACAAATACACAAGTGTAGGGTTATACGAGAAAACGTGGATGACAACAAGGGAGTAGTAATCGTATTATCGACGCAATCCGAAATCCGAAAATGCTTTCACTGCATGGATACCTTTTTTTTAGTATTAAACTATAACCATCTGGGGTATTTCCAAATGACGACTTCCGATGAGCTCCGCCGTTCTTTTTGTCTGTTTGTTTAGGCTGAAGAAATTAATTAACATGCGCCCTTTGTCGAATCTTTATAGATCACATTTAACTAATCAGTGTTTATTCAAAAATGCGTAAAACAAATATTGCCTCCAGCCTCCAAGTTTATTTAGCTGTCCTTGCAGACGGTAGCCCAGTCTCTGGTCACGCTCAGTTGCGTTGCGTATCATCCGGGTACTCACAGGGGAAAAAACAATAACAAAGGCAACAACCAAACTGGGAAATGGCGTTAGATCAGTGCCCCTTTAATGCGAATTCTGATTGGCAAGCGCTGGATGTTTCGACTCAAACCGTAATAAACGCGAGAATGCGAGATCGCGACACCTGACCAATGTTGGTATCTCGCGATCTCGCGTTCTTGTGCTTTTGTGTCAATTGCCTTTTCAGTCATATGCAACTATTTTCAAAAACGCGAGAACGTGAGATTGCGACCCTTGACCAATGTCGCGATATCGCGTTCTCGTGCCTTTTCTGCCAATTACCTTGACAGTGACCTAGTGGCTCAGTCCTCTGAGGCGTCGCAATTCGCTGTGTACGTAAAGTTGCGTCCCTTGGGCGTGCCAGAAACCTATGATGGTGTGTTTCGTCCCATTTAAAGCTGACAAGCCAGGGAATAACTAAAATATAAATACTGTTCAAAGCGGTGTTGAGCCAAACTCACTCACTTATTCAGAGCCATGCCGGTCCCTCAGGCTGGATATTGGGGGTACTTACTCAGTATAAAGATGTTATTGTTTTCTTGTCGAACTATTTAAAGGGGCACTGATCTAACGCAATTCCCCGGGACTGGTTGTTGCCTTTGTTATTGTTTTATCCCAGTGAGTACCCGGATGTATAGCAGAAATCTAAACTAGTTCGCGACCTCTGCTGCGCAATTCGTAAGCGCATCAGTCACTTTTATTGGTAGTAATAAGGGCATATGGTCACATTGATCAACAAAATGAAATACAGTTTTCGAGATAATAAGGAAATGTAGGTATCTTTGTGGGTAGCACCGGTACTGGTGACGAAGTTTTGATAAGTCACTTGCTTGGTAATTTTGCGATTTTCGTTTACACTATTTTGACTTGCAACACAAAGTAAATATTTCATCTGAGCATTGCTTTTTTTATAGTGTGTATATTTTTTTACTGTCAAAATGTGTAACATATTTATTAAACGTATAAATATTCAGTTATTTTACAAAGTGACTGAAAAACATTTCCATCTGTATTATTATGATAACGAATTCCAAACATTTTGATGTTTAATGTCATCACCAAGAGACTGAAAATGTTACGTTGAAAAGTACATTTCTATGTTGTTTGGCTTCTAATCCTACATAATAATCTGTTGTGATGTTTGTAGGCCCTTTTGATCGTCTTAATCAATCTGGACAGATCTTTTAGTCAAAATGACTGAAATATTTACACATTTTATAAATTGCCTGAGAGAATCACATTTTACAAATTGACGGTAATCTATACACGCTTACAAAGGAAATGAATGACCTGTGAAAACAATGTCTATCGCGCATTGAAGAATTTCCCAACCAAGACGTAGAGAAACAAGAACGAATCGGTTCAAATGAAGGAAAACAAAATGCAAATACCATAATTACAACTTACCAAATTTATGTGTATAAATAGGCAGCTTCCTTGTTCGTAGAAAGTATCCGTGAATATCCACACAAAGGAATAATGTTCCACTCATCTGCAGCTATACAAAATAACTTATTCGATGTCACGTGTCTCTGTAACTATCAAATATTCTAAAAGATATATATCGTTTCGGGATATTATAACCAGTGTTCGTTTCTCAACTGATCACTTGGATTGTTTCCAAGGGTTGGCTGAGAAAGGCCACGTGACAACTATTTTCATAACGCCCACGGTTCCTAAAAAATCCACTGAGTTTGATAACAATGAGCAACCAATCAACGTATTATCAGTTAACCCTTTGAACAAAGTATGTTGTTTTTACATCGGCACTTCACGCCATGATATGAGTGTATTCCCTTTGTTTTAGTAAACCTAGACATGTAAACACTCACTTTTGACATATCCACTGTGCAAGATAACAGTGATTAATCAATCAACGTATTTTCTGTTAATCCTTTGATGACTAGGAACGATCCGTTGATTTACCTAAAAAAGTAAATCAACTGATCATTCATCTCTTGCTGGGCTGCCACGTGCATATTACATAACGCACATTTCACCTCACTTCAAACCTGGATATAGATTGAATAATTACCCCAGACACAATAAATGCCAAATGAGAACCTTTGTCAGGTAATCTAAGTGGTGCTACCACTAATTGTACCTGTAATAAATTCATTAACTGAGCATCAAGTGAATGACGACAAATACACAAGTGTAGGGTTATACGAGAAAACGTGGATGACAACAAGGGAGTAGTAATCGTATTATCGACGCAATCCGAAATCCGAAAATGCTTTCACTGCATGGATACCTTTTTTTTAGTATTAAACTATAACCATCTGGGGTATTTCCAAATGACGACTTCCGATGAGCTCCGCCGTTCTTTTTGTCTGTTTGTTTAGGCTGAAGAAATTAATTAACATGCGCCCTTTGTCGAATCTTTATAGATCACATTTAACTAATCAGTGTTTATTCAAAAATGCGTAAAACAAATATTGCCTCCAGCCTCCAAGTTTATTTAGCTGTCCTTGCAGACGGTAGCCCAGTCTCTGGTCACGCTCAGTTGCGTTGCGTATCATCCGGGTACTCACAGGGGAAAAAACAATAACAAAGGCAACAACCAAACTGGGAAATGGCGTTAGATCAGTGCCCCTTTAATGCGAATTCTGATTGGCAAGCGCTGGATGTTTCGACTCAAACCGTAATAAACGCGAGAATGCGAGATCGCGACACCTGACCAATGTTGGTATCTCGCGATCTCGCGTTCTTGTGCTTTTGTGTCAATTGCCTTTTCAGTCATATGCAACTATTTTCAAAAACGCGAGAACGTGAGATTGCGACCCTTGACCAATGTCGCGATATCGCGTTCTCGTGCCTTTTCTGCCAATTACCTTGACAGTGACCTAGTGGCTCAGTCCTCTGAGGCGTCGCAATTCGCTGTGTACGTAAAGTTGCGTCCCTTGGGCGTGCCAGAAACCTATGATGGTGTGTTTCGTCCCATTTAAAGCTGACAAGCCAGGGAATAACTAAAATATAAATACTGTTCAAAGCGGTGTTGAGCCAAACTCACTCACTTATTCAGAGCCATGCCGGTCCCTCAGGCTGGATATTGGGGGTACTTACTCAGTATAAAGATGTTATTGTTTTCTTGTCGAACTATTTAAAGGGGCACTGATCTAACGCAATTCCCCGGGACTGGTTGTTGCCTTTGTTATTGTTTTATCCCAGTGAGTACCCGGATGTATAGCAGAAATCTAAACTAGTTCGCGACCTCTGCTGCGCAATTCGTAAGCGCATCAGTCACTTTTATTGGTAGTAATAAGGGCATATGGTCACATTGATCAACAAAATGAAATACAGTTTTCGAGATAATAAGGAAATGTAGGTATCTTTGTGGGTAGCACCGGTACTGGTGACGAAGTTTTGATAAGTCACTTGCTTGGTAATTTTGCGATTTTCGTTTACACTATTTTGACTTGCAACACAAAGTAAATATTTCATCTGAGCATTGCTTTTTTTATAGTGTGTATATTTTTTTACTGTCAAAATGTGTAACATATTTATTAAACGTATAAATATTCAGTTATTTTACAAAGTGACTGAAAAACATTTCCATCTGTATTATTATGATAACGAATTCCAAACATCTTGATGTTTAATGTCATCACCAAGAGACTGAAAATGTTACGTTGAAAAGTACATTTCTATGTTGTTTGGCTTCTAATCCTACATAATAATCTGTTGTGATGTTTGTAGGCCCTTTTGATCGTCTTAATCAATCTGGACAGATCTTTTAGTCAAAATGACTGAAATATTTACACATTTTATAAATTGCCTGAGAGAATCACATTTTACAAATTGACGGTAATCTATACACGCTTACAAAGGAAATGAATGACCTGTGAAAACAATGTCTATCGCGCATTGAAGAATTTCCCAACCAAGACGTAGAGAAACAAGAACGAATCGGTTCAAATGAAGGAAAACAAAATGCAAATACCATAATTACAACTTACCAAATTTATGTGTATAAATAGGCAGCTTCCTTGTTCGTAGAAAGTATCCGTGAATATCCACACAAAGGAATAATGTTCCACTCATCTGCAGCTATACAAAATAACTTATTCGATGTCACGTGTCTCTGTAACTATCAAATATTCTAAAAGATATATATCGTTTCGGGATATTATAACCAGTGTTCGTTTCTCAACTGATCACTTGGATTGTTTCCAAGGGTTGGCTGAGAAAGGCCACGTGACAACTATTTTCATAACGCCCACGGTTCCTAAAAAATCCACTGAGTTTGATAACAATGAGCAACCAATCAACGTATTATCAGTTAACCCTTTGAACAAAGTATGTTGTTTTTACATCGGCACTTCACGCCATGATATGAGTGTATTCCCTTTGTTTTAGTAAACCTAGACATGTAAACACTCACTTTTGACATATCCACTGTGCAAGATAACAGTGATTAATCAATCAACGTATTTTCTGTTAATCCTTTGATGACTAGGAACGATCCGTTGATTTACCTAAAAAAGTAAATCAACTGATCATTCATCTCTTGCTGGGCTGCCACGTGCATATTACATAACGCACATTTCACCTCACTTCAAACCTGGATATAGATTGAATAATTACCCCAGACACAATAAATGCCAAATGAGAACCTTTGTCAGGTAATCTAAGTGGTGCTACCACTAATTGTACCTGTAATAAATTCATTAACTGAGCATCAAGTGAATGACGACAAATACACAAGTGTAGGGTTATACGAGAAAACGTGGATGACAACAAGGGAGTAGTAATCGTATTATCGACGCAATCCGAAATCCGAAAATGCTTTCACTGCATGGATACCTTTTTTTTAGTATTAAACTATAACCATCTGGGGTATTTCCAAATGACGACTTCCGATGAGCTCCGCCGTTCTTTTTGTCTGTTTGTTTAGGCTGAAGAAATTAATTAACATGCGCCCTTTGTCGAATCTTTATAGATCACATTTAACTAATCAGTGTTTATTCAAAAATGCGTAAAACAAATATTGCCTCCAGCCTCCAAGTTTATTTAGCTGTCCTTGCAGACGGTAGCCCAGTCTCTGGTCACGCTCAGTTGCGTTGCGTATCATCCGGGTACTCACAGGGGAAAAAACAATAACAAAGGCAACAACCAAACTGGGAAATGGCGTTAGATCAGTGCCCCTTTAATGCGAATTCTGATTGGCAAGCGCTGGATGTTTCGACTCAAACCGTAATAAACGCGAGAATGCGAGATCGCGACACCTGACCAATGTTGGTATCTCGCGATCTCGCGTTCTTGTGCTTTTGTGTCAATTGCCTTTTCAGTCATATGCAACTATTTTCAAAAACGCGAGAACGTGAGATTGCGACCCTTGACCAATGTCGCGATATCGCGTTCTCGTGCCTTTTCTGCCAATTACCTTGACAGTGACCTAGTGGCTCAGTCCTCTGAGGCGTCGCAATTCGCTGTGTACGTAAAGTTGCGTCCCTTGGGCGTGCCAGAAACCTATGATGGTGTGTTTCGTCCCATTTAAAGCTGACAAGCCAGGGAATAACTAAAATATAAATACTGTTCAAAGCGGTGTTGAGCCAAACTCACTCACTTATTCAGAGCCATGCCGGTCCCTCAGGCTGGATATTGGGGGTACTTACTCAGTATAAAGATGTTATTGTTTTCTTGTCGAACTATTTAAAGGGGCACTGATCTAACGCAATTCCCCGGGACTGGTTGTTGCCTTTGTTATTGTTTTATCCCAGTGAGTACCCGGATGTATAGCAGAAATCTAAACTAGTTCGCGACCTCTGCTGCGCAATTCGTAAGCGCATCAGTCACTTTTATTGGTAGTAATAAGGGCATATGGTCACATTGATCAACAAAATGAAATACAGTTTTCGAGATAATAAGGAAATGTAGGTATCTTTGTGGGTAGCACCGGTACTGGTGACGAAGTTTTGATAAGTCACTTGCTTGGTAATTTTGCGATTTTCGTTTACACTATTTTGACTTGCAACACAAAGTAAATATTTCATCTGAGCATTGCTTTTTTTATAGTGTGTATATTTTTTTACTGTCAAAATGTGTAACATATTTATTAAACGTATAAATATTCAGTTATTTTACAAAGTGACTGAAAAACATTTCCATCTGTATTATTATGATAACGAATTCCAAACATTTTGATGTTTAATGTCATCACCAAGAGACTGAAAATGTTACGTTGAAAAGTACATTTCTATGTTGTTTGGCTTCTAATCCTACATAATAATCTGTTGTGATGTTTGTAGGCCCTTTTGATCGTCTTAATCAATCTGGACAGATCTTTTAGTCAAAATGACTGAAATATTTACACATTTTATAAATTGCCTGAGAGAATCACATTTTACAAATTGACGGTAATCTATACACGCTTACAAAGGAAATGAATGACCTGTGAAAACAATGTCTATCGCGCATTGAAGAATTTCCCAACCAAGACGTAGAGAAACAAGAACGAATCGGTTCAAATGAAGGAAAACAAAATGCAAATACCATAATTACAACTTACCAAATTTATGTGTATAAATAGGCAGCTTCCTTGTTCGTAGAAAGTATCCGTGAATATCCACACAAAGGAATAATGTTCCACTCATCTGCAGCTATACAAAATAACTTATTCGATGTCACGTGTCTCTGTAACTATCAAATATTGTAAAAGATATATATCGTTTCGGGATATTATAACCAGTGTTCGTTTCTCAACTGATCACTTGGATTGTTTCCAAGGGTTGGCTGAGAAAGGCCACGTGACAACTATTTTCATAACGCCCACGGTTCCTAAAAAATCCACTGAGTTTGATAACAATGAGCAACCAATCAACGTATTATCAGTTAACCCTTTGAACAAAGTATGTTGTTTTTACATCGGCACTTCACGCCATGATATGAGTGTATTCCCTTTGTTTTAGTAAACCTAGACATGTAAACACTCACTTTTGACATATCCACTGTGCAAGATAACAGTGATTAATCAATCAACGTATTTTCTGTTAATCCTTTGATGACTAGGAACGATCCGTTGATTTACCTAAAAAAGTAAATCAACTGATCATTCATCTCTTGCTGGGCTGCCACGTGCATATTACATAACGCACATTTCACCTCACTTCAAACCTGGATATAGATTGAATAATTACCCCAGACACAATAAATGCCAAATGAGAACCTTTGTCAGGTAATCTAAGTGGTGCTACCACTAATTGTACCTGTAATAAATTCATTAACTGAGCATCAAGTGAATGACGACAAATACACAAGTGTAGGGTTATACGAGAAAACGTGGATGACAACAAGGGAGTAGTAATCGTATTATCGACGCAATCCGAAATCCGAAAATGCTTTCACTGCATGGATACCTTTTTTTTAGTATTAAACTATAACCATCTGGGGTATTTCCAAATGACGACTTCCGATGAGCTCCGCCGTTCTTTTTGTCTGTTTGTTTAGGCTGAAGAAATTAATTAACATGCGCCCTTTGTCGAATCTTTATAGATCACATTTAACTAATCAGTGTTTATTCAAAAATGCGTAAAACAAATATTGCCTCCAGCCTCCAAGTTTATTTAGCTGTCCTTGCAGACGGTAGCCCAGTCTCTGGTCACGCTCAGTTGCGTTGCGTATCATCCGGGTACTCACAGGGGAAAAAACAATAACAAAGGCAACAACCAAACTGGGAAATGGCGTTAGATCAGTGCCCCTTTAATGCGAATTCTGATTGGCAAGCGCTGGATGTTTCGACTCAAACCGTAATAAACGCGAGAATGCGAGATCGCGACACCTGACCAATGTTGGTATCTCGCGATCTCGCGTTCTTGTGCTTTTGTGTCAATTGCCTTTTCAGTCATATGCAACTATTTTCAAAAACGCGAGAACGTGAGATTGCGACCCTTGACCAATGTCGCGATATCGCGTTCTCGTGCCTTTTCTGCCAATTACCTTGACAGTGACCTAGTGGCTCAGTCCTCTGAGGCGTCGCAATTCGCTGTGTACGTAAAGTTGCGTCCCTTGGGCGTGCCAGAAACCTATGATGGTGTGTTTCGTCCCATTTAAAGCTGACAAGCCAGGGAATAACTAAAATATAAATACTGTTCAAAGCGGTGTTGAGCCAAACTCACTCACTTATTCAGAGCCATGCCGGTCCCTCAGGCTGGATATTGGGGGTACTTACTCAGTATAAAGATGTTATTGTTTTCTTGTCGAACTATTTAAAGGGGCACTGATCTAACGCAATTCCCCGGGACTGGTTGTTGCCTTTGTTATTGTTTTATCCCAGTGAGTACCCGGATGTATAGCAGAAATCTAAACTAGTTCGCGACCTCTGCTGCGCAATTCGTAAGCGCATCAGTCACTTTTATTGGTAGTAATAAGGGCATATGGTCACATTGATCAACAAAATGAAATACAGTTTTCGAGATAATAAGGAAATGTAGGTATCTTTGTGGGTAGCACCGGTACTGGTGACGAAGTTTTGATAAGTCACTTGCTTGGTAATTTTGCGATTTTCGTTTACACTATTTTGACTTGCAACACAAAGTAAATATTTCATCTGAGCATTGCTTTTTTTATAGTGTGTATATTTTTTTACTGTCAAAATGTGTAACATATTTATTAAACGTATAAATATTCAGTTATTTTACAAAGTGACTGAAAAACATTTCCATCTGTATTATTATGATAACGAATTCCAAACATTTTGATGTTTAATGTCATCACCAAGAGACTGAAAATGTTACGTTGAAAAGTACATTTCTATGTTGTTTGGCTTCTAATCCTACATAATAATCTGTTGTGATGTTTGTAGGCCCTTTTGATCGTCTTAATCAATCTGGACAGATCTTTTAGTCAAAATGACTGAAATATTTACACATTTTATAAATTGCCTGAGAGAATCACATTTTACAAATTGACGGTAATCTATACACGCTTACAAAGGAAATGAATGACCTGTGAAAACAATGTCTATCGCGCATTGAAGAATTTCCCAACCAAGACGTAGAGAAACAAGAACGAATCGGTTCAAATGAAGGAAAACAAAATGCAAATACCATAATTACAACTTACCAAATTTATGTGTATAAATAGGCAGCTTCCTTGTTCGTAGAAAGTATCCGTGAATATCCACACAAAGGAATAATGTTCCACTCATCTGCAGCTATACAAAATAACTTATTCGATGTCACGTGTCTCTGTAACTATCAAATATTCTAAAAGATATATATCGTTTCGGGATATTATAACCAGTGTTCGTTTCTCAACTGATCACTTGGATTGTTTCCAAGGGTTGGCTGAGAAAGGCCACGTGACAACTATTTTCATAACGCCCACGGTTCCTAAAAAATCCACTGAGTTTGATAACAATGAGCAACCAATCAACGTATTATCAGTTAACCCTTTGAACAAAGTATGTTGTTTTTACATCGGCACTTCACGCCATGATATGAGTGTATTCCCTTTGTTTTAGTAAACCTAGACATGTAAACACTCACTTTTGACATATCCACTGTGCAAGATAACAGTGATTAATCAATCAACGTATTTTCTGTTAATCCTTTGATGACTAGGAACGATCCGTTGATTTACCTAAAAAAGTAAATCAACTGATCATTCATCTCTTGCTGGGCTGCCACGTGCATATTACATAACGCACATTTCACCTCACTTCAAACCTGGATATAGATTGAATAATTACCCCAGACACAATAAATGCCAAATGAGAACCTTTGTCAGGTAATCTAAGTGGTGCTACCACTAATTGTACCTGTAATAAATTCATTAACTGAGCATCAAGTGAATGACGACAAATACACAAGTGTAGGGTTATACGAGAAAACGTGGATGACAACAAGGGAGTAGTAATCGTATTATCGACGCAATCCGAAATCCGAAAATGCTTTCACTGCATGGATACCTTTTTTTTAGTATTAAACTATAACCATCTGGGGTATTTCCAAATGACGACTTCCGATGAGCTCCGCCGTTCTTTTTGTCTGTTTGTTTAGGCTGAAGAAATTAATTAACATGCGCCCTTTGTCGAATCTTTATAGATCACATTTAACTAATCAGTGTTTATTCAAAAATGCGTAAAACAAATATTGCCTCCAGCCTCCAAGTTTATTTAGCTGTCCTTGCAGACGGTAGCCCAGTCTCTGGTCACGCTCAGTTGCGTTGCGTATCATCCGGGTACTCACAGGGGAAAAAACAATAACAAAGGCAACAACCAAACTGGGAAATGGCGTTAGATCAGTGCCCCTTTAATGCGAATTCTGATTGGCAAGCGCTGGATGTTTCGACTCAAACCGTAATAAACGCGAGAATGCGAGATCGCGACACCTGACCAATGTTGGTATCTCGCGATCTCGCGTTCTTGTGCTTTTGTGTCAATTGCCTTTTCAGTCATATGCAACTATTTTCAAAAACGCGAGAACGTGAGATTGCGACCCTTGACCAATGTCGCGATATCGCGTTCTCGTGCCTTTTCTGCCAATTACCTTGACAGTGACCTAGTGGCTCAGTCCTCTGAGGCGTCGCAATTCGCTGTGTACGTAAAGTTGCGTCCCTTGGGCGTGCCAGAAACCTATGATGGTGTGTTTCGTCCCATTTAAAGCTGACAAGCCAGGGAATAACTAAAATATAAATACTGTTCAAAGCGGTGTTGAGCCAAACTCACTCACTTATTCAGAGCCATGCCGGTCCCTCAGGCTGGATATTGGGGGTACTTACTCAGTATAAAGATGTTATTGTTTTCTTGTCGAACTATTTAAAGGGGCACTGATCTAACGCAATTCCCCGGGACTGGTTGTTGCCTTTGTTATTGTTTTATCCCAGTGAGTACCCGGATGTATAGCAGAAATCTAAACTAGTTCGCGACCTCTGCTGCGCAATTCGTAAGCGCATCAGTCACTTTTATTGGTAGTAATAAGGGCATATGGTCACATTGATCAACAAAATGAAATACAGTTTTCGAGATAATAAGGAAATGTAGGTATCTTTGTGGGTAGCACCGGTACTGGTGACGAAGTTTTGATAAGTCACTTGCTTGGTAATTTTGCGATTTTCGTTTACACTATTTTGACTTGCAACACAAAGTAAATATTTCATCTGAGCATTGCTTTTTTTATAGTGTGTATATTTTTTTACTGTCAAAATGTGTAACATATTTATTAAACGTATAAATATTCAGTTATTTTACAAAGTGACTGAAAAACATTTCCATCTGTATTATTATGATAACGAATTCCAAACATTTTGATGTTTAATGTCATCACCAAGAGACTGAAAATGTTACGTTGAAAAGTACATTTCTATGTTGTTTGGCTTCTAATCCTACATAATAATCTGTTGTGATGTTTGTAGGCCCTTTTGATCGTCTTAATCAATCTGGACAGATCTTTTAGTCAAAATGACTGAAATATTTACACATTTTATAAATTGCCTGAGAGAATCACATTTTACAAATTGACGGTAATCTATACACGCTTACAAAGGAAATGAATGACCTGTGAAAACAATGTCTATCGCGCATTGAAGAATTTCCCAACCAAGACGTAGAGAAACAAGAACGAATCGGTTCAAATGAAGGAAAACAAAATGCAAATACCATAATTACAACTTACCAAATTTATGTGTATAAATAGGCAGCTTCCTTGTTCGTAGAAAGTATCCGTGAATATCCACACAAAGGAATAATGTTCCACTCATCTGCAGCTATACAAAATAACTTATTCGATGTCACGTGTCTCTGTAACTATCAAATATTGTAAAAGATATATATCGTTTCGGGATATTATAACCAGTGTTCGTTTCTCAACTGATCACTTGGATTGTTTCCAAGGGTTGGCTGAGAAAGGCCACGTGACAACTATTTTCATAACGCCCACGGTTCCTAAAAAATCCACTGAGTTTGATAACAATGAGCAACCAATCAACGTATTATCAGTTAACCCTTTGAACAAAGTATGTTGTTTTTACATCGGCACTTCACGCCATGATATGAGTGTATTCCCTTTGTTTTAGTAAACCTAGACATGTAAACACTCACTTTTGACATATCCACTGTGCAAGATAACAGTGATTAATCAATCAACGTATTTTCTGTTAATCCTTTGATGACTAGGAACGATCCGTTGATTTACCTAAAAAAGTAAATCAACTGATCATTCATCTCTTGCTGGGCTGCCACGTGCATATTACATAACGCACATTTCACCTCACTTCAAACCTGGATATAGATTGAATAATTACCCCAGACACAATAAATGCCAAATGAGAACCTTTGTCAGGTAATCTAAGTGGTGCTACCACTAATTGTACCTGTAATAAATTCATTAACTGAGCATCAAGTGAATGACGACAAATACACAAGTGTAGGGTTATACGAGAAAACGTGGATGACAACAAGGGAGTAGTAATCGTATTATCGACGCAATCCGAAATCCGAAAATGCTTTCACTGCATGGATACCTTTTTTTTAGTATTAAACTATAACCATCTGGGGTATTTCCAAATGACGACTTCCGATGAGCTCCGCCGTTCTTTTTGTCTGTTTGTTTAGGCTGAAGAAATTAATTAACATGCGCCCTTTGTCGAATCTTTATAGATCACATTTAACTAATCAGTGTTTATTCAAAAATGCGTAAAACAAATATTGCCTCCAGCCTCCAAGTTTATTTAGCTGTCCTTGCAGACGGTAGCCCAGTCTCTGGTCACGCTCAGTTGCGTTGCGTATCATCCGGGTACTCACAGGGGAAAAAACAATAACAAAGGCAACAACCAAACTGGGAAATGGCGTTAGATCAGTGCCCCTTTAATGCGAATTCTGATTGGCAAGCGCTGGATGTTTCGACTCAAACCGTAATAAACGCGAGAATGCGAGATCGCGACACCTGACCAATGTTGGTATCTCGCGATCTCGCGTTCTTGTGCTTTTGTGTCAATTGCCTTTTCAGTCATATGCAACTATTTTCAAAAACGCGAGAACGTGAGATTGCGACCCTTGACCAATGTCGCGATATCGCGTTCTCGTGCCTTTTCTGCCAATTACCTTGACAGTGACCTAGTGGCTCAGTCCTCTGAGGCGTCGCAATTCGCTGTGTACGTAAAGTTGCGTCCCTTGGGCGTGCCAGAAACCTATGATGGTGTGTTTCGTCCCATTTAAAGCTGACAAGCCAGGGAATAACTAAAATATAAATACTGTTCAAAGCGGTGTTGAGCCAAACTCACTCACTTATTCAGAGCCATGCCGGTCCCTCAGGCTGGATATTGGGGGTACTTACTCAGTATAAAGATGTTATTGTTTTCTTGTCGAACTATTTAAAGGGGCACTGATCTAACGCAATTCCCCGGGACTGGTTGTTGCCTTTGTTATTGTTTTATCCCAGTGAGTACCCGGATGTATAGCAGAAATCTAAACTAGTTCGCGACCTCTGCTGCGCAATTCGTAAGCGCATCAGTCACTTTTATTGGTAGTAATAAGGGCATATGGTCACATTGATCAACAAAATGAAATACAGTTTTCGAGATAATAAGGAAATGTAGGTATCTTTGTGGGTAGCACCGGTACTGGTGACGAAGTTTTGATAAGTCACTTGCTTGGTAATTTTGCGATTTTCGTTTACACTATTTTGACTTGCAACACAAAGTAAATATTTCATCTGAGCATTGCTTTTTTTATAGTGTGTATATTTTTTTACTGTCAAAATGTGTAACATATTTATTAAACGTATAAATATTCAGTTATTTTACAAAGTGACTGAAAAACATTTCCATCTGTATTATTATGATAACGAATTCCAAACATTTTGATGTTTAATGTCATCACCAAGAGACTGAAAATGTTACGTTGAAAAGTACATTTCTATGTTGTTTGGCTTCTAATCCTACATAATAATCTGTTGTGATGTTTGTAGGCCCTTTTGATCGTCTTAATCAATCTGGACAGATCTTTTAGTCAAAATGACTGAAATATTTACACATTTTATAAATTGCCTGAGAGAATCACATTTTACAAATTGACGGTAATCTATACACGCTTACAAAGGAAATGAATGACCTGTGAAAACAATGTCTATCGCGCATTGAAGAATTTCCCAACCAAGACGTAGAGAAACAAGAACGAATCGGTTCAAATGAAGGAAAACAAAATGCAAATACCATAATTACAACTTACCAAATTTATGTGTATAAATAGGCAGCTTCCTTGTTCGTAGAAAGTATCCGTGAATATCCACACAAAGGAATAATGTTCCACTCATCTGCAGCTATACAAAATAACTTATTCGATGTCACGTGTCTCTGTAACTATCAAATATTGTAAAAGATATATATCGTTTCGGGATATTATAACCAGTGTTCGTTTCTCAACTGATCACTTGGATTGTTTCCAAGGGTTGGCTGAGAAAGGCCACGTGACAACTATTTTCATAACGCCCACGGTTCCTAAAAAATCCACTGAGTTTGATAACAATGAGCAACCAATCAACGTATTATCAGTTAACCCTTTGAACAAAGTATGTTGTTTTTACATCGGCACTTCACGCCATGATATGAGTGTATTCCCTTTGTTTTAGTAAACCTAGACATGTAAACACTCACTTTTGACATATCCACTGTGCAAGATAACAGTGATTAATCAATCAACGTATTTTCTGTTAATCCTTTGATGACTAGGAACGATCCGTTGATTTACCTAAAAAAGTAAATCAACTGATCATTCATCTCTTGCTGGGCTGCCACGTGCATATTACATAACGCACATTTCACCTCACTTCAAACCTGGATATAGATTGAATAATTACCCCAGACACAATAAATGCCAAATGAGAACCTTTGTCAGGTAATCTAAGTGGTGCTACCACTAATTGTACCTGTAATAAATTCATTAACTGAGCATCAAGTGAATGACGACAAATACACAAGTGTAGGGTTATACGAGAAAACGTGGATGACAACAAGGGAGTAGTAATCGTATTATCGACGCAATCCGAAATCCGAAAATGCTTTCACTGCATGGATACCTTTTTTTTAGTATTAAACTATAACCATCTGGGGTATTTCCAAATGACGACTTCCGATGAGCTCCGCCGTTCTTTTTGTCTGTTTGTTTAGGCTGAAGAAATTAATTAACATGCGCCCTTTGTCGAATCTTTATAGATCACATTTAACTAATCAGTGTTTATTCAAAAATGCGTAAAACAAATATTGCCTCCAGCCTCCAAGTTTATTTAGCTGTCCTTGCAGACGGTAGCCCAGTCTCTGGTCACGCTCAGTTGCGTTGCGTATCATCCGGGTACTCACAGGGGAAAAAACAATAACAAAGGCAACAACCAAACTGGGAAATGGCGTTAGATCAGTGCCCCTTTAATGCGAATTCTGATTGGCAAGCGCTGGATGTTTCGACTCAAACCGTAATAAACGCGAGAATGCGAGATCGCGACACCTGACCAATGTTGGTATCTCGCGATCTCGCGTTCTTGTGCTTTTGTGTCAATTGCCTTTTCAGTCATATGCAACTATTTTCAAAAACGCGAGAACGTGAGATTGCGACCCTTGACCAATGTCGCGATATCGCGTTCTCGTGCCTTTTCTGCCAATTACCTTGACAGTGACCTAGTGGCTCAGTCCTCTGAGGCGTCGCAATTCGCTGTGTACGTAAAGTTGCGTCCCTTGGGCGTGCCAGAAACCTATGATGGTGTGTTTCGTCCCATTTAAAGCTGACAAGCCAGGGAATAACTAAAATATAAATACTGTTCAAAGCGGTGTTGAGCCAAACTCACTCACTTATTCAGAGCCATGCCGGTCCCTCAGGCTGGATATTGGGGGTACTTACTCAGTATAAAGATGTTATTGTTTTCTTGTCGAACTATTTAAAGGGGCACTGATCTAACGCAATTCCCCGGGACTGGTTGTTGCCTTTGTTATTGTTTTATCCCAGTGAGTACCCGGATGTATAGCAGAAATCTAAACTAGTTCGCGACCTCTGCTGCGCAATTCGTAAGCGCATCAGTCACTTTTATTGGTAGTAATAAGGGCATATGGTCACATTGATCAACAAAATGAAATACAGTTTTCGAGATAATAAGGAAATGTAGGTATCTTTGTGGGTAGCACCGGTACTGGTGACGAAGTTTTGATATGTCACTTGCTTGGTAATTTTGCGATTTTCGTTTACACTATTTTGACTTGAAACACAAAGTAAATATTTCACCTGAGCACTGCTTTTTTTTAAAGTGTGTATATTTGTTTACTGTCAAAATGTGTAACTTTTTCAAATTTATTAAACGTCTAAATATTCAGTTATTTTACAAAGTGACTGAAAAAAACATTTCCATCTGTATTATTATGATAACGAATTCCAAACATTTTGATGTTTAATGTCATCACCAAGAGACTGAAAATGTTACGTTGAAAAGTACATGTCTATGTTGTTAGGCTTCTAATCCTACATAATAATCTGTTGTGATGTTTGTAGGCCCTTTTGATCACCTTAATCAATCTGGACAGATTTTTTAGTCAATATGACTGAAATATTTACACATTTTATAAATTGCCTGAGAGAATCACATTTTACAAATTGACGGTAATATATACATGCTTACAAAGGAAAAGACCTGTGAAAACAACGTCTATCGCGCATTGAAGAATTTCTCAACCAAGACGTAGAGAAACAAGAACGAATCGGTTAAAATGAAGGAAATCAAAATGCAAATACCATAATTGCAACCTACCAAATTTCTGTGTATAAATTTTAGGAGCTTCCTTGTTCGAAGAATGTATCCGTGAATATCCACACAAAGGAACAATATCCCACTCGTCTGCAGCTGTACAAAGAAACTTATTCGATGTCGCGTGTCTCTGTAACAATCAAATATTTTGAAAGATCTATATCGTTTCGGGATATTATAACCCGTGTTCGTTTCTCAACTGATCACTTGGATTGTTTCAGGTTTTTCACATAGGTGTCAAGTCTCAAGGGTCGGCTGAGAAAGCCCACGTGACAACTATTTTCATAACGTCCACGGTTCCTAAAAAATCCATTGAGTGATAGATAACAATGATCAATCAATCAACGTATTATCAGTTAACCCTTTGAACAAAGTATGTTGTTTTTACATCGGCACTTCACGCCATGACATGAGTGTATTCCCTTTGTTTTAGTAAACCTAGACATGTAAACACTCACTTTTGACATATCCACTGTGCAAGATAACAGTGATTAATCAATCAACATATTTTCTGTTAACCCTTTGATGACTAGGAACGATCCGTTGATTTACAAAAAAAGTAAATCAAGTGATCATTCACCTCTTGCTGGTCTGCCACGTGCATATTACATAACGCACATTTCACCTCACTTCAAACCTGGATATAGATTGAATAATTACCCCAGACACAATAAATGCCAAATGAGAACCTTTGTCAGGTAATCTAAGTGGTGCTACCACTAATTGTACCTGTAATAAATTCATTAACTGAGCATCAAGTGAATGACGACAAATACACAAGTGTAGGGTTATACGAGAAAACGTGGATGACAACAAGGGAGTAGTAATCGTATTATCGACGCAATCGGAAATCCGAAAATGCTTTCACTGCATGGATACCTTTTTTTTAGTATTAAACTATAACCATCTGGGGTATTTCCAAATGACGACTTCCGATGAGCTCCGCCGTTCTTTTTGTCTGTTTGTTTAGGCTGAAGAAATTAATTAACATGCGCCCTTTGTCGAAATCTTTATAGATCACAGTTAACCAATCAGTGTTTATGCAAAAATTCGTAAAGCAAATATTGCCTCCAGCCTCCAAGTTTATTTAGCTGTCTTTGCAGACGGTAGCCCAGTCTCTGGTCACGCTCAGTTGCGTTGCGTATCATCCGGGTACTCAAGGGGGAAAAAACAATAACAAAGGCAACAACCAGTCCGGGGAATTGCGTTAGATCAGTGCCCCTTTAAGGCATCTGTGTACAATTGCTGTCGAAGGATGCGATTCACATGCAACATGCGTGTTCAGTGGGGCTACGTGCACGGAGTAGGAACACACATATTAGCGATATTTCTATTTCTAGGAAGTTTGAGGCAATAGAATAATGTAAGGCGGGATGTTTTGTAGTCAGGTGGGAAAGGATGATAATCTATTAATTAATTTTGAATGGCCTAAAGTAGCGACTATGGTGTCGTGTAAAAACATCGGACAATCTCATTTTAGCCGAATGCTACAAATTGGTCTTGGAGAATTTTGTTTAGATGAATAATAATGTGATTATTTCTGTAACTGTTACAGCAATACTGCTGATGTGGCTTTAAGCAATATTTACTCTATCACTGACAGTGATAGATATTGTTTCCAGGTTCCTCACACTTTAATGTTTTCACTATCCATGAACATTCATGTACACAATTTCTTTTGTTAAATTATGTTTAGCATGTTGAGGGTTTTAATTTAAAGTACATAGAAAACAGCACCAAAGGAAGAGGAGTCTACTCTACTCTACATGGGTCTTTGTGTATGTAAATTACATGATAGCATTTTCAAGCTCAAGTCATACATTTTCTAAATGCTACTTGGAGAAAGAAGAGAATGATAGAAGCATGACCACTGTGCAGGACTACTAATGTGCGCATGCGCCTTGACCTTCTGATATCACGCATGCGCACGGACAGCGTCTAAAACACTAGAACACGAGAATGCGACATTTGGACATGATGCAAAATCTGGTGGGGTTACTAACTCTGACTATTGTTTCCTGAATAAAATATTATTGACTTCAGATATACCTCTTATCTTTTGGTGTCATGTGACACCAGATGTTGTTATCAACCAATACTCCTGAAATATGAAACATCAATGCTTGAGAATGCTAGTGAATAACCAATTTCGATTTGCCAACAAAACAAATTCCTGACAACGTTGTCTATAGCGGTAAGAATATATTCATGGATCAGTGATGACCCAGTTGTTTCCAAAAAGAAGCTGTTGCCTCAGATGAATAGATGAAGTTATGCCAGCTGGGACCACGTCAATACATCATGTATGACTTTGCTGCAGGCTTCAATGCAGGGTTGGAGTACACAAAAACTATTCAGAGACAATCAATTCAATTCATTAATCAGTGTAACTACCAGTGCAAATGAAGAATGTTTATTATAATATGTCATTATTATTTTCCCAAAGATCAAAGATTAAAGCAGTTATCAAGATTTATTTTCCATATCTTTAGAAATACTTAATCGTTACATTGAAACTGCCATCATGATGTATTATTATGATTATTATTATTATTATTATTATTATTATTATTATTATTATTATTATTATTATTATTATTGATGTACATATGGTTCGCACCATATGAATATATATCAAGTTTCCTTTTGCAAGAACATATGCATGCTGTTGTGTTTTTTCAAGGTAATCTTCGTTCTCTCATTGATAACAATATTAAAAGAACAAGTATTATAAAATATGATACGGGAATATATTACACACGTTATTTACGCATCCGGTTGCTCATAATACAATGCTAGTAAACAATATTTTTGTTCCAGGGAGTGAATACCAATTAGACCAAGCCAGCTCAACATCTCATTCACTTATAAAAGACAACTTCATCATAAACATAGTCATCATCGGAGTATTAACAGTTTTTATGTGTGACGCCACATTCCCCGCTATAGTGCAAGTATCCATGATAGAAAACGTATGATGTCTGGAAACGTAAGATCCGACGATTGTGTTATGAATAATAATAAAGGCATGTTTGATGCTGAACGCTCTGAACGAAAACAGGACAATCCGCCATTGTAGTCCGGCAACACAATGTTTTCGTAGTATTTTTAAAAAATAATCTTTGATAATATTTTGTAGATGATTTTTGCAAGGACTACCGTTTTACGAAACGCGATTTGCAGTCAATTTTGTAGACTACACATCTAAACCCTAAGAGGCTAAAGGTGTAGTCTACAAAATTGACTGCAACTGTGGGCAATCTTACGTAGGTGAAACATCCCGCCCAATCAACACCAGAATCAAAGAGCATAAAACCTCCACCATCAAATCCGACAGCAAATCAGCCATCTCGGACCATATCATCAACTGTCCCAATCACATCATCAACTGGGACAACGTCCAAATCCTCGCCAACAACCTCCATGACTTCACCAAAAGAAAACTAACAGAAGCAGTCCATATTCGCCGCCACAAGCCATCAATCAACAGAGATAAAGGCTATTTCATCCCATCCGCCTACCATGAACTCATCAACCAATAATCACCTGTTTATTGGCTTCATGCCCCCATTGGCTTCTAGCTATGTGTTTTCTGTCCATCGTGTTGTGACAGCATAATCCCTTTGTTGTCACACCTACCTATGTTATCCCACTCTTGTATGCCCTTGTTGTTACTGTTAATCCTCTATTGTTAATCATCCACTTGCTATATATATTCTTCACTATGTCCCTCATTCAGTCTTGCTTGACAACGGTATAAGGATCTATACCGAAACGTCGCCTTTTTACAGTATTAAAGAAGTTGTTATCCATAAAAATTGTGTCTATCTAGTGATATCATAGTTTTCATCCTCTGTGCAATCCACTCTGTTGGCATATGAGCACGAGCATGTTACAAAACACATCGCGGCCTCCCCGTAAAACGAATCCAAGCTCAAACACTTTCAATACAGAAGTTACCGCCAATGCAATCGCCCCCGACAGCTAATCCTCTCTGTGCATTTGACCATAAAGTCTACTCACATACCAAGCACCGCGCCAGGAAAAGTACCAGACGCCTCAACCGCCCACCCGTCAATATCATTGCAAGGACAGTATGTACTCCGCTAACAGTGTGGAGTACTAATTAAACATTCCAGTAATGTTACCCGCCACTATATCAGTTTTTTGTAACTTGCTGATACTATTTTGCACATACAAAACAATTATAGAGCAATACATAGCAATTATCCTCCTTTACCAACATCTACAAAGAAACACAGTGCTTAACTTAAAACACTTCAATTTGCACATATATAATAATTATACACAAATACATAATAATTATCTCCCTTTACCAATATATACAAAGAAAACAAATTTGGATACACCATATATACAAATTTGTATATTTTTGTATATGTCGTATATACAAACTTGTATATTTTTGTATATATCATCATTCCAATCTTGTATATCCTTTGGAAATATCATCTTTCCAAAGGATATACAAGCTTGTATATATGGAATTTTTTTTGCAGTGAATTAATGCTGCACTCAGCAATATTCCAGCTACACTACTGTCTAGAAGTTCATTCCCCTTACACGCATGGGCAATGCGTTACGCAACCAGTGTGCATCGGGTTGGTCACGCGTGTGATACCCGTGGGCAACGCGATGCACACGGGTGTGCACCCCGTCCGCCACTAGTGTGCAACGCGTGACACACTCATTAGAGGAGGAACAAACTTTTGACCAAAGTAGGACCCGTGTTAAGCTGAACCTGAAGGTGGTAACAAGGAGAGAAAATTTTGTTATCCTGACGAAAAATGATGATACACATGTATTTGCTAATGTCTCCTTTCTTTATGTGATTTTGTGGGAATAACATGAATACTGGTGTGTTTAAATAGATCTGTCTTGTTTTATACGACCATTGCATCTAAATCCGATGGTGTTAAGAGAATACATGGTCCTGGAACATGTTATTGCAATTGAAATGCTTTTATTGTGATTTGACATTAACCGTCTGTAGTACGACTTTCAGTGATAATATGTATGAGGTTTGGCGGCGCATTGTTTTTATCGGACCCTAATTACTTTATGATGACTTGGACTCTTTACCTCAACTTCATAGCCGTGAGGCTGGAAAAGAGCAGCATGTAATTAATGAGGGTGGGTTATATCATTGAGGATACACTTGAGGGAGAGAATACTAATTACCGTACTACAGGAAGAGACCTGTAGACGTAAGCGCGGGGTGGTGTTTTAGCTGGCCATTCGATAATGGCCGCCAGGAGAAGTGAGCTTTGACTGCGTCATCTAAAATAAATAATAAGCTACAGCAGTGTTATTTTCACGGGTCTGTTGAATAAACTCCCAGCGCTACGGTCAATGTATCTTCTACTTGATCCTTGATACATCATTTTGGCATTCACAATATATTAGTATATCAACGTACTAAAGAGCACTGATCTAAAGCAATTCCGCGGGAGTAGTTGTTACCTGTGCATTACTGTATTTTCCCAGTGAGTACCCGGATGATATAGCTGAAATCTAGACTCGTAAGCGCATTTTTATTGAAAGTAGAAGGACGTATGGTCACATTGATCAACAAAAATGAAATACAGTTTTGGAAATGTAGGTATATTTGTGGGGAGCATCGGTAATGGTGATGCAGTTTTGGTAAGTCACTTGCTTGATAATTGTGCGATCTTTGTGTACACTATTTTGACTTGCAACACAAAGTAAATATTTCATCTGAACATTGCTTATTTTACCGTGTGTATATGTTTACATTCAAAATGTAAACAGATTTCACTAAGGAAATTTATTAAACGCCTAAATATTCAGTTTATTTTACAAATTAACTGAAAAATATGCCCATCTTTATTAATATGATAACGAATTCCAAATATTTGTTTATATTTAATATCATCACCAAGTACAGTTCTGTATTGTTTGGCTTCTTTTCTTAGCATAATTAATATATTGTGATGTTTTTTAAGCTCTTTTGGTCGTCTTTATCATTTTTAGTCAGTCGGTTAAATAAATGAATGGATTATTCAGTCAATTTGTAAAATGACTGAAATATTTAGATATTTAATAAATTGCCTGAGTGAATCATATTTTACACATTGACTGTAACATATACACGCTTACAAAAGAAAATACTTGTGAAAACAACGTCTATCGCGCATCGAAAAACTTCCCAACCAAACGGAAAGGAACAAGAATGATTCTGTTCAAAGCTGCAGCGAATGAATGAAAACAAAATGCAAATATCATTATTACAACCTACCAAAGTTATAACGTATCCGGGAATATCAACATAAAGGAACAATACCCATTGCGTATGCAGCTGTACAAAAATACTTATTCGATGTCAAATGTCTCTGTGAGAATCAAATACTTTGATAATAATTATTTGGAAACAATATTTGGAATATATATGAAATATATTAAAATATTTAAATATATCGTTTTTAAACGTTATTTAAATGTATCGGATATTATAACCCGTGTTCGTTTCTTAACTGATCACTTAGTTTGTTTCAGTTGTTTCACATAGGTGCCAAGTCAGCTGAGAAAGCCCACGTGACAACTATTTTTATAATGTCCCCGGTTCTTAAAAACATACATTGAGTTAGATAACAATGAACAACCAGTCAGTGTATTATCGTTTACCCTTTGAACAAAGTATGTTGTTTTTACATCTGTACTTCACGCCATGATATGAGTGTATTCCCTAGGTTTAGTAAACCTACCTTCATATGTAAACACTTACTTTTGACATATCCACTGTGCAAGATAACAGTAATTAATCAATCAACGTATTTCCTGTTGATCCTTTGATGTCTGGGAATGATCAGTTGATTTACAAAAAAAGTAAAGCAACTGATCATACATCTGTTGCTGGGCTGCCACGTGCATATCACATAACTCACATTCCACATCACTTCAAACCTGGATTTAGATTGAATAATTACCCCAGGTACAAGAAAGACCAAATTTGAACCTTTATAATCTGAGTGGTGCTACAACTAAGTATACATGTTATAAATTCATTAACTGAGCAGCAAGTGAATTACGACAAATACACAAGTGTAGGGTTATACCAGAAAATGTGTATGACAACAAGGGCGTAGTAATTGTATCATCCACGCAATCCGAAATCCGAAAATGCTTTCACTCAGGGATACTTTTTTATTATTAAACTGTAACCATCAGGGGTATTTCCAAATAACGACATCCGATGAGCTTTCGCCGTTATTTGTCTGTTTGTTTAGGCTGAAGAAATTAATTACCATGCGCCCTTTGTTGAAATCTTCATAGATCACAGGTAACCAATCAGTTTTAAAAAATGCTTAAAGGGGCACTGATCTAACGCAATTCCCCGGACTGGTTGTTGCCTTTGTTATTGTCTTTTCCCCGTGAGTACCCGGATGATACGCAACGCAACTGAGCGTGACCAGAGACTGGGCTACCGTCTGCAAAGACAGCTAAATAAACTTGGAGGCTGGAGGCTGGAGGCAATATTTGTTTTACGCATTTTTGCATAAACACTGATTGGTTAACTGTGATCTATAAAGATTTCGACAAAGGGCGCATGTTAATTAATTTCTTCAGCCTAAACAAACAGACAAAAAGAACGCTCATCAGATGTCGTCATTTGGAAATACCCCAGATGGTTATAGTTTAATACTAAAAAAGGTATCTATGCAGTGAAAGCATTTTCGGATTTCCGATTGCGTCGATAATACGATTACTACTCCCTTGTTGTCATCCACGTTTTCTCGTATAACCCTACACTTGTGTATTTGTCGTCATTCACTTGATGCTCAGTTAATGAATTTATTACAGGTACAATTAGTGGTAGCACCACTTAGATTACCTGACAAAGGTTCCCATTTGGCATTTATTGTGTCTGGGGTAATTATTCAATCTAAATCCAGGTTTGAAGTGAGGTGAAATGTGTGTTATGTAATATGCACGTGGCAGACCAGCAAGAGGTGAATGATCAGTTGATTTACTTTTTTTTGTAAATCAACGGATCGTTCCTAGTCATCAAAGGATTAACAGAAAATACGTTGATTGATTAATCACTGTTATCTTGCACAGTGGATATGTCAAAAGTGAGTGTTTACATGTCTAGGTTTACTAAAACAAAGGGAATACACTCATATCATGGCGTGAAGTGCCGATGTAAAAACAACATACTTTGTTCAAAGGGTTAACTGATAATACGTTGATTGATTGATCATTGGTATCTATCACTCAATGGATTTTTTAGGAACCGTGAACGTTATGAAAATAGTTGTCACGTGGGCTTTCTCAGCCAACCCTTGAGACTTGACACCTATGTGAAACACCAGAAACAATCCAAGTGATCAGTTGAGAAACGAACGCGGGTTATGATATCCCGAAACGATATACATCTTTCAAAATATTTGATTGTTACAGAGACACGTGACATCGAATAAGTTTCTTTGTACAGCTGCAGACGAGTGGGATATTGTTCCTTTGTGTGGATATTCACGGATACATTCCTCGAACAAGGAAGCTGCCTAAAATTTATACACATAAATTTGGTAGGTTGCAATCATGGTTTTGCATTTTGTTTTCCTTCATTTGAACCGATTCGTTCTTGTTTCTCTACGTCTTGGTTGGGAAATTCTTCAATGCGCGATAGACGTTGTTTTCACAGGTCTTTTCCTTTGTAAGCGTGTATATATTACCGTCAATTTGTAAAATGTGATTCTCTCAGGCAATTTATAAAATGTGTAAATATTTCAGTCATTTTGACTAAAACTTCTGTCCAGATTGATAAAGATGATCAAAAGGGCCTACAAACATCGCAACAGATTATTATGTAGGATTAGAAGCCAAACAACATAGAAATGTACTTTTCAACGTAACATTTTCAGTCTCTTGGTGATGACATTAAACATCAAAATGTTTGGAATTCGTTATCATAATAATACAGATGGAAATGTTTTTCAGTCACTTTGTAAAATAACTGAATATTTAGACGTTTAATAAATTTGAAAATGTTACACATTTTGACAGTAAAAAAATATACACACTATAAAAAAAGCAATGCTCAGGTGAAATACTTTGTGTTGCAAGTCAAGATAGTGTAAACGAAAATCGCAAAATTACAAAGGAAGTGACTTGCTATCAAAACCTCGTCACCATTACCGATGCTACCCACAAAGATACCTATATTACCTTATTATCTCGAAAACTGTATTTCATTTTGTTGATCAATGTGACCATACGCCCTGAGACTGATGCGCTTACGAAATGTGCAGCAAACGTCGCGAACTTGTCTAGATTTCTGCTATACATCCGGGTACTCACTGGGGAAAAACAATAACAAAGGCAACAACCAGTCCCGGGGAATTGCGTTAGATCAGTGCCCCTTTAAGCTTATTTAGCTGTCCTTGGTAGCCCAGTCTCTTGTCACGCTCGGTTGCGTTAACGAGCAAATTGACTCACGGCAGCTAGAAAGCCCAAGCGAAAATCCAAAGGTCGTATTACCTGAAGAATCAACCTTCTCAAAATTAAAGTCAGAACTTTCTAACCAAGGATTACCAGTTGAAACTGGTCGATGGCTGAACATTCCCAGGGAAGACAGCCAGTGTCCACTCTGTGAATCTTTCGCTGTGGGAGATGAATTGCATTATTTATTCCAATGTGAAGCTTTTCACCAACGGCGATATGAACTCTTAAATAAGCAATATCTTAAGTTTCCAAACATTTAAGAAAATTATGACAACTAACAGTGTAAGAAATCTGAAAGGCCTATCTAAATTCCTTAACAATGTGTACAATACAATTGGTAAATTGTATTAGTATCCACGTATCCTATTTTTATTATTTTTGTTAAATTGTACATAATAAAATTGTAGATAATTGTATGTCATGTTATTCTAAGAATAAATGAGTTTGAGTTTGAGTCCAACACCCGAGAAGAAGCCAGAGATTAGTGCCCCTTTTTGAATAGTTTACAATATGTGTTTTATGGTTAGCTGTGTTGGCTTAAACGTATTTTTATTTCAAAAGAAATCTGGATCGGTAAACAAGCAAAACTTGCTTATGTAATACCTCTCCAGGTAACAACTTAACAACAGCTGGACACATATAAGAGAGTGATGAACATAAATATACAAAATGCACAAATGAAATACACGAAGCCAATACACTGAAGCAAGTGGTGTCTGTGAAATAAGGTAATGCAGTTTTCCTTTACTACATGCATAAAATTAAGCTACTCAAACCTTTTGCTATTGACAATGATGTCGTGAACTGATTTAAGAAGAGTCATGTTTGTAGAACTGCTTAACTACTGCCACGTAACATCATTTTTAGACCATACCCATGTGTGTAGAAATACACAGTGTTTCTGATATTAGCGTATTTTTTGACAGTCATAAAAAAATTAATTGCATCTTCAAGGTGATATCCACAAGTGCAGTCTGGTATGTCTGATACATGTCGTCTAAACTTATCAGCGTTTAAGTCACTGCAGCTGAGCCTAAGGCGACAGTGGACAATTTGGCAATCTATGAAAATATTTGAAGTCAAAATTATTAGTAATTGCATCAGAACGATTAATTAATGATTTGATTTCTTTTAATGAGCGAGCATTAGTTACTTCATCGGATAGAGGGTTCCGCAGGTTGATAATATCCAGAAGAAATTATTATTAAGCATAGGTCTGTGTTCTACATTTGATTGTTTGTATGTTGAATCTATTTCTAAGGTTATATGTGCTGTTATCAGAGAATTGAATATACACTTTTCAAATATTTTGGCTAAGCAACTTGTGAGTGCTACAGGTCTATAATTTGAGCATTCATGTTCATCGCTGACACTGACACCGTATCAGCCCGGCAGTGGACTTGACACAGTTATTTGCGCACCGATTATATAACTCCTACAGACAGGGTGGGGGTGGTTGTTTAAAGCGAAACGGACGACCCCGTCTGTTATCTAATAAATGCTGTGCGGCGCCTTTGATCTTGCCTCAAAACATACACCTTATAGTAGTAAACGACGATCAGGATGGCCTGGAAATAAACACAATTCTGTCTGCCCAGTGTATCCACAATTAACTAGAATGCTTCATATCCACAAATATATATATAGAAAATAGATATTTGCCCACAGCAAATATTCATTTGCTTAATTGCATCAGTGTGGTTTATCAGAACATATACAATGCTTTCTTACGCTTGGTGAGGCAGACTGAAATTGAACATTAGGATAACGTCACCAGGGATAAAAGAGGTCATACCAAAGAACTTTATTTACTAGTGGAAAAGTCAGACATTCCGATCAACCACTACAAGCCCCGGCCGGATCTCAAGGTTGACCAGATCAACACCCCAAAGGAACATCTCTACGCCAAACAAGGAGTCATGGTGCACAAGAAGGGGGGACAGGACATCGAGTACGACATCACAAACTACACATACTTGTACCACTTCTTCCAGAGTAGTGGCGTACCGACCTCAAACCACTTCGTCGCCAATACCGCCGCCCTCCTTGCCAAGAGCCTCTACCAGAATCCCGACCCCCAGGATGAGAAGCTGACCAAGAGACTACTAGAAGATTACCGCCGCTAGACTTCTAGCCACACATGCTCGCCAGCCGACGCCGTGCCTTCCCACGCTTGCCATGTTTCATGTAGTCCCAATATCATTGAAAAATGCCGATGAAACGTGACATATAAATTTACTCACAGACAATATATTTTTCGTGAGAGTGAAGCACAATTTTATTAAAGTTTTATTAACAATTTCATAAACTATAATAATATTAATATCAAAATTCATCATCACTTGCCAAGTTTATGAAAATGTCCCCATTTGGGAGATGTCACATATAAACAAGGATTCGAACTAAGTTTGATCGTCTTTGACACTGAGGTTTATCCCCACTTTGTTTATACAAGAAAAGATGTTACGCGAAAAACGCTCACAGTAGTTAGTGAGTAAACTCACGGCCTGTCATGACCTGGTTGAGTGACTTCCTCCAATCAACGTGAAAGGATTACCCACAGAGAAAGAAAAGGATTAATGTCACCCATAAATCTTATCCTAACGTAGTACTCCAACTTCTAAATGCCTCTCAAAGAAGGATTAAAATCCTAAAGATATCCTATCTACGTGGTATAGGTACTCACAACCTCTAATAATAAACTGTTACGTTTGGTATCCCCAGCAATACTCACTATGGTCATTGGGCAAATGTAAAAATCACAAACCCTAACGAGATTCTGTCTACATGGTCACACCCGGTGATTGTGAAGATCTCAAATTCTATCAACAGTCAGACAGCATGGCTGTTCATATTCATTTACAAAATCCTCTTATAATTAGTATAAAAGTGTCCCACACAAAACCTTCTTTTATTTATTCTTTCAAAATACAAAACAGAAAGTGGGGTGTGGGGAAATGGGACATATTCCTACGTGAAATAATGAGACATTAGTAGTGGTGGCGGCTATATCATAATTGTACTGTCTAAAGCAATAATTTGGCGAACGAAAACGTTACATTTGCAATCAAATGGAATGACTCGTGAGGGCAAATGAATATGTTCGCAATCCACAAACAATCATTTTATTAATGGCGAACATTTACCAACCCGCGACAATCGTGTCAACACTCGGGGGGTTCCCCTAGCAATAAACTCGCATCTAAATTCACTACTGTTCTACTGTCGGCTAGCCACAATGGCTAGACGGGACCCTAGTGGAATGGTTCATGCCATAAAAGTCTAACAACCGAACACTAATTAAGACGGGCCAACCTTTTATTTACGGTCTGGTGAACACAGCTCAATGGCCGCTCATTAACTCAAATTTCACATCTCACTGTTTTGTTTTATCTCACTATTCATTTGATAATTTTGTCAACTTCAACTGGAACCCGGTCCCGTGTTACACGCGTGGCCAACGGGTGCTCACCCCGTGTGCAACCCGTTGAGCACCCGTGTCACATGCGTGTTACACGCGTTCTCAACGCGTGTTAGGGGAATGAACTTTTAGGCAGTAGTGTACTTTCCTACATCATTGAAATGTATTAAATACCGGATACGTTTAATAGACACCAACGAAAGAAAGGTTTAATGAAGGGGAATACCCATATATATCCTCTCTGAAATAAATCCCTTTTAAAATAACAAATGTACAACACATCTTACCTAACATATCATAAATACGTGACACTGGTCACACAATTTATGAATGGGAAGCTTCAGGCGAGGCTGGTATGTTGACATTAATTGTAAGGCCGGGGTATGTTGACATTGTTATGGGCAGTCGGTTGCATAGTCTCTCTGCTATACATTAGCTATGAATAAACCTGCTTCGACATATATTTCCAATAAAACATTTTCCTCGTCAAACAAATTTTCCATGATAAACTCTGTTCTCTCTTCGAATTAAGGGTGAGTATTGTAAACATGAAAATGTCCTATAGATTGCTTCCATCACTTTCCCAACAAACCTAGCTTCGTGCCGTCACACTGGTACATGTACTTATCAGTTTTCTATCTATTTTCAAAATAGCACGTTCTGAAGTAAAACTTTGCACATCATGTTACACGGTTAAAACTCAAACCGTACGGTTTATTTGTCATCGCGTTAAAAGGAAACGCTAGCATTGAAACATCAACTATGCAAGTCGGGACAGGGCTGAATAATTCTTTACAAATGGTTCACAATAGTACGCAGCGCGGGTGATTCGAAATCCGGCTGCCTTCAGCGTTATAGTCAATGCAGGGAGACATGACTACCTCGTTCTTGCGCGCTAAATGTAAACGACACTGCTAGCTTGTTGATTGTGTAGTCTTATCTATTTTGTCTATATTTTTTCTATACAGGTTGTCTAACGTTCATGGTGTACAACGTGTAGACCGTACAAGATGAATTTGATCCAGGTAGACGTACATTTTTTTTTCTACATTATCCGGCGTATATCATGTTGACACAACCCGTCTCTATTGCGAGATGATGTACTTTCAACACACACCCTGTATTCATCAAACCAGGTCGCACGCTCTAGCGAGCGCGGGTTATTTGAAACGACGAGGCCACGTTAGTTGTCAAGCGCGCTCAATTCAAACTGGGCTGACGGGTACGGTCTGTCTATTTAGGGCAGCACGCTATACACATAGCTCTATTCATAACCCTTTACTTTTGTTTTCTTATGAATTCTTTTCTGCCTTATAAACACACACCTTTCATCCCCCTCTTTCCCGACGCGCTGTTGATGCATGAGTCATCCTATCCGATCACGCGACTTGGATCAGCCAATCACCTTCGGATGCGCCTGGATCAACCGGATCAACCAAAAGGGGTTCCTGGCGACCCGTTCTATACTACTATGGCCGATAAATGCACATATTATTCTAATATCACTAAATTTAAAAACCTCCTTTCTTCCAAAAAAGTAATAGATCTTAAGAAGCTCGCAAATTTTTCCTCAATCATGGAAAGAAATATGAAATAAATACCTAATTTATTTATACTCGTGCATGCCTTTATAGTATACGACCTAGTGTGTTCCCATGTACACTATATTGACTTTTCTTATGATTTATTGTTATACATTGTAAATAATCACGTGGGTGCATTACCATGAGTGAATGATCATTCAACGACATGTATTTTATTTGTTTATCTTCATGTTATATTGCTTATCCTGCCATTTTGCTTTATATTTAATTACTTTCCTGAAATTTATAACTTTTCTCTTGTACCACCGTGGGTGTTTTTGTAGAATAATTTTGAGTTGAGTTGAGTTAAGCATGTCCTTCCCTACAGGTAGCACCCGGCATTTACACAATTTGCATTAAAAAAGTTTTAATTGCATCACGCCGCACAACACAACACCTGCCGTGCGACGGCGGCCTGTAAACAAACCAGACAATCAAGTATGTGTTAGATTAAAACAGATTTCACAGATCATTTTGATTGTCCATTTGGTTTTAGACAAGGGTGTTTGCTGAGCCCTATGTTCCTCTCGTTATTTATAAATGAATTAGCTACAGATGTTATGGCACATTAAACCCATGGGGTTCAACTCTTTCCGGATACAAAAGAAGTGTTAATGTTGTTGTTTGCTGTTATTGACAGCGTCAGATAAATATAGAATCTTATGTAGGTAAGTGGGGAATGGCTGTTAACATGCAACATTTAAATGTCTTTTTCAGGAGAGGGGGGAACTTATCAGCTAAACAATATGATATTGTGGATGACATGTTATAGAGGTTGTTATAGAAGGTAGGTGGCAAACAATTGATATATGCATAATAAACTGCCCTTTATTTGATCAAGGTACAGAAGATGAATAGCATTTTTTACTTGTATGTGCTATTTTAGATGCTATTAGAATTAAATATCTACCAAAGAAATTACTTATGCACATATGCATACATTTAGAACGAACATTGTCGAAAACGGTAGAGAACAAATGAAATCCCCCATGCCCCTTTATTTATCATGCGTATGAAAGAAGAAAGTATTTGTAAAACAATGTTTAAAATTATGTATTCTGCAGTATGCTATTTGTATATGGATGCTTGTCGTAAGTGGCAACTAACGGGATCGGGTGTTCAGGCTCGCTGACTTTGTTGATGCCATCGTATCCCAATTGTGTGGATCGATGCTCATGATATCAATCACTGGATTGTCTGGTCTAGACTCGATAATTTACAGACCGCCGTCAGATAGCTGGAATATTGCTGAGTGCGGCGTAAAACAACAAACAATCAATCAACTGAATAAAGTATTGATTGACAGAGATCTGTAATGCTGTCCTAAATGATGGAAACTGCCCGCATCTTATGAAAAGCATTCTCAATGTATAAGACAAACACACTCTGTTTAAAAAGACAAACGAGTAAGTAGTAATTATGCAAAGAGACACTGATAGCCAGTTGGTCAGATCTTTAGTATCAGAATACTATTCCAGAGCAAACAAAATGACTTGAACATGACAGTTGGTAATTAAAAGGAAACTCAATGGTAAATACAGAACAGATAAACCAAGCATGTTGGGAAGCCAAGGCTATATGACGTCTTTTAAATGATTGAGCAATAGCTACAGATTGATATCTTACTTGGTGATTGACATGAGAGTGGAGAGATGCGGTTTTCTGCGCTTGTGGGTGTGTTCAGGCACGCATGGCGTCAAACACAACAGCTTGGAACGTGTGTATCACTGATCATGTTCATAAATCTTATCTTGTGAGGTGCCAAACGCCATTGTGATCTAACAAACACGACAGGCAAAAGTTTATTTCATCACAAGCGCATGATTCTATTCCGCATTGATGTTCAAGGGCTTAAGAAGTTCACGGATACGTATTGTTTAATGCCCCATAAATGTGAGTCTGGTCCCCTAGTGTTTCGTTAAAAAGTATTATATTACTAGACTGAAATTGCTCTTACCGTTAATTATTTACATCACACATGGTAATATATTTTCCCATACTGGATAATGAAAATGACTAAATAACTATGTTGGCAAGCTTATTGATGTTATTCGGCCGTGTGGTGTCATGTGCTATACGGCTTCCAGGATATATGAATAAAGGTAGTATGAAGACTTGTGTATTATTCATGTGTTTCATGTGTGCCGTCATGTGAACCACGCAGGTAGCATTCACTACGTAAATATTTTAATATCGTAAATATTTCAGTGGATTTGAAGGTTAATACTGATATAAAATTATATAACATTACAAGTAAACAAGTAAGTAAGTAAACATTTTGTTTACAAATTCAGGTTTCACTCATATATCACATAACACAAATATACAAGTTACGCTGCGTGATTTAAATAGCATATAAGTATGATATTGGGAATATAATCAGTCCGGTGTTACAACATGGGCGTGATATCTTCTCTTCAGTTGAATCTCTCTGGGTGTGACTCAAAATACTTACTAGTGTTGGCTTATTCAACTGCGTGTTCACGCGGTACATTGTATGTTTAATAACTTATTTGTCCAGTCATCCAGAGTGTTAATAGGCCAGACATTTTAAACAACAATAACTCGGTTTACGAATCCGCTGATTCCAACAAATCAAAATTTGAAAGTATAAAAATACCAGCTGAATAGCAGTGGGTTTATTTATATCAGAACTAAGTAAAATGTTAAAAAAAATATCATTTACTCTTGATATGAATATAAATAAACTATTTAAAATACTATAATTAAAACCTGTTTAAAATATGTTTGAAAACTCCCTGGCCGATTTTTCCTTCATTTTCTTATTTTTAGACCTAACTAAACACACACATTTCACCAGGCTTACTGTAGTGAAACATATCCGCCGTGGCAATACACCCCAACCACACCAACAACAACTTAGACAGCACAGACTACTCCTGGGACGCTTGTTATTTTGTACTTGTCATGGTATTAGTCAGTTAAGAGTACTTAGAATATGTACTTTGAATAGCAGAATGTTTCCCAGCTAAAATTTGTCTTTTTGTCGTATTGTATTGTATTGTATCGTTATTGTTCGTAAGAGAACGCAAGATAATGACAGCGATTAATAACTGTGTATTCTGTGCTTCTGATACATACTTCAGCCGGAAATATCAGCATTAAGGTGTGTGTTTAGTGTCCATTGGAGTATTGCTGTTTTTTCCCCGTGCTGGCCTCATAGTTTACAAACATGTGCTTTTTGTCGTTCGCTAAGGGAGAACACTCGCCCCACACCTGGCGTACCGCTAAAACACTTATCTCCACTCGTTGTGCTTCGCTTATAATTTTACTACTCAAGAGACTCGTCAAGTCTAGATTCTGTGTTCAACTGGTGATCGTGGTGGTCTGGACATTATTTCCGGAAGAAGCTGCATCCTTGTTGGAAACACACTTATCCTATGAATGACGTGTCAAACAATTTCTCCAGCCGTATGAAAGTTCGACGTTTAACAATACAGGGATAATGATTTGTACGTAAACAGTTGATTCATGTCGATATATGCAACCAAGATTCTATTTTTGAAATGTCGAAATGACATGAAAAGTAATTATTTGGTCTCCCATTACGAACGCCCGGGGCGTCTACAGGTGTTAACACAAATAACGTATGGCGACATTCGCCATGTATTATGATATGACTTTAATATCCTGGTAAACGTCAAACCAGTACAGCTACATGACACTGTTTTGTCGGGAAAAAAACCGCCACACACTGACCTAATTCAGCGAACATCGTCCTGGCACATGCTGTATAATGGGCACCTACCTGTACGTCATGTGGTCAGGGTAACCCCCGGGTAGAGCTGGCCCAACCTACTCCATGGATGGCACATGCGACTACTGCATATCCGTGTCACAGTGACATTGTGAGTGGTGGTCATATGATGCCTAGATCAATGGTCTGCTTGACATATCAAGTCGGTTGTGACGCTTTTGCCCTAAAGACACGGAGTGCTGCTCACGCACCTGTGTAGCTGGTCACAGTGACTACCTTCAGACTACAGGTGTATAGTTCTCCGGGGGATATATACCACGGTATTGTCAATTGGAAATATATATATCTGACTTGTCCCAGCTTGTTTGCTGAATATTGTAACAGCAGGAACTGAATATCCTCGTGTTTACAATCCATCGAGAAACAACATTTATTACAACAGGTTGACTATGTGATAAACACATTCCTTTTTACATCGTTTTTTTCCGTATATGGTCTTTGGACGGAAAAATGACTAAAAATTCATTAAAATTGATTAATAGGCGAGCGTCTAGAAAGTGTCGAGTTTTTCAAGCGTAAAATGGACGGAAAAACGATGCTTTTTGCCCCGCCTTGTAAAACTGTTGACGGCCGATGTGATGGCGCTGGTCCCCCGACGCACGTGATGCCTAAGGCTTCCTTTCGAAAGCATTAGGTTTCCTATTTCTGGCATGCCTTGCTCTAGTATCTGTCGCGCGCAGTGCAGCGAGATTTGCTGATTAGCCAGTTTTAGGATATGTAAAATGTTAAAGGAATTCAGACACGCGCCAAGAAGTCAAACCGTACCATGTTACCAAGTTTATTGTGATAACGTATCCCTCCGCTATGCACAGTTACCTCTATCGGATAATAGGTTGAATGAATGAATGAATGAATTTCTTTATTTCCTCCAGAGTTGAATCCGAAGATTTTACATGGGCAAATACATTATTTACAATACATCAATGAAATTACTTGACTATATACAATGAAATCATGTCATAAACATTTCACAGTGCAAAATAATATTGTAATCATAGTCATAGCAATGTCTATTACAATGGTTACATTCTTTCGTCACTTTTGCTCTTGATCCGATTCCAATACAAAGTTGCAGGGGTTGTCTTAGATGTGGCTAGAGATACATTACATTATAAAGAACATGCATTTGTAACCATTTATGAATTTTATGGTATCGTGAAAGATCCGGTCTCTGTGCTAGTCTCTCTCTCCAGATGTACTGTTCATTCTCCGATAGACGTCTGATTACAAGAGCTCGCCAAGCCGATTTAGTTGGGAATGAACCGCTATCAGTATATCCCTTTATATAGTTATCCAAATGGTATTTTTTAGCAGTATATAGAAGGATGTTGCATATGCCTACTGGACGGCTAATATTGACAATAGCGTTGGTAGCAATGTGAGAACAAAATAGGTCTTTTGTTATTGATTTACAATCGTTATTGCAGAGCCTTCCTAACAATTGTAGTCTATATTTATCAATGTAGCCATTCATTGACCACATTCCCAAGTTAGAGTGAGTGAGTATGGTTTTACGCCGCTTTTAGCAATATTCCAGCAATATCACGGCGGGGGACACCAGAAATGGGCTTCACACATTGTACCCATGTCGGAAATCGAACCCGGGTCTTCGGCGTGACGAGCGAACGCTTTAACCACTAGGCTACCCGACCACCCCCCCAAGTTAGAAATAGACGAATCGGTTGGATGTCTTTTACCAAATCCTTGTATATGACGAGCAAAGTAACGTTGTGTACATTCAATCATTTCAAGTTCTTTACCGTATAAGGCTGGTAACAATTCACATCCATAAAAGCTTGTAGATAAAATCATTCTTTTCCATATATTGACACATGCAACTGGGTGGAGGTCGGAATCGTTGAGGCCGAGTGATCATAGTGAATTAACACATTTTCTTGCTTTTGAGCAACATGTCATGATTCTTTCTTTACAGGATAAATTACTGTTTATGATTTTTACGCCATATTTACGGAATCGGAAGTGTCAATTATTGCATCACCAAACTTGTAGGTTACTTTATTATGACGCTTGGGTGTTTTGCGGAATACAAGTGATTTACTCTTGGAGGCATTATAGGTGAGTCTCCATTTGTTGGCATATAAACGAACTGAATCATGGGAAGACTGTAAGCCCCGTGGGGTTGTAGACAAGAGCGTTGTGTCATCGGCCAATAACACACAGGGTATATAGATGCCATAAACAGAGAGGCCATCGTTTGCTTTCCTTAGTTCACATATAAGGTCATTTATGAAAACGAGAAAGAACCATGCTGACATAACTCGACCTTGCCCAACACCTTGTTTAATGGGAAGCTCATCAGATCTTTCTCCGTTGTAGGATATAAAAGCACAGCTGTCTGTATAGCTATGGAAAAGTATGTTCCATAATTTACCTTTCACACCAAGGTCATGTAATTTAACAAATAGACCGTCATGCCAAATACGATCGAAAGCCTTTTCATTATCTGAAAAATGCAGCAAACACTTGTGATTCTCTTTCTAGGTAAAAATTAACACATTCTAAAACGGTGAATACAGACATGATTGCTCCATGTTCCTTTCTGAAACCAAATTGTAAAGCATCGGGGAATGATTGGAGATTACTGGGTGTATAATTTTCTATTCTACTTAAAATGATTTTTTCTAGGAGTTTAGATAGACACGATGTAAGAGTTATGCCCCTGTAGTTACGTGGATCATGTTTGTCGTTTTTGCCTTTATAAATAGGTATTATCATACCTTTTCTGAAGGCACATGGATAATACTGGGATGCAAGTATATGACTGAATAGGTGTTTGAGGGTTACTACAAGCATCTCTCCTCCAAATATCAGGTGTTCATTTGTGATACCATCAGGTCCTGGAGATTTGTTTCTTTTAAGGTTGTGTATATGTGATCTGATTTCTGGGACTTGGATTTCTGTATACAGGATATCATCTAGTGGATCATGATTATGACGATTTTGTTTCATGATATAATGAAGTTTTGATACAATGGTGAGTTTAAAGTTTTCGTCAAAATCATCAGACTGGTGAGGTTTTGCCAAGTCTGAATAATAGTCACCCCAAAGTTTACATATATCAGCTGAAGAAACAGCACTACGTCCATTGTAAACTAATTTATCAATAACCGGACTCTTGCGTCTCAACTTACGAACATGTTTATAGAATGTATTTATATCGGCTTCACGTGTCTTTTCTAGTTCTGTACTTATTTCTTTGCGCTTTTTACGTTTTGATTTTCGGTATAAACGTCTAAATTTCCTTTTTGCATTTCTATAGGATTTGAATAATCTAGAGTTTCCTCCCCGTGGTCTATTATCCGCTATCCATTCTCGTCTGGCCACCCTCATTTCATAGTGGGACTGATTTAACTCATCATTTTTTCCAATAGGGCTTCAAATGTGATCTATATACACTTTGGGGGATATGGTTAGAGCTGGCCTTCATAAGACATTTACTTAGCTCTCCGTTAAAATGCTCTATGACATCAGGTTGAACGTGGTCAGATGATATACATACGGAGGAGAGAAGTGTGTCAACTTCTCTTGTATACATATTTATGTGTATTTCGTCTGCCTTGGGCCACTTTGGAACATGTGTTGTTTCCACATTGGATGGGGTTTGACGTGTACGTTGTATGCAGACAAGGCAAGGCAAGTGGTCCGAAGTATCGTACTGACATTGATCAAGTATGCTACACTGGGTGATGCAGTTATGCATGTTGGATGGTATGAGGGTGTAACAGTGCTAAAATTGCTATATTTTATTCAACTTTTTGTGAAATTCGCCATCAATTCATAAGTTGTAGCTTAACCATTTAAGACCTGTCGGTACATACTAGTGATAAGAAATTGTATAACAACATCTGGTCCTTTAGATTGACGCTGCCTGAAACAGGTTGGTGGGCGAAACTTTAATTACATGTTGAATAACAACTGGTAGTGGTCAGCGTGTTTGGCACTTACCAGTGTACCGTTATCAGCTATTTAGCGGCAACTGACTTAACTAGAAAATTGAAAACGCGAAACCAAACACGAGCTGAGTGATTCTATCGGCATTTATAATCTTCTATTACTCAACTTTCCAAACTGACCGTCTGCTTTGACTATTAACCGACCAAACCCATCATACAAAATTGTACAACATGGCCAGTCTTTATTAGTCCAAAGTCTCAAATTTCAAACTGGACATGCACGTGTAGATTTGCCTTCAGATTAACAAAGGAGGTCTCAGGTATAAATATAGAGGGAAATCGACTGTTGGTCATTCCTGCTTTGCCTGAGAACCTCTCTCTGTTTGTCTGTGAAGGTGTGTTGATCCCGAATGGTGTGGCTAATTCCCCGAAAGTCATTCTAGGTTTTGATTAGTTTTAGTGTAAAAACTAACTCTGTTTCAATTGGTGGAGCTTAAATCCTAGATGACCGGTGCCACACCTCAGAACTACAGGGGGAAGCTTCAAAGGCCCGAGCCAAGGTCGATCCTGACCAGTTTGCTTAAGCAGGTTTCACCTCTACCATCCTCACCGTCACTGACAACACCATCAGCACCAAGCCAAAGGTCATCAGTGGCTGTGACAAGAGCAGCATCCTCATCATCATCATCATCATCACCACCATCAAACTCATCTTCCTCTGCTGAAGCTGATTGGAGTGAAATGGCAGCTCCACATGTCAAACTCTGTCCGTTCACTGGGCAAGAAGAGGCAACGTCCTGGTGGCAGGATTTTCAAGATTTAGTTGCCTTGTTCAATTACAATGCTGACAAACAATGTCATTCTATTTAGAAGCAGCGGCCAAGGTCTGGCACCAGGACTTGACTGAAGAAACAAAGAGGGACGCCAAACTACTGGAAGCAGCCTTCAAATCAAGGTTTGGGAAGCCAAAAGCTTTCGACGTGAGCCTTTTGCAGATGGCATGGACTTCAGATGAGACAATTCAAGAAGGCCACCCGCAACCAGGACCTCCCACCTTCAGTCATTGTGGCAGTAGCTGTTAATGGACTTCGGCAAAGCATCAGACAGTGGGTCATCAACAAAGAACCCACTACCTTGGAAGAAGTCCGACACCATGCTGTGCTGGCTGAGAAGTCTCAGACAGGGTCCAAGGCCTCAGATGTCAACATGGCGGCCAAGGTAGAGCAACTGTCTGATTTAGTTGCAACTCTGATAACTAAATCAGAAGCCCCAACCCTTGACGTTACAGCTGTGCCAGCAGCCAAGCATCAGCAACAACACCATCATCAACAACAACAACAGCAACAACGATTCCAGTCATTACCAGGGCAACATCACCCCCAACAACCACTTTCACAAAGACGAGGCCATTTTTCCAGTCAGGAGTCCTTGTTGCCACCATCCTATCAACAACAAGGCTACCGACAGCAGACCCGGAACAACTTCTACCAGAGGCGTCCCTCCTACCAGCAACATGGCTACCAACAGCAACCACAGAAAAATTACTACCAGAGTCCGCAGCAGAGGTGCCGGGGATGTGGTATGTACTGTTCAGATCGATTTTCCTGCCCACACTTTAATACTATTTGTATATATTGCAACATATTAGGACACCACTCCAAAGTTTTCATGAGGGCACATCATTCTCAGAATGGAGGTCCTAGACAATGAGGACTCGCGCCTGATTCTCAGACCTCTGAGGTCAGACACAAGAAATCATTGGTCTCACTTGTGGCTCCCTTGCTAAAGAACACTGTTCTGGTCAGGGTGAAGCAAGCGAAGACAACAGCACTTGTTGACACAGGAGCTAGTCTGTCCTGTGTGAACATGAGCTTCCTTAAGAGGGTAGGATATACCAATCAAAATCTGCACTTGTCGGATTTGTCCGAAATAGTTGGCGTAGGCGGTGAAACACACGAAGTGCTAGGCTCCATTAACTTAGAAATCACAATAGGTCATCTCACCTTTTCTCAGCCCTGCTACGTTTTTGAAAAACTTCATCATTCCCTTATCTTAGGCATGGACTTTCTTGAACCAAACAAAGCCCTTGTTTCCTTAGCAGACAAAAGTCTTATCATTCAAGAAGGTCTTTTCTCAGTACTATTGATAGAAACTAGTGCAGGCTATGCTAAATGTAAGAAGCCAGTTGTCATTCCACCTCATTGTCAAGTGGACATTCCTGTCCATATTTCCCGCTGTAGGCCAGGCACAGTTCTCCTTTTAGAACCAGTTCCTGAACTCTCTAGAACTAACATTCAAGGTGGTAGATGTCTGGTCACCAATTCCAAAGAGGCAGTTTATATGCGGTTGCTAAATCCTAGCGACTCAAAAATTCATTTGAATACACAACGTGTACTTGCCATTGCATCAGAAGTTGATCCTTTAAGTGTCTCTATTCTCCCGGATAAACCCGACTCTGACACAAGGTCACCTCAGGGCAGCTTTAGGTCATCCACACATACTCCCAGGTCACACGAAGACAACTTTCAATCCCCTCCCTGCACACAATTTGATCTTTCAGAATCAGACCTCACATTTGACCAAAAACAACGACTCCTTACCTTTCTCAAATCACAACATTCTGCCTTTGCTCAAAACTGGTCTGAGTTAGGTAAGACCCATCTACACAAACATAAAATAGAGACGGGTGATGCTAGACCAGTTAGGCTTCCCTTTTACAGACAAAGTGCTGAGGTTAGGAAAGAATGTTCACGCCAAATTAAAGAAATGCTAGATGCCAAAATCATTCGACCCAGTTCTTCTGAATGGCACTCTCCTGTAGTAATGGTAAAAAAGAAAGACAACACCTATCGTTTTGCTGTAGATTACAGGCGTCTTAATGCTGTCACAAAACCTATATTTTTCCCCCTAATTCGGTTTGAAGATGTTATTGATGCAGTTGGTGAAAGTCATGCTAAAGTCTTTAGTGTCCTTGATTGTGCTAGTGGGTTTTGGCAGATTCCACTGCATGCAGCTACAAAACATAAATCAGTGTTCATTACGTTCGATGGTGTTTTTGAAAGGAAACGCCTCCCTTTTGGCTTGAAAAACGCTCCAATGGCATTCCAAAACACAATTTCTGAAGCCCTAAAAGAGATGAATTGGAAATATATCCTAATATATGTGGACGATATTATCGTCTTTTCTAAATCATTTTCTGAACATTTAACACATTTGAAATGCGTTTTCGAAAAGATCAAACAAGCAGGCTTGACCCTCAAACCCAGCAAATGCAAGTTTGCAGCAAAACAAGTTCAGTATCTAGGGCACATCTTCAACAAAAATGGCATTGAAGTGGACAAGTCTAAAATAGAAGCAGTCATGCACATTCCCCAACCAAAGAATGTCCATGATGTTCGCCACTTTCTCGGTCTTTGCAGCTATTACAGGAAATTTGTTCCAAATTTCTCAGGCATAGCATCACATCTCTATGAAACTCTAAAGAAAGATGTAAAATTTTCTTGGACTGACAATTGTCAAAAAGCCTTTACTACACTAAAACAAACTTTAACATCTGCTCCAGTCCTTGCGTATCCAGACAAAACCTTTAATTCTCACAACAGATGCTTCACAAACATCACTAGGCTATATTCTAGGTCAGAAAGGCTCAGATAGTAAAGAGCATGTCATCTGTTATGGCGGCAGGTCACTTCATTCCACAGAAAGAAATTGGGGTGTTACACAACTAGAATGTTTGGCAGTTGTAGAAGGGATCAAGGTATTTAGAGTGTATTTGGCTGGGAACAAATTCCAAGTTTACACAGACCACAAAGCTCTCACATGGCTTAAAAGTGTTAAACATGAAACTGGTCGTCTTGGACGATGGTCTATTATGCTCCAAGATTATGATTACGAAATTGTGCACAAACCTGGGAAAGCCAATACAAATGCAGATGCATTATCTCAAACTAAATACCCTGAACCTAAAACTGCACCAGTTACGGATGACATACCTTCACCACCCTTACCATCTCGACAAACATATGCACAAGTAGTTGCATGTCCTGCCCCTCCTATAAACAAAACTATACCCACCCCAAACATCTCCCCCAGGCCACCCCCCAGAGAAACTTATCAGGATGTGTATAGCAAAAGGCCTCTGACCTCCCAAGTCACATCCACATTATCCCCTCTACCATCTGACCCCTCATCTGATTCAGACCTGTCCTCAGACCCTCCAGTTCCATTAGCTGTTGATTTCTACTATGCTAACGAAACTGTGGCATCTGGTCCCACTGTAATGTTTGCAGGCTATGACATTGATGATGAGCACTTTGATGTACAGCAATACAATTCTCCAGATCTACGACCAATCATTGATTACCTTTCAAATGGTGAAATCCCTCCCAGTTACACTGATGCCCAAGTCAAAGGTCTTGTTGGTCGTTCACAGGAATATGGCATTAAAGAGAACATCATCTATCATTTGTATCAGCCCAAATTTAGGGGCTCCAAGACCCACAGACCTCCACAAATCACTCAAGTTGTTGTCCCCCTTAGCAAACGTAAGGACCTGCTTTATGCTTGTCATGATTCCAATGTAGGTGGCTGTCATCTTGGAAGAGATTCCACTTTTCAGGCTCTCATTTCCAAATATCACTGGCCTGGCATGTACCAAGACAATGAAAGCTACATTAAGTCGTGTGAATTCGAAGTGTGTAAGAAGATTAAGTCCCAGTCCCATGGTAGACATGCTCCTATGGTTCCCATGCCAATTGGAGATACATTCTCTCGTCTCCACATAGACATCTTAGGTCCCCTGCCTGAAACTAAAGATGGTTTCAAATATGTTCTACTTGTAGTTGATTCCTTTACTCGGTGGACTGAAGGCTTTGCAACAAAAACTCAGGATGCCACTGAGGTCGCTAATGTTCTCTTTAATCAGGCGCTTTGGTGCTCCAAAAAACCTTCTTTCCGACAGAGGTCGTCAATTCACTTCAAAGCTTGTCAATGCTCTTTGTGAACTACTTGAAATTAAGCATCATCTGACCTCCTCATATCACCCTGAGACAAATGGCATGTGTGAGAGACGCAACAGGACTATTGAACAAGCCCTTAGAGCATATTGTCCTCAAGATCAGTCCAACTGGGCAGACCTCATTCCATGTGTAATGATGGCAATGCGAAGCACACCATGTGCCTCCACAGGGTACACACCATTTTACCTAATCTTTGGCAGAGAGAAGCATCTCCCCATTGACACTGCCCTTCTTCCCAAACCAACTCTTGGCAAAACTGCAGAAAGTCATCTTAAATCTCTTCTTGAGAATCTAAAGATAGCAAAAGCAATTGCCAAAGATAACATGGAAATTTCTCAGCATGTCAACAAAGAACGCACGGACCTCAAAGCAAAAGAACCATCATATGCTGTAGGTGATATTGTATTATCGCAGAATTCACATGTTCTCCCAGACCAGTCGCCAAAACTTGCAGTGAAATGGTTAGGTCCCTACACTATCCTAGAATTAGGTCCAAATCACACAAAACACAGAAACGAACAAACCACACAAAGCCTTCATCCATGCAAACAGATTGAAACCTCACATTGCCCGCACACATCCCAACAATAGACTCCCAGATCATGTCCAAAACCCGAGATGTCAAACTCCGATTCCAAGTAATGATGTTGACACACATCCTGACACACAGATGGTCCAGTCACAGCCATATGCCTCTGATCAAGGCAGTACACCATCTACATCTCAGTCAGGTACCGGCTTCTCACAGCAGCCAGACACCACATCTCAAGATGACCAAACATATCCTGTTGACAAGATTCTCGAATGCAAAGTTGTCAACGGCACCAAACACTATCACATAAAATGGTTAGGTTACTCCAAAACAACTTGGGAACCATCCTGCAATCTTAGTCAGGACCTAATCCAACACTTCCATAGATCTAGAACCATGTCCGTTAAAAGGCGCAAAAATGGGCGAAAATACTTTAAATAATACACCAAGGTTTCATCAGCTCCCACCTATCTTTGAGAAGTTTCCAACTGTTGCCTTAGATGCTGAATGACCACCCCTTCTTACAGTTACGTCGTTTCTGTGTCTCATAGTGCTAGGTTGTTCAGATGTTGCTGGCCAGAACATCATGCTCAACCAGGTCATCTCATCTAATGGTCCCATGTTCTCTTTCATTTCTCTAAGGTTCATCATGGAGTCTGATTATCCTGTGGCTACTCTCATTTAGCGCCCCTTCTGTACTCGCTTCCGGTCCAGTTCAACGTCTTAACTATGGGGTTGTGTTTCAACCATCATCTCAAATCAATTTTGCCACAGATTACTGGATACACACATACGAGGTGAAGCTTCCTAATGTACCAGGCATCCCAACCATGAGTGGATGTCTTCACAGTAACAGAACCTGTGTCCTACTTCACCAAATTCAAATGCATCTAAATGTAATTAAAACTAGATGCGTTGCCCAGCTAAATGAAACTAGACAACAAATTATTAAGCTAATTCCAGCATCAAAAATACCTTCATCATCTAGATCTAAACGCGCTATTCTTAGTTTTGTCGGGTCTCTCTCTAAAACATTGTTCGGTACTGCTACTACCAGTGATGTAAACCTTCTCGCCAAACATATTAATGCTCTCACAAGACATGATATAAACCTTGCAAACACCATCCAACAACACTCTGCCCATCTCTCCTCTTTTATGAAGCTTGTCGACTCTAGATTTAAGAATGAACTTAAAGGTGTCAAAGCTAATCATGATGCAATTACATTTACAGCTATTGCTATGGAAAACAATGTCAAAACAATCCAGTCTACATTTACTGCTCTTACAGGCCTTTTGATTGATCAAATCCAGCATGCTTCCATTATAGAACACCATTTGGAAGAATTAAAGCTAGGAATCTTAGACTTAGCCAAAAATAAGTTATCACCATTGCTGGTAGCACCTGAAATTTTAGAACAAACAATTCATCACCTGTCCGCAGTTTTATCTGATAAATATCCAAATTTTCAACTGTTGCACACCACCCCTACATTTTATTATTCCCATGCTAAATTTATCTTTGCCCGTACTAAGTCCCATATCTATATCTCAGTTAAATTTCCACTCTCTTCATTGGCTAAACCCCTTCAAATGTATAAAGTGATCTCTTTACCTTTGCCAATCAATAGCACCTCACCACATTCTACCCAATTGTTAGACACACCCACTTATTTTGCATTGTCTGCTGATTCCCAGCACCATATCAATATTGATAGCTCAATGCTTGCCCCATGTACAGGTGATGAATATCATTTGCTATGTCCAGTTAGGCTTTCTCTTAATTCAATTACTAAATCTTCTTGTCTTTTGGCACTCTTTCAAAACAATAAACAGCAAGTTAAGGCACTTTGTAACTTCCGCTATGTAACCAGACCTCAACCACCTACACTCATCTCTTTTGGTTCTTCAAATGTTCTTGTCTACAGAGTTCCATTCCTGACCCTTACTTGTCCTGGCACTCACCGTATGATCCCTGGTTGTCAATTTTGTCTTATTGCAACTCAACGCTATTGCTCTCTCTCAACTGAAGATATATTTTACCCAGCCTCCTTCAGTTCTTGTTGAAATTCCACCTCTCACATCACCCATCTCCATCCTGTCAATCTAGCCTTACTACAACATTTCTTTGATGACTCTGCCCTCTCCAGTATAGCTGGGGATACCAATTTTAGAAAATCAATTAATTTCACAATTCCAAAATTGAATATATTGTCCCATGCCATTTCCAATGTTTTGGCTAACGACAATCAAGCCCACCTCAGTTTAAAACGTGTTGCAGAGAGTGCTAAAAAGGATCAAACAATCTTTCAAACAATTGCTGAGCCACTGCTTGATGGTCAAATCAGTCTTCCTCCAAGTTCCTGGCTTGATACGAATGCTATTCTAGCCTTAAGCACCTCAATTGCATCAGCTGTGTCTATAATTTTGGTTGTTTGGATGTTTTTCAAAATTCGAACTCTATCTGCAGCACTCATGTTAGTCACTCGCGTTGTCCCCACCAAAGCAGTGCAACCACCAGCTCTTAATTATAATGATCATGCCACTGCTAGTACTCCACCTACGGACTTTGTCATCACAGATCTTGCTGACTACCATGTCTCAATCCTTCTCGGTTTTATCACACTTTTAATTGCCTCCATCTTGCTTATACTCATCTCTCAGCGCCGTTCAGGACTTCAAAATGACCTTGTTTTAGAACTTACTACTGGTCCTGAATGTGTCACTGTCCCTATTTTGTCTTAGACTCTATGCCCTGCCTACTGGGACATCCAGGCCCCATATACAGTAGACAACCTTTGTGTTTCGGGATACATTTTTCCCACTCTGTCAGTTGATTGGACAGGCTTTATGGTAACAAATAAACTTACTAGCACATCCCTTACCGTTCCCTCAACCATTCAGATATCATTCTTTACATTCTCAAAAGCTGCAGCGACTCTTTAAACAGCCATTCACTGCCTATGTCCTTCTAGTTCATAATGGATATTATAAGGTAGTGGACCCGAAATCACTTCTACCTCAATTTTAGTTGTTGCTATGTGTATTTCTATACTTATTGAATGTACATATTAGATTTGGGCATTCTGAACAATACGTATCATTGTTGTCATGTTCTTAGAGGTGATCATATCTTATGTTTGTACACTTAGACGTTAACTACCATTATTTTACCAGATGTTACTTCAAGCTTTTGCGGTCAAAAGCTCCATGACGCCCAGGGAAATTGCTATATTTTATTCAACTTTTGTGAAATTCACCATCAATTCATAAGTTTTCCGTTAACCATTTAAGACCTGTTGGTACATACTAGTGATAAGAAATTGTATAACAACATCTGGTCCTTAAGATTGACGCTGCCTGAAACAGGTCGGTGGGCGAAACTTTAATTACATGTTGAATAACAACTGGTAGTGGTCAGCGCGTTTGGCACTTACCAGTGTACCGTTATCAGCTATTTAGCGGCAACTGACCTAACTAGAAAATTGAAAACGCGAAACCAAACATGAGCTGAGTGATTCTATCGGCATTTATTTATCTTCCCCCCAACTCAACTTTCCAAACTGACCGTCTGCTTTGACTATTAACCGACCAAACCCATCATACAAAATTGTATAACATGTTCAGTCTTTATTAGTCCAAAGTCTCAAATTTCAAACTGGACATGCACGTGTAGACTTGCCTTCATATTAACAAAGGAGGTCTCAGGTATAAATATAGGGGTAAATCGACTGTTGGTCATTCGTGCTTTGCCTGAGAACCTCTCTCTGTTTGTCTGTGAAGGTGTGTTGATTCCCCGAAAGTCATTCTAGGTTTTGATCAGTTTTAGTGTCAAAACTAACTCTGTTTCAAGGGCATAGTCAATAAGTGATGTATTAATATTGTCTTTACTTCTGTACGTATACCTGGGACGTGTGTTGCATAGGTTATGAGTTACACTAACTAGGTGCCTATGATTTATTACCTTTTGGAGTAGCTTATCACGAGGAGACATGTTTATTCTGTGGATATCAGAATTTAAATCACCTAATATGACAGTGTCACCTTTGGCACTTAAAGTATACATGTCAATGACTTCATCTAATGCGTTAACATACACTGAATGTAAGACGTTAGTTGAGGGAAGACTGCAACATATGATGGAGACATCATTATAACCCTTAGCATTAATTGGAGCTGCTACAAAGAAATGAGATTCTCAGCTTAATGTGGGAGGAAAGGCCGAAGTGATGCAGGTCTCAGATGTTTACCACTTCGGTGAAACCTACAAGCACGGGTATGGTGCTGACAAACGTAGAAACATAATCGGGGTAAACCGGGATTCGAACCCACCACAATTGTAGGTGCTTGAAGGTTTATTAGAGTGACTTCCTGTGTGAGGATGGACAGGGTAAGAGTTGTCACCATCTTCCATGCCGGAAAACACTAGACCATGGGCGTTATCATTGTAAATGTTCCACAGAAGATCAGTGTTCGTCAAATCTACTATACGTGGTTTCTCCTTTGGTTTTGAAGTCGTTGTTTCTGATGTTGTATTTTGTGAGATTCTCTCCTTGTATGATGTGTTCTGTTTTTAGTCTTTTTGTTGTCATGACTGTTTGCGTTCGTTGAAGGTTGTGTGGGTGTGGGCTGGCACTGGGTAGTGTCAGGGTTGACCGTTGTTGATGCAGTTTGAATCTGTTCAGTTGGTACATCAGTTGACTTTGGGGGCGATTTTACTCCGCTGGCATACGAGAGCTTCATCTTGGAAGTGACGTTGCCTATCTTATTACGAGGACCATTCATTATATAACCACCCTAAACTTTTTGCTAATGCTCCTCACTTCTTCTTTTTCCACATAACCACCATTGAGGTCTATGCACTTTGTCCAGCGATGTATGAGAGCTAAAAGCCTGTTGTGATAGAAACCATGGGGTTGTTCGTGTAACCACCCCTCCACTGCTGTCGTGAGTTCATCATCGGACCGGAAATGACGTCCACGAAGTTCTTTCTTCAGGTTTGGGAAGAGAAAGTAGTCACTTGGTGCCAGGTCTGGTGAGTAAGGTTGATGAGGCAATACTTTGAACCCGTTCCACTTCACTGCGGCAACCGCAAGTCGACAGGTGTGCACTCTGGCATTATCATGTTGGAGCAGCACACCTTTTGTGACCTTTCCACGACGTTTGGCAAGAATAGCAGTCCGCAAATGGTCCAGGAGATCGGAGTAGTACTCTCCAGTAATAGTCTGGCCACGTGGCAAGTAGTCAATGAGCAAGACCCCTTTGGTATCCCAAAAGATGGTTGCCATGACTTTGCCAGCCGATGGTTGAGTCTTTAACTTTTGGTGACGGGGTGAAGCAAAGCCTGTCCACTGCTTTCTCTGTTCTTTGGTTTCTGGGTCATAGTGGTGTACCCAGGTTTCATCACCAGTAACAATTCTCTCCATAAAGTTGTCTGCATCTCGACTGCATTGCGTTAAAAGTGCCTGACACATTGACGCACGTACAGCCTTCTGATCATCACTCAAACATGTTTTGACCCATCGGACAGACAGCTTCCTCATACCCAGACGATCATGCAAAATGGTATGGACACTTCCCTCTGAAATGTCTAATTTCTGACACCTTCATTCAACCAGTTGTCTCACAGCTTCACTGGTTTGGTCATTGGTCACCTCTACAGGCCTGCCAGGGCGTGGCTCATCTTCCAGGTTCACCCGACCCCTCTTAAATTCTGCAACCCAGAATTTGACCTGTGCATACGAAGGTGCACTGTCACCATAAACATCTGACAATTCATCATGTATCTCCTTTCCCGGTTTCCCTTTTAAGTAGAGATACCTAATAACAGCCCTGTATTCAACCTTTGAAGAAAATTTGGCAGAATCTACCCTTGCCATTTTTATAGATCACGTGTGTGACTTCAAATGCAATTTCCTCAGTGAAACTTTGTCTATGCACGTGACATACATTGGTGCACAGAACATGCAACCGTTAAGATCTGTTAAATAGCTTTGGCTGGTTATATATTGAATGAGCCTCTTATCAATAGTCTTTAGTTTGGTGTCTATTTGATAATTAAGACGAAGTAGCTCATGCTCAAGCTCCTGAACTCTTTCCTTGAGAGTTTTAATTTCTTGTGAGTCGGGTTTGAGTTGTGCTCTTAATTCCGATCGTCTAAGTTCTGAATCTTCCATCCTTTTAGCAAGGTCGTCAATTGTCTTGCTCTTGTGGCCGATTTCAAGATCTTTTTGTGACAGGTCTTCATTAGGTTTCAACTCGATATCCGAGAGCTTCTTGTCAGTGGATTTTATAACCTGTGAGACACACTGTTTAAGTTGAACGATATGACTCAGTATGAGCCCAATGGCATCATTTTCGCCTGTTAGTTTTCGATCTGTATCAATGTAAGCGTCATTTTCATCGTTGTCGTACGAAGGTATAACTGACAAGGACAAATTCCTGACACTCGCCCTACTGAGTACTTTAGACTGGAGTACATGATCTGGTACACCTCCTTCAATGAAGTGGAAAAGATAGTATACATCTTGTGCACATTTATCGAGGGCATTGTGAACACCGCCATTTGCATTTCGTCGTTTGACAAGCGATCCTGGTGGAAAGTTGTCACAATTATCCTTTGTATAATCGTATAAGCTCTCTCTGACGTGATTGATTTCCTTCATGCTTTTGTCGTAGATACCAAGTAAGCTTTCCAATGAATGATCGCTTTTCTTTGTGTCCAAGTTTTTTCTTAATCTCCAGATACATGGCTTTGTCCTGTTCATCGCTGGGCTGTGTACTGTAGACCTCGTCGGATTCTTCTATTGTTGGCCAATCAGTACCCGAGCGCTCACTGTGCGTCTCTGGTAAAGACTCCATTGTTGGGCAGGCTTGGGTTGTTAACGCATGCGTGGCGAGATAGTTTTGTTATTGCAAATAGTTTTACAGATTTTAACCAAAAACAACATTAAACTCAGTTTCCAAGAAACTTCGTTTTCACGGCATTGTTTTCCTGTAATGCTCAGCTGTAAGTAGGTATTTCCTCAAGTAGTACAGCTGTACAGATCATGAGATAAGTAGCACCTTTCTCAGAGCGATGTTACGTGCGACCGTCTCCTTCGACGATCAACACACAAAAAAAACAAAAAAAACATTACATATCCCTCCGCTATGCACAGTTACCTCTATCGGATAATGGGTTGTGTTTCATTTTGTTATTTTATGTGAAGTTTACAAGATATACCGCTTTTCCATTTGACGAGAGGTCGGTCACATGACTTTTTTCACATAACTGTATTCTTGAAATGACATAAACACTGACCACTTCCACATTCCTGGGGAAAACCCTGGGAATTCCTTGGTTCATGTACGAATTCATACAGAAGCGTTGTTTCTCATCATTTAGACCCTTTAATTTTGAACTTAGCCCTACGCTTACGCTGGGATAAGTCAGAGAGTTTGTTTGCATAGCCCGTTTAAGGATACCCTCACTACAACCCATCCTAGAGAAATAGAAACGAAAAAAACTATCGTAGTGACAATCTACAGCAATCTATGAGTTTAGCTTAGTATCAATTTGACACATCTTTACAATCACCTTTCAATGATCGGCCAATTGATCAGTGATGACAAAGGCTTGAAATAACCACTGGTTTATTAATAACTTCGGAACTACATTTATCGTGTCGGCCATTTTGACGTATTGTACCATTGACGTAAGGGATGTTCCTCGCTTTTGGGGGAACTATTCCGGGATGGCGTATTAAAGCTAGTAGTAAGTGAAGGCACCATGCGTGTATATGATCTGTTATTATATGTGTTTAAATTACGATTTTGGGCGTTAATTAAATACACTGACGCAAGTATATACTAATCAAATAAATTGGATAATTGAAGCAGCCTGGTTCCCCGGGTATGCTGCGCTGGCGCTACACTGACCCAGGCAATGACTGCACAATGGCCGCCTCCACTAGACGAACAAACATGGCGGACACGCCATGTATTTACTATAGAAAAAAGCTAGAACGGGTGGTTAAATATTTTTCTTAGCATTTTCATGAATGCTCTCGCAATGTATATGTCACGAGAATAACGTCCGTTGTTACTTTTAGTGAAGGAAAACAGTATTTAAGCTGTTTCGAGACTCGAAAGTGTTCGTCACATCCGTGAAATGTAAACAATGACACAAGAGATGATAAATGTTTATAATATATATATTATATGGTCTCTGATGACACACACCACATTTTTAACAGTGATATGTGCGTTAATATTTCGTGTCAGCTCACTGTTATCACGGAATCGTATACATAATACGATCTTCATTTTGCAAATTTGATGAAGTAAATATCGCCAATTATGCCCCGTATTTTCCCATTGTTCCCATCAACGGCATCTGTTAACAGAAGGGTTTACCATGTCAGTGTCATTCTCCAAACACATACGGTAATTATGTACTTACATCTAGGCCCATAATGTCCAGTCTCGCACAGTTTAACAGTGCACGCGGCTAATTTAATTACCTGGCACCTTTCACTTCCTCTCACCTGGTGAGTGTCACAAAGTTTAACTAAGTACAAAATTATAGAGTCGCATTCTATGCAACCACACTGCGTAAATCTAGCAATCTGCAGCAATCTGCTTCCTCAACCGCACCTTCATGTATCCAGTCGCACACAGAATCCTATGCTATCTCGCAGTAGAGATGTATATCAACTGGGAGCTTTTTAGACACCTGTACTTCCATATAGAACGCTTCTACATCAGGGATGAAGAAAAGAAGGAACGGTAAGTGCTAACACACCTTATTGCATCTTGCGATCTTATTTAACATATTAGCAAGAGTCCCGCCATTTGTATGCTTTATAATGTGTATGATGATCAATGTTTAAACACGGCTTCTTTTCATTGCAGCCGAAGAACCACTACGGGAGATTTTCTGCTGAGCCTTCAGCTACCAGTACACAAAATGGCGTGTAATCACACACCCCTCAAATTAAGTCACAACACCCCACAGCTTCCCATGATATACGAAGATGAGGGGGAGACACTACTGGGGAGAGCCGGCGGTTACATCCCATTAGTAAGTCATCCCATTAGTGAGACACCCATTGTGACAGTGGAGTAGGTGGGATTAATTAAACAAACACAGCCAGTCTACCCACTTAACAATGGTCACAGCCCATGATTAGGAGATTAATCAATAAGAGTAGGCCAGTAATTCTGTTTGAATATTCTCAGGAAATAAATGAGTTAGGAGCTAGTAGGAGCTTACTCAAAAAGTTGACATGCATGTTTTGTTAAAACTTATTTATTACACATATAAATTCCCCCTAGTCTGTGAACATTTCATGCACAATCATGGCAGGTTTGCAGCAGGTTGAGTTCATTGCCAGTCAAAGAGGTACTCTCCAGGTCCTCTTTTTAGGGATATCCACTACAAGAACAAAGTAAGACAAACTGGTACTCATTGGCGATGTACCGTTAAGACCTTGGCAAATGTACAACAGTTGGAAATTTTGTTAGAAATTTCACTGTACACAACATGTGCAACCAGGTTTGACATTGTTGTTTTAAGGTGTCTCACAAGTGAGCTGTCTTACTAATGGGAGGAGACCGTCTGGACCAGACTCGATTATTACAGACCGCTGTCATACAGTTGGAATATTGCTGAGTGCGGCGTTAGACAGATTATTCTTACAGTTATACTCTCTAGAAGCTAACATAAACCAAGACCCAAACCCTCAACCCCTAATCACCAGCACGCGTAGAATAAGCTCAATTAGAAACGGAAAAACGGTCCAAACCTCCATTGTCATAATCAACTTCAAAAAGACCGCTAAATTCCCTGAAGCCCGCAAACACATATCCTTCAGAGCCCACACCAAGTTAGAAGTCAAACCCTATATAAAGCAGGTTAAGCAATGTTCAAAGTGCCTCAAATATAACCACACTGCCTCCCAATGCACATACCGTAAAACTAAATGTAAAAAATGTGCACAAACAGACTGCCCAGGCACATGCACACCCTGGTGCATCCACTGCAAATCCACCCAACACACTTCACTTTCAAACCAATGCCGACACAGACACACACTCACCCAGCAGGCCAACAAACACATAAACATAGACACGGCTAAAATCCAAACTCGAAAATTTTCTACACCTGCATCTAAACTACTCCTCCCTACACCACACCCAAACACCATCCCACAAACAAACACCACACCCATAACCGACAGCTCTGTCTGGGTCCCTACCGAGAAACCACACCCACCTCCGAACACAAGCAGCCACTCAACCAACCACGAACCCTCCCACATCTCACATAGCCAAAACATCAAAACAAACCTCAAAATGACCACCACAACACGACCCTCATCCAAGCACCCTACAGCCCATATGGCAACAACACTCTCCCACAAGCAAGCCCAACAACAAAACACAAACACTAAGAAATCATCAGCTACACCCATCCCGCAAACACCTTCACAACCCTCCACATCACATGCCTCCCCCATGGAAACTCAATCAGCTAAACCTAATCTAACCGATGACGAAGATTTCTCCACTACTGAGGAAACAATAGACACTACCCCAACTAAAACAAACCAAACTCCCCAACCAGCCAACACCCAAAACCTAAATAACCTCACCTTACTCCTAGCATACATGATTAGTCAAAACTCACCAAAAGCTAGCATGAAATCCTTCCACAAAGTAGCTTTCAATTTAAAATTAACCGATCTTCCCTTCTTCCTCTTTAACCTCCATCTAAAAGAACTCACTGAATAAAATAAAAACTAAAAACTAAATCACCAATCACCCGAACCCAAAAATGGAAGGACTAAATATTTTTCAGTGGAACGCCAACGGACTCACCTCCCACGCCCATGTACTAAAAACTAAATTTAAACTAAATAAAGGCCCTCACATTGCTTCTATCCAGGAAACCAAATTCTCAAAAAAGTCCAAATTCACACTACCTAACTACAACTCAGTTAGAACTGACAGAGCTAAACCGAAAACAAGAAGAGCCGCAGGAGGACTAATCATATTTATCAGGGAAGATATAAATTACGAAGAAATAAAAATAGACACGCCAAACCTAGAAGCCAACGGCATTAAAATCACATTAAATAACCGAAACATAAACATCATAAATATTTACCACTAGGCGGAACAAAAAGTGAAACCTGAGGATCTAAACAAACTACTCCAAATAAGCGATAAATCTACTATATTCCAAGGAGACTTTAACGCTCACTATCCTACATGGAGCATAGATGATAAAATAGATAATCATGGCAAATTAATCTCCGAGTGGATCGAAACAAACGACCTAGTACTCCTTAATAGTAACCAACCCACGAGGTACGATAAGATAAAACAAAAAATGTCAACTATCGACCTAACCATATGCACCGCAGATCTAGCCCAAAGTACTCAATGGGAAGTGCACGACGTCCCGCTAGGTAGTGACCACTTCTCCATAAACATAACCATAGGAAATACAAACGTACCAATCCAAACAGAAAACCAAGAACCAAAATTCCATTACAATAAAGCTAACCGGGACCAATTCCAAGATATCTGCAACGAAGCTAACTTAAACGAAATAGAAAATAATGATCCAGAAACCTATTGTAAAAACCTAACAGACTATATAATAAACGCAGCCAAAACCTCCATCCCCTTCAAAACATCTAAGACAGGCAAACCGACGGTACCATGGTGGAATGAGGAAGTAGAACAGACTAGACGAAAACGTAAATCAGCCTTTAATAAAGCAAAACGCAACTACAAATATTTAAACATAGCCCACGAACTAAACCACCAGGTTCAAAAACTAGTCCAAAAAGCCAAAAGTAGAGACTGGAAAAAAATCTGTGAAGGTTTGATAACCGTACAGATGCCAGAATGGTCTGGCGCAAAATCCACGCCATCAGAGGCTTAAAACGACATAAAAAAAAACCCCTAACATTGACAACTCAACCAACCCCGCCCAAAAAGCAAATAATCTCGCCAACCATTTTTCGGCCGTTAGCAGTAACACCAACTTCAGTCAAAAATTCCAGATGAACTTAAAACAGAAAACAAACCCACAAAAGAACCAAACAGTAACAATCTAGAAATAAATCAACCCTACACAATGGAGGAGCTCCTCTACGTAATCCAAAACAGGAAAAAGGGCACAGCCCCAGGATTAGACCTAACTTCTTACCAAATAATTAAAAAACTCCCCCTAAAACTACTCCAGGCACTACTCAAACTATACAATCTCATCTACCTAAACGGACAGGTTCCTACTCCTTGGAAACAGGCCTTAGTCATACCAATCCGTAAACCTAATAAACCAGCTAATCAAGCTAACTCATATAGACCAATATCCCTAACTTCAAACATGTAAAGTAATGGAATGAATGGCTAAAAATAGATTACAACATTACTTAACCCAAAATGACATCATAAACCGAGGTCAAAGCGGTTTCACTCCTGGCCACTCAACCCTAGATAACCTCGCCTGACTAGAACAAGATATTAAGACAGGACAACTAAATAAACAATATACCACAGGCATCTTCTTAGACTTCTCTAAAGCTTTCGACATGGTATGGCACGATGGGCTAATACAAAAACTTAAAAAAATAGGACTCAAAGGTCAGATAATAAACTACATCCAGGACTTCCTAAACAATCGTAAAACAACCGTGGGTATAGACCAAACTCTATCGGACCAATGTCCCCTAGAAAATGGCACTCCCCAGGGCAGTATCCTCAGCCCCACCCTCTTCAATATAATGATACACGATCTATTCGAGGGCCTATCCCCTAAAGTAAACACATCAAAATTCGCGGATGATGGAGCCATCTGGATCCGCACTAAAAGCATGAAAATGGTCCAAAATTCACTCCAAAAATCTCTTAATAAAATACAACAATGGGCTGACAAATGGGGCTTCTCCCTTAACTCAGGAAAAACAACAGGAATAGTATTCAAACATAAAAACATGAAACCCGCCTCCCCAATCCTCCAGCTAAACAATCAAACAATCAAATTTCCAAAACAAACCAAATTCTTAGGACTTATTTTCGATGAACATCTCACCTGGGATGCTCACATCCAAAACCTAACAACTAAATGCAGTAAAGACCTCTTTCGTGTGTATCCGAACCGTCAGCCTTAGTTATTTTAAAGGTCACTAGTAAATAACATTGCGCTAAATCTATGTAACTGTTAACAGGGTTTTGTATATCGAATCGGATGGGGCCATCACCTACAACGGTTGTGGTAGGACTGTATCGTACCCACTGACTGTCTGTCATGGACGTGACGACTCCCGGCACAGAAAATAAATCTAATTCTGACTTGGTACATTCGTAGGCCTCTGAACGGATCATAGTCTTTTTCTCTTGGTCTTTCGTTTTCTCTTTAAGTGAGTAGGTTGTATTGCTCTCTCGGCAGTTTGAACACTTTCTGACAAAAATTCCCCTGCTCGCCTTTTTAAACTTCTTTTTGGGCTAACACCATCTTCTACTACATCCTGGATCACGTGAGATAATTTTCTAGCTCCTGTTTTCAGAGCATGTCTACCTATCGATTGCAGCATGGGAAGGGCCACTCTCCCCAATGCTCCTAAAATATTACCCAAACCACCCCCTTGGTAGTATCGGCCTCTATACACGGGTATGTCCCCACCTATCTGCATTCGAGAGCGCCTTCGTCTACGATGTTGACGTAACATTATGCTCGTTTCTTTTTAAAATGTAGTATCACCACCGATCTAACTTTGAAATGATACGGGTTCACCTGCGTCATCTCTTATATGTATTGTAATATTCCGAATATTATCGTAGCGTAAAGGAACGTATTGCACAGGGTTGTAATCCTTTACGTATACAAAGTCATCCAACATAGCTTTGCTGATAGGAACATGGGTTAATAATGGCGCAAGTACGTGGCCCACGATTTGATCTTCTATGAAGTCAGTGTAAATATATAAGTTGTGAAAGGTGTGATCTTTTATTGAATACATCGGTAGCGAGGCTGTTTGGTCGTGTGTATATAAATGGTATACTTTTTCATCAATTGCTGTAATAAATCCTAACAGACGCCCTAATACAGGATGTAATGTAATAAGCACTCCATAAAGTCTAACATGTTTAAATTTGTCTACATCGTTGTTTGGGATGGGTGGAAATTCAAAATTCACTGTTATTTTTAATGACCAGAAACCGGCTAGTGATAAAAGTCTGTCGAACTACTAGAATTTAATAATTGTAGATCTGTTGCAATGGCTTTCTGAGGAGAGCGATTCACGGCAGCAACCAACTGACTACCCGTGTAGTGCCCTTCATCAATGTCTGTCACCTTTGAATGCGAGAAAGTTTCATCTTTGCTGTCTTTTCTACCGGCCACAATTTTGGACATACATTTACCTACAAAAGTAATTTGTAAGGAATTGAAAGGGTGTCTCACGTTTTGCCATGTAACGGGAATTTGAACTTGACTTACACCAACTTCCCATTCGTTTCTGTTGAATTGTAAGGGATAGGGTAGATCAGTTGTATATCTGTTGGCTTTATTGCTGGGTCTATTGTCCATGGAAGCATCGCTGGGTAGTGTTACGTAAAATTCGTTATGACTAGACCCCATCGTGACTGACGGTACTGCCCGAATCAGAACTAGCAACGTGGCTTGGAACAGGGGTGATCGTGGGATTAGGTAATAAATAACCCAAACAGCTCGACAGGAGAGCTATCCACAGCTGTTGCTTGGGAGAATCCTTTTCGTCTTTGAAGAACATAAGATTAACTAAGCAGCTTATAAGTACCGTAAATATCGCAATAATCTGTACAACAAATACCACCACACTCTTGCGTACGGTTGATCCCCAACAGTTCCAATTATTAGACATCTATTATGTTATTTTCCGGTAACCACTGATTAAATATCTTAGGGTATCCTTTCCAAGAAACGTATGTTTCGGCCACACCCGTTTCAGGATTAATTCTTCTCGACAGTATTTTATCTATCTCATAAATGTCCGGTTGTTGTACTGGTTGTAACTCCTGACGGTAAAACGTAAAACGTTTCCTGCATAATCCTCCAATTTATATACAACCGGCTGTCTACCCAAAACGACTCTACTTATATAAAACACCTCCCGTGTCCAGTTGGATGTGTAACCCTTTTCAAACACATTTTTACTTTTACTAATTCTAACGGGACACCTTGCTTTCAAATGTAATATTTTTAATATCTGGTTTTGTTGATGTTTTTTGTGGAGTCCTTCATTAAATCCAAAATGCGTATTTCAGTTACGTAGTCATTTGGTTGGACGTCTTTAGGGCTTCTACCTATAGTACTGTGATAACTCGAATTGTAACCATGCACCAAATGCTGTAGAATATATATGTATCGTTTTGAACCGTTTCTAGTAAAGTAACGCCACATACGTTTTTTCAAAGTTCGCTGAAATCGTTCTACTACAGCACACTTTGTGTCAGGGTTTTGACTGGTGTAATAATAAGAATGTAATTCATTAATCACGAAGGATTTAATCAGTTTGTTATCGAATTCACTTCCTTTGTCGCTTTGAAGGCTCTCGGGAGACCGCGGGCTTGACCGTTTTAATATGCGTTTAAACGCATTTAGCACATGTAACGGTTGTTTACGTTTCAAGGGTTCTACCCATGCCATTTTACTGAAAACATCTATAACGCAGAGAATATATTGATAACCGTCATTTTCTGAAGCATCGGATGTCATCACTGTTAAGTCCATTTGCCATAGTTGATCTACTGTGCATATAGTAGATCTGTACGTATCTCTAAGAAATGATTTACGTACATCCTTGTGTAAAGTGTAGGTTTGTTGAGCCTCTAGCCACTCTTGTACCATACTCGTATTAGGTTTATTACTTTTTTTCGCACGCTTTATAGCAGCCATAAGTGGTCTTACAGAGCCATAACTAGCAATATTATTCTTATCGTAATAAACACGCTTTAACCAAGCTTCCCAGCTTTTACTTAGAGTACGCTGCTTCCCACGATAGGCGTTTTTTCGAACGCTTACTCTGTTTCGATTTTGGTGTAAATGTGTCTTCATCGTCGTCGTTAGGTTTGTATTTAATTTCACCTTCAAGTCCTCTCCACCTATTTCAGTTACCAATCATTTCCCTACTGAGCCCTTCTTCCTTTCGTAAGCTTAGAACAGTGTTCCATCCCCTGGCGGGGTAGCTACTGTCTGTGTTCTCGATAAGTCACGTACTATATCTACAACATTGTGAACTTCCATAGGTTGTGCATCCAATGTTAATCTACCTAGATGGTCCCATCCTAAACGAGGATGTTTTGTAATTCTGTTCAGTATAGTTAAAGCAGTATTTCTATACGATTTTGGTAAAGCCTGTAATGTGTCTGTTACAACATTTAAGTCCAAATGTCCGTTTTGTGTGGACGCTTCATGCAATGACACGGCTTTCCCTGAGTTATTATCCTGTGCTCTGGCTATATGTTGCATGTTCAACGCCTTTTCTAACAAATCGTTATACTTTTGTATATGGTCATAGGGTTTATCGGATTCTCCCAGCACATCCTGAATATCGTGTAAATTGTTTTTTCTAGACTGGACTAACAATGCATTCTTGTTCAGTACACCGTTATGTGTCGTCTGAGTCAAACGCTCGTACAAAGAATAGGGAATTAATATCATACGTTTAGAAATGTCCTTGGACATCACGACAAGATTCCCGTAAGTATTTTAATAGCCAGAGGTGCTAACACGGAAGCTAAGGCTCCAATAAATCCGCCTTTTTGCTGAAGTATACGTTTTTTCTCTTTAACCGTTACGGTCTTTCGACTCAAGCGATGTAATTTTGATCTGTACCTGAGCAGCTTTTCCCTCTGACTGCCGGTCATAGGGAGGTTACCCTTAAATATATTAACAGCAACTTCACTGAGGGCATCTACATACAAAATGTAAAATATCTGCATTCTTCTGAACCTTACTTTAATTCATGATGACTCCCAGGGTTTCAACGGTGGAATGACTAGCTTAAGTCTGCGGGGGTTATAGGCGCGAGCTGTATTATATACTTTCTCGGACGTCTTTTTTATCACATGGTCACTTGTTTTGGTATCAATATCAGCATGGGTAGTAGTAGTATTATCATCATTAAAGCTAGATTCATCGCTAATGTCAGTCTCGCTACTACTCATTTCATCTTCTGAACAGGAAGAATTATCGCTACTACTGCTATAATCGTTACTATCACTACTATCGTCCGTGATTGACCCGTTGTCATGACAACAGATCATCTTCTTATGCGCGGCTATCCACGACATGCAGCATTGTGCTCTGTCAGACATGTTTGAAGTAAATGGCATGTACAACTTGTTTCCACGCTTATTTATGCGGGAAGGTATATATCACACGATCCGGCAAATATATTACTTCTTACCCTCAATTCATCCGATACAGTTGGAGTCAAATCTAACAGAATATATGTATATGGCGTTCTTGTTGCTTTATACTATGCATCTCGGATATATGGTATTTTGGTGGGAAATACTTGGCGCGCTAATGTTTCGATCTGAGAGCTATCTCGAGGGTTTTTGTAAATAACCATATGTGTACAATTCAAACTTATCGATCTGTAATGTCGTGTTTTATTAAATAAATATTGTTGTAAATATATCAAAGCCACGTTTCTATGACTCGATTTCTTTACAAACCACCTCAGAAGTTCTAATTCCTCCTCAGAGGTTATATCACCCAGAAAATCATCCACGACTAACCAACTATTATTTTGAATGAATCCCTCCGCTTCTACCACACTATGCACAAAAAATATAGAGACATCGTGTCTTGCGCAAACATTCGATATTTGATCGTACAGAGGCTGATGTTCGCTGAATACCCATACTATGACATCTGGTTTATAGCACAAAGGAAAATCTCCATCAAAACTTTGCAATAAGTTATATACAAAGGTGGTTTTGCCCGCACCACTACATCCACTGACGAGCAGACGAAATGGGTGTTTGAACATAATAGTATCCCAGGAAACAAGAGTATGACTAGCCATGTCAAGTACCTAATCTTTAATGCTAAGCGCTAGTCATATATACACCTTTATAGAAATATGAATAATAAAGAAGTATGACAAGGAGTAAATAAAACAAAGTTTATATACATTATGCACAAGTACAGGTTACACGGGAGTAGGGCCCCATACGGACAGGCCGTTTGGGTTACATTCTGGACACATAAAATAACCAAACTGGTTCATGTGATCCTTCTGCATGTAGCAGGGCACAACGTTCAAAAGTTCAGACACAAAGTCCGGCATGACGATAAAGCAGCTGCTTCATCTGATCCACATCCAGCTTGATTCCCGGGTGCTTGTAAGGTTTGACGACGTTTTGCTTTCCACACCAATAACATTTGCGTATGTCCAGTCCAGGGTATGTATTATCCATTTCTGCATACATATTTCCTCCTCGATGACATTTCAATAGTCCACCGCTTTCCATTGTTTCTTCAATTCTAGCTTTGTTTGACACAAGCTCCATCCAGCGCTGTAACGTTAATGTGATCCCTCTTTTCATAGGAAACCATCTTCCTCTTTCTTGGTTATATTCTCTGATGTGTATTTTCATCTTTCCATGCCAGAACTTTGCCACCACAAAGACGTTGTTTCCAAGAGCCAGTTGGCATCGTTGACCATCTTCTGAGAACGTTGCTGAACTGTCTGACATTTTCAAGCTGATAATAGGGTACAGTATACAACTTTACTTATACCCCTTGTATGAGTTGTAGACATGTTCTGACACGCGGATCTTGCTGAGATATGCAGCCATGGTAAAAGATAAGATATGGCTACTTGTAGATATCCCTACTCCGTGCCATTGTGATAAGAGGAACATTGGATCATTTATACCCACCTAAATTATCAGCTAAGATAAGAACATCTGGGATACCTAGCCCATGTCACAAGGGTAAGCCGCTTAGCAAACACACACGTTGATCTCCAACTACAACGTGTCTGGTCCAGCACTCATTGGAAAAAGATTAGTGACTGGCCATTGTATTTTGCTCATTGTTTTCTACCTTGTATGCTATTCTCATTAATAATAATATAGAGTATTATGTTTTGCCCTCTACATATCATGTACACACTATGTATACGTACTACCAGTGGATTGTTTTCAGCCCCTCTAGTCTTGAAGCATTACACACATTCACCACATGTTAGCGTAGGCATATAAATACATATTCACCATGTTTTGCGACAACATTGTAACGCTACAGTTTGAGAGTATTGACGTATTATATATCTCAACAATTATCTCTTCAGCTTGAAGACATCATGGCATCGTTTCATCACAACGGAGATTCCCAACTACTAGTTCATCATCTTGAGGAAGTAGAACAGCAACTCGAACAGGAAGAAGATGAACTTTTGGTCAATCATTCAGTCGAGGTTGAAGAGGAGTTATCCATGGTGCAACATTTGGATCAAGTAGAGCAGGAAGTTAAAGACGACATGTCTCTACTTGAACATTTGGAAGAAATAGAGGAGGACCTGGCATTCATTCATCATATGGATGACGTGGACCGACAGCCCGAACAGCAAGGAGGGGGAGCTGTTCCACCTTATTTTTTAAGGCGTGTGACCAGGCAAAGGGCTCGACGATTTAGAGCCAATGCCGTAAATTTTAATGTGCAATTTAACCCTGCCTGGTTGCAACAACAGAGACTCGAGGATTTACCACAGGCACTTTGGGAGCAGTTTGATAACATCATTGAGGAACTAAGGATCGATGTCAATGGGCAAGATAAAGACCGGGTAGGACTTGCCTTACACCATCCAGGATTAAATGTGCCCATTCGCATTCCATTTTGGCGTTTGGGCAATTTGCGTGGAGAAGATATTATGGCTATGGTTGAAAAGGTACATCAAAGCAATGACAATGCCAGAAATGATGCAGCCATGGACATTGACTTTCTCCATGTAGAGGACCCGGATCGCCTTGGCGAAGGACGAGGCCATTGTTCAAAGCATATTCCAAAAAACCTGGATACATTTTTGGAACAGAAAAAGTGCATCGTAAGAATAAAGAACCAGGACGATTTAGGCTTTGCGAGAGCAATAGCTGTTGCTCTCCATTATGCTAAAAGACCTGCACCATTTCAACAGCTGGATCCCATTTGCACAGCATGGGATACAAGAAGAACTGCCTTAACAAGAACCAACAGGACTGATGTTCAAAAACAGGAGGCAGTTTAGTGAAATTGGGATAGAGCCTGGGCCATGCACCGGTAGGGATACTTGGACTGTTTTCAGTGATTACCTGGCACCGGAATATCAGCTGAAAGTATATTCTCAAGAAGTCTACAATAAGCTTTTGTTCAAGAGTGCAGTGGAAAACCCCTCTAAGATCATTCACCTTTACCAGCACAATAGCCACTATGATGTGATTACATCCATGGCAGCTTTTACCGGGTACAGTGAATATTGTGAAGATTGCGACGTGGGCTTCAATAACAAAGAAGACCATCGCTACACCAGGGAATTTAGATGTCATCAATATAGACGTCCTGGCTTTTGTGGTAAAGATGAAAAGGAAGGCTTTCCATGTCTCGATTGCAAGAGGTGGTTTCCAACAACTTATTGTTACCAGCGACATCAAGAGATGTATACCAGCAAAGCTTGTATACTTGTCAATCCCTGCATCGGTGTACCAACTGCAATCAAGAGCACAATGCCTATGCACATACCTGTTCTGAACGGGGCCTTTGTAAGAACTGTAAGGAACCCCTAACCCCAAAACATCTGTGCTACATTACGCCAATAAAGGAGAGCAAGGTACTACATCAAACACTGCAGATCCTGTCCATGAAAAACAAAAGTTTATATTTCATGACTTTGAATGTCAACAGGAGACGGCAGTGCATGTCCCTAACTTGTGTGTAGTACAGCTTGGATGTGGCAGGTGTATTGGGGATAAATCTACCAATCTGTGTGAGGGGTGTCCTTGGAGAAAGGAAGATGAGGGGCCTTCACGAACGAAAGTATTTCGAGGAGACAACACTTTGGAGGACATGGGAGGGTGGCTTCTAACCCTTGTTGACCAGAAACGAAGCAAGAAGAGGAAGAGGGATGCTCCAAACTCAGCTTTACAGGAAGTCTTAAATGTCTTGGAGGATGAGGATGAGGAAGACGAAGATGAAGTATTGGTCATAGATCACAATTATCGAGGATATGATGGCCATCTGCTGCTACAATATTTCAACAAACCCATTGTGGTTGCTCCACAGATTGTACTCAGAGGCCAGCAGATACTGATGATGAAAGTGGGACGATTGACCTTCAAAGATTCTTTGAACTTTCTCAGTATGCCATTGAAATCATTTCCAAAGACATTTGGGCTCTCTGAACTGTCAAAAGGATACTTCCCTCATTTTTTCAACACAACAGTCAACAAGGATTATGTAGGAGCCTATCCTCCCATGGACACCTATGGACCCGACAGTATGTCCTCGGGCGAACGGGAAACTTTCATCACATGGTACGAAGAGAAAGTTTCCTCCAATGCCATATTCAACATGTCTGAGGATATACTGTCCTACTGCCAAAGTGATGTTGATATTCTTAGAAGAGGATCTGCTGCTTTCCGTTACGTATTCATCGGGCAAAACAATGTGGATCCATTCCTAGAGGCAACAACTCTTCCTATGGCGTGTATGCTTGTATTCAGACAAAACTACCTGGATCCTCAAACCATTGCCATCATACCACCTCATGGATACAGACCGGAGAGACGCTACTCAATACAGTGTCTCCAGTGGTTAAGATGGTTAATGCATGAGGATCAAGATCTCAAAATAGAGCATGCACGCAATGGAGGGGAAGCAAAGTTTCTTTGCTCGGATGGTTCTCATTATAGCGTTGATGGCTACGACAGGGAAAGCAAGACTGTCTTTGAATTCATGGGCTGTTTCTGGCATGGCTGCACAAAGTGCTACAAGGCTGTACGGTGTGAACCACATCCCACCCTCGGAACAACCATGAGAGAGGTATATCAAAAAACACTGTATCGCCTTGCTGTGCTAAGCAAACACAAAGACGTGGAGAAAATTGTCCAGATATGGGAATGTGAATTCAAAGACAGTCAGAAAACAAACCCAGAGTTGAAAGGATTCCTATCCACCTTTGAATACCTGACAGATCCCTTGGATACTCGCGATGCATTCTTTGGTGGAAGAACCAACGCCACAAAATTGCATTATACCGCCCAAGAAGAGGAAGAAATAAAATATGTAGATGTGTGTTCCTTGTATCCATACATTTGCAAGTACGGAAAATACCCCCTAGGTCACCCAATGATGATGGATCATCCCAATGTGTCGCAATTGAATCACCTAGAAGGACTCATCCGGTGTCGCATTCTTCCACCATCACAACTGTACCATCCCTTATTACCCTACAGAGCTGGTGGGAAACTAATGTTCCCTCTGTGTAGATCATGTACAGATGGTCAGATGGATGGGGACTGTCGTCATACGGATGAGGAACGAGCATGGGTGGGAACCTACACAACCATTGAGGTGCAAACAGCCGTACGCGAGTGTGGATACAGGGTTCTGCACATATTCGAGCCCTGGCATTTTGATAATTTTTCCGAATATAGCAGAAGTACCCATCAAGGAGGATTATTTGCCAAGTACGTAGCCTGTGGCCTCCCTGAAGGATGTACCGACCCTCAAGATTACGCCCATCAGATATATCAGAAAGAGAGAGTTACACTCGATGTCAACCGGATTATGAAGAATCCTGGGCTGTGGGCATTGGCAAAAGGATGCTTGAATAACCACTGGGGCAAGTTTGGGCAAAGGCTAGGTTTTGGAAAAGCGAGCTTTGTGACAGAGCCAGATCTATTCTTTGCCATGTTGAGAGACGAGCGGCATGAAGTCAAAGATGTCCTCATTGTCAACGAAAACATGCTGTTCGTCTCCACTGAACCAAGGAAAGACTTCCACAGTTCGCATCCTACCTCCAATGTCGTCATCGCTGCCTGGGTTACAGCACAAGCCCGTCTCAAATTGTACAGGTAAGCTATTGCATTTATTAAAATTACTATTTTGCTATTATATAGATTATAATTTTGTAATAATTTGGTTTCAATATGAATTAATTATACGAGTATTTACATGCCATCTTTCTAATTTGTCCAAAGCTACTTGATGCCACTTGAGCAGAGGGTGCTGTACTTTGACACGGATAGCATCATTTACGTCCACAAGGCTAGTGTCTGGAATCCACCTTTGGGAGATACTTTGGGCGACCTGACCGATGAGCTGGATGGCAACAGTATATCAACGTTCGTGTCAGGTGGCCCAAAGAACTATGCCTACAAATTGGTCCGACCTACTAAAGACGGGACAAGGACCCTATGCAAGGTTAGGGGGTTCACGCTGAACTACCGTGCAAGCCAGCAAGTCAACTTTGACACCGTGAAAGAACTCATATGCGGCAGACAGGAGGAGTCAATAAGCGTGGACTACCCTAACCTCATCGTACGCACAGGATTCCATCAGGGCAACCAGTTGTTGTCTGTCAGCACAGCCAAGAAATACAGGATGGTGTACACAAACACAGCAAAAAAAGTGTAGGTTTCCGTCTTCCGGATACCTTCCCATTTTGGATCCGGCCCGGATACCTTCCGGAAACCTTCCGGAAACCTTCCAAAAAAAATGTCAAAATTTGGGGGGTGCATTTTGTTCACTTAAGTGTGAAACACATAAAAAAATTAACTTGAAAATACCAAGCAATTTGAAGGTTGTTGAAGGCATCTGGAAGGTTTCCGGAAGGTTTCCGGAAGGTATCCGGATGCAAATTTTCTTCATGACTTGCTTCTGGTAAATAATGTTAGCCTGTGCATTACAGATACCTGTTGTAATATTCTGTGTTATTTTAATGGTAAATATCCTCCTAAAACATTTTTGGAGAAGAAAATTGTTCAATTTCATATTTTGTCCTTTTCGGATGTTAATGGTATTTAATGAACAAACATCAGTTCTTGTATAATGATATCCTTAAATTTCATGTCCAGACTTCCAGTTTGTACTGAGAAAAAGAAAAAGTCATTGACAATGTGCTCACTTGGGCCTTTGGTCCTAGTGAGATGATAATAAGAATATTTGTAACGGTACATGTACTTGTTATATCCAAAATACTAACTTCATTGACATTTGCCTCACCCTAGTTTTATGGTACTACAGTAAGCTCTTCCTCAGTTACTGTGAATTATTTTATAAAAAGGGATTGACAGTTAATTTGACACTGGAGTTGTAACCACTGCACATATATGTGTATTCAAATAATATAACAACGATGTGCTTAATACTTCACAAATATCTCCAGAAATAGGCATTTTAGTTATAATTGCAGAAATACTTTATGAATGACCCCTTCACTGTTGCCTTGATCTTACACTTCAACCCCTCATGAGTTATCACTTTTGAGTGTGAATTTGACCTTCAATATCAGTGATAAATATTTCAAAAACATTTCAAAGAGCTATCCAGCACTTAAACCAAATATGCAGTCCTTTGGTAGAATTCAACATATCATTGACCAAAATATGGAAGTAATGTAACCAGTATATGTATAAGAGTTACTAAGACTTCTGTAGAAAAGGCAATTTAAGGGAAAATGTAGTATATATAGATCACACACGCCCCTTTTCCAACTTCGACCCCTGCCCAAAGGAAGAGTTAGACCACAAACAAACTTTTTGTCTGGTTGTGACTTTAACCTTTGACATAACAGATCAATGTGTCATCAGACGTTTTCAGAGCAAAGGAAACATGTGTTATTTATCTTGAGATGCCCAAGCAATGCATGGTTTCATAAGATAAGTGTGGCTATTAAACTGAGGCAAAATCATGAAACATCCCCATTTACACAGCTGGCAAATGAAACATAAGCAACAATCAAATTATCAATTTCTTTTATTCATATGCCCATAGTATATCGCACATTGAACAGTTTTCACATGATGGTTCCTGATGCAGTATGCAATTTCATCCTATTCTTCAATACTCATTACAGAGTGTGATAACTGTTCGCTTGACAGTACCTACGGATTATGTTCACCAGTTCAGATAACCTACTTTCCCCTCAATCCTCCTTTTCTTTCTATATTGCCATGGATGAACAGGAACCAGGATGAGGGGATACCAGTTAGACTCTATCTCTGCTGCATTGTGTTAGTAGAATTGTGAACTTTCCATTTGGTGTTTGGGTCCACATTTAAAGACAATAAGTCCCATTTATCATTCCTTTCAAGTGTTTACAAGAATTTCCTGAATGTCCTGGAAGGATTCCACTCCAGCTTGGCATTGGTTGGTCTTCTCACATTAGCCAGACCAGCCTTTGTGTGTCCCAGTACCATTTGGCATACAATTTCTCGGTCGGGCTCCATTGAAATAACAGGACCCTCATCATCGCTGTCTGCAAATCACCTCTGATATCTGAAGGGGTGCAGCCTCTGTTTAGGACTCCCTTGTCTGGTCCTTCCAGACTGTCAACCTGGAGTACTCATCCAGGGATCTCAAGCAGGACTTCAGTTTCTGCAGCATTATGTAAAAAGATTTTAGCAATCAAAAAGAATTGTTGCCACATGTACTTACAGATAGAAGGCAGCAAAATCACTTAAGTTGTCATATGTGAGTCTTGTTATATGCTAAACATTTAAGATAATCACATCTCAAATCTCAACCAGACAAACCAGTGACTAATGTTATGAACTCGGTCCAGACAAACCGATGATAACTATTATGGACAATATCCCACATCACTGTGGTATGATTACATGTGATCAATGAGCCTACTCAATCACAACCTTATCTATTAATTAGGCTTGGAATGCTGGGAATCTTTTTAAGAGATGTCATTTAGTGATTGTTTCAACTCATCAACATGGAAAAATATATATTCACAATCCTTGTCATATAGCCAAACTATTGCTGGATGCAGTGTTAAATAAATGATTTGGCTTTAACACTGCTTTGAACAGTATTCCAGATATATCACCGCATGTTAGTTTGATGTGGGAAGAAAGTCCTAAGTGATGCAGGTCTTTGATGTATCCCACGAGTATGTGTATAATGCTGACAAACCTAGCAACATAATCGGGGAGAACCAGGATTTGAACCCATGACTATAGGTTTCTGCTAAGCCCAAGAGATGCAACTCTGCACAGAAAATTGTAGTGCCTTAGATAATAGGACATCCGTGCCTACAGCGATAAGGAACAAACTGAAGACATATTTGCAAAATAACCATATGAACCAAACAGAATAATTTCAAAATATTTACCACTCACTGTTGCTCTTCTATGGTCTTTCTTTGCATTGATGCTGCACGGATGACTGTCTCTTTTATTCATCCGGACATTCTACAAACATAAGTAGCATTCACATCACAGAAATGTCCAAACTGTACATGTTGTACATTTGATTCAAATGAAAAGACCCCGGTTGTGATTCCGACTTAGAACTACCCTTATCATAATAATTCATGTCAAACATTCAGAGATGACATTTATCCCCATATTTAACAAATGTTAAAACAATATTTTGACAACAAAGTCAGGGTCATTCAACACATACATTACATAGGAAATAACTTGTTCGACAATGCAGAGAGATCCTCACCGAGGTGAATATCATTCCATGAATTATTGCCACATTTTCTGGAAATGCAGATTAATGCAATGCAGTATTTACTTTTATTTCTAGGCTATTTGTTTGGCTTTTCCATGGCACTGTTTTGACAGAGATCTAACCTTGATATGACACTTTGTTCAGAAATGATATAAATAAGAGAATACTTTATTATTCCAGAGAAAATTTGGGTTACATTGTAAAAGCACAGAGAAACAAGTATAAGATTCATGATTTAAGTTAAATACACTCGACCCGTGAAGATTCCGGGGTAGACTAGGTCTTCAGCAACCCATGCTTGCCGTAAAAGGCCATTATGCTTGTCGTAAAAGGCGACTAACGGGATCGGGTGGTCAGACTCTCTGACTTGGTTGATGCATGTCATTGATCTAAATTCCGTGGCTCGATGCTCATGATATGAATCACTGGGTTGTCTGGTCCAGACTCGATTATTTACAGACCGCCGTCATATAGCTGAGTGCGGCGTTAAACAACAAACCAACCTAAATACACTCATACATACACACACAAACACAACATCCAAACACCAGGGTTAGAAATTGGCACTAGTCATTTTGACATTTTAAAGGTTTTGCTATATGCTATCATTTTAGGACTAGTGGACTGAAAGTGTTAGTTTCTACCGCTGCAAACACTAATCAACTAATGAATTGAGTGGTCAGACTAGGTTGTCACCATACTCTGAGGGCATGGATCTTTGCTGAAAATAACAATCACTAGTTTGCCTGGTCCATGTTCAATTATTTACAGGCTGCCATCACAGAGCTGGACTATTGTGAGTGTGATGTTTCACATTACATTGAAATATACCATGATGAATACATGTAGTTTGTATTTATCACAAACAAAAATACTCACTCAATACTTGGTATCCTCCCTGAGGATGTCTGTGAACCTGCGCACAAACCCTGAACCTGCTGAAACAGTAAACAACTAACTTGTCTTTATCCTTTCAATGTTTCAGTGTGAATTTGTTAAAGATTGATAAGCTGTCATTATTCATTGTAATCCATATCTCACTTTCAGGTGGTTCAGGTGGCAACACATGATTGGAATTGAATGCCACGTTTTGTTTGACATGCACTTTGCCAGATTTATACCCTTGGTAACTAACCCTCATCATCAAATCCCAGCGTTATGTTGAGAATAAGGACACGACCCTTAAAAGTCCTGCACCTGTAGCTCTTATGCAATCCCAAATAGAAATACCATGTCACAAGAAGCACTTGATCATAATAATAACAAAGGGTTTCCGAAAACAACAAAACTAAAAGGCCCTTGACGTTTTCAGTAGTAACATGGAGATCAGGAAAATATCTAAATCAATCCATTCCATAAGATCTCTGTATAGAAATCATGGAACATTATGTCTCGAAGCCCTGCTACGTACCTGGCATCTGCAAGCTGCTCTTCCTTCCTTCGGCTGTCAATCGAGTTTTCGAAATACTTGACGTCCTCGTTGTGGATGGCTCAGGTGGATTTCGACCGGGATTTCCGAGTTAGAGGTGATTGAGAACAATGTATCGATACACGAGGTAAGCATATCGCAATCAAGCATCACGGTGTACATCGATTACACGAGGTTTGAGTGTTTGTTTACATTTGTGTTCCAAAATGGCGCCCTCGGCCATACAGGGAATTATGGGTAGACTTGCTTGTCCCGGAATAACACGAGTTGGTCACGAATGACGAGCGGTCATTTCTGCAGCAGTTACGGAAAGAGACGAGGTTGGCCGATTACAGTTCATACAGGCCATATTGGGAGCCGCGGGGATTTCGACAGTGTGTATTAGGAAGTATACCTATGTGGTGTATGGAATATGCGTTTGCCTACCATGCCAGGCAGTGTGACAAGGGATAACCCAGCGGATGTAATATTCCTACAGCAGAAATGTTTCACAACCTCGATTGCAGGGAGTTGAAGATGTGACATATTCAGACAGAGACCATAATACATAGACTGTTATATGGTCTCTGATTCAGGTAAGGAATATGTTAATAATATTGATCACGTATTAAAGTTATTTATCTTCTGTAAGCCACTTATTCTGTTATATATATGTTAGTAAATGTGTGATTTAATTTTTGTAGGATAAGCAATCTACCTAACTTATGTTAATTTTTGCTAATGTATATGATGTAGAAATATGTTTGCTTATTTATATTCCTTTATCTAGATACTCTATAGTGACTCATTTTTTTAGTTCATACCGTACCGATTAAACTTACTTTTGCAGGTGTGAATAATCAAGAACAAATTAAATGACAGGAGTTTTGCAACAGTGAACATTGTGAAGTGGAAGATAAGACATTTGAAAGGTATGGATATTTTCACTTGAACTTGTTGAAGAATACCGTGATGACAACTTTATCATGTTGGGAATTTTGGCGGTGGGGTAGCCTAGCTAGTGGTTGAAGTGCTGAAGACCAAGGTTCGATTCTTGTCATCGGTACAATGTGTGAAGTCTATGTCAGGTGTCCCTTGCTGTGGTATTGCTAAAAACAGCGTAAAACCATACCCACTCATTTGGGGATTCCGGGTTGGAATTGGTCCCCATCAACCTATGCTAGTTGTAAGAGAGGGTTATACTATAAAGGGAAATAGTACCTCGCCTACTATTGCCTGGTGAAAACAGCACCTTGTTATTTTTTTTACCTTGGGTCTGAATATGCCCGAATACATGAAATTAAACTTGCATGGTCACTTGTAAACACAAATAACTGAGAAATGTTCAAAAAGGTTTACATTAAAAACTAGCATCTACTTGCCGACTCTGATTTGGAGATGCAACTAAACTTATTGTGAAAATATAATATGCTTTGATTTCTTTGAAGTAAATTGCAATTAAACTTGAAAACACAAATAATTGTTAAATGTTAGTCACCTAAAAATAGTTTACATTAGAAATTAGCCTCTGCTCAAATTTACTAATGATTCTGATTGGGAGGTGCAACTAAACTTATCATCGAAAGATCACATGCTTTGAAGTTTTAAGTAGCTTTACTCAGATTAGCTCAATGTCAAGCTGAACCTGAGTCTGGCGAAAATGTCAAGAAACTGGACAACAGGTATACTATATATGTCATATTCATTTTAGTAAGTAGGAAATAAAAAGTAATTTTATAGAAATTTCATTTATATATATTTCGGCCAGGAATCAACATGTCTCTCCAGACAACAATTAGTAGCCCTTTTTGCCAAATCAAGGTGCTGTTTTCGTTGGAGAAATCAGTGACATTTTGCTGAGGTGCCGTTTTAGCCTCACCCATAAGAGATAACCTAATAGATCAGGTGATCAGGCTCAGTGACCTGGTTCATGGCATCTGACAGTGACCATCTAACAGTGTGGATTGATGCCTACCTTTAGAATACAGTACCTAACTTTTCAAACAGGTCACAGTACCCTGTGATGTAATTCGTAGTATTCTGTTGCCTGGCACACTGGCAAAACAATGCCTTGTGATGTCTGGGGTCATTGGATGTGCATATATATGCTCTTTTCAGTGGTCTATCGTCTCCACACGCTATGTTGTTGCATGAGTTTAAATTATTTGTTTACTAAATATTGTTTTAAACATTTATATGTGAACTGGATGGGTAAACAAGCAAAAACTTATTTGAATACCGCTCCAGAATTAGAATACAATATGATATGACAAAAGTACAGCCAAGGAATACAATTATATACATGTTCCTATTATAGAAACTACGTTGTCGGCTCTGTCAGGTCGCATTTTTAGTAGTAATAGTGTACTGCAATATATGGCAAGGAATAGTATTATAAATTTAAGATGCTATGTACAATCACAAAACCTATTGGATAGCTGAATGTAGTCTTCTACTGATTTAAGAATTTCTAACTTTATTTTTGACGTCCTTTCAGGATTACCTAATAGAATTGAATTTAGATCATATCCCTTAACATAATAGTACATATTCTGTCTTAAATCATTGTAATTTGGACATATTAGAAAGAAGTGAAGTGCATCTTCAGTGTGATGGCCACAGCTACATGCAGGATTATCTTATAAATATTGCCTGCGAATGCACATTTTATAACAAGTGCTTGTTTATTTTCTATATACTTTTATTTCATTTTTTACTTATTACAGTGGTTAAAATGATTATAAATATAAATTGAAACTAATAGTGTGCAATAAGCGGGTTATAGCTGAAACGACACCTTAGAAAAACAGCACTGACTGGCGAAATACTCGCCGAAAGTGAAAACGGCGATTATTACTTGACGACAATGACACCTTATTTTTTTTTTACCTTGGTAAAATAAATGAAATTAAACTATGATTGATAACTTGCAAAGACCAATAATTGTGAAATGTTAAAACAAGTTTACAATAGAAATTAGCCTCTACTCCAACTTATCCTATACCCGACTCAATTTATTGTGATAACATGCTTTGAAGTAAAATATATGGAATTAAACACACATCGTCTCATACAAACACAAATGCATGTAGTTGTTAAACGTTGAAACAAGTTTACCTTCGAAATTAGTCCCCTACTCCAATTTACTCACCGACTCTGATTGGCAGACACAGCTCACTTGTTGTGAATGTATTTTTCACTTTAAAGTTTAAAGTACTCAATGTCAAGCTGAAACTGTATTTAAGAATCCTAACATGGTGCAATTTTTCACAATGGCCTTTCGATGTGTCATTTGACCATGTTGAAAGGTTTTACAAGGGATATTTGTAACCCAATACTTTCCGTAACGGGCGACAATGCTCGTCTAAAGAGTTGACTAACGCCATCAGGTGGCGATCAGGCTCTGTGACTTGGTTGATGCATGTCATTGATCCCAATTGTGTGGTTCGATGCTCATGATGTCAATCACTGGACTGTCTGGTCCAGACTCGATTATTTACATATAGCCGGAATATTGCTTGCACGGCATAAAACAGCAAACCAAATCATAAGTGTGGGATGAATGATTTGAAATTAGCAAGTTTAATGTGACCTTCAATCACTACAACCTGATCTGAGTCTTGAAAAGATATGACTTTGATTCAGTGAAAATTTGCATCATGATAGTTTCAACTGTAGATACAGTTAATCTGTTTGTTGTACAGTTTCTGTATATCAATATATATGTTGTTCAAATAAACTTTGCCTCTTCACCAACCCTATTGCTCTTTTGGAATAAATAGTGTCTAATAATTCAAACACCATCACCATCATCCTAGTGAACACACAAAGAAATGCACATCAAAAACGTCATTATTATTATTTCTGATCTCTGATAAATTAGAAAAAAAACTGTTATCCAGCAAGATACATTTCCTTGGTCCCAAGAAGCATGTTACATAGTAAACTGACTCGATAAGTTGAATAGCAGTTGTAAAGGCACAACTGACTAAGCCGTCACTACTCAATTAAGTAATTAACAGACAATTGCAAGTACTAATACCCACCCGACACTAATTGCCCTGTTAATCCCTAGTCCACAATGAGTTGACACTGAGTTGCTAATTAGCTGTTTTTAGAGTAGCAAGGTAATAAACATCAAAGGTGGGGCAGGCTTTGATCATGTGTTCTGTAGAAGAGATGATGTCACTTGTTTTATGTTTATTTAGGATTAGCTACATCCCTTGATGCTACCAAGGCAGCCCTTGAGATTATCAGACAGTTTGGCTAGACACAAACTGATGTCTCCCTTGTAGCACACTATGTGTCAGACACAGACTTTGACCACTCTGTGCAGATGCATATCAATGCATAAAGAACATTGGGTAGATCATTCAACAATGCCACACAAGTCAAAAGTGGGTTTCACTGTATTTAGAAACAGACGATGGATCCAAAACTTTATAACAGTAATTATGATTAATTTAAACTTTGCCAGGCCAATATTTTGGCAGATTTGCATGTTATTGTTAATCTTCATTTAGTTAATTTTCAAAAAAGATAGGATGAATGATAAAATATGATAATGAGTCATGAATATTTGAATTCAGATCAGAACAAACAGGGAGGGTCACCCCAAAATGTGAGAGTCTCTTGGGGAGACTTTTGACAAAATGGACAATAAAATATAAAGTGCTTTGCATTTTCTTTCAGGGAGGGTTGTGTCAAAAATGAATGAGAACATACCGGTAATACATGACCGGCCCCTTTAATGTAATATACATAGGTTTTAGTTGATGGTTTAGGTTGTACTTTTCAGTTGAACTTCTTATCACTGTCTATGATGGACTACCAATTAACGGTAGATATTTAATATCCATAATAACTTAGATAAATGCTTCTACAGTCTCATCCTAATTTGTCAAAATTTGAATTTCAATATAGCTTCCATTAATGAATTAATGAATTTGGTGAGAATATCTATTGTCTGAATTCCTAATATACTTTCTTTTGTATTTTGTGTGCAAGGGTAGCCTAGTGGGTGAAACAGTCTCTGAAATCCGGGTTCATTTCACCACATGGGTACAATGTGTGAAGCCCATAGCTGGAATATTGCTAACAAGCTGCATGAAACTATACCAACTCACTCGCTCATTATGTTGTATTTTGAGATCACTTACATGACATGTGTTTTGATAATTATGAATAGTTGCATTTATGTATTTATGTATAAGAACCTATGTAACTTAGTTTTGCATAGTCTTGTTTACCCTTCCTTACATTTTGATGTAATGCAAACATTCAAGCAAAATTCAGGTGAACCGTGTGGTATTGTTTTAGAAGACCGGATACATTTTTGTATTTTCTGAACACTTTTCTGTTTGCAATGGCTTATTTACATGTTCAAAGATTGGTTAAATATCAGTTGCAAGATAAATTGTCAATACCTCACTGTTTGAGAAAACAACTTTAAACATTTGTAAATATGTGTGTTTCATAACTTTTGACTAACAAGTTTCTAAAGATGTTATGAAATGTTTCAGGTACCTGGATTTCACAATCTGACACCAGCTACATTTAAGAAGATCTTGCTCACACAATTCAGACAAGGGACTCGCCGGAAGATGAACAGTACTCCTGATAACAACCAACAGATTCACCTCAGAAAGTGATGATTCTGAATGAATAATGCCACATCAGTGTGACTGTAGGTGGTTTTATTATGACACTAATGAAGTCTGAATGAATTTATGCCAAAGCACTGTGACTATGTCCAGGTTGTGTACACCGATGCTGACCATACAAATCTGAATGACTTTTGTGGTTTACTGCAGAAACATAATTGACTTTAGATATTCTTCTTCAATAAAATTCTTCTGAGATTTGACTAATTTGTTTATTTAGAAAATGGCATTGAAGCGTCTGTTCTGTAAGGCCTTGCAAACACCACTGGTTACTTTATGCTAGTTCCTCTTCTTGCTTGATCAAATTTCAATTTGTGATATGTACCAATGAAATGCCATATAATCAATAAATAAGATTTTTTTTCCAAAAACATGATTTGTTTTGCTTCATTAGCATAAAGATATATAATACTGATCAGCCATAACATAGGTGCTGAACAAATATGAAATGTACTAATTCCCTGAATGTTTTCCTACTATAAATACTTAACAAAAGTTGTAGTTCCACCTTAGTAGACAAATGACATTGATATTTTTTCTGTACTTTATTTAGGTGTTTTCTATGGATGCCATTAGTCTTATGCACCAATTTGGGACCATTGTATTCTGTTTTATATTCCCATGAAACTTCACTGTCCCGATATAACAAGTACTGATACCGTTCCAAACTAATCTGTTAATCTCACCAGGGCCAAATGCCAAAGCACATAGCCAATGACTTTCCATTTTTTTCTGAGTGAGAATGCTGTTTTGCCACTTTTAGCAATATTGCAACAATATCATGGGGACAGACACCAGCAATAAGCTTCACACATTGGACCCATGTCGCAAAACAACTTGTGAACAATGCATGCCCACATATCTCAGTTTGAGGAGGATATTTACCATTAAAATAACACAGAATATTACAACAGGTACCTGTAACTTTTTCTTTTTCTCAGTACAAACTGGAAGTCTGGACATGAAATTTAAGGATATCATTATACAAGAACTGATGTTTGTTCATTAAATACCATTAACATCCGAAAAGGACAAAATATGAAATTGAACAATTTTCTTCTCCAAAAATGTTTTAGGAGGATATTTACCATTAAAATAACACAGAATATTACAACAGGTACCTTTAATGCACAGGCTAACATTATTTACCAGAAGCAAGTCATGAAGAAAATTTGCATCCGGATACCTTCCGGATACCTTCCGGAAACCTTCCGGAAACCTTCCGGAAACCTTCCAGATGCCTTCAACAACCTTCAAATTGCTTGGTATTTTCAAGTTAATTTTTTTATGTGTTTCACACTTAAGTAAACAAAATGCACCCCCCAAATTTTGACATTTTTTTTGGAAGGTTTCCGGAAGGTATCCGGGCCGGATCCAAAATGGGAAGGTATCCGGAAGGTTTCCGGAAGGTTTCCGGAAGACGGAAACCTACACTTTTTTTGCTGTGAAAGAGACGTGTGCTGTACGACGACAATGGATTGCCCTGTGAAACCCTACCATACGGATGGAAGACATCGCCGTGATAGACAAGGATAGACTGTGATGGACTGAAATAGACTGTGTGAAAGACAAAACAATCATTTTCCCACACTGAAATCGGCCGTGCCACACCTCAACGCTGGTGTGTGGGTGAAAACATGTTTCATTACTTGAACATGGCTAAGATGGCACGATGTACTACAATTTAAATTTGAAATAAAATGAATGAACAGAACACCTATTTTTTATGTTTTCATTGCTTTGCTGCGTCAGTCGTTAACACACGGAGAATGTACGTAAAACTCCCCATAGAGTGTTGATAAGAATTCGCCACTGGATAGCGTTTTGTATATTATCGCGGTTGTTGATTAGCAGAACACCAAGTTCTTTGCGGATTAATTTTATAATCTTTTGTGTCTGTCCGGTATGGTCAGTATACTATGCGTATTACTCGTCTTAAGATTACTAGACCTTTGTTTCAAAGCGTGCATGTGATTTGCGTATCTTTAATGAATAGAAGCAAGCTGGGAACGACCCGATGTGGGATTGCGATTTTTAATCGACTTGAGACTTTGAAAGTGTGGATGTACTCCAGGTATCTTAATCCAATGACGATAAGATACTGGGACGGACCCCCGATGCGGGATTATGCTCCCTTGGAAGAGCGTGTTTGTTTTATTTCAACTCCTTACTGAGTATTTCACCCCAGTGTTAAGATAACATGTCCGACTTGTTGACCGTTAGATAGCGGGATGGCCGTTCGCCATTAATCCCTGAGTAGTATTAAGGATTAACTGCTCCAAGGGTCCGACTACAGTGACCCGTCAGCAGGTTAGCTGATCGCTGATTGGTTTAAACGTAGCTGACGTATTCTATTGCCACGCCTTGGCTAAAATCATCATAAACAAACCGACCCAAACATAGCTAAAACCACCACACTAGCATACATACACGAAAATTGGCCAAATTGGTGTCACATTTACACGGACGGATCTTCAGATCCGACCTCCAAACACACAGGTTTCGGAGTCCATACCACACAACCAACTAAAACTACACAATCCTTCCGACTCCCAAACAACCAATCAATATTCACGGCAGAACTAATGGGCATGGCCTCAGCCCTCCATAGTCAAGAATCCAAAAACCACAATAAAATCCTAATACTTACCGACTCCCTAAGTGGACTGCAAGCCCTCCAAAACAAAAATACCAAAAACCGACCTAAATTAATAAATCTAATACTTAAAAGCTCCAACGACCTAACTAACGCAGGCAAACAAATAACTTTCTTGTGGATACCCGCCCACGTAGGAATATACGGTAATGAAAACGCCGATAAGGCAGCTAAACTATCCCTCAAAATCCCAGAAATAAGCTTAAACTTACCCATCTCAAAATCAGAAATTAAAAGTGTAAATAAGCAAAAAATCACCAAAAAATGGCATAACCTATATCTAAACTCAAATAGCCAAATCAAAAAAGTACTCGGCAAACCACTAACCAAACCAAAAATTCACCATCCATCAAAAAAAATCGACAGAGTAATCACTAAACTCCAAACAGGACACACCAACCTAAATAACCACCTAAAAAAAATAAAAAAACATACTACAGGTAACTGCCCACACTGCAAACAACTAGAAACCCCAGAACACGCACTCATCTACTGCACACACTACCTAACACATCGAACCGCATTACAAACCACCCTCAATCTAAACCAGGCTCTCACTCTAGAAGCAATACTAAACCCACAAAATAAACTAGAAAACTTCAAGGCCTTAGGCGTATTCTTAATCAAAACGGAACTAATAAAACGCATCTAAAAACACTATAATCCACCAAATCAAAATTACATAAACACACAAAAATCCACCATACCCAGCTCCCTTAGTTCTCCTCCCTTACCCCATCGGCATCTATTCCAAATCTCAAAATTCCCAAATTCTATATAAGCAACCCCTAAAGCCCCCTCTTGGGTTGCACACACCACTTTCGCCCCTTTCGGAAACACATTAAATGGCCTGGCCGGGCCCGTGTGCGAAATACGCATCAGTCGGAAAGCGCACGTTAAATCTACAAAGTAAGTAAGTAAGTAAGTAAAATCATCATTCCAAGTGTGACTGCAGCGCTGAAAGGATGTCTAATACGGATAGCAATTACGACTCGGGCCTTGATTCCTGTGACTGCAATGTATTTTTCGACACTGACTCTTTGGATATACCTGCAAGACCCAATATGAAGTATATGCAAGATCGGTTGGATACATTTATTCGATGGCCTATACAGATGAAACAAACTCCCCTGGATCTGGCAATGAGTGGATTCTTCCACACCGGAACTAACGATCGGGTACAGTGCTTTCATTGCGGAGTTAAATTGTATCGTTGGAAAAGTACGGATAGTCCCGTCACAGAACACAGGCGATATTCACCTGACTGCTCGTATATGAAGATGGTATTTAGAAACGTATAACTCCGGTATACGCATCCATTCCAAGGTCCTTATAAGGACCAACCAAATAAAACGAAAGAAAACTTGAAAACATGATGATTCGTCTTGATTATCCTGTATTTTGCATGTAATTTGCATGTAAGAAACACGCCAGTACATTATGTATTTAGCAAAGACATTGTTCGATTTAATAAACGTCACAAATACAGCCACACAAATACATCCATTTTTATACATACATTCGTTAATTTATACACAATAATAAAACTAGCATATACACGTCCGACTATATTTGTCGAGACTGCCATTTTTTTAACATGTACGACATCTGTCTCTATTACTACGAAACTCTCTCGAAGACCATTTTATAAATACATTCTTTCATTTGTACACAATGATCAAACTATTATTAGGGGTATACAACATACATGTCCGACCATTATGTAGCGAGACTGTCATTATTTTTTAACATGTCTCTGTTACTAAACGACTTCCTCGATACCCATGTCGGCGATTTTCCCGTCTCACACACATCTGACCAACAGACGTCATTTCTTACACGAGACGCCATTTTATCACTTCATTCTCACCAAACCGTCAGACACACTAAATCGGAAATGCTATGACGTCACTTCCAACTTCATTCCCAGAATACACTTCCGGTTATGACGTCACTTCCTGTCTTCATTATTACCCATAATCCTCATGCTACGTCACTTCCGGTTATGATGTCACTTCCGGTTCTGACGTCACTTCCGGTTGACCCATGACCTGTGACGTCACATGGGGATTTGCTAGGTCCGGTCCTGAATGAGCCTGGTATACTACTAACAGGAGAAATGCCACTAAGTCTACGCAGGGAACAGCTAAGCTTAAATTTCTGGGCCGAGTCCCAATTAAACCCTCTCATCCAAAACTTAATAAACCTCTAGCTCGTAAACACCCCTTACTTACCCCAATATCCCAAAGAATAACAAACTACCTAAATGAACACCAAATTAAAAATCTTAAACAAAACTGCAAACAATCAAATATATTCATCCCTAAACTTAAAATACCCAAAGTAGACACAACACTAGCTAGCCAAATAAATAAACAAACCGACCCAAACATAGCTAAAACTACCACACTAGCATACATACACGAAAATGGGCCAAATTGGTGTCACATTTACACGGACGGATCTTCAGATCCGACCTCCAAACACACAGGTTTCGGAGTCCATACCACACATCCAACTAAAACCACACAATCCTTCCGATTCCCAAACAACCAATCAATATTCACGGCAGAACTAATGGGCATGGCCTCAGCCCTCCATAATCAAGAATCCAAAAACCACCAAAAAAAATCCTAATACTTACCGACTCCCTAAGTGGACTGCAAGCCCTCCAAAACAAAAATACCAAAAACCGACCTAAATTAATAAATGAAATATTTAAAATCTCCAACGACCTAACTAAGGCAGGCAAACAAATAACCTTCTTGTGGATACCCGCCCACGTAGGAATATACGGTAATGAAAACGCCGATAAAGCAGCTAAACTATCCCTCAAAATACCAGAAATAAGCTAAAAACTTACCCATCTCAAAATCAGAAATTAAAAGTGTAAACAAGCAAAAAATCACAAAAATGGCATAATCTATATCTAAACTCAAATAGCCAAATCAAAAAAGTGCTCAGCAAACCACTAACCAAACCAAACATTCTCCATCCATCCAAAAAAATCGACAGAGTAATCACTAAACTCCAAACAGGACACACCAACCTAAATAACCACCTGAAAAAAATAAAAAAACACACTACAGGTAACTGCCCACACTGCAAACAACAAGAAACCCCACAACACGCACTCATCCACTGCACACACTACCTAGCACATCGAACCGCATTACAAACCACCCTCAATCTAAACAAGGCTCTCACTCTAGAAAACTTCAAGGCCTAAGGCGTATTCTTAATCAAAACGGAACTAATAGAACGCATCTAAAAACACAATAACCTACCAAATCAAAATCACATAAACAAACAAACATCCACCATACCCAGCTCCCTTAGTTCTCCTCCCCAACCCCATCGGCATCTATTCCAAATCTCAAATTTCCCAAATTCTATATAAGCAACCCCTAAAGCCCCCTCTTGGGTTGCACACACCACTTTCGCCCCTTTCGGAAACACATTAAATGGCCTGGCCAGGCCCGTGTGCGAAATACGCATCAGTCGGAAAGCGCACGTTAAATCTGCAAAGTAAGTAAGTAAGTAAGAACATTTCATGCACAATCATGGCAGGTTTGCAGCAGGTTGAGTTCATTACCAGTCAAAGAGGTACTCTCCAGGTCCCCTTTCAGGGATATCTCCACTACAAGAACAAAGTAAGACAAACTGGTACTCACTGGCGATGTACCGTTAAGACCTGCATTGGCAAATGTACAACAGTTGGAAATTTTGTCAGAAATTTCACTGTACACAACCACCCACCAGAAGACACAAGCAGAATCCAGTTCCTTGGCAGCTTAAGGAAGAGAGCAAGAGAAGAACCAACCACTCCTATGCCAGCCCTCTACAACGACGAGGTCTTGAGACATGATCCGGAGGCTGCAGCTATATTTCCCTCCTTCAACTCAGTCGGCAGCGCCATGTACAGACACCGCACACACCATCCCGAAACTCCCTAAAACCAGAGCTGAAGTCGACATTGCAGCACCCTGGAGCTTTTTGCCGACGGTGAAGAAGACAAGATGCTGGTATTTGCAACTGATGATCAGCTTAGAGTCCTCCAGTCAGCTTCCATTGTCTACATGGATGGTACTTTCTCCGCCTGCCCAGATCTTTGGAATCAGCTTTACATACTGCATGCACGGAAAGGAAGCATTACCTATCCCCTAGTCTAAGTATTGATGCCTGATCGTCGGACTACAACTTACCAACGCCTCTTTGCTCGGTTGAAGGTCCACATCCAACATCTACTGAACCAACCATTCAACCCAAAGACATTCAAGGTGGACTTTGAAGTTGCTGCCATTAGAACCCTTCGGACAGAGTTTCAAGGTTCAGACATCAAGGGGTGTTTCTTCCACTTTACCCAGGCGATTTGGCGGAAAACACAGGAGCTTGGTCTTGCTGTTGGATACAGAGATAACCCTCTTGTGAAACTTGCCTCTGTTGTCTCTTCAACAGGTTCAGGATGCATGGATTGACTCCATGAACCAGTCTCCCGATGTACCGAATGCTGACGAATTCAACGACTACAGAGTCACAAACTGGGTAGATTGTGAAGCCAGATTCCCTCTGTCACCAGACATTCGGCCCAAGTACCAACAACAACCTGGAGGGTTTCCACAGTCGCCTCAATGCATCACTGAATCATCGTCATCCTAATCTCTACAGGTTCATCGAGATCATCAAGAAGATTGAGAAATCTGAGAAGACCAAGCTATCTCAGTTAGGCCTAGGTGCAGCTCCACCAGCAAGAAAGCGTGTATACAAGGAGATTGACAATCGACTTACCAGACTGAAGGATCAGCTATCCCAGGGTGTCAAGACACCACTCCAGTTCTTGGATGCTGTTGGCAAACTTCTGAAGATGGATTAAGGTTTTGTCAGTGTGACAACCTCGATGTGAACTCTGATGTGAACTGTGAAATTAACTTTAACTGAACTCTAAGTGGCGAATATTTTAAAACAATGGATTTAAGGGATGGATGAATTAAAATGTTGAATGAAATAAAGTAAAAGAGGGTATCAAGCATCTTGAGTCATTTCTTTTGTCTATAATAAGACAAGTCCATTTTCATGATAGGGGTTAATTACCTGATTAACATGTGCAACCAGGTATGACCTTGTTGTTTTAAGGTGTCTCACAACTGGGCTGTCTTACTAATGGGAGGAGACCGAGCCGGCAACATGCAATCGGCACTGTGTCAACACCAGAAAAGGAAGAAGTATTTCCGGCTTTGCTAAATGTTTATACTTATGCATTAAATAATTTAGCTTACAAACCGTTTTAGAGTTATTACCTAATTCATTACAAATAGGGAGGGTTGTTTTCAGCCTTAGTAACCGCTGTATCATTAGCATTTTAGGCTCATCAGGAGCATGTTCACAAACTTCATGGCAAAATGATGTCATGCTTTCAAAATACAAAACTCCGCGTCAAAATCACAAAGGTTTGCTTGCTTGCTTGTTTCACGCTGTGCTCATCAATATTGCTCCTATATGACTGACTACACACTCTGCTAGCTACTTCTTACGGCAAGCATAGCTCCCTTTTGGGTAAGCATGGGTTGCTCAACACCTCATATCTTCATGGGGCACGCCTTAATGTAAGTGCATATGCTACCTACTACATATGCATACTGTACATGCTACCGTGCTTATGTGAGGCAGCGTAACACACAATGAAACTAAAGCATTTATACAGACTGTTAGCTGGTGTGTATGTACGTGTGGGTGCACGCATGTAGCACCCTACACACGTGTGTGGTGTATATAACTCACTTTGCAAGCAACAAAAAAAGAAATACTCCACAATTAAATAAGTACATAAAACATTATATGCCTGAGAAAGTTTATTATATTAAGCAACAGCAAAACACTCCAGCTACCCTTCTTCTTCCGACTCATTGGCGGGGTTACATATATAACAGTTTTTCACATCTTCAGCCGACTGATGATCTTCATTGCAATATCTGTTTATACGGAGGTAATTGAGCTCCCGGCGGGCAGGTGTAGGTTCCACGTCTTCAATTATAATTAAGTCCCCGGCATCATCACTGTCGCTATCATCTTAAACTCTTAAAGACCAAATTATTCAACAGTATTTTATCAAGTTCAAAAGGTTTATACTACCAACATTTAAAAGAATTACCAAAATTCCAAAAATTTCTATTACTTCCCAAAACTATCTACTTGCCAATTTTACAATTTCGCACATCTAATCATTACTGGGTTACTGAGAGAAGACTGTGTCTGTACACGATGCAATTCATCTGCTGTTGGAGACGAATTTCACTATCTTTTTAGGTGTGAAGCACTTCTCCAGCAACGACTTCTCTACATCCCACAGAATTGTTATATCTGGCAAAATATGCGTATAAACTGTGTAAAACCTGTGTATCACCTAAAAATATATCCACTTTGAAACATCTGTCCAGGTGTTCTTTTGATGATGATTATTATTATTATCACTTTATTTGCTTAATTTCTATTTTATTCTAGGCTTGTTACCATCTTGATCTGCATTGTATATTATATGTTGTATATATATATATATATATATATATATATATATATATATATATATATATATACTGTTGTACCACCGTTGGTGGTTTTTCAGAGAAATAAACTGAACTGAACTGCTATCATCTCTTATCACACCCCGGCGTTTCTTTACCGGGGTCACGAGGGCTGCCGGCCGCTTTCTTCTGGAGGGGCGGGGTGCCTTGTACCTTCGTAGGTGATACGGGGGCTGCAGCAACAGTTGGGGCGTCTTCCTCCTTCGGGGGCGTCACAGGGGGGGATTGCCTAAAAGTCGGGCCAAGAAAAGTCGGGCCGGGCCGGGCCAGCGGGTAATACTAAAAATGGATTGAAGAATAATAAAACGAAACGTGCATATCTAGGCAGATCTCAAACCACAGATCCACAAACGTATAGTTTTGCTCATTTAATTGAGTTTGAATAAAAATGCACCTTCAACAATGTAATAAACTGATGATTATGACTACATACCGTGAGTCTTGACTGTGTGTATTCTTTGATTAGAATGCTTCTCACCGACCTTAGCGTGTAGGGGTGTGATGTCCTGGGCAGGAAACGACAGTGTTTTGACTAGTCTTCTTTCATTAATCAATGTGTTAAGGTAATTAACCTTTACTAATTCGTGTTAAACCAACACAGGATGTTTTCTGAAAGTTGATATTCGCGAATGTCAAAGGACTGACACGACACGTGTTAATAACTGTCCAAGCACTTCTAAAGTTCCTAACATTCTTTATATCTAAAGACTAGTATCATATCTAATTATTTACCACTTTATTATCTCATATTTCAGTAGTGAAAGAAAACACAGAGCTCAAAGTGAAGCCTTTTTTACTCTACATTCTCAACATAGTCTCTATCAGAAGTGTTTGGCTTGTGTTGGGTTCGACTTGGCCCGGGCGGTCAAAATGCACTTTAAACACACAAATGTATCATCAAATGTCTTTAAATCTATAGACTAGCATTATATCTACCTATATACCACTTTATAGTGTCTCAGTTCTCAGGGTGGATGTGTGTGGTATGAGCAATATTCCAGCACTATAAAGCAGGGTACACCAGAAATGGGCATCACATATTATAACCATGTAGCGAATCGAACCAGGGAACGCCTTAACCACAACGTTAGATTGTAATGAACAAACGATAAAACACACCTACCTCACAGATACTGTGTCAGTAAGAGCTAAAACATGTAGTGTCTGCAACTGTTGAAGAATGGGTCTTTGTGTCTTCCAGGAAATAATCCTGGCTACCAGGAGTGCCTGTCACGACACAGTGCCTGCCTGGCGATATACGACCGGTCCCAGACAGGTCCGTCAAACACAGCCTGCAGGTACTGTATCCAGAGTGAGTGAGTGAGTGAGTGAGTGAGTGAGTGGGTGGGTGGGTGGGTGGGTGAGTGGGTGGGTGTCTGGTTGAGTGAGTGAGTGAGTGAGTGAGTGAGAGAGTGAGAACAGTGTTTCAGTTCACGAGGTGTCAGTTTGAAATAGAAGGAATTCTGAGAGTTTTAAGCAGTAGACATTTATTTCTTTTGCGGAATCTACTACACACACATGTATAGTCATGACCTCGCCAAATGTATATTACATCACACACAACACACACCGTTACAGCCTGATTCATATTATTCTCAACATCAATCCGGTCAACCAAATCACCATTTATTTCGTTCTGCCATGAACCTGTTTTAAGTATTCTGCCATGAAACTGTATTTAGTATTCTGCCCTGAAACTGTATTAAGTATTCTGCGCTGAATCTGTATTAAGTACTCTGCCCTGAAACTGTATTACGTATTTTGCCCTGAAACGGGATAACGTATTCTGCCCTGAAACTGCATTTAGTATTCTGCCCTGACACTGTATTTAGTATTCTGCACTGAAACTGTATAAAGTTTTCAGCCCTAAAACTGTATTAGATATTCAGCCCTGAAACTGTATTTAGCATCCTGCACTGAGACTGTATTAAGTATTCTGCGCTGAATCAGTATTCCGTCCTGAAACTGTATTAAGTGTTTTGCCCTGAAACTGTATTATGTATTCCGCCCTGAAACTGTATTATGTATTCCGACCTTCATATTGAAGTAAGGGTTTGGTTTTTATTAGGGTTAGGGTAAGGGTTAAGTTTATATTAGAGTAAGGGTTGGGTTTACACATGTATTAGGTTAAGGGTCGTCGTAAAGTTAAGACACCAGGCTGAAACCTTATTTTAGAACTTGTCGCAATTGTATGATTGATGAAAATATACTTTAATAAGCATACAGAAAACAATATGAAAGTAATCCGGATATAATATGTTATGTCGCCCCAAAGTGATATCCACTTCATATTTTAGTCGATTATAATATGTTAACGTTGTCCCTAAACACAAAAAACAACTTCACTGACCGTTCTTGTATAGAAATGAAGAATTCTTTTGACCAATTCTTTTGCTTGCTCCGAAGTTTAAACATTTACCGGGCTTATACCTAAAAGTCATTATAGTATCGATGGATCAAACAATGGCAAAATATACCATTTCAATTGTAAATGGTGTACAAATCGAGGAAGTACACGTGTAGACATTGCTTCTCCTCCCATGTTATGATCTTTGTAGAAACTGGGAACACATCGTGCGCTGTCCAGTACATCACGTGCCAGACTACGTCACTCCTGGTCACCCAGAGTTTGGAGGAGAAGAAATGGGATGACTTTTGCAGGTCAGTCTAGACGTGAGGCAACAAACGGGCATTTGCTTCATTGTGAAAGTAATGTGAGTGACAGGAGCTACTGTTAAAGAGGACACGTTTACCCTTTTCGCTGACACCGGGTGTCATCACAGATTTTCAGTGATCCATTCATATCATTTTCATCACTATTTTACGCCCAGTTCTGTTTCGGTAGATGCCTGTTTTCTCATAACACATGTTTCAGGATTGACATGTACACTTAGTCTTGAACATCCAATATCGTTACTTTGTAAGAAAACGGACAGATTTATGGATGACAACTTCTGGTTTATTGTACGTTTTCTTACTAACTCACCAACTGTAAGAATGCCAATCAAACAGATCGTTACTTTGGCACACATCTGATGTCATGAAATAATCCAGATGCTGTGTCTTTCTGAACGTTATTCGTAACATGACGTGATATCATCTTAACAAAACATAAAAGCGACAAAACCATTAATATATAAAGCAACAACATACTCACTTACAACTGTTTGCCTGAATACACTAAGAAAGTCTGCTAAATTACACCTGAGGGTATAAGAATGAAAGCTATGTTAGCCTCCACCTTTATTCCCATAGTGACCTCACATAGTGGACCGAGTACTTGGATACATCTGTCATTCGAGGCGCGGAAGGTCATTATGAGCCTGTGGCGAAATCTTGCAAGAGATTAGCCTATAAATAAGCGTCTTTAAATGTGTCTCCGAGTTCTAATGAAACATTTGTAGTGTTGTAATACAGCATCCCTGCTTCTGTCTGGGATGCTGGTAGCCTATGGGAGTTCAAGTTCATGTCATAGTTTTGGGACCCAGACTCGGCCCCAGCAGTTGACACACTAATGAAACGAGGCCTCTGAAGGGTCTGACCCGTGTTGTCTGATGTGTGCTCCATCGTATTCCGGGCCTCTGATACTTCAGTCAGAAAAGAATTCCATTCCCCTGAAATGTCAGCGTGTATCTGGGCTTCGGAGGTAAACTGCCGGACAAAAGAAAGTATCCTTTTAAAAATTAGATTTGACCTAACAATTACAAACGTTCTCTAATGTTATAAGCTGAAAACAGTCGCGGAAACACTGCAAACTTAAGGTCCGAAACACGACTATGATACCCGTATCAAAATGGGTGCATACTTTCTTTTGTCTGGTGGTTTACATTGTGTTTCTATGTATTTCTATACCAGGGGTACCACATTTGTGCTGAATTGGTAGGGTGAATACATGACTGTGAGGTTTCATCAAATATGTGGTTCCCCGAGGTCATTCCGTAGGGGAGAAAGTGTGCATGCATTTCTTGGATATTTTCCAGAGATGAGTGTGCATGCATTTCATGGATATTTTCCAGAGGTGAGTGTATGCGTGCATTTCTTGGATATTTTCCAGGGATGGGTGTGCATGCATTTCTTGGATATTTTCAAGAGGTGAGTTTATGCTTGCATTTAAAGGATATTTCCCAGAGATGAGTGTGCATCCATTTCTTGGATATTTTCCAGAGGTGAGTGTGCATGCATTTCACGAATATTTTCCAGAGATGAGTGTGAATGCATTTCTTGGATATTTTCCAGAGGTGAGTGTATGCGGGCATTTCTTGGATATTTCCCAGAGATGAGTGTGCATCGATTTCTTGGATATTTCCCTGAGGTGAGTGTGCATGCATTTCTTGGATATTTCCCAGAGGTGAGTGTGCATCCATTTCTTGGATATTTCCCAGAGGTGAGTGTGCATGCATTTCTTGGATATTTCCCAGAGGTGAGTGTGCATGCATTTCCTGGATATTTCCCAGAGGTGAGTGTGCATGCATTTCCTGGATATTTCCCAGAGGTGAGTGTGCATGCATTTCCTGGGTATTTCCCAGTGATGAGTTTGTGCGTGGGCGTTTTCCTGGAGTAAATGTGTGCATGCATTTTTGGTGTTTTCCTCGAAGGTGAGTGTGTGGATCAATTTGTTGGGTATGTCCCTTGGTTGAATGTGTGCATGGATTTCTTGGGCATTTTCCTGGGTTAAATGTGTCCATGCGTTTCTTGGGCATATCCCAGGATTTAATGTGTGCATGCATTTCCTGGGTATTTCCCAGAGGTGAGAGTGCATGCATTTCTTGGGTATTCCTAAGGGTTGGGTGTGTGCATGCATTTCTTCGGTATTTCCCAGGGTTTAATGTGTGCATGCATTTCTTGGGTATTTCCCAGAGCTGAGAGTGCATGCATTTCTTGGGTATTTCCCAGGGATGAATGTGTGCTTGCATTTCCTCGGTATTTCCCAGGGTTTCATGTGTGCATGCATTTCTTGGGTATTTCCCAGATGTGAGTGTACATGTTTTTTCTGGGTATTTACCAGAGGTGAGAGTGCATGCATTTCTTGGATACTTCCCAAGGTTTCGTGTGTGCATGCATTTCCTGGGTATTTCCCAGTGATAAATGTGTGCATGCATTTCTTGGGTATTTCACAAGGTTTCGTGAATGCATGCATTTCCTAGGTATTTCCCAAGGTTGAATGTGTGCATGCATTTTAGGGGCAATATCTAAGGGGTTAATGTGTTTTGCAGCGGTGACAATGTGCGTATATATTCTTTCGAAACGAAAGTTGAATTATCTTCGAGGAACAGCGATACTCAGCTTGTATTTTTGCTTGTAGAAGTATTTTCCTCAGATGGCAATGTACACATATACCCAGTGGTAACAATGAAAATGTACACAAGGATAACACACCAGCACACGAGGAACAAATCATATCAACAAAAATACGACACATCGGCGCCAACACAACGCGGCAACACAAGTAAAACACATCAGGAATAACACAACGCGGCAACACAAATACGACACATCAGGACTAACACAAATAAAACACACCAGGAATAACACAACGCGCCAACACAAATACGACATATCTGGAATAACACAACGCGCCAACACAAATACGACACTTCAGGACGAACACAACGCGCCAACACAAGTAAAACAGCAGCGCCAAAAAAAAATTATACGACACTTCAGGACTAACGCAACGCGCTAGCACAAATATGACACATCAAGACTAACCCAACGCGGCATCATAAATACGACACATCAGGACCAACGCAACGCGCCAAAACAAATACGATACATCAGGACACACACGACGCATCGACACAAATACGACATATTGGGACAAACACAACGCGCCAACACAAATACGACAAATCGGGACTAACATAATGCGCCAACACATATACGACACATCAGGACAAACGCAACGCGCCAACACAAATACGACACATCAGGACAAACACGACGCGCCAACACAAATACGACACATCAGGACAAACACGACGCGCCAACACAAATACGACACATCAGGACACACACAACGCATCGACAAAAATACGACACATCAGGACTAACAAAACGCATCGACACAAATACGACAGATCAGGACTAACACAACGCGCCAACACAAATACGACACATAAGGACTAACGAAACGCGCCAACACAAATATGACATATCAGGACTAACACAACGCGCCAACACAAATACGACACATCAGGACTAACACAAGGCGCCAACACAAATACGACACATCAGGACTAACATAACACACTGTATTTGTCAAATAATACAAAGTTGTACAAATACATCGCAGCTGTAATTACACAACATGGCATCGTGTGTGCGTATTGAGTGCAATATATCAGCACACCACGGGAACATCAACACAAACTGGGCAATGGTAATAACTGGACACTGAGACTGTTGCACGCATAACATATAATAGCTTATACAAGCGTTACTAACTGGCCACTGTGAGTGGGAGGCACCACAGCGTCAATCTGACCTTTTGTTCAAATAACAGGAGATGATATGAAAGTTTAATGTCTTTTTTAACTTTCGGTTTCGTGCCATGCGGGAATATTCAGATCTGTCATCATTGCTTGTAAAGTGTGTTTTTTTCTATATCCCATGGTGTTATCTGTTTCCTCACAAAACGTATCCATTATCTTCAGAACCTCCGTACCAATATTCAATCTCCATTAGAAAGATGTGTAGACAGAGTCTCGTCTAAAGGTGTCATCTGACTGATCACTTCCTCGTGAATGCGTTATTTCGTTTATGCGATTATACCGTTGACCGTTCGGTATGGATGAATACACAACCTTTCATTGTGCACCATTGACAGTATGCCATGTTCTTTTTCAGCGATCTTTTTCAGAATGTTAACCACTTTGTTTCCAAATATCCTACACGTGTTAGTTTCTTATATATCATTCGCCTTGTACAACCGTGAATACAAGCACTCATGGCGGCTATTATGTGTATTGTGGGCATGCGTCTCCAGACACACTGTCAATGCGAATACTCTTCACAGTCTTTTACTTAACACATTATTTCAAACCTTTTCACAAATGCCTTGTTAAACAGACATGGAAATTCCTTGTGCGAGTGTTGCGTGCCATGAATTCGTGTTTGAGAATTTCAAGTGCAATGGTTCGGATGGCACACTGGGGTGTTATAAGGGTAGTGTGGACACATTCTTTGCTGTGCCTCACTTCATCAACTTCGGATCTGGAATAATAACGTAGGAACCTTCAAAGCGATAATGTTCACATTAAGAGGTATCACCATGTGAATGCTAAGTATAATTAATATTCTTGATTTACGACAATGAGTAGAGGGCGAGGGAGGGGGGGGGGGGGGGGGGGTCACAGCTTCAGAATTGAGGGGGTATGGAAATACACAAAAGGTTTTGAATAATTGATTCATGGAAACAACATGTGACAGTTATTTGTTCGTGAATTTAGACTTGTGGTTCTTCAGCTGTGAACGTGCATGTAAATGAAACACTCATAAAATACACCTAGGAGGTCAGATCTCTCTCTCTCTCTCTCTCTCTCTCTCTCTCTCTCTCTCTCTCTCTCTCTCTCTCTCTCTCTCTCTCTCTCTCTCTCTCGCTCTCTCTCTCTCGCCCTCTCTCGCTCTCTCTCTAGCTCTACCTCTCTCTCTACCTCGACCTCTCTACCTCGACCTCTCTACCTCGACCTCTCTCTCCCACACACACACATCACAATACCGGACCACACACCACATGCACACACACACACGTATATTTATATACAATCACCACGTACACGTGTTTGTGGGACTTCAGAGTTGACCCTTCTTACCTACGAGATCATTAACGACGTGTGGAGGCGTGACGTCAGGGTGGTCGTCCTTGCCAACGTCACCACTGATATCGCGCGGCGGTGTGACGTCAGGGTGGTCAATACGGCCGACTAAATCCGAAGCGTCGATGACAAGTTTACCGTCGTTGTAATGTTGCTGTATGATGACGCTGGCAAAGAACGTCAGATCTCCCTCCTTCTCGTGACCGTCGTGGATTTCAATAAAAATATGTCCTGAAATAAACATATACAGCTAAAATTTGACTGCAGTAACGACAATACAAGTGGTAGAAATGACACCAAGTAAAGCAACAATAATCTTATCTTTTTCAGATATTCCCCAATGAATGAGTGAGAGTATTCACGTCTTTACAGTATTATAGTTCACTGCGAGACAGATTATCATGGCACATTGAAGACGCAAAGACCACTCCAAAGAACATAACACATTTAGTCTTTTTTAAACTGCGCACATCCCACCTCACGATGTTTTATAACGTTTCTTGTATGCAAAACAAATCCATTGGTTTAACCAAAAGGAATAGTGAGTGGATGGGTGAGATAGGTTTAACGCCGCTTTTAATAGTATTCTAGTTATATCACGGCGTGTCAGCTTAACGTGGGAGGAAAGCCTAAGTGACGCAGGCCTCAGACCTTTACCACTTAGTTGGAAACAAGAGTATGGCGCTGACAGACCTAGAAACATAATCGGGACGAACGGGGATTCGAACCTACGCTCCTAGGTTTTTGGCAACTCTGAACAGCCAGGGGTTTTTTTTCTCAAGTGCGTGAATACAGAAGATACGGTCCGCTATTTACCAGGAATGCAGTGATGTTAGAAATGTACATGAACGTTCACTCAAATGTCAGTTAAATATGTCGGAGCCATTAAAAAATCTCACACTTGGGTGTCGGTTGACGAGTCGCAACCAGTTCCAACGCGTGACGTTTCGGGATGTTTGACTGCCGAAACGCGATTGAGTGACACATCGGGAAGTGTTAAATTAACCCCCACATTGCAACAGAGCGTTTTGCCATGGGTTTTGAAGATAAACACAATTTATTATAAACCACGCAGGGCCGACTCAAACTGAGAAAACGCTACGTGTTGCACAAACCAATGTTTTGTCAAATTATAAAAATGGAGATCTAGAGGTATATCAAATTGTGGAACATCCGTAATTCTCGGCCCCCGTCAACATTATTTTTGACGGAAAGAGTTATAATGATTGTAAAAATCCTAACCCCGGATAGTCTTTCTGCCAACATCTTAAAACAGTAATTGACCGACAACCGATAGTTGTATGCATTTCAATTTTTGATATGGGGCATTTCTATCATTCCACGATTCAACAATGTGATTAATTCTAATTTAGAGTGAGTGAGTGAGTTGGGTTTAACGCCGCTTTGAACAGTATTCCAGTTTTATCACGAGGTCTAAATTGGGAGTGTTTGCCCGAGAAAGGTTGTCAAATGTTGAGCGGTATATTTTGACAGGATTACGCAGTGTTGCACCTTGTTTCCACCGGTACCAGACATAACACGTTGTCCAGAGAATGACCAGCACCAACAGGACCTTGACCCCTGTGTTCATGCCTCGTCAGTTGATATCTGGAAGCATTGTAAAGATATCAGCAATGTCGGATTATTGTTGGGTCTTTTGATCAGTTATTGTGTACATCGGTATATACTTGTATACATGATACATTCATTAGGGGCAGTAGTAGTTTGTTTGTTGTTGCTTGGTTAACGCCGCACACTATATGCAAAATATGACGCCTGTAAGTAAATAATAGAGTCTGGATCAGACAATCCAGTGATTGACATTATGAGCATCGTTCCACGCAATTGGGACACGATGACATGCATCAACCAAGTTACCAAGGCCAAACCCAATCTATTTCGTCGCCTCTTACGAGGTTTCTTGGGACCTATATTGTTACTCAGAATCCCCACGGGTCTTTGGGGCAGTCAATCTACTTAAATTGATGATTTTTTGTTGTTATTTTATGTGTCGTGAGCAAATAGATCTTCCTGAAGACGTCACCGCCCTGTATTATTGTCAATGAAAGAAACAATATTTACAGTGTTGCAATACTGTGTTTCCACTGCTAGACATGAACTGTCCCGTGCTTGTCGTAAGAGATGACTAACCGGATCGGATGGTCAGGCTCGCTGACTTGGTAGATGCCTGTCATCGATCCCAATTGCGTGGAACGATGCTTATGATGTCAATCACTGGATTGTCTGATCCAGACTCGATTATTTACAGACCGCCGTCATATAGCTGGAATATTGCTGAGTGCCGCGATCCCGTTAGTCGCCTCTTACGACAAGCATAGTCACCTTTTATGACAAGCATGGGTTGCTGAAGACCTATTCTACCATCACATCCATCGTCCTGTGGGTAGACTAATCCATTTGCTGAACTGTTTTTGCTCATAATAGTTTGCAAGTCATGTATTTGGGTGTCACCACCCCTACCGCTTCCCACTGGACCCCCCACCCCCAACCCCAAAAATACATAACTGGCTCTTTCTACACTGACGAATTAACGCGTGTTTCCTCGTTTTGAGTTGCGACATGTGAGGTGGTGAGGTGAAATGGGGTTTAACGTCGCGTCCAAGATTATTGCACTTATATAGCGATGTGCATGTACGTGTGTGTTTGTGTGGCTGCTTGTACTAGTCCGGACTGATGCCGATGCGCTACCCTTCTTTCACCACCACGTGTAGATAGAGGGAAGTTAAGAAAAACACCCTGCTAAAACAATGGACATGACACACCCTACATTGTCGTGGTGTGGGGCGATAGGGTAGTCTAGTGGTTAAAGCGTTCGCTGGTCACGCCGAAGACCCGGGTTCGATTCCTGACATGGGTACAATGTGTGATGCCCATTTGTGGTGTCCCCTGCCGTGATGTTGCTGGAAAATTGCTAAAAGCGGCGTAAAACTATACTCACCCACTCACTTGTCCTTGTGTTAAGGTGAAATGTTGATGAAGTGTCGTAAAATAATAATCCAGTCACAACATTGTGGTGGTGAAGGTGAAATGGGGTTTAACGTCGCGTCCAAGATTATGGCACTTATATAGCGACGTGCATGTACGTGTGTGTGTGTGTGTGTGTGTGTGTGTGTGTGTGTGTGTGTGTGTGTGTGTGTGTGTGTGTGTGTGTGTGCGTGTGTGTGTGTGTTTACTTGTACTAGTCGGAACTAAAATATTCACGGAAATGAAAAAAAACTTTTTTTCGATTTCAGATTTTAAATAAATAAATAAATAATAAGTCTTGATCACACAATCCAGTGATTGATATTTGACGATCCGCGCCATCAGGTGAGGTGAGGTGAAATGGGGTTTAACGTCGCGTCCAAGATTATTGCACTTATATAGCGACGTGCATGTACGTGTGTGTGTGTGTGTGTGTGTGTGTGTGTGTGTTTACTTGTACTAGTCGGAACTAAAATATTCACGGAAATGAAAAAAAACTGTTTTTTCGATCTCAGATTTTAAATAAATAAATAAATAATAAGTCTTGATCACACAATCCAGTGATTGATATTTGACGATCCGCGCCATCAGGTGAGGTGAGGTGAAATGGGGTTTAACGTCGCGTCCAAGATTATTGCACTTATATAGCGACGTGCATGTACGTGTGTGTGTGTGTGTGTGTGTGTGTGTGTGTGTGTTTACTTGTACTAGTCGGAACTAAAATATTCACGGAAATGAAAAAAAAACTGTTTTTTCGATCTCAGATTTTAAATAAATGCAGTTAACATACAAAATATATAAATATTCAAACAACTTAATTAGTACTATTGGGGCCTTGGCACAAATACAGCGTATCAAAGGTTTTTATGTCTTTTTACACGTAAACGTGTGTAAAAATATGAACAAAACAGACTATTGTGAAACTTAGCATAACCAGGTGTTAGTAGATCAAGGTGAATGTCCATGACCTATGACACCTTGACGACAGGTGGAAACAGGTGCTTGAAACCCACGTGCATGTGATTTGTCAGTGGTTAGTGATTTGTGAGTGGCATTGTGGGATAGTGAATCATCGTCAAAATATCAGAACGTAAAAGTAACATTTTCCCTTCTCAAACAACAACTTACATGTCATTATTATTATGTACATAAACATAGCTGTTATTTTATTGTTGTTTTGATCACTTTTTTCCAGGCTAATTTCCATAATGCATACAGCCTGTTTCTGCCATGTCAGTTTGGACTTAATTTTATTTTTGAATGTTGAAAGTGCCTACAAATTACCTCCTGTAAAGTACATTTTGTATTGAGCACTGAGATAAAATTAGCAAATCCAGACTAGTACTTTTCCAGTTGTTTTGTTATTTCGTATTTACATCTACGTAATGCTTTGTGTCGATCATTAAATCCAGAAAAACAGATTTTTTTCATTTCCATGAGTACTTTTAATGCTGAGTTTATAGCTCTAGCCCACTGAGACACCCTGTCTCAATTGAACATGAAAACCCAAATCAGACACAGTACACTGACCCCGAGCACACCAGTCGTTGTGTTATCCCTTAATGCCGAGCGCCAGGCAGAAAACACCAAGTACCATCTATTAACGTCTTTTGGTATGACGCGGCAGGGAACGAACCCCGGACCTTCCGGATCCGCTTTCGCTCTATCACTAGACCACGGAGGCAGTCCAGCAACATTGTACTCTCACCGAATGACCTCACTATAACACCAGCGCTTTTCACTGCATGTGGCGAACAACAATCGTTAGCTCCAACTGTGTGTGTATATGTATTGACATGTATATGTCGACAAACGCTGTAAGCCGAAGGAAGTGGGAAACATCAGCGGTAACGGGACTTCATTAAAGCTTAAGATCTCATCCCCGTTATACCGCGCATAACGTTTACATACATCGACCTGGGCTTTCTTGAAGAATAGTTTGTGAAAGAGAAAGTTAACGTGATATTACGTCATAAATTTTAGAATTATAAATTCAAAACAAGACACTGTATCGACCTCATTTCAACCTTCGGCGTCATTCGTAAACACGGCTGACAACATATGGTTGATTATAGTGAGTTGGGTTTTTATTTTATTTTCGTAAAGTTATCTTAAATAAATGTAGCCCCTAAATCTGTAAATGACCTGCGTCGTTGATGTTTGAGTTAGGACATTTCTCCGCCAACGACCGCATATATGGCATTTCACCCCCAAAACAGAAGGCGGCGTTCTATAAACAGCTGTACCTTTGATAGACAATGACACTTAATGACAGACGGGTCATGGTTATAAGAAATTTAAAATTTAAATGGACAATTTCAGTACCCCTTAAGGTTCTTATCCAGATAGAGATCGCGTGCTGATTACGAGCGGAGTGAGTACACCATTACTGCTGATACAGTATGATGGTTGTTTGGTGAACGTGTTTTCTATTCATTTCGTTACATTTGGCTTCGCTTTAAGACTTAAACAGTATTTATGTCACATCGGCATGACGATTGAGACACGTGTTGCAGTGTTGAATCACATAGGCATGGGGAATGTCAAACCAAAGAATCTAGTTCCCGAATCTAGAAACCGGGATCATAGGATTCTGACATGCCTAAGGGACGCAACTCTTAACATATAAGGCGAAGAAGCAGCAGAAGAAGCAATGGAAAGAGTAGTCAATAAAATATCGCCATGGAATATAACTTTGAAAACAAAAACAAATGTTATTCATCAGAAAATACATACAGAATACGATTTTTTTAAAAACTATTTAATATGGAAAAATCGGTTATTTTTTCCCATGTATAGATATAATTCGATATGTATCGTCACTCCATCGGTAACATGGATCCCGTGGGGTGTCGAGGTTCGGGCCCAAGCAACCTATGGTCAGATTCAGTGACTTGGTTGATGTGTTATTGAGCCCCAGACGTTGTGGATCGTTGCTTGGATTATCTATCACTGGATTGTCTGAATCGGACTCGACTTATTTACAGAGCGCCGTCATAAAGCTGGATTTTTGTTGATGTGGCGTTAAACAATAAACAAACAAACAAAACAAAACAAAATCGATAACATGGACATATCTATACAGGTAAACATTCTATCGAAATGTACATGACTGTACTGTTATGGTGGCAAACTCACCCCAGTATTGTATTGACACAAAGACGACCACCACGAACGCAGCTCCCGTGTCATCTGTCTGTCAACCTTTATCCAGTGGATATCAAAGATAAACATATTAAACAGCTTAGAGTAACCCATCCGTGTGTTGAGACAGGCAATATAACAAGACCGGTGATCTTCAAACGGGCTGTGACCAGGTCACCGGCTCCAGCTGTGTCTCACAGCTTCACGACAGTCATGCTAAGCAGTGAAATGTCATGCACACCAGGTCACAAACATGCAGACAGTCGCCTAGAGGCAATGTTACATTGCAAGGTTGGAAATAAAACGTTTGGTTGCATTTCCGCTTCGTTAGGTGCTTGAATGTTAGACCAGAGTTCAACAGGTTGGTTATAAATACGCTTGATGTTGATACATTACCTAACCGGTTTTACCTGATCCGAAATTTGGGCTGACATATCGTTTTTAGTTTCAACAAGATCAGTAAACGCTTTGATGTCACTAGGTTGTCTGCACCATCCCTTGATTGTCTGGTACGTCACTTGATTGTACACAGGTCGCCGTCATGTGGCTGGAGTAGTGCTGTGCGTTTTTAGGCGTATTGTGTCATTCGTCAACACTCGCCCCTTTCCGTAACCTGCAACTAGACTCGTCCCCCTATCGATGAATGTTATGTGCGAAAATACGACAAACCAATCAGAATGCGTGTATGATTTCAAATTCTTCGTCAAAGAATCCCTCGGAAATAATTTTTGATTTTATATATGTCTTGCATCTTAAAATATACCCAAGACACAATTAAATGTGTTCAATCATACTGACTGTATAATTCCGCATGTCCTGATGTGCTGTAACTTGCATCTGAAATATATACAATATATAGGGAAATATATGTGAACTATTACGCAAAGAGTTGACAATTGTTTTAGGTATGCCAATTGTTTTGCGCTAAGACGGAACCCGGAAGCAAAAATGGCAATCAGAGGGGCACGAGTCGCTATTCGGCTTGTCCCAGAATAACACGAGTTGGTCACGTATTGTGAGTGGTGGGTTCAGAACTTGCTTGCCATTTTCGCGAACACTTGGTGTCATCACAGATCTTCACTGATCCATTCAGATATATATTTTTACAACTATTTTGAATTGTACGCCCAATGTAATCGACCGCCTCCGTGGCCTTGTGGTAGAGCGTCCACCCGGAGAGCGGAAAGTCCGGGGTTCGATTCCCGGCCGCGTCATACCAAAATATAGAATATGGTACTTGTTGTTACCCTGTCTGGCTGAACCAAGCACTGGTCGGCTTGGAGTCAGTATACTGTGTCTGAGTGGGATATTCATGTTAAACTGCGGCATGGTATCTCAGTGAGCTAGCACTATAAATCGGCATTAGTCTGGACTACTGCAAGCACACACCCACACACACATTCAGATTAACATTAATACTCAATGACATCAAATATATATGTGATTCCATCATAATCCATGGACGATGTTTTAAAGCCACTCTATCACGAATGCTGTTTTCAAGGCTCTGTTTTATCACGCCAGGTTGCCTAGAAACTAATTGTCTCGTAAAAGTGTGCGTTTTTTTAGATTCCGGCAGTTTATCACCTGTCATATAAAAATATTAGTATATACATCGTAGCGTTTATCCATACACATAAGATACATATGACCAGACTCATCCATTAACATGAAGTGTCAACGACCAAAATAACCCTCGAGCTTAAGACATTTGTCATTTCTCTCACACCGAAATAAACAGTACGTCCAGAAAAAAGGTATGTTCAAACTGTGACAAATAAACTTATTTTATTTGTTCCTTAGTAAGATTGACAATGAAACTGGCTCTGTTATGCAAGCTGGCTGCTTATATTTAAACAGTGCAAAGCAAACGTTCCCGACCATACACTCGTGTTTTCACTTGTCTCTGTCAAGGCCAACAACGATTTATCATGATTAATGTGATTGTATGATGTCTTGTTGTTACTACGAAGATCCGAGTTCGACGCGAGGGCGTCGTAGGACGCCCATTCTATGTGCCCCCAGCCAGGGGCCAAACTACTACTATAGCAGAAAAGCAATTGTTTACACTTTCAAAAAAGTGTTGGGTTTTTTTACACCTAAAAAACGAATTTTTTTATATGTAAACCTCAATTTATCATCTGTGCAGTAAATTATTAATTCAAACTCTACACAGTTCAAAATGATATTTATTGTCTAACATGGAAATCGTTATCCTTACCAACTTTAGGATTTAGTGGAAGATAGATTGTGACGTAAGCAAACCGCGCTCTCACAATTATTTTCATTATAATGATAGGTCGGCTCGCGTTAAAATATGAAATTAATAATAACCATCACATACTACGAATGAACATGTGAAAACACATACAAGTAATACTATCGATTTGTTTTAATGTTCAAATTTCATTTGTCATCATAGGTGTTTCTTGAATGAAAAGGGTTCTTACCTCCATTGTACGTTGGTCCATGTATTACGAGTTGAAGGTAAACAGTCATACCAGTAGCTGATAAGCTGAACTCAAGCAACAGTGAGAGTGACCTCCCTTGGAAAGTTTGACGAATGACAGGTTCTAAAGTACTCACGGAAATGAAAAAAAACTATTTTTCTCAATTTAAAAATCGATACAAAGTGTTGCGTAGCTGTAAATACGAAATAACAAAACAACTCGAAAAGTACTAGTCTGGATTTGCTAGTTTGATCCCAGTGAACAATACAAAATGTACTTTACAGGAGGTAATTTGTCGGCACTTTCAACATTCAAAAATAAAATTAAGTCCAAATTGACAAGGCAGAAACAGACTATAGGCATTATGCACCTGTTCTCACCTGTCGTCAAGGTGTCATAGGTCACCTTGATCTACTTACACCTGGTTATGCCCAGTTTCACAATAGTCTGTTTTATTCACATTATTACACACTTTTACGTGTAAAAAGGCATAAAATCATTTGATACGCTGTATTTGTGCCACGGCCCAATTAGTACTAATTTAGTTGTTTGAATATTTACATATTTTGTATATCAACTGCATTTATTTAAGATCTGCGGTCGAAAAAACAGGGTTTTTTCATTTCCGTGAGTACTTTTAGGGATCTGACATCTCCTCGGAAATGCGACTTGAAATTGGTTTCTGTTCACACAACAATGAATGGGAACTCGGAAGGAGGAGACAGCTATTTGAATGCACACCTTCTTGCGTCTAACAGACAGGTGTAACTTTTAATACACAGGAATACAAGAGGACACACTAACCCCTCAGGGAAATAGTAGTAGTAGTAGTAGTAGTAGTAGTAGTAGTAGTAGTAGTAGTAGTAGTAGTAGTTCTTGCTGTAGTAGTAGTAGTAGTAGTAGTAGTAGTAGTAGTAGTAGTTCTTGTTGTAGTAGTACTAGTAAGTGGCCTTGCTGATGTATTTAAGTCTGTAGAGAGGGTTTGTAGTAGTAGTAGTAGTAGTAGTAGTAGTAGTAGTAGTAGTTCTTGCTGTAGTAGTAGTAGTAGTAGTAGTAGTAGTAGTAGTAGTTCTTGTTGTAGTAGTAGTAGTAAGTGGCCTTGCTGTTGTATTTAAGTCTGTAGAGAGGGTGTGTAGTAGTAGTAGTAGTAGTAGTAGTAGTAGTAGTAGTAGTAGTAGCACCAGGCAACCATAGTTGTAGTTGTGTTGCAGCAGCAATATACTTTTCTTGTTTGGTGTATTCAAGTCTGTAGCGAGGGCGTGTGAAGCACTCGTAAAATACTGCCTGACTACCGCTATGTGTGTTGTCGTGAATCAGTAAAACTTGCTTGCCGTGGTGCTAGTATAACGTTTCAAATGCAGAAAAGGTAATAAAGCACATAACAATGGAAATGTTCCCCAGTGTGAAAATAGACTTTATGTCTTCTCTAACATTCAGCGGACACTGCTGGTCCTATAGTCAAGCTGTCTCAGCCGCTGACACTTCTCCTTTGCAGACATGATTTACTTACTTCTATACGTGAGTATGGTTGTACGCCGCTTTTAGCAATATTCCAGCAATATCATGGCGGGGAACACAGGAAATGGGCTTCACTTTGTACCCATGTCGGGAATCGAACCCGGGTCTTCGGCGTGACGAGCGAACGCTTTAACCACTAGGCTACCCGACCGCCCCTATTTCTATACGAATCTCAGGACCAACTCGATGATGACTCTTGATCTGTTTCACCTTTACCGAGCTCGTTGATTGCATCAAAGTCTGTATAACACTTGTAAGCAGTAAGTTATCGTAAATTCTGACTTTTTTCCACATCACACGCGAGTGTCCCAGTCGTCTAAGGCGCCCCAATTCGTTGTGCAGAGTTGCGTCCATTGGGCACGCCAGAAACCTATTATCGTGGGTTCGAATACCGGTTCGCCTCGATTAATATGTTTCTAGTTTTGACAACACCCTGTCGTGTTCGTGGGTTTCACCGAAGTGGTAAACGCCCGAGACCTGCATCACTTCGGACTTTCCTCCCACATTAGGCTGGTACAACTGGAATACTTGAAGTTATAAAAGCGGCGTTAAACCCAACTCACATATGACAAAATTTTAAAAGCCGAACGCACTCACTCACACTAGAGTGAAGGTGAATTACAGCTACATACTACGTTTATTACGAACACGGATATAACGAACTGTTGTTTTTTGTCTCAGCCATTTGCTGTGTATATGCTGTATATGTAGCAGGGTGTGGAGTCATCCCACAGATGACATCCTTACCTTGTCAGCTTGCTGACGGGGTTAACCTCTTTGGTCATATGGACAAGGCGTCCGACCTCGGATCAGAACGTCCGTGGTTCGAATCCCATCACGGGACTCGGAAATGTAATGGCCGCTACATATATATGCAGCTTAATGGATCTGGTGGTTAGGCTCGTGACTTGGTAGATTGCGTGTTTATAGTCTTTATTCATTTGGTATTGTAGGCCACCGGCCCATTATACATTACAGAGTATACAGTGAGAGAGAAACATTATAATACAAAAGTAAATTTTAGGTGATTTACACAAGAGGTATTTCATTGCTTTATAGATGAATACGGATAGATTTTGCATGATTAATACATTATTTGATGCCTTGAAAATATTAAACGTATACTCAACAACAAAAGTTCCTGTGACACCAATCAATATTTTAGTGTATTTTTCAAACAAGTAAAGTTTGGTTTTCAATATTGTAGTACATGTATGGAATCAACTGCTACAGAAAAGCATGCATTCCATGCAAACGTTGACTTTTATGCAATCCCCATGCATTTCACTACCCAGGAATGGGTATAAAAACATGTGCGTTAACGGGATTCCATATGCATTGTTTAGCATCGTACTGACAACAACCACTCAGAAAAACAACAAAATTACGCAATTATTTAACATTACGAATTGCCACGCCTGTCCGAAAATGAGCGTCTGCGAGCCATTGGTATGCTTGAAGCAGGATCGAGTTAACGTGATGTTGCAAGACAATTTAACGTCCACAGCAACACCATTTGGTGTTAAGGGAAAAGTTAGCAACAGACGAATGCAGTCGGAGACCATCCTCGGAGTGGCAGGCCACGCGTAACCAATAAGAGAAGACAACTGGATTCGAACAACACACCTACGAAATCGATTCCAGCCAGCAACAGTGACTGCAAGAAGCATCCCTGGCCTTCGACGAATATCTTCACAAACCGTACGTCGTCGCCTCAGATGTGCAGAGATTTTCGCCAAGAGACCCACCACACGTCCAATTTTGACAGGATACCACCGTCAAACACGTCCGCAGTGGTGCAGACAGCGTCTACGCTGGACGGCCATGCAGGTGGACACGTTCTATTCACTGACGAGTCTCGTTTTCACCTCAGCCACAGCGATGGACGGATTCGAGTGTACCGACGTCGAGGTGAACGTTACGTCAATCATTGTGGCATGGAAGAAGATCGGTTTGGAGACGGCAGCTTTATGGTATGGGATGGGATTACAGCAAGACAGAGGACCCGTTGATAGTGGTAGAGGGAAATCTCAATGAAAGCGCTACCGCGGCGAAATCATCGGCTCTGTTGTTCTACCGTTTTTGTGTCGTAATGGCCCAGGCATTACCTTTCAACATGACAACGCCCGGCCTCATATTGCTCGACTTGTTCAGGGTTCTCTTCAACAAAACAACGTGAATGTCATCCCCTGGCCGGCTCGCTCCCATGATCTCTCACCATTCGAGCACATGTGGGATGAGATTGATCGGCGCCTTCGACGTCAACCACGTGTTCCACCGACACTCCAGGAACTTCGAAACATGCTCCAGCAGATATGGACATATATCCCACAGGACTTTGTGCTACGCCTGGTCCATTCCATGAGACGAAGTGTTGCTTGCATGGCAACCAGAGGTGGACACACAAGCTGTTGATTTGTAAATTGACATTTTGGCATGGTATGTTCATGGTTTTTTTTATGAAATCACGCATTTTCTGAAGTGAGTATGGCAAATTAAACCACTTGAACACTTACAGGAGTCTTTTATCTGTTGCAAACCGAAATTGTTTCAGATTTGGTAAAAAACATAACTTTGCATTAAATCTTATTCAATGTCACAGGAACTTTTGTTGTTCAGTATTTGTATGAAGGGGTATATTTCGGTCTTAAATGTACATATCGATCACAAATTGTTATAAAGTGGAATTCATCTCCAATTTGATTTTGATTTTGATTTGTTTATACCTCACAGTCTCAATTCGGAGTTGGTGGGAACAGCATCTAAATTGCGCAAGGGCACGTCTATATTTAAAAAAATTAATAATTCTTTTAAATATGTTTCTAAGCCGAAATTTGTTTTGAATAAACTGTAAAGAGTTGATTTTGAGCTTGATGAATGAGCTGCGTGCCAATTTTGTTCATAAGATAATTTTAGACTATAATAAAACTGCGTGTTATCGTGTCCTGATGGCGTGGATCGTCAAATATCAATCACTGGATTGTGTGATCCAGACTCGATTATTTACAGGCCGCCGTCATATAGCTGGAATATTGCCGAGTGCAGTGTAATCAAGGCTTCATCAAGTAAATTATCAACAATCAGAAATGCTTATCAAATAGTTGATCGCAAAGATTTACTCTTTGATATCATAAGCATCAGAACTAATATTATTCACTGGTTAAGAACGGTTGGTTTCCCGAAGCGAAATGCAATTATGAGTGACAGATGAGAAACGGCTTTCAAAGATGGTTGGGTTTTCATCACTCGACAAGATCTCTCTTTGTTAAGTTTAGATTGTATTCCCTTTGAAGTGAATCATTATTTCAGGAATGGTAACTGTCTGTTAACTGTAGCAATAACATACATGTACAATGGAGACACACAACCTCTATCACATCATCACAATCATCATTACAGCCAAACGAGCTGTTTTCCCTTTCTAATAATTAAAGACAGGAATTCATATGGTATCCTACGATGTTTTTTTCAACAGTGTTAATAATCCACAAATAGTCTTATCGTTTCCTGCAGTTCTCATACATATGGTAGTTATCAAAGCTTACGACGCATGACCGGAAGTAGAAACTTTACTGCACTTCCGGTGGAAGCCATTGAAGCAGGAGTTTGAGGTTTTTTAAATATTTGGGCTGTTTGGATCCGATGAATATGTTGGTCCAGGCGGTTGATTTCGTTAGAGCTGCCATTAAAGGCTTGTCGGGGTTTATTGATGCAAGCTATGAAAAGCCAGACAGTGTCAGAGTGAAATCGCATTTATAAACCTCCCTTACGGCAAAAATGCAATAAATATAAGAAAATTGTCGGTCGATACTTTTCCCTTTCGCTTTGATGGACTCGAGAAACACCACTGTACACAACATCAACAACCATTTTAGAACATTTTGTTTGGAAAGTAGCATCGCCTTTTGAAACTGCGTCTCCTATCAAAACATGACTTCATACGTCCTAAAATCATCACTGGACAAAGAAGCTCTCATTCAAGACAACTTTCTACAGTCACGTTAGATATGTATAACTTAATACTCTTGGGGTGCACAATCCAAGGCAATCTCAAACAACCCAGTGCAATCATTTGCAGTTCAACTTAGTCAGTAATTTGGACATATTCTTGGAAAGGAAAATATTGGCAATGATATTATGTAATTAACGTTCACATAGCGCAAGGAAAGTATGAAATTAGTGGCCATACAAAACAGCTATTTTATATTGTGAAGCCACGTGCAATACACGTTACAGAATGTGCAACCAAAGTGCAAAGCACGTCAGAAAGTGTGCAACTAGAGCCTGACACGTCAGAAAGTGTGCAACAAAAGCGAGATACGTCAGAAAGTGTCCAACTAAAGTTCGACACGTCAGATAGTGTGCAACTAAAGTTCGACACGTCAGAAAGTGTGCAACTAAAGCTCAACACGTCAGAAATTGTGCAACTAATGCGCAACACGTAAGAAAGTGTGCAACTAATGCGCAACACGTCAGAAAGTGAGCAACTAAACCGCAACAAGTCAATGTGCCAACTAAACCGCAACATGTCACAAGGTGTGCAACTCAAGCTCAACACGTCAGAAACTGTGCAACTTAACCGCAACACGACAGAAAGTGTGCAACTAGAGCGTGACACATACGCACATGGGCGCTTACATTTATTCGTCAGAATACGTCAGAAAGTGTGCAACTAAAGTTCGACACGTCAGAAAGTGTGCAACTAAAGCTCAACACGTCAGAAATTGTGCAACTAATGCGCAACACGTAAGAAAGTGTGCAACTAATGCGCAACACGTCAGAAAGTGAGCAACTAAACCGCAACACGTCAATGTGCCAACTAAACCGCAACACGTCACAAGGTGTGCAACTCAAGCTCAACACGTCAGAAACTGTGCAACTTAACCGCAACACGACAGAAAGTGTGCAACTAGAGCGTGACACATACGCACATGGGCGCTTACATTTATTCGCCCATGTAAAACACAAACTGCGTTCTCTACCCCAGTGGGAATGAAAACAACAACATTAAGAGTGACCTATCAGCATTTGTAAACGCCGGGGTCTATAATGATCACAGCAGTAGGGCATTAATGTTTTACGAATAACACCAAAATCCACTCAGAAAAAAATAGATATAACTGTAAGAAATCCAATAATTGCCTCAACTCAACCCTTTAGCTTTTAACGTTGAGAACTGATTGACTTTTGCCAATAAGGCTGCGTTTCATCTTTGCTAGGGTCTAGTGGATGCGAGAAGCCGCTGTTATCATTGACGTATCTTCATCCTGTCGGAGTCCAACTAAATTGTGTATCTATGTCTGGTCAATATTGATTTATACAAATAATTAAACCAAATACATTGTGTAATGAGAGCAAGACACGTAGATGTATTTCTTACGAAGAGAAAGGACGCATTGTATGATCATTGCTGTCAGAGTGTCTATAGACCGGCTCCGTGGTCTAGTGGTGGATCGTCCCCGGCCGCGTCATACCAAAAGACGTTAAAAGGTAGTACTTGTTGTTACCCCCGTCAGACCCGGCATTAAGGGGATAAAACAAGTACTGGTCGGCTCAGAGTCAGTATATTGTGTCTGAGTGGGGTATCTCAGTAAGCTAGCACTATGAATCGGCATCAGTCCGGACCAGTACAAGCAGCCACACAAATACACACACGTACATGCACGTCGCTATATAATTGCAATAATCTTGGACGCGACGTTAAATCCAATTTCACCCCACCTCACGGTGTCTATATGAGAAATATCTTTGTACACTCTCCCTGTTAATATTGATAGCTATGATCCTGTTTATACATATTTTGCCTCTTTTTAGCTCAACTGGTTCTTGGACGGAGAGGTTTTGGTACAGTGAGACCTCTTAACATACATTTATGTAGTTTTCAGCTTATAAATCATATATATAAATTTGACTTCAAGAAATACCCTGTAATGGCCAGGCCAAGGACGACAACCAGTCATATTGATTCACATCAGGAAGATCAAAGGCCTGAAGCTAAAACAGTTAAGAGACTTTATCTGTTTGACAAGTTTAACAAATATTGATCGACTTGAAACAAATATATAAAACTACAGGGCAGACTAAGATGGCTGAAAAGCGTGGAACACTAAATACGGTTTGTGGAAATGTCATGTTTGAATGTAATATTCAACAACCAGCCAACGAGCCAGTATCAATCATATTCAAGGCAACGTATGACAATCACAACCACAGTGTATTTTCTACGCTGACTTTAAACAGAATAATTAGGGTTCCAAGCCTTCAAGGCAAGGCCCCTATTGTAATCGTTGTGAGTAGCAGTAGTGGTAGTAGTAGTAGTAGTAGTAGTAGTAGTAGTAGTAGTAGTAGTAGTAGTAGTTGTAGCAGTAGCTTGAATGTATTCCCTATCACACTTTCTGTGATTCTATGGTTCCAGGTGTATTGTGTTTCTTTTGGCTGAGAATAAGGGAATAAGGCTGAAAATTTAGGAGATAAATTTAATGTGGTTTCAATGTAGAGGTAGCTACAAATAAATAATAAGGTTTCGATGTAGAGCTAGCTACAAATAAATAATAAGGTTTCAATGTAGAGCCAGCTACAAATAAATAATAAGGTTTCGATGTAGAGCTAGCTACAAATAAATAATAAGGTTTCGATGTAGAGCCGGCTACAAATAAATAATGAGGTTTCGATGTAGAGCTAGCTACAAATAAATAATGAGGTTTCGATGTAGAGCTAGCTACAAATAAATAATAATGTTTCGATGTAGAGCTGGCTACAAATAAATAATGAGTTTTCAATGTAGAGTGAGTGAATGAGTGAGTGAGTATGGTTTTACGCCGCTTTTAGCAATATTCCAGCAATATCACAGCGGGGGACACCAGAAATGGGCTTCACACATTGTACCCATGTCGGGAATCGAACCCGGGTCTTCGGCGTGACGAGCGAACGCTTTAACCACTAGGCTACCCGACCGCCCTCAATGTAGATCCAGTTACAAATAAATAATAAGGTTTCAATGTAGAGCCAGCTACAAATAAATGATAAGGTTTCAATGTAGAGCCAGCTGTACATTGAAACCACATTATGTTTATCTCCATTCTGCAATGACATAATTTAACGCGAACTCTGAGCGTAGATATAGAGTTGAGCAGCATGGAGTCCAATGTGTTGAGTTCATTGTTTTGAGTGGGTTGAGGATCGAAATAAAGGGCCTACTCTCACTTTCCCAACCTCTGGAACTGTGTAACGGGTTTAGAGGATTACAGGCAATCTCACATTTATGTAGGGGGTGCAGCCAGGCTACATATATATCCCAGCTGTCGCACCATCAAGAAAACAAACAGAAATCAGATGACTATATTAATTTTGTATTTATTTTATCCACACGTTGCACATGAAATACTCATACATATTCCATGTTACAGCACTATTGCTTGATAACAATTAATGCATCCACGTGAATTCCGTTTCTTTGATTAAAATTGTATATTTCACTTTCGTTGATTTTATGGGACATATTACGCAGTAGGGGATATTGTGCACTTTCTTTGTCGATATCAAATTGTTTTGGCACACATACTTTGAACCACAAAATCTGCATTTTGTAACTTATACATATATCGATTTCAAAAAGCCTTCCGACCATAACTGAGAAAGAATTGCCTTTCTGTAAATGTAAGCATCCCCGCTGATAGCCCTTGAAATCGGCTGTTTAAATCAGAGGTTTACAAAGTGATTTGATACCTCTGATTGACCAATAAGAATCGAGTAATTTCCAAACTCATAGAAGAATTTACCTTTAACAATAGCGTACTTTTGCAGATGATATAACTTAATACGACTAATATATCGACCATTTAGACTTGTGACGTAAGCCATGACATTTGGGTAATCCATATGATATGATACGAATGCAGTCACGTTGTTGCCTCCTCCCTCTCACATATGTTTTGATGGAAAAGAAAGCTTATTCAAAATAGGATCGATAACGCATACACATATTTGCTTTTCTTCGTGTGCTTTCAGAAAATATTGATGTGGTGAAATGCTATCCATATTCGTGTCATCTCCACAGAACTAATGATATATGTGCCAAAAAGTCATTACCTGGCCTTGTGAGTTCAAGCTACAGTTAAAGGCCTGCATCTTCTAATGATGTCAGTGATGTAGAGTATTGCATGGATATTGCCCTCTGTGCATACATATCTATAGTGATAAGAGCTATAGATGCATTTATATTATGTGTCAGTTAAATTTCAAAATGCAGAAAAGAGGGTTTGGGTGATTGTGGCACAATCAGGCTGGTCAGTGCGTGAGTGAGTGAGATGGATTTAACGCCGCTTTTAACGGTATTCCAGTTATGTCGAGGCGTGTCAGCTTAATGTGCCTTAAACCTAAGGCACCGAGAACAATGGGGAGTTAGTATTTGGGATGCAAGCGTGACATTTCGAAAGCGAGGTCTGCATATTTGCCATGTTTTTCCTCAATCTTGTCAATCACATTAGTGTCAAAAGGGACTGAAAAAAATTCAATGATATAAATGATTTCATTGGATTTATCAAAAAGGACAAGATCAGGTTTGTTGGCCTGGATTCGTCTGAGGCTAAAACGGGCCTATTCCAAATAATTTTGTATTTTTCATTTTCCATGACGCCCTCTACATATTCCGGGTCGTACCATGGATGGACCTCTGTGTCAAACACACAAGCACGGGTACTGTCAGCCCACACAGACGGCCAGTGAGGTCGCCGATAATGTCAACCACCGGTTTGTCATAATGTCAGGTCACCGGGGTAAACCTGGAATGATATAAATATAAACCTTTTTCAATGTAGCTGGAGCTATAAAAGGAATTTGGAACCGAACACGAGAATTATATATGGTTTTGCGCAACGTTTAGCATAATATAGCGATGGGGGGCATTTTGGGAATCTAACCCGGGTCTTCGGTGTGATAAGCGAACACTTTAACCTACCCCCACCGGTAAATATTTAATATACGGCCTTTCCATTGGACGAGAGCCGGGCATGACGGTGAAACTGGAGTTCGTAAGAGCATGAACAACGCATTTTGACGTTCATACGTTTTTTCACAGACTGTATTCTTGAAATGATTTAAACATTAACGGACTACTTCTAAAATCTAAAACACCTGGAAATTCCCCAGCGTGAACAAATACCGACCCTTTTATCTGGAACGTACCATTTAGGCATAAATTCGGAAATGTCAGAGTGGTTGACTGAGTGCACGTTGACAAATATCCTCTCTATGGTCAGATTGAACAAAACAAAGATATGCACAACTGTATATCGACTCGATCCGTGTCTAGCCCGACAGTGACAATCTACAGCAATCTATGATTTTGTCCTCATTATCTATTTGACACACATTCATAATCCCCTTTCAATGATCGGCTATTGATCAATGATGACTAACACTCGTTCATTAACAACGTTGAAAATCTCTCCCGAAGCGTCACGCCATTTTAACGTCCTGTGCTTGATGTAAATGCATTACGACGCGCTGTCACTGTGGCTGGCTTACTGAAGTTGTTCTTGCCAGACCTTTCTTACCTAATGATGTTACTGGAGCGCAATTTGAACATGCATACACTCATGTCATCTCTCCTTTTGAGGAACTATTATATTCTGTGACACAGCCTATATCCTTTGAGGTATAGAAATAGTGATATACAAAATGTTAGAAATGAAAAGTCATTCATTTTGTGTGCGTTCATTGGAGTATGCATGCTCCGACGATAATACAGTTTCGCCTTCACTCTATTTGTAAGTGAGTGTGTTATGCTTCAGGCCGCTTTGAACACTAATCCAGTTATATCGCGGCGTGTCAGCCTAATGTGGGAGGAAAGACCGAAGTGATGCAGGTTTCAGACGTTTACCACTTCGGTGCTGACAAGCCTAGAGACATAATCGGGCCGAAGCAGGATCCGAACTCACGATCATGTTTTTGGCATGTCCAAGGTACGCAACTCTGCACATCACTATGCCCCCAAAACCACTGTATGAAATTTCATACTCCAAAGAATTTACACAAAAGTGAAAGACAATTCTTATATTTTAATATATCACTATTGTATACCCCCCAAGGATGTAGACTGTCTCCTATTCTTAAGTGAACATCGTTAAGGATAACATAATTAACACACCATTGTACAAGTTATTTTCGATGCCCCTAAAGTCTTAATATTTGAAAATATTTGATGGTTAACTTGACACCATGTGTCGATGTAGCTGAGGTAGATTGTTACACGACCTTACATCATGATATACCGGTTTGAGCCTTTATGGAGCCATGTTTTCCATCATAATATGACATTATTCACTGAAGTGTCAATTCCATATGTACATTAATCGCTGTGTGAGTTCAAGTTCTGAATAATTGACAACAACTTGTCCATTTGTGAAACATAATTGATCATGTAAGCAATAGAATGACGTCACAGATGTGTTTTAACAGATATTATGTTTCTAGGTTTGTCAGCACCATATCCGTGCTCATGGGATTCATCAACGTGGGGAACGTCTTAACACTACATGACTTTGGGCTCCCCCCCCCCCCCCTCCCTCCCCCCCCCTCCCCCCCCCCCCCTCCTTTCTCCCCCCCCCCCCCCATCAAGCTGATACGCCGTGATGTGAATGAAATAATGTTCCAAGCGGGGTTAAATCAATATCTTTCACTTCCATACATGCCCTTTACAATACTGACATGAGAATATTATCACATTTACATGATAAATGCTTTTAATAGTTTAAACAGAACCTTTAGATGGTATGGGGTGCTTTTACCAAGGGTGAATAGTGTCTGCTGCCTCATCAAACGTTATTGACAAAAATATAAAAACTTGTTCACACAATAATGTGTTTTCTAGTTACACTGAATAAACCTGAAGTACCTCGCAAAATTGTAAATACTTTAAAACTTTCTTCACTTGGAAGTCATAATAGTCTTAAGTTGGTAACAAGATTCAATATATCAACCTTTGTATTGAGAAAGAGAGTCGCTTTTAATTGTCTTAAATGACCAAGGACCATTTAATGATTTCATTCCACTTTGACTTATTAACGTTTGTTACATTGATTTTCCATCTTCGAGCTAATTTTATCGTCGAACCCTATTCCAGACGGCAGATAATCACTTGCGTAGTCGTCAAACTGCCAGACTTAAGAATCGCATGTACCCTCTTTGACACACCGAACGCCCCCTTGTGGAGATCGATGAAGACTGGTCAATCTAGATGTTGCGAAAACTGTCAGGCTCAAACGACGCATGCGCACTCTTCGACGACCTGCACGCCCCCCTGGCGGGGATCAATGTAGACAAGTCATCCTTGATGCTCAAGATTCCATCAAACCATGACTATAAACGGCAAAGGTGATTAAGCGCATAAGATCGATTGCTAATTTAGGTAGATAGCCAGTTTGGTCAATTAATTGCTTTCTTGTCGTTCGTTAGACAGACGTGACTTCATGAGACTAAGAAGTAATTCACCATTGTAACAAATAGCAGAGCTTGACATGTAGCCAGTGCTTTCATTAATTTATTTAAAACCGTGTGTGTTTGGAACCTAATGTGGTATTGGGTACTTAGTCAGTTATTGAGTACTTTTAACCAAAGGGGACATAGGTGTCCCAGTCGTCAGAGGCGCCTCAATTCGGAAAATTATTATTGTAGGTTCGAATCCTGGTTCGCCCAATTATGCTTCTAGGTTTGTCAACACCATACCCCTACTCGTTGGTTTCACCGAAGTGGTAAACGCCTGAGACCTGCATCACTTCGGGCTTTCCTCCCACATTAAGCTGACACGCCGCGATATAAGTTGGAATTCAGTAAACCACGGTTATAACGAACTCGAAGGGACCACTAATTTTAGTTCGTAATAACCGTAGTTCGTTATAAGCATATATACGACATTTATACAACAAATGGTCGGGACTGAAAAATAAGTTCGTTATATCAGTCAGTTCGTTATATGCGTGTTCGTTATAACCGTAGTTTACTGTACTGTTAAAAGCGGCGTTAAACCCGACACACTCACTCACTCACTCACAATAACCAATGGGATGCGGAGATGCGGTGCACGTGACCCGTGGGAACAGCTTCAGCTGGGAGTAGTCTCCATGTTTTATGATAAACCTATCTCGTAAAAAAACTATTTGAGTAAACATTGTATAGCGCCTTTTGGTTTTATCAAACAATACCGAGCCTAAAGCTGTTTGTGAAATTGTCGCTCGATGATTACCTATAAGTGCTTTTTGTTGACTAAAAGATAAAAATCTGAAAAACATAGGCTTTGTAGTTCTATTTGGTCCTCACTCTATGAAGGTTCATACTCCAATGAACTCATACATTGGAGTGACAAGTGAATGTCAATTCTTGTATAATTATATCACTATTTTGTACCTAGAAGTAGGTGTTACACAGTTTAATTTAATACATGGGACTCGCACAGACCAGCGGTATCGCGGAATAAAATAGTTCCTAAAAAGGAGAGGTGGCATGAACGTATGTATGCTCAAACTGCTGTACAGTAACGTTTTTTGCAGTTTGGTTACAACAAATATATTCAACATTCTCATCATTAGAAAAAAAAAGGTCTATTTAGAACTACCTCAATCACAATGTCATCGCGTCGTAATACATTTACATCAAGTAATGGACATCAATGTGGACGAAACGATGAACGTGGCGGGATAGATTTCCGAAGTTATTCATTAATCTGTGGCGATTGCAAGTTTGATCAAATGGCCGATCATTGAAAGGTGTGCCAAATTGTTACTGAGGCAATAACTCATAGATTGCTGCAGACTGTCACAGATACGGATCGAGAAAAGTCTGGATGTGCATTTCTCTGACTTTTCCAATGTCTGCTAAAATACTGAGCTCAAGATTCAAGGATCTAAATGATGACAAACATCGCTACTGTATGTATTTCTACTTCGTCATTTCAAGAATACGGTCTCATGAAAAATAAAAGTGTCGTTCGTACGCTTAGGAACGTTAGTATCGCCGTCGTCATTAACCTCGAGTGGAAATCAGTATAACGTGTAAATTTGACATTAAACATTTAAGCATTGACTTTCACTTTGTGCGAGTTCATTATAGTATGAACCTTCATACAGTGAGGGTCAAACTGTATGAACGTCTGAGCTTGTGACGCATTATAACACGTTCTTTGATTTCACATGGCAGTGAAAATGAAGTAAAGCGCCTGGCGAAAGGTACTATGCATCCATGTCTGATAGTGGCTAAAATAGCTAATAATTGATGATGTATTTGATACGGGTATCATAGCTGTGTTTTTGGATCTTAAGTTTTTAGTGTTCCGGCGACTGTTTTCAGGGTTAAAAAGTGTACGTTAAGAAGCCGATTGCACCTCAGATCGGTCCATAATGCTCTGGTGTTCTTCAATGGCTTGGTTCTTCTTACCATTAACAAGAGGTGGCATTGCCCCATCATGGTATGACACTGAACCTTAATTGTATTCCTGTTTTCCTGGGAACAGTTGTACCGCCGACTTGTACTTTACCAAGCGACGGAGAGCAACGAGCCATGCGATGACACACTGTCATTCAAATCGCACAGTCTGACTACCCGAGTCCCATTCAAGTCGACACGTATGATATGCTTGCCGTGGGGATGCATTCTGACCTGGGTACCCAACATGGCGTTCTTGAGGACATGGACGTTAATCCGACTCCCCCATTGTTCTCGGTGCCTTAGGTTTGATACCTCCCAATCTGTTGGGAGAGTACCTAGGTTTGTTGCCAGGAATAGAGCCCTTCTGACAATCTGGTTAATGAAGAAGGCTGCAGTGTTGGGGAGTCTTCACATTCTCCGAAAAGTTCTGGGTGGGTTTGACTAGGCAGCACTTTCTGGGAAAAGTCCCACTCGCTATCTGGGCTGCGTGTAGAGGGGGCAAAGGGCCCTAAGCTGATGATGAGCCTAACCAGCCTGACTGTGCCAGGATCATCCAATCCCTCTTTGTTCTTTCATTTTAATCTGTAAATAATATTAAAAAAATATAATAACAACCAATCATTATGGGATGGCGTGGTTTGATTACCGTGGAGGCTCTTCGTGAGAGAAATGTATTGTCCACTTTTGTACACATGTACTTATCTGATGATCCTCTTGTGAAGCATATCAAAACTCATAATGAAAACAAGGCATTCCACAGTTTTCGTAAACGGGCCAAGGATGTGGGACATAATCTCAACGTCGGTGATTTGGTTGGTGATGTGTCATAGTGCTCCGATGGCGTAAATCGTTGCTCACAATATCAGTCAGTGGATTGTCTGGTCCAGTTTCGATTATTTACAGGCCGCTGTCATATAGCTGAGATACAGTCCAGGGCGTTCTTGGCAACAAACAAACAACAACACATTGGACTTCTTTACCTTGGTTCCCTTTTGCCATCGACAAGACGTGACACGGTTCCACAAACGGACCATCTGCAGTAAGTTGAAAGCGGATTTGGCTGTCTTCTATTTCTCTTTAAGATTCGGGAGGTGGGGTAGCCTAGTGGTTAAAGCGTTCGCTCGTCACGCCGAAAACCCGGATTCGATTCCCCACATGGGTACGATGTGTGTCAATTTCTGGTGTTCCCTGCCGTGATATTGCCGTGAATAAAGCGGTGATAAAGACTACTCACGCACTCTTTAAGATTCTCTTATGATTTAATAATGCTGGACTATCAACTGCCTGTACCTCAGTTGACGTAAAATCACGTACACAAACAACAATAGACATTGATGTTGTTTTGGTGTAATTTATTTCTTCTGCACTTTATCAGATTCTCTCACACTAGATCATATTTACTACTTACTCTTTATCAAATCTGTACACATAATTGTCAGCGATGTATTCATCTGTAAATATATCTAAAATGATATGTCAGTATAGCAACAATAACATGACACTCCTGTCTTCACTAAACAGGTAAAGGCTAAAGAAAAGACAACATTTGTGCATTGTGGAACCTGACGCTGTCCGTCCGTTTGAAAATATACATTCAAAATGATAAATAGAACCACTCTGACTCAACACATGGCAATCTAAACATCTTCTTCGTCTTTCCTTTCCGGGTTGCTGCAGCAGGAAGTTGTCTTCATGTTCTCTGCACCTATTTAAGGCATTTTCCAAAATTGTGAAAAATTCGTTAGACCAATGATATAGACTTCGGTTTCATGTTGATCTAAGAAAGAACGCCGAGTTTTCTCATTTTTGGATTCATTGCAGAGGTGCATGGTAAAGCTGATACATTTTCAAGTACGAACAGACATGGTCAGTAAAATAACAATTTACAAGTTCAGACAAGTATATTTGATAATATACAAATTTGAACATAAAGACATAGACATTCACTGTGACATGCTTCAGTTTTTAACAGTGCTAATTAATAAATACCCTATGAAGGAAACACAAGTCTTCACACATGGTGTACGTTAGTATGATATAAAAGATAATTCATTGCAAGCACATACTGAACCTATTTCTAACTGGTTACTCTCGTTAAAATTTAGTAAATATTGCTTTCTTACAGTAAGAATGTCAGCTGGTCAACATTTAAAGAGAATCTGGGTTGGTACATATAGGTTAGTCTTAACATTTAATCAGAAAAGTATGTGAGCTTAAGTGCACCGTGGACGTTATTTGTAAAACTACCTGAGAATCTTTTTTTATACATGTACCTATTCGTTTTGCACTAGACGCAGTCGAGGGTTGGAGGAATGTACGTGGTCAGCATCTGCCAGTGATGAGATAGCAATGATGAAGTATGTGGAAATTTCTGATTTCACTGCACCGAGCCTCGCACTCCTTACCGGATGGGTGTTTCCCCAAAGTACAGCGTATGTTGCATGTTTCAGTGCCTCCTACATTCTCGTACTAATGCAGGATGCACCTTATACAGACGTACGCGTTATGATTTACACTTGATGCTATCATTAACTTCACATACTCCTCGCTAATTTGCTTTATGAATAGTCAAAGTTCTTGCGAAGTCCAAAGCAACAGTCGTACTCACAGTCGCAAACGTAAATGCACACTTCCATACCCCCACCGCACCTGCACCCGCATATCCAAACACCGACTTACACATCCACAACATACGCGCTTAATCGATATTCGTCTTGTTAATTGTTAATATTCAACAGAAAATTGTGTTGTTTTGGTATAATTTCATCAGAGGCGAAAACCAAAATGAACCAACATATTAATTACTCTACACCTCAATATATGCGTCAACCAGCAGATATCCTTCATGTTCTAAGAAATTATGTCGCAATCCAAATGTTAAATAGTCAGTCAAGAAACATGCTAACCATTCAACATAACAGGGCTGACATATTGCAGTGTATCACATGCGTAGCAACGTGAACCCCCAAGAAATAAACAATCTATAGAATCTACAGAATCTATCTGTAGAATGGAATACGTATTTTGAGTATAAATATTCGTAACTAGAAACGCCGTATATTAAACGTTTTAGTCATTTCTATGTTTCATTGCTCAACATTCATATCACGTCATCTTCAAGTGATCTAAGTGTTTGTGTCAAAACTACAACACAAGATACATACGATCACTGTTTCCCTTGCTAAAAATCAACGCCACCGGACACAAGAAAACGTCTTAGTCATTCCAAGTCAACATGTAAACAAACCAAGATTACTCTAGTCTGCAACACTATAAATAAATATAAAATATAAACTAATGTGTATAATAGATAACAATTTCTGGACAAAATATATTTCTTAAATGCTAATGGTATGGCACGTTACAAACAATAATTGCTGTGAGCCATAAAAACAACCTTGAAACAACGCTGAAATAAGGTCACATACTCTGCATAACTGTTTCTGTCCTATATACAAGTGAAATGACTGACAAGGTACATATAGCATATTGCAATCTAGCCCTAGTCTAACAATTATCATTGTCAAAACCTGCTAAGGCAATGGTCAAGGGTATTTATCGTTGTAATACAGTAAAATGTAACCATCTCTACATACACGAAAACACAATATTGTAATATCAAACACTTTTATTAATTATGCTTCAGCAATATAGGATTCGAACATTTCTGACTTTTATTTCTGTCTGTACTTCACAGAAGAGTGTTTAAGTGAGTGAGTTGGATTTAACGCCGCTTTTAACATTATCCCAGTTATATCTTTGCTTAATGTGGGAGGAAAGCCCGAAGTGATGCAGGTCTCAGACGTTTACCACTTCGGCGAAACCCACGAGCACGGGTATGGTGCTGACAAACCTAGAAACATAATCGGTGCGATTCTGGAATTCCACCCACGATCATAGGTTTCTGATTGAGGATATGATTCGTTTATGGGGTTTTAACAATCTCCAAGCCAAGGAAAGATAAATATCTAGTAACCAACTATTCTGAAAACGAGGCTACACTACAAAACAGTGTCATGTATTTTGATGCCAATCTTGCTTATATTGTTGCTATGTACCTATTCCCCTCAACTCGATACTTCATCTGTCATACCGGTTCCCTGACAGAATGTATTCTATATATATTCTATACAAATGGATTTGATATCGAAGAGTTAATAGTTGTATGTTTTATTTTAAAAAGTCAGTTAAACAATACAGAAGTTGTTATCCATAAAAAATTCAAGTCTTCATGATCTTCCAACTCCTGTCAAAGACTTCTTTTACTACTTTAAAAAACATTCTGTATGTGTTACTTTTCACCAATGTGTATATACCACACTAACATAAAATACATAGGTTTATTATCCCGGTACAATTTCCTGCTAGAGTTCATAGAGGACCTCCGTTATCTTTAGATATACAGACGGGAGAAAATATAAGATCACATAGCTATTACAAATCAGTTTTACAAATATTTTCAGTAAATTTATTAACACCGACAGAATATGTGTATGGTAGTGACTTTTAGTGGCTTGTGTCTTGTTTAACACCGCATTCAGCGATTCAAGCGACCTGTACAAATACGAGTATGGACCAGACAAACTAGTGATTAATATTGTGAGCAAAGTCCCACGCCGTCGGAGTACCAATCGATATTTAGTTGCATGCTAGTACAGGCATAGCTTAACCCGGAATCACCCGGAATACCCCGGAATCACCCGGAAACCCCCGGAATCCCCCAGAATGTGAGTAATGTCTGATGTGTTATTTCCAAACACGAAAAACCTTTTTTTTGTACAGATAACCTTTCACACTTAACACACATTTAACCTTCCCTTATTTCCGCCAGTAAGTATATTTTATGTGAATGATTACCCTAGACGTACAGAAAGATACAGGAAATTCCCAAACAAGGGTATCAACCCGTATTTTAGATACAATTGGACAGGACGTCTTAAAGGGTGCATGAGGTTCTTTCGGGACGTCACCTTACCCTTTCGCGAACATCAATAGTCATCACTGATTTTCAGTCATCCATTCGTATACTTTCCACCAATGGAAAATATTTCGTCGCATAATCGAGACTGGTTATTTTCTGGCGTTGGCATTTTATGTCTATGTTTACGTCCGGGTTAAATTCAATTATCATTGTCCCTAGCAACATATGCTTGCCGTAAGTGCGGTTTATTGGATAGGGTGATCAGGCTAGGTGACCTTGGTGTCATTATGCCCCGACGACCTGGGACGTCGCTCATACTGTCAACCACGCGTTTGTCTGGTCCAGACTCGTATATATATATATACAGGTCGGCGCGATGAAGCTGGAATATTGCTGAATGTGGTGATAAACAACAAACAAACGTTACGACCGAAGATAACTGTATGTGACACACTGGATATATTTAATCAGGAAAGGATCTACACGTGTGGGTCTGCGTTGGAGGCAGTGGTTGCCAACATGCACATACAATCATATTCATTGTTATGCACCATCACATGAGAGATACTGGTTTGGCACAAATTTCAAATATTGCATTTCGATGAAAATCAACTATTCCGACTGTTCTCTAAGCGTTATAATACAGCGACAGCAACCAGCCAATGTGGATGATTGCATGGTCTACATTGTTGCATAATAAACGGCCAGGAGCCGAAGTCGTTGAAGGGTTTTATCCCTGGAATCACACAGTATCCAACACAAATATGTATGACGTCATCAATCTATGTGCATACTGTCATCAGTAGTGTGCGTTGTGGAATTGTGGTCCGTCTTGGGGGGCTTATTGTAACTATGTTGTCTAAACGTGGACTGTTTTCGAAGAAGTTCGTTCGATTCCCGTACTGAAAATAAAAAGTGACATGTTACATTGTAATATGGTTAATATTGACTTCATAAAAGGAAAAAAGGAATGAAATATCAGCACTGAAAAGAATAAAATCATCAATTAAACGAATATCAATATTCAAATATGTCATAAGTGACACCATGTATAGGAAGAAAACTTCAAACTGGAAAGCAAAAATATTGCGTTTCTACTGCTGAAATAAACATAATATAAACAAGGACATATGCTAACTTTAATACGACTCAAGATATTTATCATACATAATAATGCCGTTACATTTGCAAGCATATGGGATGTTATATCTCATGTTAAAACCAGGATTAATTATAATTATAGAAATTACGTTTTTTTAAATTAATTCAAATCATCGCCTTTAATATTCCTTTCTATTATACCTGAAGTATTATAAAAAATATGATGAATTAACTTCATGACTTTTGTCTAATTGTCAGCAACGTAATTACAATTGTCATTGTCATAAAAAATTATATAAGAATCTTAAAAAGAAAACTTGAATGATCCGTGTCATACAGAATCATTCGAGCATGCCAAATATCATTCTCATAAGAAAAGGTTATATTAAAGTATGTATGTGGGAAATGTCATTAGTTTAGCACGATGCAATGATTCAGAAATACTAAAGCAGGCACCGTATAGTTGATGTTAAATTCTAACTAGTACAGTTTGGAAGCGTGCAGACAAATAATTGCCAATCATTTTTATTATGTATAAAGTCGAAAAACTTATAATAATTCATTCCATTGGTGCATTGATGAAACAACTTAATAACGTTGTTGAATGTACAGTCTTTCGTAAATAGGATTATATTAAGTTAATGAAAGTAACAAATTATAATCTATTTCTACATTAAGAAATTATTTATGTATAAAATAAAGTTTTTTTGTTCGATCTTTGCTACGCGCAAATTGTTTAAGCAAAGTTATCTCCCCTTCAAACAACGTAATCGTTTTATGATGTATAAATTTGCATGATTTGTTGAGAAACATATATAACAATAAGGGAGGCGTACAGCAAGGATATATTTTGAGACCACTACTTATTGACATGCTGAGACTAATAAACATAGAATCTAGGTTATCAGCGTGGACAAAGGCACAGGACAAACATTGAAGAGCACTTTGGGAATTTTTTGCATTCACGGCCAAAGACGTAACGAAAATAACGGAGACTAACGGAAAATCCGTAAGTCACATGAAACTAAAATAAACTAAGGGGAGATAACTATGATAGCGCAAACCTGGGTTTTCCTGCTTTCTCGGTGGCCAGGTCTTTCCACGGGCTATAGATCTGTTTGCATCTGCTCAGTGTGAAGCAAGAAAAGAAGGTCAGATACGGAACAGTCTATTTGCGCATGATGAAGCCATAATAAATATTGTAAATGAGGCCTAAAACAAGACAGGGAGAGTAAACATGTAAACAAACATTGAAGGGACGATAACAAGGGATATACACAGAATCCTTATATGCATAAACATGTGATTAATATTTGTAAGCGAGCACGAAGACCCAGTCTAATTCTCCGCAATTCGCTGTGCAGAGTGGCGTCCATTAGGCTACCAGGATTCAATAGACGCTGTTAGGGGTAATAGTCTGGCAGCACCTTACCGTTCTCGTAAGTTTGACCATAGTCGTAAGCGTCCTTGATCTATGTCGGGCTGTGCCTTTTCCCCTTGTTACGTGAGTACGGATTTGGGCCGCTTTTAGCAATATTACAGCAAAATCACAGCGGGGACACCAGAAATTGGCTTCAAATATTGAACCAATGTGGAGAATCGAACCCAGATCTTCGGGGCTTTAGCCATTAGGCTACCCCACCGCCCCCTTGTTAAGCCGATATGCTGTGATCTTATTGAAATATTGTTAAAATGACGTTAAACCCACTCATTCACACCTTTCATCATGAGTAAGTGAGTGAGTATGGTTTAACGCCGCTATCACGGCGGGGGACACCAGAAATGGGTTTCACACTTTGTACCCATGTCGGGAATCGAACCCGGGTTTTCGGCGTGACGAGCTAACGCTTTAACCGCTAGGCTACCCGACCGCCCCCCCTTTCATCATGAAGGGCAAGAGGTCCTTTGAAAACATTGCACGTTAGAACATCAATATAAGGATTATAGGTTATTCATTTGGTAAATATAAATATGATACGAGTTGTACGTCATACTGATTTTATAAAATTAGTGTCAGAATTCTTGTATTTCCCGAGCGAGAGCGAGTTTCGTAAAATCAGTATGACACACATGCAAGTGTAATAATTTCTAAATCCCCTCGAGCTCCCCTTTTGAAAACTGTACTGATCACGATCGCCGTTTCAGATAAAAAATCACAATTGTCGAATGACGTCAACAATTTCAGCTAAGACATCGTTTCCTGTGTGACGTCATTCCGATATCACGTCACAATGAGATTCGAATGACGTCAACAATGCCTCCGAATGGCGAAAACAATACACTGGTGCACTTGAAGTGATATGTTTTCCCTAGTGCACATACAATGTCAATTAACTTATTTTTAACCCTATAGGTAATAACAATCGAAAATTCAATATCTGTCAACCTTTTAACATGATTGTTTTTAATACTAACAGGCTCAATAAATGCAAAATAACATTTTCACGTCAAACTATGTTAGTAATAAGTTTCCATTACTGAACAATAACAGAACCTACAGCGTTCCCCCAGTTCACAGTCTTTACAAAAGTTAAAACATATTAGAAAGTAGGTCATTGTTGCAAAGCATTCTACTCGAAAACAAATATTGCCAATCTATTTTAATGTTTGCACTGCACGCCGCCCGTCGATAGTTTTGTATATTGATATAATTGCTGTTAGTGAGTAGTCTGTTTGATCCCCATACTAGGCAAATGGTTAACGTTCAAAACTGATTGGGTTTAAAAATACAAAAACAAGTTTTCGATCGATAAGAATTTGATCGAGGACGCCCGTGTGTTATTTGTATGGAACGGGAGCCAGTAGAGTGTTGATTTTGTGACTCAGGGGAGTTCCATGCAAGCAATGACGATGATGTGAATATTAATGACAGAAACCGGAGAGTATATAGGTTAGAGCATTATGAGTATATGTAGTGTATCTGTTTTCCGTTTTATTTTCTGGAGGGGTTGGAATGGGCTGGATTTTTTGTTTGAAACAAAATACTTTTCTCTCACCTTTACAAGACATTTTATTTCTCAGAAAGGAGCCACACAATTTACGGAGAACCACAACCCGTAAATTATTTGTTTTAAGAATAAAAAATGTTAAAAGAAATATTTCATGCAATTTCCTAACACAATACATAACACTGTATCCTATATGAACTGTCCCTAACACAATGTATAATTCTCTTTCCTATAAGATCGGTCTCAAACACAATGCATAACACTGTATCCTATATGAACGGTCCCAAATATAGTGTATAACACTCTAACCTATATGAACGGTCTCTACTACTATACATAACACACATTTCTATGTGATCGGTCCATAATATAATGCTTAACAATCTATCCAACATGATTTGTCCCTGATATTATGCATAACATTCTATCCAATATCATTTGTCCCTTACACAAGCCCATAACACTCTATCATATATGATCGGTCCATAATACAATTTATAGCACTCGATCCAACATGATTTGTCCCTAATACAATGCATAACACACATTTCTATATGATCGGTCAATAATACAATGCATAACACTATATCCAACATGATTTGTCCCTAATGCAATGCATAAAACTCTATCCAACACGATTTGTCACAAATACAATACACAATACACATTTCTATATGATCGGTCAATAATACAATGCATAACACCATATCCAACATGACTTGTCCTCTACTACAAAACAGGAATGGACAAGAACTGCTTGAGATATGTGTTCATCACATGTTTACCTATGAATGTTTTTGTATTCTGGTAAATATCAGTGCAACGACAAGATTCAAAATGCTATATATGTCATGGTGCGCATTAAACGGTGCTGTTGGGATACTGTTGTTATGTTGTTGCTATGCCCTGTGTACGAGTGAGAGAGTGCATGTGTACTGATGCTGCAGTCAGTAACATCCCTGCTACGCCGCGGAGGTGTGTGTCGGTACTGGCAGACCAGGGATTGATACGATTACACATATGTACAATGAGTGAGTGAGTTGGGTTTAACGACGCTTTTAACATTATTACAGTTATATCGCGGCGTGTCAGCTTAATGTGGGAGGAAAGCCCGAAGTGATGCAGATCTCAGACGTTTACCACTTCGGTGAAACCCACGAGTAGGGGTATGGTGCTGATAAACCTAGAAACATAATCGGGGCGAACCGGGATTCGAACCCACAATCATAGGTTTCTGGCGTGTCGCAACTCTGCACAACTCTGCGGCGCCTTAGACGACTGGGCCACCCGTGTCCCCCTACACACAATGAAGGGTCACACCGGTGCCTTACGCACCCAATCCTCATCCGTCAACAACGGGCTAGAGATTAGTTCTGCCCCTTTAGAGCCCCTGAGTGAGTGAGTGAGTGAGTTGGGTTTAACGACACTTTGAACAGTATATCACTATGTGTCGATTTGATATGAAAGGAAAGTGATGCATGAGACAAAGAGATCGTAGCTTTAAGTCGATCGTAAGTCTATGTTAAAGTATAGGAGTTAAGGTGGTCGTAGCCCTGCGATCGTTTTGTGAAACTGGTCCCTGGTGAAACCCACAAGCACGTTCATGGCGCAGACAAACCTAAAAGCATTATCAGGCCGAACCCGGATTCGAACCAACGATCACAGATGCCTTAGACGAACAGGGGCGCCTTAGACGAATCGGCTACCGATGACCCTATGTTGTACTGGCATACCACTCGGTTTTCACTGCAGGGATTTGCAAACTTATGAAACTTCAACATGTACAAGTTGACGAGCCCTCCTCAGTCTATTGAATCTCATTTGGTATCAAATATTTACAGGGAGAGCAATTTACAGAAATTCGAAAGCCGGCAGTTGTACAGTTTCAGAGAAGCCCGCTAATGTCTATTTTTCCAAGGGTCAAAGCGTATTCTGAAATTCTCTGTTGCTCTTGATATTATACAAGGCCAAGTAAATCAGCTCCAGTAACGAGAAGCGTCAATATGCCGGGCTTTGTAAGTTATGTGAACGCCGAGCATATAATTGAAATTGAAAGATAGTCGAGGAAAGTGAATTACGGCGAGGAGAATTGGAAACGCGAAATCGGATGCAAAATCAACGACAAACCAAAGTTAAATATAGGACAAAAAAAAGAATAGCTTGCATTTGGATAGCAATAACTTTAGATCGGACAAAAACTAGATCATGTCCCATAAATCAAATGGCTTACAAAAAATGCCTTTCTGAGCTTAATTCATCTGATTTAATGGCTTGGAAAGAAATCATCTCCCAAATGAAATGAGATCCTAGTCGCAATAACAGAACATGGGTATTTGTTTCTCCTTGCCATTTTCATTCCCGGGATCTCGGTTATGTCCTGGAGGTCTGGAGCGCGACCATACTTGCCTGGATATACCTTGGTTTGCGTCCATATAAATCAGGGTGATACAAGCCTCGCGAGACATAGAGAGACCACGGGGATTCCGTGATGGGGATATCAGTGTTTTATGAGCACACTCCATAACTGATCAACCATCAGCGGTGTCAGGTTGACGTCCTTGTCCATAGTAGAGTGTCTGCGGCATCACCTTGAACAATGACCTTCCTTCACCCGTGCCTTTCGGGGCTGCGGTGGTCGTGTGATCTCATTGGTCGCTTCCCACTTTTCGAAGTTGCTTCCCTTAGTCATTGCAGGCTGTGCTGGTCGTGGGTTTGAGTCGCGGTATCGTACTTCTTATGAACCTCATCCTTGGGAAAGTCTTTTTAGCTTGCCGAACTAAGGTCTTTCCAATTAGTTACTGGCCATTTGGGGTGGGTGGGACGTTTTTAAAACAAAAATAATATATCATTTCAAGCGTAAGTTAAGTCAATGCACTTAGAAACGATGAGTGGTAGATACCCGGTGTACGTAATATTGAGTACAGATGTGTGTTTAGAAATAGTATAATATGTGCATGTTGCACCTTTGGAACATAACAGGTTGAGATAACGTAACGTTCAGACTTCTGTATTTGGGACAATATGGACATAAATAGCCATTAATACATTGCTCATGGCGAGTATGTAATTTAAAAGATGTAGTATGCTCTCATTGTTGCCATATACATGACTGCGTGAACCGCCTCCGTTGTCAAGTGGTAGAGCGTCCGCCCGGTCGCGTCATACGAAAAGATTTTTGTTACCCTGTCTGGCGCTCGGCATTAAGGGGCTAAAACAAGGACTGGTCGGCTCGGAGTCAGTATACTGTGTCTGAGAGGGGTATTCATGTTAAACTGCGGCATGGTATCTCAGTGAGCTAGCACTATAAATCGGCATCAGTCCGGACTAATACAAACAGCGACACACATGCACGTGCATGCACGTCGCTATGCAAGTGCAATAATCTTAAACGCGACTCTAAACCCAATTACACCTCCCCTCTTCATGAAAATTTGACAATATCATCCCTTCCAATGCAGTGATTACCTCCCTTATCAAGCTGTAGTGTTTACACCATGCATCAATTATCCAGGTGCCAACTGAAGCCTGGCAACTCTCAGCAATGGCTTTAACAGATAGAAACAAAAAATATTTTTAAACGATAAGCTGATGTTATCATTAAATACAAGATACCATCTGAAAGATGATCCATTTTTCTGCGTGAGTTGGCAGCAATAGTCAAGCAAGAATAGACATCCAGCATTGGTTCCACACATTGTGCCATTTTATGAATAAAAAAGTCTCCGCGAGGGAACGCTTGAACCACAAGACTATCCCACAGCGCATGCAGCTGGAACTACCCCATAGGTCCCAAGAAGTGAAAATGGAATCTAGGGCCTGTTAAAGAACACCTCTCAGGGATCTCTGACAACACATTTACAGTCGAACCTGGAGCAAGAGAGGGTGGAAGAGGAACACTGCCTCAGGCTGTATGAGGAATCCTGTGAGCAGCAACACCGGGTTAAAACGACCGCCGGTCCTGCTGATGGCTCAGACTAGAATTGTAGAGTCAGACCCAGCACATCCGGGGTGGAAATGGGTATTGTCTCCTCGATTGCAGGATTTGCAAAGCCAACTTGGCGTCAACAGATATTTTCCAAATCTTTCATGTATTTAATCAAGGTGCTCAAGTGATTTCATGCACTTCGCGAAGTAGGACCCGTTTTATCACAATATAGAATTTGATTATCTTCACTGGGCGCCGCCATTTTGTTGAAAGCAAATGCAGACAGACATATTGCAAATGCAAGTGATATGAGAGGTGGAATCTACTTGGTCAATAGGAGGGGACATAGAAGGGCGATAACTCGTAATAGCCACTGGTGGCGCTACGATGGAACTTAGAGATTCCAGCCTCGTTCGACAAGGGTGGAAACTGGACTTTTACAGTCAGTTAATTCCCTTGCCTCGGGAAGATGGTACAAGATTTGTGCGTTTGCAAGAAGGTCATGTTGAGGTAACTGACTTGCAGTTCTGGCAGTAAGTACAGCAATATAAATGTCAGGCAGGGTCTCATGACGCTTTTGGGAAGAAACCATCCTGTTTTGTTGTGACTTCTGTATTATTTCCTACTACCTTGATTATACAACCGAGACACTTGTGTGTCTCTTCACAGGTGTCTCGTCAAAATCACAAACATTTATAATGATCCCAGCTCTGTGTGTTAGCCTAAGATGCAAAACTGAACATTTATAGCAGAGTTGATTGTTTTTGTAACCATCTGTATACACAATGTACATCCATCATATTATGAGTTGATTTGTCGGCGTGGTGCGGAAGAGAGTACAGACCCACCACCTGTTCTCGGGGCTCCTCCACATCCCCTGACAAGCGTACATGTAGCTACATATATCATCCCAGTCTCCAGGCTGTAGAACCAAGATTCAATATACATTACGTACAGATCACACCGATCCGTCACTCGAGACTATTGTAATAAGTGAGTGAGTGAGTGAGTTTGGTTTTACGACGCGTTTACCAATATTCCAGCAGTATCACGGCGGCGGACACCAGAAATTGGCTTTACACATTGTACCCATGTCGGGATTCGAACTCGGGTCTTCGGCGTGACAAGCGAACGTTTTAACCACTAGGCTACCCGACCTGCGCTATTGTAATAAGAGCCCTATGAAGTCATAAGTTTGAAATAACTTGAATTATTTCAATATTTCAATCACGGAACAGAAAGTTGTCATGTACTTACTTGTTTTGACGCATTTGTGTTCATTGTCATAAGTGCAGTGTGACGAGTATATATTGTTAAGGGGTACGGTGTTCAGTCTTCCAAGGCGCAGCAATTCGCCGTGCAGAGTTACGTCCCCTGGGCACACGAACCTATGATCGTGGGTTCGGATCCCGATTTGCGCCGATTGTGTTTCTAGGTTTGATAACACCCTACACGTGCTCTTGGATTTCACCAAAGTGGTAAACGTCTAAGACCTTCATCATTTCAGGCTTTTCTCCCACACTAGGCTGACAAGCGGTGATATAACTGGATTACTATTTAAAGGTTCCCCAAACCCAACTCACTCACTCACTCATATAGTGTTAAGATAACTATGATTATAAAAAGTATCATAATGTTCAAACGGTGACGTAAAAATGAAACTATGACTCAACACGCAATACCATTTCACCAGAGTAATAAATCTGTAAATTTCTTATCACAAAAACTTGAGTTGGAATATGAAGATATTATACCATAAGAACTGCACCAACGAACTTCAGAGTCCATATATATTACGCAAAAATAAGAAACTCAAGTGGTTTTACAGGTATATCAATTTGATGCCAGGGTTTGCCTTTTGAAAATGTTTAATGCTTGCTGATAAAACATGGCAAAAGACTCTAAAGCGGTGGTGTTAATAATTTACAGGACTTGTTCAAACTAGAAGGCCTGAATATTATATTCCGTTAGACGTCAAACACAGCATGCCTATTTGGCAATAACGTTATTATCACAATCTGTTTGATATTACAAAGGTTGTAACGCATTACGTTTCTCGTGCTTACGTATGTCTATTCAACATTGCACTTAAGGACATAACTGTATCTAATTCCCGTTATATGGTTATTTCACTCATAACAAATATGTATTCTCAAACGTCAGCTACATATTTATTAGTGTCGCTATCCGCAAATCAACCATTATAATTATCTAAAAAATGCTACTCCAGTCATCGAAACAACTGTTTTGGTAAACAAATTTACGGATTATCTAATCATTTAGCCCATATTAAGCCCACCTCGAGACGTCATTCAGTAATGATAGTCCACAGTGCATTTCTGGTCGTTATGGGAATGTACCAAATGACACCTCTTATACCATATCATATACACTGAAGCACGACTACTTATCTTAGATGACGTCATTGCAGTGAGGTTATTGGGTGCAAACATCAGCAGTTGTCGTGCCCGTCTTCAAAGAAGAAGCTTGATGGTAATTACTGTTATACTTTTGAAAGAGGGGCGGTCGGGTAGCCTAGCGTTCGCTCGTCACGACGAAGATCCGGGTTCGATTCCCGACATGGGTACTATGTGTGTAGCCCATTTCTGGTGTCCCCCACCGTGATATTGCTGGAATATTGCTAAAAGCGGCGTAAAACCATAATCACTCACTCACTTTTGAAAGAAAAATTGTTAAGAATACATCACACATTTTATGGATAGTAACTTTTTTTAATTCTTTGTACGACGTTTTAGAGCTACTTTCTGCTCCTTTCGGGATTGTTATAACACTTGTCCGATGTAGTATTTCTGATTATATTTTTATTTTTTAAAGTAAACATGAATAAACTGACCACGAAAATATCTGATGTTTTGCAATCGCGTATACTGCATGTGCACATGACGGACGCCGTCAATGGGGTGGGACATGATCAATGCTTTTTCGCGAACACAAGGTATTATCACTATTTGATAGTGATTCATAAACACATGGTCATTATGTAGCCGGAATCGTATAATCGACATTGTTTTTGACAGAGATTTCTTATGAATATGGAAAGGGTTTTTTCGCTAATATATTTATAAAACACCAGGTGTCCTTCATCAATAAATCCTTGTTATTTAGAAGACTGACCATCCTTTCGTCAATAGTAAACAGAACCCAACAGTGGCCAGTGGTTGGGGTGTTTAACAGTGAAGACTATTTTACAGTAAATTATTTTTACACAATATTCGTTAATAAAATATTGACAAGTTACGAATAGTACACGTTTTAACAGCAGACAGGAAAGTAAGAATTTTTGTTTTCTAATTTTGGGTTAATAAGGAAATAGTGTTACGTTTATTGTATTCTTAAAGCTGAATATATGAAAGTGGAATTAATCTGCCAATTTGTTTGTTTGTTTGTTGTTTAACGCCGCACTGAGCAATATTCCATCGATATGACGGCGGTCTGTAGATAATCGAGTCTGGGCCTAACAACCCAGTGATTGACATTATGAACATCGACCCACGCAATTGGGATACGATGACATGCACCAACCAAGTCAGCGAGCCTGACCACCCGATCCCGTTAGTCGGCTCTTACGACAAGCGCAATCACCTATTCTGACCATGTTCTTCACGGATGAATCTACAAATTTAAGCGTATCAAAGGGGAACACAAAGTACGTCAATTACACTACCAGTTGTCGGAATTCCATTTTGCGGAAGTATCGGTGTCAAAGTGGGTTAGATCGCTGACTTCTCGGAGAAGTCTGGGTTCGAATCCCTTAGGGAACTCCACCTAAATAAGTACTAGAATTTGTACTTTACTAAGAAAGTGTGATCCCAAATACAACATAATGTTAATTCTTTTCAAGCTATACTTCTCTTGAATTTCTACCTTTACATATATATATCACAGTTTTGTTTAAATTTACTTTCAGGTAGCGATGCAATATCGTTACTTGCTGCAGAAATGCTGTAACATGTTTTTTCGCTCAAATAACCCCCACAATGTCTTCTCTGATACCATGAATAAATATTTACCCCGCCCAGCTCGATCCGTACAAAAACAGACTGTTATGCCGTGCAGTGAGTGTGACCTTATGAATATACCGCAGTGGGAAATAAGATTAGACACAAACGTAACTACAGAAAAAATTCCATATTTTGGGGTCATTCAAAACGCCTTCGGTCAGGGCGGCGCCTTTCAAATTGGCTCATATCTTTTTAAAATGGCGGCCGCATGCAGTAAGGTTGTCGCTATAATCTACAGATCTAATTTGATTTGCTTGGATAATACTTCAGGGCCTTTAATCTCCTGGCTTGAATGATACTGGAATATTGATTCTTGTTAATTCTTCCTAATTCAGATCACACACGGCATTTTCACTTTTCCATATCACCGCCTCCCGTGAAGCCTTGACTTGTGTCTGGAGTTGGACCGCGAGCGAGATGAAAAAAGCGATTATATTCAGAGACGCATTCCCAAACTATCTATTTGATCACGACATCGCCTATATAATACACCATTCTATATTTGGTTGAATACTTGAAACAGACAATTACACTTATCAGAATACTATCAATGTGAAAGATACAGAAAATATGCTACTATCGATGAGATTAATCTTTTCAATATCTCTTTATTAGTGGGCTGAACTAAAAAGTAGGAGATCAAGTAACACGTGCTTCCAGTTGTCTGGTCTATAATCAAAGAGATAAATTAAATTCCACTTAAAAATGCAAACATCGTAGGCGTCTGTAAATATATTAATTGATCGTTCAGATTTAAAATGAGCTAAAATTGATAAACCGGATTAATTGTTAAAATAATCACCTGTAGTGCACAAGAACTTGGATGAAGGCCATTTGAGAAGGGCGTGTGTGTAGACGAAATTTTATTGATTAAAAAGGTCAGAGAAAAATATTTCTCCTTGAGGACAAATGAACTTCAAATAGTGATCACGTTCCACAGGGTGGTATTTACAAGGAAAACCGTCGGCATAATTTGATAATTTGGTGACAGTTTATGGTTCGATGTCAGGAAGCAAGTTATTGCACTAGTTCCCCCAGCAGTGAATAGGTACCCGGTAGGTTGAGATGATAATATTACTGTTAACCTTTTACCCAGGGAGCTGAAATTGAAATTAGCTGGAACTCAGCGCTATATAATTAGATGATTATTACGATAATTGTTATTCACCGCAGTAGCAATATTCCAGTTACAGCACGGCGGCCTGACAAACCTGTGGTTAAAAGTATGATCTACGTACGGCGTCATCGGGATGCGATAACACATTATCAGTGAAGACACAGAGCATATCAATCGCATTGAAAGCAGATCTTAGTTCTCGCTACCCCTCACTTTACAGGTCACGTTAGAACGACCTTTCATCCGACCAATCAGAACGTCGCTTACCAGATCAGGAAAGTGGCAATCGGAAAGGGTTTTCTAATCATGCAACCTCGAAAAGGTTTACACGGGGTATTCCGAACGGCAGTTACGGGTTGTACGACTGATTCCGTCAGAATCATCGACTATCTCTCACTTCAATGCCTTGAAACATTTGAAACGGAAGGGATTTTCAACATACCGTTAGAAGTACTGCTATGCAATCTCGGCCATCTATTTGACATTCTACATTCTGACATTTTCACATTTGAATCGATAATTTGTAAAGCGTGGTCTGGAATGGAGGTCGCCACTTTAAAACTAGTGCCCTAAAGCTGCAGAAAGCTGATTGGCTAATGTCGACCTTGTCATTTCATTGGTCAATGAAAGTTTACGAAAGGTCGTTCTGACGTGACATGTATAGAATATCCACAGATCTTTGTGTAGCGGTAGGGATCCCCAAGATCTGACTTTAATGAGAGAAAGCCAAACCACCGGATCCACAATCTCACCCGTTATTAACATCTGGGATTGAAATATGAACCGATGTTTTATTGAAGGTGTGTGTTTTTCTATTCTGCGTGAATATTAGTACTTATAGGCTGAGGGCACGGGTGGCCCAGTCGTCTAAGGCGCCACGATTCGCTGTGCAGAGATGCACGCCAGAAACTCATGAATGGGGGTTTGAATCCCGGTTCGCCCCGATTATGTTTCTAGGTTTGTCAACACCATACCCGTGCTCGTGGGTTTCACCGAAGTGGTAAAAGTCTGAGACCTGCATCACTTCGGGTTTTCCTCCCACATTAAGCTGGAATACTGTTAACAGCGGCGTTAAACCCAACTCACTCACTCACTTATAGGCTACTGCTCCGTTGCAAGATGGGTACCAGTGAAGTCAATTCAAAATCCTAGTTTATATTATATTATGAGTTGAGCCACACACACCATACAGCTATACCAACTTTCAACATCCCGAGCGTGTGATATCGTGTGTAGAATTAATCCAGTCTAATTATCAATTACAATAATGAAACGAGTCGAGACATCTCGTGTACACAGAATTAGCAATGAATACCCGATAGCCACATCCTCCTTGCAACCGACCATGCCATCATGGTTACTGAGTCTACCACCACAAAAGGGGTCAGGACGGGAGCTGAGTCTCCGAATTACCACAAGCAAACACAAAGATATGGGGCAGGCAAATGTTTGCCGAGACTGTGGGAGAACAGAATCAATGTAGCAACAATGAAAACTTGTTAAGAACGTGGATTGTTATTTCTCCCCGAGTGAGCAGGATATGATTACAAACAGGCAGGACCTCGACAAAGTGATTAATCGTTGATAGATGGGAGATGAGCAGACGATCTGAGCACGTGACATCAGTTCCAGACACACGCTTTCTTGTGCTCTCTCAGATCTGTTTGGTGGATGAGGCAGAGTTGCAGGAACTCTCTCATATTTGTTATTTCCTTTTATTTTTGTCTACCAACGTTTTTTCATAGAACCGGACGTGATCCGACGACTGAGAAGGGAGATTGTCAGACTCAGTGAGTGATATATGCTCAGAATACATTTCCGGCACGGGTGCACTGATTCTTCTAATAAAGCATATACATTCTCCAATCAATGGCCAAACAGTCTTCACTGTGAAGCTGATGGCCATCTACAATGTCCTTTACATTGCTCTTAAAACAAACAACCCTAAACTTTAATATTTACTGAGTCAGTAAGTGGCTAACGGGCGCTCCCAAACAAATCTATTTTAAAAAATAGGGGTAACAAAATACATTCAATTAGAGATACAATCCAAAAACAGTTTTTGGAGGGCCACTTGACTGAAGTCATATCCCGGCACATCGTCTAAATGCTAACGCCCAAGCTCGTATTCTCTCCAAAACCCAACATATCATCTTTTGTAAACACTCCCCCCCCCCCCCCCCCCCCTCAGTAATATATGTGTACTCACTGTAACAATAATCATCATCACCATCATCATCATCATCATCACCATCCAACCCAAGTGACAATAGATGGTATGCCTTCCAGAACTATGGTGCACTGAAGTATACAGTTCTTATAATAGATGGTGTACCTTCCCGAACTTAAGTATACAGAAGCATGTAGTTCTTATAATATACTCAACAACAAAAGTTCCTGTGACACCAATATTTTAGTGTATTTTTCAAACAAGTAAAGTTTGGTTTTCAATATTGTAGTACGTATGGAATCAAGACACAAAAGCACAACTGCTACAGAAAAGCATGCATTCCATGCAAAAGTTGACTTTTATGTAAGCCCCATGCATTTCACTACCCAAGAATGGGTATAAAAACATGTGCGTTAACGGGATTCCATATGCATTGTTTAGCATCGTGCTGACAACAATCACTCAGAAAAACAACAAAATTACGCAATTATTCAACATTACGAAATGCCACGCCTGTCCGAAAATGAGCGTCTGCTTGAAGCAGGATCGAGTCAACGTGATGTTGCAAGACAATTTAACATCCATAGAAACACCATTTGGTTTTATGGCAACGTTGGCAACAGACGAATGCAGTCAGAGACCATCCTCGGAGTGACAGGCCACGCGTAACCAATAATCGACAAGACAAAAGGATTCGAACAACACACCTACGAAATCGATTCCAGCCAGCAACAGTGGCTTCAAGAAGCATCCCTGGCCTTCGACGAATATCTTCATAAACCGTACGCGTACGTCGTCGCCTCAGATGTGCAGGGATTGTCACCATAAGACCCGCCATCTGCAGACGTCCCATTTTGACAGGAGAGCACCGTCAAGCACGACTATAGTGGTGCAGATAGCGCCTACGCTGGACGGCCATGCAGAGGGGACAAGTTCTATTCACTGACGAGTCTCGTTTTCACCTCAGCCACAGCGATGGACGGATTCGAGTGTACCGAGGTCGAGGTGAACGGTACGTCAATCATTGTGTCATAGAAGAAGATCGGTTCGGGGGCGGCAGCGTTATGGTATGGGGTGGGATTACAGCAAGACAGTGGACCCGTTTAATAGTGGTAGAGGGAAATCTGAATGGACAGCGCTACTGCGACGAGATCATCGACCTTGTTGTTCTACCGTTTTTGCGTCGTCATGGCACAGGCATTACCTTTCAACATGACAACGCCCGGCCTCATATTGCTCGACTTGTTCAGGATTCTCTTCAACAAAACAACGTGAATGTCATCCCCTGGCCGGCTCGCTCCCATGATCTCTCACCAATAGAGCACATGTGGGATGAGATGGATCGGCGCCTTCGACGTCAACCACGTGTTCCACAGACACTCCAGGAACTTCGAAACATGCTCCAGCAGATATGGACAGATATCCCACATGACTTTGTGCGACGCCTGGTCCATTCCATGAGACGAAGATGTGTTGCTCGCATCGCAACTAGAGGTGGACACACACGCTATTGATTTGTAAATTGACATTTTGGCATGTTCATGGGTTTTTTTATGAAATCACGCATTTGCCAAGTCAGTATGGCAAATTAAACCATTTGAACACTTACAGGAGTCTTTTATCTGTAGCATACCGAAATTGTTTCACATTTGGTAAAATATAATTTTGCATTAAATCTTATTCAACATTTGTTGTTCAGTATAGATGGTTTACCTTCCAAAAAGTATACGGACGCATATAGCTCTTACAATAGATGGTTAACCTTCCCGAATTTTGGTATACGGAAGCCTATAGCTCTTATAATAGAGGGCTTACCTTCCCGAATTTTGGTATACGGACGCACATAGCTCTTATAATAGAGGGGCGGTCGGGTAGCCTAGTGGTTAAAGCGTTCGCTCGTCACGCCGAAGACCTGGGTTCGATTCCCGACATGGGTACAATGTGTGAAGCCCATTTCTGGTGTCCCCCGCCGTGATATTGCTGGAATATTGCTAAAAGCGGCGTAAAACCATACTCACTCACTCTTATAATAGATGGCTTACCTTCTCGAACTTTGGTATACGGACGTATATAGCTCTTATAATAGATGGTTTGCCTTTCAGAACGTAGGTATACGAACGCATATAGCCCTTACAATAGATGGTTGATCTTCCAGAACTTTGGTATACGGACGCATTTAGCCCTTACAATAGATGGTTTACCTTCCTGAACACTGGTATATGGAAGCATGCAGCACTGATAAATGGTTTTTTTAATACATTTTGTACTCTTGCATGCTAATGCTCGCATCTCTGATAACAAATAACGTACATTCTGCAACATTCTAGACGTACTGAAGCATACATGCTACTTAATGATAAATTATTATACCTTCTCGAACCCAAGTACAGGAAGTATACCACCCTATTGGTAAAGTATGTACATTCTTCAATCTACATATACGGAAGCGACCAGGCTAATTATCATGTGTATAGATTATTTCGCTGATGAAGTCAAGTTCAGTTGGGCTGGAGACTCTCCAAATCTATACGATTAAGTGTTTCTTTTAGTGGATTTATGAAGGTGAACGAGGAACTCTAACTTCTAATAGACTATATACAGAGAATAAGGTCCTGAGATCAAAACTTCAAACTGTGAACCTATTTTGCAAAGATCTTATACAGGTGACATATCAATGGTAAGTTAAAACAATATAACGAAAAGCACACAACATAATATTGCTAATATTATTGAATAAATAAAAATAATATTGATGACTGTATATTACATATTAAACAAACATGGCAAGCATACAATAGGGATAATCGGCTAGGGTTTGAATAACACCAGATCCTGGGCGAGGGACCTTTGATTAATAAATTTGGGTACATAATAATTAACTCTATTTTGTTTCTCACTAAAATAATTTCAAAGATTAAAAGAATATGCTCGTTTAAAGCGACATCAACAATCTTCCGATATATTGACATCGCGATACTGTTTGTGACGTCTTGAACAAAAGAAAACGCAAGGGTCTATTGTGTGCAACGAATGTCATGATATGACGTCATGTCATCAAAGGTCAGACGGAATTTCATTCATCAAAATAAATAATAAAGCTGATGTCTTGATGACAATTATAACTGCACAATCATCTCGGTCCGCGTCCGTATGGGTAATAGTTTATTACTGTTTTAGAGGACATACTACAGTGACCATGGAATAAGTGGCTATCGTAGCCATTTTTAGTAATTGGAGTTGACGTCATGCATTCTCAATAACGTCACAGAATCTTGCTTGAATCAATAGCGTGGCCTAGGCGAGGTCTCGTTTTTCTACTTACTCTTCCAAAGAATGACGGGGTAATCTTCCGAATGGATCAGCACTCGGAATTATATTATCCTGAGTGGATAACTCGGGAACAAACCCCTGAGAGTCTTTTCCGTGTGTCTAATTTCGATAAAATTAAGTTGAATCAAAATTATAGTTATTATAAAATCAGATTGTTTAACTACACCATAAAACGATTGTATTTTTGTTCTTAAGCTTGTACTCAGATATTTACACTGATTCATCATATTAAGATTTACCCTGTTTTAGATTCGGACAATGTTAATGACAGATGGAAGTCGAATCTTCTAGGGATTAATGTCATGGAATCATGGTCATGGTTTTGTTGTTGTTGAATAAAACAAATACAGGTAAAATATATTAAACTAGTTAAATAATATCGAGTAAAAAAAGCAAGAGTGAGTGAGTGAGTGAACTTGGTTTAACGCCGCTTTTAACAGTATTCCAGTTATATCACGGCGTGTCAGCTTAATGTGGGAGGAAAGCCCGAAGTGATGCAGGTCTCAGACGTTTACCACTTCGGTGAAACCCAGGAGCACGGGTATGGTGCTGACAAACCTAGAAACATAATCGGGGTGAACTGGGATTCGAACCCACAATCAAAGGTTTCTGGCGTTCCGAAGGGACGCAATCTGCAGTGCAATACCGAACTGTAGACAACCACCTACAGGCAATGCCGAACTGTAGAAACCACCTAGAGACAATACCGAACTGTAATATCGTGTGATTACATCTATCTGAACACTGGAGTCTAATTCATGCTCAAAAGTAAAGTATAAAAAATGCGTTCTTTGCAAAAGCACAAGATCAACTGCCTCGCTATCGTTCACATTTCAGGACCTCTGTGAAAATAAGGGGCGGAACTCTATTGATCCAAGGTACATAATTGCGACATCGGTAGATGAACTAGACAATAGACGTGCTAGACATCGTCGGTAACCTCCTAGGACCATCTTGTACGTTAGTGGTCTGGCGGCATCGGTCTGGATGAAGGGTAAGAGCGCATCTGCACTCAACCAAATGTCACCGAAGACGTGAGGGTCATGAAGTGGAATTAAAATGTTTAATCAGAGATGTCTAATGCTTCTGTTATGAAGCTGCCTTCAACGATTATTCCTTGAAGTGGGTTGTATAGGAATAAGGTATTCTTATACCTAAATGTGGAGACGAACATTTTTGTATTGTCGTGTGTAAGGAAACGTGTGTGGACTGGTAATTTTGAATAGACTATGTAAACTGATCTCCGCTATTTATGAGATGACTCTATCGCGTTTATATTTTATCACTATGGTAACTGTATGATAACGCTAGTGTTTACCTATATTTGAAACTGTGTGTATTTTATTATCCAGGCGATCAATGTTATCATAGTGGAATCTTGACAATGAACAACAAACACATTGTTATAACACTAACTGTATCATCATCATCAGTTATTATTATCAACGCACATTGTTGCTTCATCAGTGGCCCCGTGAAGATCCGGGGTAGAATATGTCTTCAGCAATCCATGCTTGCCTTAAAATGCGACTATGCTTGTCGTAAAGACGACTTGATGAATAGGGTGGTCAGGCTCGCTGACTTGGTTGATACATGTCATCGTATCTCAATTAAGTAGATGCTCATGATGTCAATCACTGGATTGTCAGGTCCAGAATAGATTATTTAAAGACCGCCGACATACAGCTGGAAGATTGCTGAGTGCGGCGTAAAACAACAAACATCTGTTTCCGCTTCAGTTTCAGTGAACTTGAAACCATGTTATGAATGAGACCCAATTTTGTAATACCCGCTTTGTAATACCCGCTTATCCACATTAATTATATGATAATATTCAAAATAGAGCATTAACACATTCAACTAACTTCGTCATCACCATATGACAAAATATTACGTTAACTTATACAAGTATCTACTATTTAAATGGGGGCACGGGCGGCCCTGTCGTCCAAAGCGACGCAATTAGAGTTGCGTCCCCTAGGCACGCCAGGAACCTGTAATCATGGGTTCGAATCCGGTTCGCCCCGATTATGTTTCTAGGTTTCTCAGCACCATACCCATGCTCTCGGGTTTCACCGAAGTAGTAAACGTCGGACACCTGCATCACCTCAGGGTTTGCTCCCACATTAAGGTGCCACACCTTGATATAACTGGAAAACTGTTCAAAGTGGCGTTTAACCCAGCTCACTCACTCACTACCTATTCGAATGGACGCCCAAGTACAATAAGCAGGGTCCACTCCAACCGTAAAACAATATGTCTTACATTCAATTATTGATTCGAATGAATCATAGCATTTTCGCATGTACATCTCCGTACACAGAAGGCGTGGCAAACGTTGGCAAAGAGCTTTGCACTTCTTGAAGAAGGGGGCGAAGCGCCAGGAGGCACGCCCTATCAGAAAGGTATCTAAATCACGCATATGACTGCAACGATGTCTGTTGACTGTGCACAGAAGAAAAAATATGAAAAGCAATTAGATCATCGATCTGCAGGTAGCTGTTCTATAGCCCGTCCGACAAGAACAAAGCTTTCGTATATGATATCAAAAGGCATTGCTAATCTCGTCCTAAAGTCAACAATTATTGTGTAGGCATTGTTGTGGAAGAAAGGAGTCATTTAGGGGGGTATTTTTTTAGGATGATAAGTTGATGTTAACAAGTAACATTAGTACGTGGTTTTGTGCCAACATCAAAAGCAAACAACGCCGGCATGGGATCGATTCGGAGGAAAATGTCAGAACGTCACCCGATGCGTGATGTGTGCTGGGATGCCATATGGGTCCCGGATAATGATGCTGAATGTCATCCTCAGTTGCAGATATGTAACAGAGAGGATTGGTGATAGTTTTGAGTTTATTGCCATTTTACTGGCAGTAATTATGCCACTTAGCCTTTGTCTATGATATTGCCGTGTTCAGGATGATATGTCTTCTGTTGATGCATATGCTTAACAACGTTTCGACGTCTGTCGACGTGTATTTTTTAGCAACGTCACGCCCGATGTCGACGTATATGCCGTAACAACGTCAGGCCCACTGTCAACGTAGGTACAGTTACAACGTCAGGCCAACTGTCGACTTACATGCAGGAGCAACATCCCGCCGACTGTAAACGTGTATGCAGTAACAACGCCACGCCCACTGTCGACTTACACGTTGTAATAAAGTCATGCCATCTGGCGTCGTGCATGCAGTAACAACGCCACGGCGACTATCGACGTGTATGCGGTAACAACCCCACGTGTCAACGTGTACACAGTAACAACGTCACGCCTACTGTCGACGCTTATACAAAAACATCGTCACGCCTACTGTCGACGTTTAAACAATAACAACAAATATAGATTTTCGCCCGTATATGTGTATTCACCATACTGTTTCACTAACAAATTACTAAACAATGACTAAGTCAATTTTTCACCCCAGAACACTGCAATCTGTCAAAATTATTTGAAAACATAATTACATTATTTGAACATTTGGGCTATATATCACCACTGTCATCATATAGTATCCCAGACAAAAACAATCCGAAACATTTCACAGTTGGAAATGATAATGGAAAGGCAAGCCGACGACTCCGCAAATGTGAAGTTTTGGGGTGAACACCGTTTCTGTAAAACCATCCGCCATGTACGCATCTCGTTAACTTTATTTATCTCAAGGAGGAGATACGTTATTCATAGTTCATTGTATTAGTTCCCCGTTCAAATTCAATAATGCCTTTGAGAGTCGTTTTTAAATCTGAACAAATGATAATTGTATGTAACTGAAATGGGCGCAAACAATTTCCGTCTAGAAAGTGACATTCCTAATAAATAAAAATGCAAAAACCTTTCCATAATCTTAAGGAACCTGTCTGGCTGCTTGTACCGCTGATTACATAATGCTACAGATGATTTTATAGTTACCCAGCCGCAGTTTAACATGGATATACCACTCAGACACAGTATATAGACTCCGAGCCAACCAGACCTTGTTTCATCACCTTAAAGCCAAGCACCAGGCAGGGTAACAACAAGTGCCATCTTTTGATATGATGAAGTAGGGGACCGCCGACCTTCAGCTCTGCACCGAGACGTTGTGCCCACTCCCCGGTGCATCGCGGAGGCGGTCTTGGGTCTGTGAGTCGCGTTGCACGGTTTCGTACATGGTCTAAGAATTTAGGCAAGAGGGGAAGTTAAAAGTGGATTGGATTTTTCATTGATAATAATTAGATCAATCGTATAATTACCAAACGAACGCGTCTGATTAATATTGTTCAATAAAGCTGTCAATAATCTAACTTTTTATAAAAGCAGAAAAAGAACATCGGATTCTTCATTACAGCCAAACAACAGTCATATTGAAAAAAATGGGTGTTCTTTTCAGAAGTACATAGAGCCGAAACTCGTTAGCTCGAACCCCGTTATCTCGAACCCCGTTACCCCGAACCCCGTTATCTCGAACCTCGTTATCTCGAACCCCGTTAGCCCGAACACCGTTAGCTCGAACCCCGTTTTTCGAACCTCGTTAGCTCGATCTCCGTTATCTCGAACCCCAAAATCACGAACCTCGTTAGCTCGAACCCAGTTAGCTCGAACCCCGTTAGCTCGAATGCACCGATATATCGTACCTATTCTCCGGTTTCGACCGCCTCATCGTGTACTAACATATACTTTTCCCCGCTTATCTCGAATTCGATATAGAAATACATAGTGTTATCAGGAACCTTAGACTCTGTCTCAATTTTTTATCAATAACACGAAGTTGGAATTGGCCACATTAACAGTTTTGAGAACATCTGGTGAATTCCCCACACATCGCAGTAAAAGTACAGTGCAATTTAAACCAATTATATGCTCATCTTTTAATGCTGATCATTATTCACAAGTTTAACATCGTCAGCAGACAAGAGTAAAAACATGGCGGCTTTTCCTGGTTACATCAAAAAGTGCAAATCAAAGTCGAATTAAAGGAATGAAAGCCGCATAACGCTACGCACAATATCCAAACTGTGCATTAACACGCATGAAGGGAGAGTGGGACTAAATAATGATTGTTGCAATGCCTAGAAGGTGAATGTACACTGTACAGAATATGTAACTATGATACGTTCACTTGATCGGTCTAAATGTTATCTCGAATCTCCGGATGTCTAGAAGTTAGTCACGCTAGGTTCGAGATCACGTTTATTGGGACCAAAATAAAATAATCGAGTGACCTCATTTGCTTCTTTAAGAAATGGTTTCAGACAAGTTACAACATGAAGTATTGATTTCTGTCTATACAACCATGGGTAAACGGGCTCGGAAGTTATTGGTCTCTCTACTAACTTACAGAGTAGATCAACAGAATGATAGCAACACGTGAATATAACATGTCAGACAAGGATTTAATATGATTGTAAGACGATACTTGTTGCAAATTGCTACATAAAAAAATATTTTCCCAAGGAAAAGCTTTATGAGATAATTCTCTAATGCCATCAGACACAGATCAGCGTTCAGAATGTATTTTCTCAGAAAACAGGAACAGGGGGTATTGATTTAAGTTCCCCATTCCCTCCCAAAGACAGTTCTCCTGGACGTGCTTTTTTCGGGAGAATCAACGTTACCATGGCAATACTTTCTATATCCGAGTTATTCTCATCATTCAAGCGGTCGACTTGGGCGGACGTCTGGTGAACTTTGACGGGAAGGAATTGACAATTTTAGCACTAATCACAAGTCGTAAAGAAAGTCGTATAGTATTGACGACGTGAAATGCACATCGTTTCGAAAAATGTAATTTATTGATGATTTTCAAAATGGTTATACTGAGGCAAAATTAATGGCATTTAAATACCTGCACTTCAACATCTTCAGGGAATATACTGACATTCAATTCCAGCACTCCAGCAGGTGACTTGAGGTTAATTAGTGGATCGTGTTTAAGAACCAAGACTACGAGAGCGTGCTCAGATTTGTCATAATGATGTTCGGTCTGGTATTAACGGAATATACTGGCATAACTTGCGTGAGTGGGTAGTTTGGGTTTACTGCTCATTTTCCCGTCAGGCTAGGACGTACCATTCAGCTTAATACTAAATAATTTTTGAAACAGCTTCATATTGATATAGTGAGTGTGTACGGTTTTACGCCGCTTTTAGCAATATTCCAGCAATATCACGGCGGGGGGCACCAGAAATGGCCTTCACACATTGTACCCATTTCGGGAATCGAACCCGGGTCTTCGGCGTGACGAGCGAACGCTTTAACCACTAGGCTACCCGACCGCCCCTCATATTTATATAGACTTTACACAATGTATTAATAGCATTAAATAATATTATTAGCTGTATTGCATGTGTCCACATTGTCCGCTCATTGATGCTGAACTTAGTGTATTAAACGTACGATTTCAGTGTTTTTCTAATAATGACTTGTACCAACGTTTTTCAAACAGTCAGATTGCAGAACGCAATCCCATATCGAGTGATGAGATATTGACTGCGTGTTGTTCTTTCCACTGATGAAGTTTGTTTGTTTGTTGTTTAACGCCGCACGCAACAATATTCCATCTATATGACGGCGGTCTGTAAATAATAGAGTCTTGACCTGACAATCAAGTGATTGACATCATGAACATCGTTCCACGTAATTGGGAACCCAGACCACCCGATCCCATGAGTCGGCTCTTACTACAAGCATAGTCGCCTTTCACGGCAAGCATGGATTGCTGAAGACATATTCTACCCCGGATCTTCACGGTTCCCACTGATGAAGCAACAATGTGCGTTGATAATAATAACTGATGATGATGATACAGTTAGTGTTATAACAATGTGTTTTGTTGTTCATTGTCAAGATTCCACTATGATAACATTGATCGCCTGGATAATAAAATATATTCTAAATAAAACACACGTATTTCCTGCATCGTTAAGCAAACTGGTAGTGCCATGGTGTAACGACCTCTATATGACGACACGTGGTCTCTGGTACGACGACTGGGAAGGTTGATGAAGTGTGTCAATGGTTCTTTAGCCATGAGCAATCAGAGAAGGTTTGTCCGCTTGTACTCTGTGTTGCCTAATGAAAACTTGGCCAAAAAGGACAACGCTATTTGAAGAAGCAATCAATGACACAGTCGTTTAATTTGTCGGTCGAAAATGCCTCATTAACTGATTAGGCAACAGGAAAGATCCCAGGAAGCGAAACAAATCGTTGGGAATGCAGAAAGGCCATAACAGCTGTAAAGCCTTTGTGGATTAAAAACATTTTTTGTGTTAAGCTCTTTTAAGCAGTAAAAATAACCATAGTACAACCATATTGGAAGTTGAAAGAGAGGTCAAACTGGTGACCTCAGCGATACATTCCCCTTTTAAAGAAGGACGATGTTCCATTAGTTGGAGTGCTTTATATAAAATTGAATCATTTGAACGATTTGCCTTTGCATGTGTTTGTGACGGGTGCCACCGGTGGGGCAGGATACGCTCAACTTTTCGCGAACACCTGGTACCATCACTATTTGATTGTGATTCATAAGCACATATGTATTATCAACTTTGTTCATATGTTCCCGTGCTTATTCAGGTGAACAATTGACATGCCTTTGCATGTGTTTGTGACGGTGATACCGGCGTGGCAGGATTTGCTCACGTTTTCACGAACACCTGGTATCATGCTCACGATATAGTCGGAATAGTACACTGGACTGTGGTTTTAGGAGATGATTATGGACACATCGCTTGTATTCATATTATATGCTATCTGTGTGTGTGCCCTATTTACCGTAAACAAACATTTTACAACCATCGTTTGTTATATTTTGATATACAACATCGTCCCTTTTAAGGATTATTTCTCTACGAGGAGAAAGCTACCCATACATAGTGTCCAGGCTCGTATCATGCCTGGCCTACGTTAACGGTCTACAGCCAAGGGCAGACACCTCAACGCCATAATGCATGCATTATTTTAACGGTCGTAATCTGTGTCAGGTAACAAAGAAACAAACAAACAAACAATGCACATGGTGTGAGTGGCGCGTTCTAACAAGAGGGCTTACCCCTTTTGCGAACACCTGGTGTCATCACTGATTTTCAGTGACCCATTCAGTTTTCAACGTTATTTTGCCTTTTACCCCCAATGGAATCTTTTTCGAGGGATAATCGAGACTTGTTATCCTCTGCTGCTGGTATTTTATATTATACATACACGTGCTTGTAACCATTCATTGCTCTGAGTTTATAATTGTTGTTCACAACAAACTATCAAATTTTCAGCACTATTGGAAGATATCTGGAGAAGTCAAAACGATATGAAATAGCATTAATGTACGTATTATGTTGCCCTTTGAAGCTTAAAAAAGGCAAACTCTACTGATCACAAATACCCCCAAGGAAGCATTTGGAAAGAACGAGATCCATTAATCACTCCCATAGAGTGTGTATTACTTGTACTGTGGCCAAGAAAGATTTGCGACCAATGGGCCATGTGGGCTCCATAGAAAGGAAATGGTGCTACCTTGTACATTGGGTATGACTGCATTTGCCAATGTGTGAACATCCGAGTGAGTAATGGAATCGTGTGTATGGACCGCCTCCGTGGTCTAGTGGTAGAGCATCCGCCCGGAGAGCGGAAGGTCCGGGGTTCGATCCCCGGTCGCGTCATACCTAAAGACGTTAAAGAATGGTACGTGTTGTTACCCTGTCTGGCGCTCGGTATTAAGGGGCTAAAACAAGGACTGGTCGGCTCGGAGTCAGTATGTTGTATCTGAGTGGGGTATTCATGTTAAACTGCGGCATGGTATCTCAGTGGGTTAGCACTATAAATCGGCATCAGTCCGGACAAGTACAAGCAACCACACAAACACACACACTTGCATGCACGTCGCTATAATCTTGAACAAGTGCAATAATCTTGGACGCGACGTTAAACTCCATTTCACCTCAACTCAAATGCCTTGGTTTACACAAGCTGAACGTAACCTCCGCTTACAATTTGCCTTGGTTCACATAAGCTAGATTTGTTTCTCTGTAGTATATGCCAGCTACCTGACTAGCCAAAATGCAACGGTGGCTTGAGTAAAGCTACATAGTATATGATATAATTTGCCGAGTATCCAATCTCGCATGGGTTTATGCTACATATGTCATGGTTCACAGTACTTAGAATGCAATGGAACCTTGAGTGTGCTTACGTGTAACACTATTTGCAATGGTCTCATGGTTTGATGTTAAAGACTACGAGTTCACAGCCAGGGCGAAAAGAATTTACTTCAAGAGAACCCCGTGAAGATCCGGTTTAGAATAGTTCCACAGCAGCCCATGCTTGTCGCAAGAGGCGACTAAAGGGATCGGGTGGTCCGGCTCGCTGACTTGATTGATGGATGTCATCGCATCCCAGTTGCGTACATCGATGCTCATGATGCTAATCACTGGATTGTCGAGGGCGTACTTGATTTTCTACAGACTGTCATATAGCTGGAGTATAATAGGGTGCGGCATTAACAGTGAATTACGGTACCTCATGCATTGAGTTTTATAATATTTTCAAACGATTCACATTACTAAAATTAGGAACGCTTGACATTTAATCGATGTCAAAGACTGTTATAAATAATGCATTAATGGAACACAGAAGGTGTTGTGCAACAGCAAACCCACACCTTCACGCCCACCACCTTCCCATCACCCACCTTCCCATCACCCGACTTCCCATCACCCACCTTCCCATCACCCGACTTCCCATCACCCGACTTCCCATCACCCGACTTCCCATCACCCACCTTCCCATCACCCACCTTCCCATCACCCACCTTCCCATCACCCGACTTCCCATCACCTACCTTCCCATCACCCACCTTCCCATCACCCGACTTCCCATCACCCACCTTCCCATCATCCATCTTCCCATCATCCACCTTCCCATCACCCACCTTCCCATCAACCACTAAGGTAACTGTAAACCCTGTGCCTTCGACATCAATATACTTCCGCTTAACAGTCGGTTATATTGAGCTTTGACATCAAATGTTGGTTCAAGTCATTCTATCCATACTGAACTTTTCGAAAGCAAATTAATATTCATGATTCTATTTCGATAAGTACGTCGAGGACATCGAAGATATAGATCGGATACAGATATCTCACGTGGGAAGACATGAATAAAGAAGGGTTTGTATCACTGTATTAAATGTTACTGCACTATTAATGCAGATATTACACAACGCGCTGAAAATAGCATGGCATCGCAGGAAAGCCGTCAGTTATTGGTCTGTAGCAGGCATGTACACAGTAACAAGACGTCAGCAGATTAGCAGACCGGCGTGAAACCCTTCTGAGATTCAGAGATTAGCCAGGTGTAAAAATAAACAGTTACTATATGTGGAAAACACAACAGAGCTGCTTGTCTGTGTTTGATAGTAAAGTCAAGGTTATGTAAACTGTGCCTCCTAGGTTTGAGGTAAAGTGTAGGGTTTGCTACACGGGGTACCTTGTACTCGGGGGAGGAAGGGGGGGGGGGCACGAATGGCCCGCGATTCGCTCGCTGTGCAGGCACGCCTGAAACCTATGATTGTGGGTTCGAATCCTGGTTCGCCCCGATTATGTTTCTAGGTTTGTCAGCACCATACCCGTGCTCGTGGGTTTCACCGAAGTGGTAAACGTCTGAGACCTGCATCACTTCGGGCTCTCCTCCCACATTAAGCTGACACGCCGCGATATAACTGGAATGCTTTTAAAACTCACTCACATTGTACTCAGCTGCTGGGAATGTATAGGAATATTAGTCTGGTCGTGGAAAAAAGGACCAAAATATGTTCCTGCATTCTGACGAATAGAACAAGTGAGTGAGTTTGTTTTAATGGCGCTTTATGTGTGTTAGCTAGATGTGGGAGGAAAGCCCAAAGTGATGCAGGTCTTACATGTTTACCACTGTGGTGAAACCCACAAGCACGGGTATGTTGCTGACTGACACAGAAAGAATCAGGTTGAACCGGGCTTCGAACCCACAATCACAAGTTTGTGGCACACCCAGTAACACAATTCAGGGTGAGGAATTGATTGCTGTGTCTTAGACAACTGTGTTACCCGTATCCCCGTTGAAAACAAGAAGTAAGTATATATACTGTGAGTAGTCTTTTACCCTCAGCCTTTTTCCAAACGTATCAGGGGTTGGTTGGTTGGTTTGTTGTTTAACGCCGCACTCAGTAATATTCCAGCTATATGACGGCGGTCGGTGAATAAACGAGTCTGGACCAAACAATCCAGTGATTGATATCACGAGCATCAATCCACGCAATTGGGATCGATGACAAGCATCAACCAAGTCAGCGAGCCTGACCATCCGATCCCGACGTCTATGCAGCGAGGTCATTGGGTGCAAACATCAGCAGATTTCGTGCACGTCTTCAAAGAAGAAGCTTGATGGTAATTACTGTTATACTTTTTGAAAGAGGGGCGGTCGGTTAGCCTAGTGGCACGCCGAAGCCCCGCGTTCTATTCCCTACATGTGCACAATGTGGGTAGCCAATTTGTGGTGTCCCCCGCCGTGATATTGCTAAATATTGCTAAAAGCGGTGTAAAACCTCACTCACTCCAAACGTATCATTTTTCAAATGAAATGCATTTATGTTTATGTCATCACGAGTGCAATTCTGAACACACCGAGCTTTCTAAATTCTAATAAGCCTCAAATAGCTATAACTTCCTCTCTCTGAATGGTTGCCTGTAGACCTACCACCTGAGGCTCAAATGAGAGACTTCAACTTGTGACAATAAATAGCCGATACTCAGTGCAGGACGGCCATGGGTCGATATTAACAGCATCCATTAAAGCGCGACACCATGCAGCTGCATTTGTAATCAGCCATTAGTTGTTTATATGAACTCCAGGAATAAGATATTTGTGTTTCTTTATGTTGGCCTCATTCAGTATTCATGTCATCAGATATTGATATTTGTTCCTTACGAAACTGCAAATACACTTGTGAATTAGAATATGAACGGGTTGTCAAACATGATGTCTGATGCAATTCCCTATTTAGACTTGTGCCGTATGTTTCTATGATTTTTTTAGGTGAATAATTGACTTGCCCTTCCATGTGTTTGTGACGGGTGCTTGGTGTGACTGGATACGTTCATCTTTTCACGAAACCTGGTATTTACTACACTGTATTTGATAGTTATTCACAAACAATCGGAATCGTATATTCCACTCTGCTTTTGTCAGAGACTTCTTATGACTATGGAAAGAGATTTGTCGCTTTTTTTTAATGTATAATGAATAGGGCATGTAAATGTCAAACGAGGATAATGTTCACATCAGACCGAGAGCTCCCTAACTGACCTCCGCGTATGTCTGTAAGACACAAGCTTAATAAACCAGGTCGGTCTGACAAAACAACTCAAAGCATTCCCACAGCACAACTATATAACAGATTGATCACGAATGTCAGACCACCATAGGAGTGCGGAGGTCCTACCGCTGAAAACAATGCCAGGCACAGTTGAGCATTTTTCATGCGGCAGTGCCAATGGTGAAGGTGCCAACCCCTTTTGGTACCCGGATGCTGGTCTCTGTGAAGAGGCATACCTGATGCAACAGTGCAGTCTTGATGGATGCCATGAAAGGTTATGAGGTACGCGGATGCTAATATTTCAATGTTGATAATCATGATCGTTTTTGTTAAAAATCAATAATAATTTACCTCTAAGATTATAAGCACGTATGGCCATGCATTCCATGAACAAATGCCTGTCTAATTTACTTGTACCAGCGGGGGCACGGGTGGCCCAGTCGTCTAAGGCGCCGCGTTTCGCTGTGCAGAGCTGCGTCCCTTCGGCATGCTAGAAACCTATGATTGTGGGTTCGAATTCCAGTTCCAACCGATTTTGTTTCTAGGTTTGTCAGCACCATACCCGTGCTCGTGGGTTTCACCAAAGATGTAAACGCCTGAGACCTGCATCGCTTTGGGCTCTCCTCCCACATTAAGCTGACATGCCGCGATATAACTGGAATAATGTTAAAAGCGGCGTTAAACCCAACTCACTCACTACTTGTACCAGCTGTGTACATTGATGTGACTAAAGATATCTTAAATTGGATGCCAAAACAAATTAAGTGGTATGCCGGATGCCTAGAGAGAAGGCGGGGTTGGCACCCTAATGCTGCATGGTCATACGTTGTGTTTCTTACATAAAACACAGACTACTCATATCATGTTTTGCTCGAAATGCACGAGCAGAACCTATGAACACTAATATGGAGTGCACTGTCCTTGCGTAAACTGTCACTGCACGGGATCAAATATCGACCTCTACCAGGACAAGAATCTCAAGCAATGCTTTAATTGGCATCCCCTTTGTCCCCAGAACGAACTTTACGATCTCCACGTTAGAACGTGTCCATGACAGGAGTGTAATATTAGACACTAACTACCTTCCACTTCAACACATCTACCCCATAAACTATCATCGTTTGGGAAAATAATTTGAATCGTACATTCAAAGAGCACCTGTTTGCCCATCTAATCGCATCATTATCCAACGCACCCAATCCACTCACCACTCAGCACGATTACGAAAGTAATGCCATTTCTTCCTACACAAATTTCGTGACATTTTCCACCTTGGATCAAAGAGCATTCGCCGAGACGACAATGCCTATATACACTAGCAAGTTCCACACTTGGCATTTGAAGAATATATTCTCATAGCAATGGTCAACGTGATCAACCACACAACCTCCATGTCAAGGAGCTGTTACTGTCGTCACCAGCATTCGCAGGGATGACAATGCCTATATATACCAGCATGTTCCCCCTCGGCATTTGAAGAATATATTCTCATAGCAATGGTCAACACATGGCAAGGAGCTGTAACTGATTTAGTCAAACTGTCGGTCACACTGGAGTGAGTGAGTTGGGTTTTAACGCCGCGTTTAACAGTATTCCAGTTATATTGCGGCGTGTCAGCTTAATGTGGGAGAAAAGCCCGAAGTGATGCAGGTCTCAGACGTTTACCACTTTGGAGAAACCCACGAGCACGGGTATGGTGCTGACAAACCTAGAAACATAATCGGGGCGAACCGGAATTCGAACCCACAATCATAGGTTTCTGGCATGCCAAAGGGACGGAACTCTGCACAGCGAATCGCGGCGCCTTAGACGACCGGGCCACCCGTGCACCCCGGTCACACTGGAACGCCAGGGATATTCAAACGTGTCACGCTGCTTTGCAGACGGACATGTTTGAAATAGTCATGGTATCAATACTGATCACAGGGAAAGGGGGGCCCAGTCTTCTAAATTGCTTGTGCAGAGATGCATCCCTAAGGCTTGACAGAAACCTATGATCGTGGATTCGAATCCCGGTTCGCTCCGATTTTGTTGTTTTTTGTCCTGTCAGCTTGATGTCAGAGGGAAGTCCGAAGTGATGCATGCCTAAGACATTTACCGGTTTGGTGAAACCCACGCGAACTGGTACGGTGTTGACAAACCAAGAAACAAACACATCAGGATCATAGGTTTCATGTAAGTGAAGCAACATCGAATTGCGGCGCCTTAACAGCTGGGCATCTTCTAGGCATCTCGTGAGGCACATGGGGCGGTGGCGTAGCCTAGTGGTTAAAGGTGAGGTGAAATGATGTTTAACGTCGCGTCCAAGATTTTGCACTTATATAGCGACGTGCATGTACGTGTGTGTGTTTGTGTGGCTGCTTGTACTTGTCCGGACTGATGCCGATTTATAGTGCTAGCTCACTGAGATACCATGCCGCATTTTAAACTGAATACCCCACTCAGACACAGTAAACTGACTCCGAGCCGACCAGTCCTTGTTTTAGCCCCTTAATGCCGATCGCCAGACAGGGTAAAAACAAGTACCATCTTTTTACGTCTTTTGGTATGACGCGGTCGGGTTGTGGTTAAAGCGTTCGAAGTACCGGGTTTGATTCCCGACATGTTTGAAGCCCATTTCTGGTGTCCCCCGCCGTGATATTGCTGGACTATTGCTAAATGCGGCGTCAAACCATACTCACTCACTCACTCACTCATGCGGCACTTTGGACTTAACTATACTTAAAACACCATACTCTAAACATTACATTTTTTATTATATTTCTTTTTTTATAATTTAATGTAAGTTTCTTGCTCCTACATAGCAGCATGGGCATCAACGTCGAAGGCCATTAGCCCGAATTATGTCTTTGATGGGCATTTAGAAGTTGGGAGAACATGAATACATGACACTTTTTTATGGATAGCAACTTCTTTTATTCTTTGTACGTTTCAGAGCCACTTTTTCTCCTTCATCGGCCCGAATTATGCTACAATATCAAAAACTTTCTTCAAAACGTTTCAATTTTACTTTCCTTCGAACACTTTTAACATCTACCACGAACATAAATTTGCAGGAAGATTGTTTGTGCAAAGGACCATGAGCGAATCTCAGTGTGAAAAAATACCATGCCATCAACAGCAACCCTCATACAAGGAGAGTCCACAATAGCATTGCCTCAACACGTTTTAGTTATACATGTATGTAAGCACGACATTGATACCTACAAGTTGCGCTGCATTTTGTATCTAGCGCCATTAACACTGGTATATGTTCATCCGTTAAACATTAATTAATTCTTTATACGTTCATTATACTAACAAGGTTATCGAGTATAGCTTGGTGCCTTCAACACCTTTTAGTTATACATGTTTGTAAGCACTACACTGATACCTACAAGTTGCGCAGCATTTTGTATCTAGCGCCATTAACACTGGTATATGTTCATCCGTTAAACATTAATTAATTCTTTATACGTTCATTATACTAACAAGGTTATCGAGTATAGCTTGGTGTTATTCTCGAACTGCAGAAAGTCCTCTCATGTCCTCTGTGTGCACAAAAAGACTGCTTGATTACAGAATACAACAAACGAGGAAATCACGCCGAAACGATAGTACAGCACCGAATGAACGGACCCAAATGTGGCTCTTATCAACGTATCCCGAAGCATGGAAGCTCTTTGACTTATTTAACCAGAGAACTGTCGAACATTCGGTCCGCTTGGCTGGTCAGACTAAAGAAATCTGGAATGGCTTGATGGACCATAAGTTAGGGTTAACAACATGGAAAGTTCGGCGGAGGTCGTATCGATCGTTGTTGGGATGTCTTTATCTTTGATTTTAACACATTGTAATGTCCTCCGTCGTTCAAGCACCAATAGGACATTGATTCAGATGTGGGAAACCGTAGCTTTTGTCTACTTCATGATAGATGGAACGTTGTGGTGGCGTTGAACCAAACCAAGTGGAAAATGAAGGGACTGGAATTACGATGTAAAGAATGACAAAGACGTCATTGATTCCTACAGATTTGTATTCATGTTTGAAGGTATAAAGAGTTCTTAATGAAAGCCAGGATTAATCACTCTGGCAGCATGCATAAACAACTAGTAGAACATGGTGCTTGTTAATTTCCTAAGATAGTTCACACTGAGCTGTTGTATCACGTGATTGATTCCTGTAAGTGGATAACATTTCGTCAGATCTTTCATCTTTTGCAAGTATTGGCCATAAAGGTATTGATTCCTGGATCATAAAATCTTACATCTACGATGATGAATAAGACGTGAACATGCAATATAAAAATTCCAATGATTTCTAACACTTCGGAAGCTCGTGAAAGTCAGTGTTCAGTGACATGACACATTTTATAACATTAACGATGAATTGGATACAGGTTGTTGTTTTTATTTTAACACGATCAGATTCATGTGACCGCTGACTATTGCTTGTCACTGGCCCAAGATTCTTAATGAAGATGTAAATGATTAATGAGCTCTCCGAAAATAGACAATCACTTTGCCTTCGCAGTTACGACCATGTACTTCTTGAACAAGCAGAACCATAAAGGATTCTTAAAGGCACCAATGGTTTAGGGTTTTATAGCAGTATATAATAAACCAAAACGAGTGCCATCTCCGACCAAAACACGTGCGTGATGAAAAGTAATAATATAATACACAACAAAACATTCATGTATCAAAGTTCTCCGCCATAGGTGATGATGTTACGGGGTAAGGAATTAAAATTTAATGCATGGCAAATTTAACGGGAGCCAACTACCTGAATATACTACACGGAGCTTCTGCATGGCAAAAGTGAAAGGCTTGAAGCTGCAGAATTATATTTACCATACGTAAGACAAGGCTGATATGCAAACAAAAACAATATTTATTATCAGCTCCGTTTGCATATAGTGGCTTTAGTTTAAGAACGTAAATCGTATGCAATGCAGCACTTTCTGGCACAAGAATAAACATGTTGAAAACGCATCGAAACAGCCTACAATAAAGGCAGATGGATATAATCAAATAATATAATAACATTAAGGCATTAAGGCATACTGTACACGAACAAGTCTACGGAGTCAACCACCCCTACGGCTCCATTGCGTGGATCGATGCTCATGATATCGAGCATGGTCCAGACTCGATTATTTACAGACCGCCGTCATATAGCTGGAATATTGCTGAGTGCGGCGTTAAACAGCAAACCAAACCAAACCAAACCAAAAAAAAACAAAGAGGAACAGTTTAAAATGGCGTCAATGTATCATCACCAGAAAAATAATGTTCCGCTACACTTGTATATGTAACAAACTAATGGTTATTTGACACTTTTCATTGAAGTTTTCAACACTTGTTCTAAGTGGATAATCGTGCAAGGATGACTGGAATGCTGGCAAAGAAGCTTGATTGAGTCTTGATTTAAATAAGTTAAATTAATATCATCAGCGGTCAGGACTTCAACATGTGTTCTGTTCAGCAATAATGTTTGTGTGTTGTTTAACGGGATCGGGTGGTCAGGTTCGCTGACTTGGTCGATGCATGTCATCGTTTCGCAATTGCGTGGATCGATGCTTATGATGTCAATCACTGGATTGTCTGGTCCATACTCCATTATTTACCGCCGTCATATATCTGGAATATTGCTGGAGTACGGCTTTGAACAACAAACACAATTATTGGAACAGCTGCCACAAGATTATATCACTAAAAACAAATATATAACGAACAGGCCGTATTTGACAGAAATCTCCAACAAAATAACATTTAAACCACAAAACACATGCGCAATACCAGAAACGTCAATCATTCTGCAATTTATCATCCTAAACATTTGATCGCTAACCATACTTATGAATCAATAATTATCATGGTATGTACAAGCTGAACGTTTCTTTGAAGCTGTGTAGGTAAGTAGCTTGAAAGTGATTGGTATTTTAGCACAGGTATTTTCAAAAGACTCTGAAGGGTCGAACGTTGATGTTTGTTTGTTTGTTTGTTTGTTTGCTAGTTGTTTAACGCCGAACACAGCAATATTCCAGCTATATGACGTCAGTATGTAAACAATCGAGTCTGGACCAGACAATCCAGTGATTGATATCAAGAACATCGATCTACACAATCGGGAAATGCGATGACCAAGCCTGACCACCCGATCCCGTTAGTCGCCTCTTACAACAAGCATTGTTGCTGAAGACCTATTCTAACACGGATCTTCACGGGTGACAATGATGTAACATAAAACAGACCTAAATAGCACTCGGAGAGGTCAGTGGAACACAGAACTGAGGCAAAGTATATGATAGCAGCCAGCGCTACGTCTGTGCACTGTATTCATAACAGTTGAAAAAATACTACTGCCTTGATGCAAATTCTCCGACAAACTTCTTATCATTTTGCTTGAACTTTGGCAGCTATCAGCGTTTCTGTTTCACACGTACATGTATCCAACGGATGGGCGTTGCACTGCGTACATAACCACGGGGGACTGGGCTACTTTCAAGTACGGAACGAAACAAATCCAAATGTTTCCAGTAAGCATGATCATCCTGATGATTTTAGTTCGTCTTTTGTAATACACCGTGTCAATCGGAAAATGAGTCCTTGAGGAAAAAACGAAAAAGGATTAAAAATTGAAGGGTTTGATAATATCAGTCAATTACCAGAAACAGTCAGATACGGCAGGTAAAAATGAATGTGATGTATATCTTAGCATTAATAATCGTAAACATTTCATGTCCATGTTTCTGTAACTACGTGGTCTTAATTTGCAATAATCCAAAATGGCGACACACATGCTATAGATTTAAAGTAACCTCTCCATTTTCCCGCCTTCAGGGCGGGGAAGGATAAAAAAGGCACAGAGCAAAAATGTAGTCTTTTCAATGCACGTTTACTATGGTCTTAACGCTTCATTTTATTAAAACCCATATATTTATTCGTTTATTCTATCCCTCACGCTGATTGTTCGCTTTTCTTCAATAATCCATGTATGATTTCGTATTTACAGTCAAACAGGTGCCGATCTTGCGGTTGCCTCGAAGTGAAAGTTTGGTCCCTGCGTGTTCCTTCTTTCTTCATCATTTTCGGTGTGTATTTAGTATTTACGTATATACCCTTCAACTTTGACACAACGGTGTTTGACGTATTTCAAATTGTCATTTATTCAATCATTGATGTATTTATGTGTTGGTTGCTTTGTTTGTAATCTGAGAGATTCCAAGGGTCGTAATCTCATTCACGTCTAGCTGTAAGGGTTAAACTTGCAGACAGGGGACTTAGCATGCACATTGAAGTAACCAAAATACCTCAGACAAAATCAATGCCATAAAACCCGAGTCTATATGAGTTATTCTATAAAGACTAACACATAACTAAGGTGTCCGAGACCAAGGCCTCTGACGATGACACACAAATGGAAAGATGAATAATTCAGTGATTGGTGATTGGTTGAAGAACAAGTGTTTAAGTTAGGCTTGAGAAACGACATAGTGACTTGCTCTGTGTTAATGATTTATCAAGTCATCGTCTTAAGATAGCTTGTAACCAAGATCGATCGACGGACGTTGGAATCCCCTGGCTTTATAACAACATTTGATTAGTCAGGATGGTTGATCTTGTCTTCTCTCACGTCCGCGCGGCTCAGTCGGGATGTATTTGATTCTGAGCAACGATATTTTTTCAACCTAGATTTGCCAGGGGATATACACTATACAGAAACACACGTTTTAAAGCTAATTCTCTGAAATCATGAATCGTTAAGGGTCAATCCAGAGCAATAAAATAGGAAAACATTAAAATGAATGCATAAATTAGGATATATACTGCCGGGAAAAAGAAAGTATACACTTAACAACTGGATGTGACCAAAATTTCAAACGTTAATATATCAAAACGTAACTAGGCAGTAAACAGTCTCCGAAACACTGCAAAGGTAAGGTCCAAAACACAGCTGTGATACCCGCATCAAATACATCACCGTCGAATAGCCATTTTTAGATGTATACGTTCTTTATCCCGCAGTTTATCTACAGCAGTCGTTGATACTGTACTTATATATCAACCAGAAATGGGTATCTGATAAGCCGTGAGTTAGTTTCAATGCATCTATACAATATAATCATTTTCTTGAGAACAGTGTTGATATTCCCTATAGGTTTTGAACCCATTCGTTCAAATAAGCTTGGAACCAAACAAATGAGTCAAACATCAACTGATCATGAGAAAAACTTGTTAAAAACTTAATGTCTTTTAAGCACTATACCCAGGTGGCCCAATACCAGGATTTTAATTTTAACAAATATTATCTCGAGAACGTTTAATGCGTTTGTTAATCAGATTCTTGCCTTTCTTAACATCGTTACAACGGTTGACTAATCCAACGTGGTTCCTACGATGAACCCGCCAGCTGAGTCAACACCACCTGCCTCCACACCCCATCCTTCTCTTTGGCACTGTTCCTAGGGGGAACACAATAACACAACTAATCTGAACAGTGATGGGAGACCGGCAGTCGAATCCGGCTGATCCCCTGAGAAATCACCGGTTATATCTGTCTGACGGTCGTCATATAAAGGAGGGTGACATGCTGATACAATATTTGATTAGGAGAAAATTTGATCCGTTGTTACAGGCCTGCGTAACGTAGTTTAGGGGTGAAATCTCAGGTCTGGCGTTTGTTGGTGGATTTGGATCAAGAATATCTGATGGCAGGAACAGTCAATATATTTCTCGTTACGTATACCCTCTGGAGTTTGAATTAGTTCTTGCGTTTGGACGAATATGCACATTTTACTACCGTTTGTGTGTATTGACTTTGGATAAATCAAGTGACGCATCACACAATGGTTTTGTGTTGTTTAAACTGATTTTATATGAATACAAACACGAAAGCGAATTTTCCATTTATGATTGATTCCTTTTGTTCTGTTCGTCAGGTTGTCGAAGGGTCACATTCATATGAAAGTGAGGAATAACATACAGAAAGTAACCTGTTAACAAAAACACCTTAATACGTACATCAAAGACCTTTTGTTTGGAAACAATTGTTCACTTATACGGTCCGAGGGGGAAATGAATATTTGATAAGAATAATAAGGTTAATGCTGATCGATGATCGTTTCTCGTTTTGGATCAATATTTGCCCTTGCATTTTGCAATATTTATAAGGGAGTTGTGTATTTGTTCGTATATGGTGTCAAGACATTTATAATAAGATAGTTGCGCAGTAGTAGTAGTAGCAGCAGCAGCAGTAGTAGTAGTAGTAGTAGTAGTAGTAGTAGTAGTGGTTTTGGACAATATATTATTTCGCAAGGTACACGTGGTCGTGCTCAGAGCAGACACGCCATCCTGCAATCCTGGACAATATATCCTGCAGGTACACGTGGTCGTGATTGTAGCAAGCGCACTACATCCTGCAATCCTGGACAATATATCCTGCAGGAACACGTGGTCGTGATTGTAGCAAGCGCACTACATCCTGCAATCCTGGACAATATATCCTGCAGGTACACGTGGTCGTGATTGTAGCAAGCACACCACATCCTGCAATCCTGGACAATATATCCTGCAGGTACACATGGTCGTGATTGTAGCAAGCACTACATCCCGCAATCCTGGACAATATATCCTGCAGGTACACATGGTCGTGCTTGTAGCAAGCGCACTACATCCTGCAATCCTGGACAATATATCCTGCAGGTACACATGGTCGTGCTTGTAGCAAGTGCACTACATCCCGCAATCCTGGACAATATATCTTGCAAGTACACTTGGCCGTGCTTGGAGCATGCACACCACAGTCTGCAAGTAACCATTACACCAAGAGAACGAGAGCGACAGGACCTTGTGTAACCCAATGAGCTACATGTAGTTGATTTTACATCATCAGTTAACAGCTGGTGTATAAAACCAGCGGAATACATTAACGTGTTTCAACAAAATGTAAGTGTGCCGTCACTTGATCATCTGGTTTGTTTTACAGACCGCCGTCGCGTGGCAGGAATACTCAGTTGCGACGTTGTTCAACAGGATACACTTTTTACTGCAACTTGTGTGAGTTGAGGGTGCTACTGGGGGGAGGGGGGGGGGAGGAGGGAGGGGGGAGGGGGGACATGCTTACCCTTTTCGCGAACACCAGGTGTCATCATTTTCAGTGATCCATTTACGCCCAATGGATTAGGTTTCCCTGGCATTGCCGTTTTATATTTACTGATTTTAGGATTCGACATTGAATGCAAATTCAGCGTAATTGTTCAAATTAATTGAGCTACACGCTGCATCCAATGGCATCAAGTTGTCTTTCACAACATTGACGCATGGCAGCCGCACTGTATCTACTGAAGGATCAAATTCAACATTACAAATGATTTAAGTAATCCTCTCCCTGGAATTGGTTAAATACGTCATGTTTGATTATCTGTGCCATATATTGATTTTCCTCAAATGTTTCCTGTCGATCTACTTTAACAACGATCTGGCCGATTAAAATGCATTAATAACGTAAACATTCATTTTCTACTATAAACAACATGGCCGGAGAGACCGAGGCAGGAGCTCAATAGAAAATGGTCAATAACTCCCTTTGTCGGTGAACTGACGTAGTCAACTCTATGCCTTGTGCGGCTATAAGTAGGTTCTTTATACATTAAATCAATAAGTAAAATAAATACCAAACGTACAAGATGTTGTCCTAAATCAACGCAAGGCTCTTCACGTGTGTATTGTGTTACACAGTTTGTACAAACGGGTATTACCATCACGTATAGAGTACAGCTTAGAGTTGTGCTTCCTTAGCGTGGGCTGGGTGGGACTTTGGTTCAAAGAGATCCCAGCCCAATTACTCTTTAATCCAAGTACAATGCCGTCGAAAAGAAAGTTCCCACCTATGTTTGATGGTGGCTAAAAATGTTGACGTATTTGATACGGATGTAATAGCTGAATTTTGGAATTTATGTTTGCAGGGGCTCGGCGACGGTTTTCAGCTTAATAACTGTTTGTAAACGTTTGTAATTTTTGGGGTCACATCCGATTTTCAAGTGTAAACTTTCTTGAGCCTGGCAGGTCAGTTATGCCATTAAATATGTTTAATCCTATAGGTTGTACTGTATTATAACCGAATTTGACGTATCCGCAGAAAATTACCTAAACTAAATACATGCCCCTTTCCAATGAACGTTCCACCTCCACTCTAATATATACATCCCCGGCCGCGTCAGACCAAAAGACGTTAAAAGATGGTACTTGTTGTCACTCTGTCTAGCGCTTGGCATTAAGGGGCTAATACAAGGACTGGTTGGCTCGTAGTCACTATACAGTGTCTGAGTGGGGTATTCATGTTACACTGCGGCATGGTATCTCAGTGAGCTAGCACTATAAATCGGCATAGTACAAGCAGCCACACAAACACACACACTTACATGCACGTCGCTATATAAGTGCAATAATCTTGGACGCGACGTTAAACCCCATTTCACTTCACCTCTAATATATTCAAGAATCATTGCTTAACCAGATGCATCATCTCGATTAAAGAACACGCTTACGAAGTAAAGTCGATTTATATATATAACTAAAATCAGTGGTCTCTTTGAGCTCGTTATAACCGTAATTTCCTGTATCTATGATACTGAATAAACCGAACAGTAAATACGCTGATCCTGCTTCGACTGAGCAGGATGTCTTTACGTACACCTTTTCTTTATACCCCAGCAAACACACAAGTGTTGAAATACACGACATGTTTCTCCACATTTGACGACAAGACTGGGGCATCTCTTGACATGATTCTCTTCAACAGCGCTTTGATCAACAGTCTCTGTGGATTGTGAGCACATGTCAATGTTTGTAAACTAGACCAAATTATGAATGCAAACATCAAACATCCATGGATCCCCTTAATTGATCACTGCTGACAGCATTGGTGGCTGGGAACGTGACATGAAGTGAACCATGGGGCCTTATGATAATATGTGATAGGGCTGATTCGGATGGTTTCAATCTGTCTTTAGTCACAGGATGGCGTCGGGAAAATGAAACCTCGCAGAGTTTCATCGAGGACTCAGTGAAAACAGGTTTCCCATAACAACCTTGGCTAAATGAGTTCTCGATGGAGTTCCAGTTTCCAGTTCGTAGCTCACCCTATACAACGTTTTGGTGTCATCACTATTTGATAGTGGATTGGATTTGATTGGATTGTTGTTTAACGCAGCACTCAGCAATATTCCAGCTATATGACGGCGGTCTGTAAATAATCGAGTCTGGACCAGACAGTCCAGTGATTAATATCATAAGCATCGATCCACGCAATTGAGATCGATGACATGCATCAACCAAGTCAGCGAGCCTGACCACCCGATCCTGTTAGTCGCCTTTTACGACAAGCATAGTCACCTTTTACGGCAAGCATGGGTTGCTGAAGACCTATTCTACCCCGGAATCTTCACGGGTCATACATACATGCTTATGATACAGTCGGAATCGTACAATAGACCTTTTATTATTATGGAAAGAGTCGCTTTTAATTATTTAGACATGATTTGCAGGGGACAGCTACGTGAATATAAACGGGGCATCCACAACCTTCGTTCTCATCATTCGTTGTGATGCATTTGTGATGCATGGGTAGCACAGTTACGCTCCGTCCGTACAGCGCTTAGGTCACAAATCAGATGAAGTTAGGCAACGTTTGTGGCGGAGGGTAGTTGGATGGGTGACTGTGGTCGGCAGCTTGACTCAGAACCCACCAAGAACTTTTCGTGGAATGTGTAAACTCAATAATGCAGCCTTCTGTATTACCCAGACTGTCAGAAGGGCTGTATACCTGGCACCGGGTACTCTCTCAATGTCAGTCAACAGATTGGGACGTACCAAACCTAAGGCACCGAGAACACCGAGTCGGACGAATTGGTACTTGGGATGCAAGCGTGACATTTCGTAAGAAAGGTCCGCATATTTGCCATGTTTTTCCTGAATCTTGTCAAGATCGACACAATTTTATGGATAACAACTTCTTTAATACTGTGAAAAGCGACGTTTCGGTATACCGTTGTCAAGCAAGACTGAATCTTGTCAATCACATTAGTGACAAAAGGGGTAGAAAATTCAATGCTATAAATGATTTCACTGGATTTAGGACAAGATCAGGTTTATTGGCCTAGATAGGTCTGAGGCTGTATACGGGCCTATTCCAAAGAATTTTGTATTTGTCATTTTCCATGACGCCCTCAACATATTCTGGGTCATATCATGGATGGACCTCTGTGTGAAAACCACAAGAATGGCGAAGTATATGAAGGCCCCGGGTGAGTGAGGGAGAGTGTATAGTTTTACGCCGCTTTTATCAATAAGTATTTCTCATTGTATCTCCATAGCTCTATTCGTCCTTCATGATATCAAGCTTTGGCTAGTCCGGCCCAAACTCGACAATGATTTACAGGCTTAGGTCTATAGGTGCAATATTGCTCACGTATGTCACTTGGTAAATCATTTACCTTGTAGTGTACAGCGTCAGTAGAACGGTAAAGGTTGCCTTAAAGTCTCCTTACTGGTCGAAGTCAGAAGAACATGACCAGAGAGTAAAATATGTCAAATAGCTCTCATGCATGTCACCGAGCTAAAACACCTGATCCATTAACTTGTCTTTACAACAAGCAAAGTTGTTGGACACCACCAATTCTAACCAGGGTGTGAAAGCCAATCATTTTGTGGACACCCAAATAACATTCTTTTCATCTTCAATTAAACTAGCAAAGTAAACGTTTGCTTCTGCATCTTCAACATAACAATTATACAGAATATGGTCTTGTTTTATCCATATACAATAAAATGTATGTCACTAAGATCAATTTCAAGTTCTTTATTTTGAGGATTTGTTGTCCAAATATATGATGTTCAAACAGATTATTTCGCTGGCCTGTGCTTGTCCCGATGACAGTGTTCCAGACAGCAACGTGGAATGCCAAAGAGTGGACATCTTACTTGATGGTTATTCAGCTCCATGCTCTTCACATTCACCTTCCATACACCCACACATTGTTTCTTGACTACAATTGAAATGTTTCGATCCAAAATAACACAGACTCCTAATGGGTTATTGAAAATATGCATGAGAGCGGAATCACTCACAGCTAGACACAACCCACGTGAGTTATCGGGGCAGGCGTTAAGATACCACGCTTATAGTCCTTCTGTGTCACACCAGGATTCAAATACCACGCCTTCATCCTCCCTGTGTCACACCAGGATTCACATGCCACGCATTTATCCTCCCTGTGACACACCAGGATTCAAATACCACGCCTTCATCCTCCCTGTGTCACACCAGGATTCACATGCCACGCCTTTATCCTCCCTGTGACACACCAGGATTCAAATACCACGCCTTTATCCTCCCTGTGACACACCAGGATTCAAATACCACGCCTTTATCCTCCCTGTGACACACCAGGATTCAAATGCCACGCCTTTATCCTCCCTGTGACACACCAGGATTCAAATACCACGCCTTTATCCTCCCTGTGACACACCAGGATTTAAATACCACGCCTTTATCCTCCCTGTGACACACCAGGATTTAAATACCACGCCTTCATCCTCCCTGTGACACACCAGGATTCAAATACCACACCTTTTATCCTCCAGGCGTCACACCAGGATTCAAATACCACGCCTTTATCCTCCAGGTGTCACACCAGGATTCAAATACCACGCCTTTATCCTCCCTGTGACACACCAGGATTCAAATACCACGCCTTTATCCTCCAGGTGTCACACCAGGATTCAAATACCACGCCTTTTATCCTCCAGGTGTCACACCAGGATTCAAATACCACGCCTTTATCCTCCCTGTGACACACCAGGATTCAAATACCACGCCTTTATCCTCCAGGTGTCACATCAGGATTCAAATACCACGCCCAGGTGTCACACCAGGATTCAAATACCACGCCTTTTATCCTCCAGGTGTCACACCAGGATTCAAATACCACGCCTTTATCCTCCCTGTGACACACCAGGATTCAAATACCACGCCTTCATCCTCCAGGTGTCACATCAGGATTCAAATACCACGCCCAGGTGTCACACCAGGATTCAAATACCACACCTTTATTCCATGTGTCATATCAGGATTCAAATACCACGCCTTCATCCTACCTGTGACACACCAGGATTCAAATACCACGCCTTTATCCTCCCTGTGACACACCAGGATTCAAATACCACGCCTTTATCCTCCCTGTGTCACACCAGGATTCAAATACGTCATTATCCTCCAGGTGTCACACCAGGATTCAAATACCACTTCATTCTCCCTGTGACACACCAGGATTCAAATACCACGCCTTCCTTACCCCTGTGTCACACCAGGATTTCCCCTTGCCTTCATTCCCTCTGTGTCACACTAGGGTTTAAATACCAAGCCTGTATCACCCCTGTGTCACACCAGGATTCAAATACCACGCCTCCATCATCCCTGTGTCACACCAGGATTCAAATACCAAGCCTATATCATCCCTGTGTCACACAAGTATTCAAATACCACGCCTCCATTCCCCCTGTGACACAACAGGTTCCAAATACCACGCCTTCATTCTCCCTGTGACACAACAGGATTAAAATACCACGCCTTCATTCCCCCTGTGACACAACAGGATTCAAATACCACGCCTTCATTCCCTCTGTGTCATACCAGGGTTCAAACCCGGCCTATAATCACATCAAGTAAATGTTAGCTATGTATGCCGACATAGAAGAAAGCACTGTGGGCGGCTTACAACGCCCGGTAAAGGTTAGAACATCGGCTCCACAGTCCAAACACTGCACACAAATCTCCATCCTACGTCGTATCACATGAGCCGTACGTACGATCTGTTTGAACCCAAACCGTATAGCGAACGACTATCGTTACACGGTCACCCGAACTAGACAATACCCTTATCAAAATATCATTATAAGGTTGAAGACCCCAGAGTAGCAAGATCAAGTCTAACGTATGAAAGGGAGATTATGGTGTCTATACTGAAGCAATGAGATAACTGGATGTGTGGGTCGATGTTTGGATAACCCCAGCTATACGGAATTGGATATAAGCCCACGCTACAATGAGGTATAGGGTTACGAGGTGCAAAGCATTACCTGGTGGGATGAGTCAATAGGAAGATAACGCAAATAGGGTGCATTAAACTTCCCCCGTACACTGCAGGAGTATTATGTACACCCGTGAACTTAATAACGACGGAAGCAGAAAGATATGATCCTGGCTTTGATAACCCAAAAACAAAATGTGCGTTGTGTGCAAGTACACAACTTAAAAGTATAATATGAGCATCAAATACGATTCAAAATATATATAAACTAAGTAAGTGAGTGAGGGTACATTGTACCCATGTCGGAATCGAACCCGGGTCTTCAGCGTGACGAGCTAACGCTTTAACCACTAGGCTACCCGACCGCCCCTATGAACTAAGACAGTATATATAAACTAAGACGGTATATATGAAATCAGTGTAATTCTTTCCTATTAAATATAGATTTCATATTCTATTTCCAAGGGAAACCAACCTTGGTACTGCCTCTGAGGAGAGTAATGTTTCTTTAACATTTGACATATTCCCTCACCAGGGGGCGTGGGTTGAATAAAACAGAAGCTACATTCCACACTTTCGTATTCGCTGTTTTTAACGCCACATGGTGCTTGTTAGGGAATATTTACAGATTCTCGTGTGATAAGGTAGAGTTTCAGAACCGAATCGTGATTACTGCCTACGTTGTAGACACTGCCTACCCTTCTCTGGCCGTGTTGTTTATTTTCATTAAGGCCTGAGAGCAGTTTCCGGTGAGATTGTTACGCGAGAAGAAATAGTTCTCATTAGATGACCGACTCACACCACGAAAACTAATCCGTTCCTCGTTTCAAGCCTTCGGTGAATTGCTATTTTCTACTTGAAGTTTTCTTGACTCGAAAATTTCGGCACTGAGCAAGCGGCGTGTTTACTCAAGATAGAAAAGTGCCGATGTTTTGTCTGCGGTCTTCAAAAATAGATTTAGAAGGAGAATTGAAATTCAAACGTGTCGATTGACTCTAACACAGAAAGTTGATTGACAAGAGAACTGATTTCCCCAGATATCACTTCCAAAATAAACTTCATTGACACACAGCACTCAAATTATCGAGCAACGCGATTTGGAACATATTCGTGACCTGAACTGTCTCCCTTGGGGATACATGTATAAGAACGATTTTGTAAAATCTATCATTATTGGCGCCCGCATCCATAAGGGAGAAGGGAGCACAATTTGAATCTTTGAGGTTAAATCGAAAAATCTGAATAATTCACAAGCCATTTCCCAGTATGTAGATGTGCATCTTCCTCAGTAATGCTGTTTGTTTGTTTGGTTTTGTTTTTTTTCAATCTTCTGACACAAGTTATAACAATGTGTGCATTTCCTCATCTCGTCAAAATGCTTTTAAATGTCATTTCCAGGAATTATTAAGGCACTAACATTTAGGTTATTGATGGAAAGGGGGCGGTCGGGTAGCCGAGTGGTTAAAGCGTTAGCTCGTCACGCCGAAGACCCGGGTTCGATTCCCGACATGGGTACAATGTGTGAAGCCCATTTCTGGTGTCCCCCGCGGTGATATTGCTGGAATATTGCTAAATGCGGCGTAAAACCTCACTCACTCACTATTGATGGAAAGGAAAGAGATATTTTGTCTCTCCTCTGGGCTGTTTCTCCAAAACCAAAGCAATGAAGCAGGAGGGCCGAGTGAGTGAGTGAGTGAGTGAGTGAGTGAGTGAGTGAGTGAGGTTTAATACTACTTCTGACAGCTTACTATATCAGCCAGTGATGCCTCACGTGACGCAAAAGGAAAACTGAAATATACATAATTCATGGATGTTATCTAACGTGATGACGTCACTAATAATAACTGCATTGATAACATATGTTCAGTGTGTGGCGTGGTGGGCACACAGACATCTCGATAACAGATGGACAGATAGACATGCAGACACCATGCCTTCAGTCAGGTGTTAGGTGAGGTGAAGTGAAAAGGTGTTTCGCGGCAAAGATTATTGCACTTTTATTGCGACGTGCATGCACGCATTCTATCGCCACTCAGACATACGAAATAGACTCCGAGCCAACCTCTGGGTTTATCCCCTTAATGCCGATTGCCTGGCAGGGTAACAACAAGTACTATATTTTAACATAGGTATGGGGCATTTCATGGTTATCAACACGAAGTGACAGAGAATCGTGCGATCTACAGCGTGTTCAATAATAGGAAAGAAAACGCTGAATTTCCAAAGTCTCTGTGCACACGTGCTCATGGACCATCTTGCACGGGGAGCTCCAGATGTGATGATGGATACGTGCAGGCAGCCCTTTGACGCAGAGGCCGACTCCAGTCAGAAATAGTCTTCAGCTTTTCAGTGCATTTCTCCAACGTCCGGTGTATATTTGGGTTGTTGAATTAAGGAACAGATAGCAGAGAATTGTAGGTTATGTTTCGATCGAGGGCAGAGGGTTATACGCTGAGGCAGACATACTCTTTTATCTTTTCTGTTTGTTTGTTTGATTTATTGTTGTTAAACGTCGCACTCAACAATATTCTAGCAATATTACTGCGGCCTGTAAATAATCGCGTCTGGATCATACAATCTAATTGTCGATGTTATGAGCAACAATCCATGCCGTCAGGTTACAATGGTACGTTATCAACAAGTCACCAAGTCTGGTTTCAGTTCCAGTTTTATTTCTCTATATTAAAAAATTAAAAAAATTAAAAAAATTAAAAATTATAAAAAGAAAAAAAGAAAATTAGACACTTTAACGTAATAATGTGTTCAAATGTACGATGAATCTGGACAGATGTTTCAAAGTGGATATATTTTTAGGTGATAACGTTTTACGCAATTTACACATATTTGGCCAGATATAACAATTCTGTGGGATGTAAAGAAGGCGATGTTGGAGAAGTGCTTCACACCTAAAAAGATAGTGAAATTCGTCTCCAACATCAGATGAATTGCATCGTGTGCAGACACGGTCTTCTCTCAGTAACCCTCTCCATCGGCCGGTTTCAATGGGCAAATGATGATTGGATGTGCGAAATTGTAAAATTGGCAAGTAGATGGTTTGGGGAAGTAAAAGAAATTTTTCGAATTTTGGTAATTCTTTTAAATGTTGGTAGTGTAAACCTTTTGAACTTGATAATATATACTCGGGCCCCGTGGTACCGCGGCATTCATCGTATCGCGGCATTTTTGTTTTCCGATAGTTCACGCGGGACATGCCTCTTAGCCGCTGTCTATTAATGCAAATCAGAAACCAGGAAGTGCTCACTTCGTAAACAATTTCAATTTCCTCGGAATGTTCCGTCTGCTGTAAGTAAGGAGTTATTAATGCGTTGATATTTACTTCTGGCATCATTTTTAATATTGCCTTACCCCCATATATCAATGGCCAACGATATAACCCGCAGTTCCCCAAATAAACTTTCTCTATCGACCTGAACTAGATCATCTGCATATTCATGGGGACTAATAAGGTAACGGAAGTTACGTAGTCCGCACATTTTTCCCCGCTCTGTGCCCAGAGTCTATTGGGAGATCATAAGGGCCATAATGCCAAAGTTAGAAATACTTTCTTCACTTGTAGCCAAAAGATAAATACCTACTTTGGGCATACTAAGAGTGTTTTTTATATATTTATTGTTGACTTTCAACATTTTTCCTTTTTGTGACAAATTATTGTCATCCAACATTTTTTATAAACAATCTGAAATTTTATTTCTGATATTTTGTTGTAGACTTATAAAAATATTTTGTTCTTACTTTAAGTAAATATGCATTGAATACCTATTACTGATAACACATTTAGAGTTTTACTTGTGCTGTCTTTGCACTTGTCTGGACAAATCACTGATGTCTTGCATGATCATACCAAGTGGTTGGTAGAATTATGTCCTCTTTTTGTCCAATTCGGACCTCCATGCACAACTTTTCTCTGTGCCGCGATACGACGGAGATCTCTCCCTTCTCAAACTGAGCGCGAGGCCCGGGTTTTAAAATGATATCTGATATAGAGAACACGAATAATCATAAAGGTTAGTGAGTGCATTTTGTTCCGTTTAGCGTACATGACAAGTACCGCGATACCCCGAGGTTGCAGGCTACATTCTCGCTACATTATCTGTTGAATAAATTGGTCGTTAAGAGTTCTGGCAAGCCGATCCACGCGGTCGCCTCTTACAACCGGCATAGGCTGTCGAGGATCAATTCTAACCCGGAATCCTCATTGAGCCTCATTTTCTTAATAAATGACACCAAACTTGCACTAGTCAATGTCAAGGGTCTGGTTAATTGCATGGAGTAAAAATACATTATATGTCATGTAGGTAGGTACGTATATACACAATTAAAGTACCTATCTATAATCAAAGAGAGGTTGGGTAGCCCAGTGGTTAAAAAGTTCGCTCGTCACGTCGTAGGTCCTCGTTCGTTCCTACATGGGTACAATGTGTGAAGCCCATTTCTTGTATCCCGTGCCTATATATTGCTGGAAAGTTGCTGAAAGCGGCGTAAGATCTTACTCACTCACTCATTCCATATGTCGCTTTTAGTTATATTTGAGCCAACGGTGGACACAAAGGTATCCTTTTTTCCAAATAATAATAATAATAATAATAATAATAATAATAATAATGTGCGTATTCATTTTGCGCCAAATCCACACCCATATAAGGCATGGTCAAAGCGCTACATTATTACCCCGGACCGGTGTGCACTCGATTTTCATTCTCAGCTCCCTGAGAAATATACAACCCAAGCTGCCCGTCAGGCGCTTCATAATATTTATTATCATGTCTCTGTCACCATCCTTTCCGCTCAACCGTTTTGCACTAAAACCTACAGTTTTATATATAACTGTAATAATCAATACTTCACTGGAACGGAAAATGGTTATAACAACACCACTGTATACATGCACTCGAAATCAATACAAACACTCGAAATCAATGAACAATTTTACACAAAATCGAAATTACCGATTCTAGCCTTGTGATCGTTTTGATTATCAACTAACAGTTATGTGCTACCGTTTTATATACTTTGAGGTATGAGAGAACATATTGATTTAAGAACCACGGTTCTGATGGGACCCGAAAATGATTGTGGTTTCAGTAGGCTAGCAATCAATCACACTACTTGTTCATTACAGTTATAAATATCCCGATCCAAGACATTTAGCAGTGGCGATCACCCGTTGCCTTAGCCCCTGAAGACAGGCGTTGCTGCTGGGGCTGTAAGAAATGCTATCAAGCTCATCATTTCGCTTCACGATGTTACCAAATAAAACGTCTGTAGCTTTAAATTTCCTGTCTAAACTACCTAGTGACACGAAGAGAGACGGTAAAACGTCGACGAGTGACAGATTAGAGAGCCGTGTTACTGGATTGAATTTCAAAACTAACAGTAGTTCTGTGTGGAAAAAGCAAGCAATGTGTGTTAACAGGATCACATCTGAAAGATGTACAATTACATTTAATGTGAGTGAGTGAGTGAGTGAGTGAGTGAGTGAGGTTGGGTTGGGTTGGGTTGGGTTGGTTTGAGTTTAACGTCGCGTTGAACAGTATTTCAGTTATATCACGGCGTGCCAGCTTAATGTGTGGGGAAAGCCCGAAGTGATGCAGCTCTCTGCACTTCAGCGAAACACACGAGCACGAGAATGACAAACCTAGAAACATAATCGGGTGGGGCGAACCGGAACTCGAACCAACGATCATAGGTTTCTGGCATGCCGAAAGGACGCAACTCTGCACAGCTAACTGCGGAGCCTTAGACGACTGGGCCACCCGTGCAATCCGTAAAGTAGTCACTTCATGCATTCCGGTTTAAGAATCCGTTCATTAAACATTCGAAGTCTGAGAAAAAAGATGATGGAGTCAATGAAAGGCTGTCCATTATACAGGGTTAGGATGCAGAATTCCATCGGGTTCTCTGCAATGCGTTTCATGTCATTGTTACGCTTGGGATTTCCCTAAGTGGCAAGTATTGCACCGAGGATGAGAATCTTTCTGGGCTTTTAGAAGTCGGATGTATTGAATCAGGACAAGGAGTATATTGAATAACAACTTCTTTAACATACACACACAGAAGCAGGCCTGATAAAGAATGTATGATAAAGAAGTTGTCATATATGATACTCCTTGTCATCAGCGAGGATGGGTTGCCCCATTAACCGTAGCTTGTTATAGTGAGTGAGTGAGTATGATTTTACGCCACTTTTAGGAATATTCCAGCAATATCACGGCGGGGGACACCAGAAATGGGCTTAACACATTGTACCCATGTCGGGAATCGAACCCGGGTCTTCGGCGTGACGAGCGAACGCTTTAACCACTAGGTTACCCGACCGCCCCGTAGCTTGTTATAAGCATATGTCCAGTATATATACAGCAAAATGACTGGACCAAAAACAGTTCGTTATATCCGTCAGTTCGTAATAAGCATGTTCGTTATAAACGTAGTTTACTGTATATAGCATGGAGAATAGGTTTCCCGAAATGAGATATATAGCATTGAGAATGGATTTCCCGAAATGACATATATAGCACTGAGAATGAGTTTCCCAAAATGGCATATGTAACATTGAGAACAGATTTCCCAAATGAGACATAGAGCATTGAGAATGGAGGACCGGATAGGACAGATAGGACGGATAAATTATAATTAAATTAAACCCACAGGCGTGTACAGAGGTCGCTAGATCAGGTAACAATTCAAGATACAAGCTCTAGCAACAGACTTGGCAACTCGTCCTAGAGGGACAATAAGCCACTGTACCAAGTGCTCAGTTCAAGGTGATGGAAGTCAGTGTCACTCGGTGTCTATGTTTCGGGATATTACGGAACACGCAGACCGTTAAATATGAACTTCAATGCCAGAGAACATTCTCGATTATCCCACGGAACAAATTCCACTGGGCGTGAAGGCAAAATAACGGGGGAAATTATATGAATGTAGCACTGAAAATCTGTTATGACACCAGCTGTTCGCGAAAAGGACAAGAAAATCCTGCCCTAACTGAAGCACCTGCCACTCAGTTTACATTACGTCAACGTCAGAGAACAATCAGTCGAAGAAACAGATTCAATAGGGCGCAAAATGTAAATAGCGGTGAAAAGTATATGACTGGCTCATCAGTGAGTACACCTTGGTTAAACGTTGCATAAGCTTCCATACCATCAGTAGCTATAGTACAAAAAGCCCTACGGATTTTCTAAATACCAAACGAAAACAAAACACTTCAAATTTAATATAAAAAATATAGTTTGAAATAACAATGTTACAAAAGTAACGTTCACACTCTAATAAAGATTGGACTGATGCATACAACTTCAAAGACTTGCTATTTCATGGAAATGATCTGAGTAGTAAGTGTTACCGGAAGAGCAGGATATGGTTATCCATTTCACAAACACCTGGTGTCATCTCTGATTTCCAGTGATCCATGATCCCTATGGCTTTCACCACCATTTAGCAGCCACTGGAATCTGTTTCAGCTGATTATTCTAGCGTTGACGTTTTATATTAAATAGGTAACTGATGATTACCAGGAACAATCTTGAACCCTTTTCTTAAAAAGGTTGATAAACAGTTCATCATCTTCTACTACCTGAGATATACAATCCGCAACTCCAAACCATCATTTAACAGTGGATACGTAACATGTGTTGCTTCTCCCATATGTGTTTCTAAACTGACTTAGGTAATGTATTACTCATATTCAAAAGAAATGTACTGAATTGTCCGTGGACACATTAAACACTGTCTCGATTCTTAACCATTAAATTATTTTCATTGATGCATAATAATCATAATATATTCATTGCACGCATCACACGCCCAAGCTTGGCGTGTAACGGCTCCAGTACTTGGGCGCGGGCAATGGAACTTTCTAATCCTTTTATAGGGGATTATGTTCGGCTTTCTCTTACGTTATGTTTCATCCGACTTAATTATTTCCTGGGCTGAATGTACTTGTGTAACATATGGGGGAAAATCTGTTATCAAAAGAATTGATCTCATTATACTCATATGCACCATAAATTGATTTAAAAATACATAAATAATCAATAGCCAATGCCTAGCTGCTCATCATGCCAATCGACCAGGTCTGGTGACACAGGATGATGTCCCCACGTCATCTGGCTTTGATTTTTTCAGTGAATTAAAAAAATACAAAGTCGTCATAAAATGAAACATTCTAGTTACATAACGCGCATGAAGGACAATGCTATGAGGTCATTACGTTCACGCAGACATCATCGCCAGCGTCAAACGCCGACTACAAAGACCTTTAGCCTTCTGGGGGATATCTGTGTCAGCTACTCTTTTCCTTCTTGATACAAACCCTTTGACTATTGTTCTTTCTGGGACTATCGGCTATGAAGAGGCTACTTACATTTATTAACAGCAAACTGGCATACTATTTAATGAGCTTTCTAGATAAAGGGCACATCAGTTAGTAGTTTCAAACGTAACATTTACGTCAACAGCTTCCAAAATATAACGCCATAAATACCCATCACACGTCTCAAGCCCTGGCGTCATTGTAACTATTCGGGCTATTTTAGTTCAAACGACGTATGGACTATCTTAGCTGGGAGAGGTAAATGAAGTTTATTGATTCTTAGACTGAATGCTGGGAATTCATCAGATCTGAAGGTTCTTGCCAGATCACAGAGGAACAGATGTCAAAACCACGTCATCCAATTGTAACCTGACACCCCTTTAGATTGAACTTGGTATCGTCTTCCTTTTGATGATGGCAACTGAAAACGATAGTTTGGGTTGATTGAATGCTTTCAGTCGATTATAGTAGTATTTTTAGAAATTACAGCAATTTAACCTCGCTTGAGATTGAAATGGAAATTTCAGATGTATGTTGTATAACTGTGATAGTTTTATTTACTTTTTATTATTATATTTTTTATTCAATGTGGTTGGGATATTAGTTTCAGTATCGATTTCTCAAACTAAAACCTAGACCAGTTACAAAACTGTATAATAGAATATATGACGGCAGAGGAACGTTAACGATTTTTGCCTTTACAATAACGTGCCACTGCAGTGAAATTATTAATTTAACTTATCAGAGAAGCTCATTGTAATGATCCAATGTGTGGACCCGAGTGGGATAATATGAAAAATTCGAGTAGACTCCATTGGGATCATATGATAAATCCGAGTGGACCTCAGCTGGATTATATGAATAATTCGAGTAGACTCCATTGGGATCATATGATAAATCCGAGTGGACCTCAGCTGGATTATATGAATAATTCGAGTAGACTCCATTGGGATCATATGATAAATCCGAGTGGACCTCAGCTGGATTATATGAATAATTCGAGTAGACTCCATTGGGATCATATGATAAATCCGAGTGGACCTCAGCTGGATTATATGAATAATTCGAGTAGACTACGTTGGGATCATATGATAAATCCGAGTGGACCTCAGCTGGATTATATGAATAATTCGAGTAGACTCCATTGGGATCATATGATAAATCCGAGTGGACCTCACCTGGATTATATGAATAATTCGAGTAGACTACGTTGGGATCATTTGATAAATCCGAGTGGACCTCAGCTGGATTATATGAATAATTCGAGTAGACTCCATTGGGATCATATGATAAATCCGAGTGGACCTCAGCTGGATTATATGAATAATTCGAGTAGACTACGTTGGGATCATTTGATAAATCAGAGTGGACCTCAGCTGGATTATATGAATAATTCGAGTAGACTCCATTGGGATCATATGATAAATCCGAGTGGACCTCAGCTGGATTATATGAATAATTCGAGTAGACTACGTTGGGATCATTTGATAAATCAGAGTGGACCTCAGCTGGATTATATGAATAATTCGAGTAGACTCCATTGGGATCATATGATAAATCCGAGTGGACCTCAGCTGGATTATATGAATAATTCGAGTAGACTCCATTGGGATCATATGATAAATCCGAGTGGACCTCAGCTGGATTATATGAATAATTCGAGTAGACTCCATTGGGATCATATGATAAATCCGAGTGGACCTCAGCTGGATTATATGAATAATTCGAGTAGACTACGTTGGGATCATTTGATAAATCCGAGTGGACCTCAGCTGGATTATATGAATAATTCGAGTAGACTCCATTGGGATCATATGATAAATCCGAGTGGACCTCAGCTGGATTATATGAATAATTCGAGTAGACTACGTTGGGATCATTTGATAAATCCGAGTGGACCTCAGCTGGATTATATGAATAATTCGAGTAGACTCCATTGGGATCATATGATAAATCCGAGTGGACCTCAGCTGGATTATATGAATAATTCGAGTAGACTACGTTGGGATCATTTGATAAATCCGAGTGGACCTCAGCTGGATTATATGAATAATTCGAGTAGACTACGTTGGGATCATTTGATAAATCCGAGTGGACCCGAGTGGGATAATATAAATGATTCGAGTAGACTCCATTGGGATCATATGCTTAATCCGAGTGGAGATCTTACATGTAAAAGGGGACCCGTTTGGAATCATATGATCACTCCGAGTGGGATCATATGATTAATCTTAGTGGACCAGAGTGCGATCATATGATTAATCCGAGTGGAAGAGTTTGGGAGTGTCAGTTTCATGTCTCATGAAAGCTAAAAGCCACACATTTCCCAGGGAGATCTACCATCAGTTGGTCTGGCAGCCGTGCCACCAATACAGTTAAGCCAATAAACAATAAATTATCGTCCTGTTGAAGACATTATGGTAATACGATTTATTTGTTTGTTTGTTTGGTGTTTAACGCCAAACTCAGCAATATGCGAGCTTTATGACAACAGTCTGTAAATATAGACCAGACAATCAAGTGATTGACATCATGAGCATCGATCCATGACGATAGGATGACATGTCATCCACCGAGCCTGACCACCCGATTCATTTAGTCGCCTTTTCGACAAGCATAGGTTCAGGGGTTTACATTTGTAACCGCAACCACTGTGGTCATATGAGATAGTGTTCAGTGAGTGAGTGAGTAAACAGTATTCAGTTATACGTGACGCGGGCCGTTGGCGTTTACCACTTTGGTGAAACCCAAGCAGGAGTATGGTACCGGTAAGCCTAGGTTTATAATCGGAGCGAACCTTTATTCAAACCTCCGATCATAGGATCCTTGTTTAAACTAAGTGACGCAACTCTGCATGGCGAATTCGGGCGTCTCAGACAATTGGACAGCCCGTGCCACGAGGGTGACAGACGAGCCGATAACGCCTGTGAGTGAGTGAGTGAGTGAGTTGGGTTTAACGCCGCTTTTAACAGTATTACAGTAAAAAAAGCAAGAGTGAGTGAGTGAGTTTGGTTTATCACCGCTTTAAGCTGCTTCTTACAATCATTCTGGTACATCACGAGTGAGTGAGTGAACTTGGTTTAACGCCGCTTTTAACAGTATTCCAGTTATATCACGGAGGGTCAGCTTAATGTGGGAGGAAAGCCCCAAGTGATGCAGGTCTCAGACGTTTACCACTTCGGTGAAACCCACGAGCACGGGTATGGTGCTTACAAACCTAGAAACATAATCGGGGCGAACCGGGATTCGAACCCACAGTCATAGGTTGCTGGAGTGCCCAAGGGACGCAACTCTGCAAAGCGAATCGCGGCGCCTTAGACGACTGGGCCACCCGTGCCCCCGATAACACTTGTGATGGATGTATCTATGAAGACGTCAGACACCTGATATTCTTGGCAGAAAGATCCAACGTATCAGATTTTTAACAGAGTCAACGACGCGTTGATAAAGTGCCCGGCATTTCCACCAGATATCCTTTGGTAAGCGCCAATTTAGAGAATTGCACCCGTTCGTTTTTGAAGACTCTGTCGTGTTATTTCCCTTTCAATCTTTCGGTTTTCGAGCACTTTCCGTGAAAGAGATGAATGAAGCGTTCATCGATTCCGTCCAAAGAATGTTTTTAGACCCACTTTGATTAAATTGTTCAGACTTAAAAGCTAAAAGACCACTTGGGTTTTCTCCCGTGTCAGTCTACCGCGGATCGATACACTTGTGAAAAAAGTTCTCTAGCCTTCGTCGGGATACTGTTGGTATATCCGCCAAAAGAGTTCTCTATTGCTCGATACTTGTTACATGTAATAGACTTTTTAGAAGCCTTCTTTTCGGTATCTGAGTTTGATCGGAATATATTGGTTCCTGAAATTTGATTACCGCGCCCACTGGGTTCACAAATAGCGCTGGGGTATTTAATATCATACAGCGATCTAGAGTGAACAGTTTAATGTCAAGCTACCTAATGTAATAATAACCTTATATAACTTCATGACGTTCTCTGTCGTGTGCACAAAGATGACGGAGGCGCGTTAAACGAATTTAAGAGAACTGACATTTGCAATTCGATATACCAGTATGCAACTTTGATGCTTTGAAAGTGCTGACTCTTTCAAGCAAAACGGACTTCAGCAGATGCGAAATAGCTTTCATACCGGTGCGGTTCGATGGCACTTTAGGGAAATAGTATTAGGGGCAACTGAAAGAGGGTTTGGTTTAGCCTTTCAAACGCAAGGTATATATAGATGTGAATGACAGAGTGACCTTCGCAACGTGGTAGCTGACTTATGTTTTGGGGCATTACCTTAACGGTATAGCAAGGGCATAGTTCTACTAGAGTATACAAATGTTTGAGTAGCACGATCTGACGAATACAAATGAGTTATAGCAAAGCATAAACCCAGTAATCGATAGTATACCAACACTATTACCTTGAACCCGTGAGGATCCTGGGTAGAATAGGTCTTCAGCAACCCACGCTTGCCCTAAAAGGCGACTATGCCTGTCGTAACAGGCGACCAACGGGCTCGCTGACTTGGTTGATGCATGTCATCGTATCCAAATTGCTCGGATTGATGATCATGATGTCATGATGTCTGGTTCAGACTCGATTATTTCCAGACCGCTGTCATATAGCCCCGGCGTTAAACAACAACTTTGACATGTGGATATAAAAATGACCTGGATTACAAACACTGGGTGGTTTCTTGTAATTTATAAAACTTCAAACTTTTATTATCTCAAATCATAAATGAACTTAAACATGTATCACAATGTATCCCGTTGTTTCTATGAATGTGCGTGTTAAGCGCATTTGAGAGTTCTATGATTTTGTCGTAAATCGTAACCAGTCTTGTCATATGATCTAGATTAAGTAAATATGTACATTGTATTATGGTGTCTTGTGATTTTGAGAAATAAATAATGATTGATTGATTCTCTGTTTTAGTTGAATTTAGTCATGCATCTATGACAACTAGGGGGGGTCACGTACTCTGTCGGAATGTGTCGAGAATTGTGGTGCACAAAAGCTTTGGGAATTAAATCAACGCATGTGTCATCCCAAAGTCAATTATCTAGAGGAAAACAGTAAGGCCAAACTTCTTGTGAAAATCGGATCGATGCCACACATCTCAGCTTATTGTGACTTGCGGTTGCATAAGGCAAACTAGTGGTTGACAGCTTGAACAACCCACCCACCGAATCACCCCACCCCCACCCCTCCCCCCATCGGGACAAGATGACACTCAATCAGCCAGATCACACATTGCAAAAAACCCATCCTAATTAATCGGCTTCTGCAAACATAACCACTGGAAGTTGCGGTTCCTTTATCCTCTCATTGTTAAATATCAGTTTTTCAATATGTCACCACTTTCTGTTGTTTAAAATCTGCCAGTGTGCGCAATTAACAGCGCAATTCATCATCGCCGATTGGCTACAACACATAGATTTTATTTTTTAAATCTACATAACATATCTCTTCCTGAATTCATTACCTCTAAATACGTATACTTCTTTTCGTCGAAACTTGAACCAGGTTTCCAGATCAAAGCAAAAGCCGGTGGTGTATTCATGGGGCCGCCATCTTGCTTTCCAAAACCCGTACCGATTCGTTTTCGATCTGGAATCCTTATTCAAAGTTCGCTATCGACGTATTTAAAGACATGTGATTCAGAAAGTGGTCCATATTTGTATTCGTTGCAAGGTATATGTATTTCACACATACTATTCTCACTTCTGGTTGTCGTAAAACTAGGTCCATCGATACATGTCCAAGATTCGACAGTGATCAATGCCCTTATGTGCCATCCTTACATAAGATCTATAGATTCCAGTCCTCCTCAGTTCATTTCAGGGAGACTCCCAGCAGCGTCGGTACTGGCTGCAAGGTGGGGTGTGTCACTATAACAGTCTACCCTTTGCTGGCGGTTGTGCAACCCTCTATCATCAAGGCCTCAGACAGGGAATTGTTCCTGTTTCAGTCTGTTTGCACTGAAGTGATTAACCTCATTCAAGCGATACCTAGTGCTATGAATATATCTGGAGTTTCCAAATTGGGAAGCGAATCCAGCTCTGGTTCTTATAGCATGTTAATATGTTGGGCGCATGATCTCTTTCATGCAACCCCACGTTTTGGCTAGGAATCGTTGGAAGTGACGCACATTTGGAACGAACGACCCAAACATTCCTTAAATCATTTTATACCTTCAAAATGTTAATCTCAACCAGTAACATATTTCTAAACAATCTGGAAGAGATATGGTAGGTATTTTATACGACACTAAGCTCGCCACACTCGTTACGATCTCATCATGGGCACACTGTGCGAAGCTCATCCCTGACAACACCTTGTGCAGTTCTTCCTGGCGCGATATGGACATTAAAGAAGTTTTAATTCAGTGGCGACCAGGGCCCCGTTCCAAAGACCGAGCTTAGTGCTACGTTGGTCGTAAGCCTATTATAAAGTATGTGAGTTACGACCAACTTAGCACTAAGATCGCTTTGTGGAACGGGGCCCAGAGTCTACTTGCACAAAGCTATCTAAGCATTTCTACTATCGTAAGCCTATGTTAAGGTATTGGAGTTACGATCATCACCTTAGCGCTAAGACCGTTTTGAGCAAGTGGGCCCAGGTCACTCGTGTCTAAGTGGGACGTCAAAGAGACTCGTTCTTCGGCGCTCGTCGTCGATTCTTCATACACACACAATAACCATGCTGCCACTTTTCCCTATTGAATTGTAGATATCTTTCTCTTGTAATAACATCCGGGGAAGTTTTACTTTTTTCCTTGTAAGACCTCATCCCGGGTTTTCAGATTTTACTTTTTCCTAGTTAGACCTGATGATTTGAGGTGCAGATTGGATGTGTTTCAAACGTCCAATGTTCTAAAATGGACAAGAAGCGAGCAAGACAAGAATCGAACCTGCACACTCACATATCGTGTTAAGTTTTGTAACCCACAGTCTTCCCACTGAGCCATCGGTGTAGGTGATAAGAGAATGTTCAATTTTAGATGCCATGACTTAGTTGTGTCTATGCTGCACGTGTTTCTTTCTCTCGCACGCTTTGATCGTATTCCTTTTATTCCACGACACACTGTACTGTTTCACTGTAAGATATCTCGATGTTTTCTTATTTCATTATTTATTTATTATATCTCATATTTTCAGTTATGTCTTGTATTATTGATGGTTTATAAGTGAGATAAAGCCCTCCTCCTCGGTTATCGTGGAGGAAGTAAGACCTCGGCAACCGGGTAACGGCAATGTAAGACCGAGGAGAGAACGTAAGAATAAGGCGTTAGGGAGTGATCATTGGGCATTCGGGTGGGTGATGGATGGTGGTGTCGGTTAGGTCTTTAATGATTCGTCCTGGGCCCACTTGCATAAAGCGAGCGCGATCTTAGTGCTACGACTATTGTAAGCTTATGTCAAAGTATGGGAATTACGATCATCTTAGTGCTAAGATCGCTTTGTGCAAGTGGGTCCTGGACATTTGAAAGTGCGTGGTGTACAAATTGTTCCGCTCCCCTTTTCAGAGGAAATTATCGTATGTCTTGCAATACTGGCCGAAAGAAAACCTGTCTCTAACAATAACCCCCGTCCATCCAACTAGAACATTAAATGGTCGATCCATTACTATTAACGGCTTCAGTTGATGTTTCAGACAGCATCAGATGCTTAGTCAATGTAACGGGCATTAAATTTACTTGCACAGAAGGGGACACCTAGGCCTTTTAAGAATAGCTATATTATATGTAAGCGCTGGCCTTAAACTGTGTTACGGGGACATTTCAGAAACTTATAGATATGATCGCCATTCCAATCGGATGTGAAAATTAAATAGTGTTACGACATATACTACGTCAACGTGTACGGCAGCGGGTACGACGACCATCGACCACGTACTGAACACAAAAGTTAGGATCATGAATATTATTGGGGTGTGTGGTAAGGTGTGGCGGGGCATACAATTTCAGGTTAAAAACCCGAAAAATATTCATGATCCCTAATTTTTATCTTCAGTATATATGAGAGCTGTTGAAAGGAATCTGAAAGTTGGATTGCTGTTATATTTTGCGAGCGAGTATATAGGACAACCCAAATGGGGTTAATTATTAATGAAATAATCTAGGTTAACGACTCATATTCTGAGACTCACTCACTCACTCACTCACGCAGCGAGCGAGTATATAGGACAACCCAAATGGGGTTAATTATTAATGAAATAATCTACGTTAACCACTGATACTCTGAGACTCACTCACTCAAGCAGCGAGCGAGTATATAGGACAACCCAATTGGGGTTAATTATTAATGTTATAATCTAGGTTAACCACTGATATTCTGAGAAAGTTCCTATAGTGGAACAACTTCATTTGCCACACTTCTTTGCCTGCATTGATTCCCGGGGATACGTGCGAATCATGCCGCGTGCTCCAGCTTCCCTCATCTGGGACAACCTGGCCCGGCGTATGTTGTCCACAGCGTGGATGGATACAGGGCATGGGGAATTCTACGACACCCAAAAGCAAACATATCAAGAAATCCGAGATTTTCGCTCACCCCTTCATGGAAGAAACGCCACATAATTTGAGTGATGGGTTGATGAGATAGCTCTACTCTAACAGAAACTGTGGATAAATAGCTATCCTGATAACGGGGTTTGATGTTTGTAGCTTCTTCCAATTAAGCTCTTTCAGTCTAGATGTAGATTACAGGGAGTGATCTGAGATATTCAGTGTTCTTGCTAACAATCCACCCTCTGTGAATTGAATACTCCTGACTCAAGTGAGTGCCCCGATTATGTTTCTAGGTTTGTCAGCACCATACCCGTGCTCGTGGGTTTCACCGAAGTGGTAAACGTCTGAGACCTGCATCACTTCGGGCTTTCCTCCCACATTAAGCTGACACGCCGTGATATAACTGGAATACTGTTCAAAGCGGCGTTAAACCCAACTCACTCACTCACACAAGTGAGTGAATTTAGTTTAACGACGCGTGAACCGTATTTCAGTCATATAACGGCGTTGATGTGGGAGGGTTGGCATGCAGGCCGTAAAGGCTTATCACTTTGGCGAAACCCACGTGCACGGGTTCTGACAAACCTAGAAACCTAATCAGGGCGAATATGGGATTCGAACCGAAGATCTAGGTTTGTGGCGCGTCAAAGGGACGCAACTCTGCACATATAATTTCGTCGTTTCGTTTTTGTATTTTTTTTCGGTTGAGGCAATATTTAGTGTTCCAGATTGCCTTTCCAGTTTCAGTTACTAAAAGATGTGTAATAGTTCGAATGATTATGTGTGATACTCGAAAAACTCAAATATGTATAAAACGTTTCCCTTATGGCTCATCGTAATTAAGCTGTAGCACTGCAGTCGAGCCAGAGTGAGTGCGTGAGTTTGGTTTTACGCCGCTTTTAGCAATATTCCAGCAATATCACGGCGGGGGACACCAGAAATGGGCTTCACACATTGTACCCATGTCGGGATTCGAACCCGGGTCTTCGGCGTGACGAGCGAACGCTTTAACCACTAGGCTACCCGACCGCCCCTAGTCGAGCCAGAAGAATGGTTAATGGGGACACGACGAACTATCGGAAATATCCTGGAGTATACACTGTATTATCGATGATTACCATATAATGGATAGTGTTATCGACACGATAAAGGAAACGGATAAACTTGGTATCACGATCCGGTAAATATGCAAATGAAGTCCTGGCAGGAACTACTTTTAATCTCCAAACATCGATTCAATGTCTACTTGTTCCATAGAATATTGACTAACGTCCCCAATACGTTTAGATAGGGTTTGATTATGTAGGTGTGGGTGATTATGATTATTCACTTTATGATAGATAGGACGGTTCACTTAAAATGACTGATAGTATTCATACGCGGTTCATAAAGCTACTTCCTCGAGCGAATGACGTCTTAGATATCGATAATCTTAGGAACGACATCATAAAATAAATGATCATTACCTTCGTCTGTTATGTATCGGAAATATCAATATCAGGAAAAATAATTTGGCTCGCATAAAGTTTTATTCCTAATATATTATATTTATCTAAGAGAAACACACTCGGCTAATAATCTCTATTTATGTAATGACATATATACCCTCGACCCATTCGACGTTTCGAAAGTGACGTCTCCAGCTCCAATTCATTTGGCACGGAATTTCTCTGCTTAGGATCTTGATATTATCAACTGGTAATCAAAATACCCTTTCTGAAGGCGAGTTCGGACAAGAGCGGGAAGACGTGGGGGGAGACCTCATGCCACATAACATGCTGGTTGTACTTGTGAAAGTACGCAAAAGTTTAGTTGCATACTGGGGATAACACTGCTTGTTTCTGTCATGACAGAACGGGGTACTTTGATTGGATGTCTCTGGTGGCTTTGTCAGGCTGTGCAGAGTTATGTCCCTTTGACATGCCAGAAACCTGTGATCGTCGGTTCAACTCCCGGTTCGCCCCGATCATGTTTCTAGGTTTGTCAGCACCTTGCCCGTGTTCGTGGGTCTCACCAAAGTGGTAAACGTCTGAGACCTACATCACTTTGGTTTTTCCTCCGATATTAGGCTGACACGTGACATAACTGAAATACTGTCCAAAGCCGTGTTAAACCCAACCCACTCACTCTCTTTTTAACGTCTTGTCATTCGAACCAAGACTAAAGCCCTGTTTATACGGCCAAATGTTACTCACATAAGCATATTTACTCCAGGAGTATATTTGCTTATAAGTAAATATACTTTTGCACGACCTCTTGAGGTGAAGTAAATTACTCCTGGAGTATATTTGCTTACGTAAGCAAATGCGTTTACACGACCACTTTTACTTATGTGAGTATATATACTTACGTACGTATTTTTACTTATATAAATAAACGTGGTCGTGTAAACGGGGCTTAAGGAATGATGGCGAATGGGTCCAGGGTATTTATTATAACAGAAATAATGAATAATACCCTGGATAATGGAGGATGGCGGCAGAGTACTATGACATACAATCACACATGGTGGCCACCCGATACCCAATAAAGCCGCGGCCACGGAAGCACGGGGATCTGTGCACTCCAATGACACTAGTGCTAGAGAACGTCCATTGCCACTATGTAATTACGAACTCAAATCTCCTTTCAAATTGCTTTTAATTTACTTTTCACACAAAAATTCCAAGGTTTTATAAGATAATCATTATATGTTTTTCTGATCGGATGTTTCCATGTTGCAACAGAGGCTTAATGGTACTTTTTGAGTTTCGGAATGAAATAATCGCATAATCGCCCAGACTGGACCAAACTGTTTGCTAAACCTAAACGCTACTTCGTTCCATACACTTGCCAACACTATGAGGCCCCAGTCAGAACTGAATTACCCTAAGTTTATATTTAGATAAATTATTATTCCCCCTGATGATAGCCTTGAGGTAATGGGATCGTCCGCCATCATATCAAAGGAATGTACTGAAGTAGCTATCACCTCTCCTCCTAATCAGCCTACAAATAAACCGTTCCATGACATTAGGGCTAAATTCATTTTGTATTGAATGTTCGACAAGATTAAACTATACAAATTTGCAGATTAACAAACTTTTCGATGTCATTAGGTCACAGGAAATGGATTATTTGGTCTTCGAATTCTCCCCAAAAGCAAGGATACGAGGGAAGGAATGGGCTTCTTTAAATGAAAACATGAATAATTTGTTTTCTTGATACATTTTCTTGGCAGATGCTAATGTCTCATCAACTGGGAATATCAGTGATTAGAAATTATTGATTTTAGATATTTTCATTCAACTGAGCTTAGGCTGGTATAATTTGACTCTGCGCATTGTTCATAAGGTAGGTCATTAAGTACGTAATTATAGCTGTCTGTACCTGTTCAGAAACTATGGGTTGCAGAAAAATAATGAATTTGTTGCGGACTTTTGGGGAAAAATTATGCCTTTTATTCAGCTTGGAAGTTATTGATTACTCGATCCTCGGAAATGTATTTGGAACAGATGGAGTAAGACAAATGTACTAAGTGTATCCAAATAGCTTAGAAACAGAGTGTCGTCACCCTAGAATGCTGATTTTAAAAGACTGGTCGGCTCGGTGTTAGTATACTGCGTCTGTGGCATGGTATTACAGCGGTCTAGCTTTACAAAACCCGAAGTACTCAAGACTAGTCCAAGCACACACACACACACACACACACACACACACACTACCACACAGACACTAACACACACACACACACACTAACACACACTCACACACACACTAACACTAACACTAACCACATGCATGCGCGTCGTTATAAAAGTACGATAACTTTGAACCCGACGTTAAACTCCATTTTAACCTCGTCACCTCACCCTTGAAAGCTATGACGCCGTCATAAAATATTCCGCCCTATACCTACGACACACAGACACAACTAAGCTGACAAATAAAAAGCAAGAGCAAACTATATTGAATAAAAGGTCATATCTCCATTCGAATGAAACCTTCTTCAAATTTGGGATTCCGAAACATTATGCTAATAAAATATTCCTAAACTGTAAAAAATACAAGATTTCTCCGGACTTTAAATCCCTATAAACCGTCGGATAGCGTTACATGCATACGTTTTACACTATTTATAGTCTGCCACACAGACCCTGAAACAAGTACCGTATTTGACGTAATATGCGCCCCGCTATAAGAAGCGCCCACGGCGATATTTGGCTAGATATACTGATATACTGGCTAGTGAACAATCCCAATTATCCCCCTTCTGATTGATAAATGTACACAAGGCTATTTATTCGTGCATAATATGTTTGTTATATGCACCCTTAATTATGGGCAATACATTTCTGGAAAAATATATCTGTCGTTTATAAACATTTCAGCATAAACCACGAAATTTACGCTCTTTGAACTCTGTTGTTTTTCACCAAAATAATGTTCTAATAAGAGCCCCCTAATTCTAATTTTGAGAGCGCCCTGGGTGCTTCTTATGTCGAATACGGAATATCCAATACAGTCGATAATGTTAAGCAAGTCTAGATTCCTGCAGTATCTGAAAATGAAAAGAGTCTCTCGGCTCCTTTTAATTTTATTTCATAACTATAATTTAACAACAGTTACTGTTCTTTCTGTAAAATATGTTCCTTTCAGAGACTGTATTAGTCTACATTTTATACTGAATATTTAGTTAAGGATGTATCTAAGCCTTCTTGGTGTCTCTGGGTGCCTTCAGATGACCCTATGACCTACACACGTTGTAATCTAATAGCTTTACCTAGCGCTAACAACCACATTCAAATCAGTGGTCAGCTGTCTGCGCCTAGTGCTCTGTTTTCTTCAGACGGATTTGCGTGTAATGAATGCCTGTTCTAATTACAGGAACCGATATCGAAAACTCTTAATACCTCCGATAGAAATCGCTTCCTCTCTACCAATTCTGCATGAAGGACAAACATCACTCTAAGCTCTTCACACAACTCTTGAGGTCAAGTCGCTGCACGGAGAATTAACCCCGTGACATTCTCCTGACCAATGGCCGACATATTGATTTTGATAATTCACAGTCACGGTGTGGGGAGTTTGGGAACACAGCCCTTTTACCCCCTGCTGCAAAGGAAGACTGCGTAAACAAGGTTGGGATTTCATTGCGAAAATGAGGAAGTCAACACGAAAAGTACACCATTCGGCCATTAGCGACATGAAGACATCAATCTGAAGCCATTGTGTCCCATACACCGTAGCCACCAAGGTCTTTCATTACAAATCGTTATTTAATCCATGTTACATTTAAAGCCGATAAACGCCCAACAGAAGACCGCAGCCGGTTTTACAACCAGTTTGTGATGCCATGCATCTGAGCGTTTATATTTGAAGCTTACTGTGGGATCGGGCTGAGTTAAGTATAAAACTCATAGACAGACCTATCGGACTTTAAAATCAGAGTCAGAGTGGGTTCTGCCAGTAGAGCAGGGCATGATTACCCTTTTCGCGAACACCTGGTGTCATCACTGATTTTCTTTGATCCATTCTTATAATTTCCACCGCTATTTTGCCTTTTTGCCCAATGGAATCTGTTTCGTTGATGACCAAGACTGATTATTCTTTGGCGTTGGCGTTGTATGTTATAAGGTCTATGTACACTGTGGCGATTGCTGCAGATGCTGGAGACCAAATGAAACGGCTGGTCTGACTCGGGGACTTCGGTCAAGATGTCTCATCGTACCCCGACCGCGTGGATCGATGGACACAATATCAATCACTAGACACGATTATTTACATACTGAAGTCATATACGAGGAATATTGCTGAATGCGGCGGCGTTCAACAACAGAAGAGGCTGTGGTTTGGATTTCAGTTTGACAGTTGAATTTTGGTAAGAAATAGTCAAAAGGTAAAAACTCTAAATGCGAGATATCTGGGAAACTATTATCTCTGTTCAAGATCGTAAACAGACATTCGGTCTTTTATTATGTACAGTCCTCCCTGATAATAATCCTATCCTGGTAATAATGCCAGTGGGTTCGTGGTTTTTTCCCTGGTTAAAATGCCACAGTTTTTTTCAATTCTGACACATTGTCAATATAGTTAATCTTTTTGGGATGGTGCCCTCAACAAACTAATTGCATTGATCTCAGTTGTTTCCACAGCTAATCCTCACGCAGAGAATCATTCACTTTCTTAAAACAACAAAGAAATTTGTTTGATGATAACAATAATATCCTTTTCTATAAGCTTGAATATATTGGCATTTCCCTATTCTATATAATGTCTTTTTATCATTTCAGGAAGGTCTGTTTTTCACCTCCCTGGTTATAATGCCATAGTTTCCGTTGGACGACAGCGGGCATTATAAGCAGGGATGGCTGTACATTGTCGACGCAATATTGGCTGCAGCTTAACTCACACTGAAACACAGACCATCTGCAACGGCCTCTGTAACAATGATCGCCTTTCATAATCGCCTCCAAGCTCATTCCAAAATCAGGTTAACCACTTACACCTAGCCTTGAAAGACTTTAAATTTCAATTGACTAAAAACATTGTGTGCTGACAAGACACTGAAATCTATGAATGCCCTACGGAGCTTCTTTTAAGTTGTTTTTCTAACCAATGGACGCTCAAAAAGCACTTATAGTCATTAACCTACTTTACACCTTAATAATGAAGCGCCAAGGGCATTCATGGAATGGAATGTGGCGCGTTATGATTATTTATTTGTTTGTTTGTTGTTTAACGCCGCACTCAGCAACATTCCAGCTAAATGACGGCGGTCTGTAAATAATCGAGTCTGGACCAGACATTCCAGTGATTGACATCATGAGCATCAATCCACGCAATTGGGATCGACATGCATCAACCAAATCAGCGAGCCTGACCACCCGATCCCGTAAGTCGCCTCTTACGACAAGCATAGACGCCTGTTACAGCAAGCATGGGTTGCTGAAGACCTATTCTACCCCGGATCTTCACGGGTCAGGCGCATTATGTAAGAACTTATTATTACAAACAGGTGATTGATACCTAGGAGGCAACAAAGCCTTAGTCTGAGTTGTTATGCTGTGGTCAGCATCATGTGTGATATTTCTCAATCAGTAATCTAATGATTGCGACGACATCAACTACGACCTGCGCCAATAGAACGCTGTCCCCCGAGCTCTCCTCCAGGCTACCTTTACCGATATAGACTAAAACACAACATCGAAATAACAGAAATAAAAAATTGATGAAGGCTGGTTTTGATTTTCCTGCTGGCGACGTATTTCAATTATGAAGCCTCGGGAAGCTTCTTTAAAGAGTGGCCTTCCTGGCACGAGAATTACTTTATTGATATATTCCCAGTGTTGTCAACTTGGCATCTCGTCTCCAGTGTCTCTTCAATCCAATTTGAATTGGACTATACTGAATGAGACCTTTCCTCCGCCGCACGGTTTTCTATTACAAGTTTAGCGTAACTGCCAATGGCATAGTTCGACAATGAGTAACGGTGATTGTAGACTCTTTGATACGCGTCAGATTTGCATTGATTGAGAGACGTAATTAAAGTCGATTTGATTAGTAAGACACGCCGTGTACTGTAAAAACAATCGATTTTATGGGTTTTTGGTCACGACGACTCGCGAGAGAATTTTATTAGGTGTAAATGTTGTATGTTGGTTTTTACATGAATTTAGTTTTATGTTTTTCTGTGATAAAAACTTGTATCAACGTTTAAGGTTTCAGTCAAGATACAGGGCCGTTTGACAAAGCTATGGTGGCGCTGACTGCCACAACTTACAAACTTTATCATTGGCTTAGGGCATTCGAAGCGCTACCATCGCTTTGTGCAGTGGGATTCATCAACGTCACCTTGTGACGACTTCGTCGACGACTAAATGGAAGACGTTCATATCTGCTACAGCGCCTACGCCCACATGAACTGTAACCTTTCTACCATAATTGCCACACTGAAATAGCCACATCGCTTGCGCAAATAGAGCTATATATGTTCATACACAGTACGCGAAGTCACTGTAATCGCCTCTTGTTGTCTGAAACTTGGTTATCTCGAAATATTGGACGAGAGACGCCGACTGGTTTTTGTTCAGATCACGTGTTCGGATGTATGCCCCGACAGGTATTTAACTAATTGACGAACTTGTTGAGCAAAATATGAAACTTACCTCAACACCACAATTTAGACATGTGTTAAAGGAATCAAAAGAACATTTTAGAAGGACTTGCTGTCGATATAGATTATAGATATCGATAATTGCTGACTAAATATCGATCAATTATCGATAAATATCGGAGAAGTAACTTTATGCAAATATGCAAGAAAATCCCGAAAGAAATCAATATATTTCACGCTACTGGTGAACAGTGACAGATTTATCCATAGATTACATTGTGGACATTTGAGATATAAGAAACCGACAATTTACATTATTGTCAATAACAAGTCTGTTTCGGCAAATCTAAACTTTATTTCATCACAATAGTTTACATAAGTTATTATAGATTACAACTATTCCATGTCGATAATCGTTCATATTTCTTCTCCTCGACTATTATTCCCATTGTCGATCTTTTTCGCCAGCTCTACCTTTTAGTATCACCGAAGGAAAACAGCGTGAGATGGTCAATGGGTTTACGGATTCTTGGGTACTAATTCCACTGTGACAGATCAGATCGTATTTTGTCAGGGTTCAACAAGTAAGCTAGATAACTACTTTGAAACGCATCTCGGTATTTAGAGAGCACAATAAAATGTATTATTAGAATTGTATATTGGCTGTAGGTAATTACATGTAGAAGGGTGAATATACCCAGAGCGAAGGCTTACAGTGACATGTAAATAACTGACTCTGGACGAGACACACCCGGTTAATCGTTATGAGTCCGTACTAGTCCTGACTGATGCCGATTTATAGTGCTAGCACACTGAGATACCATGCCGCAGTTTAACATGAATACCCCACACAGACACAGTATACCGACTCCGAGCCGACCAGTCCTTGTTTTAGCCCCTAAATGTCGAGCGCCAGACAGGGTGACAACAAGTACCATCGTTTAACGTCTTTTGGTATGAGGCGGCCGGGGATCGAAACCCGGACCTTCCACTTTCCGGGCGGACGCTCTACCACTAGACCACGGAGGCGGTCGACACGCAATCAACCAAGACACCGAGTCTGACCATAAGATCCATTAAGACGACAGGTATACGTTGCTGGGGATTTATTCTAACCTGGATTCTGCAAGGTTGGTTGGTTTGCTGTTTAACGCCTCACTCAGCAAAATTCCAGCTATATGACGGCGGTTTGTAAATAATCGAGTCTGGACCAGACAATCCAGTGATTGACATCATGAGCATCGATCCACGCAATTAGGATCGATGACATGCTTCATCCAAGTCGGCGAGCCTGACCACCCGATCCCATTTATAATTCGTCGTCTACTACGACAAGCATAGTCGCCTTTTACGCCAAATATGGGTTCCCGACGACCATTCTACCCCGGATCTTCACGGGTCGTATTCCACAAGGAGGCTTGATACAAATAGCTTTGTTCTTAATGGGCAGTAGTTAAATCAAACTTCACTCGTTTGTAAACTAAAAATGTCAACGCCACAATACAATAGAGAGCGGTTTGGCGCCATCGAGAGCTGACCAAGGATGACTACAACGGCGAATCTTAGATTGGATGTGATTGGCTAATCGTGCACAGCATGTGACACGTAAGACCATTGCCACCAACTCTCTACCCCCATCTTGCCTCCAACCATAAATACATCCGCGTCTAGAATATTCACAATATTTTCAATGTAATGTCATGTAAGCATATAGCCTTGTGTAATTACCTTTTATAAATAATAAATGTGAGCAACAAAACTAGCTGTTCAAACGTGAAAAACATCACAACCTGATCCTCTTCTGGGCAGAGTCAGGCGTGGATAAATGTCAGAATGTGGCCCTTGTTACCTCGCGACCCGATCAGATAGTCTACACGCCTGGTACTATTTTGACATAGCATATGGGGGTCTGTATAAACAATGTGGTATGCTCAAATTGCCAGGAGCGATGGAACAACCACCAGGCAATGCTAACCTTCATTACTTATAAAAAATAGGTCACTGGTACTTCACTGGAAACCTGACATCAAACGGTTAGGGCTATATATTCGTGAACTCCACCTACACGCTGAGCCAGAATAAACATTCACTTTATTAATACTGATATAATATACATGTTGTGTTATTAACCATAACTGAAAAAAAAGGTTGGAACAAATAAGGAATTCCTAGCCATACGCACGGGAATGTTGAAAATTATATCACCACGAGGTTTCTTTGCCTCCAACTACAGTCTTCCCTTGGTATCTTTTTTCAATGTTATGCTCAATCTGGGTTATAAATAGATTTGGAAACGGTTTGTTTGTCCGGACCAGCGGCGAATAGCGTCTTAAGTCATTCATAAAACTGTGGAAACACAACAACAGCAGTGAAATGTGGCAGTATTTTCTTTTCCATTTCGCGAACACCTGGTGTCATCACTGATTTCATCAGTGACCAATCATATAGTTTTCTTCACTATTTAACCTTTCACGCCAAATGAAATCTGTTTCTGAAGATGTGGACACTGGTTATTCTCTGTCGTTGACGTTTATACTTAACAATTGAAAGTAAAACTGATTGATTGCTAAGGCAGAAATCATCATGATCTGAGAAATATTCCAACTGTTGTTTTCAATTCAAACAGTAGTAACAGAAACCATTTCTTGACGAGTTAACAAATCATGTTCAAAGAGCAAGTAGATCATTGTGGTAATACCCATCAACTGCAAAGGGCGCTAAAGGCGTTAGATAACGCCGCGCGGGTAACAGCCATTCAAATAAATTACGGATTTCCGGAAGATACGCATAAATAACAAGAGTTATTTTCTCTCTAAATGTTCTGCTTGTGCCCAATTAGCGTGGAAGAAGCAGGGCAAGGGGCACGCTCTCTGTGGATCAGGCTTAATGAGGGAACAGCCGAACTAGAATGGAATGCAACATCATATACGCCAACACGTCTAGAGTATCAAATACTTTTAGGGGGTTTTGTAAAAGGTCTCTGATCTCGGTTTTGCTTGACATTTTACTACATTCTTTTGTTTGGTTTAATGAAATGTCGAATATGTTAATAATGTTCATTAAGGAGGTTTTCATGATTCAACATTTTATTGCTTAACACTTTTTATACGAATTGATAAATTTCGTATTTTTATAAATCTAAATGTTATGTTGGAGAGTTTCGGCATTAACTGTCTGGCAAAGCTTTTTTATAATAAAAATGGCCAACAGTTTGTGTTCATAATTTTTTGGCACAATTACCTTTTCAAATGTACAACAGTACTACAACAGCTATGAACAGTTATCCACTAGGAAATATTTTTTATCATTACAACTCAAATCCAGTAAAGTGCGGAGGATTAAAACACGTGCAGCATGATAGTGAGTGAGTGAGTTGGGTTTAACGCCACACAGTATTCCAGTTATATCGCGGCGTGTCAGCTTAATGTGGGAGGAAAGCCCGAAGTGATGCAGGTCTCAGACGTTTATCACTTCGGTGAAACCCACGAGCACGGGTATGGTGCTGACAAACCTAGAAACATAATCGGGGCGAACCGGGATTCGAACCCACAATCATAGGTTTCTGGCGTGCCCAAGGGACACAACTCTGCACAGCGAATCGCGGCGCCTTAGACGACTGGGCCACCCGTGCCCCCTGCAGCATGATAGGTCAAAACATGTGGGTAATACACTTTAAACAGTATACACGTTAAAGAATTTGTCGGAACGGTAAAGTTATAAATTCTTAAAAGATATAACGAGTTTGTGTCAATTTCATTTAAATCAGATCTTAGCGCTCGATACCGCTACACCAAGCCGCGGTTCTTAGACCAGACTTTGTGTACGAGGTACAGAGTGTTCAGCATGTTAACTTAGAAATACTGATCAAAGGCAATGTTTATTAACCACTTGACAAACTCTTACACACTGCTTTTGTGTCCGTAAATTTCCGGTGGTTTGAACATCTCTTGTTTACGGGAATGAGGAGGCGGGTTGATGTGAGGTTGCTCCTAAGTAGCCAGAAGTAGAACTATATTTACCCTAAATCACTGAAAGGTAATTCCGATAAATTCAAGTCCCGCATATGCACAACATGCCTCGGTAATCAGAAGGCGAGGGGGATCAGAACCACTCCAAGATGTACGTCAGGCCGCTGACCTTTCGTTGTCCGAGATCCTGCGTTCTCAGACCATTCATTGCAAACAGGTTGTCGTGGGGGCCAGTCACCGAAACCAGAATCTCAATAATCACATTTATCGATGATGACGGATAAATTATCAGGAGGCCTAATGAAGTCGTGTTGGATTAACATTAGGCGGAGAATGTGTTAAGTGTTCTTGATAGAGTATAACATGTTTATCTCGCTCGCCCGTCCATCCAACAAGTGCACTTTCGCATGTATCTGTATACGCAGCGCAACATGAGCTGAGGTAGACACCATGTCAATATCTCATAGGACAGCAGCCGCGACCAGTGTTTTATATTACGTTATATATACATGTATTAGAATATATCATTAAGTTTTGCATTATTCTCGGATTGGCAGACTAGAAGTCGTTTAAATAGATAGTATTACCATAAATATCATTGTCATGTTTTGAATAGACGTCCTATCCAGCATTGATGTACAAATATGCGTTCACGATTAAATCTTGAATACAAACTTCGGTATCTGTAGTGATATCGATGGCAATGCTTTCAAGTAGCAGGGAATATCTACCACTGTGAGATTATTTTGCCAACTATTAGCGACAAGCAATAAATCAGTTTGTATTTTCAAAACTTATATTAAGGAGCAAGGAACATTTTATTCTCTGAAATTACAACGTGATTTCGTTTTTTAGGGGAAACTGAATAATTTTAACATCATCTCTTGCTGAATTTAATTTCCCATGTCATACATCAATATTAATAGTTTCTTGGTATATTATATTATTTTCTTCTTCTGAAAAAAAATCTTTCTTCTCGACACATGCTATCAATTCGGTTTGTGAGGCAACTCATGAACAAAACTGTGATGATCTGGTTCTGAGGAGACAACCATTTCCTATTTACTGCATCCTTTCTGAAATGTCTTACTCTGAGATATATGACGATATCTTGCTTTCATTGTCTCACTCTACAGCATTGACCATTGACATTGACTGCTCTGTGATGGTCTGGTTCTGAGGAGACAACCATTTCCTATTTACTGCATCCTTTCTGAAATGTCTTACTCTGAGATATATGACGATATCTTGCTTTCATTGTCTCACTCTACAGCATTGACCATTGACATTGACTGCTCTGTGATGGTCTGGTTCTGAGGAGACAACCATTTCCTATTTACTGCATCCTTTCTGAAATGTCTTACTCTGAGATATATAACGATATCTTGCTTTCATTGTCTCACTCTACAGCATTGACCATTGACATTGACTGCTCTGTGATGGTCTGGTTCTGAGGAGACAACCATTTCCTATTTACTGCATCCTTTCTGAAATGTCTTACTCTGAGATATATGACGATATCTTGCTTTCATTGTCTCACTCTACAGCATTGACCATTGACATTGACTGCTCTGTGATGGTCTGGTTCTGAGGAGACAACCATTTCCTATTTACTGCATCCTTTCTGAAATGTCTTACTCTGAGATATATGACGATATCTTGCTTTCATTGTCTCACTCTACAGCATTGACCATTGACATTGACTGCTCTGTGATGGTCTGGTTCTGAGGAGACAACCATTTCCTATTTACTGCATCCTTTCTGAAATGTCTTACTCTGGGATATATAACGATATCTTGCTTTCATTGTCTCACTCTACAGCATTGACCATTGACATTGACTGCCCTGTGATGGTCTGGTTCTGAGGAGACAACCATTTCCTATTTACTGCATCCTTTCTGAAATGTCTTACTCTGAGATATATAACGATATCTTGCTTTCATTGTCTCACTCTACAGCATTGACCATTGACATTGACTGCTCTGTGATGGTCTGGTTCTGAGGAGAAAACCATTTCCCATTTACTGTATCCTTTCTGAAATGTCAAACTCTATATTACTTGTTCTGTTTTAAAATGTCTATCTCTGAGATATTTGACTGTATCTTGTTTGAAGTGTCACCGTTGGAACTATCTTTCACTGTATAATGTTGGCGTGTTTAAATCTTAAGACATCGTTCTTCAAGACTATCGTTTAGTTTAACTGGGTTACAGTAAAGTACGCGATTGCATAAAGTTGGTGTGTCTTACACTAAGGTATGTTACTGCATACTATTTGAAGTCTATTACCCTCTTTTTGACTTTTTATATATGTGTTTTAATCTTACATACGTTGTTTAATTTATAATACACGTACCAAGATACTCCAGTGTATATATTGTCTTAAATACCTTACTCTGAAACATTTCTGGTATGCGAGTTAACACTTTCTAAATGTCGATAAAATACCCGTCCCTCCTAAAAAAGAAACCGTACACTTCATCTGACTTCACGGCAAACACACGTAACCCATCTCTGAAATTAGTGGCTAACCTGCGCCCCCTCTCCACGGCAGCATATACAACACATTGTGAAACGTGCATGTGGGGCTGCAATCGGCAGGTGCGCCTTGCATACCGGCATGACATGCATAGACTGTATTACAGAGCAGAGGAGGGCCACCTGTAGCCGAGACAGGGTCTAGACATCGGGGGCCTCGGTAGGGGAAGTAGATACGTTAAGAAGGAGCTGATTTAAAGGATGAAGACCATTGGTTAAGTGTTGGATGGGGCCTACATGGTCGAGAGGCTTCTTGAGAGCCTTTGGTAACAAACACTTAAGGTTTTATGCAAATTATGTCACAAGTACAACAGCGAATGGTACCCACAGAGCAGGTCATGCTTACCCTTTTCGCGAACACCTGGTGTCTTCGCTGATTTTCTGTGATACATTCAAGTAATTTTCATTTGCCATTTCTTGCCGAGTGGAATCTATTTCGGCGGATAATCTAGATTGGTTGTTCGCTGACATTTACGGGTTTTTTTAGCTATAATGAACGTACTGCCTATATCAAGGAGCCATGCACTGTGGTATTATTTCATTAAGTAATCAAGTTTGGCTGTCTAAAGATCACATTGTTACCATAGTTCGGAACTGGAATATTTCCAATACTATTCAGTGAGTGGGTCTGTAGGGTTAGCCAAGAGTATTTCAGTCTTAACGGCTTGTCAATTTGATGTGGGAGTGATTCAGGTCTTCGTTTTTTTACCACTTTGGTGAAGTGTGAGCACCGGTATGATGCTGACATGCCGAGAATCATTATCAGGGCCAATATGGGAATCGAACCCAGGAATTGCATAGCTTTGCCGTCTTGGTCATCCGTGTCACCATTTATAAGAGGAAAGGTCTTCGTACGAAAACACGTATTCTTATCCTGTACAATATGCAGTTGATAAACGTTTCGAGTTATCCGGAATTGGAGACAAAAGAAGTGCCGATAGACACTTTCCCAATAAGTATTTTGCCCGTATCACAATATTTCACCGCCTTTAAGCATATATCGAATTAATGATGTTCGTGTTACCATGATTTCACAATGTTTACTATAAAGATAGACGATAGTGTTACAGCTTAAACATATACTACTCAAAAGGAGTTAAATAAAAGGGACAGAGCTCTTTCCATATTTATAAGAAGTCTTTGCTAAATAGTAGAGTCGATTGTACGATTCTGACTACATTATGAACACGTATTTATGAATCACTATCAAATAGTGATGATACCACATTGGCGGATACAGCTTTTTTTAAAAGGGGGGGGGGGTGCACAATTAAGATCTAATTATTGTCTTTGGTAGTAATTTATACAGAAATAAAGATTTGTTTCGAAATAAAAAGGGGGGTGCGCACCCCCGCTACCCCTCCCCCCCCCCCCACCCCCACCCCACCCCCACCCCCAAAGCTGTATCCGCCCATGTACCATATGTCTGCGAACAGAACATGCGATATTTTCATATGACTAATAACTATGATTAATATGTCATGCCATGACAGATTAACTATGGTCATGTGAAAACAAATCGGTTGTTCTTTAACTGAGTTAGATTAACATCTAGTCTCTGAAATGAACATATCGTACAGAAAAAAACAATTGTTCAGTTATCTTAATAAAAATATAATAAAAAGGAGCCCAGTGACTCTCTTCATTTTCAGATACTGCAGTAATCTAGACTTGACAAACATTATAGACTTGCATGGGCTGTATTTGATATATATTTGTATCAGGGTCTGTAAGACAGACTATAACTGAATATGTATATAATGAGTAGTATATACTTGTTTTATCACGTGTGTGTTATAAATAACCTGTAATGTCTCAATAATGACAGAGGGTCTAGTGAATGAGGAGTGTATATATTCCGATTGCTTGTACTTAACCACAGCTAAACGCCTGTCAAAGGGATGCCAGATCTTTATTTACAGCGAAGCTGATGCTGACGACTATGAACGTCACCCATTTCTCAACCTAATCTGATGGCCTGGTGAGATACGTGTCAGTGGAGCAAAGACCCCAATGTTAACGTGGAAGCAAGTGTGATGTATTTAGTGCCTCTGCCAGGTGCTGACGGCTGCTCACATACATCTTCAGTAATAGTCGAAATCATTTCTTCGCTGAAACTGTCCGATTCCACTGCCGCTTCCAAGTACTGACAGGCGGACCGCTGGGCATAGACTTACACAAATCTCTAAGGCAATAATTGTTAAGTAAACTACGTTTATAACGAACACGCTTATAGCGAACTGACGGATAGAGCGAACTTACTTTTTTGTCCCGACTATTTACTGTAGTTATGCTGTATATATGCTTCTATCGAACTACGGTTATAACGAACTAAAATTAGTGGTCTCTTTGAGTTCGTTATATCCGTAGTTTACTGTAGTTTAAATCATAATTTTTAGATTATATAAATAATAAGATCAAGTTGTCCCTGTAAGAGACTGGAGTCCTGTCTACAAATCTAGACTTGCCTATAGGGAGGACAGAATTACTACACATCCATGGACGTTTCTTTCAGTACAGACTTGGAGCAAGGCTACGCTTGGTACAGAATGGTGGACTCATGTGTAATGGTGGTGCTTAAGAGATTATGTCTAATTTGATTTTAATTTGATTATAATTCGATTTTAATTGCAAGTGATCTCTGCATCATAGTAAAGTTATGTCCCCATTATGCTGGAGGTTTTAATTCTGGGTTTGGGGAAAATGTATTGTCGCTTGCGGCAGAACATGTACCAGGGATATCTATATGGTGTGACGTACAGTAAAACATTGTTAAGACGAAACGTTGATCTTAGACCATAGTTCTAATATTAGAACCACTGTGCTGATATTAGACCATTAGGGTTGATACTAGATCATACAGCATATATTAGACCATAGTGCTGATATTAGACCATAGTTCTAATATTAGAACCACTGTGCTGATATTAGACCATTTGGTCTGATACTAGATCATATAACATATATTAGACCATAGTGCTGATATAAGACCATAGTGCGAATCTAAGTACACACTGTGCTCATCTATGTGCTGATCTTGGACCATAATGCTAATATAGTGATGATATTAGACCACAGTGTTGACATTAGACCATAGTGGTGGTATGGGACCATCTAGGGCTGATGTTAGACCTCGGTGTGGATATTAGACCATAGAACTGATGTTAGACGGGTGCTGATATAAGATCATACCTCAGATATTAGAACATAGTGATGATAGTTGACCATGGTGTTGATATTAGACCATAGTGATGATATTAGGCCACAATGCTAAACTTAGTCCGTGGTGCTGATATTAGACCATACTTGTTGATGGGACTAAAGTGAACAGACCTGGTGAAGAGCTGTTTATAAGGGTTACATAATCGAGAATGTTTTTTCTTGCGAAGACGATCTATATCTTACAACAAAGGGTTGGACGATAGGTCAGAAACTTAAAGTGAGTGGGTATGGTTAACCGCTTTTAGCAATATTCCAGCAATATCACGGCGGGGAACACCAGAAATGGGCTTCACACATTGTACCCATGTCGGAATCAAACCCGGGTCTTCGGGGTAACGAGCGCGCGCTTTAACCACTAGGCTACCTGACCGCCCCCTGAAACTTAAAGGAGAATTGCAAAGAAAATACTGTACCTCATAGACAGTAAACCTCACATTGATGTAAATGGCGCAACCAAAAATTAAATGACGCGTAGTTTGCTATAATAATTCATATTATCACAAATATGTAACTCTGTGGGTTTACACAAACTGTAATATAAAACGTTGACACCAGAGAATAATCCGCTTCGATTATCTGCGGAAACAGAAATTCCAAGGGGCGTTAAAGGCAACATGGTGATGAAAATTGTATGAATGGATCACTAAAAATCAGTGATGACAGGTGTTCGCGAGAAAGGTAAGCAGGCCCCGCCCCACTGGTACTGTTTTTCCTTGTGTGTAGGCATTGATAACAATATTTTTTGAAAATTACAGAAAAAAGGATCCATTTTTAGACCACCTCTTTAACATGTGGTAAGCAGCAAAATTCCACCCAAGATAACACTTTTTACTGCAGTGTTCCAAAATCAACTTAATAATACATCTCTTCCGCTCCAGCGTTGATAGCCCTGCACATATATACGTACATGTGTATCACATCTGTCTGATAAGGAAATATGCTTTACATATCTTTACAGAATCATTTCCAAGAGTACTTTCAAACTCTGACTTCTAACGCCACACTGATACCCAGTGCACCTCACGGCTGTGGTGATAGAGATAAAGGACTCACTTCGGCACATCATCTCGCTAGTCATAAAGTTTATGGTCTATCTACATACGTCTTATCATAATAGGGTTGTCTTATCATAAATTGGCCTTCTTCGACACAGTAGAAAGAAATCCATTTGATCCGAAGTTTAAAGGTTAAAATTGATTCACGTGATATTTAGAACGAAGCTTGTTAGAGGCGCGATTTATCTCACACCCAACAAGGCATAATGCAGTTTATAACTTTATGAAAGGACATGACACGAAACACTGTGGTCACGTAGAGATTATTATATCATAACTGACTAAATTAGAGCATACTAAATTATAATCTGGTCAATAAGAACACGTAATCGAGGTGAATCTATTTTTATAATGGAATGATGGAACAAACAATGCTGATCTATTGAAAAAATAATAAACATCATTGATATGGATTACATTTTACAACCTTTAACTTAGGATAAATCCTCTTCTTTTAATGCTGATATATCCTTTTCTCAATAAGGGAAACATGTTTTCTTAGTGATAAAAATTATATAGCGTAACGCTAACGTCATCGGCTGTGAAGCAATGCAACGGTCGTAACATCGGAATGCGGAGGATAAAACATTGAGATCAACCACGTGCCAGTTACAGAATGATAATTCAATTCTACTTGACTTTTTACATACCGAATCTCTTGGAAATGTCATAATACATCTGTGAGAGCGAACGGCGCCTTAAGACCAGGGCATGCATACCAACACAAGAAGCCAATATAGCAAAAGGAAAAGATGGCAGAGTTCCTTTGATGATACATTTCCTGTATTTAATACATATATCGTTATCTCGTTTGGAAACGATATCTTGCAGTTATGCATACAAAAATATATCTTTATGGCTTCGTGCTAGCGGTGATTGAGCTGTAGAATTTACGTGGTCAAAGGATCGTGTTGGGTGTTATGCAATAATCCTCTGGGATATTATTTCAGTCTTTCATCACGGCAAAGTGAAGCACGACGCTTATTTGCTCGCAACAATTACTCAAATTACGGGCTCAGTTTCAACGAAGTACAATTTTCAGTTGCGAAGGTAATTTGTTCAAAAGGAACATCACCTAGCCTGCTGGAGTGAGAAAATTGTGGGCTATATTATCGATTGGCGGCCATGAGTTTGTATTGTTCATATAATCTAATAATAAATACGCTTCTGTCGCGCGGAAGGTCAAAACAGGAGATGTGGTTTATTCATGATTTTCAGGCACGTGCTTAAATATTCGAATATACTCACCTAAGTCGTCGATATTTTTCGACATGTTGAGAGATACTCCTATCAAAACGACGCTGAACAGAAGCAGGACAAAGGAGACTATGGCCACGGCACGTGCGACACGCTTCCTCTGAATCGTAGCCGGATCATCTTCCAGCTTAGCGTTCGTGACTGACACATTGACAGTTGTCGTCTGCTCGATGACGTCATCCTCGTTTTCGATATGACATGACAAAATCTCAATTCCGTCATCTTCGGTTGTTGTCATAGCGTCACGAGCGCCCCGAGGTGTGAGCTGGAGCCGCTCGCGATGCTCCTCGGACGAGTGGGCCAGAGGGATGGCGATGTCACGGGGTACACAAATTTTGGAACGCTAAGAGCCACCCATTATAAATGCCAACACAAAACAGTATCCACGTTAAGCATCCACTGACTGTAATCGCTGATAGCAGCACATACTCTTAACACATACCAGCAGTTTCAATTCGATCACGGAATTCTATACACGTTCTTCCCAGGGCTTTCACACCTGTAAAAAACTCTGGTCAATGAACCACACCACTCCCAGAACCGTTCCTCTCTGAGCCAATCTAGCTCCACGTGGCCACGTTTACCAGGTGTTCTCTATTGACGCCCCTTGCTACAGATTCCCAAATACTCGATCTCAACTCTTTTTATCCTCAAGCAATGCAAACTCTGTATGGAGCTAAAGGTGAAGGTTCCGATTTGTAAGTACTTTACACACTTGAATCAAACACGTATATCCCAATGCGTTTTACAACCAATGGGAGTTTTTACATAAAAAAAACCGTTAGCTGGTGTTTCTCTTCCTTGAGTCTATCGCTTCCGCCACGGAACGGTATTATTCAGTTATAGGCAAGAAGAGGAAACAACAGAAAGCACAGCTCTAAACACTTCAAGTGCATGAGTATATCGTACGTCGTTTTCAAGAGACTCTGCCGCAAGCCGCGAAACAAACAAGTGAAAGTCTTCACGTCATTAAGATGTTTGCACTATGTACAGATCGAAATTCCAAACACACTTAAGCCAGACGGTGGTGTTACTTCTATCGCTACAGCCCTTGATAAATGCTTCCCAATGGAAAGTCCCAGACGTTCAGTCCATGCCAACTGCTTTCTCTTCGTCCAGTAATACGACCCTTCTTTGATAAAATTAACTTCTTTGACGGAGAGTGGTATTTTGGAAAGGGGAGACGCCCAGGGTTGCTTCTCTTCTAAGTTAGGATTTTAGAGTTCTTATCTTGGACCTCTGTGCCGAAGGAGAAGCTATCAGGCATTGCTTTTACCACGAGAATACCTGGCAGGTAGCAACTCGATCAGGGCCAATCGTACTACACGCAAGTCACCAACACAGTTCAGGGTAGAGCGGAGATGTGTGGAAACGGCGGAGTTATCCAAACACACAGGAACACAGCATTAATTGATTGGAAGATTCTATATTACATTATTCATAACATTCATTCACAGGAATATATAGAATCTACTAGTGTGAAGGAAAAGTTATATTTGTTTGAGAAGCCTTTTTTGGATCAGGAGCTACGAGGACGCGGACAGCGATGTCAAATATTTACCTTTTTGGAATCGACGAAATGCTAGTGTCAATGTAAACAGTTTGCTAACGTCGGTGTTTTCCTGGACTTTTCAAGCAGAAAAAAAATATTATCTAGAACGGTTAAGTATCTCTAATTGAAAATTCAATAATTTCTTGTTTTCAGAAGCATCAGTAATTCCCTCGTAATGTACACATAGTAAAAGCTTTTTGATCTTGATCGTTATTGGAAATTGTGAATTTTTGTTTCAGTTACCTTAACTGTTTATTGACTGTTTATCATGAAATTAATGGCAAGTTTAACTATAACTTGCCTTACAGTCTCATCCAAAAACATAAAGTCATACATCATGCGTTATGAAGCTTTGTGGCATTCAAATATGGGAAAATTGAAATTGACCTGGTGCATTTACATACATACAATATCATTCATCAGTTTTACAATTATAGACTTTTCATTGAAAGAACTAAAAGGTATGCTTTTATAGATATCTGACAAGAATCCTAGAATTGGTTATAAATGAAAACATAAAAAATGCGAAATACCCCTCAACCGTTCTATATTATCCACATCAATACTTTCCTGTCGTTTGAAAACTAAGCACCGCCTATGTTAACGTTGGACCAATAGGAATCCCAGCTGACCGTGCTTCCGAACACCAAATTATTACATCAAACTCTGAAGCTGTAATCCGGGACAGTACTTTCCACAAGTGTCTATCTAACCAGCGTTGTCAATGCAGTGGGTGTCTATTGTCAAGGAACCACATGCCTCACGGTACACAGAGAATAGCATATCCAATTCAGGGTAATTTTTGTAGTCATCTCGGGGGACAGTTGATCTTCATCAATGGGTACAGGTGTGTCTCGGCCAGTAGAGGAGACGCTGGAGCACATGAAAGTCGGGAGACTAGCCCGTGGGGCCGTGCTTCATGTTTACTTGTGTTAACGTGGTACTCTTGCTATGCTTCCTCTCATCAATCACAACTTAAACTGCCTCGCCGTGCATCCCACCGCAAGATGCTGCTCGGGGCATTCTAGCTGGCCGCCACGAGCGCACGCCGACAGATCGATCTTCTCCCGGATCGATTAAAATGACGTCTGCCGCAGTAGATGTAGATGTTCAGGCTGACGAGTTGGGCTGTTCCCTCTCATTTATGTCCATATTTAGACCAACAGATTAGTGTCTGATCTGTAGAAATAGCTGAAAGGTGTGTTTGAGTGTACTGCTCTGAAATGAATGAAGAGCAGTCACTGTGTTTGAAAGAAATGAATATTCAGTGGTGTTAGGGGGTTATAGTTGTGTGATATACTGAGCCTTGAATTACTGTATGGAGCTTTGACGGTTTTCGGAATCCGTTTTTGCGATGTAGGATAAGGAGGACGTCTATACAATATCATATGAAGTGTAAATGGAATCACCCAACACGGGCCATAACCGCTATTGTGTATGTTAATAGAAAATTGCGTTAAACGGAACTCTTAAATGCCCCTTAGATTTGCGAGTATCCGGCACTGGTGCACGCTCTCGTTACCCCGTGCCTCATGCCAAAGTGTTGATACCCGATAAATGTTTAGTATATTTATGAAATCCGATCACTTCAGTAAATCGAAATTTAGAAAGTTTCACAAACATACACCAGAAATACTTAAAACAAACATGTCTGGACATGTCGGGGATTGCCACTGAGGCATGAGGTTACCGGCAATACATGTATGCATATTCTGACTCCATCCACCTTTCCCTGTTTTGCAATTCTCAAGAAGTACTGAATGTGTCAGTGTCAATGGAGCTGCTAAATGAGTATGGTTTGACGCCGCTTTTAGCAATACTCCAGCAAGATCACGGTTGGTCTCCTGAAATGGACGTCACGTGTTGTAAATAGAAGCGACAAAACCCTTTTCATATTCTTAAGAAATCTCCACTGAAAGCAGAGTCGATTTTACAATTCCGATCATAAGCATGTGTGCATGAATCACACATATAGTGAGCATACCAAAGCTTCATAACTGTATACAAAGGTTCTGATGGAGCAGTGGTTCCCATTTGCACTAAATGTCAGAGAACATTCTGTATATAGTTGATGGGTGGAACTGCTAAATGTCAGTGAACATTCTGTATATAGTTGATGGGTAGAACTGCTAAATGTCAGTGACCATTCTGTATATAGTTGATGGGTGCAATTGCTAAATGTCAGTGAACATTCTGTATATAGTTGATGGGTGGAACTGCTGAATGTCAGTGAACATTCTGTATATAGTTGATGGGTGGAACTGCTGAATGTCAGTGAACATTCTGTATATAGTTGATGGGTGGAACTGCCAAACGTCAGTGAACATTCTGTATATAGTTGATGGGTGGAACTGCTAATTGTCAGTGAACATTCTGTATATAGTTGATGGGTGGAACTGCTGAATGTCAGTGAACATTCTGTATATAGTTGATGGGTGGAACTGCTAAATGTCAGTGAACATTCTGTATATAGTTGATGGGTGCAATTGCTAAATGTCAGTGAACATTATGTATATAGTTGATGAGTGGAACTTCTAAATGTCAGAGAACATTCTGTATATAGTTGATGGGTGGAACTTCTAAATGTCAGTGAACATTCTGTATATAGTTGATGTGTGGAACTGCTAAATGTCAGTGAACATCGTGTATACAGTTGATGGGTGGAACTGCTAAATGTCAGTGAACATTCTGTATATAGTTGATGGGTGGAACTGCTAAATGTCAGTGAACATTCTGTATATAGCTCAGGGACTGGAACTCCAGACTACCATTGGATATTCATTGGAGTTCATTTACTGGAACGAGTAAATGTCAGTGAATATTATGTATTCCTTGTCCCATAATTTTGACATGTTTATGTCTTAATATGGTTAGGATTGTGTTTAACAACTAAACGCATTTTTTGTTCTTAATATGTGTACGTACACTCCTCCTTAAAGTTTTTTTTTCAAAGGTCGCTTTCTATGATTTTATATGTTAGTAGTGGGTGTGGATATAAGCTTTTTTAGCAGTGTAAATTGATTAATGGATTTATTTGAGGCGGGGGACTAAACTAAAGAAAACGGTCGATCGTAGTAATCAAACTTACCTTCATTGTCAACTTCCTGCGTGAGATTTATTAAAATCAACTTGTTCTCATCGCGATATGACTGCAAGTCACTGCCTTGGGTGTATGTAGGCCTGCATTCGGTACAAGAATTCATAATATAATGTTATATGGTGCGTTAGAGTAAATGCCAGACATTGAAAGACTTAGGTCTTTGAAAGGCATTTCGAAGTGATACACATACGGAAGAGAATATATGGATGTCAACCTCTTTATTATGAGGAACACAGCGTTTCGGAGTATATGCTTACTCCTTCATCGAATACTCCTTCATCAGTTTCATTCCCCTGATGAAGGAGTAGGTATACACCCCGAAACGCCGTGTTCCTCACAATAAAGAAGTTGACATCCATATATTCTCTTCCGTATTGAAAAAATTAGTGATTTCATGAAAATCCTTCGCTATGTCACGAATTTACCGTCCTTACATAATTCATGACAGAAAACCAGCGTGTACAGAAAACAACAGAATATTTATTATACCTATTCGCATTCTGATGTCTTAGTGGGAATAATTATGCCAGTGATTCACTCTGCTATACAAAGAGCAGTGGAATGACTAGTACTGCGTGGGCACTTTCAACATATGAGTCCTTCTCACGCCAAGTAAATGGGATTAACTGTGGCGCGAGTGATTAAAATTTTTATCCCTTACATCTCATCTCTGGCCTCATAAATGTAAGAACTGATTATGGTTATTTAAGTTATTTAAGATTTGTACAGCACAATTTTGACTTTGATCTTCGTATATATAATAATTGACAATGTTTCAGTGGGTGAGTTTGAGCAGAATATCAGTTACAACACGGCGTGTCACCTTCATGTGGGAGGACAGCCTGGTAGGATGCAGATCCTAGACGCTTGTCACTTGTGAAATCCACAAACACATGCTTGGTGCCAACAAACCTTCAGATATAACAAATATAGCGAACCTGGGAATCAAACCCACGACTATAGGTTTCTGGCTCATCCTAAGGGAAGCAACTCCGCCTCCCGCGACCAGAATTATTATTAGTATCAGTGTGAGTGAGTGAGTATTTATTAGTAGTAGTAGTAGTAGTTGTGTAGTAGTAGTAGTAGTAGTAGTAGTAGTAGTAGTAGTAGTAGTAGAAGTAGTAGTAGTAGTAGTTATTTTAGGTGTGTTGTGTGTGTGTGTTTGTTTGGTGTTCTTGCCTTTTTGCGGGGTGGGAGGCGCGCGTAATCTGGGTCAATTCACTTTTTTGTGTGTGTGTGTGTGGGGGGGGGGGGTGTCAAGACGGGGAAGGGTAAGGTGCGGTTGAGGCGGTAGAGGGTCCCTGTCTAGCAGATCTGGCGTGACATACACATCCGTGTTTCACATGGGGGACGACACACACGACCTATGTGCAGCTTTAACAGCAGCAAAAATACATATTAGCCCCAAGCACAATGCTCAATCAATATTGTATCTAATGTTCTCTGTGAGAGTCTCTTAAAAGATTGAAGTGTATGCCTGTCGAACCAATGGTTTATAGAGTTTTCCTCGGCTATTCCAACAGACCACTCTTGTCTATTGACTTTTTAAGTTTGAGTGACACTTCAAATCGAATCTTCCAAAATTTACTTAAAAAGTGAAGCGTTCCTTCCAAATCAATATCTCTTCTAAGCCAGAAGATATATCACTTTTGAGGTCAATAGCAAAAAGAAGAAATGAATCTACTGTCTGTAGAAACCGAGTTTATGTTCCAGTGTTCAAATACCAATTGTTGTAGGGTTATCCATTGAATGACAGAAGACAGTCTGGTTATTCTGACAAACATAGACACAAAGCGATACGTCATGTCATATTTTCTCTTAATTGAAATTCAGGACTATCTTAAAAGGTCAAAGGGGGTTGTCTTGAACTGAAGTTATACGTTTGGAAAAAGATGTGGACTTTCTCTACGCAAACTGGAATTTTAACAACATTCATCTCCGCCTTCTTGTAACAGGAAGACGCCACTAGATTTGTACTTCATGGCGGGTTTGATGTGTACTTGGGAATCGCCCATTTAATACCCAGTGTAGGGATGGATTTTTGTTTGAGACAGAATATATACTAATCGATTTGTCACATAAACAAATCTAAAACGAGAGTAAGAAAGCATTACGTGCTAACTGGGAGTACAGGGTGTTCGTCTGAACTATTCATTCAGAGCCATTCGCTCCTTTCCGTAACCTCCAAGAAGACTTATACTGGAACGAGCCGAATGAGGCTATTGGTAGAATTCACTAATTGTAAAGCATTGAATTGACAGGTCTGTTGTGGCTCTAGGGTAAAAAACAATAATATTGATGGTCCACTTTGCTTCCAAATGGCTGTATAACATTTGCGGGAACTATTCGTGTTAGTGTGCTTGGGATCAGAAGTAGATGAAAAATGTCTTACTATTGATTTTCAATATAAACATCAGCCATGCGATATTATGTTTTTAAATATCTTCCAAGAGTATCCGCCATTTTAAGACGATTTGATCACGTGAGTCGTTATGGGGAATCGGTGTTGGCTTTGAAGTCACCCACGATTCCGACTTTACTGACACTACCCCCTTCTCTTGAAGCACTCAGATTATCGCTGTTTCCGTCATTCATTTCTTTCTACATAGAATGAGTACTGCTGTGCAGTGCCAGGCAGCAAACAAACACTTATGCAAATTGGTGAGTGTGTGTGCGTGTGTGTGTGTGTGTGGGGGGGGGGGGGGGGGGGGGGGGGGGGTGCTGGGGGGGGGGGGGGGGGTGAGGAGGACTCACTGTTTGGGAACACAGCCCTTCTCCCCCTGCTGCAAATCAAGACGACGTAAACAAGGTTGGGATTTCACTGCGAAAATGAGGAAGTCAACACGAAAAGTACACCATTCGGCCATTAGCGACATGAAGACATCATTCTGAAGCCATTGTGTCCCATACACCGTAGCCACCAAAGTCTTTCATTACAAATCGTTATTTAATCCATGTTACATTGGATGCCGATAAACGTCCAACAGAAGGTCGCAGCCGGTTTTACAGCCAGTTTGTGATACCCTGCATCTGAGCGTTTATTTCAAAAACATGAAGGTGCTAACGAACAGAGTGATATTAAACTCATGTCTTTGAAAGGCACTTAGAAGTGATACACATAAGAAAGAGAATTATTGGATTGTCAACCTCTTTATTATGAGGAACACAACGCTTCGGAGTATATGCTTACTCCTTCATCGTGTGAACGAGGGCGGTTGGGTAGCCTAGTGGTTAAAGCGTTCGTTCTTAACGCCGAAGACCCGGTTCGATTCCCGACATGAGTACAATGTGTGAAGCCCATTTCTGGTGTCCCCCGCCGTGATATTGCTGGAATAATGCTAAAAGCGGCGTAAAACCATACTCACTCACTCATGTGAATGAATGCTATGAGGCAGAGAGAATATATACATGTATGTACATGTGAGAACAGCAAAAGTAATAAGATAACCAAAAGGTGGAAATTAACAAGGGAAGCCAACAGATGTGCTGGTGGATCCCCTGCAACTGTGGCCACCAGTACATTGGAGATACTCTCAGACCCCTCAACACCAGACTCAAAGAACATCAGACCTCTGTCAACAAACTAGAACTATTTCCGAACACATTCTCAAGAACCAAAACCGTAACACCATGTGGGAAGTCATCAAAGTCCTGTCTACCAACAACAACAACAACTAGTGACAGAGAAACTACAAGAAGCCATTGACATCAGGAGACACCAGCCAGCCATGACCCGTAACCAGGGAACCTGTCTGCCCAGTGCTTGGGACTTATTGCTTTGATCTTTGTCGGTGCTTCTTATCCAGATGGCTTCCATTTGCCCATTGCTATTTCCATTCTTTTACCCGTCGGTGCTAATTACCCCCGGCCTCCCGTTTGCCCATTGTCCATTGCCAATTACCAATCAGGAATAATTTGAGTCCTGGCTTCCAGTTGTCCATAACTGTCGGCGCTAATTACTCTGAACTTTTGGCTTCTACTGCTATTGCTTATCACCTATCAGCGCCAATTATTTGTTGGCTTCCCTTGTTAAGTTTTAACCTTTTGTTATCTTATTACTTTTTTGTTCTTACATGTACATACATATGCTCTCTGCCTCATAGCACTCATCCACTGCACACACTACCAAACACATCGAACCGCATTACAAACCACCCTCAATCTAAACAAGGCTCTCACTCTAGAAGCAATACTAAATCCACAAAATAAACTAGAAAACTTCAAGGCCTTAGGCGTATTCTTAATCAAAACGGAACTAATAAAACGCATCTAAAAACACTATAATCTACCAAATCAAAATTACATAAACAAACAAACATCCACCATACCCAGCTCCCTTAGTTCTCCTCCCCAACCCCATCGGCATCTATTCCAAATCTGAAAATTCCAAAATTCTATATAAGCAACCCCTAAAGCCCCCTCTTGGGTTGCACAGACCACTTTCGCCCCTTTCGGAAACACATTAAATGGCCTGACCGGGCCCGTGTGCGAAATACGCATCAGTCGGAAAGCGCACGTTAAATCTCCAAAAGTAAGTAAGTAAGTAAGCATTCATTCACCTGATGAAGGAGTAAGCATTTACTCCGAAATGTTGTGTTCCTCAAAAAAAAGTTGACATCCATAAATTCTCTTCCTTGAGATTAAACTTACCTGCCAGGCAACAAGCATACTTCTCCGGTGTTGAAGTTTTAAATATCAAACTCGTTTCTGGTGTGTCCAGTCATGATACAGCTGGAATATTGCTAAAGGAGGCTTAAAACCCTTCTCGCTCATTATATCATTAAGGAATGACGCTATTGTCACACAATGCAACAAAAGAGAATGTGTTCACCCGAAACTCCTATATAAACCCTGTACTAACATCCTGTTTGTTTGTTCAGATTTTTAACCCCGCACTCAGTAATATTCAAGTAATATGACAGCGGTCGGTAGCGAGTCTGAACCAGGTAATCCAGTGATTGACATCCTGATCGATCTTCGCACTTGGAATAAGATGACGTGCATCAACCAAGTCAGTGAGTCTGATCACTAGATCCAGACAGACGCCTCTTGTGACACGCATGGGTTGCTGAAGACCCATTCTAACGGAGATCTTCACAGGGGACATCTTAATATCTGGGAGCGGTCGGGTAGCCTAGTTGTTAAAAGCGTTCGCTCGTCACGCCGAAGACCCGGGTTCGATTCCCGACATGGGTACAATGTGTGAAGCCCATGTCTGGTGTCCCACGCCGTGATATTGCTGGAATATTGCTAAAAGCGGTGTAAAACTATACTCACTCACTCTTAATTAATATCTGACAGAAGTAAAACTTGTTATTGTAAAGATGGTGAACCTTCTGGTCTTTAAACAAATATCGAATTCATTGTTTTCATGTATAATTTTATCCACTTAGAAAAGCTCGCCTGTAAGTAAACCATCCCTAACCCATTACCTGAATAATGGTGTGACCGAGCACACCGTCTGGCGTTCCGCTAGAGGTCGCTGCTTTCACACCCAGAGGATAGGTCTGATCTGTCTGTGTGTAATTGGAGGCAGGGGTGTGAGACAATCAAACGGGAATCAAACATTTTGGTTGACAGCCAAGGGATGTCGGGAAGAGGTGCCATCACTTTAGTGACATATGAATTATATTTCAACCAATCACGTCGTAGTACGTGATCACGTGACATTATTAAAGGAAACGTCAGGCTTCTTTTACAACGAGATCCTAGGAGCTGAGACAATCGTAGCGTTGATATCGCTTTGGACACTCGCACCTACGATACCAGCAATTCCTGATATCTCAGTCCAAATTCCTTCCGTCCTCTATTTAGCATTACATTTCAATAGTGTTTGTTTGTTTTTAAAGCCGCACTCAGCAATATGCCAGCTATATGACGACGGTCTGTAAATATTGGATTCTGGTCAAGACAATCCAGTGATTGATATTGTGAACAACGGTCCGCGCCGTCGGGGTCCATCCATAAGGCGCAGATTCCATTCACCAAGTGAATGCTCATAGCCATAACCCAGTGATTGGTGTCACGAGCATCGATCCATGGGATCCATCGGTGTAGCCTAGTGGTTAAAGCGTTCGCTCGTCACACCGAAGACCTGGGTTCAATTTCCCACATAGGTAGAATATGTGAAGCCCATTTCTGGTGTCCCCCGTCGTGATATTGCTGAAATATTGCTGAAAGCGGCGTAAAACTATACCCACTCACTCATAAGTGCGTGGAATTATACGCCGATATATACAATTATTCCGGAATTTCACGGCCGCACCAGAAGGGGGCACCAGAATTAGGCATCACACATAGTACCAATCGAACCCTTTTGTTCAGTGTGATGATAACGTTTTTTTACACCAGACTACCCAAACGCGCCATACATTCCCTAGAAGCCCCCAACTGTTCAATGTGTTTTTGTCAAAAGATTCAAAGCCATTGGGATTTCGATCTCTCCAGTGTTTTTCTCAAAGATTGACTCGTCTGATGCCGGCTCCAGTCTTTGGTTAGGTTGTGTAATCAGTTGCCCGTGTGAAACTGGGGGCTGTCCCTTATTTATTAGGTAAGCACTTATTGTCGGATAGAAACTTAATTAAGAGTTTGGCTGTGAAAAAAATCTGACAAGTCATCCTAACCAAGGCTTCCTGGTCTATATTTCTTCCCGCAGTTAAAGGGGCGCTGCGCAATTTCAGTTGGCATGCTTTGTAAGTTTAAAATTATTCATCGTTTTAAAACCAGTTTGTTAAATCAATCAATATCAATCCATAAATAAATAAAATTATAATTCAATTATGTAGACATAAGTTACACTGTAAACGTCACACCTTCAAGTTTTCCTAACGAGGATGCATACCTACATCTTGACATCATCCTCGATAATCCGGGGTATTATTTGTGCAATCTATTGCCCATTCGACATCCATTAGATTAGAACCGTAGTTCACACACGTCGTTAAAGATAGACGTTCAACCAGATTACACCCAAGAGCGAGAGATACTTGTATAGAGTGATAAGAGAGATGCATGCGACGTCACTTCCGAAACGAGGGTCTAGGGTATTTATCGATATACGATAGCTACGCGATAAATCACAAAGAACAATGAAGAAAGAAGCGTGGTTTATTTCTCGATAAAACATTGTTCTATCATAACGTCATTTCTGGAGATTCGAACATGCGCTCGAAACCTGATGACGTCGTAAATAGGACGACGTTATTTTTTAGAGTGAAGCGTTGAATGAGTTGTTCCTCACAGATGTAGCTGGGCAACGTAGAAAAACGCAATGGTCGAACGATCGCTTCCAACACTGGGGGCGATATGATAATAGGCATTGGCAGAACGGGTACAGGTAATCGAAGTGAGGACTGTGAGAAAATGCGGGATATACCCACCTTTGCAAAAGATAGACTTGTCCGACATTGACTATGTCGGATTCTATTGAGGGATTTATCGTTATTAAAATACGGGTATATATGTTGAAGCTTGTATATTTCATTATCGCCCTGTACATAATGTTGATACATCATATTAGAAATAAACAACTCGTGTTCGTTGTTTATCGAACAATAAAACACTGCAGGGAGAATAAACCATGCTTTACGAACACGAGTGATTTTTTCTCCCTGCAGTATTTTATTGTACGATAAACAACGAACACGAGTACTGTTTATACTGTTTATCGTACAATAAAACACTGCAGGGAGAATAAACCATGTTTTACGAACACAAGTGATTTATTCTCCCTGCAGTGTTTTATTGTACGATAAACAGTATAAACAGTACTCGTGTTCGTTGTTTATCGTACAATAAAACGCTGCAGGGAGAATAAACATTTGATCATGTGTTTTATTGTTCGATAAACAACTCCTACTTGTTTATGTCATAATTATAGAATGGAGATAGAATAAAGTGGATTATGGAGGATGCGGCTCATCTGCAGGCGCGGAATTGCAGCAGTATCTGTGTCGCATCTCACACTGTCCACTCAGTGAATGAAAAGAGAAATGAACTATCGATCATCAATATGTGGTAAATACCGACACTATGTGTGTAACTATTTATAGGGGCCAGGCATGCACATAAGATAATAATACTTCTTCTTCATACATCTCCTTTTGATTAAACAGTGATTCATCTGTTCTCTCGGCGCTGTAGTTCCATGTCCCGTGGGTAAAACGAAATCACAACTGTAGGTGTTATATCAATTTTAATTCATGTCTTGTGCTTATGTTCCTGTAATATTATCGTCAGTATGGACCAATGTCTGTCTGTGTGTCGCGTTCACTCAATCTGGCCCCCATCTCCTGGGTTCCCCTCTGGGTTTTCTCTCCTCATTCCTAAACAACATTCTTGCATCTCCGCCCACACCTCGCACGTGCTATACGTGCAATCGGTATGCAATAACATGCGCTATATAGGATGGTTTACTTTCGAATGGATCACAGTTCGCTGTGGAGTGTTACGTCCCTTAGCTGTGCCAGTAACCTATGTTCGTGGGTTCGAATCCCAGATACGCCCTGATTATATTGCTTGGTTATCCAGCACCATACCATGCTCGTTGGCTTTACGTGAATGTCATCGAACTGCCACACCGTGCTGAAACTGAAATACTGTTCAAATCGGCGTTAAACCAAACTCACTCACTTACACATATATAATTCGCTGTGCAGAAACCTTTGATCGTGGGTTCGAATCCTGGTTCGCCCCAATTATGTTTCTAGGCCTATCAGCACCATACTCGTGATCGTGGGTTTCACCAAAGGTAGACGTCTACGACATGCTGTTTTGGTTTTTGTTTGTTTGTTCGTTTGTTTATTTGTTTAACGCCACACTCAGCAATGTTCCAGCAATATGACGACAGTCTGTAAATAATCGAGTCTGGACCAGACAATCCAGTGATTGATATCATGAGCATCGATCCACGCAATTGGGATACGATGACATGCATCAACCAAGTCAGCGAACCTGACAACCCGATCCTTTTATTCGCCTCATATCAGCGACGTCTTTCCTCAAATTTATATTGAGATAATGTGCAAAGTTTAAGTGAGTAAAAAAACAAACTATTACGACACACGTCCACATAATCAGATACCGTTAGATATATGTTTGCGTTCTTACGGAGATAAAAAGTGGAGGAAACGGTTGAGCATTGTCTCACATAAGCTACTGCATTCCGCTTTCTCCATCACACCAGGTGGAACCTGTGTCTGGTTCAGATTGATCGGCAGTAAACTCGTGTTCTATAACTTCCTCAGGTAAATATTGCAAATGTAGGCCCAGGGTGTTGACCTATATACGATAGATACTAATGAACGTTGCTATAGTTACTGTATTATGCGGTGCTTGATGCCTACATATTTATTCTGAACAAACTGTTAAGATATTCTGGAACGTCTTTAAGATTATAGATGCATGGATCATTGCTTTTCATTGGATTTGTTGAACATTAAATATTTACAGGATCCTTTCACAGAACAGGCTATTGGTTTCCTCATGTTCAAACAGGGTTGTCAGATAAAAGCGCGTCTTGAACAAACATAACTTTGTAAAATTTTAATTTCCTTTTTTCTGAATAACGAAGCCACACTTTGAGCGAGTAAGTGAGTGCGGTTTAACGCCGCTTTTAGCAATATTCCTGCAACATCACGGCGGGAAACACCAGAGAGGGGCTTCACACATTGTACTCATGTGGGGAATCGAACCCGGGCCTTCGGCGTGACGAGCGATCGCTTTAACCACCGCCCTTGTTACTTAGAAGTAACATACCGGCCATCCATGTCGATGTAGCTGTCTATGCATAACACGTGTTGGATCCATGCAGCTTTCATATTAAGTTAAAAATCAAGACAAAATCAAGACAAAAGTATGTATCATTCCACCTAGTCCAGGCATAATACGTACATGATCAGTACGCGTAAATTGGATGCATAAATATTGCAGGCATATTCCAACAACAGTGCAGGCATAGTCCACACATTAATATTGCAGGCATACTCCAACAACAGTGCAGGCAAAGTCCACACATAAATATTGCAGGCATGTTCCAACAACAGTGCAGGCATAGTCCAAACATAAATATTGCAGGCATATTCCAACAACAGTGCAGGCATAGTCCACACATAAATATTGCAGGCATATTCCAACAACAGTGCTGGCATAGTCCACACATAAACATTGCAGGCATAATCCGACAACAGTACAGCTACAGTATATACATACATGTACAACAATCTTAGGCCAATCATACTCCAGGCATAAGCCTTGCATTGTCAAGTCATACTCAAAGCATATTTCGACATGAGGATCCACCATTGTAAATATGACCCTCAACGAGTCATAACTGGTTTCATTGGGTGTTGAAATGTGTTTCCTGAAAGGAAGCTACTTACCAAACTTGTCAAACTTGTATGACTCCTACCCCTGCAACCAACTAGCTGGTGTTCCTGGTGTCGGGTCTTGGCTCGGGCTGTCAGACGCTTCGAGCATGACTCCTAACCCCTGCAGCCAAGTAGCCATGATGTCGGGACTTGGCTCGGGGCTGCACGGAAGGCACTTGTCAGACACTTTTTACCCTTTTTCCTTATCCCAATCAGCTAGCCGGTTTTGATGGTGCCGGACACTGACTCGGGTCTGTCAGACTCTTCCAGCAAAACTCCTACCCCCGTCAACCAACTAGCCGGTGTTTCTGGTTTCGGGTCTTGGCTAGGGGATGCAAGAAAGGTACTTGGCAGACGCTTTCAATATGACCCCTTTAAGCCAAATATGATTCGTTCCTGGTGTCGGTCTTGGCTCGGTGCTACAAGGAAGGTACTTGTCAAACTCTGGAAGCATGATCTCTACCCCTTTCAACCAACAAGCCAGTGTCCCTGGTGTCGGATCTTGACTCGGGGCTGTCAGACGCTTCCAGCACGACTCCAACCCCCGTCATCCAAATAGCCAGTGTCCCTGGTGTCGGATCTTGATTCGGGGCTGTCAGACGCTTCCAGCACGACTCCAACCCCCGTCATCCAAATAGCCAGTGTCCCTGGTGTCGGATCTTGACTCGGGGCTGTCAGATGCTTCCAGCACGACTCCAACCCCCGTCAACCAAATAGCCAGTGTCCCTGGTGTTGGCATGGATCTTGGCCCATTGGCTTCAAGAAAAGTACTTGTCAGACTCTTTCAACCCTTTTCCCTTACCCCTGCAACCAACTAGCCGGTGTTCCTGGTATCGGATCTTTCCTCGGGGCTGCAAGGAAGGTACTTGTCAGACGCTAGAATCATGACCCCTACCCCTTTCAGCCAAATAGTAATGTTTCTAGTGTCGGATCTCATCTCGGGGCTTCATGGAAGGTACTTAAACGGTTCGATAGAAAATGTTGTTGATTTTATTGAGATTTTACAAAGGAGATAAACAGTCTGCTTTCATGGCAAGTCTTCTGACATTGAAAGTAAGTCTTCGGCTCATCGCCAGCTCGGTTGGCGTCACATTAGTTGGTGATGAGACATCCATGAGGGAACTGATTTATATATAAACGTCTCATCAACATCTACTGTCTGAGTCTGGGAACTGATTTATATATAACCGTCGGATGAAAACCTTCTGTCTGAGTTTTTCATTCACTATTGTAGACATGAACTGACATCGGGTTTGGCGATCACAAGTCTGGTGTTTTCGTTTAATTATTTCTCCATTACACGGCCAACAATTTAGTGTGTTTCACTGTTGGAAAACTCAATAACAGTCTATATACTGTACGTAACAACACAGAAATGGGTGTTAAGATTTCCCCTATCCTAAAACCGAGTGTTTAAAAAGCGCTCTCAAAAGTATTCATTACAGTTTTGAGGATGTAACTGCGTTTCTTTTGTTTGTTGTTCAACGCCGCACTCAGCAATATTCCAGCTACATGGTGGCGGTCTCTAAATAAATGAGTTTGGTCCAGACAATCGTACTTTGTGCCCGAGAAATTTATTTTGAACTAACGATTTTCTACGTTCACATGGGGCACGGGGGTCCCAGTCGTCTAAGGCGCCGTGTTCGCTGTGCAGGGTTGTGTCCCTTAGGCACGCCAGTAATCTGTGATTGTAAGTTCGAATCCAGGTTTGCTTAGTATTTCTAGGTTTGTCAGCACCATACCCGTGATCATGGGTTTCGCCAAAGTGGTAATCGACTTAGAGCTACATCCCATCCCATCAAATACACTTATTCACTCACAAGTCTACGATTGTCTTACATACATCGGATTGTTATGTAAATTTAAAACTATGAATGTTAATTTTAACAGTTTTAAAGCTTAAACTATTGGCCTTTATCCCCGTTAGGTTACTGTTATTAGTAGGGAACGTGGACGTTTGGTGCTCCAATACCCATAGAAAAAAGGAAACGATATATTTCACCGTACTGCTTCAGCTCTTGCTGGTAGCTTGCGGTCAATTCGCTGTGCAGAGTTGCGTCCCTTGGGCACGCCAGAAACTTATGATTGTGGGTTTCAATCCCGGTTCGCCCCGATTATGTTTCTACGTTTGTAAGCACTCCTTATGGTACATTTGTTGTCAATAGTGAAAAGTACTGGATTTTATTAGCTGAACGTTCATGATTTAGAAATCCATTCAACTCATAATATCCGTACATCCCGCTAGCGACTCATGCAACTTAAAGTATGGTTGACATTTATACGTTTTCGTTAATTTTCTTTCCTTGATGACAATGAGTAAAATATCGTGGCTAACACCCTTCCTTCATTATCCGTAATGTCTCATAACTCGTTAGGTTTTACGCCGCTTTTAACAGTATTCCAGTTATATCGCGGCGTGTCAGCTTAATGTAGGAGACTGTCTGAGACCTGCATCACTTCGGGCATTCCTCCCATGATGAAACCTAACTCACTCACTCCTACATGAGACAATGTGCGAACCTTTTTTTTTTCTTTTTTTTTTCTTTTTTTTTTTTTTGGGGGGGGGGGGTATCCCCGCCGTAATATGGCTGATATATGGTTGAAAGTGGCGCAATACCATTCACTCACGCACTCATTCATATTCGATCATCAAGTTTCACAGTTTCAGAATAGCCAACGAGATAATTTCTACATCATGAACGTTCAGCTAATAAAATCCCGCACTATTGACAACAAAATGTACCATAAGGAGTTAACGCTGCTTTTAACAGTATTCCAGTTATATCACGGCGTGTCAGATTAATCTTGGAGGAAAGCCCGATGCAGGTCTCAGACGTTTACCACTTCGATGAAACCCACGAGCACGGGCATAGTGCTGTTAAACCTAGAAACATAATCGGGGCGAACCGGGATTCGAACCCGCAATCATAGGTTTCTGGCGTGCCCAAGGGACTCAACTCTGCACAGAGAATTGCAGCGCCTTAGACGACTGGGCCACCCGTGTCCCCTTGAGATGTTAACAAGTTACAAACTTTAAGTCATGTTGTGTTTGTAACATGTAGATCATGTAAGACAGATCTGATATTGTCACACAAACATATTCCATCGTAAATAGATCTCTGCAACTTGTGAACACCCAGTGATCAATTCGTTCTATTCGTTCAATAGTCGGGTGTATGATATTGTATGAGCTGAACATTTTTGTACACCTTTCGGTTTTGTGGTGTACCAGCCCATTCAGCTCCTAAAACACAGTACACAACTTAGTTGACACATGTAACTCATATTGTTATCAATCTGAGACGTCATGAACAATGGATGAATGTGACGCCATGAATCGCGAGAACTGACCAATTAGCACTAGCTAAAATGCACATACGAAAATATATCAGAAAGTTATTACACTCAACCTTTCAACCCTCGTTGGCCATACGCTTTAACATTCACTCCCCGGGACAGATAACACGTATTTCATCGTGCCTCCTTGGCTGTTCTCTGAGTACCTCTGTCAGTCGATACTAAATAAATTCATGTGATTCCTGGCATTTTGATTGGCTAACAAATCAAGTTTATGTTTCCTTTAGGCCGTGTCCATTAAGCGGACTACTGTTCTTGATTGGCTAATGGTAGAGTGGGCGGGCCTTGTGTTGCATTATTGGGCTGAGCGATGTCCCTGATTTAGTATCGCAGGCCGCTTATAATTAATTTCATCCAAGTGACATGTTTGTGTCGCCGCGAAAAGCTGGAAGATGGTTAATGCGGCGTTAAATCCTCAGTCACTGACTCACACGTTTGCGACTTTCCAAACCGTTACTTTAAGTATACAGAGTTCTCTCCCCATTCCCCTATACATTGCGGAACTGCATCAATGTTCAACGTCCCCTCACAGTGTGTGTTCAATATAGTTTCAATGTTCAACGTCCCCTTACTTTGTGTGTTCAAAATAGTTTCAATGTTCAACGTTCCCTTACTTTGTGTGTTCAATATAGTTTCAATGTTCAACGTCCTCTTACTTTGTGTGTTCAATATAGTTTCAATGTTCAACGTCCCCTTACTTTGTGTGTTCAATATAGTTTCAATGTTCAACGTCCCGTTACTTTGTGTGTTCAATATAGTTTCAATGTTCAACGTTCCCTTGCTTTGAGTGTTCAGTATTGTTTCAATGTTCAACGTCCCCTTACTTTGTGTGTTCATTATAGTTTCAATGTTCAGCGTCCCCTTACTTTGTGTGTTCAATATAGTTTCAATGTTCAATGTCCCCTTACTTTGTGTGTTCAGTATTGTTTCAATGTTCAGCGTTCCCTTACTTTGTGTGTTCAACATAGTTTCAATGTTCAACGTCCCGTTATTTTGTGTGTTCAATATAGTTTCAATGTTCAACGTCCCCTTACTTTGTGTGTTCAGTATTGTTTCAATGTTCAGCGTTCCCTTACTTTGTGTGTTCAACATAGTTTCAATGTCCAACGTCCCTTTCAGTGGGCAATAATGCCAGTATAGTTTTAATCACGTATCGAACGACTCACTTCGCACACTTCCTAATAGCTTTCTTTCCTCCCAGCCCGAGCTAATCTAATTAGGAATGAAATGAAGGCATTCTCGCTCTGTAAAGTGGCTGATTTTGTGCATGTATAATGAATGTCATCGCGTTAGATGGCATTACACACGAAGGGGCGTCACGTGTTCTTTTACGACTGCTTCTTCTGATTGTATGAATATTTTATCGTCTGTGACAAATAAAGTTATTCAATATATTTTTTGTCATTCTTGTTGCGTGGTTATAGCACATAATATTATAATACGATTCATCCCAGTGTCATGTTGATATTATGTCCGAAAACAGTCGATTAATTCATAGTTCAAACTCACCCTCCGGAATTAAACGATATGAGCCGAATCTCACCGGATATCTTCCAAGGCCAGTAACTCTAATCTAACGTCGTTGACGGATCTTGCAAACGTGTTTACCCCAGCCGCAGGTGTGACATATATATATAGGCCTACAGATATCACTGCTTCATTCTTCACATTTAGGCCTTGCTGTTATCCCTACAGTCCCTACAGAAAACGGTGCAAATACTGAGGTTGATGACATTTCTACATGTTTTAGACCAGCAGCTACCTGTTCAACACATTAATGAGTAATGCGTTTAGACCATATGTCATACGGTGCCTAGTATTGTTTAGCAGCAATAATCTGTATCATGATGAAATGAGACTACTTGATATAGGTCTATAATGTAAGAGGAATGGCATTTTATTGGTTGATAAAATTGTCACCAAATCCTGTGCTACCTTTTTTCATTCAACCTACATTTATTTTTAGTGGCTATTGAAACATGTTTCATAATCATGATATGGTGGCGTTTGTGGATGACGGCTGGTATGGGTAGCTCGGGTAGTCGGGTCGGGTGAGTAGGACCTGGGTACCCACAGGACTACCAGGGCCCATGGGTAGTCACGTGATATATTGTTAAATGTCAGAAAATATCTAGAACTCTATGGTTAAACTATATGTGACAAATATTTACATTTCTTTCTGACTATGCCTACATTCCTTATTACCAGTCCACTAGAGTTATTCTATGTCTATATGCCGTATTTGACATAATAAGGGCTCAGGGCACTCTCAAAATTAGAAATAGGGGACTCTTATTAGAATATTATTTTGGTGAAAAAAGAAGAGTTGAACGATAAATTTCAGGGTTTATGCTGACAGCCTCAAATGTTTATGTACGACAGGTATATTTTTCCAGAATTTAATTGCCCATAATTAAGGGTGCATATAACACACTGGTGCGTATTATACACAAACAAATAAGTCTTGTGTACATTGATCAATCAGAAGGGGTGCTAATTAGGATTGTTGACTAGCCAATATATTAGCAAATATTGCCGTGGGCGCTTATTATGTCGAATACAGTAAACAAAACTGTTATTGTCACTGTCAAAACATTGTTATGGTAACCTACACAACCAGTATGAGTCTGACTGGTGAGAATGACGAACAAGCAATGCTACAATAGTATATATATGCCATATGGTGACCTCCATAATATATATTATATACCCTGTGATGTTTCAGAATGGCAGTAATGGAGGATGCACATGTTATGGGTGTTACAATCATCACACAGCTACAACACTGGTTCCAGGTAGGACATTGACTCACCACACGTGCAGACTACATCCCGGCGGGTTGTATTAGTATTTTACAGATTCATCCTAAAAATCAGGAATTTCGGGAAAATAATTCCAGTTTAAATCATTTTTTTTAAAGCTAAGACAGATTATCCTTATTCATCACATTGTTATTGTAGTGTAAACTTTGGACCCAGGATAAATATTTCCTACATAAACTTTTACGTGCACTTCAGTGACTTTGCCCAAGCATGCAAAAGACAGGTTCTGTGGTAGGAACTGAAAATCCACATCTGTAAAAGACAACCCTGTCTAGTAAATAGGTTGTGATGTAATGCAAAATATTTTGATATAATATAGATAAGGTTTAAATGACTTTAATAAGACCTTGATAAGAAAGGTTTGCCCGAAAACAATTACTGTACCGCTGACAGCCTGAAATGTTTATGTACGACAGATATATTTTTCCAGAATTTAATTGCCCATAAATACAGGTGCATATGACACACGTGTGCGTATTATACCCAATAGATAAGTCTTGTGTACATTGATCAATCGGAAGGGTTGCTAATTGGGATTGTTCACTTGCCAATATATTAGCAAATATCGCTGTGCGCGCTTATTAGAAAGGGGCGCTTATTACGCTGAATACGGTATTTGTTCTTCTCTGGATACTGGGGCAGTGAAAGGGTGAGGGAACTCGAGGATTAGACCTAGTCGTTCATGCCTTGCGGGATGAGAGCAAGCCAGATCGAAACTTGTCACTGATAAGAGAGATTACTCTTGGGTGTTAGCCCCACACCGTGTCTCGTCTCTGGTGGTTGTTCAAAGAATGTGTCATTGTTTCCTTCAGAACCAGAGTGAGTTTATGCTGTTCCTCTCTCACGTCGGCGATCCTCACAATGCGTTCCTCATCTACTTCCCCCTGGCTTACTTCCTGCGTCAGTCTGTGGGCAGGAGAGTCGTGTGGGTGGCCGCCATCGCCGAGTGGCTGAATGCAGTCTTCAAACTGTGAGTTCATTCAGGGTGTCACAATACTGTTGTGAGTGAGTGAGTGAGTATGGTTTTACACTGCTCCTTTCATTATTCCAGCCATTTCCACGCGTGGGACACCGGAAATGATCCTTACACATTGTTGTTTGGTTGGTTTGTTGTTAAATGCCGAACTCAGCAATATTCCGGCTATATGATGGCGGTCTGTAAATAATCGAGTCTGGACCAGACAATCCAGTGATTGACATCATGCACATCGATTCACACAATTTGGACCAACGACATGCATCAACCAAGTCAGCGAGCCTGACCAACCGATCCAGTTATTCGCCTTTTACGAAAAGCATAGTGGCCTTTTACGGCAAGCATGGGTTGCTGAAGACTCACACATTGTAACCATGTGGGGAATTGAACCCGGGTTTTCATCGTGATAAGTGATACAATTCGTGTCACGATACATAGGTCACGATACGATACATAGTGCGATATGCATATTTACGTCAAACCGAATGGAAACGTCTTCACAATGAATATTTCAGAGCAGGTTCAAAAGGAAAAGCTGGCTGTAGTTGTTTGTAGCGGCTATTTTTAGTTGTGAACTTGAAATGCCAGTTACCGGTACAACACATTTTGCTATATCTTGCTGACAAAAACACCGAGGGTCATTAAATGAGTAGTACGTAATTTCTTTCAGCAAGTGCACCTCTTGTATCGATACAAAAAAAAATGTATCGTGTATCATTTCGTCACATGAAAACTCACGATGCACTGTTGTATCGTTTTTTACCCCTAATGAGTGGACACCTTAATTATGTTAATCACAAGGATACCCGACCACCCTGTTAAATGACAAGTAGTCCTGCATGGATACGGACACTGTCACCATGTCCAACAACAGAACAGATTGTTTGACTGTAGGACTTTTGCTTGTCTAGTTCTAGAAGGACCAGAACTAATATATAAACATGGATAGGCGTATCGTGTATCGAGGTGTACAAAAGCAATGGAATGATACATCCATACATCCATGAATCATAGCACCACTAGAGTTTGGATGCCTTAATATTTCCAAAACATTTGGGGGGCACGGGTGGCCAAGTTGTCTAAGGCGCCACGATTCGCTGTGCAGAGTTGCGTCCCTTGGGCAAGCCGGAAAGCTATGATTGTGGGTTCGAATCCCGGTTCACCCCGATTATGTTTCTAGGTTTGTCAGCATCATACCCGTGCTCGTGGGTTTCACCTAAGTGGTAAACGTCTGAGACCTGCATCACGTGGGGCTTTCCTCCCACATTAAGCTGACACGCCGTGATATAACTTGAAAACTGCGGCGTTAAACCAAACTCACTCCAAAACATTTTGAATATACATATAAAACGCTTTATTCAGCCATTAAAAAGACCTTGGTTCCTGTTGGCATGGCTGCACGGGGAGGTTCCCCGAATATCGCCTGGTGGAAAGGAATTGGGGTAATTCAGTGTCCATTCAGGTCCTAGTGTAATTACGGGGCGGTCGGGTAGCCTAGTGGTTAAAGCGTTCGCTGGACACGCCGAAAACCCAGTTTCGAATCCTGACATGGGTACAATGTGTGAAGCCCATTTCTGGTGTCCCCTGCCGTGATATTGCTGGAATATTGCTAAAAGCGGCGTAAAACCATACTCGCTCACTCCTAGTGTAATTACAGGCCCACTGATCAACCTGTCTCCAAAAGTGTTGGCCATCTAGGGTGTGTGGTTTGACACCGCTTTCAGCAATATTCCATCAATATCACAGCAATCGACAACCATGCGGGGAATCGAACCTGGGCCTTTGGCGGGACAAGGAAATCCTTTAACCACTTGGCTAACCTGCCGTCCGGGCCATCAAGAAAAATATATGGGTCATGCGAAGGCTTTGAGTAGACCACGTTATGATCCACAGATGTATTTTGACTTCATACACCACAATTTAAGAGTGAGTGAGTGAGTTGGGTTTAACCCTGCTTTTAACAGTATTACAGTTATATCACGGCGTGTCAGCTTAATGTGGGAGGAAAGCCCCAAGTGATGCAGGTCTCAGATGTTTACCACTTCGGTGAAACCCACGGCAGGTATGGTGCTGAAAAACCTAGAAACATAATCGGGGCGAACCGGGATTTGAACCCACAATCATAGGTATCTGGCGTGCCCAAGGGACGCAACTCTGCACAGCAAACACAATATAAGAACAATTATCATGATTGAATACCACGAGTCTCATACGGAACATCATCTTGTTTGCCATCGTCATTGTTAGTTTGACTGATGTATCTGTTGGATACAACAGGTGCTTTGTTGCTTTGCATCCTCTGTAAGCTGCTGTTTGTATCACCTGTAGAATACTTCATGGCGAGCGTCCATATTGGTGGGCCCAGGAGTCCACAGCCTATACCAACGCCACCAGGCCCCAACTGCAGCAGTTTAGACTGACCTGTGAGACAGGACCAGGTGGGTAACTAACTAGGCTGACCTGTGAGATAGGACCAGGTGGGTAACTAACTAGGCTGACATGTGAAACAGGACCAGGTAGGTAACTAACTAGGCTGACCTGTGAAACAGGACCAGGTGGGTAACTAACTAGGCTGACCTGTGAGATAGGACCAGGTGGGTAACTAACTAGGCTGACCTGTGAAACAGCACCAGGTTGGTAACTAACTAGGCTGACCTGTGAGACAGGACCAGGTGGGTAACTAACTAGGCTGACCTGTGAAACAGCACCAGGTAACTAACTAGGTTGACATGTGAGACAGGAGCAGGTCGGTAACTAACTAGGTTGACATGTGAGACAGGACCAGGTGGGTAACTAACTAGGTTGACATGTGAGACAGCACCAGGTTGGTAACTAACTAGGCTGACATGTGAAACAGGACCAGGTGGGTAACTAACTAGGTTGACATGTGAAACAGGACCAGGTCGGTAACTAACTAGGCTGACATGTGAAACAGGACCAGGTGGGTAACTAACTAGGTTGACATGTGAAACAGGACCAGGTGGGTAACTAACTAGGTTGACATGTGAAACAGGACCAGGTAGGTAACTAACTAGGTTGACATGTGAAACAGGACCAGGTGGGTAACTAACTAGGTTGACATGTGAAACAGGACCAGGTGGGTAACTAACTAGGTTGACATGTGAAACAGGACCAGGTGGGTAACTAACTAGGCTGACATGTGAGACAGGACCAGGTAGGTAACTAACTAGGTTGACATGTGAAACAGGACCAGGTGGGTAACTAACTAGGTTGACATGTGAAACAGGACCAGGTGGGTAACTAACTAGGCTGACCTGTGAGACAGGACCAGGTGGGTAACTAACTAGGCTGACCTGTGAGACAGGACCAGGTAGGTAACTAACTAGGTTGACATGTGAAACAGGACCAGGTAGGTAACTAACTAGGCTGACATGTGAGACAGGACCAGGTGGGTAACTAACTAGGCTGACATGTGAGACAGGACCAGGTAGGTAACTAACTAGGTTGACATGTGAAACAGGACCAGGTAGGTAACTAACTAGGTTGACATGTGAAACAGGACCAGGTGGGTAACTAACTAGGCTGACATGTGAGACAGGACCAGGTAGGTAACTAACTAGGTTGACATGTGAAACAGGACCAGGTGGGTAACTAACTAGGTTGACATGTGAAACAGGACCAGGTAGGTAACTAACTAGGTTGACATGTGAAACAGGACCAGGTGGGTAACTAACTAGGCTGACATGTGAAACAGGACCAGGTCGGTAACTAACTAGGTTGACATGTGAAACAGGACCAGGTGGGTAACTAACTAGGTTGACATGTGAAACAGGACCAGGTAGGTAACTAACTAGGTTGACATGTGAAACAGGACCAGGTGGGTAACTAACTAGGCTGACATGTGAAACAGGACCAGGTAGGTAACTAACTAGGTTGACATGTGAAACAGGACCAGGTAGGTAACTAACTAGGCTGACATGTGAGACAGGACCAGGTTGGTAACTAACTAGGTTGACATGTGAAACAGGACCAGGTAGGTAACTAACTAGGTTGACATGTGAAACAGGACCAGGTGGGTAACTAACTAGGTTGACATGTGAAACAGGACCAGGTAGGTAACTAACTAGGTTGACATGTGAAACAGGACCAGGTGGGTAACTAACTAGGTTGACATGTGAAACAGGACCAGGTGGGTAACTAACTAGGTTGACATGTGAAACAGGACCAGGTGGGTAACTAACTAGGTTGACATGTGAAACAGGACCAGGTGGGTAACTAACTAGGCTGACATGTGAAACAGGACCAGGTAGGTAACTAACTAGGTTGACATGTGAAACAGGACCAGGTGGGTAACTAACTAGGTTGACATGTGAAACAGGACCAGGTAGGTAACTAACTAGGTTGACATGTGAAACAGGACCAGGTGGGTAACTAACTAGGTTGACATGTGAAACAGGACCAGGTAGGTAACTAACTAGGTTGACATGTGAAACAGGACCAGGTAGGTAACTAACTAGGCTGACATGTGAGACAGGACCAGGTTGGTAACTAACTAGGTTGACATGTGAAACAGGACCAGGTAGGTAACTAACTAGGTTGACATGTGAAACAGGACCAGGTGGGTAACTAACTAGGTTGACATGTGAAACAGGACCAGGTAGGTAACTAACTAGGTTGACATGTGAAACAGGACCAGGTGGGTAACTAACTAGGTTGACATGTGAAACAGGACCAGGTGGGTAACTAACTAGGTTGACTTGTGAAACAGGACCAGGTGGGTAACTAACTAGGTTGACATGTGAAACAGGACCAGGTCGGTAACTAACTAGGTTGACATGTGAAACAGGACCAGGTGGGTAACTAACTAGGTTGACATGTGAAACAGGACCAGGTAGGTAACTAACTAGGTTGACATGTGAAACAGGACCAGGTGGGTAACTAACTAGGTTGACATGTGAAACAGGACCAGGTGGGTAACTAACTAGGTTGACATGTGAAACAGGACCAGGTAGGTAACTAACTAGGTTGACATGTGAAACAGGACCAGGTTGGTAACTAACTAGGTTGACATGTGAAACAGGACCAGGTGGGTAACTAACTAGGTTGACATGTGAAACAGGACCAGGTAGGTAACTAACTAGGTTGACATGTGAAACAGGACCAGGTTGGTAACTAACTAGGTTGACATGTGAAACAGGACCAGGTGGGTAACTAACTAGGTTGACATGTGAAACAGGACCAGGTGGGTAACTAACTAGGTTGACATGTGAAACAGGACCAGGTAGGTAACTAACTAGGTTGACATGTGAAACAGGACCAGGTAGGTAACTAACTAGGTTGACATGTGAAACAGGACCAGGTAGGTAACTAACTAGGTTGACATGTGAAACAGGACCAGGTTGGTAACTAACTAGGTTGACATGTGAAACAGGACCAGGTAGGTAACTAACTAGGTTGACATGTGAAACAGGACCAGGTTGGTAACTAACTAGGTTGACATGTGAAACAGGACCAGGTAGGTAACTAACTAGGTTGACATGTGAAACAGGACCAGGTAGGTAACTAACTAGGTTGACCTGTGAAACAGGACCAGGTCGGTTGACATGACATTAAAAATTGTATACCAAAAATGGTTCATGGCAGCATTTAGCACATTCCACAATCTGGTAATATGGCATTAGTTTTCAATAAGGATACCTCCAAAAAATAGTAAAGGGAATTAGACATTATTTAAAGTTGTGCTTTCAAATTATAACAGTCTTAAATTATCAGAAATACAAAGTATTAAAGATTTCTTGCCCCTTCCTATATTCTTTTATACCACTCAGAGACGTTGAACACGTTCTTATGTGGTTTAGAAGTGGTGTTAGATATATGAAAGATATTTTTACATATACTGGGCACTTGAAAACATTTGCAAATCTAAAAAGAGACTTTAAATTGAAAGGAACATATCTACCATACCTTTTAAGGATTGACTGTGTATTTTTTTCGGTTCATTGAGGTATGAATCGAAAAACCGATGTGCAAACTGTATGAATCCGCGTCAATTCTTAACTTAGATTAGATATTGCTATCCTATCTCCTCCTCCGCACCCTTCTTCTTTTCTGGTGCACAGCCCCTATCCCATCCACCTCATTATTGTGTCGGGGGCACGGGTGGCCCAGTTGTCTAAGATGCCGTGATTCGCTGTGCAGAGTTGCATCCCTTGGGCACGCCAGAAACCTATGATTGTGGGTTTGAAACCCGGTTCGCCCTGATTATGTTTCTAGGTTTGTCAGCTCCATACCCGTGCTCGTGGGTTTCACCGAAGTGATAAACGTCTGAGACCTGCATCACTTCAGGATTTCCTCCAACATTAAGCTGACATGCCACGATATGACTGTAATACTGTTGAAAGCGACGTTAAACTCACTCACTCACTCACTGTACATTTGTTGTCAATAGTGAAAAGTACAAGATTTCATTATTCATGAAATTATTCGTTATTGTACCACTTGTAGAAATCCATCAACTCATAATACCCAGTACATCCCGCTAGTGACACATGCAACTTAAAGTATGGTTGACATTTATATGTTTTTGTTAATTTTCTTTCCTTGATGACAATGAGCAAAATATCGGGGCTAACACCCTTCATTCATTATCCGTAATGTCTCATAGCTCGTTGGCTATTCTGAACTGTGAAACTTGATGATCAAATATGAATATGAATATGAGTGCGTGAGTGAATGGTATTGACGTCTGAGACCTGCATCACTTCGGGCTTTCCTCCCACATTAAGCTGACACGCCGCGATATAACTGTAATACTGTTAAAAGCGGCGTTAAACACAACTCACTCACTCACTCACTCATTATTGTGTCATTCACTATAGAAAGAAAATTCTTACTATCCCAGTAACCCCTAACCACGTGGGTATGTAAGGGAATATGTGAATCATGGCTTCTCAATTGTCAGTAAAGGTGGTAAAAAAACAAATAGGACAACAAAAAGCTGATTATCTTGACATGTGAAACATGAGCAGGTAGGTTAACTCATTAGGTTGACATGTGAAACGAAACCAGGTAGGTTACTGGTAGGCTGATATATGAAACATCAGTACTATTCTTCTATTCTATAACATCTTCAATTCCAGGCAGCCCATCCGGTCATGCCATGGTGACATCAGCGGTTCTCTACATTCTTGTGTCTGACTACCTGTTTCACAGCAAAGTCAAAAGGTAACCATGGTAACTCTAGTATACCTTTATGTTTATAAAACTGTTGCTGCAGAAAAGTTTGCTTTACAGTTCACATAGATAGAATAAAATATACCTGCAAGATTGGTATTTGCCTGTAACATGAATTTTTTAACTTATCCTGCATTACTCCGTATTGCATTTACTGCTGTCTTTGACAGAGTGACGAACTGTGTGAGATCCAGCTGCTGAAGAAAGTTGTCCCAACCAGCTCAGGAGGCAGCGCCCTCTCACAGTCGGCACGTGACCCGGAAGTCATGACGTCACACAAAAACACATAACTGCTTTGTCACCTCCACGGACGGACGTACTGTGTATCCCTTGTGGAAATTAAAGCTTATTATTTGTTTTTTATATTTTGCGTGTTTCTACATTCATTATATGCTGCTACATTGTTACCTGTTATGGGCCGTGACCTTAGGGTCTTCCCATTCGTAAATTGTAACGTTTATCGCTCGTCTGGGGCTCACGTCACAGTAATTTACGGGCGCAATGTTGTTCCCGCCATTTTGTTTTCTTTCCCGCCATTTTGGCCATTCACCACGTGGCCACGTAATGTCGTGTTCTGCGTTTTGAATTCTCTCTTTGGCTTGGGTAATACATTACATTTATGTATGTTGTTTTGGTGTGCTTAAAGCCTTGCCTTTTCGCTACCTCTCAGCGTAATTGTTTCTTCTCATAAACTTCAATATAATACGAAGTTTTTGAGTTACATTATGTCTCCCGTACTCTGTGGTTTTGCCACATGGTTACGTGTTTGCACATGGTTATGTGTTTGCTTAAAGCTATGCTTTTTCGCTACCTTTTAGCGTCATTGTTTGATCTCATAAACTTCATTGAAATACAAAGTTTCTGAATCACATTATGCTTCCCATACTTTGTGATTGGCCACATGGTTATGTGTTTGCTTAAAGCTATGCTTTTTCGCTACCTTTTAGCGTCATTGTTTGATCTCATAAACTTCATTGAAATACAAAGTTTCTGAATCACATTATGCTTCCCGCACTTTGTGGCTTTGCCACATAGTTATGTTTTGCTTAAATTCCAGATTTTCTTCCTCGCTGCACTTGTTGCCGCGGGAACAAATCTGGTCGGGGCCGCCCCTTTCTGCCGTGATTGTACGACGCCCTGTACTTTCACAAGGCAGTGCCGATGTTGCAGTCATTCGTCGCTGTGATCCTTCAGCTCATGCGAGTATCCAGGACACACCTCGCTCAACGTGCTCGTCGACCCCCACCTACGTTGACGGCAGCAGCGCTCAGCGGAGCTTCGCAGTGCTCCCAGCACCAACGGCGGCTCCCAACGTAGAGTCTGCCTCCCATGGCACGACATACGACCGTTCACGGTCTCCTACTCCACCGGCGGCTCCAGCGCTCCCAACGTAGAGTCTGCCTCCCCTGGCACGACATACGACCGTTCACGGTCTCCAACACCACCACATCAACGCTGATGTCTCCGGCGCCCCCGGCGCCTCCGGCGCCTCTGATGTCCCGGCGCTCCCGGCGCTCCCGGCGCTCCCGGCGCCTCCGATGTCTCGGCGCCTCGTGCGCTCCCGGCGCCTCCGATGTCTCGGCGCTCCCGGCGCTCCCGGCGCCTCTGATGTCTCGGCGCCTCGTGCGCTCCCGGCGCCTCCGGCGCTCCCGGCGCTCCCGGCGCCTCCGATGTCTCGGCGCTCCCGGCGCCTCCGGCGCCTCTGATGTCTCGGCGCTCCCGGCGCCTCAGATGTCTCGGCGCCTCGTGCGCTCCCGGCGCCTCTGATGTCTCGGCGCCTCGTGCGCTCCCGGCGCCTCCGGCGCCTCCGATGTCTCGGCGCCTCCGGCGCCTCTGATGTCCCGGCGCTCCCGGCGCCTCCGGCGCCTCAGATGTCTCGGCGCCTCGTGCGCTCCCGGCGCCTCTGATGTCTCGGCGCCTCGTGCGCTCCCGGCGCCTCTGATGTCTCGGCGCCTCGTGAATTCCCGGCGCCTCTGATGTCTCCGCGCTCCGGCGCCTCCGCATCCTCTGATGTCTTCGGCGCTCCCGGCGCCTCTAAGGTCTTTGATCTCATGATCTTCGACGCCTCTAATGTCTCTGGCGCCTCTGACTACTCCGGCGCCTCAAGAGTTACGGAAGAAGCGCCTATGATATATCCGGCGCCTAAGATGACCTCCGGCGCCCAGATCAACAAGCTTTATCAAGCTCAGATCAACGAGCCGACTATCCGATCTTCTACTGCGGCTTAAGGGGCACCATCGGCAATCGCCTCCCCGGCGCCACTGCCCTCTTCTCTTGCTGCCCTCTTCTCTTGCTGCCGTCTCATAACTCGTCACACGAGAAGCATGGTGAAACAACTGTCGCCGCTCCTGTCGCTACTCTCCCGTCGGTCTTCGGGATCGTGACTATCGTTCTACTTCCTGGGTGGAATCTTTTCAACCAATAGACAGTTGGTCTGATTCAACTTGCCCACTGAGACGTTATCCATAATCCCGTCGTTTAAAGCGCTATGATTCCGGAGAGATGACCTGCGGGTTTCCATCGAAACAGAGCGTCATGTGAACAGCGTCTGTATCAGATTCGACGACGACATCCACTTACAAAGAGTTTACTTCGTCGACATCGCCGACACCAACGCTGTTCTACCCTACCCTAGCGCCAGCGCTCCTGAAAGAGACTCTTCCTCGGCGCTCACCGGGTTTTCCACGACGCCCATGGGGTTCCGTGTTTTATCGCAAAACTCGGGTACACCACTTGATCGCCTCTCACGCAGTTCATTGAGGATTGTCTGTGTGTGGAGTTTGCACCTCAGTTCCGACTCCAAGGCGGTTTTCTCGGCTACTGCGCAGTGTGATTTACATGTCACGTGTCAAGTACTCGGACTGTCAACAACTCCGACCGGAATTAGGTCAACTTACCATGGCAAGGGGTGCCATGTATTTCTACAGATTGGTTTCCATGTCTAACTGTACGCTTGGTGCTACCACTCAACCAGGCGCCTGTCGCAGTCCATCCATGTACGGATGTTGGAAACAATAGACCTCCTCTACCAACACGGCTGTCACGAGGAACCTTGTTTCATCAACCCTTCGCTGTAAGAACGATAGCGCCTATAGGCGTTCAAGGGATGGAAAAGATCGCCTTCCTTCGTCCGGTTTGATCTTTTCGACTACGACACCTTCCTATCTTCCGCCTTGACTACCGGACACAGTGTCGATTTGATACTTAAAGTCCCTCGGCCGTCCCACTGACCCCTGTTGCATACCTGCCTCGTATCGTGTTGTCGTCCTCCATCGTCACCTCGATATAAGAACAGGAGTACTTATACGCCGCTTCAGGGATGAAAACGATCTCATTACTTCGTGCAATGGCCATATTGCCTCGACTTCCTACTACCCGGTTACGTCGATGCCCCGGCGGTCGATTGTGAAGCTGGTTTACTTCGTCTACTTGAGGTTGGCTCGCAGGCTATCACACCTTTTTCCGAATCGTACCGACGGTACGCAATCGCAGACCCCTGTTGCTGACTACCTCCCCTGCCACCTTGTCAGTGGCTAGTGGCCCACACCAGCCCACATTGTGACCACCTGTGATCCAGAGATCAACACCATTGGCACAGCAACAGCCTCGAGATAAAGGCTTATCCAGGACGTCGCTTGCTGACAGTGCTTTCTCGGTCACGCCCTGTTGATCGTGTCCACTGACGACGTCACCGTAGTGTGGTGTTTGCGGACCCAGAGTACTCGCCCCTCTCCCGGCGCTACAAACTCGACCGGCGCCCCCGAGAATCACCATCTTCGGCGTTCCAGGCGCCTCAAGCTCTCCGACGCCTCACGCTCTCCGGCGCCTCGGGCCAGAATATGTCAAACGGTCGACACCCCAACCCTAGATCTGTTTGCCTCATATCTGAATGTGGCCAGCTGTCGTCTTCCATTCCACCTGTGCCGGATACGACCGCTGTGGCAGTCGAAGCCTTCCATCGTTCCTGAGAAGGATTACGCGTGTACGCTTTTCCGACTCCGGTTCTCCCTCCCATGGTTCTTCAGAGATCCAGGCCACTCGACCCCTGCCATTGACTTTGGTCTCGCCTTATTGGTCAGCCAGAAGTTGGGTTATCGACCTCCGAAACATACCCAGAGACAACCCCTGGAACTTCCGGTGTGGTCCAACCTTCTGCTCCATCCACACGGTCTGTTGCCACACCCTCATACCCGCATGTTATCGTCTGCACGCCTGACACACCTGCAGAAAGCCAAGGGCTATTCGGCTATAGCGACCAAGGCTATTGCTTCAGCCCACCGTCCATCTACAGGGGGACTGTATGCTGATAAATGATGCTTGTTCCAGGCATTTTGTTCTGACAAACACCAGGATCCGATGACAGCGTCACCGCAGATCCTGGATCAGTTCCTTCTGTACTTGCGTAGCACCCGTCGGTTGAAGGGCTTACCACCCCCACACACCTGGTCGCCATCTACTCCGTTCTGGCCATCTCGGACGATCGGAGAAAGACGAAAATTCCCGACCTACGGGCCTGGCTGCGCTCGTTCAGTCTTGAAGACCTGAAGGCCAAGTTCGGACCGCCTGCGTTGGATCTGAATGTGGTCTTCAACGCCCTTCGAACCACTCCCCTCGTCTTCCTTCTACGACCTTAAGTAGAAGACAGGTATTTCTACTGGTTTTGACTACTGCCGCTCGAGTCCATGTACAGCACGCCCTCGACGTCTCCCGTGCCCGGTTCGAATGCGGTACCCAGGGCGCCGTTCATCATGGACCGTACTGGGACGTCAGCGTAAAGACTCAACTCCCAGGACAGCCTGATAGATCATTCCTTGTCCCCTCCCCCCTCGTCCAGTGTGGGTGCCGAGGATGAGGATGAGCGTCATTATGCCCAGTAAGGGCACTGAAGGTTATTCTACGATCTAAAGACTGCCGCAAGTCTAGGAAACACCTTTTTCTGCCGGTCTCCCCTTCGTCGCAGTCGTTGGTCAGCCGGAATACTTTTCCCTGTGGCTCCGGACGGTCATCCTTAAAGCTTATGAGCCGCCGGATTGGACCCTCCCCCCAAAGGCTATCACCTGAAATAAAATGAGATCAGGGCGATCGTATTTACACTGGTTCTTCACGGTATACTGTTCCATCCAGTCGTTCAGGGAAGCCTGTTCGTGGCGATCGGACACCGCCTTCACCAACCACTACTTCCGTGATGTAGCCTTGAAAGTTGTCGCCGGCGTTCACAGTTTTGGTCCCTGGTTGTAGCCCAACAGGTCATCTATCTCCGACGCCACTGATTCTCCGATACCCTGAGCGGGGCCCGTCGACCTCTCTGGTGTTTATCACCCCAGACGAGACGGATCTCTTGCGTTCCGCATTCGCTCTTAGGTCAGTTTTAGTTTTGGGTTACCCGACTCATTCTATTGCTGTCACCTATCCGGGTTTTACTTTTTGCATCAACTCTCGTTTCCTGACGACAGGAATGGTAGTAGATGTGGACACCGGCGCCGACGCCAACGCTTCTCTGATACCTGAGCGGTGCCCGTCGACCTCACCGGTGTTCCTTGCCTCCAGCCTAGAGGGCTCTCCTGCGTTTCGCATTCGCTCTTGGGATTGGTCGTAAATTTTGCCGCCGACGCCGCTGATTCTTCGATTCCCCGAGCGGGGCCCGTCGAACTCTCTGGTGTTTATCGCCTCAGATTAGAGGGCTCTACTGCGTTTCGCTTTCGCTCTTCGGTAAGTTATATATTTTGGCAACACGCCTCATTGTATTTCGGTTACCTATTCGGGCGTTTCGTTTTTGCATCGACTCTTGTTTTCTGAAGACAGGAATGGTCGTAGATGTTCCGGTCATCACTTGTATGCGGTGCGGATTCATCGGACCTAGACGAGGGTTTAATATGGTTCACATCTGCAGGTATGCCCACCGGCCATGCCGTCTGATAAAGATGCAATACGGAGTAATGCAGGATAAGTTAAAAAATTTAGTAAAATCTAAATATTTTTTACATTTGTATACTTATCCTGCATTACGAAGTCTAAGTGCCCTCCCTTTCGCTACGCTACCTCCCCACGAAGTTTCAGATGTTATGTTTAAAGCAGTTATGTGTTTTTGTGTGACGTCATGACTTCCGGGTCACGTGCCGACTGTGAGAGGGCGCTGCCTCCTGAGCTGGTTGGGACAACTTTCTTCAGCAGCTGGATCTCACACAGTTCGTCACTCTGTCAAAGACAGCAGTAAATGCAATACGGAGTAATGCAGGATAAGTATACAAATGTAAAAAATATTTAGATTTTACTAATTATCGTTTTTAGATTTTTCTTGGCCACAAAAGATGAGCTATCATGACTTGGCTGATTCCTTTTAAAGAACATATGTGAATCATTTGTAAAAACTGTTTTCAGTAACGCAAATTGTTTTGTAAAAGGGCAATAAATATTTATTTTTTTATTTTTTTATCCTAAATAAGAATCTGATTGTTTTTCAGTGTATTGATGCGCATATTGTCATGGACACTGTTTTGTGTTGTGATGCTGGCTGTCAACCTATCCCGATGTTATATTGCAACACACTTCCCTCACCAGGTGGTAGCAGGGGTCATTGTAGGTCAGTTGATTATCAATTGGTAGCTTTTTGGGGAAGGTTTAGGTCACCAGGTTCACAGGTTGTAATAGGGGCAATAATTGGCAAACAATTGGTATTAAGTCATTATAGGTCACCAGGTGTTGGTAGAGGTCATTGTAGGTCACCAGGTGTTGGTAGAGGTCATTGTAGGTCAGCAGGTGGTGGTAGAGGTCATTATAGGTCTCCAGGGGGTGGTAGAGGTCATTGTAGGTCAGCAGGTGGTGGTAGAGGTCATTGTAGGTCACCAGGGGGTGGTAGAGGTCATTATAGGTCACCAGGGGGTGGTAGAGGTCATAAGTCACCAGTTGATAGTAGGGGTAGTAGTAGGTCACCATGGGACAGGAAGGAGTCATGGTTGGTCATTAGTTGTCGCGATAATAATCTGGATCATTGCAGGTCATCATGGGGTTGGAAGGGTTCATTGTATGTCATGGTTACCAGGTTGTAGCAGAGTTCATGTATATAACTAGTATCTAGAGGTTCCTGTAGCTCAGTTGGTGACTGGTGGCTGGGGGGGGGGGGGGTCATTGGAGGTCAGGAGGTCACCATGTAGTAGCAGGCATCAATGGTAACAGCACTGTGTGCATCATCTTGAACCATGAACACGCTTATAAGAAACTGATGGATATATTGAATTTATTTATCTCATCCATTTGCTGTATATGGAGAATGTGGGACATATCAACCGAGTCTTAGTTAGTCTGTAGTTAGTTAAATGATAAATATGCTTATAACTAACTCTGGTTTAACAAACTAAAATTAGTGATCCCTTTAATTGTTATCACCGCAGTTTACTGTAGTTTGTATTTCTCAAAGTACAGAATTAACAGTAGACCATTTTACTCTCTGGTAAATGCCATAAACATAGATTGTAGTAACCGACTTGACTTTGGAAAATTTGTAACTTTGCATTATTTATGCCACATTAAAAGGGTAAACAAGACTATGCAGCCATTTCAAAGTACAAAAAAAACTGAATACTTCATCACATTTTCCAGGTGTTTCGATTGGTCAGATCTTCAACAGCTTCTCTACAGAGACCTTGACCTTCAAGCACTATCTAGCTGCTGCCGGGATCTTCATAACAACGACCCTGATGACCTTTGGAGTGATCCAGGCTGTAGGCCTCGACGCCATGTGGTCAGTCAGCAAGGTCCAGCAATGGTGTGCACGAGCCGAGTGGGTCTATTTGGATACCACGCTCTTCTACAGCGTCACAAGAGATGCATCAAGTCTCTTTGGTAGGACTGAGGAATCTTTGTTTCTTTTGTGTATGTTCAGATGAATTTTGGTGAATACTACTCAAAAGAATTGACTATGACTAGGCGTCATTGTTGACTATTAGATGATGGCAGCCCCCCAAAGAACTATGTACACCATGGGTTATTTGAACGGCATTGACGTTATTGAATGTTCCTAAGGCATAAAAAAATATAAGAATTGGTTCTCAGGCCATGGCTTTTGAAAATATAGGGCGGGCAATATTCCTATGATATTTCTTTTTAGTTATGATATTGGCCTTGATATTGTTGTATTAATAAACAAAATCACCCATAGATCGGGGAGAAACTGTGTAAACAGCTGCTTGCTATTTCCGGCTTAATTTATGAGACAAGTACACATGTAATCTTAGTCTCTGCGTGTAAAACATTGTCCGGCATACAACACACAAATACCCTTGAATTTGGAAATCATCATGTCTAGTGATGTTTTATCGTAAATTTCATGTTTATATTGACCAAATTCGCAAATTGCAAAACAAGCACACAAAGATGGTAGGCTGTGCTTTGGCCCTTGTCTCAAGTAGGCTTATGACAACACCATTATTATTGGTGTAGTTGCAGTTATTGAATCTGGCATATCGATTGTTTGTTGTTTAATGGCGCACTCAGCAATATTCCAGACCAGACAATACAGTGATTGAGCATCAATCCACACAATTGCCATGCACTGAGCATGACACCTGATCAATTTAATCGCCTTTTGCGACGAGCATAGGTTGCTTGGACCTATATTCCTACCCGGAATCCACATATGGTTTTGGGTTAAGGGTGGCACCATCATCTTTGGCATTGGAATCCTGTTTCTCCTGATTATGTTTCTAGGTTTGTCAGCATCATACCCATGGGTTCTCCAAAATGGTAGCTGTCTAAAACCTGCATCACTTTAGACTTATATTCCATAAGAAGCTCTCACTCCTTGATATAACCGAAATATTGTTCAAAGCAGCGAACCCAACTCACTCACTCACACACTCGTGTCATGTTTGTTTCAGGTCTTGGCATCGCCCTGTTCGTCCTGCCACAGGTCAACCAAGCCGGTCATGCCATGGCAAACCGTCTAGTCCACATCTCTATCTCACTGATAGCGTCTCGGGTCATTGACTCGTACAAACTGCCTCACTCGCCAATCACCCTCTTCTATCTATTGGCCTTTTGCAAGTTTGTTCTACTCTTTGTATTCATTGTGAACATTGTCCCAAGAATTAATTTGTTTTCTAACAATTCCAAACAAGATGAGAAGAAAATGAGCTGACTAGAGGCATGTACTTGTCCAGATTTGTAATCTTAGATCAACATCAACAGCTGTAGGTTCGTCTCACTGGTCATCGTTCTTCTTTTGATGGCACCAGTGATGTCAGATTTGATTTCTGGGTCCACAGGTTTTTTTTATTTTTGTGAACAATCATTCATTGTTTTCATGTTTGTTGAACTTTGTTCTTGTGTAACAGTCCATCTGGTGACGATTAGCAGCTCCTTGAAACAGGAATGCTTTAAGGTTTTGTTGGATTTTGACTGCCACTGCTGGTTATTTTTCTAAAGTCTACTGGGGGCATGGGAGGCCCAGTCGTCTAAGGCACAAATTCACTGTTCAGAGTTGCGTCCCTTGGACACACCAGAAACCTATGATTGTGGGTTCGAATATGGTTCACCCCTATTATGTTTCTAGGTTTGTCAGCACCATTTCGTGCTTGGGGGTTTTACTAAAGTGGTAAACGTCTAAGACCTGCATCACTTCAGGCTTTCCTCCCACATTAAGCTGACACATCGTGATATAACTGGAATACTGTTAAAAGCGGCATTAAACCCAATTCACTCACTCACTCTAATGTCCACTACACAAAGGTTATTCTTCCATGGACTTCTTCCGAATAGCACTGGGAATTCTTTTGGCACATACCATGAAAAGGTCAAGATTGTGAGATAAAATAAATACCATGATTACACTTTCTCAAAATCAATATAATACAATTTTAATAATCCTTGTACATGGTATATTCCATTTCTATGAGGAGCCAAGCTTTGAAAAGATATCGGTCCAGATAAGTCAAAGGTCAAGGTCAGCATTAGGGTTTGTGTAAATCACAATTATACCATTGTCACTTTCAGAGGCATGCACAGGGATGTAACTTTATACTTGCATGTACCGTTATAAATCCTACCTCATGAAATATTCATGCCATGGTATTAAAGGTCAAGGCCATCTTTGAGGTTATTGTGAAACTTGGTTGTATCGTCATTGCCAGTTACTGTTGCACTTTAACACAATCTTGGACTTGGTACTTGAAGGATCTGAGGAAGCCGTCTTGATTAATGCCAAGATCTGAAGTACCCGGTAATGCTTTTGCACTGGAAACATATGCTGCAATTTTATGACTTAAGCTTTGAGGAAATGGTGCTTCTCTTTTTGAAAATACTTAAAAACACCTCCAGTTCATTTTTTTTAAATTGATGAATGTTTGAGTTGCCATGTAACCATGTAATGATGCGGTTTTTAAGATGTGAATATCAGTTATGAATTGAATGGTGTTTTTTATGTGCAATATTAAAGGTGCAAATCATATATAATAAATACACAAAGTAGTAGTTCAAGATTATGAACAATGACTGCTGGGTTGGTACATAGTGAGATTAACATGTATATATTCGTAATTTCAAATTGTCTGTTTTGGAGGCTTGTGTTCTGTACAAGATGAACACAGGAAGGAGATGTTATTGTTATAGCACGCCCTTTGGCATGTTACTGATGTATTCTGGTCTTTAGACATTTGAAATAAATCATTGAAACCAATTTGTGTTTAATTCATTTCAATTCAATGGTTACACCCCTGACAAGAATGATCCACAGTGCTCAGTTCTTTTAATAAGAGCTTTTTAGGTTTGTTTGTTGTTTATATTCAGCAATATTCCAGATATATGATGGCGGTCTGTAAATAATTGAGTCTGGACCAGACAATCCAGTGATTGATATCATGAGCATTGATCCACACAACTGGGATCGATGACATGCATCAACCAAGTCAGCAAGACTGACCACCCGATCCCGTTAGTCGCCTCTTACCACAAGCATAGTCACCTTTTACGATCGTGAGTGAGGCGTAAAACAAAAAACAAACAAACAAACAATGGCAAGAATCAATGTTCATAATATCAATCCCTGGTTCATCTGGTCCCAACTTTACTTCCTGTCCACACAAAACCAAAAATCTGTGCTCTTTCACAAATTGTTTTATTGGATACATTCTCATGATGACGTTGATCACCTGTGCATGATATCTGTGTATGCTGACCTCCGATGAAGGTGTAATGGCAGAAGACTCACAAGCTATAACAAATGTCACAATATGCTCCAACATGCAACTCACTTATCATTGAGACAAACACCTCTAGTCTTCGGATTAGTATTCCACGTAATTCAACACAAAAATCATAATTTGGAAATTCAAAATTAAAAGTATTGAAACAAACATCTCTGGATTGAACGCTGTAACATTCACGGCTCCAATTAGAATCTATTCACATTATTGAGACCCTAAACCTTTCACATTCTTGTCAGATCTGTGGGTTCATCTACATGGACATGCCCGTTGGGAAATTAGTTGCGCGATCATGATATGGATGTTTTTTGAAGATGCAATGTACATAGCCGTCTACCAAAGAGTGATAACAATAAATATACATGGTACGTACAAAACAATAAATAGCTACCATCATACATGGTTCTAACACCGCTTAATGAAATGGAAAATGCAACATTCAACACATTCAGTGTTTGATAGCGGAGATGAGCTAATTATTTGACAGCATGAACCTTTTTCTTTGAAAATATCACATCTAAATTACCCAGAGTACATCATACTAGTCAAAAACACGTTAAGGCCCGCCCAATTTCACATTACTGTACTTTAGTTAGCATAGCAGGACAGATTAATTATAGTGTTATAGAATCGGATGGTATTAAGCATATTTAGTAGTATATAATAATTTATGTAACTGAATTTTCTTATAACAGATAATTGATAGATCATATAATAATTTTAAATCAAATTAACATTTAGCATTTTTAAAACAGCTTCAGTTCTTTGGAGAAGTTCAGAATGTGTGATAGATGAAGGGAATGATTAAACAGCATCGAAATGTGTCAAAGGTTGGAACATTATGAAAAATGTTATCCTTAAAGGACTGAAGGTTATCAACAACTGAACTCAACGCTTGATTCTGTACGACCTGTGACCCCAGGAAACAGCTATACATATTGGTCCTTCCACAAGTAGTCGGATGATTAGGGTTCATTACCTCACATGCATCAGTCCTTCATCAATCATCCTTGAATACACTGGTCCGATTTGCAGTGGAGTCGCTATTTATAACCACCAAATCAACCATTGCCTGATTCCAGTGATGGAGGCTACGAGTGCACCAACCAATTACCCCTTGGCTGACATCACACAAACTTTTCTTACTTCACAACAGGGGCACCGTGTGCCCTAGCACAGCAGTATCTGTTCCCTATACTGCTTCAGCCAATGGTAGAGTTCGCGCAAAGTTATAAAGTAGTTATAAAAGACCTCATTTCATAAGCTTAAGCACACTTTTTAAATTTTATGTTTTACAGATTTATTCCAGCTTTTTCACACAAGGTCAGTCGAAATAAAAGTAAAAATAAATAGCGATGTCAATCATTTATTTATTTATATAAAAGTCATTCTGCCTTGGAGTTAAAATTGCAGCTGGCTTCTAGAATCACTGATAGTGATGTAGACAAAATTTAAACATAACGTTTTATATTGTATAAGAGGGTATATATTACTAGCGGGAAACATAATAAAATAAATTGTTTTAACTTTAATTTAATTTTTTTCCAGATGTTTTTCAGTAGGGTGGCGGGACAATGAAACGAAAAGTACAAAGTGTGTGGCCTTACTAAAATAGACACATACTGCTACACAACATATCTGTTGTGTGTAATTACAGGTGAAGGAGGAACGTCGTGTTTAGAAATCGACTGATGATGATGATGATGATGATGATGATGATGCATGTGGGGCATCTGTAGTTTCTGAGAATCCTGTTAATAATTCATAAATAGTGTTAGACTTAACCAACACAAAAATACTGTTCTTTCAAAGAAAGGACCTGCTTGGCTTACTTCATTGTCTATATTTTATAATTACCTAATTACCTTAATCATCACCAATACCATCACTTAACCCTTTAAAGTTAAACTTTCCATTCATAGTTAACCAACAATTAATTTAGATAATTAAATAATATTAACATACATATGTGCATTAAGGGTCATAAGCCCTTAGATATTGCAGTTGTAATCAGAATATTTATGGTAATAAATATATATCTTGGCTATTTCCTTTGAATCATAGTGGATCCCTGACTGATTGACAAATCGGAACCTGCTCAGGAGTTGCCTCCCTTACATAGATTTGCTGCAACTAAACATATTTCAAAATTTAGGCTGAAATGAAAAGACAAGTTGATAAAACTTCCGAAAATGCCTCCAAAGCACTTTGCTACGTTTTTTAGTGCCCCTGCATGACATCTTTTAAGCTGACAAACAAAAACAATGGTCATAAAAAGATCATACAAGCCCAAGCGCAACGCTAAAGTTGTCAGAAGAAATTCCCAAAACAGGCTCACCTTCAATTATGTCCATGTTTCCATAAAAACTACAAAACTACCTCATCAGTTACAGATACCGTTTCATCATCAGGTTGATATGTTTGCAAAGATTTGTGGAGGTAAATTCAAGAGCTCTTGAATAACAAATCCCACTGTCTGCTGAACCATCATACGTCCATGGAAATGACAGAAATTATGACAATAATCTCTATCTAGCAAAAGGCACAGCTTCAACACTAGGTTGATATGTGTGAAAACTTTGAGGTATGCTCCGTAAATCAAATTGTTACAAACATACATCCTGAATACTCAGATAAATATATAATACTTAAATGTCTTGTACAATGCATGAAACTTTCACTTCAGCCTAAATTTAAAAATACTTTCATAAATCACAACGATAATAGTGTTTGAAAGACATCTATACACTTACTTTGTCCTCGACAAACACGCTGAATCATTCCTACAGTGAATTAAGGATCTACGGAAGCAACTGAAATGTTCTACGTTACAGCTAGGAAACAATAATGCCCAGACTAAAGACTGTTCTGTGATGAATATTTTATATCAAACAAAACATAAATAACATTTTGACAAGAAATAACATTTCAATGACACAAGTGGAGCTACGAGCTTATAAAAACCACTAAACATTCTTGTAAAATATTGTAACATTTTTTTTGTAATTGCAGACAAAAATACTATGAAGATTTAAAGATAAACAATATAAAAAGTCTTTTGTAAGTATTGATAATTACAACAGTATTTACATCATATGATAGCAATGACACACTAGATGAAATTACTGACCGACAGTGTGTAAAGGCAATTAAGCTGACAGATTGGTTATTTGGTGGCATATTATTAACAACTGCAGGCCCTGTCTGCTGGCGATAAACTCAGTATTATTGGTTTATTAACAGTAATTTGTGAGTCCACTTTAATATTTATTTGATAACTGTATTGGTCTCCTTTTGATCCAACTAGCCAATATTTGAGCCAAGTTGGTGGCGCTATCAATCAATATTGCTTTATTGACCCTCTCATATACATACAACTTATTATGACATTATTCATACTTAATACTACCCAAACATTAAGGTTCACCAAAAGCACTTTTTATAAAAGGCCAAATGAAGACATTGCCTACCTCGATGAACCCCCAAACCATGTTTGGACACAATCACTGTATTTCACTGATCACTGAACATGCATTTGTACCACTCTTACACCTGGTATTTTCATCTTAGCTCAAATAATTTGTGGTAATTTCTCATCTACACAGGAAAATAGCTGCACATATTAGTATAAAGCTCTATTGCTCCAAAAAAGATTGTTGCCATGGAAACCATAACAATAATGCCGTGGCAACGGGCCCAATGGCACCAGTCATCCACCTTGAAACAATTTATTTATAACTTGAAGCTTAACATTGTTTAATGAATAATACATGTGATTTTAAAGAAAACTTGTTTCCTCCATGTAGTATATGTATGCTACAACAGGATCGGAGCCAAGCATCTCAAGACAAATGTGAAACTGAAGCTAACTTACCTTTCCACTTTCAGCAGAGAGGAGAGTTCTATACAGCAGTTCTTTATATAAATGCATTTGTAAAAGACCATATGGTGATGATGACTAGCCAATAGGCATGTTTGATTACGTAGGTACTGTTTCGCCACTTCCATCTGAAGCTCGCACTCCCTTCTTAGAACAACTCATCAATACCAATTTCATAAATAGCACAAAAAGGATTTCTAATTGAGCACATAAGTGTTATTGGACAACTACTCTTGGTGAATACTTTATTCCAACATTAAACTTGCCCCACAAGTAAAGCACTTGTACAAGCCCCGTACTCGTAATCCCATCTAAAACTGTGAAGTTGTGTCACAATTCGATCAATACTATGCACAATATTGCATTTTTATTGAAATAAATAATCACCATATTTGAAACAATGAAACACATAGAAATTCAAATTGATTATGGTACCATTGCTTTGTGGAGTTTCAACATTTTGCTCATGTCACATAGTGAATGAAACAAATGACACCTGGGGTTCTTGGTGTCGAAACAATGAGCACATATAGTCATGTAAACATATCCCTGAAAACAAAGAACACATCATGGCATGGTGACGAGGGTATCCATGGCAATGAATCTCCCCGACAACAGTCACCATGGCAACAAGGTCCAGTGAGTATTCCCTATTGCTGAACACTGGGATCTGATTGGCTGGCTGCTGTTTTTGTGGTTGGTCCAATGAAATACACTGGGTAGGTGTCAGCAACTGTCAATCCACAGTTGCCATGACGACTAGCTGTCTTCTCCGAAGAGTTCCTTGAAGCGTTTTTCTAAAAATTTCTTCATCGTGTGTCCTGCTTGGCCAACTTCTGAGTCATCCTCATTATAAGTTTCACAATTGTCAAACACAGTTCGCCCATCAGCTGCGAACTCGTGACGTGACTTGTAACTGGAAAATAAATGAAAGGCATTAGAGGAACCGGAAGATAAATTATGAGCATTATTAGAATAGGAAAATAAATGACATGCAATACTCATCTTCCTGAGGTAAGGGAGTTAACTGACTATAAAAGTCCAGTTTCAACCCTTGCTGAACTAGGCTGGAATTAAGGGGTTTTATTTTGGCTGGAATAACAAGTCTATGCATAGTCCAATCAAAATCGCATAACACAAAATCAACATCTGGTTCGTAAACTGCTGTGCAGCTTTCAGTCGATTGCAGGATTTCCCCGATCTTTTCATCTTTTTAACCAAGGTGCTCAAATGATTTGATGCACTTAGCAAAGTAAGACCGGTTCTATTACTATATAGATATTGATTATCAATCAGATCGTCTTCACAGGGCAACACCATTTTATTTGAAGCAAATGCAAGTGATATGAGAGGTGGAATCTGATTGGTCAATAGAAGGGACATAACTTGAATAGCTACTTATCTCATTAGTGAAAACCACAAGCCCAGGTATGCTCTAACAAACAAAGGATAACAAGCAGTTTGAATCTGAGATTTGAACCCTTGATCACCAGATCCTGGCACAACAGATGGGATGCAACCAGTAGTTGCCTCCCTTTGCTGGATGGTGAGCACCAACCATTGCTTGTTGATTTGCCTGGTGCTTGCACCACATTAAACAGTCCTCTCACATAAAATTCACCTCCCCATATGATAGAAAAATACGAAACTACCGTTGACTGTGGTACAAAGTAGATGGTTCAATGCACAGACTTACAGGTTGTCCCTGAGTTTGGTCCTCATGGTGGCAAAGTCCATGGGGTGTTTGATGTATTTTTTATAGGATGGGAACTTCTTGACGTTGACAGGCTGGAGGAAAGGCCATCCACAGTTGTGCTTCTCCATCTCTGCCAGGAGCTTCCTGGAAAACACAGGGAACAACATGACACCATCAGGATGTACAAGCTAAACATAGGGGAACAACATGACACCATCAGGATGTACTAGCTAAACATCGGGGAACAACATGACACCATCAGGATGTACTAGCTAAACATAGGGGAACAACATGACACCATCAGGATGTACTAGCTAAACATAGGGGTAATTACATGACACCATCAGGATGTACTAGCTAAACATAGGGGAACAACATGACACCATCAGGATGTACAAGCTAAACATAGGGGAACAACATGACACCATCAGGATGTACTAGCTAAACATCGGGGAACAACATGACACCATCAGGATGTACTAGCTAAACATAGGGGAACAACATGACACCATCAGGATGTACTAGCTAAACATAGGGGAACAACATGACACCATCAGGATGTACTAGCTAAACATAGGGGTAATTACATGACATCATGTATGAACTGTGCTCATTTTTAATCTTTGAATTGCCAGCCAGTACTAAACAAAAGTGAGTGAGTGAGTGAGTGAGTGAGTGAGTGAGTGAGTGTGAGTGAGTGTGAGAGTGAGTGAGTGAGTGAGTGGGTGGGTTTTGGGTGGGTGAGTGAGTGAGTGAGTGAGTGAGTGAGTGAGTGAGTGAGTGAGTGAGCGAGCGAGTGAGGTTTTACGCCGCTTTTTAGCAATATTTCAGCAATATCAGGGCAGTGTCACCAGAAATGGGCTTCACACTTTGTACCCATGTCGGGAATCAAACCCAGGTCTACTGTGCTTTAAACAATAGTCTACCCCACCTGTCGCACACCTGCATGAGTGGTCAACAGTTCAAGATATCTACAATGACACAAGTTGATGAGTTGATGACATGGCTGGATACAGATTTGATTTACTTCTAGTTTTTTGGCTGTAAAGATTGTCTTAAAGCCCCTCTTCTCCAGCTCATACCACACTGTATATGCTGTTACACCACATGTGAAGAATCTAGAAAACTGAACATGGCGGAGTCCTCACCCGCAGATGACTAGATCCTTATCCTTGGTCGGTGAGCTGGACTCTTTTTTCTTCTTCTCTGTAGGTTCCGTCTTGCTACTTTCCGAATCCTTTCGCTCTCGTCCTTCACTTGGACGCTTCTTTCTCACTCGCTTGGGTTTCTTAAATGAAACACATACCGTTGGCAACACCACATATATAGAAATATTCAGTTACCCTAGTCACAACAAATAATAGTAACCATAGTAACATATCACCACCTGAAACAATGCACTGAATTTACCTTGCCTTCAAACTTGTCAAGAACAACAGACAGGGACTTATCAGGACTCTGAACTAAGTGCCCCTCTTCTGAAGCATCCGGGAACAATTGTCCGGGAACAAGGGTCCGGGAACAAGAGTCATGTTCCTGGACACAGTGGTTGACTCATGGGTACACAACAGCTTCGCGGAAAGCGTTAAAGTTGGTATGCAGCACGTGCTTCTTGCTGGATGAGCGCAAAATGCGCATGCTCTAGACACAGTTTATTTCAGTTGGCTTCTGGCATTCATATGGGTAAGGAGTAAATGGATATCTCTCTCTAAGTTAGCAAATAGTGAATTAGAATATTACAGAAATAGAATAGAAATAGTTGAGAGAGTTACCCATTTACATTGTTACCATACGGCAGCTTCACTTTTAGTTTAAATCCATAAAATTTGATATGATCACATTTTCATTGTTCATTACATTACAAGGGAATTTCACGTTCAGTTGATTACAAGGGAAGTTCACGTTTAGTTGATTACAAGGGGATTTCACGTTTAGTTGATTGCAAGGTAAGTTTAGTTTAGTTTAGTTTAGTCTTCCACTGCGAACCAGCCCCTTTCAGGCAAATTAGGGAGAGGGGGGAGAGAATTGGTTATCTTGTTGAAAATATTGATTTTGTAAAAATTCTTATTTTCGTAAATTTGGTGGTATTTCCAGATTGCATTTAATGTAATAAAACTAAGTATTAAAACCTCTTCCTCTTTATTGGTCTGTTAGGTTACCCCTACAAAGCCATAAAAGTATTTATTAGATATTACACAAATTGGGAATTTTTTAATTCCAATTTGGGAATTTTACTGACATATGTCTGAGCAGGTCTAGAAAATTGATATGAAGCAATGTGTAGAGTGAGTGAGTGAGTTTGGTTTTACACCGCTTTTAGCAATATTCCAACAATATCACGGCGGGGACACCAGAAATGGGCTTCACACATTGTAACCATGTTAGGGATCAAACCTCGTCGGCATGACGAGCGAACGCTTTAACCGCTAGGTTACCACACCACCCCAAAATTGGTTTCTTAAATTATACACTTAATTGCACACTAAATGGGTGAAAAGAACTGTTTCTTTCCCCAGCGTGAGTGGAGGAGGACTCAAGGCTATGGCACAAACACTGCCGATGTAATCTGACCACTCACTGGAACAAGCAGTCTCCTTTTCCTCTCTCTCAGGAACCAGGCCCTGGCTAAAAATAGCAACTACAGAGCAAGTGTCCCATGTATTCACTAGTGATGGAGGAACGTATGCAAACGTGTGAAGTATTGACGATAATATATCTGAAGAAGCTTCATTAATACCCACCTTTCCAACCATACAAGCAGGACAGGCCCATTTCTTGGGAATACTGAAACAAAATGTCCACATTGTCACGTGATGATAATGATAAAGACTTAAGTCTAATGATGTCGAACTCACCCTTACAAAATGTATCTAATAAGTTTTGTTTGTTTGTTTGTTGTTTAACACCACACTCAGCAATATTCCAGCTATATGACCGCGGTCTGTAAATGATCGAGTCTGGACCAGACAATCCAGTGACACCACAAGCAATTATTGTGAGAATAAAGTTCCTTCTAGAGAAACAATTTACTTCCATAATCTAAATGTTTTCTTCTTGATAGAAAGAAGCACAAAGAACAGCAACTGGCTGACTAAACATTCATGAATTCAGTAACACCTGCAATAGATAATCAGTGATGCCAACACTAGATTGTTGCAATTAGTTAAATCCTTAAATGACATTAAATTAGAAATTCACTCCAAAATTAGTAGCCACCCATAATGACAAGCAGTACTGGAATAATTTAGAATAACATCTCCCTTAAATAATGTCACATCAGTCTGCTATCAGACTATCTCACATCCCTTAATGTTTGAACAATGACAAAAAGTATTATTTGTATTTTCAAATCACTTTGATTTATGATTTATGCCGAAATCTTCAGGTTTGGCAACTGTGGACAACAGAAGAAGACTGTCTATGTAGAGTATGAGGGCAACGTACCGAGGTAGAGGTGGGTCGAGGCAGTCGATGTGTATGGCACGGGGACAGTGATCACACTCCACTATCTTCCCCAACTTCTTGCCGCACACTATACAGTGAGGGGCGCCGCTAGCCTGCAGACAGATCACCATGGTTACTTACGTCGTTCATTTCTATACTATCAGGCACATCAATTTAATTTCTTATTCAAACAATTTCTGTCAATCTGACTTGAGGCATGAGGCAAAACACACAATAATAATCAAAAAAAGGAAAAAGGTCAAAATTAATGTGCAAGAAAAATACATTAAAAAAATGTTTACAAAAAGTTGGTTGGTCCTTGTCTTACTTGACGTAGAGTACAACATTCAGCCACGTTCACCACAGATTGAGTGAGTGAGTGAGTGAGCAAGTATGGTTTTACGCCACTTTTAGCAATATTCCAGCAATATCACAGCCGGGGACACCAGAAACGGGCTTCACACTGTGTCATATAAGAGATCAAAGCCAGGCCTTCGATATGACAAGCAAACGCTTTAACCACGAGGCTACTCAACTAACGTTCCACCACTGAGGTTACTATGGTAACTCACCTTTGAAATACACTCATAACAGTACCAGTCTCCGTCTGGTATATTCTCCATCTTCGGCTGGAACACAGATAGAAATTATGCGATGAATACCTCCAAGCACAACACCAGGTTTGGGATCTGACACTAGTCCTCGAATCCTTTTTTTTTTTTTTAAACAATATACAGACGGGTAATGTTTTAGTTTTTCTTGACATCAGAAATACATCAAGAGACTAGTTTCAACTGAAAACTGTAATGTAAGCAATACTAATGATATTCTGAATGTGTATCCCACTTTCCATGTGACTAATGAATCTAGACTTATACATGAACACTTAACGACTGCTTCATCCGGTTCTATTCCAGTCGTATTGTTGTTTGTTTGTTTACTGTTTAACGCCGCACTCAGCAATAATACAGCTATATGACAGCAGTCTGTAAATAATCAAGTCTGGACCACACAATCCAGTGATTGATATCATGAGCATCGATCCACCCAATTGGGATGCGATGAAATGCTTCAACCAAGTCAGCAAGCCTGGCCACCCGATCCCATTAGTCACCTTTTACGGCAACCAAGGGTTGCTGAAGACCTATCTACCCCAGATCTTCACGGGTCCAGTTGGAATGTATTCCTAACCATGCTAACAGGCCCACTATGTAGTGGTGGGAGTTCGAGACTCCTAACATATCTCGTGTAAAACTCACAGCTTTACCCTGTGTTTTTTTTTCTTTGTTTTTTTGTTTAATGCCGTACTGAGCTGTATGACAATCCAGTGACTGATATTGTGAGCAACGAACCGCCCCCATCTGGGTACGAGGACACAATCAACCAACTCGCTGAGTCTGACCACCCAATCTATTTGGTCGCATCTTCCAACAATCATAGGTAGGGGACCTATTCTAACCCAGAACCCCCACAGGGTGCATAGCTTAAACATGTACATAGCTTCAAGAACTTTTCACTTCTTTTGTGTGATTACTGCAAGCCAAATGGGGATGTCAATGAGTTCGTTTGGACACCAATGTTAGCAATATTGCAGCAACTAGTGAGCTTCATTGAACCCATGTGCAGAATCAAACCCAGGTCTTCAGCGCAACAAGCAAACACTTTACCCACTGGCCCCGATTCCCGAAAGAGTGGCCCACCATTACCTTGAAGCAGTAGGTATGGTAGCCCTTATCACACCCGTCACACAGTAGGAGTTCGGCTTCATTGTCATCCTTCCGGCAAATCTGGCAGATCTGAAACAATATCAAACATTTTCACCACCTGTTTCCAAGTACAAATTTATTTTTCAAACTTTTCTGAAACATCACACACCAAAAACAACTTAAGATATTGAGAAGAAAATCTTTAAACTGAAACCAAACAGAGATTTTATACCTAACTCAGTTCTCCAAACACAATTCACACCTGACATCAGGTATCAAACTGCCATTGATTCATAGCTGTTTGTTTGTTTGTTTGTTTGAAGTTTAATGCCGCACTCAGTAATATGACAGCTATATGACAACGGTCTGTAAATAATCAAGTCTGGACCACACAATCCAGTGATTGATATCAGGAGCATTGATCCACACAATTGGGATACCATGACATGCATCAACCAAGTCAGCGAGTCTGACCACTCAATCCCGTAAGTCGCCTCTTAAGTCAAGCAGTCTCCCTTTCCAAGCATGGGTTGCTGAAGACCTATTCTAAGCAATTCATTATTGCTTTTAACAGTCGATGTATCCTACTTTAAACCATTATGATCACATCACACTACTGTTGATTGTGAATTCACTGGCCATTCTGAACATCCACCCTGAACTGATGCAATTCTATATCATTTTGCAAATTAATAGAGAAACTATACATCGACCATAACATGGTTTAAGTCGGAGAAATCACTCCAATCTGGTGATTCTACATCAAAATGAACAGATTCTCATGATTTCAACAGTACAAAATTTTATGAGCTTTTTACTATCAGAGACCCCTCTCTCAAAGACAACAGGCGTGAAATGCCATCTCTCAAAAAGTTGTGCATCACTCTCATGTTTTGTCGTATTCTAGTAAAAAAAATCACATCAGTCAGCAAGAATGTGGTAAAAGTCTCAGTAAGAATTCGTCTTTGTAACTGCTAGTTAAAAGACACCACACCTATCTGTCTTTTTTTCCACAATGTTAATTGCAATGATCCTACACTTTCTATCATTATTTTATTTAGGGCAGGCGAAGTTGCGTCTTTCAAGGGGTAGTGTTTCCCTCACAACTATTAGATATGTTTGCAGTGAAGAGGACGTCTGTTGAAAATTTATTAAAGATTTCTAGCTTGGTTCTCTGAATAAACAGGAATTCATGGCTATGATGTAATAGAGGTAGGGTATTCACAAGAATTATTTTATTAAGGACATCAGGTGCCTGTGAGTTGAACTGACAATTAAGGCCACCCACCACTTTCATAATGGACTTCTCCCAAGATATGGAGTTGTTTAGCTGTAGTAGACACAACATGAGCTGTGCACACGACGTGGTTGCAGCCACCGCCTTCCGCCACAAGACCAGGCCTGGCGGAATGTTCTCCTCCACATTGGTGGGTTCCTGGTCGTCGTCTTCCTGGTCCCCAGCATGTCCTTCACTCGAACTCGACATGTTGGCTAGATTAGGTGGCAGGCTGCTGAAAAGAAAATAGCATATTCAGAGATAGACAGACAAGCTCCTTCCCAGCGTGTGACGCCTTAATTACACTCATTGCCCTCTAACCCCAAATGTAGTAACGTTTATATTTTTGTATAGTTTTCGGGAATGCCATCATTGTGATTTTTTAAAAGGTTTACGACAGACCATATTTACCAGAGATTGCAGACTGAAGAAAAATCACTTAACTTCCCCGTTACATTCTTTCTATAACAATTACATGATAGTTGGAATGAAATAGAAATTCAAATTGACAAACAAGGAACATAATTAAGCTGGGGTAAGAGTATACAGCGTCACGGCAGTCGATCATCACTTGTTTGTAAACATAACGGTCAGTCGGTTGGTAATTCAACTCCAAGCATTGTGGTAGTCACCTATCACTGTGGGGAGCTTTGACTGGTGGCAGCAATAGTACTGAGAGCTCCGAGAACGGGCTAGCACTGGAAGGAGCTTGATAGAGAAACTCAATGTCTACATGCACACAGAACTGCTAGGTTTATAAGGCCCCAAAACAAAATATGCTCTCAATTCAACCGGCAGCATATTCACTTTTGAAACATTGCTCACCTGGGGTTAGTTTAACAAAAACAATAATCGAAAGGTACAGATCAAATCTTTTGCGCAGATATGTTTAAATGATGAAGTTAACCAGAAAAATATTTTTATTTTTTCAGCCAGAGGTTACAGATTGTTTATCTATAGGAGATGTTCTGATGTTTGATAGGAATCTCAGGCCTTAGGGAAACATCACCAGGTTTCATGATATTCCTCAATTTGATTAATTTCTCTGTGGTCTAGACAAGAAAAGGGGAGGAAACAAAGAGAAACAGAGTGGAGACTGCGAATTTTCTTCTTAGAACATTGATATTTCACATCGCACGACGTCTACACATTAACAGAAAACAACACCAACACAACACTGAAATGGACGTCTATAAGGGTAAATACACAGAAGTAATTTGTCAGTTTTATTATTTCACAATTACTAGTTTTGACAAAGTCTGAATTCAGTAACTGAAAGTCGAGGGGACATTTGAAAATTACACAGAAAGTTTCCCACAGTTCATCACAAATGGAATGGAAATGTTAACCATTGTATCAATACAGGTTCTGATAGTACCCTAAACTTGCATCCTCTTAAGCCAAATGTTAAGTCCAATATCTGGTCAGGGATTTATCTAGGATTTCAAACTAAGTGCCCCTGACACGCAAATCAGGGAAAAATCACAATTTCCAAACCTGGGCCTTATTCATAGGCCTTATTTTCTGTAATTTAGAGAAATTCAACTAGTAATAATGCAAAATGCCATCTTTAAAAAGCAAAAACATTAGGATTGTTTTCATTTTCAATTTGGAAATTAATAATGATATTGGTTGGAGAGTTCCTTGATAAATCCCTGGTAAGCTGATATGGTTAGTATATCTGTATGTAGGAGTGTGATACGTCTAGAAGAAAGCTCCCTACCTTACGACGACAACACTGGACACACAGATATAAACGGTCAAAACTACCTGTACTTATTGGTGGTTCCGACCCACCTCACGTTCCTCTTGATGAGCGGGGGTTTGAGGTAGCGTCTCTCCACGTTCGTCTCCAGCTTCAGAAGCCTGTCCCTGGCCACATCGAGCGGGTAGCGCTGGTGTTCCTTCAACTCGGTAACAGTGCGACACACCAGCTCCAAGTTAGGGTCCTCGGTTGCCTTCGCTGGGAGCTTCCAGCCCTGAAACACACAGGGCAGTCTTCTCATAGAACATTGTTGGAGAGAATAGGGTGAGGATGGGTGGGTGGGTGGGTGGGTGGGTGAGTGTGAGTGAGTGAGGTGAATGGGGTTTAACGTCGCGTCCAAGATTATTGAGCTTATATAGCGACGTGCATGCACCTGTATGTGTGTGTGGCTGATTGAACTCGTCCGGACTGATGCCGATTTATAGTGCTAGCACACTGAGATACCATGCCGCAGTTTAACATGAATACCCAACTCAGACACAGTATACTGTCTCCGAGCCGACCACTACCAGGCAGGGTAACAACAACTAACGTCGTTTGGTCATTTTGGTTCAGTCCAAATGACTGAACAACCTCCATTCCTCTCTCTGGGCAGACACTTTGTCCACAACACCACAGAGGTGGTCACATGTCACTCAAAGAAATGAACGATTAATAAACAACAGTCGAGGTATATGAGGGCAGCTAGAAGTGAGTGAGTTGGGTTTAACGCCACTTTAAACAGTATTCCAGTTATATCGCGGCGTGTAAGCTTAATGTGGGAGGAAAGCCCGAAGTGATGCAGGTCTCAGACGTTTACAATTTCTATGAAACCCACGAGCACAGGTATGGTGCTGACAAACCTAGAAACATAATCGGGGCGAACCAGGATTGGAACCCACAATCATAGGTTTCTGGCGTGCCCAAGGGACGCAACTCTGCACAGCGAATCGCGGCGCCTTAGACGACTGGACCACCTGTGCCCCCGGGCGGCCAGTAAACAGTGAAGTCTGAACCAGCCTAACTAGGAACAATGACATACAACCAACCAAGTCACAGAGTCTGACCACCCCATTGAGTGTTGTTTAACACCGCAGTCAGCAATATTCTAGCCACATCACACCGACCTGTAAATTATCAAGTCAGAACAAAGCAAACAAGTGAGTGAAAGCATGAGCAACTATACATGCCATCGGGACACGACAACATGCACTCAGCTTTGCTGGTTTGTTTGTTCGTTGTTTAACGCCACACTCAGCAATATTCCAGCTATATGACGGCGGTCTGTAAGTAATCGAGTCTGGACCAGACAATCCAGTGGCTGACATCATGAGCATCGATCAACAAAATTGGGACATGATGACATGCATCAACTAAGTCAGCGAGCCTGACCACTCGATCGTGTTAGTGGCCTCTAACGACGAGCAAAGTCACTTCTTAGGCAAGCATTGGTTGCAGAAGACCTATTCTAACCCGGATCTTCACAGTTCACATGCAGTAAGCACAAAGCCCAAACACCTGATACATTTTGAGCCGCCACTTATGACAAGCACGGGTTACACATGACAAGCAAATTCAAAGCAAACAACGAGTAAACAAAAGATATTGAGTTAGTGGGTGTACGCACATTCCTGACACTGACCTTGACCTGCAGACTGGCCTGGAAGATGCGCTCTTCCAGAGCTTCCACCTCCTCCAGGGCGCCCATCTCCACCTCCAGGTTGGCGTCTGGGTGCCAGTGGTCAGGGTCATCAGGCCGTGGCACCTCGATTTTCTTTAGCCGAGCTGCCTCTGCTTCTTTGTGGGCTTTGCTCTTGCCCGGACTATTGCACTCCTTCTTTACTTCAAACTTCATCACTGCACAACAAAGCAAACAAAGTAAATAGGTGTGTCTCTCTGTGTGTGTGTGTGTGTGTGTGTGTGTGTGTGTGTGTGTGTGTGTGTGTGTGTGTGTGTGTGTGTGTGTGTGTCTGTCAGTCAGTGTCTGTCTGTGTGCCTGTGCGTGTGTCTCTGTGTGGTGTGTGTGTCTGTGTGTGTGTGTGTGTGTCTGTCTGTGTGTGTGCCTATGTGTGTGTGTGCCTGTGTGTGTGTGTGCGTCTGTCTGTGTGTGTGTCTGTGTGTCTGTCTGAGTGTGTCTGTGTGTGTGCCTATGTGTGTGTCTGTGTGTCTGTGTGGTGTGTGTGTCTGTGTGTTTGTATATGTGTGTATATGTGTGTGTGTCTCTGTCTCTGTGTGTGGTATATGTGTTTGTGTGTGTGTGTTTGTCTGTGTGTGTGTGTGTGTGTGTGTTTGTCTCTGTGTGTGTGTCTGTCTCTGTGTGTGCCTATCTGTGTGTGTGTCTGTGTGTGTGTGTGTCTGTGTCTGTGTCTGTGGGTGTACTGAGGTGAATGTAATGTCTGTAGTAGTCTGTTTCATTAGTGCCATACCTTTGTCATTTCCCTTGCCACAACAAGAACAGGCGTACTCCAGGTACTTCTGTATGTTCTTCATGAGATTCTTCTCCCGGATGCCGCGTGAATGGAGGCACTTGAGGATGTCCTTCACATGCTCCTCGTCCAGGAGGCGCCACCAGTTTAGCTGCTTGTCTGCAACACCACCAACCTCATCAACCACAACATCATTTTCTGTACAACCACCAGAAAGGGGGGCTTATTTTTGTCACATTCTCCATGGAATGAAGTCTTGACAGGAAGAAACAGTCATAGGATTAGAACAAAGGAGGACTGTTTCAGGTTGGATAGCACATTGAGCTTTCTTAAAGCAATATCACTGCTGCCTATAAAATAGACTGGACCAGAAAAACAATGGTGTTAGAAATGATCAAATCTCTCAAGGTACTGAGGACCTAATCTTCACCAAGAAGTCTTACAGCAATATCATGGAGTTTAGTCTTATGCCACTTTTAGCAATATTCCAGCAATATCACGGCGGGGTACACCAGAAATGAGCTTCACACATTGTACCCATGTCGGGAATTGAACCTGGGTTTTCGGTGTGACGAGCTAATGCTTTAACCACTAGACTACCCCACCGCCCAGGCAATATCATGGAAAAGGGACCATATGTTTTGACTTAAACATGAATGATGTGTGTACCTATAGTGATAATATGAACCACCACATCCACCTCTCTACTGAAACAAGAACTGATTCCTTCACATTTATCACTAAGCTGAGGAGGGCACAGGTGGCCCAGTAGTCTAAGGCGCCGCAATTCGCTGTGCAGAGTTGTGTCCTTTGGGCACTGGGTGTTCATACGTTGCAGAGATCTATTTACAATGTTTGTGTGACAATATCAGATCTGTCTTACATGATCTACATGTTACAAACACAACATGACTTTGAAACTTGTTAACTCCTCAAGGGGGCACGGGTCGCCAAGTCATCTAAGGCGCTGCGATTCTCTGTGCAGAGTTGCATCCCTTGGACACGCCAGAAACCTATGATTGTGGGATCGAATCCCGGTTCTATGTTTCTATGTTTGTCAGCACCATACCCGTGCTCGTGGGTTTCCCTGAAGTGGTAAAGGTCTGAGACCTGCATTACTTCGGGCTTTCCTCCCACATTAAGCTGACATGCCACGATATAACTGGAATACTGTTAAAAGCGGTGTTTAACCCAACTCACTCACTCACTCAGCTAGAGCAAAACTGAACGTTTAATTATCCCTGAATTTCATCAGTTAGTTTGTTCAACACAGCACTAAGCAATGTTAAGGATCATGGATATTTTGGGGGGAAGTAAAGACTGTTTGTTGTTTTACGCCTCTCTCAGCAATATTCCAGCTATATGACAGCAGGCTGTAAATAATCCCGTCCAGTAACTGTGAGAGAAACGATCCATGCCATCCATGTATGATGACACGCAACCAACCAATCCATCCCATAAGATGATGGGACTTATTCCAGCCCATAATCACCACAGGGCTGGAGTGAATGTGTGAGAAACTTATCTTATTACCAACGAGGGCAAACATATTGGGGATAATTAAAATCATATGTGTCCTAGGGTCATATCACGTCAGGAGACAACAGTGTATTGTTTCCGTCATCCGGATGGCATTGTTGAAGTCATTTGAATCTTACTGTGACGTGAGGTCGGAATGACGTCACACTAGATTGGTTGGTTGATTTGTTGTTTACGCCGCACTCAACAATATTCAAGCTATATGACGGCTGTCTGTAAATAATCGAGTCTGGACCAGACGATCCAGTGATTAATATCATGAGCATTGATCCATGCAATTGGGACCGATGACATGTATCAACCAAGTCAGCGAGCCTGACCACCCGATCCCATTAATCGCCTTTTACGACAAGCATAGTTGCCTTTTACGGCAAGCATGGGTTGCTGAAGACCTATTCTACCATGGAATCTTCATGGGTCACGTCACACTAGAAACGACGTCTTAACTAGTGCTGTAAAGCTAGAGAAAGCTGCTTTCTGATTGGCTAATGTTGACTTCTTATTAGTTATTTCATTGGTCAGTTATAGTTCGCCAAAGATCGCTCTGACGTGACCTGTAATGGGATGTCCTCAGATCTACGTGCATGGCATTTGGCATGACTATCGAACATTTTGACTACTTGGCCAACTCACAGACCTTGATCAAACCAAAAAATGGTGAGTGAGCGGTTTAACGCCGCTTTGAATAGTATTCCAGTTATATCATGGCATGTCAGCTTGAAGTGCAGGGAAATCCCAAAGTGATGCAGGTCTCAGACATTTACCACTTTGTACAACACCATGGATATGGTGCTGACAACCCAAGGAACATAATCAGGGTGAACCGGGAATCAAACCAGTGATAATAGGATTCTGGTGTGTCCAAGGGATGCAAATCTGCACAGCAAATTGCGGCTCCTTAAACGACTGGCCCACCCATGCCCCCAGCACCAAAAAATAAGCAAACATGAACCAATAACATCTCTAGCCTAACTTACCATCAGGAATAGGTAGCGGCTCGATCTTGACAGGTTTGAGCATCTCCATGGTAACACTTCCAGTACAGCTGGAGCTGGTTGGAGTATCACAAGGTGGGGGCGGCACTTTGAAGGACGACAAACTTGACGACAAATTTGCCAAAGATGTGTCTGAATTTGACAATAAACTGGAGTCCAATGTACTATTCTGTAACTGACCCATTTGGAATGAACCAAACCCTGGGCTTGATGGCGGGAATGGCAGAAGAGGGAAAAATGATAAGGATGTGTTTGACACAATTGATGGTGAATTGTTGGAGTGGGGTGTGCGCGTTAATGACTGCTCATCGCAAGGCATTCTGGGTAATATACTGAACCATGGCTTTTGTTCAAGGATGTCTGTATAACTGTTCATGTGATGATCCTTGATTAGAGGTGATGGGGGAAAAATATTTGGAGGGAGAAAATGATTATTAGATGTATTATTTGTAGTACTGTCTGTCTCTTTCTTGAGCAACGAATCGATGCTTGTGAAATTATGCTTGGTCTCGGTTTTATGAGAGGGGGACGATGGACAAGGGGAGGTAATTGGTGTACTACTGACCAGTGATGTGGAATGCGAAGATATTGGCGACGGTATCGTCAGAGCTGTGTGAACATTATTCACAACCTCCTTTGGAGAGTTTTTCAGAGAGTCTCTTTTTGGTATTTTCAAGATGTCACTAAGTTTTGTAATGTCCGCCTTTTGGAGGAATAAATTGGTATCAATTTTACAATTACTCTTTTCTTTTTTTTCTTCATTTTCTCCATTTTCCTTCACAACCTTTGACAACTCCTCCATTATAACACTTTCAGATTTCACCGAGTCCTTCTCCGAATCTAATTTCATTGAATCACATTCACCATTAACAACTTTTTCATCCTTCTCAATCACAAGGCCCCCATCTTTCTCATTCACCACTTCCTCCTTTTCATCCTTCACTTGTTTTTCCTTTACTTCATCTGTCTCCATCTTTTCCTCTTTCACATCTGCCTCTTTTTTAACGTCTGCTTCCTTTTTAACATCTGCTTCTAATTTCACTGTCTTCTTCTTTGGTCCGACTAACTCCGGGTTATCGTCATAAATCTCCTTCGAAGACTCCAGACCTTCAAGATACAGGCCACCGGCATAAGGCAATATCCAGAATCGGCGCTTGTATCTGTCCTGGCCGAGCGTCAAGCCACGCAGTTTGTGAGAGGCATCAAAAACCTTGTTCCTGTACAGTCCATGTTGCTGAAAATCAGACATATTTAGAGAATAACCATTCATTCATGGGGTGAGGTGACATGGGGTTTAACGACGCGTCCAAAATAATTGTACACTTGTGTAGTGTGTGGCTGCTTGTACTAGTCCGGACTAATTCCCATTTTATAGTGCTAGCCAACTGAGATACCTTGCTGCAGTCTAACAATGATACCAACTCAGATACAGCATACGGACTCTGAGCTGACCAGTCCATGTTAAAGCCCCTTAATGCCGACAGGGTAACAACAAATACCATCTTTTAACGTCTTTTGGTATGATGAGGGCGGGGATCAAACCCCTGACCTTCCGCTCTCCGGGCAGACCACTAGATCAGGGAGGCAGTTCATTCATAAGGGACAGATGTGTAATTAAATGATTGAGTAGAAAATGTATACTGTAAATCTGAAAAGTTTAGTGCCACCCTGATAAGATTACCAAAGATCAAAGCAACTTTTGCATATGTTAGTTTCCATAAGTAGGAAAAGGTGTTGGTAGGTTGGTTGGTTGTTTAACGCTGCACTCAGCAATATTACAGCCATATGACGGCGGTCTGTACATAATCCAGTCTGGACCACACAATCCAGTGACTGACATCATGAGCATCGATCCACGCAACTGGGATACGATGACATGCATCAACCAAGTCAGCGAGCCCGACCACGCGATCCCATTCGTAGTCTCTTACGACAAGCATGGTCACCTTTTACGGCGAGCATGGGTTGCTGAAGACCTATTCCACCCCAGATCTTCACGGGTCTGTCGGGTTAGTGAACATTCAGATGAAATAATGTCATCAACGTACGACAACCCTAACAATAGATGACATCATATAGCAATGTTCATCATATCACCTCAACTGACCAATCAGCATTGAGAATCATGACAATTACCGTCATTTATTTCTGTATGTTATATCTCATCCATAGTTACCTTGGTCAACTTTTCAATCTTCTTTTCACATTCTTCAATTGTGATCCCATCTTCTTCCTGAAATTGAAAATTCAGTACAGTAACACAAGTAGGACTCTTCCATTGAATACCACTCAAAAGTTGGTAAAGAAAACCTGATTTTTTTCACAGTTAATTGGTCATGCTAAACTTCTGAAAGTACATAATGCTTCAGTCAGCAATCACAAGAGGGAAGTACAGGCTGCAGGGTTTTGTAGCTCAACAAAATCAGGCAATTATGTTCCCTATCTACAACAGAAAAACTTGATACACACCCTGTGTAATTTTTTGTTTTTTAATGCTGCTCTCAGCAATATTCTAGCTATATTGGACCAGACAATCCAGTGACTGACATCATGACATCATGAGCCTCAATCCATGCAACTGGGATAAAATGACATGCATCAACCAAGTCAGCAAGTCTGACCACCCAATCCAGTTAGTCGCCTCTTATGACAAGCATGGGTTGCTTAAGACCTATTCTATCCCAGATCTTCACAGGTCTAACAAAGAGTGAAAGCCTCAGTTGTACTTAAGTGTACAAGTGTATTCTCACCTCCTCAGACACAGCACCTGTGGCGTTGGTAGTATTGGTGGCATCACTGTCATTACCACTGTCGTCATCCTTGTCCTCATCGTCCTTATCGTCATCCTCATCCTTGTCGTCCTCGTCATCGCTCCCTTGTTTACTGGCAGACATGTTTGTGCTGTCCTCCTCCACATTAGGCTGGTTGGCGGACGTGTCCAGGGGCTTCCCTGCCTTCCGACACTTCTTGGCTTGAATCATCCTTAATCTGAAGCAATTAATATCAATTAATATCAATTAATATCAAGAAATATCAAGAAACATCTCTAAATATCAGTTGTTTCCCTCCCACTTGACATGCAGACAAAATGACAAAATCTATCTATCTATAAATCTTTGTGCTTCATTACATTGCTTACTTCTTTCTTTTTAAAACATTACCTACAAAATCCCTTGGATACAATTCCTAACAAAAGCAGAAAAAAAATCCCTTGATCAATAGTAATATTTTATGTAATAGGCATCAATACATATCTGCAAAATTTCCCAGGGGTAAAAATAAAAAGAAAGTAAATATTATTACAGCACCTTGTGAAGATTAAATGTCCACAAAGGGAGATAGTAAATAAAAGGGAAATAATTTGCAGATGATTTACTCTCCTAAAGTAACTTAAAGGACTTGCACTTGACAAGGACTGAAGAAAAAAAAGGTGAAATATTGCTCCACTATTTGTACACATCCATAAAACAAATGCGAAGTTAGGGAAGAAGTCCATGAACACCTACTGCCTGAGTTTTCCCTCCACCAGCCACTTGTCCCTGCGGAGTGTGTTGATTGTCTCTATGTTCTTGTCCACCTCGCCGGAGATGACTCGGCTGCCTAGCAACTCATTGCATATAAAGGCCAAGATGGCTGCCTTCTTGGTGGGATTGAGGGCTTCCAGGGGATGTAATTCTAGCCAGTCGCTCATCTGAAGAAACAAATTACCCTTCACAAACATTGCCTATATAGGAGGCTGCATACTAGGGCTGGGTCGAGGCCAAATTTACTACCCAGGTACCCAGGTGCCCAACCCTACACAGGCATCCGCTGTAGGTCTCAAGTTGGGTAAAAAATGTCCATTTGGGAATTGTTTTACAGAGCCCTGGCAAAAACTATTTAGAAACAGGTAAAAACCGAATTGACCATGACTACAATGAAGTTAACTGAAGCACTATCTTTATGCAAACATATGAGTTGGAAGGAATGCGTTTATAGTAAGAAAGAAGTGTAAACATAAGCAACTTGTAGTGTAACCATGGAGTTGTTTCGCTATTGTCATGATACAATATATCATGTGACTAACCACGGGTCTGGGTAGTCATGTAGGTGGCATGACAGGTGAGGTGAGGTGAGGTGAGGTGAGGTGAGGTGAGGTGAGGTGAAATGGGGTTTAACATCGCGTCCAAGATTATTGCACTTACATAGCGACGTGCATGTACGTGTGTGTGTCTGCTTGCACTTGTCCGGACTGATGCTGATTTATAGTGCTAGCTCACTGAGATACCATGCCACAGTTCAACATGAATACCCCACTCAGACAAAGTATACTGACTCCGAGCCGACCAGTCCTTGTTTTAGCCCCTTAATGCCGAGCACCAGTCAGGGTAACAACAAGTACCATCTTTTAACGTCTTTTGGTATGACACGGTCGGGGATCGAACCCGGACCTTCCGCTCTCTGGGCGGACGCTCTCCAGGGAGTTTGTACCTACCTCAGTCTTCTTGCCATTGCGGGCAATGATGAATATTCGGAGGATCTCGGAGAGGGTGGAGTCTGTGAGCTCGATGTCAGTAATCTTCTGGTTAAGCTTCGTCACAGCCTGGGATTATGAAAAGTAACAGTGTCACTTGAAGGCATCAATAAATCCTTTCCGACACAAATATCCAATAACCAAATAACCATGTTCAGGTAATTCCATCTATTATCCTGTTGGACTTACATCTGCCTTAATCTCCCTAAGTGAAGGAGTGAAAAGGGTTTTACATCATTTCTTGCATCGTACATCATGACAGGGGACACCATAAATGGGCTTCAAACATTGCATCCTCGAGGGGAATCGAACCCGTGCCTTCTGCCTGTTGAGCAAATGCTTTAACCAGAGATTTATATGGGACTCCAAACCAAGTGTCTTTGGCATGCAAATTGAGATAAAAATTGTAATGTTGTTTTCAAATTGGAATTTTTTAATCATTTTTTTAGAATTGCATCATTGTTATGATTTTACTGTTGTAAATTCCGAGGAATTGGAAAAATTCTAATTCAAATTGAGAATTTATACTGTCATTTGCTGTAGATTTGAGGCCGCATATCGGCATCTGAGCAGGTAAGGATAAATCCCTGTAACCACTAGATTTTCACTACGCATCTTTCCATGAGTGAGTTATAGACCTAGGCTTAGCACCACTTTGAACAGTATTTCTATTTCATCCAGGCATATTCAAACCCATGACCAGCAGATCCTGGCAGGGCTAAGGGGAGCTACTCTGCAAAGTGAACTGCTGCTACTAAAGAAAACTGGAACACATATACAAACATTGTAAATAATCTGACACCAGGTCACTGACCTCTTTAGGGTTCGGAACACCAGGGTCATCCAGTCCAAATCGAACGAGATGCGACATGAGGCACAGAAACTCCTCCATGTCTTCATCGTTATCATTCAACAGTGCATTCTGGAGGATCTTCATCGTGGGGATGGAGTCCTTGTCTGAAACATGGTGAAAACAGAAACACTTTAAAATCTTAATTTGAAGGCCTAAGGACTCAGCAATATTCCAGCAGCCTGTAAAGAAGTCTGGGCCAGACAATCTAGTGATCGATATTGTGATCAACAATCCATGCCCTTGGGGTACAATGACATGCATCAACCAAGTCACCGAGCATGACCCATCAGTCTCCTGCAGTGCAATAATCCCCAAGAGCAGACATATGATCGAGCCTTCAATAAAACGATGTCTAATGACAATCAAGAAAGCATACTTTCTAACATGTCATGACAGATATAAATCTCAAATCAGAGTCAGATAGACCTGGAATGTCGGTTTGAAAGGAACCATTCTATCAGTGTGGAAGCTGCCCCGAATTTGCAAACAAGTCTGTCAAGAGTGTATTTTATCCCATGCTCTATCTAAGGTCTCACACTCACCAAGTCCAAGAGCGTCCCCGAAGTTATGCATAAACTCTATCGCCATCAGACAATCAGCAAAGGGAGCTCCTGCCAGACGCACACCGGGGATTCTGGGAAATTCCTGGAACTCCTTTGAAAATAAATTGATCATGAAATTAGAAGATACTCTAAAAACTGTACATCATAATCAACACAAAATCAACGATCAAACATTTGGCTCAACGTCAACAGATATCAACGTAAAATCTTTCAGTTTTTCATTGATTTTAATAAACGAAAAGAATAATTATTTTATCCAGAAATCCATTTTCAATCGCTGGTTCACAAGTTCTGATCTTACAGACCGATAGGAGTGACTGAGTTAATATAACATATGGCAGTCAGCAATATTCAAACAAAATCATGAGGGGCTGTGAATAATCAAGTCTGGGTCAGGCAAACCAATGTTTGATAGCATGAGTAAAAATCCCCAATGGGAGTCTCAAAAACAGCCACATAGTGACCACCGAATCATCACTTAATGAACCCGTGAAATCAACAAGAATGATGTCTGACCCGGTTGTCACGAAGCTCCATGTCCTCGCAAGGTCGCTTCATCTCTCTCGCCATCTCTAGCTCCATCCGACGCTGCTCCTGCAACACGAAAAACACACATTGGCTCCGATATATTCCCTATTGGTGATTACGTGATACACACATTGGCTCCGATATATTCCCTTTCGGGGATAACGTGATACACACATTGGCTCCGACATATTCTCTATTGGTGATAACGTGATACACACATTGGCTCCGATATATTCCGTATTGGTGATAACGTGATACACACATTGGCTCCGATATATTCCCTATTGGTGATAACGTGATACGCACATTGGCTCTGATATATTCCCTATTGGTGATTACGTGATACACACATTGGCTCCGATATATTCCGTATTGGTGATTACGTGATACACACATTGGCTCCGATATATTCCTTATTGGTGATAACGTGATACACACATTGGCCCCGATATATTCCGTATTGGTGATAACGTGATACACACATTGGCTCTGATATATTCCCTATTGGTGATAATGTGATACACACATTGGCTCCGACATATTCCCTATTGGTGATAACGTGATACACACATTGGCTCCGACATATTCCCTATTGGTGATTACGTGATACACACATTGGCTCTGACATATTCCGTATTGGTGATAACGTGATACACACATTGGCTCCGATATATTCCGTATTGGTGATAACGTGATACACACATTGGCTCTGATATATTCCCTATTGGTGATAACATGATACACACATTGGCTCCGATATATTCCGTATTGGTGATAACGAGATACACACATTGGCTCCGACATATTCCCTATTGGTGATAACGTGATACACACATTGGCTCCGATATATTCCCTATTGGTGATAATGTGATACACACATTGGCTCCGACATATTCCCTATTGGTGATAACGTGATACACACATTGGCTCCGAAATATTCCTTATTGGTGATTACGTGATACGCACATTGGCTCCGATATATTCCTTATTGGTGATAACGTGATACACACATTGGCTCCGATATATTCCGTATTGGTGATAACGTAATACACACATCTGCTTCGAAATATTCACTATTGCTGAAATCGTAATACACACACTAGCTCTGATATTTTCACTATTGCTGATAACGTAATACACACACTAGCTCCGATATATTCTTTATTGCCGAAATCGTAATAGACACACTATATTCCTTATTGCTGAAATCGTAATACACACATTAGCTCTGAAATATTCACCATCACTGAAATCGTAATACACACACCAGCTCCGATATATTCCCTATTGCTGATAACGTAATACACACACTAGCTCAGATATATTCTTTATTGCTGAAATCATAATACACACACTGGCTCCGATATATTCCTTATTGCTGAAATCGCAATAAACACATTAGCTCCGATATACATGTATTCACTATCACTGAAATCTTAATACACAAACTAGATCCGAGATATACTCCCTACCGCTGAAATTTTAATATACACACATTTGCTTCGATATCTTGACTTCCTTTGAAATTGTAATACACACATTAGCTTCGACAGATTCACTTTGGCTGAAATCGTCATACACACATTAACTTTGATGTGTTCATAAAAGCTTCATAATAATAATTATCTTGATTAACCTCACCAGATTTCTTTCTCTGAATATACAATATTTGATGTGTTCATTAAAGCTTCATAATAATAATATTCTTGATTAACCTCATCAGTTTTCTTTCTCTGAATATACAATATTTGATGTGTTCATTAAAGCTTCATAATAACAATCTTGATTAACCTCACCAGTTTTCTTTCTCTGAATATCCGTTTCTCTTGTAAGCGTTCTACTTTCACTCGCTCCTTTTCCTAGAAAAACAAAATGCATCATCAAGACTTGGCATACATATCAAACAGAGATTATTTACGTCCTAAAGATTAGGATGTTACCCCCTTTCCCCCAGCCTAGTGTGTGGCCAGACAACAGAAGACGACCAATGTAACAACGGAACGGAAATTATCGGTAGTTACTGTATTCAACGTACTAAGCGCCCCACTCTAATAAGCGCCCACGTCGAGATTTGCTAATATATTGGCTGGTGATCAATCCCAATTAGCACCCCTTCCGACCCCTATTCGCATATAATACGCATCGCATCCTTCCCCTATTCGTGTATAATATGCACTCATGTGTTATATGCACCCTTTATTATTGGCAATTAAATTCTGGAAAAATAGACATTTCATGCTGTCAGCATAAACCACGATATTTATCTTTCAACTCTGTTTTTTTCACCAAAATAATATTCTAATAAGAGCCCCCTATTTCTAATTTTGAGAGTGCCTTGGGCGCTTATTACGTCAAATACGGTAAATCCACTGATGCATAAGCATTAAAAAAATCATAACACTTACCTATATTTTTCTGTGATAATGATGATATATTTTATGTTTATTACAATTTCCTTTTTTTTTGAGCTACTCATTTGTAAAATTAATTTGAATTTTTTTTTCTCAAAACATATTTGTTGTTATCCTGTATGTACTCTTGTTCATAATCTTACCTCTTGTTTCTTTCGAGCCTCAAGAGCCTTCACAAGCAGTAAGTGCTGGCGCCGTCTTTCACGCTCCTGCAAGTCATCATATAATACACATACAATGAAAAGGCATTTAAAGGAACAAATATCTGAGGATGATGAAGAACAGTTATTTTGCAAATTGATAAACTGAAGAAAAATATACTCAATGGATAGGGTGACTGAGTGAGTGAGTGAGTGAGTGAATGAGTTGTGTTAAGTGCTGTTAGGAACACTATTTCAGTTATATCACACAGCCTGTCAGCATGCTGTATTTGGAAAGACTGACTGGATCATTTTTTAGAGAGAGTGAGTATGTCTTTTCCGCAGCAGTTAGCAATATTCCAGCAATATCACGGCAGGGGACACCATAACTGGGATTCACACATTGTACCCAGGTGGGAAATCAGACACAGGCCTTCAGCATGATATGTGAATGCTTTAACCACTCGGCTACCCCAGTGCGCCGCAATTCTTAGACATTTACCGCTTTTGGTAAAAGTGGGGGTAGGGTGCTGGCAAATCAGTGGTCATAATCAGGAGACATCTTGGACTCAACCCCATCAAAGTATCTGTCATGTCTAATGGATATGCTCTAGACCACTGGACTACCTCTGCTCTAGTTACATAAGTGAGTGGGTGAGTGAGTGAGTTGGGTTTAACGCCGCTTTTAACATTATTCCAGTTATATCACGGCATGTCAGCTTAATGTGGGAGGAAAGCCTGAAGTGATGCAGGTCTCAGACGTTTACCACTTCGGTGAAACCCACGAGCACGTGTATGGCGCTGACAAACCTTGAAACATAATCGGGGCGAACCGGGATTCAAACCCAAAATCATAGGTTTCTGGCGTGCCCAACTCTGTACAGCGAATCACGGCACCTTAGATGACTGGGCCACCCATGTTCCCCCTAGTTACATATCGGACAAAATAAGTGAGTGATCATGAATATTTTTGGGGATATTTCTTTGTAGTGAAGACTGAGCACACAAGTCCATAAAAATAACCAAAAAATATTCATGATCCATAACTTGTTCTTGTTCAATATATATAGCATATAATACCTTACCTATGATACAAACAAAAGCATACACATTAGAGAGTGTTAGTGAAAAATACAATATCTACTAAATAACAGTTATTTGAACATCCTTTTTTAAATAGTGCATAAATTCAAATTATCAAAACAAAAGTGCACAAGAAAAACATTTCAGCAGATGATTCCAGTAATAGATTTTTGCGCCCTTCACGATTTTCAAAAGGAATAATTTCTTGAGGATTCGAAAGGATGGCGCTCATTTCAACAAATGGTCACAAGGTGCTGGGTGCACCAAGTGACCTGCTACTTGGAATCATGTACTGATAAAGGGTCAATATTAACTGCAGTTAACACATCCCCGCCTTCGTTCATCATTCAAGTCAGCTGTCTAACATGTTAAAATACCACTAGGCCCAGCTCCACAAAGTGTCTTAGTGCCATGACAGTCGCAAGTCTATGTTAAAGTATGGGAGTTACAATCCCCTTATACTGGAGCCAAAAATCATAAACTACTTGTTTAAAATAGGAAGTGGTTTCATCTGGGCCTTCCTCAATCTTCAATAAATTCATTCATGGATATTTTCTCATGGATTCATTAAGTTTACGTTCAATGAGCTAAAGATAAGTATTTGGAAGTTGATTAACGTCAAGATAGGCATAAAGTTTTGAAAAAAGAAGAAGATATTTATCATCGTAGAAGTGCATTTTAAATCCTTTTTCACACAACATTGCTAACAGATGACTCCACACATATCAGTATGGCATACAAGACAGCTGATCATAAACGATGAATGAATGAAGGGTTGATAAGCGCAGAAAGACCGAGATTGCGTGTGACGTGAGGAGGTGAACGTACGATGCTGAGATTCTTCATTACCTGCTCCCTCATCATGACGGCTTGTTGTCTTTTCATCTCTCTCTCCTTGAACCATCATCATCATCATCATCATCAACATCAACATCAAGTATACCACTTCTACTAGACATATATATGTTGAACATGCTGATGGCATATTTCTCTTTACATCACCATCAGCATCCATGCTTCCAAAAATCAACACAGATTAAGGCAACGTAATAGTTTAGTCCCTAGCTACTGTTGCAGTGATCTTTAAAAATGAACATTTGAACTTTGTTGAAGATTGGTTCAAAATAAACACATTTTTTATTAATTATTCTTTGGCAGTTTCATGTAACTAATACACAACAATGACCATGCCAAAAAACAAAATTAGAATTTAGACAGTTATTCTTATCAATTGATAGTGGCCTTACCAAGATCTCAACTTAAACTAACCAATCAAATGTCACATGCAGCAGATACTGACCAATGAGAGCAGCTTGACAAGAACACAAGACAGATAAGCAGGGTAAGTCACAAAGCTTAGAGCCCAAGACACACTTCAGAAATCACTGGTCAAAGCAGAATTACAACTAAATACCTACAAGCATAACTGTTCAGTCAAAATATACCTTGCTAATATACATAAGGGAAAGCTGGCATTTACCTTTTACAAAGGGAGATAACTCTTGAACAAAGGGAGATTATTCTTGGACATATTTTCAAGTTTGCCCTTAATCTATACTATTAAGATATACTTAGCTTGTCATTATTGATACTGTGGATCAACATTTACCCCTTAACATGGAAATTACCTTTAACGAAGGGAGATAACTCTTGAACAAAGGGAGATTATTCTTGGACATATTTTCAAGTTTGCCCTTAATCTATACTATTAAGATATACTTAGCTTGTCATTATTGATACTGTGGATCAACATTTACCCCTTAACATGGAAATTACCTTTAACAAAGGGAGATAACTCTTTCTGGCGACATAAGATATTAACGAGTTTGCGATAATCCATACCACTACTGAGACATATTAGTTTGTCATTGAGGTCATAATGTGAATCAACATTTAACTCCTAAATCCTAATGTTTACGTTGTTTCTTGGGAAAGAAAAAAAATATCAACAAAAGATACATACAGAAATACACAAAGTCTCTGGCAACAAATGCATTCTTATGGCAGCAATTTGTCACCATGCCATGAAGTCAATACTTTATTAAAAACATTTTAGTAATGACATTAGCATTTGATATACATGTTAACAATACAAGAATAATAGTTTATTTGTATCGAAGTAAAGTTGCTCACTGAGGTCACAAAATGTGAAGGTTATTCCTTTCAGACTTCAGAACAGGAACATATTTCTTCAGTTTTTCTATCTACTTCATATGTTTAGTTGATTATTCAATATCCGAATATGTTTAATCTGAATAGTACCCACCATATAACAAGTGGTACCCATGTAAGTACTCAAAATCAATTAAGCACACACGATTCTCATATTACTATAGTTAATATGTTATAGTTAATATGTTAACTGTAGTAATATGAAAGAATTGAAAGGACCAAAACCTCTTCTGGATAGTATATATTATACTTGTTTGACACGTTAGCAACTTATCAACCAATATGTCAACTTTCTTAAATTGTTGATAACAAACAGGTTAATTTCATGTGATATAAATATTTTAGTCAGACTATCCTACCATGCACATGCAATGGTCCGATATTACCATTCTATGCTACGTGTGAGCATCAAGTTAACCCAACTTTAACACTATAATCATGCATGACCGTACATCCTTATTTTAACCCTTCCCTAAACATTGTCAATATGAACATGCAGTTCACATGCTTTGCATACGAAAGTTATATCCAATTTCTTACGAACTCCTATATTCTGAATGATATTAATCAAATATGTTAATCCTATTCCAGGATGCTAATCGAACCAAGTGTTTATGTCAATAGATGAGGCTATGAATATTATTATCTAATATGTTTGTAAACAAAGTTAATGATAAAATAGTTTAAGTACAAAGCAGATACACATAGCTGAGGAATACGGCAAGCCTACAATAGGTGATATAGCTGTACAATAGATTGACAGCTGTCAGTCAAGGGACAACAACCAATCAGAAGCCAGCAAATGAAATAGTGAGTGTCTTCCTATTTTTTTTAATATCTACTAATTTTTAATTGGTATGATGCTTCTAGTTGTCATATCCAAAAAGAAATTCTCTTCGAAATTTGATCAAGCCCAGAAAGTATGTTATTTCCTTAATCAAACAAATTTAAGTAAAAGCTGTATTTCGAAAGTAGGATAACAAAGAAAAGCTAAACATTGTCAATAATGTAAAGAATATGTTTCTACATTACTTTTGCCAATATTGATGTCATAAATTTGAAAAGATAGCAAAGTTTCATAATAAATACCTATGATAGTTTGCAATGAAGTTTGATAAACATTTTATAGACTATTCACAGATGCCTGACAAACGTAAAATTTCATTGGCTGGCCTGACAAGACAAGCTGTCAATCACTGTCAATCAACTTACTCTCTCCATATGAAACCAGAGTATGTTGGACTGCAATGAACAATACTATTTTTATAGCAAAATCATCATATTTTTTGCTTCAGCCAAAAAAAGACAAACTTTTGAATGTATTTCATACAATTGGCCATTTACTTCTCGCCAGTATTTCCTCTTTTAGATATAGTGACTTTCCAGTGTTCAAAGACTGAACTAAAGTTCATGCCTTGGAAGTTTTGCTGCATAAAATCTGACAAAAAGCTGTTAAAATCAATACCAAAGGTCTGTAATATTGTCCTAACAGTGATACAAATCCTTGAAAAGCTGCTCTCATTTGCAGTTAAAGGCAGACACAGAAACACACAATCCAACATTATAAAGAAACCTTCAAGCCGTAATATAGCATCATGGCAATTCATATTCCACAGAACTGTCTCTAATCCAAACTTGTACAATTCTTAACAAAGGCCAAACCAATTCGTCATCTTCTTTTACAGTATAGCTTGGCCACCATGCCAGGAGGCAGTGAGAAAATAATGTAAAACAATTTTGACAGAGGGTGTTTCCAAAATACAAATCTTGCGATACAGTTCCATCACACTAAAATCAGATCGTAGTTCTTGCTACCACTAAACAAAGATCAGAGGACATCCCATTACGGGTGTAAGACCTGCCACAAACTTTGATTGACCAATGAAATGACTTCCAAGAAGTCAACATTAGCCAATCAGATTGCAGCTTTCTTGAGCTTTACGGCACTAGTTTTAATATCCATTCCAGATTACGAAAAGCACTGATGCAAAATGTGAAAACTGAACAAACGAAAATTCTGAAATGTCAAATAGCTGGCCGAGATTGATTGGCAGTACTTTCAACGGTCCCTGGAAAGTCTCTTTCATTTCAAACATTTATCCCATTGATGAGAGAAACAGAGGATTCTGATGGAATCGGGCGTACAGCCTGATTAGAATACTCCGTATTAACCATTTCGGGATTCATACTGTCATTTTCCCAATTCGGTAAGATGTCCTCAGATCTTTGTTTAGCAGCAGCCAGAACGAAGATCTGATTTTAATAAGATTGCAAAACAGTTCAAATCCAAAGGAAATGATAACATGTAAAATCAAACATAGCACTCTATCTTATTTCTTTTAAAACTTTGCAAAACATGAGGGTAAGCTTGTTTGTAAAACAAGAAACTTAATTGGTCACAGTAATGTAACAAATCATAATTCTATACTACTCAAAGAAGTAAGGACCACACAAGTCTTTCATATTACACTAGATAATCTCATGCCATCACAGATCAACTTGAATAATATGAAAGAATCAGATGATCCCAACTGCTTTACAATACTATGTAACTACACCATGTACTGTTGAAACTAGGCTGAAATATGCTAATACTGAATCAATTTTCAATTCTGATATTTTGTCATAAACAAAATACAGCAATATGGATGACTAGAACTGGCTGTCAATAGTTTCACTAGCCTAAAATACATTTCACAAGTAGTAACCTTGAGAAAATGTTTCCAGGGATTTTCATGACACTTTGAAAATTCAAAATGGCCGCCTACCTCCAGGATGTGCTGGGCTCTCATCTCTCTCTCCTGCCTCATCTGTTCCTGTCTTCTAACCTTCTCCTGCTGCTTCATTACCTTACTCTGTTCCTTCTGTTTCCGACGCTCAGCCGCTAAAACACAGCATCGGGACACTCAAAGCAAAGCTTGGTAGGGCAATTCAACCATTGAATCATGATCAGCTCTTCGCGGCACAACTAGAACACAATACCTCCTTATCTAATACAGAATAATAAAAAAAAGACCATTACACCGTAAAACATGAAGATAAAGTATCGAAACTTAGAACCTGAAAAAGAAATTTCACCCACTGGCAAAAATGATTCCAAAAGTAAATTACCGAAAATGGCACCAACACCCTGTAAAGCAGTAGAAACAAACACTATACTTGGACAATACTTGCATATTAAACTCACACCACAACATCCATGCAAAGAATCGACTCAATACAGTATGTACACATTCATTCCAGTACCTACCATACTGTTGACTGGTCCACTAATCATATCAAGCCATGGATTTTCCAAAAAATAAATTTTCAGTTTGAGAATATAGATGAAAAATGTCAACTTTCATCAGCCAATCAAAAGCTAAGATTTTAAATTTATTCATTTACATCCTTTGCTCAAGAAAACAAAACAAATATGCTCCTGTATTGTTTCCAATGGTTTGAACTTACAGGTTTCTAAGTGAAGAAAACATCTCCCTGCCCCGGACAAGAACCTGGTTGTTAGTCAGAGTGTAATCAGCTGATACAATAGTGCAGAACTATTACTACTGAGGGATTAACGTAGGCATGGGAAAGAGGGGATTATAGCGTGGTTTGCAACACAGGGAAGATCAAACACAAATATGTTAGATCAAAATAGGCTGATGCTCAAAAATGTGTGTGTTAGTCACAAAAACTCATTGTCAAATTATCAGTTCATTCCAATATAACCAATGCCAACCATTATCATTGAAAAAAAAATCATAATTTTGTAAAGTGTGTAAATTGTGAGATATGTGACAATAAGAAGATATATGAACAAAAGGATATACAGGTATCGGGATCTGGGTGGGGGTTATGAACAAAAATAAAGCACTTTGAGCAACACTTCAGTTGCCTACCTTTGAGCTGTTTTGACTTCTTCGATAGCTCTTTCTGCCTTTGTAAGTCAAGTCTCTTCTGAAATTTGTTCTCTGCAGCTTTTTTCGCAAGCTCTACAAATACACAGAGTCAACTTTACTCCAAAGTTTTCCTTAGTTATTTTGGGGACTGAAGCCTTCCATTTGCTTATGAGGGACTTACAAACCAATGTCAATTTTTTGTTTTTCAAAAAAGATAATTATGAAAAAGCATCACTGTTTACTGAACACAATTAATGGTTCCTTGTCCTTTTCTCAAATGTCATTTTTCTTTTAGATCTTATTCCGGAAAAAAAAAACTTCTTTCATAACATTTTGTGGACAGGTAAAAACCATATTCACAAAAATATCATTACATAAGATTTAGATTCAATCCAAATCTAAATGTCACTTTTCACAAACTATACAACAAAGCATTCATGAACTAGTTTCGATAATGAAAACACTATAATACTACCCATTTCGTTCAAGAAATAATTTTGAATCATGCAAAAACGACAACAGCTGTGCAAACTACTAAGTCTGCACAATAGAACATGATTATCTTTAACATGGCAAGTTCCTTGGTCTGCATCAAGTCTTTAAATGACTCCCGTATACAAGTATAACTCAGTTGTCAGCGTGAAAACATCTGCATCAACTAAATCTCTGTAAAAACAAGAACACTTTCCTGTTTTTCAACACATAATCAAGATACCCATGATGATATATTTCAAACGGCAGAAAATAAATCCCCAGCGATGTCATAGTTAATAGTTTTCATATAACAACTTTGTGGCGACAGAATGTTATTTTAAGCAAAGTTAGCACTAAAATGTTGTAAATATGATATCATTATAGCAGAAAAAGAACTTAGCATTAGCGTTTGTGACGGAAATCACCACGTACCCTCTCCTAAAATACTCAGAAAATTGTTTCAGATGTTGCTTCTGGCACACAATTCGCAATATGTCTGAAATAATGCCAATGCGAGGTCAAATCTTAACTCACTACTGTCACACACAGGGAAGAAGTGAGGTTTTCCCGCTCTGCGAATATGCAGAACATTGAGAGGAAGAAAACTATTATCCTCACGACTTATTAGGGTCAGCTGACAATGAAGTGGACTTCTGTTGAAAATGTAAAAGATTTTTATGGTGTGCTAACAGCCCAAATACAGGCTTATGGCAATGATGGAACAAAAGTATGGTATTCGCAGGAATTAAAGAACCTGGCATTAGTATTTGTGACAGAGAACACCACACACTAACTGCTAGAAACCCATCGAGTTTTACGAACAAAACGATACAGACAGGATCAAGAATGGCGCACAAGGGTGACGTGTACATGGAAATTGGCTATTATTTCATTTATCGGTTCAAAAAGAGTAGACGGCTGCTTTCTATATTTGTCGGTATTGGTCTAAACTTTAACTATATATTTTTTATAAGTTTACATTCAAGAAATTGCCCATCAAAATATTATTACCAGTTACTCTCAGAAGCTCAGTGTATTGATAAGTGTCATGTTTTAAAATGAAAATGCAGAAATTGACTGGCCTGATCAGAAGAGAGAATGTTGCTTTGGGAGGGAGGGAGGGGAGAAGAGGAGTGAGGAAAGGAAAGGAAAGAGGAAAGAGAGAAAGAGAGAGAGAGAGAGAGAGAGAGAGAGAGAGTATTGAACAGACCGAGGTATGGATGGGGTTAGTGGATAAGAAAGTTCCTGCTAAATTACAACACATACTAATTATTCCAAGCGGTGGTTTCACCGAACAACCTTGATCCCCTCCCACGACACAAACATTTCACATTTCAGCTCATTTCCTTCTCTCTCCCTGGTTCACAGGCGTTATTTGAGGTATTTTAGTTTTGTTTCTCCACCAAGTGAGGTCACCACACAGTCACTGACAAAGCAATCTGAGACTAATGTCATTGTGGAGGGGCTGACAGTGTCAAAGTTGAAAAATAAGCAGCAAATGTCTTACCAATAGAGTGAGCCTCTGAAAAAATAACTTTCAGTTTAAACCACAAACCTCACAAAAGCATTATCAGCAAACAAACACAAACTAAATCACAATGCAGAAAATAAACCTTATTTTCAGAAGAAAATCTAATTCCTGGAATTGACTGACAGGTAACCATAGCAACCACAAAAACGCTCTTCAACTGCATGCATGAATTCGACAACCATAGCAAAACAGAGAAACCAGAAAAAGATGCAAAACGTATAAAGAAAAAAGGTCATGAAGTTTCACATAACATATTATCTAAAGATGATTCAACTTTGCAAAGTTCATTAAATTATATTTTGTTTCGCAGCACAAAGCATTGACATAATACCTAACCAAGAACTGCCCTTTTCAGATGCATCCTCGAACCCAAAGTGGCACTGCAGTATCAACACATCAGCCAACAACCACTGTATTCCTTCCCAAGTATGGTACCGCCAGTATTGACTTCACCAAACAGAGTACAGACAGTATTGACATATCCCCTCACAAAGTACTGGCAGTATTGACACATCCCCTTACAAAGTACTGGCAGTATTGATGCATTTGCTCTCAAAGTACTACCCCTATTGACACATCGGCCAACTAGGATCTTCCAGTATTGATGTATCACCTGACAGTATTGTACTGAAGTATTGTACTGAAGTATTGTACTGAAGTATTAAGCTATAGACATAATCCCAAAGCAAGTACAGCCAGTATTGACTCATCCCCCAAAGCAAGTACACTACTGCCAGTATTGACACATCCCCCAAAGCAAGTACAGTACTGCAAGTATTGACACACCCCCTTCCCAGTACAGTACTGCCAGTATTGACACATCCCTTCCCAGTACAGTACTGCAAGTATTGACACATCCCTTCCCAGTACAGTACTGCAAGTATTGACACATCCCCTTCCTAGTACAGAACTGCCAGTATTGACACATCCCTTCCCAGTACAGTACTGCCAGTATTGACACATCCCTTCCCAGTACTGTACTGCCAGTATTGACACATCCCCTTCCCAGTACAGTACTGCAAGTATTGACACATCCCTTCACAGTACAGTACTGCCAGTATTGACATATCCCTTCCCAGTACAGTACTTCCAGTATTGACACATCCCCTTCCCAGTACAGTACTGCTAGTATTGACACATCCCCTTCCCAGTACAGTACTGCCAGTATTGACACATCCCTTCCCAGTACAGTACTGCCAGTATTGACACATCCCCTTCCCAGTACAGTACTGCTAGTATTGACACATCCCCTTCCCAGTACAGTACTGCCAGTATTGACACATCCCCTTCCCATTACAGTACTGCCAGTATTGACACATCCCTTCCCAGTACTGACCTTGCTGTTCCAGCTTCCGCTTCAGCTTCACCTCCATGAAGTGCTTGGCCAGCTCCTGCTGTTTCAGGGCCTTTTCCTTCCTCTTCTGGGCCAGCTCCTTCATCCTGGCTCGCTTGCCCTTCGACATGGCGATACGCTCTAGAATCTCCGCCTCCACCAGTGGTACAGGCATCTACAGAGAGAGTGAGTGAGTGAGTGAGTGAGTGAGTGAGTGAGTGAGTGATGTGACAGCATGGACCTCTCCATCAATGTTGTTTGGGCAAAATTTTATTATCAGCCTGCATCACTGTACGGTACATAAAGAATCCAAACTCTATTGAAATTGAATGCTACTTCACTTATATGTAGATCCATGTCTGTGCCTGCACACAAAGATGACAGAACCTGATGAACCTAGTGTCAAACTATGGACTGGCAACACTAAACTCAATGTCTTGCCAAGTTAAATATACAACTCAACTTTTGATATGCTTAATTAGTAATGTCACACATTAGTGTGTTTGTTGTTAAACGCCGCACTCAGCAATATTCCAGCTATACAACGGCGGTCTGTAAATAATTGAATCTGGACCAGACAATCCAGTGATTGACATTATGAGCATCGATCTACACAATTGGGATACGATGACATACATCAACCAAGTCAGCGAGCCTGACCACCAATCCCATTAGTTGCCTCTTCCTACAAGCATAGTCACCTCTTACGGCAAACATGGGTTGCTGAAGACCTATTCTAACCCAGATCTTCATGGTTACAGATATATCTAATATACACTTGACATATTATGAGGTGTATCATGGAAGATATATCCCAATCAAAAACTGAGTGACATATATTGGTTCTTCATTCATTAATGATACATAACTTTGAAGTTGATTTTTATATTTCCAAAAGCTTCAATTTTCAGCCAAACTTTTGTTAATCAACGAATTAAAACAAAATTCGGCAAGTATGTGACAATGACCAGCCCCACTCACCACATGCCCATGTCTCATCTCGGAGAACTCGCCGACATTAACCTTGGTGTTGAATGTGAAATTGTCTCTGGAGAGGTCTGTGATGCTATTTCTATCCAAGTACTGGAACAGAAAACAGTCAATCAGTGTCAACAGTAGGTTTTCACCCAAAGCAATATGCATCATGTTTAAACAGTTAACATAAGCCAAGTATAAATATCCGACTGTTAATATCGTCAATGATTCATTTTTCCTAGTTTTGGGAAATCATTATTCCTTCCATCTTCCCAAGGCAAGGGAGTTAACTGACTGTAAAAGTCAAGTTTCCACCCTTAAAGAACTACTCTGGAATTTCTGGGCTCGATCGTTTCGCCACAAGTGGTTATGACGAGTTATGTCCCCTCTATGTCCCTCCTATTGCCCATTCAGATTCCACCTCTATATCACTTGCATTTGTTTCAAACATAATGGCGGCGCCAAGTGAAGACGATCTGATTGATAATCAAGATCTATTTGTAATAAAACGGGTCTTACTTCACGATGTGCATCACATCACATGAGCACCTTGATTAAAAAAATGAAAAGATTTGGAAAATATCTGTTGACGCTAAGTTGACAGTACACATGCTTTGCAAATTCTGCAATCAATCGAAATCTGCACGACAGTTTACAAACCGGATGTCGATTTCGCAACACAATTTTGATTGAACTATGCATGGACTCGTAACTCCAGTCAAAATATAAGTCCATAATTCCAAGGGTGGAAACTGGACTTTTATAGTCAGTTAACTCCCTTGCCTCAGGAAGATGCATTCCTTCCACATTGCAATAGTGTACAAGCTGGTATTAATAGTAGCAATATTGTAGCACTATCATGGCCAAGGGTACAAGGATTGTCTCGGGTATTCACCATGATTATAAACCCTTTCATCACAAAGCCACATGAAGCCACATGAATGACTTGTTTTCCTGGCACAAACACCAACATGTAAGAGGCAGAGAAAGAAGCCATTCAATAAGACACAAAGGTCTAAACTAGGCATACATTATCAGCGAACATTGACTGCACATTGACTCAAACAGCTTTCAACCAAATTTCAGTTATATCATAGACGTTTATTAGCTTATTGTTGCAACAGGTAAAGGTTACTGATGACCGCCACTGAGTGACACACCTGACAAAAGACAATAACTGGGGCAAAACGGAATCTGAACCCTTGACTAGCAGATCCTGGCACAGTTAAGGGATGCAACTCTGCACAGTAGATTGCAACAATTTAAACACTGGGCCACCAAACATTGAACCAATCACAAAAAGATCCTCTCACCCTCATCACATCAGGAATTGTCTTCATCTTCTTCCCACATGGAGCAAAATACAGCACTTCTCCCACAATGCCTCTGCGACCCATTGTGTGAATTGTCGTCTGCCGTCGCCAGCCATGCTCAAGGGGAATGCGAAGGTCATTTTCATTTGTAATGATGCGACGACGCTTTGCTGGTGAGGCTGTTATCGAATAAATGGAATACGATCTTAAATTCATCATTGCAAATGGTACATTCTCTGTTCAGTACAATAAGGAGGTGAGTTATCTCCCTTTACCCATCCAACTTCACAACATTCAAAGAAAGAACAATTTAAAAACCTCATTCCCCTGAAATGACACTTGAAAAAACTAAAACCAAGAAGTTCTAGCTTATATATGTCATGTATTCCTTTTCAATATCTCAAAACATCTATTGGAATATTGTATGAATTTACAGATTCTATGGTTCAATTGTCAAAATGAGCACACAAACACAAAAACAATTAATGAACAACCTGAAGCATCTTTTTAAAAAACACGCTCGAGAATAATCATAAAAAAGACTTTGTTACTGTTGTCATGGAAATAAAATGGAACCAGGACACTCACCTTCCTCCCCATCCTCAGTTTTTGTCTTTTTCGTCCCATCCTCGTTACGAGAGGCATCTGGGTCACTCTCCGAGTCACTGTCCCCGCTGTCATCCTCGGAGTTGTCACTGTCACTCTCTGTCACGTACAGAGAGCAAGCAGTCCATGAATATAGGGAACTTGATATAAAGAAGAGGTGCATGCATGTGTGTGTGTGTGGCTCTTTGCACTGCTCCTAACTTATGCCAGTTTTATAGCACTAGCCCACTGAGATACCATGACTCAATTTAACATGAATACCACACTCTGACACAGTATACTCTCTCTCAGCCGAGCTGGTTTTATCCCCATAATGCCGAGCACCAGGCAGGGTAACAAAAAGTACCATCTTTTAGTGTGACGCAGCAAGGGGATTAAACCACTGACCATCCACTCTCTAAGCAGATGCTCTCTCCACTAGACCACGGAGGTGGTAGATTATTTAAAAGGAAACTCGACTTGCTCTAATTAGAGGACCCAGCGAGTTAAATTTAGGTAATTCAAAACTTTTGTGAGTGTTCAAACACTGTGGAGTAGCAGGTAACCTGTACCATAATAACACATGGACAATGTCCAACAACAAGTCACAAGTTACAATATCTGACTTAGACAATAAATACTGTATTTTACGTAATAAGCGCCCCGCTCTAATAAGCGCCCATGGCGATATTTGCTAATATATTGGGTAGTGAACAATCCCAATTAGCACCCCTTCCGATTGATCAATGTACACAAGACTTATTTATTCCTGTGTAATACGCACTCGTGTGTTATATGCACCGTTAATTATGGGGAATTAAAATCTGGAAAAATATATTTGTCGTACATAAACCTTTCAGGCAGTCAGCATAAACCATGAAATTTATCTTTCAACTCTGTTTTTTTCACCAAAATAATATTCTAATAAGAGGTCCCTATTTCTAATTTTGAGAGCGCCCAGGGCACTTATTACGTTGAAAAAAGGGAAGGCACTTACTTCATCACGGGCAAGTCAACCATTACTGTATGTTTAGATTACAACATTAAATTGTTGAAATAATGTTCCAAAATACACCATCAACCTGTATTTGCTTATGGAAACATTTCATTATGACTACATCAGGATCATGGCAAAGACTTGTTTACCTGAGATATAAAAAGACAAGAGAGTCATGTTGCTATGGTTACTGACCTGAATCAGAATTATTAGAGTTGTCTCCCCCTGACTCACTACCCGAGGTGTTCAGACTGGACTTTGAAGTTCCAGGGCCATCCTCTCCTAGTCTGTGGTTTAGGTGTTTCTGGAATAGATATACAAATTAAAGGCTACACACATTGTTGACTTTCAAAGTATGATATTCTCATACATCATATATATACTATTCGAAACAAGTTCATGTTTTGAGACTGTATAAATATCCCTCACACACACACTACAAGCAAACTGTAAGCATTAATCATTAAAGTCATGAGAGCACAATGACAGTGAGGTCACACCATCTGATTCTCATTTGTCACCTCTTAGAAACATGGGATTAATGGAGACCTATTCCAACAAGCAAACAAGCACAGGATCTCGGGACCTATTCTGACCTTGACATCAGACAGGGAGACGAGCATGGGATCTCGGGACCTATTCTGACCTGGACTTCTCACAGGGAGACAAGCATGGGATCTTGGGACCTATTCTGACCTGGACTTCTCACAGGGAGACAAGAACGGAATCTCGGGACCTATTTTGACCTGGACTTCCCACAGGGAGACAAGCATGGGATCTCGGGACCTATTCTGACCTGGACTTCCCACAAGGGGACAAGCATGGGGTTGCAGAGGACCTGGACTTCTCATGGAGTACTGACCAAGACAAGCAGTGGGTTGGTTACTGAGCACCTACTCTGACCATAATGGGACCCATCCTACTTACAGCTATTGCAGCTTTACTGATGTGGAGCTTGAGTCCCGTGGTGCTGCTGTGACATGGGGAGGATGCTCCTGATGACGCCTGTTCCGGCAAGTGCTGAGTTGCCTCCTTCTCCTGCTTCTGGAGCTGCTTGAGCTGCTTCTGCTGGTGCTGCAGCTCCGCCTCCAGCTGCCGCAACTCCTCCTCCCGCAACTTCCGCTCCTGACAAGTACATCAGTTGGTTGGTTTGTTGTTTAACGCCACACTCAGCAATATTCCAGCTATATGACGGCAGTCTGTAAATAATCGAGTCTGGACCAGACAATCCAGTGATTAATATCATGAGCATCGATCCACACAATTGGGATCGATGACATGTATCAACCAAGTCAGCGAGCCTGACCACCCGATCCCGTTAGTCGCCTCTTAGGACAAGTACAGATTATTGCACACCACTAGGGGTCAAGGTACACCATTAGTCAATAAGGCCCCAACAAACTTTCTTGAGACCAAATGAATATACATTTGTAAATTTTCCCTTCTTTGTCAATAAAATTGAGCAACTGTTCAAAATTTATTTTATTTTGTACTGCCATTTAATGGTAGAAGGAGGAAATAATACACCTCTAAAAGGACATGGCCATACTGTCATCATACTGCGAACCACAGGGGACTTGCCAAAAGAGTTTGATTTATTGTTGTTTAACCCCCCATTCAGCAATATTCTAGCTATGAGACTGTGCTCAGTAATAAATCAAGTCTGGGCCAGACTATTACACTCGAGAAACAAGAATAATTTTTTAACTGGTCTATATTGTGTCTTTATAAACTGTGTAAATTTTCCCTACCCGATCATGATGTGAGGACTTGGATGAGCGACTGTGTTCGTGTGACTTTGAGGAGGACTGGGGCGACTCTGGTTTACTCTGCACACGTTGGCGGATCTGGTCGGCCAGCAGCTTCTTCTTCAGCCCGTCTATCTGGTGAGCTAGGGCACCTGCCTTCTTATCGAACTCATCACTGGACAGATTTTCTCCTGAGCTGTCATCACTGAGACTAGAGCTTGAAGAGCTTAGATCCGAATGGCTGCCGTTTTCAGCCATGTTTAATTTCTTGCTCTTCTTTTTGTGGACAGGCGACGATTTCTGTGACACATCAGTGTGATATAGCCATAAACAACATTGTCAACATACTAAGACCTTGTTTGTTGCTTAACGCCGCACTCAGCAATATTACAGCTATATGACGGCGGCAAATGTAAATAATCAAGTCTGGACCACACAATCCTGTGATCGACATCATGTGCATCGATCCATGCAATTGGGATATGATGACCTGCATCAACCAAGTCTGTGAGCCTTACCACCCGATCCCGTAAGTCGCCTCTTGTGACAAGCATAGACACCTGTTACAGCAACCATGGGTTGCTGAAGGCCTATTCTACCCCGGATCTTCACGGGTCTAATCTTGATGGAAACAAACTACTACATTTACGCTGGGATATGATAACATACTGTAAACAACAGAAGAATGGAGCCTGTTTCTATATCCCACAAACTTTATTAAGGCTCTCCAAACCAAGCTGAACTTACTTCTTGTAATGGTTGAACAGTAGTGGTTAAAGCCAATGGTGATTCACTTTTAGGTAAGGATGGCTTGTACGTTGACGATGATGACGTTGATGATGGTATTGCGGGCGAGGGCGTCCCTGATGAGTGAGAAGAGGATGATTTTTGTTTGCGTTTACGTCCATCACTATGTGAACTAGGCCCTGTGCCATTGAGGAGGCTCCTGGCAGTGGAGGACGATGACGTTGATGTAGATGACTTGGTTCCTCGTGAGCGTGATGACGATGACGACTGTTTTGACGATACTGGACTTCCTGCGGAAGCTTCGGCAAGATGTTTCATCCCCGACAACAGAGAGCCTGGAGATAGCCCAAAGTCAAGATAGTCAGAGAGCGCTCGATCTATATCACAAAGTTAAAATTTCAATTATTAATAGAAAAATGATCAATGACAAAATAAAATACCCCACAATGTTTAATAGGAAAGAGGAAAAAAATGTTTTGTCCAGCCAGCGTTTGAAATTAAGGGTCCGGGGGGTCTCAGAGGTTATTCCATACCATTTTCCAAGGTCATTTTGGATGCCATTCAGTCAATGCCATGGAACCGATCTGAAACCCTGGCATTAGAATCAATGGTCACCTTTGAAACAAGGACCCCATGCTTAATTTCAAATACTGAGTCCAAACATAAATGCTACAACAATTTCCCTTTTTTTCAATCACATAAAATGTCTTCAGTTCCTAAATATTTGAGAATTCCTATCTAAACCCCTGTAGGCATGTCAATTAATTTACTCAAAAACTAACATGCCCAATAACTGCTCACTTCTTAAGGCAATATACAGTCTTAAACGTGTTACTACAAAACCTGGTCCCGTTCTACAAAGAGATCTTACTGCTACACATGTCATAAGTCTACATATTGAGCCAGTTACACAAGTATCACAACTGTAGATCATGGCCCTGAAAGGTAAAAAACTTGAGATGACCTAATTCACTTGTCATCCGTCAAGTACACTGGCAGTCTAATCCCAAGGGTTAATCATATCCATGAGTGATTCATAGCAAAAATTCTCATGACAAACATAAATTTCATCAAATATGAATTTTCATCCTTGGGAAAAATGATTGCACTAACTCAATGATATTTGTACCAAATAAATTATTATCAATTTATAACATTTATTGACAATTCAAGGGAAAAAAACCTATGCATGTAACAAAATGCTTCAAATAATACATTCTACAAAATTACAACCCCTGTGCAGCATTGTCTATTTGATAGGTGTGCAGCACGTAGAATTGCTAAAGGGAGATAACTACGCTGTACTTCTAGTTGAAGTACCACTACACAAACTCAGGGCTGAAGAATATATGCAGGCAGAGGGGCATGTACACCAGAAATAAATGTTTGTTGCTCTATATCACTGTTTCATTGCTTTCCTTCTCAATGTTTGGATCAATGTGAATGCTAAGTGAACCATTTGCAAAAACAAAATAAAACAAGCAGTTCATCAATTTTAGCCATGCAAAATCAAATTTTACAACTTAATTTTTAAAGACAACATTGCCATTCAAGAAGACTGTAACCGAAATTTATTCATATTCAATAGAGTAACAGTAATTAAAACCTGTATCGTATGACACCAAGTTAATAAACTTTCACTTAAAATAAATAATTTTGTATACGTAAATACAATAATCGCATATTAATTTCTTTTGAATTCAATCTTTAATGAAACCAATAGTCGTGTAGATTTTCTAGTGTTTGAAGAGGATGGGAAAAAAGCACTGAGTAATGAGGTGACAATTTCAAAATAGAGAGCCAACACACTCCATGACAGAAAAGATGGTGATGAGAGAGGAGAGTCTAGGTGCACGATTGATTATGTATATAGAACTACACAAGACAACACGTAAGTCCGTCACAAGACCACTTTCAAAACCAGCCATGAGATAGCAAATATTATCTTGGTAAACTTAAAATATAAATCTTATTACCTTTTTAGGTTCATTTTCTCAAACAGATACTCATATGCTAATTCATATCACGGAGATTTATTAAAAACATTACTAATACAGACATGTCATACTTCAAGAATTAGTTGTTTGAAATTCACGAATATTGCGATCTTAATTAGACTTTGTTGTTACATTTGCAGGCAGCTACAAAGTTAAACAAACAAATAGCCCAAAAACTTTGAAACAGCTCCAAATCCAACTCTCGATTTTTGTGACGTTTCTTTATTCAAATGGAATCAATAAATATCAGGTATAATTTCGTTCTTGTTTGTTTCTCATGACTGGAAGAGTGCAATCTACTTCACGTGGACAAACAACAACACCAAGAGCGACTGAGCGAGGTTGCGAGCGAGATTGTGAGCGAGCGTCCTACGAAGCGATTGACTCGAGTGTTTGCCCGTGCTTACTGTGATCCATGTCGACAGGAGCTCGCAGCAGGTGCTCGAGCCCCACGCGGTGGGGGAACTCCAGCCCTGTGGCGAGTGGTGAGAAAGATGGAGGCAGCACACTGCCCAAACTGCCAGCATATACCTCCAGCCCTGTACCCTCCGCAAGTCTACGAGCCTGCTCAGACGCAGATCGCCACCAGTCGGCGCCACCTATTGAGCAGATAAAGCGTCAGTACCCATAGGCTAGGCATGGCTCAACTTAAGATGCTTTTTTTCTTTTTGTTTCATGCGTCAAAACATCCCCCCCATTTTTTTGTATAAATTAATATACTGTTAGGTTATGATAATTTTAGGTAATGCGTGCTAACAACTGCAGGTCGATTACACTTGTTACACTCACTGATCAGGATATACTGTCATTAAGGTAGGAGGCTGCTTATTCTTTGAAAGTGTCTTGGAAGTGAGTGAATGTTATTTTATGCTGGTGTCAGCAATTTTCAAGCTATATCACAGCAGACAGATATCAACTGGATCTTGATCAACAAGTGGTTGATAACATGAGCATCAATCCATCAGAGTACAAAGACATGCAATCTTACTTCAGCTGGGTTTAAGGACAAGCATGGGATAATAAGGAACTGTCCTTTCCGGGAAGCCCCTCATGACGAATATACATATATATATATGCCCTATTTTCCTACTTTCAAATTCTTATCTTGACAAATTTACATTTTGGAGGTCCTTTGAAGCTTTGATGTTTTATTCTGAACACGACTGTGAGTTGGGTTTAAGGCTGCTTTGAACAGTATTCCAGTTATATCACAGCATGTCAGCTTAATGTGGGAGGAAAGCTTTAAGTGATGCAAGTCTTCGATGTTTACCACTTTCGCTAATCCCACGCAAGTGTATGGTGCTGACAAACCTAGATATATAATCAGGGCGAACCGGGATTCAAACCTGTGATCGCACGTTTCTGGCGTGCCAAAGGGACATAACTCTGCGCAGCAAATTGTGGCGCTTTAGACGATTGGGGAACCAGTGCTCCGACACACAGGAGGCACTTTCAAGCATATAAAACCTTGATGTTTTATTCTTGACAGTAAAAACAGATCGACTAGCAGATCAACATTCAATAATTCAAGTCCCAAGTCAACCCTCCATAGCTATAAGATTGTATCTCAAAATATCATCTTAATTTTAGTTTCAGCTGCTATTCATTGATCAGGTAACTCCAACACTGGAGCTTTCCAAGATTCGGCCATATTTGTTGACTGTCCTTGTCAGACACAAGCAATAAATTTCCAGATTTCCTCGCTGACTTGCAGCTGTGACATTTCATGTGATACTGACATCAGCAGTGTAAGGCCAAGTGTTTGCGTAAACTAGTAGGACTTTCCTGCATGGGTACCAGTTTCATCAGGAAACAGGGTATAGGGTCAGGTTGCACATACTGCTGTCACATGAAAGCATTCATAACGCTAGTGACAGGCAATCAGGCAAGATATCACAGCTGACATCCAGGAACTATGGTTAAATATTCCTATTCAGAGCATATCTGGCCTCCATTGACTTTTTGTTGTTTAACGCCGCACTCAGCAATATTCCAGCTGTAAATAATCAAATCTGGATTGGACATTCAAGTGATTGATATCATGAGTATCAATCCACGTAGCTGGGATATGATGATATGTATCAACCAAAACACCGAGCCTGACCACCCGATCCCGTTAGTCGCCTCTTACGACAAGCATAGTTGCCTTTTGAAGACCTATTCTACCCATGATCTTCATGGGTCTGGCCTTCATTGAGTGGCTGGTGTTTTGTGGATTAATTAATCCTGCATGGAAGCACTTGATCCTGGATCAAACTCATTGTGAGCAATGATCCGTGTCATCAGGTTCTGGTTGTCTTACATCACAGCCAGCAATATTCCAGCTATATCACACCAGCCAGGATTTAATCAAGTTGCTACAAGCAAACCAGTGGTTGATATAAGGAACAATATCTCCCGTTAACTTGTGAAGATCCAAAGTAGTGTCATGGTGACTGATTTACGACACCCATTGTCTGGAGAACAATCAAATGTTCTTCAGACAATGGGTGTCGTAAATCAGTCACCATGACAGTAGAATAGGTCTTCAGCAGCCAATGCTTGCTATAAAAGGTGACTATACTTGTCGTAAAAGGCGACTAACGGGATCAGGTGGTCAGACTCTATGACTTGGTTGTTGTATGTCATCGATCCCAATTGCGTGGATCGATGCTCATGATGTCAATCACTGGATTGTCTGGTCCAGACTCAATTATTTACAGACCGCCGTCATATAGCTGGAATATTGCTGAGTGCGGCGTTAAACAACAAACCAACCAACCAACTTTAATCAAATATATGATGAGAGACGCCTAACCATAATAAATTCTAGATTTTCATGCCTGCCTGCCTCACTATTATACACTCTGCTTGTGCCACCAACAGACAATATTTGCTTTGTGTCTTTACTTGATGAAAATACACTGCATTCATAGAGAATCTCAGCCCAGTGTCTTTTGACATAAGATATATCAACATTAGTCTTTTAACCTCCAAGGCTTGCCGAGGGGTTTTAAGCCTTGATCGAGTTGAGTTGATATATCTGACAAAAGACTGAATTTCTATTTATCATCAAAAATCATTCTCCAACTTTTTCCATTTGCAAACTTTGATAACCAGTGTCTTGAATGTAAAACTAACCAAAAAGATTAGTGATGCCATTTAATTGTGATGTCATGGTAACCGATGATGTCACAATGGTCTATAAAGCTTTGTGATACAATTCTTTGTATCTCAATGGAGATTCCGCTCAATCAGATCAAAGTGATTAGCCAGTTTGGGAGGATATACAATCCTACCTAGCATTGATGCTTTAAGTGAATCATATCCGAGGACATTTAATGTATACAGATGCCTGGAAGAGTTTGTATAAACAAAAAATATAAAAATGAAAACTTCAGGTCTTGGTTGTTGACCACATTCAAGAACCAACAAGCACAGGTGTCGTGCTGACAACCAAACATGATTATCAGGTCTAATCGTGGATAAAACCCATGATTGCAGATCCTGGCACCAAAGGGAGACAACTGGGACAGCCATGGATGCGGTAGACAACACTATTCCTATATGGTAAATGTTTCTAAGCTGCTGGCGCATTGTAGTCTGTCCTTCTGAATGAGCATGTACTAAAGAGTAACTGAGCCCATCGATACATGTAGCGAACCAATCATGCACCAAAGCATCCTAATATTTGCCTCACATTAACATACACAATTACACACAAAACAAACAATTTCAACCATTTACAATTTTTGGTCGTGTATTTAAAGGTACATCTTTTCATCAACCTGATAATCCTTTGAGCAGGCTCACCTTCTATTCAAATAACCTGTATCACTCGAAATATTTACACATGCTGTAAAAGAATATATTTGCCAATAATGTCCTTGCTAACCAAATATGGTGTGTACAAGAATGGCTGTCTTCAAGTTCTACACAGTACAAGCATATTGTTTGTTTGTTTGTTGTTTGACGCCACACTCAGCAATATTCCAGCAATATGACGGCGGTCTGTCTAGACCAGAAAATCCAGTGATTAACATCATGAGCATCGATCCAGGCAATTGGGATACGATGACATGCATCAACCAAGTCAGCAAGTCTGACCACCCAATCCCATTAGTCGCCTCTTACGACAAGCATTTTACGGGAAGCAAGGGTTGCTAAAAACCTATTCTACCCCGGATCTTCACAGGTCTGTAAGCATATTGAATTGATCTTATTCTTTTCCAAATATTGCAATACACATCACACCCAGTGACACCGTACCAGTCCACCTTTCTACCCTAAGACCATGTCAGCATGCATCGATTCTTGTCGTGACATTGTATCAGTCCACCTTTCTACCCAAAGACCATGTCAGCATGCTTCGATTCTTGTCGTGACATTGTATCAGTCCACCTTTCTACCCAAAGACCATGTCAGCATGCTTCGATTCTTGTCGTGACATTGTATCAGTCCACCTTTCTACCCAAAGACCATGTCAGCATGCTTCGATTCATGTAGTGAGTGATATGCAGATTTTAGTTTTTGAATATCACAACAGTGGACATCAGAAATAATAGAATAGAAACCTGAGCCTTTGGCGTGATAAGCTAACACTTTAACCACAAGGCTACCCATTGTCCAGAGTGATGCCAAAACAGAAACGAAACATATAATCAAAATTGGTTCAATACAGAAACAGGTGAACTAAACTTGCAACAGTGTCATACTGTGGTTGGTTGGTTTGTTGTTTAACACCGCACTCAGCAATATTCTAGCTATATGACGGCGGTCTGTAAATAATCGAATCTGGACCAGACAATCCAGTGATTAATATCATGAGCATCAATCCACACAATTGGGATCAATGACATGCATCAACCAAGTCAGCCAGCCTGACCACACAATCCCGTTAGTTGCCTTTTACGACAAGCATAGTCACCTTTTAAGGCAAGCATGGGTTGCTGAAGACCTCTTCTAAACCGGAATCTGTGGAAAATGCCATGCTCATTTATTTAGAAATCACCCAATACTTATGACTAAGGTGTCACTGAAGGTGAGTAAATCGTTCCGTAAGGCACCTTTTTTTTTTTGCATATCCTGACATTAAAACACACCTGTGATGTCATTCTATTGCTTGAGCGCTCCATTATTTTTAGGGAATGGAGAGTTGACCTTGTTCTCTGCCACTGTTGCACGTGCTCCGTTGCAAGCCGATCTTTACTATGAATGTTTTATGACTCTTTAGAATGTTTTGTCAAAGTGTAAAGGTAGAGATGTGTTTTAAGTAGGGGAATATACTCGTAATTCCATTCCTTTAAAATAATGGGCCTCGAACATTGCAGGGCCTCTGATCCATTATTTTTAAGGAATCGAGAGTTACTCGGACATTCCCCTCTGAAAACACCATGATGACCTTCACACATTTTACCCATGGGGGGAAACAAACCCAGGTCTTCGGCATGACAAGCTAACACTTTAACCACAAGGCTAGCCCACCTTCCCTCATAGTAATGAGAAGAATATCAACTTGGTACTGAGAATAACATAGTTTCAGTTTATAAATGGAACAGGTTAATATATAATAACATGGTAATCTGTACTTCCATGTAAATTACAAGACAAAGGCAGAAAAAATATTATTTTCCAGCACAATGAAATTTTCCCCACTGAGATTCAGTTCCCTGACAAATTCTGTATACTGGCAAGTTGGTGATAGCCTCACAAATGGAACGAAACCAATCAGCACCCCATCTGAAAATCACTCACTGGCTGGTGCTAATACAAGAGGTAAATGTGAAGTGACTGGCTATGTTATGTTGGGCAGGTGCCAAAGGGCTTGAAATGACATGTACCTCGACTCAAACCTCTTGAAATTAATTTCATGAGTGTCTTGTAAGATCTTTTTTTTTTCCCTGAAGACATTATGTGCAAGGTAGTGAAGACCCATCTCAGCCACATGTTCTTACAAGTCATCAATAGAAAAAACATACCAGTACAGAACATCCTAAACAGCCTCTTCCTTAAAAGTCTGTCCATCCACATTAGTTTGTTTGTTTGTTTGTTTTTTTGTTTAACGCCACACTTAGCAATAATCCAGCTATATGACAGCGGTCTGTAATTAATCAAGTCTGGACCAGACATTCCAGAGATTGACATCATGAGCATCGATCTACACAATTGGGATCGATGACATGCATCAATCAAGTCTGCGAGCCGGACCACCCGATCCCGTCAGTCGCCTCTTACGACAAGCATAGTCACTTCTTACGACCCTCATGGGTTGCTGAAGACCTATTCTACCCCGGAATCTTCACAGGTCTCATCCACATTAGATTTGGGATCAGAACTATTACCAAAGTAGAAGTCCTCTGGCCACTGAGTCCACTTTTTCAGTGTATGGTTGGTGAATGGATTATTGTTACAGTGCATGGAGCACTGTTATAACCGTTCAATGTCAGTCTGTATATCATCAGGTCTCGTCGGGACAAACCCGTGAAAGCATGGATAAGGTCCATGCAATCATCATATACTACTCCAAAAAAGTTAAGGACCATTCTTTCATATCACTATAGTTCATCTGTCATGACTATCTATTCCTTCACTAGTTGGTCTATCCAGTAGAGACAGTAGGGCTGGGACGATACAACAACTGTGCGATCCGATACCTTGCTCACGATCCGATAGGTATCACGATACTTGCATATGCTCTTATAAGTGCTTTGTAAGTCATCTTTTTCATAGACAAGATGGCCAAATACCTGGCACACTAACAATTTACTATTGGCAGTGGAATCCCCATGGTACGATCAGCATAGGTTGCTGGGGGCACATTCTCACCCAGAATTCCCATGGTACGACCAGCATAGGTTGCTGGGGACTAATTCTAACCCAGAATCCCCATGGTACAACCAGCATAGGTTGCTGGGGGCACATTCTAACCCGGAATCCCCATGGTACGACCAGCATAGGTTACTGGGGACTTATTCTAACCCGGAATCCCCATGGTACGACCAGCATAGGTTGCTCGGGACTAATTCTCACCCAGAATTCCCATGGTACGACCAGCATAGGTTGCTGGGGACTAATTCTAACCCAGAATCCCCATGGTACAACCAGCATAGGTTGCTGGGGGCACATTCTAACCCGGAATCCCCATGGTACGACCAGCACAGGTTGCTGGGGACATATTCTAACCCGGAATCCCCATGGTACAACCAGCATAGGTTACTGGGGACTTATTCTAACCAAGAATCCCCATGGTACGACCAGCATAGGTTGCTGGGGGCACAGTCTTACCCGGAATCCCCATGGTACCACCAGCATAGGTTGCTGGGGGCACAGTCTAACCCGGAATCCCCATGGTACGACCAGCATAGGTTGCTGGGGGCACATTCTAACCCGGAATCCCCATGGTACGACCAGTATAGGTTGCTGGGGACATATTCTAACCCAGAATCCCCACGAGGCTGATATCCAAAACAACCATGATACTGGTACTTTAGCAACTTTCATTATCCATGTGACCTTTTATTTTGATGGCACAGTTACTGAATCAACCAGTGGGTTGGAAGGGAATATGCTATGGCTCTATATGAGAGTTTGGCATTTGTCAGGAATTGTTCAAGACATGTGGCACCACATTTGTCACTGGAGCCTTGTTGTAACACTGTATGACTGACATGAAAACATGCCGCACCATTCCAAAGATAAATATTTTAAAACCTGGTAATATATCGTTTGCAAGGGTAATATTCTTATCATTGCCTAAATGCATAAAATAAAACACATATATCACTGACAAAACCATGGCAACCGGACGTCAGGTATATGTATATCCTACATATACATATATATTTATATCTGACATTACCATAACACGAGTCAAGGACCATGAACCAAGTCCAACATGCAGAGCTCCAGTTAGGTTGCATATTTGCGTAAAATAGGCAAAATAAATCACCATTACCCCTCTAATTAGAAGTTGCTTGCATACAATCATGCATGGAAAATTTCAAAAACCCAACACTCAGAGATCATCACTCACCAAAGTCAGTGAGTGAGTTGGGATAAAAACCACCTTTGAGCCATATTCAACTAATGACAGCGCGTCAGTTTAATGTTGATGGGAAGCCCAAAGTGGCCCGCCAGAGAGTAGACGATACGAACACACACAACATACCTGTGACTGGGTTTGGGCCATGAGCAAACAGGGGGTTTGGCAAGGCTCCGAGGGACCCGAAGAGCGCCGAGGGGGGAAAACCCGGGGGTCGACCTAGGAATGAGAAAGCAGGGAGGTGTGCGAGTGCTGGGAAGGGGAGGCCACCCGGAGATACGGCAGATCCCAGTGGCGGGGGACCTGGAAGATGGAAGGACATCGTGAGTATTCATGAGTGAGTGATTTGGGTTTAACACTGGTTTGAACAGAATTTCATCTGTAATATGGGGTGTCGGCTTGGAGCAGGAATCGCTCATGGGGAATTATTATGTGCTGGAATTCCACACACGGAACCGATCTGGCAAAGGAACTCTGTCTACACTATTACATATAAAATGTTGAGGTCAAACGGGGTTTAACACCGCGTTTAAGATTACCACATTCACATAGCGACATGCATTCACACGTGTGTGTCGTGTTTAACATGGACACCGTACTCAGACATGGTATACTGACTAGAGCTGAACAGTCCTTGTTTCATCCCCTCAGTGTCGAGCCAGGCAGGGTAACAACAAGTACAACCTTATGACACCTGTTGGTATGACTTAAGAGCGAATCTAACCACTGACCTTCAGCTCTCCAGGTAGACACCTTATCCACTAAACCACGGAAGGGTTTTCATTTGGGGCGGGGTTGTATGAATAATATCTACTTTCTATTATGATAATTACCCAAAACACATTAGCCACAAAATCACCATCTCTCTTAATACAAACTCTCACTTGTGAGTAATTTGAATGAATGGTAACCTGTAGCATAGCACCATTTCAAATCAGGCTCAAAACAAAGAAATAGCAGAAAATCGGTCCAGGGTATTTATGATAAATGAAAGAAGATTATAATACCCTGGATAACTCAGGATGGGGCAGAGTACATACCCAGCAAGTGGCTGGCTGCATCAAACAGTCCATGGACCGGACTTGGCGCAGGTTTGTCCTCCTTGCTCATAGCATCTGTGGAGATTTACCTCTGAAACAAAAACAACAGGAATAAGTCACACATACAAACACTATGAAGACAAGACAGGTGCTCAAACAATAATTCTAACAATACTACCTATATTACATCACAGCTGTAAAATCCTGTTTTGGATGGCAATCACACTATAAAATCTTGAGATTTTCAAAAGACATCCTCTTCACTGCCAGAGTAACTAATAGTTGTGAGGAAATCCCTATCCTCCAAAGGAAATGCAACTGTGCATGTGCAAGGCGGGAAAACATCACTTGTTTGCTGTGTGTCCGGATTTAATAGTAGAAATGTTTTGATCACATGTGATCACGTTTGATTTGCTATTTCACACTGTGACTTCTTGTGATCATCGTAATTAATGAGTGAGTGAGTGAGTGAGTGAGTGAGTGAGTGAGTGAGTTGGGTTTAACGCCTCTTTGAACAGTATTCCAGTTATATCACAATGTGGGATGTGTGAGCTTAATATGGGAGGAAAGCCCAAAGTGAGTGAGTGAGTGAGTGGGTATTGAGTTTAACGCTGCTTTTAACTCGTTTGTGGAGAAGGAGATAAGGGTGTACTAAGGTCTTCACATGAAACCAAAACAAGAACTGTCAGAACTAGCAGAAAATCGATGTGGTGTCTATCCTACATCTTTTTTCAAGCCCCTAAATTTCATCCAAACACAATTTTTTCAAGTTTGGCAAGAGCCAGATTAAAGTAGATTTACGACACTCTGTTAAAAGAATATTTCCTACCATATCTATTGTAAGGGACTTGTCATCTATCATCATGTCAGGTGTATGATGTTTCTAGAAATGATCAATAGCTGAACGTAGCATGGACCTAAATTACTGCTTAAAGTCATCAATGCCCTGGCTTCCAGGAAGTCGACAATCCATCTCCAGTTTGTCAACGGAAATCCTCATTCACACCAAAAAGAAGGGTGAACAAGATCTTACAATTGCTAGTTTAGGGGAATAATTACTCACTTACATAAATCTAAACAGTTCGTAATTTAGGGAAAAATCCTCATTCATATTAATCCATACTACTGCTACTTTAGAGGGATAAATTCTCGTTCATATCAATCTAAAGAGTCACTACTTCAGAAGCATAAATTCTTACTCATACTAATGTGAACGGTTTCTAATTTAGGGATAAATTCTCGTTCATATCAATCTAAAGAGTCACTATTTCAGAAGCATAAATTCTTACTCATACTAATGTGAACGGTTTCTAACTTAGGGATAAATCCTCATTCATATTAATCTAACAGTTCCAAGTTTAGAAAGGTAAATTCTTATTCATACTAATCAAAACAGTGTCATGATTCTCTCTAATGTATCTGTGTACATTTTTTTTACTAATTTGTCCTTGAAGCAATATCACAGATGAAACAAAATTAAAATCACACTCTCATCCCCAAGTACATCTGCAGTGATAGCACGATTTTAATTAATAGTTTATAGAATGACTGTCAGACAGTCTGTATTGTTATATGGTAGTCGACTTTATATCTGCTGATTGTTAGTGGCAGCTAATTGAAGCTCTCGTAAAATGTCAAGTACCATTGTTTCTGGGTCTTTTTATTAATGCTATGTGACAACCAGAGTACTTGAGAGTTAGCCACCTTTGCGTATCAACACTTAGACCTTTGCGTATCAACTCTTAGACTGACTACACTGTGTGACAAGTTTCTGTAAGGCTGACTTAACCTTTGTGAGAGTGAAACGAGGGCTATTCGAGACCTTAACGACCAAATACAGATAGGACTCCTATCTTTCTGCCTTCTTCCAACACTGTTTCCTTGATTCAAGAATGGAGCACATGCCTCATTCAAGTCATTCAACTGTGAATAATTCTGGACATTTATGAGCACACTGACTTATGTAATAGGGCCTTATATTTATTGATGCTGCCTTGTATTGGAGCCATTGTGCAGCCTTTTATGAGTGGTAACCTAATCCTGTGCATTTCTATATTATCTGTTGATTGTTTATTGATTTTACAGGGTTAGAAACTAACAGTTTTTGTCCACTAGTCCTTAAAATGATAACATATAGCCAAACCCTTAAAATGGGCCAATTTCTACTAGTCCTTAGGATACCTTTACTATTGGACAGTTTGGTAAGGACTACAGGACTAGTGCCAATTTCTAACGCTGTTTTATCTGGTTATTTAGGGATTTCAAAATTTTAGGTTTGTAGGTACCAATTTCTGTGTACACCTTCATGTTTCAACCTGGGAATCACATCATAACAGTATCTGTTGTCAAACCATATTTGATATTTGTTTCAAAGTCAGGAAATAGACTGAATATTCATCTTAATCTCAACCTGATACCTTGTAAGCATTGTTCTTATCAAACACTACATCTGAACAGAGTTAGAAATTGGGACTAGTCCTATAGTTCTTGCTAAACTGCCAAAGGGTAAGGTATCAGAAGGACTAGTAGACATTTGCTATTTTTGAGGGTTTTGTTACATGTTACTATTATAAGGACTAGTAGACAAAAACAGTTAGTTTCTATCGCTGCTGACAGTGGAGCATATTACATATCAGTCATCCAATCTAAACAAATTTTGAAATAAGACAAATTACATTGTTCCAGTTGCGTGTGTTTCAGGAAGGCATATAGATTGCCATAGGTACTTAGTGTTTTTTGTTCTTCTATCAACAAAATATAGGTGAAAAAATGTATTTTCATGCTCTTTACCAAAATCAATGGAATTTTCAAGATGAACGAAAACGATCCATAAATGGTCTTCTATTATCAAATTGAAAAGATTGCCAAGGTTTTGTTGTTTATTGCTTAACGATGCACTCAGCAATATTCCTGCTAAGTGAGAGCGGACTGTAAATAATCAAATCTGGATCAGACAATCCAGTGATTGTCCATATGAGCATCGATCTACACATTTGGGATACAATGACATGCATCAACCAAGTCAGCAAGCTTGACCACCTGTTCGTCACCTCTTACAACAAGTGTGTGTGGCTGAAGATCACATCTAACCCAGATCTTCCCTGGGGAGACAGTCAAGGATTGTAACAGGCCGTAAGACAGTGTTCAAGAAAAAGCATGAAATTCAAAGGTTCTCATAACAAAATACTGTTGAGAGGTCCACTGAGTCATTACTGTGGTGGACACAAAAAGCCTTAAAATCTAACATTGTTATTAATTTGTCAGAGGGGTGAAAAGCCATATATATTTTTCTGATTCATTACTGTGGCGGACTCAAAAAGCCTTAAAATCTAACACTGTTATCAATTTGTCAGTGGGGTGAAAAGCTATATTTTAGGTGAAAATGGTAATATCAATACATTTACATATGAAATTGTCCTTGTTCTCTGAACATAGCCAATACCTCAATTTGTGCAGTAACTATGATGAAGGCTGCCATAACGGCCTTCTTCCCAAGCATGCCGCCCATAATGAAGCTATATGATACTGTATGTACCAGTGGTGGTCTTGCCCTAAGGCAGCTGTAACTTCAGTCCACCCATAAATCACATATGTCCCATTAGGAGAAACAGACACCTATGCCATTTAGCCTTCTCAATACTAATAATTTCAATTCCATCAAAATATTTAATTGCATACATCTATTGCAAAACTAGAAGACCCAGTCAATCTGAGAATTATTTCATTTACTTATTCCAGGAACCATGACATTTGGACTCATATGAAAGTTCTCAAAATCTTATTCTTTTGAAAAATTGTCAGAATATTTTATTCTACAGTACAGAGATATAACAAGGATTATGAAAAGATGGGGGTACACACTTTACCTAAGTTTCCAAGTGAACAAAAAGGTGTCCCAAACACACCATAGTTTAACATAGAGGGTGTCCAAAACACACGATAGTTTAACATAGAGGGTGTCCAAAACACACGATAGTTTAACATAAGGGTGTCCAAAACACAAGATAGTTTAACATAGAGGGTGTCCAAAACACAGATCCAGAACACACGATAGTTTAACATAGAGGGTGTCCAAAACACAGATCCAGAACACACCATAGTTTAAGATAGAGGGTGTCCAAAACACAAGATAGTTTAACATAAGGGTGTCCAAAACACAAGATAGTTTAACATAGAGGGTGTCCAAAACACAGATCCAGAACACACGATAGTTTAACATAGAGGGAGTCTACAACACACGATGTTTAACATAGAGGGGGTCCAAAAACATAATAGTTTAACATAGAGGGTGTCCAAAACACACCAGAGTTTAATATGGAGGGTGTCCAAAACACACCAGAGTTTAACATGGAGGGTGTCCAAAACACACCAGAGTTTAATATGGAAGGTGTCCAAAAACCACGATAGTTTAACATAGAGGGTGTCCAAAACACACCAGAGTTTAATATGGAAGGTGTCCAAAAACCACGATAGTTTAACATAGAGGGTGTCCAAAACACAGGTCCAAAACACACGATAGTTTAACATAGAGGGGGTCCAAAACACACCAGAGTTTGATATGGAAGGTGTCAAAAACACACGATAGTTTAACATAGAGGGTGTCAAAAACACACCAGAGTTTAATATGGAAGGCGTACAAAACACACGATAGTTTAGCATGTAGGGTGTCCAAAACACACCATAGTTTAACATGGAGGGTGTCCACAACACGATAGTTTAACATGGAGGGTGTCCACAACACACGACAGTTTAACATGGAGGGTGTCTCCAAAATGGCTGAAGCTCACCTCTGCAACCAGCCTCTGGATCCAAATACAATATTTCTGAGAACTGTTATTAATTGTTTATTTCTTAAACTACGCAGCTCCTAATCCTTGTGTCAGGTCACATACATGAAGTCCATCTCAAACGGTCCACCTTACATGTCCAAGGATTTCTTATCAAGTTTTGCACTCAGTAAAGAGCTGTCCAACAAAAGACTTTTCCCGTTGCTAAGGTGAAGAAAGTAACGTCCTTCCAAACAGTGCACTCTCCCTCACCTATCACATGTCACCCACAGGTAATCACCCTACAATATAAAAGCCTTCCCCTTTTGTGAGAAATTGAGCTCAGCAAAAACATCTGTTAGCTTTGCTGCTAAAACCCACAAGGACAAAGAGCCCCGAGTCCACAATCATGGCAAAGGCTGCTCTTCAAAAACAATGATATCGGAGTCGCCAGTCCTATAAAATATACTCCCTGATTTGACAGATGTGTATGCACACAGGCCTTGTCACAATGTTTGTGAGACAATGACCTATATTTAGATAAATATATATTTACATGTCATGGCGAGGGAGTCCTATATATCGAGCAGGTATTGCGGGCATGGTAGAATGTCTCTAGCTCATACTCGCACCGCAACACCAAGTGGCTCATATCAAATTTCACTTGTTTTTCAGAGTAAATATTTCCTTGTAGGGTCGACATTGTCAACTGATCCTATACATTTTCTTCAAAAGCTACTTAGCCTGCTGTATATCCTTGTGTTATTACTGTCACTGTTTCATGTATGATAAAACTATTCTTGATGTGATTAATCACTGAGCAAAACAAAACAACCTGATATGGATTCTAATTCTTTTTAGAAAAACACAAGTGAACAAAATTCTCTTTTAAAATTTTCATGACATGGCCAACACTATTTCATGTCTTGGATATGGGACCTGGGACAGCGGGGAGGACAAACAAACTGGAATGCATCAGTACAGCAGTGAATAAATCACCTGGTACATTTTGCATTGACTGGACAAGAAATATTCCAAACACATACAATACTCCAGGTTTTTTGTTTGTGCAACTATGACCGAGCCACAACAGCTGCAAATTACAGGATGTGACATACTTGACCTTTGGTTAAAAAGAATTGACTTAAGCGAGCAAAACATAAAAACTTCCAATTTGTATCATTTCATCATTTTACCAGATGGCTCACATGGGAGTGTGAGGTGGGATCAATATAAAAAAAACTGCCTGCCTGCCTGCCCGTGGGTGGTAAGTTTTCTGTCGGGCTTCATGAAATTTTCCTCCACCTGCCCAACTGTAGGGCAGATAACTTTAAGACTACTTACATACCATGTTTCATTACAACTCCTCGTAAATTCTCAAGTAATTGTTTGCATTATTTGAACTGAATCAAGAAGTGATCTGTCTCCTATTGTTCGCGATATTTCAAAATTTAAAATGTCTTAATGCAGGCAAGTGACTTTGAAGATGGGATGGCAAGATTTATAAGTCACGATCCCATTAGTTGCCTCTTACCACTAGGAATGTAAAAATGCCAAAAGTATCGTCAATAGTATGTATAACAATCGATAGTTTGATTATTTGCAACTTGTCATAAATAATACATGTACATACAATATTGGAATTTCGCAATACTTAATTCATTTCAATTACATTGATTAACATAAATATCAAGCTTTAAAGTTTGTGTACTACAGTCAATACTATAGCAATAGTGTGGGCTTCTATAGCAAGACAGTCGCAATAGTGGAAAAAGAGCCCCCAATGTCACCCCTTACGATAAGTAACAAAAAATCCACATAGTTTCATAGGAAGTATTACAGCACGTACAGGAACACACCTAGAGATACCTACACATAATACCCAAGAATTTATAGGCCGAGCAACTCCTGACTACCAGGTAATGTTGACACAAGCCATTACTGGTAACATGAATGTAGTAATTTCAAGTAGCACAGAGTGCAGACGACCTAAAGCTTTCAAAGAGCCAGGCTTAAAATAACCATATTTTTATAATTTCTGGGAATAACTAGGTTTTTTCTTTCGTTAAAATGTTTGTGCTTTTACAACGATATATACTACTCAAAAGAAGTTACAGAACACCCAGTCTGTACACATGATTTAGTTAATCTGCCATGCTATGGCAGATTAAGTATAGCGATATGATAAAATCAGGTGGTCCTTAACTTCTTTTGAGTAGTATACAAAGGACACTCCTATAAGAGGATCGTGACAAACACTAGTCTCAATGACTTGTATATTCATTTCAAACGTGATTACAAATTTCAGCCAAATAATGGCCTTAATACCCAATTTCAATGTAACATCAGCAAAATTTCAGTCACACTAAAATGCTTTGTTTATAAAATTAGAAAAATACACAATAAGCAAATATGGAAGATATGCAAAATACTGCACCAATAGATGCAGGGACCTGTCCAGGATTCTAAACAAGGTGCCCATGGCAAGCAAATTGGGAAAAAATAATTATTTTATTTAAAATTGGGATATCTTTTTAAAAAGTCATTTGTTCCTAAATTTAGAAGGATTTAAACATTGGATTCAGTGCAATAATGCAAAACTAAGCATTAATGCCTCTTCCATCTTATTGGCTCTGTTGTCAGTATTATACAAGATACCTCTACAAAGCCATAACATTAGTTATGACTATATTAACATGAACTGGAAAATTTGTGAATCTAATTTGGGAAGTTTAACTGACTTTTGCTGCAGACTTAGAGCTGAAAGTCAGCCTTTGAGGAGGTCTATAAAAATCCCTGACATCAGCATGAATTCCTGTTATATATTTGATTCAACTGTTCAACCACCATCGAAATGCAAAACCATCTCAGAAATAATTCTTCGAACATGGTAATCCAAAATCTCAATGGAGAATGATGTATGTATACCAATGGAAATGAATAAGGGAGCACATAGTTTTGGACAATAAAATGATACGCTATCATGCGTTCCCAGCCATGTCTGCCATATACACATTGGAAACAAGGCACACAAACACATCTCAACATTTGATTCTGACATGTTGAATTTGTAGGTGCGCTATTTCAAATGTACTATCAGTAAAGCTTATTTCCTTCTATTTTGCATTGTTCCCCTATTTATTTCCATAAGTATATGTAGATGTCATGTAGATAAGAAACATAATAAAATAATTACCATAAAAAAATTATAATAATCATACAAACTACACTATTTGTACTCATAATCAGATAACCGGTAGACTACTTCCACCAAAAAATGTTTAGTGCATTAGTTGAGAGGTGACTAACATGTGAGTGGGTATTTAGTGTCAACTGATTCATAGATTACATCATAGAGCTTTCTGGTACTTGGAGACCATAGGCTCTGAGCAGGGGGTACTTCGTGTTGGCATGTTTCTGTTAGAACAGCAACTGTTTGTGTATGTTTTGTTTTTTTGTTGGTTTGTTGTTTAGCTCTGCACTCAGCAATATTCCAGCTATACGACGGCGGTCTGTAAATAATCAAGTCTGAACCAGACAATCCAGTGATTGATATCATGAGCATCAATATACGCAATTGGGATATGATGACATGCATCAACCAAATCAGTGAACCTGACCACCCGATCCCGTTAGTCGCCTCTTACGACAAGCATAGCGACCTGTTACGGCAAGCATGGGTTGCTGAAGACCTATTCTACCCTGCATCTTCACAGAGGGATTTGGTATGTGAGGACCATCCACATGGTTCAAGAGCGATGCTAACGGTAGCACTGTTCCAGCTTACCAGGTATTCTGAAATTTCGGCATTTATTTTTCACAACAGTGGCTAATGGTTGTCGATGTCAGTCTAAATGCAGAAAATATGGTGAGTTATATAAGAGTTTAATGTATTGTTTGATAGGCATTAATTACTTAGAAGTTGACAGATGACAAAGTAGACACAACTTAACCGAAATTGGATATACTTTTAAAATTGTTTAAAAACATAAATTCAATCGAAAAATTTATTGCTATAAAAAAGGATGACAAAAGTAACTTTAATAGAAAATGGTTACCTTTATTCTCAGCATTTGATTCATAGCTCTCTGTTGATACATGATATGTTTGAGTCTGATTGTGTGTTGCAACCGTGTTGGTTTGAAATAGGACAATGTTTGTTTCCAACCCTTTAATTTTCTAAAGAGTGTATTGTGCCATTCTATACAATCCGAAATATGTCTTTGACGGAATACTGTATTAATCTACAACTCTGGGAACAATAAAAACGTTTATAAAAAAATAAAAATAAAAAGTAGACACAACTTATGGTTAACAACTTCTTCAATTACTGTAAAGGCGACGTTTCGGCGTAGATCCTTATACAATTGTCCAGCAACACGTCTCCTTTACAGTAATTAAAGAGTTTATTAATCATAAATCTAATTTGAAGAGTTTAATGTGTTTGTGTGAATGGAAGGAGATGACGTGATGGACGTCATTGACGTTCACCCCCTCAGTGAAGTCCACAAGCAGCGATATGGTGCAGACACACCCACCACAATCATCACTGTGGTGAATCTTGGATTCGAACTCAGCAGATCCTGGCATGTTAGCTCCATGGGCCAAGCTCTGATACCAATACGTCCCTTGGGCACGCCAGAAACCCATCATGGTTCAAATCCTGATTCACCCCGATTATGTTTCTAGGTTTGTCAGCACCATACCCATGCTTGTTGGTTTCACCAAAGTGTTTCACGTCTGAGACTCACATCACTTTGGGATTTCCTCTCAGATTAAGCTGACACGCCATGATATAACTGGAATACTGTTCACAGCAGCGTTAAACCCAACTCATTCCACTGCAAGCAGTAGTATGTCTAAAAACATGCTCATTTAACAGAACAAGTATTCGTAATACCTGGTAAGTTTTGCATTGACTGGACAAGAAATATTCCAAGCACATACAATACTCCAGGTTTCTTATTTGCGCAACTATGACCTAGGCCACAACAGCTGCAAATTACAGGATGTGACATACTTGACCTTTTGTGCAAGTGTACAACGTTACAAATCAACATCTTTCCAGGTGTTTCATTTCACAAATGAATACAACAAAAAACAATACTTAAGTCTTCAAAAACCATGAACACTGACACTTAATATGTTTCTCATTTCCAGAATCCTGACCTCAAAGCCTCCTGGCAAGCCCTTCACAACACATGTATGCATAATTTACATGAAATATGCATGTACGTGGGGATACCGGCGAACCTATCTTGTGCGACATGTGAAATGAATCATCAATCCGTCCACAGATACATCATTGGAAATACAATCCACTGTGGAAAACTTGCTTCCATGCTGTATCACGCCACTGCTGTCGTCATATACAGTGATACATTGATGCAGAAACAGTGTCATCAGTGATCCTATAGGACTAAAGAGATCCAACATAGGTGTTTTTGATGGAACTGTTCTGTTATTAAAAAACTCTGCAATGTCACAGAATTGAAGAGACCAGGACTTTCATTTCAAGACATGAATTTTGTAAACAATATTTTAGAAGAAGCATTTTTATAACTTCTCAGAAAGGTCAAAATAATTATTAATTTTTAAAATTCATTTTTATAGAATTTTCAGAATGAATAATCATTTATTTTGTATTTTAATTTCTATCACAAATTATAACAATGGCACATTTCAGTATTTATGTTTATCATTCCTAATGCTGAATTGGTCACGCATTGAAGCCTGGTTCATGTGACCAGAATTAATCGTTACATCTTCCATATATCATGATCATGTTTTATAATGGAATACAGATACAAAAGTGAGATTTGACAATTTTGAACTGATAATTTCTTTCATCATAAATTATGCTAAAATTGAAACACAGTAATCATAATGACATAATAATGTCTTAAAATTATGAAAATGGTATACTACATCAGTGTGTTATAACAATATGTTAAACAATATCAACGTATGATAATACAACTGGATCCATAACATATATGGTATATTCAAGTACCATGCTGTGAATTGTGATGGAATATTAGTACTAGTATATGTTATTAATAATGTGTATATTTACACTATGATGTATAACTGTATAAAAACATTTGAAGACAGGATACCTATATATGTTTAATACGACATTATCTCAACACTATCATGTCTGCCATATTTTTTAAATGGAAAACCTCAAAATGAATTTGAAGCATATTTGTTGTATCTATCGTCTAAAATAGACCTGAACCCAGACTGATCAAGCAAATACTCCATGACTAACATGTGACTGCATAAGAGCATATCTCGGCGGAATTTGAAAGCAATTTTTAACTTTTTAGGCCAAGGTTAGCTCAACTAATATCTGTCAACTGACTACCCAGTCCACAAAGCGGACACACGAACAGTAAGCCTTATCTGTGCACACTATGCACCCTTGTTTCAGTCCTGGCCGACTATGTTACACACCTACTGTTTACTGAAGTATACAGGATTTATTTTCCTACTGACAACGTCCAGTTCATGCATGACTGGATCTGCTACTGACTGAGGCTTGACAAGCAGGGAGGTTTTCCTGTCTGGTTCGTGTTACCAGGCTGCAAAGAGGAACCTACAGCCTCAAGTGCAGCATTTAGCTGAAATCATAGCCATTAGTGCAGCAGTCTAGGATGATACATTGCCCATACATCTACATCCACTCTTGGCACATGGTAGGCAGGGCTACATCAAACAACGACAGCACTGATAACAAGTACAAAAGTAGCAATATATCTTGCCCAAAATATATTTCAGGCAGCGTTTGAATTTGTGTGGGAACAAACTCAACATTTGCTGGAGATAAAACTATCGAATAACAGATTATCAATTTCATATTAACACACAGTATAGGTAGCTATGTCACCTTATCATGCATGATTTACTGTTGATATTAACTGGAAGATATTGTTTTAATTTCTTTTGTTAATACTTAGTCTTTAAATATCTCAGCTTGAAAAAGAACCAAAAATATGCTGCCATATTTATTTGTGGTAACTTTGAAGGTTTCATTTTTTCAACATGTTTTCACTAATTTAAAGCCTGGTGATGTGCAATAGCGGAACATGTATGTATTTCATGCACTTGATAAAATCCATTTTTTACTAAACTTTCTCAGTTAATCATGTCAATCAAAACTTGTTAATTAAATACAAATTATGGCGAGTGAGTTGAGATTAAAGTTGCTTTCAACCGTATTTCATCACTCACTGTCAGCATAGAGCTGGAAACCAGAAGTGGCGCAGGTCTTGGGTGTTTACCATTTGGGTGAAGCCTACAAGCACAGGTATGATGCTGACAAACCAAAGCTCAGAGTCTGGTCCTGCACCATGACTGTGGAATATATATGTATTTTATGAAAAGAAAACCAGTCTAGATATATATATAAAAGCAAGTTTAGCCAGCTCTGCCATAAGAGGCTTCCATAGCTCTAAGCAAGCTCTATTCCACAAAACAGCATCAGGAAAATTATTTGAGGAAAATTATTTGTTTTAATGTTAGAGGAGAGAAATGCCTCATTAAAGATTTCATAGGCTATATGTTAGTCAGAGCCTTGTATGGTGCTAGCCCACAGAGAGATACCATACCACAGTAGTGAAAAGGTCCAAGATAATTATGTTTATAGAATCAGGACGTAATACCCTGGATAACTGAAGATGGGTCAATGTCCACTGTGATCTGATTTCTTGTCAAAACTTTTAGAGATGTCCATTAAACCAAAACAAAACAGTGAGCACACAAAAACATGCCTAAAAGAAGACTTCCTCTTCTTTGTTTATTTTGTAGTTAAAAGCCGCACTCAGCAAAAACAGTGAGCACACAAAAACATGCCTAAAAGAAGACTTTCTCTTCTTTGTTTTTTTTGTAGTTAAACGCCACACTCAGCAATATTCCAGCTCTATGACAGGGGTCTGTTAATAATCGAGTCTGGACCAGATAATCCAGTGATTGACATCAAGAGCATCAATCATCGCTGAGATACTATGACATGCATCAACCAAGTCAGAGAGTATGACCACCCGATCCCAATAGACACCGCTTGTGACAAGCATGGGTTGCTGAGGACCAATTCTAACGTGGATCTTCACAGGTTAAGAATCATTCTTAACTTCAACAAGAGCAAATCTTCTTCTAACCAGTCTTCATGTGTCCTTATATAGTGGTGACTTTCTTACACATTATATGTGTAAATATTTGATAACCATTCCAACTATGAAGTCCATACTGTTTCTCCCACAGTCGATCAATACATGACCTCAATTCAGAGAACCTCACCATTGTTCTTCTTACATGTGTAACTACCAACCAGATTCGTTGGAATGATTCATCACATTGAAGACTCATCATGTGTTCCTTATATACAGCTTGTCGTCAATTTATTTATTACTTTGAAACTTCCAATTCATCTGAAGTGAGGGGTGGTGAAATTGAGTTTAATGTCGCATTCAAGATTATTTCACTTATATAGCAACGTGTGTGTGTTTTCCTTGTACTAGTTTGGACTAATGTCGGTTCATAGTGTTAACCCACTGACACACCATGCCACAGGGGCGGTCGGGTAGCCTAGTGGTTAAAGCTTTCGCTTGTCACGCCGAAGGCCCAGGTTCGAATCCCAACATGGGTACAATGTGTGAAGCCTATTTCTGGTGTCCCCCGTCGTGATATTGCTGGAATATTGCTAAAAGTGTCGTAAAACCAAACTCACTCACTCACTCACAGTTTAACATGGATACCCCACTCAGACACAGTATTCTGACTCAGAGCTGACCAGTCCTCGATTTATCATTAATGCCGAGCACCAGGCAGGGTAACAACAAGCATGAAGCCAGGATCTAAGCACCGACATTCAGCTCTCCAGGACACACACTATGCATTAGGCCCTGCAGGCAGTCTAAATCATCAAAGACTAATCACACTAGCTTAGTGGTGGGACGCTACACCGATGCATTGGTGGATCGCGATATTTTACTTCCCGATACAAGTATCGATCACAGTCACACCTGAACTGAAAAATACTGATTCATACCTTAAATGTGTTCTTTCATGGCTGTTACACCAAACACTAATTAGTGAAAATTAGTAATGAAAAAGTAAATATTTTCATCCATTGCGCCATGCTTGACACTGCCAACTGTAAATTGTCAGTGTGCCAGGTATTTGACTATCCTGTTTATGAAACAAATGGCTTACGCACCACAGATAAGAGCACATGCAAGTATCGTGACAAGTATTGGATCGCAAGTTGGCGTATCGTCCCAGCCCCACACTAACTCCATGGTAGAAAGTCCCCAGTGCTCCATGCTTGTCAATAAAAGCCTTCCAAAATGAGTATTCTGTGGTCAAAATGAATGACCTGGTGGATTGGGTGTCTCTGCTTATGCTTTTACCACCCTCCTTCCTTGCACAACCACGCTGTTTTGTATAGATTAAACAAAAGTGTTCAAGAACACTGGACTTTTTCATATGACTTCAGTAAAGTTAAGCTGGCCATGACAGATTAACTATAGCCATATAAAGAAATCAGGTGTTCTGTAACTTCTTTTGAGTAGTATAGATGATATATTGGTGGCACAGGTGGTGAGGTTTTACAACGCATTTAAGCATTTAACAATATTCCAGCAAAATCATGCTGGCAACATCAGGGTCACAAACCAGTCCTCCACTTACAATTTCCATCTGCACCTAATAAAGGACAGTTCACACCTGAATGAGTTCAGTCACCCACAAGAAAAAAACATTCTAATATATTCCACTTAACGTCATATAAAAGCATGTTAGAAAGAATGGTTAGAACAGCATGTCATATTACTGACTCCTGCCACCTAGCAGTGTGTACATCACTCGGAGGAAATGACAGGCCTGTATGTTGCTATAACCTATCCTGGAAGCAGTCCGGTGCCAAACTGGCAGCCACCCATAACTTGTACCATCCCCTGGAGTATCTGGAGGGATATTCTCCATGGAACTCAATCCCTGCAGAAACCTGTTCAACTCCTGCCCCGAAGATGGGCCATTAAACTAGCTCAACTTCCACTACTGTCATAGTTTCAAAGCACGGCGTGCATGTTAATAATCTACCAGCTCATAAATTCTGACATCCAACTTTGAAACTTTTTAACCTATCAGCATTATTTAGGTTTCCAATCCAGTGTGGCTGTGAATATACCTTCTTGGAATATGACTGCTGGAATATGAGCACTGTGGAATATGAGCACTGTGGAATATGAGAACTGTGGAATATGATCACTGTGGAATATGATCACTGAAGAATATGACAACTGAGGGATATGAGCACTGTGGAATATGATCATTGAGGAATATGAGCACTGTGGAATATGACTACTGAGGAATATGATCATTGTGGAATATGAGCACTGTGGAATATGAGCACTGGAATATAACTACTGCAGAATATGATTGTTGTGGAATATAATCACTGTGGAATATGATCACTGAAGAATATGACAACTGAGGGATATGAGCACTGTGGAATATGATCATTGAGGAATATGAGCACTGTGGAATATGACTACTGAGGAATATGATCATTGTTGAATATGAGCACTGTGGAATATGAGCACTGTGGAATATGACCACAGAGGAATATGATCACTGAGGAATATGACTGGTGGTTATTTAAATGTGGATTTAAACAAGTTTGTGCTCAGCAATGAAATCACTGTGGAATATCACTAGAATATGGTCGGTGGATATTAATACATGGATTTAAACAAAGCTAGTGCTCGGCAGTGTGACAAGAATCCACTACTACTACCACATATTACAATAGCATGACATCACTATCAACAGTCCAGCTTTGCCACACTGTGCAACATGTCTAAACAGCAAAGTGTGGGATACAACCTGTATCTCCCAGCTAAATTAAACTACAACAAAAAAACAACAGCCATTGTCTCTGCCATACTAATCAGCAAGATACTTCATGCAATGTGCAAACAACAGCCTTTCTTTCCCAAATAGGCTGAATAAAGTGGACAGAGACTCCACCTTATGCACTTCATGTGGATTACCAATTTACCAGGACTGTTTTTGAATGTCGACTGTTGAAAATACACCAGCCATATTGAGGTCTGGACTGTCATGGGAAGAGAAGTGATCATGTGACCTAGCGTGCAGCTGATCGCAACATATCGGATGGCTTTTGAGACGAGGAAGCCCTCGACTAGCTAGTCATGGCCAGCAGTGTATCCGAAGACGGCTAGCATGTATAAATTAATGAAAGGATCTGCTCCGAGCTTATAGATTTCTTTCTCTGTCTCAATGGCAGCAGCTCGTCCCGGTTGCTTCCCAGCATGCATGGATCGGCTGTTATCTATGTTGGTGATTTAGCAGTGTTAGGACAATTCGGGGAATATTTATTCTTCTACAGACTTCTTGCTGTTCAATACTAAAAGCTCATAAATGTAATCATGCTAATGCCAATATTTCTATATTTGCTTCATATGACTGTCATAAGCTAGCGAACCCTATCAATGCATGTTTGTGTCTATCATTAGATGAAATGCTACAAAGTTATTTTCGTCTATGTAAGTGAATTCATTTCACTATTGATCCAAGACAACATGCTAGCATTATTATTTGAAGTTCAAGTCTTTCATGTTGTAGGCGCAGGGTTCCGGCCGAGAGACTCATCACCAAATATGGGACAAATGCTTATACAGTCTTCGATTTAATTCTTTTACCATAAGTTCCCTGATATTGTTTCGTGGAAGTCAGTAACGATAATCGTATTGATTTTCTGTTACCTTATTGGCAAACTTGACAATATCTAACTAAACATTACTGCTCATTGTACCGTCCTGAAAATGATGACGCCGTCCTCGGAAATATTCCAGCTAAATGGAGGCCTGTAAATAACTGAGATCTGGTCCAGACGATCCAGTGATTGATATTGCAAGCAACGATCCACGACGTGGATGTACAATGACACATAATCAACCCAGTCAACCAGCATGACCACTCAATCCATTTGGTCGGCTAGGGACCAATTCTAACACGGAATCCCCATTGAGTTCCTTGGGTTGAAATTTCATTATTAAGAAATCATTATGAATCATTTGTAATAGATTATTCCAAACAATCTGCATGGAGAATAATCAGTTATTAACATCTTTGGTATGTTTTTTCAAACATGTCAAAGTACCTGATTTCATCAATATATTTATAAGACCCAAAAAGCACTAAACAGCGTTAAAAATTAGCACTAGTCCTGTAGTCCTTGCCAAACTGCCCAATAGTTAAGGTATCATAAGGACTAGTAGAACTTGGCCATTTTTAAGGGTTTTGCTAAATGTTCTTATAAGAACTAGTGGGCATAAAATGCTAGTTTCTACTGCTGCTAAATGAACTTGTTTCAACGCTGGGTATAATGAAAAGTGTTTCATTGTGTATTAATCAATAGTTTTCACTAATAGCTCAATATTAGGCAATCATTTAGTCAAAGAAATGTTTTTTCACGCAATACATTTTTCTCCTTGTACTATGGTGTCAACTGCTTAATTGACATTTTGTGGAATATATCTAGCTAGATTTGATCTCCAGACCGCTTTAAATAAACTTAAATGCAGATATTCCTTGGTCTTGCTCTTTGATAACAATAAATTTCCTTCTTATAAATTTTATTTAGTGCTCATTTCATACTAGTGCAAAGTAGATAACTGGATTTACTTATTATTATCATATAGGCCGTTGTTATTCATTAATATGCAGATATTTGGTAGTCATGGTGTGGAACTAGCTGAAATGTTCATTGTATTTATACACAAAGAAAGATAAACCATCCACGAAAACACACATTATGAGGACATGTTTCTATATCTTATTGTTCCCCCCTCTAGTTCTCCAAACAAAATCCTATTAATGTTGACTTTCTGCAGTAAAATGCTTCCTGTTCAGCAAAAATATTTTTTATTCACCTCCGAAAAAGAATGGATCCTATTGGGAAGGACTTAAACTCATTCCCAAAAGAAGCTATCTTTAACACACTTAAGCTGTAAAGTTTGGCCCTCGGAGTGATTACAAGGCTCTTATTCTATCATCAGATATTCAGACAAACAAACATTATTTCAATAACTGCACAGCTTTTTTTCAGTCTACTGAGGAGTTAACATGCATTCTAATGAATGATGACAAGTTACATAAGGCTCAAATGGCCGAATTGATTTGAAGCTGACAACAGTGTATACAGGCCTATCCTCTCTCCCCGATACAAATTTGATACACAGTTTCTTGTCCGAAAGAGATGCTAGCCAGACAATTCCATCCCACTCCATTCAAAGCAAAAATGTCGATCTCTGCAATGTGCAGCTAAATTCATTTCCTGTTTAACATGGACTGAGTGAGACTGCTCTATGACAATTAGCCTTACAAAGAAAAGCGAGGGTATAAAAATAGCGAGACGGAAAGCATCGATACTTGGGGCTGTTTGCTCCACTAGTTTTGTAGCTAAAGCAACACATTACTGAACATTGATCATAGACACTACAGAGTTGTATCTCAATGTGGGTCATATATACTGATTAACTATGCAGAGGCAAGTCAGTCCTCCCTACAGGATGGTAGGTCAGGTCGTCTGTCACGGACTCCAGCTCATCAGGGATGCTATCTCTTGTTGCTCAACTAGACACAATGCTCCACAATCCCTTGTAGCCAGGATCTATCACTTATCTCAATGTCCTCCATGCTCTTGTATACCCCTGTCCCTGATGTTCTCTCTCTCTCTCTCCCCCCCCCCCCCTGCAGTCATAACCCCGTCACCCATGCTCCTCCCTTCTACCTCTGTCTCCCATGTTCTTTTATCCCCCCCCCCCATCCACTACTAACCCCCATCACCCATGCACCTCCTCTACCTCTGTCTCCCATGCTCTTTTATCCCCCCCCCCCCCCCATCCACTATCACTCCTAACCCCCATCACCCCATTCACCTCTTTTACCTCTGTCTCCCATGCTCTTTTATTCCCCCCCCCCCACCCACCCACCCAACCCCATCTCTCCTAACCCCCCACCCCCCCCATCCCCCATGCTCTTATCTCCCTCTTCTCCCCAACTGTACACTGCAATCATTGACTCATAGGATAATTAACAATCTGAACATCATATGGGGATATTTACCATTCCATACTAGAAATTCCACCAGCACATGGGACCTAAACAATTCAATATTTACATAAAATATTTTTTTTCAGTTTTACTGTTTTATACATGAAATATTTTCTATGAAATATGAGATACCCACAAAGCACGACTTACATATTGCTCTATTATCACAAAGTCAGTTTATTCTGACAATTTCACAGCATGAATCATATTTCTATACACTCATTTTCAAGCTCACCAACATTTCCCATAATGCCTCAGTTAATCCAGCAACGCAAGCAGCCAGGGCACCTTGACAACCTTTGCCATCGCAATTGTCATTTAAACACACGATTATTCAAACAAAGTCAGTGGGCATGGCGAACCACACAATTCCCTAAAAGAAAAATCGCTTTCTACAACCAACACCACTTAATGTGAAATGCATTACTGTGGGTTTTCATGAACTCATAACATTAGATATTCATTATTGTCCACTCTAACAAATGTGCCTTTACACTCAGACAAAGCTCCTATACAGGATGGAAACAAATGTTATAAAATAAATCTACATACTGAAACAATTTACATTCCAAAATTACCTTTTACACAAATAGGCAGTCATATATATTCAACGATAAGCGAAGAAATTCAGCAGTTGGTGTCATCAGAAATATCTTATCTCGAGTCCAACAGAAATTTACACGAATGACATCTAAGAAAAACTGCTTATTAAACTTTATAAGACAATAATAATAAATATTAGCAACATCTTACCAAAAACGTCTGTTTCAGAAATCTGAGTTCAGATTCTCGTCACTTGTATTTACATCTCCAAAGAAGTTAAGGACCACCCAACTATTTCAGATTACTTTAGTTAATCTGTCATGGCATAACAGAGTAATTACAGTAATATAAAAAAATCAGGTGGTCCCATAACTTTTTTTTGAGAAGTATATCTTCCATGGCAGCTGACATTCACCACTTTCATGAAACCTGTAAGTGCTGGTATTTTATTGAAGAAACCAAGAATCCTAGATCAGGCAGCTTGGGATTCGATCCCATGATACCCGTTAAGATCCGGGGTAGAATAGGTCTCCCGCAACCCATGCTTGCCGTAAAAGGCGACTATGCTTGTCGTAAGAGGTGACTAACAGGATCGGGTGGTCAGGCTCCCTGACATGGTTGATGCATGTCATCGATCCCAATTGAGTGGATCGATGCTCATGTGGTCAATCACTGGACTGTCTGGTCCAGACTCAATTAATTAGAGACCGCCATCATATGGCTGGAATATTGCTGAGCGCGGGGTAAAACAACAAACAAACGATCCCACGAATCCCGACATGGTTAAGGGACACAACTCTGTCCAACTAATTGTGGCGCCTTACAACAACCAAGCCACCCATGCCCAACGTAGACGCAGATGACAACCATAACAGTAAAGTAAAGACTTTTTTACCTGACATTTAAGTATATTCCTCATTTTGTATTCACGCTAAACTTCCACATTTTGTTCAAGGGAATATGTATGTTTTTACACGTCTTTTAACAAATCCTGCAGCATCACGGAGGGGGCACTATAAATAGTCTTCACACACTGTAGCAGTGTGGAGAATTGAATCTGATATCTGATGTGATGAGCAAACATGGACACCACAAACCTACCACAAAGCCCAAATTCTTCTTGTACATTCAAATCCACTTTTAAGTAATTAGTAATTTACATGTCAGCTACCAATAACTTCAAAGGAAAGAAATTGTTTTACTCGGCCAATTTTCAAGTCAATTATGCTAAGATGCATGACACAATATAAAGCTGTAACTGTTGACTTTAAGCGTTTGTTAAGTTACTAGTGAGTGAGTGAGTGAGTGAGTGAGTGAGTGAGTGAGTGAGTGAGTGAGCTGGGTTTAACGCCCCTTTGAACAGTATTCCAGTTACATCACGGTGTGGGATATGTGAGCTTAATATGGGGAGAAAGCCTGAAGTAATGCAGGTCTCAGATGTTTACGTTAAGTAACGAACAGAACAGTCAATGTAAATTTGAAATGATGACTTATCAGAAATATCACCTATTCCCTCTCAGCTATGTAGTAAACAAACAAGCAGGTATTATGACAGAATGACACAGCCACTAGTCTGTTAGTCCAAGTCTAGTGAAAAAATAATTGGACTTTTCATTTTTTCCCAAAATCTAGTTATTTTACATAACCACTGACCTGAAAAGAGCCTAATTAGATATAGCCACTGGCGTGAACCCTGATATTGTCTTTAATTAACACTATCTTCATCCTGTCCTTCCACAAGAACATCCTCATACCTGAACGCAACAATCTGTAACTCAATATCCGCCGTCTCTCTAATATGGTATTGCATATTTCAAACCACAAACGCTTCAAAAAAACACATACTTCATCCAGATATCCTAATAAGAAAATCCAGAATATAACTCTTCAAAATAATCAATATCAACCATGACTGAAACGTGTTCTTTTGAAGGCCTCAAAACAACAACAGACACAGAAAATCTTCATTCTCGATTCTCATTCTCTTGATACTAGTAATTCTCTCTTGTAACAGACAAAGCAAATCTTCATTCTCTCAATCCTCATTCTCTCTTGATAATAGTAATTCCCTCTTGTCACATTAACAAGCACAAAAAATTTTCATTCTCGATCCTCATTCTCTCTCTTGATAATAACAATTTTTTCAGGTGTCATTAACAAATACAGAAAATCTTCATTCTCTCTTGATAATAACAATTCTCTCTTGTCACATTAACAAATACAGAAAATCCTTATTCTCTCGATTCTCATTCTCTCTTGATAATAACAATTCTCTCTTGTCACATTAACAAATACAGAAAATCTTCATTCTGTCGATTCTCATTCTCTCTTGATAATAACAATTCTCTCTTGTCACATTAACAAATACAGAAAATCTTCATTCTCTCTTGATAAGAACAATTCTCTTGTCACATTAACAAATACAGAAAATCTTCATTCTGTCGATTCTCATTCTCTCTTGATAAGAACAATTCTCTCTTGTGTCATTAACAAATACAGAAAATCTTCATTCTGTCGATTCTCATTCTCTTTTGATAATAACAATTCTCTCTTGTGTCATTAACAAATACAGAAAATCTTCATTCTGTCGATTCTCATTCTCTCTTGATAATAACAATTCTCTCTTGTCACATTAACAAATACAGAAAATCTTCATTCTCTCGATTCTCATTCTCTTTTGATAATAACAATTTTTTCTTGTGTCATTAACAAATACAGAAAATCTTCATTCTCTCTTGATAATAACAATTCTCTCTTGTCACATTAACAAATACAGAAAATCTTCATTCTGTCGATTCTCATTCTCTCTTGATAAGAACAATTCTCTCTTGTGTCATTAACAAATACAGAAAATCTTCATTCTGTCGATTCTCATTCTTTCTTGATAATAACAATTCTCTCTTGTCACATTAACAAATACAGAAAATCTTCATTCTGTCGATTCTCATTCTCTCTTGATAAGAACAATTCTCTCTTGTCACATTAACAAATACAGAAAATCTTCATTCTGTCGATTCTCATTCTCTCTTGATAAGAACAATTCTCTCTTGTCACATTAACAAATACAGAAAATCTTCATTCTGTCGATTCTCATTCTCTCTTGATAATAACAATTCTCTCTTGTCACATTAACAAATACAGAAAATCTTCATTCTGTCGATTCTCATTCTCTCTTGATAATAACAATTCTCTCTTGTCACATTAACAAATACAGAAAATCTTCATTCTCTCTTGATAAGAACAATTCTCTTGTCACATTAACAAATACAGAAAATCTTCATTCTGTCGATTCTCATTCTCTCTTGATAAGAACAATTCTCTCTTGTGTCATTAACAAATACAGAAAATCTTCATTCTGTCGATTCTCATTCTCTTTTGATAATAACAATTCTCTCTTGTGTCATTAACAAATACAGAAAATCTTCATTCTGTCGATTCTCATTCTCTCTTGATAATAACAATTCTCTCTTGTCACATTAACAAATACAGAAAATCTTCATTCTCTCGATTCTCATTCTCTTTTGATAATAACAATTTTTTCTTGTGTCATTAACAAATACAGAAAATCTTCATTCTCTCTTGATAATAACAATTCTCTCTTGTCACATTAACAAATACAGAAAATCTTCATTCTGTCGATTCTCATTCTCTCTTGATAAGAACAATTCTCTCTTGTGACATTAACGAATACAGAAAATCTTCATTCTCTCGATCTTCATTCTCTCGATCCTCATTCTCTCGATACTGGTATTACGTTCAGTACACTGAACCCACTGCAGTATGCCCTACCCCGACACCGCTATTTCACACACCTTGTTACATTCCTGAGCTGATAGTGAGTGGTAAGTCATGTCTACCAGTTTATGAATCCGTAATGACCCGGTAATCAATGGCCATATGCACAGCACAGATAAATATGTTCAGGCCTCACTGGCTGTCATTATTTCCGATCGAGGTGATCGTCGGCAACAACACCCTTCGTAACTTAATCAATAATATATCATAAACTTATCCCGTCAAATGTGTGTGTCAACCCTGTGAAGGTGGAGTTATCGAAGCTGACTACATTAGGAAAATTTCTGTTATTTGCAACATTTCTTGAAACAAGAGTGCAGTGAGAAACTGCTTAGCCATTTCTAGTGGCAATATCGACAAGCGAGCGAGTAAGTTGGGTTTAACGCCGCTTTGAACAGTATTCCAGTTACATAATGGTGTGTTCCTTCGAGGAAAGTACAAGTGGCGCAGGTCTCAGATGTCAACCACTTTGGGTAATATCGCCAGGAATCATTTTGCTCTTCCATCATTTCCATAACGTCTCCATAGTGCATGTAGTTCTGGGAGAGGTGTCAGGTTAACTGCCAGAAGTAAAGGTTTACTTACAGAGAGTCTGCCCTGTCACTGAGGGGAGTGACAAGCAGGGAACTGTGATTTTAGTTTATGAATTTATGACTGGACATTCTTCACCTTTGAAAAATATGTTAGGGTCTTTCGGATGACAATCAGTAAATGTCTGAGAAAATAAGCCAAACTGAAACCCTGGATGAATGAGTGAGATCAACTGGCTTATGTGTGAGTGAGTGATCAGCTGGGAGAGTTAGTGACCGACCAGGTTCAGCTATGAGAGTTAGTGACCGACCAGGAGAGTTAGTGACCGATCAGGAGAGTTAGTGACCATCAGGAGAGTTGGTGACCGACCAGGTTCAGTTAGGAGAGTTAGTGACAGACCAGGTTCAGCTAGGAGAGTTAGTGACCGTCCAGGTTCAGTTAGGAGAGTTAGTGACAGACCAGGTTCAGCTAGGAGAGTTAGTGACCGACCAGGTCTGTCACAAAATCTCTTAAAAACATCATTACAAAGACCTGAGTCTGCTTTTATCCTTTTCATGCACACACACATGCACGCACACATGCACATACATATGCACACACCACATCACATATATACTGATTTTGATGAGGACATTTCTATCTTTCCATGATATACAAAACTGATTCCCATATGCCAAGTGTATATTTAAATAGGATGGCCATATCTAAATCCCTAACAAAGGTTGAGTGGTATATTTAAAAGAAAACATCTTCCTGATGACAAGGTAGACACAATTTTATGGATAACAACTTCTTTAATACTGTAAAAAGCGACGTTTCAGCATAGATCCTTATACCGTTGTCAAGCAGTCCTGTCACCCGTCAACTTCTAAGTAATGCCTATCAGACAGGTGATCTTCCTGATGATAAAAATAAAACATGCAGCTTACTGTTGAAAGTTTCAAATATATTGGACTGTACACTCGAACTCCAAGTACTACATACATTCAATTATTAAAATTATCGTGACCTGAGTGAACAGATATTTATATATACAAGCCACACACCAACAATGCATATCTCCGAGTCCAACACAACTTGAAATACATATCCTCAAATGCAAAATGTCACCATGATAGGACCTAACACTGAAAACAACAAGTGGTAACTTGTGCAGCGAACTTAATCACACACCACAACAATTCCTCCCATTCTGACAGCTTGTGTGCCTCCCAGGCCTCTGTGTAAGTATACAGAAGACTGCCTGTACTGGATCACATGACCTGTGTCGTGGTGCAGTCACTATCCCGCCATAGAGGATACCATCTCCACACAGGCCAGGCTGTGTCTCCAAGGACAGGATTACAGAAGTACAAGAACATATACAAGCCTGATTACTTTCACATGCTGGACTTAACTGGGTTGTTAGGCCAATTCAGATGCCTCTCAGACATCTTTTGGGGGGTCAAAGTCATGAACATGGGGTCGGGGGTGGGTGGGGGTGGGGGTGGGTGGGTGGGGGGGGCATGTGGTACGCTTCAGTTTATGTCCAAGATATTGCTGATGTCACAACAATGCACATGTTCTGAAGTCTATAATAGATGGGGATTTCGGTGTTAGGGTCAAGAAAGTCAACCATTGACACTCTAAACTCGGGTGTATTTCATACCAGAATAGAAATGTCACCTACACTTGACAGAACTCACAATGTAAATTATTTGTGGACATTCTAAACTTTTATGCATATGGGACACAATACTTTGAGGTGAGGTGAAATGGGGTATAAACGTCAGGTCCAAGATCATTGCACTTATATAGGGACATGCATGCATGTGTGTGTGGCTGCTTGTACTAGTACCGACTAAAGCCGATGATACTGCTAGCCCACTGAGGTACCATGCCACAGTTTAACATGAATACCCCACTCAGACACAGTATACTGACTCCGAGCCGACCAGTCCTTGTTTTAGCCCCTTAATGCCGAGCACCAGACAGTGTAACAACAAGTACCATCTTTTAACGCCTTCGGAATGATGTGGTTAGGGATCAAACCACGGACCTTCCGCTGTCCAGCTGGGTGCTCTATTGTGATCCAGTAATACCCTGATGTACAAATGTTTTTACTAATTTGGCCACAATTAATTGAAGAGAAATAAACTATTTGAATAAAATTAAAACAGAAGTCTCTTATTCCTGAGACTTTGTTTCCACGTGACTGTTACGGTAGATTTCCTGAACTAATTTCCAAAATGCTCATAATTAATTTAACTTTAATTAATTTGACATCAATTAACACTACATCAATATTAACGTTACTAACAGAAGATCAACAAACCCAATAAATCCAAAACCTTCTTCAGCTTTCAACACCAACATCCCCGTCCCCACTTTATCAAATAAACAACACAATTCACTCCCAAAGTAGAAAACACAAAGCTTCAGACCAACAAAAGATGCTATATATATCTCAGGATGAACTCCGTCTTGAAAGTATTGACAGAGAAATACCAACATTTCCCTATGAAGACAAACGGGAATATGAGAAGCAGTGTACAGTAAATGCAACATGAAAGCTATCCACATCCAAAGAGAGGCTGAAAAAAGCTATCATCACCATTGCACTCTATTGCCATAAAGCTTTTAAAGAATCAATGCATAGATCACTGAGATGTGTTACACTGGCGTCATCCGATGTTTGTCAGCTAGAAACAAAATCACAGCCCCATCCAATACCTGCTCATCAGGCTAGATGACCTCCAATACAAAGATACAACATATTGCCAGTAAACAGAATAACAAGGGAGAGACCCAGAAACACATCCTCAGGTACTCTTTGTCTAATGATGCTGCGCTTGTGGATTTCACTATCACTGAGTTTTTTGGCTGAATGCTTCCTTTTAATGGGTGAGGAGAAATTGGGTTTAACATAATGTTCAAAACTATTGCACATATATTGCGACATATATGCACGTGTATGTGTGTGTGGCTGCTTGTACTTGTCCATACTTGCCGCAATTTTATAGTCCTTGCCTACTGAGACACCATGCTGCTGTTTTACATGGATACCCCACTCAGACATAGTTTACAGACTCCAAGCCAACCAGTCATTGTTTTATCCCTTAAATGGAGAGTGCCAGGCAGGGTAACAACAAGTACCATCTTTCAAATTCTTTGGCATGCGTGGGCAGGGATCGAACCACCAACCTTCTGCTCTCCAGGCAGACACTCTCCATGAAGACAGACCTTCTACTTTTCACAATATTTCACCCTGGGGACACCAGGAATGAGTTTCACACACTGTACGAACATCAGGAATCGAACCCTGGTCTTTGTCATGGTGGGCCAATGAATATATCACATGGCTACCCACTGCCTCATTTCTAAAATAAATTCTTAAAGTAAGGAAATAAAGTTTTCTCGAACACTGGAGATCCAATCAACATGGTTTTCTAATAGTTTAGGGTTAAATGCAAGGCCTCTTACTGTTAGTTAGTCTAACACAAATACAGTATGTGAAGTTATTTCGTAAAATATTAAATTGAAGTGAAATTAAAGAGAAATAGAGGGTTAAAGTCTTATGTATTTGCCTTTTAAAAATGACAATAAGATTGCAACAGTCAACACTGATAAATTTACCTACCGACAAATAGTTTTGTTTGACTGACCTACCAACATGGCAGCGAAGAGGACGTCTGTTGAAAAATCTAAAGATTTTATAGTGTGATTATTGCCAAAATAGGAATTTATGGCTATGATGTAATAGAGGTAGGATATTCACAAAAAAATCAAGACATACAGAATATCAGGCCAAAAGGATTTAGTGATTTTGGGATTCAAACCCCATCAATACCTGGTAAAAGGAGTGACAATAGCTAGGGGATCATGCTCAGCAGTGTTAGAACTAAACTCAAAAACTTTACACACCAGGCTAAAGATAAAATGCCCTTGTAAGCATAAAACAATGGGGAAACTAGGAAATTACCTCCCTTACCTCCCTCCCCCCCCCCCCCCCCCCCAGGGTAGAAGGCCAATGTTAAGTTCTAGTCCTGCACCGATGAATGATGCATCCTGGGAAGACTTACACATGTGACCTGACATGTGACATGTGCATTCAGATGCATAAAAAACAAGTGCTTTTCAGATTATTGATGTCACTTACCTGGTGGGCACAACAGCTCCTACAGATGATGTCGACAGGGGAACCTTACTTTCCGTAATTGATTTGAACATTCATCTGCAAACAAAACAAACAGGACATAAGATTTCAACATCACTACCTTTCAATTTTAAGTTACATTCAGATCTCATATACGCTCTGACATGAGTAGATATCTTAGGTAAACAATGTCTTATTTACCTATTAGGAAATGTATTGTCTTTATTGTTTACATTGTAAATACACTTGTAGTCATGTAGTAGTGTTCAATTTGTCTGAAAAGATGTAAACTTAAAGAATTCCTGTCACATCAATTTCACAATTGCCAGACTTGTATACATCTTCTGTGTGGAAATGTTCAAACTCGTTCCACTGAAGTTATTTTGTCAAGATTTCTTGCCCTTCAAAATGACCTGACTGACCTATTCGGAGCTACCAGTTACTCAGCCCTTAAAGAGAGACCATTCATAAGTTACAACACTCTCAAAATACTGTCATGTCATGTCATGTCATGTCATGTCAAATCATGATCATACAAAACAAACATCACAGAATGACTGCTGGTGCTTTAATGATCAAGTGCAAATGCATTAGTCAGACATCCACAAAAAAACCCAAAAAGATTTCTCTACAAACCAAATGGTTTCATGATTTTGTTGCTTGTATTATACCAAGATGCGAGCAAGTTTTAATGAAATGCCATGAAATGTCGCCCCTCACAGGCAAACATTTCATTATTCCCACAATGCAATTCCCAATTCCCCAAATGAGAATGTAATGTAATACACATATGATGGCTAAGTCGTCATCCTTGATCCACAAAGTAAGGCCACTAGGCAGCCGAGGCCTTGTAATGTTTTAGAGCTCCATTCAAATTTTACTGCAAATTGCTCACATGACACTTGATGAATTACTTCACGATATACATCACTTCATCCTACGGGGCCTGACTGTCACCATGACAGCTACCAACAATCCTGTGACATGTTATTGATTCAACACAATTCCTAATGTTTCCGAATGTAGTACATATCATTCATAGTTGAAACATATTTCAGGCATAAAAATACAGCCAAAAAGAGGCACTTTTTAAACTCTGATTTCATAATCATATTCAAAAAATTAGCCTCAAGGCTATATCATGCATATAGCTCACCTGAGGGCTGTTCAGATATGAATTAACCATATAAACACAAATATTCAGCTATGGCGATTAAGGAGCTAAAGTATTATTTTAAATATGGATGCCATTATGGATGCCATTTTGGCTCGTAAAACCTATCAGATTCTTCAAGCGTGTTATCATACATCCATACATTATTCAGTTTCGCCTTCCTTTTGTTTTATAAAAAGTTTGAAAGTTTACGACAGAAACAGATTAACAAAGAACATTGACCGCACAAGTTAACATGAACATTGATGCAGATGAGTTGGGCTGGGACAAGTAACCTGGGTACTCGGGTCGGGTGGGTACTGAGTAGGAGCCGGGTACCCACAAGACTACCCGGACCCGTGGTTAGTCGCGTGATACATTGTTTTAATGACAAAAATTATTGACAACTCTATGTTTAAACTACAAGTCACGAATGTTCGCCGTTCTTTCTAACTATCCGCCCATTCCTTCTGACTTTTATATGCTTGAATAGAAACAAAAATTCCGTCAACTTCAGTGTATGCATGACCCGATCATTTTATATGTATATCTACATGCATTTTGCCAGGGCTACAGTCAAACTATTCCCAATCGGACAGTTTGTACCTCTTGAGACCTACAGCAGGTACCCAGATAGGGTCGGGTAATAGAGGGGTGGGTATCCGGATAGGGTTGGGTAACAGAGTGGTGGGTACCCGGGTAGGGTCGGGGACCAGAGGGGTGGGTACCCGGGTAGGGTCGGGGACCAGAGGGGTGGGTACCCGGGTAGGGTCGGGGACCAGAGGGGTGGGTACCCTGGTAAGGTCGGGCAACAGAGGGGTGGGTACCCGGGTAGGGTCGGGGACCAGAGGGGTGGGTACCCGGGTAGGGTTGGGGACCAGAGGGGTGGGTACCCGGGTAGGGTCGGGGATCAGAGGGGTGGGTACCCGGGTAGGGTCGGGGACCAGAGGGGTGGGTACCCGGGTAGGGTCGGGGACCAGAGGGGTGGGTACCCTGGTAAGGTCGGGCAACAGAGGGGTGGGTACCCGGGTAGGGTCAGGTAATAGAGGAGTGGGTACCCGGGTAGTAAATTTGGACTCCTCCCAACTCTACAGGTAAGCTACAGTGTTGGGTATCAGGCCGTTCATCCATCAATAAAACATATCTACCATCCACCTGCAGCAATATTTGAGAGTCATTGCTATGTTTTTAGCAATACATGATATTGAAAATATTTCATAAGATAAAACCCTTTCACATCTCAAAGTCTCATGATTGATAATGAAACATTACATTCTCTGTAATGTGGTATGACTCCCTTTCAGCAGTCTCAGTGAAGTCATATCAGTTGAGTGAGTCCGGTTGCTAACATTAAAATAAACACAGTTACAGTTGCATCATATCATGTCATGTCAGCTTGATAGTGGAGGCAAACCCAAGGTTTTGTTTGTTTGTTTCTCTTTTCAACGCCACTCAGCAATATTCCTGCTATATGACAGCGGTCTGTAAATAATCGAATCTGGACAAGGCAATCCAGTGATTGAGATCATGAGCATCAATCTACGCAATTTGGATACAATGACTTGCATGAACAAAGTCAGCGAGCCTGACAACCTGATACTTTGGTGAGGTTAGGTGATGTAGGGTGAGGTAGGGTGAGTTGAGGTGAGATTAGGCGAAGCTACCGTGAGGGAGCGAACCACAAATCTCTCCAGTGAGTGTGAGAGCGAGTTAATTCAACACCGCTTTGAACAGGTATTTCAGTTAAATCACTGCATGTCAGCTTGATGTGGGAGGAAAGCCCGAAGAGATATAGATCTCAGACGTGTATCATGTTTACCCCATTGGTGAAACCTACGAGTCCAGTATGGTGTGACAAACTTAGAAACATAATCGGGGTGAACCAGGATCCCAACCCACATTCCTAGTTTTCTCGCGTGCCTAAGGGACGCAACTCTGCACCTTAGATGACTGCACCACGCATGACCCTATGGGCCACCCTCGGCAGAGGCTCCATCCACAAGACCATGGAGGCGTTCTACATTGGTAAATTTAATAAATCTGGGATTCGAACCCATGATAATTAGATCCTGACACAGTTGAAGGACATAACTCTGCACAGCAAATAGCCACGTCTAGCAGCACACATCTCCAAGATCAAGTGAGAAGTGTTAATCCATTGGAAATATTCCACTTAACATAACCATTATCCAGTGTCATATAAAAGGCTGAAGACCCAATAGAAATATTCTCTTTATCATTAATAAATCACGTCAGTATAAAGGCTTTGATTTCAGCCCCTTTCAAGATGTCATCCCGCTTTACTGCTTCTTAAAAACATCTTATCTTCTGTTGTGTGTGAATAACCTTCTTTGATAAATATTTCTCCATAAAACAGCCTTTTTAATTATATCTATTTGAAAAGTTGGGATGAATAACTTTGAAGTCTGTTATTTCCTCCTATCCAGCATTTTCCTGACAACAGAAATGTGATCTTTAGTTTGTCTGATGTCAAATTTCATTAACTATGTCCTCCATCGTACATAATTACAGTGTAAAATTAACGTTTTAGGAACATTCCCACATCACTGTCGTGACTGACATTGAAAGAAACATGCCAATAAAATATTATAATGTCATTGTTTGAACAATTGTTGAAGGACCATTTTCATCATCAGATTCAGACTCAGTGTAAATTTTCTCAGAAGTATGAGTGAGTGACACACAGCATGTGAGTTTCAGGCAGAAGCAAGGTACGGTAAACTACATTAATTACAATACATGCTGTATATGTGCTGTATATGTGCTTATAACGAACTATCTTCACTAGTTCCAACACCTTGGTGATGGTTTTGGCAAAATCATAATCAAAATCAGGGTGAAACTGGGATTCAAACTCACATCACCGACGAAGGATGCAATTGTGAACTGTCAATTGTGCCAAGAAATGTATAAGCAGAGAGTATAGGGTGAAACAATAATATATAACATGTCATTATGATGAATATTCACACATAAAAATCAAACAGTGGGTGGGAAAATGTATTGCAAATATTTATTAATACAGTATTGGTAATACCATTTTTCCAAATCTAAAACATTGAATAAAATACTCTAAATTGTTTTTACTTGTCACTTGCCTTATTTATTTTAACCAAGGCAGACCAGGCAGATGACAATCTGAAAGTGTGGTTTCTTCGGCTATTGGTGGCAGTATCAAAGGGGTTAGTATAGAACGAAAATAAGAGTGAACTTGGGCCTATATAAAATGTTTAATCAACAAGGTCAAGTGGCTTTACAATGTTGACACCCAAGACGAATGAAAGATAATTTTTCCGTTACCTTCCTGCATTGGATCTACACCTTATAATACCTTCAGGTGAATTTAAACCTCTTAATCGTCACAAATGAAAATGGTTTAAAATACGAAAATCCGTTCCTACAATACACACAGACAATTCTCTGCAGTTGTGGCATAGTTTAGTCTATGCCTTCTTGCACCAGGGTAATTTAAACCTCTATATCGTCACAAACAAAACCGGTGTCAAAAATATGAACATTCAACCATGACACTACACCAAGATACACACTCAATTCTCGGCAGTTGTAGCAAGCAGTTAGGTAATGCTACATACAAAAGCACAGCTGAAAGCAGTACACATAGCAAACAAAGAATCGGTCTGTCCATCTTACTGCATATTTAATGTAACCCTTGCAAGAAAAAGGAAAACCAACGACCCAGGAGACGTGGAGAACAGGGAGAAGTGACTTGGTACTTAGCCTGCAATGATAACTAGAGGTAGAAGATCACAATGAAAAGGACTTCCACTATATTGATTTGCCAATAACATGACACGCGTTTCGTACCAGCTCTGCAAATGGACGTACGTAAATCTGTAGCTAAACAGCCACATTTTCATTCCGTTCAATATCGGAGAAAACACAGCACTGGCAACATGGCATCAAAGGAAAATGATGCTTTGTAGGAGTCATCATCATTGCTGCAGTGTCATGGCTGGCAAACGCTGCACGATGCGAACAAGTACATGCATCATTTGGGCTGAGTTAGTCGCAACATATGCAAAGAGAGATTGGGAGTTATGAAAAGGGAGATTTGACGACAGCTCTCATCAATGTTTAATGTCATATTTGAGGGGAAAATCGGGGTTATTACAAGACTCCGGTTGATCAATATGATTGGCGAGGTAATTGCATTCCAGTAATAAAACAATTCAAAGAAAAGGAACTAAGACAAATAAAAGCCCTTTTTAAAGTAAATCGGGAAAGAAAAATGATTATCAATTATATTTTTAATCTGTAAGAACAGTGAATGAAATAATGAAGACGAGTTTCTGCATCAGTAAAATATGCTTTATTCTAAGAAAAAGGTGTAAGTTGAACATGCCTTGCAACAATGGATAATAACTAACGACAGAATTTAATATACCTACATTTAATGTGATCATCTGGTCACAAAGAAATGCCCTACATCACCAGCAGAGATGCGTTTACACACATAACAGCATTTCTAAGGGACTGGTCCTTAGGGGAAGGAGGAGGGGGGCACAAGGGATTAGGGGGGTGTCATTTCAAGGGTGAAAAGTGGACATTTTCTGATATTTTTGCATTTTGTCTTCTTCTTTTTTTGGAGGGGGGAGGATCCATCATGAAAAAAGGTAACAAAGTCGTCAAAAAATATGGGGAGGGTCATTTATCTTCAGAACATTAGTACATCAAATAGCTCTGATCCACTCACCCTGACTGGTCCTAAAGCATGCTGTTGTGATAGAAGATACAAATCTGACTTTAATGAAATATGTCAATATGTACTACCAGAAGACAACTAGTTCTCTCATCTGTGACAAGAAATATCCTAAAATGTCACTCAAGCATTGATTGATTTTTCTATAAAAGAATCAATGCTTTTTTTCTAAAGTCCATAACAAAACTCATTGTCCTTATGAGTTGATATTTTCCTGAAGCATTGATCAATTTGCTTACTGCCCGTGAAGATCCGGTTTGGAATTGGTCTTCAGCCACCGATGTTTATCGAAACTGAAATACTGTTCAAATTAACGATAAAACTATTTCACTCACTGGAGTGATTGTGGTTCGCTCCCTCACGGCAGCTTCGCCTCATCTTACCTCAATTCACCCTACCTCACCCTACCTCACCCTTCATCACATCACCTCACCTCACCTCACCTCACCTCACCCTACATCACCCTACATCACCTAACATCACCTAACCTCACCTAACCTCACCTCACCTCAGCTCACCAAAGTATCCGGTGGTCAGACTTACTGACTTGGTTGATGCATGTCATCGTATCCCATTTGCATAGATTGATGCTCATATCAATCATTGGATTGTCTGGTCCAGATTCGATTTTTATACAGCCTGTTGTCATCTAGCTGGAATACTGTTTAGTGCAACATTAAACAACTGAACAACAAAAAAGAAAAAAAAGATAAAAATAAGAAACTTATTTTTAGAGTGAATGAGTATGGTTTTATGCCACCTTTAGCAATATTCAATTAATATCAAGACGGGGGAGAGCAGAAATAGGCTTCACATATTTGAGTGAGTGAGTGAGTGAGTATGGTATTACGCCGCTTTTAGCAATATTCCAGCAATATCACGGCGGGGGACACCGGAAATGGGCTTCACACATTGTACCTATGTCGGGAATCGAACCCGGGTCTTCGGCATGACGAGCCAACGCTTTAACCACTAGGCTACCCGACCGCCCCTCACATACTGTACCCATGTGGGGATTCAAGTCCGGGTCTTCGCCTGACGAGCAAACACTTTGACCACTAAGCTACCCCACCACCCCTACTTATCGTTAGAAATTGTCCTAGTAATATTTGATTGCTGTTTAACACCACACTCAGCAATACTCCAGCTCTATGATAGCAGTCAGTAAACAATCAAATCTGGACGGGACATACCAGTGATTGATATTATTAGCAGCAATCCCCAGCGTCAGGGTACGATAACACACTATCAACAAAGTCACCAAGTCTGACCATTTAATTCATTTGGTCACCTCTTACGACCAGCATCGGTTGCTGGGGACGGTTCTTACCCAGAATATCCACAGGGATGTGCTATTGCTAAATGACAGTGCCCTAATTCTTTCTTGAATCTCTGCAGCATAATTAGAGATATTCCGATGACTGACAGTTAATGTGCCTACGACAGCTGCTTGCAAGTCTTCATTGTAAGACACAAGCGTCCACTATTCACTACAGTGAACAGCTCTGTTTGTTTCAGTATGTCAGTATCAATTTATGTCAAACTTATTGAATTTCAACTTAGGCATTTACATTTAACATTTGATCATTTCAAATATTTATAAAAACTGCCTCTTTGACATGAATATTTTAGATTTGGGAAATATTAAAGTTTACAAACAGGAATGATAGATGATGGATCAATTTGAACACACCAAGGACATCCAATGATCGATGATGAACTCCCAACTCGATTTAAAAATCACATTTTACATGAAACATCCACATCGTTTGCATATAATGTTGCTTGTTTAAACACATGTATCCACAGATCTAATACATTTTTCGCAGAGTTTACCCTAACCTACAAAAGCGGGGTCCAAAGGACCCCTTATTATTATTAATTTTAAGGGTCCTTGTAGGCAATATGAGGGTCCTGTAAAAACCGTGTTACCGTGTAGTGTACTGTAGGTTGAGATTATAACCTTAGAGCCTGGAATGAGTGAGTGAGTGAGCATGGTTTTACGCCCCTTTTTTTTATTGCAATATTCCAGCAATATCACGGCAGGGGAACACCAGAAATGGGACCCGGATCTTCGGCGTGACGAGTGAACACTTTAACCACTATACTACCCATCCTTAGAGCCTGGAATGAATCGCTGATGGATGAAATAACAGACACCATAACTGCTCTTGATGCACTGTAGGTACTATTATTGAGTGTTCTTCAGGATGCAGTATATTTTTTTTCTGCGTCCATTCTCTACATTTGTGCGTACTGGATGCTCATTTGTGCGTTGCATATATATATAACACTACTTTGTATAAAAAAAGCATTTGGCCAACTATCACTGCAGCAGTCCAAGTTAACGGATCAATTATTATGGATCATCTGTATCTCAGTGTACAGTAAGTGTGATAAGTGTGTATTGCACAGATTCAAAAGGATATCAATACTTAGCCTTATTTGTTTTTTTAGTTGGATTAAGAGTCCGAACATCAAAAACAAAAGTCTGAAATGTAAAAAAAAAAGGCTTTTTAAAAAAAAATATTTGGTCTACTCGTGCTTGCTGTAACAGCCGACTAATGGAATCGGGTGGTCAGGCTCGCTGATTTGGTTGATGCATGTCAGCGTATCCCAATAGCGTGGATTGATGCTCATGTCAATCACTGAATTGTCTGGTCCAGACTGATTATCGCAAGACCACCGTCATATAGCTGTCATATTGTTGACTGCAGCGTTAAACAACAAACATGATTTCACACAATGGCAATATATGACCTAACAGTTTCAAATGTATCCAAGCTTAGAAGACATTAGATAGGACGGACAGCAGCGCTTGAAAACAGGGAAGTGTTGAATCATCATTCAATTGTTTCCATGTACTGACTCATTGCAAACAAGGAAAATTATTTACCATACAACACCAATTGGACAACTGTAAAGTGTTAGCACAGTTGTTTAACCGAACAATTTGGATTGTTAACAAAGTTGAACAATCAATCACTCAGTATATAACTCCCCTCCCACTCTTAAACACTCCCTGCCCACATTCAATACTTTGATTAAAACACATGTTACACAAACACAAACAGCACAACACACATATATCCGCAACCATTCAACATAAGGAAATCGGACAGGACCTCAATTATACCACTCAAATAAGTTATGCACCACTCGATTCTTTCTTCTCACAATAGTTAATCTGTCATGGCATATGAAAGAATAGGGTGGTCTTCTTTCAAGTAGTAAATGACAGCCTCACTTTGAATATGGGTTCACACCGCTTTTAGCAATATTCCAGCAATATCACAGTGGGGGACACCAGAAATGGGCTTCACACATTGTACCCATGTCGGGATTCGAACCCGGGTCTTTGGTGCGAACGCTTTTACCACTACCGCCCTGCCTCACTATGAATATGGGTTTTACACCGCTTTTAGCAATATTCCAGCAATGTCATGTTGAGCTTCACACATGGTACCCAATCACATCTGAACCTGAAAATCCAGTGATTGAGATCATGAGCATCGACCTACGCAATTGGGATACGATGACATGCATCAACAAAGTCAGCAAGTCTGACCACTCGATCCTGTTAGTTGCCTCTTACAACAAGCATAGTCACATTTTACAGCAAGCACGGGTTGCTAAAGACCAATTCTCTACCCGGATCTTCACAGGACCCCATGTGGGAAATCAAACGCGGATTGTTTTAAGTTGAGTGAACGCTTTAACCACTAGGCTACCCAACTGCCTGCTTATCTAGACCAATATCAAGAATCAGGTGATCCCTAACTTCTTTTGAGTAGTAAATATTGATGGACTTGAGAGGAAGAACTTGCAGCAAGAGGTCATACGATACAGAACATTATGCATTGTCAACCGTCATAACAAAGATATTTGATACTTTTTAAGGAAATTAGACCCAAGTCAAGAAGACATAATACTTTCATATCCACGTCGACGTGACATGATTTTTTTTAACGTTAATAAAACCACCACACGAGATGGAGTGAGTGAGTGAGTGAGTGAGTGAGTGAGTGAGTGAGTGAGTGCTTTGTGCCACTTTAGCAATAATATTCCAGCAATATCACAACAGGGGACACCAGAAATGGACTTCACACATTGTTCCCATGTGGGATTCGATACCCACGTTAGTCTGTCTTACAGACCCTGATACAAATACATATCAAATACAGCCCATGCAAGTCTATAATGTTTGGCAAGTCTAGATTACTGCAGTATCTGTAAATGAAGAGAGTCACTGGGCTCCCTTTTATTATATTTTTATTAAGATAACTGAACAACTGTTTTTTTCTGTAGGATATGTTCATTTCAGAATCTAGATGTTAGTCTATACCCACATCTTTGGCGTGACAAGCGAACGCTTTAACCGCTAGGCCACTCCACCGGCCCTACACACGAGATGGGAATAAGACATGAACATGAAGCACAAATATCCCTTTCACAGATCGTGACTTTATTTTTCACATAATTAAATATAACCTAATTTCACACATGAACACAGTGATGGCATACTTCCAAAACAGAAACTGATCATATGATAAACTTCCATAATTGTTTTTCATTATTCAGCTTATATTGGATCATGAATATTTGGGGGAATATTTCTTGTAGTAAAGACTGAGCACCCTCTTACCTAAAAGTATCCCCAAAAATATTCACATGATCCCTAACTTTCTTTGTTTGGCATAGATTGCTCCTTGTGAGCATTAAATATTTCTGTGGGAGGACTTTCAATGAAGACTAACTATTTAATTATGTTTAAACTTTTGATTAATTCCTTATGATATTAACGCACTACAAAATAGTATATAGGGATAGACACAATTTCTCATATCCCACTTATTTACGACTCATTCAGGACTGGAGAGTTTTATAAAATAATTTGATTTATGGAGAAATCAACTTGTCCTTCTTAAATATGAATGTGTATACACAAATTTTACCTTAATAAGTAATTACGTTTTTCAAATGGTGTTTAAATAAGTAATTACATTTTTCAAACCATGTATACAGTTGTTACAGAAACACTGACATGAAATTGTTGCCATAAATAATAACTTACATAAACTATTACCCGGTATGATGATATAAAATTTAAATTTACTAAACAGACTTGTTATTGTCAATAATGACAACTGTCGAATACGGAAAGCAACTGTTTTTGTTATATCTCAAACATCCACAAAGTAATCTATGTATAAATGTGTCACTGCTCACCAGTAGCGTGAAATATATTGATTTCTTTTGGGACTTTCTTGCATATTTGCTTAAAGTTACTTCTCCGATATTTATCTATATTTAGTTAGCGATTATCAATCTCAATAATCTATATCAATAGCCAGCCTAAGAGTCAGCAGACTTGAAAGTTGTATCACTAATTGCACAGGACTGTCACTGTCCATACAAGAAGTAAACTTACAATCATCTACACAGTTCATCTAATTTCAAGATCAAGGTGCATTTATCTCAAGGATCACCTTTGTTTGTGATAATGTTTGTCCACAAAATTTAACGTTGATGCAAGTGCAAATATGATTGTCAGCCCGTGTTGACAAACATGCAGTTCCTACAACTGGACTTGTACAATCAGACGAACACTTCCCTCCATGCCGAATCACAATATCAGCGCCCTTACGTCTCCACTAATATAAACACACAAAGCATATATAATCATTTTTCCTTCAAATATTTATTTTAAGAATACCAAAAGTGCAATACCTGGAAATCAGACATCTTGTCCAAATGAAAGTATTCTTGCCACCAAAGCAAAATGCACACAAAGTCTGAAAGGTTAAAATCGGATATGTCACATATTCATGCAAATATGGACAAAAGAAATTAAAACCCTCCCAAGCACCAAACTGATTCCTGAGATTCCACCATCAAGTAACCAGCGAAGATCTCATAAATTACAAATACCAGTAATAACCAACTCAATCAATCCTGAACATATCAACTACACCTTCACCTTCTGAGAGGAAACTGAAAGATAATTCATTTGTGGAGTAGCTGTGCTAGCTCGGCAAGTACAGCTAGCAATGGATGATGCCCAAGTCATAAGATTGAGGTCAGGCACAGTTTATAATACTGCTATCAGCCAACACTGAGCTTGTGGCAGAAAAATCGAGACAGACGAATGTTTGTTGGCTACAGGACAAGCGGTGTTAGACAGAGTTCATCTACTGCTGCCTGAGTCATAATGGCCTGGGTGAATCTCTCCACTCTGCAACATGTACTCTCGCAGCCTTACAGCTACATTCACCTGATACATACCTCCCTACCTCCCGAGCAGACATCGTGTTGATCATCACCGAGTAGGATTAGTGCATGACTTATAAACAGGATTGTCCCAGAACCTTGTTTGAGATTGTGTGAGGTACTTATACATTGTTTTACTGTCAAATTAAATAGGACTATATATGCTTTACTATCAAACTAAATAGGGGATAATATACATTGATGATAATATGGTAAATACACTGTTCATATTGTTTTTTTCTCTCATTTCAAACAGATTTGGTTTGGGGGGTTTTAAGGCCGCACTCAGCAATATTCCAGCTATATGATGGCAGTCTGTAAATAATCGAGTCTGGACCAGACAATCCAGTGATTAATATCATGAGAATCGATCCATGCAATTGGGATCGATGACATGCATCAACCAAGTCAGCGAGCCTGACCACCCGATCCTGTTAGTCGCCTCTTACCATAAGCATAGTCGCCTTTTACGGCAAGCATGGGTTGCTGAAGACCTATTCTACCCCGGAATCTTCACGGGGGTATTAAACAGAACAAAGGACTATATGTTTTATTGTCAAACTATAAAAAAGTAAATCGGGGGAGGAGGGGAAGGGGGTATACAATTGGAAATGAGCCATTTCTCAGTAGGAATTATCTTTGCGCAACACCATAGGCTTATCGATGGAAATTATCATATTTGTTTAACTGGGACTTTAAATATGTCACTATATCGCTAAATGGTGGAAAAAGAGGTATTTCCAACAATTAGAATCAAGAACTTTTATCGCACAGAACACCCTCCTAGGGCAGAGTACAAACTATCTACTTATAGGAATAAATATACCTATAGACATGAGAGGCAGATATACATGATGCACATCATATATACAGGTATTACATATTAATTTCATTTACAGTATATAAACATTTATGTGTATCATGAGGTGACTGGCAGCGTACACTTAGTGTTGAAACTGTATTGATAGACTAGAATAGAATATGCATGCACACTTTCAAATTTGTCCTTATTCATTTTTACTAACATGAAAAACACATCCAGCCAATAAGGTTGGACTAGACAACTGACATGAGAGAACAACAAAATTTAACTAAACGCATCTGTTAATATATTTCAAAATAAAATCAGATCTATAAATGGTATACAGCCTACAACTTGAGCCACCAGTCCAAAGTCAGACTCTAGTAAAATTAAGATCAGTCTAGTAAGCTTAGCTAACAACAGACAACATGATGACACCAAACTGTAAAATAAAGTATGCAAAAAAGTAGATTCAAAAGTGTTTGGCACAGTGTGAGTATAAGTCTCTACCATCTCATCACACCTACTGAAGATAAATTCTTGACATAAATATTTACCTGTTTACTGTAAAGATAGTCAATATCCTGTACTGACACAGGCTCTACATGCACTGAACCACTAAATTAACATACATGTATGAGAAAACTAAAAATATTCAGATAATCACAAGTATTTTTATTTGGACCCTTGATAATGATCATTGTCTGACGTTAGTACTATCTCTTTATATATCACATAAGGAAATCCTTTAGAACTAATCCTCATAGGGTTTAGGAAGTCTTTGGTTAGAGTCCCTATTTTTAAGATTGATGCGACTTGTGCCAAAAAACAAAGCTGCAACTACCTCCAATACAATAACATGTGAAGAAATTACATGAATAATTAATACTTGAGAGAAACTCGCTCAAACCTAATGAATTATCAACACTTCACTAAAAGCAATCATTGTCTGTGTTACATCTTGCAGATACTGAAACCAAAACATTTTAAAATATTGAAGTTAAACAACAATTATTAACTATCAACCATCATCTATTTGTTTACACTGTATACAGTAAACTAATGAACTCAAAGGGACCACTAATTATAGTTTGTTATAACCGTAGTTCATTATAAGAATTGATACCGCATATATGCACAGCAAATGTCAGGTCAAAACAATAAGTTTGTTATATCCGTCAGTTCCTTATAAGCGTATTTGTCATAAACATATTTTACTGTATTCAAAATTAATTATTACTAATCAAAATATTCCTCATAAATAAACAGCTTTCAATCAAAGACAAAAAACAATAGTGAGCATTTCACTATCTGACTGCAACTGTATCATAATTCAATTAAAGTAATAAAGTGTTTAGGGTTAGGGATTGTTAAGAACAAACATTTGCAGAAATCATTTCTCTTTTAAAATTCAACATAGCACAGCTTCGACATCTACTGCATCTCAATGATACAACTCCCATGATGAGAATTTTAAGAGTCCCTGGGTACAAATTCCAGTGCCTTCATTGCAGAGGGAGTGAGCTGATGCCTTACTGTAGCCTCAGCATCACATTATTTTAAGTATGCTCAGCCAAGATTATTTTAAGCAGTGGCCCCTGGACAGGCACATTGATTCAATAAGACTGATACATCTGACTAACTGGCAGTTAAGTGCCGCAGTGCTGGAAAGACCTGCAAACAGATGCACCACATTTGCCACTGGTGCTCCAAGAATGCTTCTCCCAGTGCCTATTCCACGATTATTTCAGAGCAAATTCAAAATCTTTTTTTTCGTGATAGAAATGTACAGCAACATGATAATCATCTCGGCGTTGTGAGGGTCTGGCACACAGAAAGACATGGTCTAGTTTAACTGGCGAGAAATGAGTTTTACCCAAACACTCCACCCTCTCTCTTCTCTTACTCAGCCATTCTATGTTGCATCACCTGATAGCCGGAACACACCCAGGCACTGTCCTGCAGACACCTTGTACTGCCAACACTGTCTGAGTTTAAAACATGATGCATAGCCTCACACACAGGGATTGTCCCTTGCCCCATCAATGAGTCAATGAGTAAGGTTTTACCCTGCTTTTAGTAATATTCAAGACCCGTGAAGATCTGGGGTAGAATAGGTCTTCCGCAACCCATGCTTGCCGTAAAAGGCGACTATGCTTGTCGTAAAAGGCTACTAACGGGATCAGGTGGTCAGACTCGCTGACTTGGTTGATGCATGTCATTGATTCCAATTGCGTGGATCGATGTTCATGATGTCAATCACTGGATTGTCTGGTCCAGACTCGATTATTTACAGACCACCGTCATATAGCTGGAATATTGCTGAGTGTGGCGTTAAACAAAAAACCAACCAACCAACTAGTAATATTCAAGCAGTACGGAGACACCAGAAACTGGCTTGACACATTGTATTACAGCAAACTGTTTAGAACGAACACGCATATAACAAACTGTCAGATATAACAAACTGTTTTCTTGTCCAGTCCATTTGCTCATAATGAACTGTGGTTATAACAAACTAAAATTGGTGGTCTTTTTGAGTTCGTTATAACCGTATTTTACTGCATGTGGGGAATCAAACTCAGACCTTTGGTGTAAAGAGCCAATGCAAGGTTATACATTCTGTACAACTGGTTTCATATCCACATAGACTCCATCCAACATTTCGACCCGTGAAGATCCGGGGTAGAATAGGTCTTCATCAACCCATGCTTGCTGTAAAAGGCATCCAACATTTCATGACTGGTCTTGATAATTATTACCATGAATGTGAGAGTACGGTTTTATGCCGCTTTCAGCATTGTTCAGGCAATATGGCAAAAGGGCTCAACACATTGTACCGATGCCGTGAATCAAACCCGGTTTTCATTGTAATGAGCTAATGCTTTAACCACTTGGCTACCCAACCGCCATGCTCCATCAACCATTTCACGGCTGGTCATAATAATTATGAATGACAGTTTACACCACTTTAAGCAATATTCCAACAATATCACAGCAAGGAATACCAGAAAATTGCTTTACACATTGTAGCAATATCACATCCAGGCCTTCAATAAGACGCATGAATACTTTAACCATTAGACTACCTCACCCCTAGATAGTTTTGATACATAAAAGCCATAAAAGCCTTTCCATAATCATATTCTGCTAAAACAGGGTCTATTGTACAATTCTGACTATGTCCTAAGCATGTGTGTATGAATCTCTATCAAATAGTGATGATACCAAGTGTTCACGAATAGGTGAGCCTGTCCTACCCCACCAGTGACACACATCACAAACACAAGCCGATTTCATAGTGCTACCCTACTGAGATACCATGCCGCAGTTTAACATGAATACCCCACTCAGACACAGTATTTGACCCTGACCCTACCAGCCCTTGTTTCAGACCTTTAATGCTGAGCATCAGGCAGGGTAACAACAAGTACCACAACAAGTACCATCTTTGAACGTCTTTTGGTATGACGCGGCCGGGTTTCAAACCCCAGACCTTCCGCTCTCCGGATGGACGCTCTACCAGTAGGTCCCTGAGGCGGTCATGGAATAAAAGTCAATGGATCCTTGTCACAACCATAATGTTTAAAATGAAAGTTTCAGGGTTACCTACACTCAAATATCTATGGCAGTGACTCTCTCAAGGACAACAGGGGACTATGTAACTTCTGACACTGATAAATATATCCATAAAAAGCAAACCTCAGCAATATGAAATAATTTTACTGCAAATATTGAATTTCACAAACAATAAAGACACATGACTCAATCAAAACATCAAAGGAAGGAAACTGTCATTGATTGACTTACTTTGAGAAGTTATTGAGCATATCAAACATATATCTCTATGGCGACATGAAATAAGACAATCATACAACTAACACAAAAAGGTGAGCATAAAAATCATACCATGCACAGAGTTTAAACATCCAAAACCAACCTATACATACACATTACAATTGTACCTGCATTGCTGTTACCGAAACCTCTTATAAAAAATGAAACAGTGCATCAAGGAAGTCGACAAGAGAAATGAAAATGCATTTTTTAATTTTTCCAAGTGCAGGGATGATGAGTAAGTTTGAACAAGCGCCAAACCGAGACGGCCATGTGCGTACCTTGAACACAAGACAGAAACTCCTGAGGGCCATAATCACATTTTCAGATCTGTACTTAGCATGAAGTTCAACACAACTCTGCAGTCAATCTGAAGGCAAAGTCGAGGTGCACTACATGAAATCATGTCGGACAAGGAAAGGGATCAGCGATGGCCACCAGCTAAGCCTATTTCTCCTACCAAGGGCACAAATCTGCAAATGTTTCTTCAACATATACTTGACATCCTGGAGCGTGCTTTCTCTTGTGTCAGACATGTACTGAGGTTTTCATACAACTCAACTTTCAAACAAATCTTGCATCTAAAAATATTACACACAGTAAGTAATACTGGTATTGCTGAAAGTACAAACTTTATTTCCCCAAGAGAAACCCATTCAAGTCTCAGTCCATGAATTGCCGCTCACTCATTAAATTAAGACTAAAATGTCTTTTTTATTCAATTAACATACACGTAATATCATCTAAAACCCCTTAATTATGCAGGGTTCAATAAAGAATTTCCAAAATTAAAAACCACAGAAATTTTCATGAGCAAATCCTTGGTAGCGAGCTGCATCTGTTAACATAAATCACAGATGACCCTGTAACTTGTGAAATTAATGTTCCACGCTTTCTCTTAACTAATATTTATGTAATCGTCATCTACTTTTAGTTTTCCTTATTTTAAAATCATAATTCTAAATTTAAGTGTTTCATTTCATTTTTACGTAGAAAGAGCACACTTTGATGTTTATCTGGGCACAAAATGATGAATGAACATTATTTTAGAACTTGTTGCTAAGAATTTGATGGAGAGATATCATTTGTTTGTCCTTCCACTTCGAATCCAATTCAAGTTAAGGGCATGCCAGAATCCCATTTAAGCTGTGTATTTGCATAAAACTGGCTGATGAAATGGCTTCTTTTTTTAAAAACAGTGAAAATTATCCAGGGGTTTGGGGGTCTATATGACTTATGTGTATATTCTCAAGGCATGTATCACAAAAGTGACCTTTAACATAACAAAATCCTCAGAATTCCACAGGAAATGCTTATCCCTGGTAAAATATTCAAAATATATCATCCTTACCCAATTAACTTTGAGTTGCTTGCATACAATACGCATGAAAAACGTAACCAACTCAATGGTTTAGAACACTGTGCATAAGCACTCTACATAGCCTTCAGTGTGCATGCTTATACAGATATGCAGGCATCCCATCTACATGAATTCTGCTGAAGTGAATAATGCACAAATTGTCATCTAAACATGGTGAAACAGCATTTAAAACAAAACTATTTTCAAAATTGGTTGTGTGTTTATAAACGCCCACTAGACTCAAGTTCACTCAACCCAAGGGAATAAAACACATTGAATACAAACAGAGAAATAAAAATACTTAATGGTTCAGAAAATTCTGGAACCCTGCATGTTGACTAATATGTAGTCTCCGAATTGAACATATCTTACAGATAAAAAAGGTTTTCAATTATCTCAATGAAAATATAATAAAATTAAAAGGAGCCTAGAGATTTCATTTTCAGATGATATTGCAGTAATCTAGACTCGCCAAATATTATAGACTTGCATGGGCTGTACTGGATATATTTGTATCAGGGTCTCTATGAAAAACTACCCTTTACGCATCAATGCTGTGGTTTTATATTCACAACAATTCCTAAACTTTATTACTATATCTTGACATATCAAACTCATATACTTCCCAAATTGACCCGTGAAGGTCTTGGGTAGAATAGGTCTTCAGCAACCAATTCTTGTCGTAAAAGGCGACTAACAGGATAGGGTGGTCAGACTCGCTGACTTGGCTGAAGCATGTCATCGATCCCAATTGCTTGGATCGATGCTCATGATATCAATCACTGTATTGTCTGGTCCAGACTTGATTATTTACAGACCGCCGTCACCGTTCTCAGCTGGAATATTGCAGAGTGCGGCGTAAAACACCAAACCACCCAACCAACTTCCCAGAATTACATCACTGATACCAAATATTGCCTTGTTTACAGAAGATGTGACCTGGATGGGTGAGGTGACGATCCCACTACATCACGGCTGTATTTGCTGTGATTATAGTTCCATACAAAAGGCTGCTGCAGCTTTCACTGTATGACACTCTAACTATGGCTGCCACTAGGAAACTATATACATCAGTGAATCATCACCACTTTATACCACCACATATAGCACAGGTCCACAAATAACCACCCAATATGACATCTAGTTCATGCAGTGACGTTTGTTTTAAGCCTGCTCTTGTCGAGCTGTGTCATGAGCCACCTGTAGTAGAGGTATCTGTTTCGTAAGACTAGGGTTTTACGGGACGCAAATATGTGACCAGTAAGCACAAATGTATAGAATGGACCAAGAAAAAAAACAATGTTTCATCCCGAGGGATGCGCAATAATATAACAAATATTAAGATCCTGTAATTATCAAACCTATAGTACACCCAACTACACCAATTCATTACTTTACAGGACCCTTACATTTCCTGTAGGAGCCCTTGAAATTAATTATTTGGGGTCATCTGGATCCCTAGTTTTGTAAGTCAGGATAAAACACAGTAAGACACAACATTTGAAAACAAACATTATCTTCTCAATCATAATAGATCAAACCAATTGTTGGTTGTTGTTTTTATGATTAACTTCATTTTGAAAAATTTGAAAAGTAACTAATTTTTCAGTTGTTGATCTGAATGATAGCTGTCAATAGTTGAGAGATAAACAGGTTCTTCCAAAATGGTATCCTACAATCTAAGGTTATTGAACTAAAACTTTCTTCTAAAAATCCACTACAGTAAGCATGGGTTGCTGCAGTCTATTCTACCTGAGATCTTCACGGGTCTGTTCCAGCATGAACAGAGTGAACATGGTGCTGACACACTAGAATCTGGAATTGAACCCACATTCGTAGTTTTCAATCCAACCCGGGTTTTCAGTACCAACGAGTAAACTCCCACCTAACTAATTTTGACAGAAAGTCTGACGGAATAAACTTCTACAACATTAAAAATTCTGCTCCATGTCCCATTTGTACTTAGCTGTAGTCAAGTGATATTAACCTTTTAATTGCATGCATTGGCTTCTACCTGGTTTAACTCTGCTTCGAACAATATTCCAGTAATATCACGGAGTGTCAGTTTCATGTGAGAGGAATGCCTGAAGTGATGCAGGTTTTAGAAGTATACTACTTCGGTGAAACCCATGAGCACATGGATGGTGCTGACAAACCTAGAAACAGAATCTGGGGTTCAAACCCATGATCATTGGAACACAACTTTGCACAATGAAATGTGTAGCCTTAGTGTTTGAAATTTAATAAATGTGCTATGCTGCCACCAGGACCCACAGACTTTAGAAGTTGCAGGCCCTGACTAAGCTCTTCAGGCCCTTTTAAAAAAGCAGCTTATTGTGACAAATAAATAACATGTATACAACTCAAAAGAAGTTAAGGATCACCCGATTGGTAATGTTAATCTGTCATGGCATGCAAGATTAACTATTATAATGTGAAAGAATCAGGTGATCCTTAACTTCTTTTGAGTAGTATATATTTACTGCAGGACATAAGGTCCCATACAATTTTAAGCCCCGACAGGAGATCTAGCTGACACGGACAACAGAACAGGCAGGTGTTTATTTCAAACACTGACTGGGCTCCTGTGTCCCTTTCCTGTATGTGAAAAGTGAGGGAGCACCGACCTTTGACATGTTGTGACCTAACCTGACTTCCTATACACCAAGGGTTAATTCATCCTAAGTAAACAATATTACTTACAAAGATCAGCAGATAAAGGGTCAAATCATACACAATTGATTCATATGAACCGATTAACACTTGCTCCAGAAAGCTTTCATATCCTAAACAGGGAAAAACTTCCTCTGATTTCAATGACAGATTGAGGGCTGCATGCTGCATTGAGCAAACAAACAAACAAACAAACAAACATGTAGAGGGTTATCATCAATACTCAAACATATGGGTCTGCGACTTTAGACAGTCTGAAGCCAGGATCTGGTATAACTTTAATGCAGTCTTGTAAGATAAGCTAATATCACAGCGGGGGACACCAGAAATGGGCTCCACACACTGTGCCCATGTGGGGAATCGAACCCAGGGTCTTCAGTGTGATGAACACCTTAACCACTAGGCCACCCCAATAAGCTAAGAGTGCTCACACATTGACATTAAAATCTACTGCAACAATTGCAATACCTATTTGGCCTGAGAGTTTCAGACATTTGTGGTCGACTAACATGGAGAATGAATATCGATCCGATTTATCCAGGATACAAAAACATTGCCAAAGGGGACAGAAAGTTTGATTAATGTGTAGTTAGTTTAGCCACTCCCAGTCTATCCTAAGAATAAAACAGAACATTTAACTGTTGAAAGTCAGAATTTGTCATATCCTATCTTGTTCAATATCATAGCAACATCCCAGCCCACCCGTTTCATAACTCATCTATACTCAAGTTTCGGTGTCAAGTCAAACGTTGCATGTCAACAAATGTCACATGACCTTCAATGCGCAGTGTCACATGACTTCCCTCGATCAGGTGTACAGAAGCATGCGGATTGACGAAAGATAGCTGTTGGTTATTTGACAATAAAATGTGTATAATCTTTAAAAGATAACTCATACTTCCAAAACCCTTCAAATCATACTTCCAAGAGGAACACCTTGATTTAGATTGTATACTTTGATAACACATTTCAAGATCTTGAATGTACTCTTCACAAACAATGCTCCCACTAACCAAACACAATTAAGCCGAAAACACAGTGCATAGTTAACTAAAATATGCAAAACAATCAATATTTAACAACACACTGTGTCTAGCCCCTTCCCCTTCACCTGAATTAGAAAAACAAGTATGGAGCCAGGGAATTTTCCAAGTCTTACTCAGACCAATCTCTGGTACAGCCTCCTGTGGCTGGATGGTTCGAATATTTTTAACATCCCTAATTTTTTATTAGCACTAATAGAGAAGAGGAAACAGTGATCATGACACTACAAGGGCTGACTTACAGCAGTGAAATTGGATTTAACCTCCCATGATAAACCTACTTTTTTATTCTAAAAGGAGACCTGAGCAAATTGGCAGTTGCGAATGGTGAGGTCACGACCCCGAGTTTAAACAAAACAGCTCAAGGCGGGTGTCCCTCGCTCAGTGATAACAATTGTCCCTTGCAAGGCATTCTAAACCACATCTGCAACAGCGACAGTAGGTACTTATCCTCTTTCTGGGAGTTTAGCCTTTCTTCTGGGACTGTCCTATTTCTAACTGGACATCTGTCCCGTCCCTGGTCCCTGCCTAACAATAGGACAACTGTACGCATGAAAAAACACTGGTGTTGTCTTGAACTTTGTACTTGTATTTTCTGAACGTTAACAGTTTGGGTGATCTTCAATTCCCTTTCATTCCAAAAACATCATGAATTGAACAAAATACTACTTCACTCTATCCACTATCTATTTTATTCATTTACAACTCTTACAACTCTGTTTAGAATCTTGTTTTTTTAACATCTGTAAAAATATTCTAAAATGGTTCCCTAACAAATGTTATGTCTTACGTGACTACACCAATATGTACCCCTCAATGTTTGGTAGGGATAATCAGGAATGTCATTCTATTGAAATATCATTGGCATACAAGAATAATTGTTATGCGACTAGACCAATATATACCACTCAATTTTTGGTAGGGATAATCAGATATGTCATTCTATTGAAATATCGTTGGCATACAAGAATAATTTTTGTATCTCATGGAAAAATTAAATAATTTCCCAATTAAAAGTGAAGCATTATAGATGAAATATTCATTTAAAAAAAAAAATCACTTAAAAAAAACAATACCGGTAGTTGTCAATATGTACTGCAGTAACATTGTGCAACAAGCTTTAGCAACTATGAACATTCAATAACTAACCCCATTAACACGCATTTCAATCATGAATGATATTCCCAATATTATCAAACATGACAGTAAAGGGAAGTGTTACAAGAATTAACAAAATTTCACTGACATCCATATTCCTTTTATTTAAAGTCAATTAGTTTATGCTATGAATGTAATTAAAATTTCATCAACTCGTTTCAAGGGAGCCTGCCACTGATCAATAACAGGTCTTTAAATCAATTGAACACACTGGCTTGTTAGCTTGTGGGAACAATGAGATTGGATGCACAGCATTTCTCACACACAAGGCAACATTCATAACTTAGTTCTTTCAAAAAATAATTTAAGAATGACACTGGCAGTTTAGTATCTTAATTAAAATATTTATTTTGTGAATTAAAATTACTTGATCATTACTGAAAAATCATTACAGAAAAAACAGTATGGTAGTCTGTGACATAGCTACTAGTCAGAAGCTAGTGTCTAGTCGAAGTCTGTTTGGTCTAGTAAGCTGAGCTAATGAAAGTCCATATAACAACACTAAAATCTACTGAAAATGATGTAAAGAGTAATGGTGGGGCTAGCAAATGCAAAAATTTGTCACAGACTGTTGATAAGTTAGATCAACCCGCTAGTCCACGGTGGTCCATGCATTAATTAAGCTGGCAATGGGAAATACTTTTTGTGTCGATATTTTCTAACACTACCTCCTTATTCAGGCGAGGTTGTGCGAAATGAGGTTTTAATGTTGCATCCAAGATTTTGGCACATATATAGTTACATGCATATGTGTCTGTCTATCTGTGTTTGTCTTGCATGTACTAATCTGGACTAATGCCGATTTTAAGTGCTAGCCCACAGAAATACCATACCACAGTTTACATGAATCCCCATGAAAACTGACTCCAAGCAGACCAGGCCTTGTTTAATACCGAGTGCCAGACAGGGTAACAACAAGTACCATCTTTTAACATCTTTTGGTATGACACGTCCAGGGATCGATCCCCAAACCTCTCTGGGCGGACGCTCTACCACTAGACCACGGAGCCGATCACATCCTTATTCAGAATGATGGGAGTAATGATTGTCCACCATTTTCCTAAAATATCTGAATATTGTATCTAAAATGTCTCAAACTATAGAAACTTTATATCAGATTTCATATTGATAAGTATTTATTCCAGCTATTCAAACAGAAACGTAATATACACTAATATATATAACCCATCATTCCTTATTGAACATTCACATTTCACCTGTATACTGCTCATATTACTATACTTAATTTTTCATGGCAAGATATTAAGCAATGACTTTCATCTGATAAAAAATATGACAGCAAATTAACTAGTATTATGAAAGAAATGGGTAGTCCTTAACGTCTTTTGAGTAGTATAAATTTCGGAAAGTCATCACTTAATGTCCTGTACCTACATCCCATATTTATGCTACACTAAGATGACTATACACAACATCACATTCATGTCAGGATGTGACCAAGATAATTAAATGATACTCATTTGAAATCTGTGTCACAAGTTACAGACATAAATATGTGCATGTTGTCCGCTTATTACACTCTGCACTGAACAGGTCCAACAATATGATTCACCCGTATAGAAACTACCATTCCCATATCCTGAAGCATTAGTACAATACTCATGGCAATTAGCATCATTTCCACAAAGTAAGCCTCAATTTTTATGGATTTTGCTACATATGTTATCATTATGAGAACTAGCGAACTAAAAATGTTAGTTTCTATCACCGTATCAAGGGTATTCATCATATAAAACATCAGGCAATTTCGCACTTAACACTAAATATACTACTCAACTTTTCATAGGGATAATCAGATATGTCCTTTCTAAATATTACAATTACACTTGCAGTGTTAAAAACTGGCACTAGTCCTATAGTCCTTGCCAAACTGCCCAACAGCTAAGGTATCATAAGGACCAGTAGAAATTTGCCATTTTTACAGGTTTTGATACATGTTATCATTATAAGGACTAGTGGAGTAAAACTGTTAGTTTCTATCGCTGCACTTGACATAGAATCAGTTTTGTGTGTCATGGAAACATAAAGATATCCTTATCAAAGTGGAGCAATATATATTAGTTCCTGTACACTGCAATATTAACAAATAGCCTATGAAATGTTTTATTAACTCAAAATATTTCTCTTCTCACAAAACCTTGTTAATAATTCTGATGCTGAATAATATATCTAGCTCCACTTCTATTTCTGTTATCTTTAACATTTAACATTGTGATTATGACAAGGTCGCTCTAATTGTAATGTTTAATTTCGAACATTGTGCACTGAGTAATTGAGTACGTGAAAAGTGTTAGTAGGGCTGTCACTGATTAACAAAATATCAACTTATTGATAACCTGTGCGTTCTGATGAGAATATTGATACAAGCACAATTATCTTCTTGAAAAAATGTGTAGCTTTCACTAGCTTTCAAAATGAATTCAGTATTTTGTAAATAATGGTAATGAATGAATTTTTAAAGACATTTAAGAAAATTATTATAAGAAATAACTATTATTATTGCTATCATTGTTATTATTAACATAGAACAATGCAACCACACAGGGTGTATCTTGATGCAGTGCCTGAATACTGATGTAATTGTTTAAAAGCATTATATATAGCATTCAGTGACTTTAGCTGCTAGTCTAAAGCTAGAGTCAAGTAAAATTCTATTTGGTCAAGTCAGGTCAGCAAACAACAGTCGATATGATTACACTTAATTGTACATCATGACGCAAAGAGCCAATTCGGACTACCAGACTCAAATGTTTTTGGCACAGAGTATAAGTCTCTTCGGGGCACAGACTGATATAGTGGTTAATCGCTGTTTTGAACAATATTCAGTCATACCACAGCGGGTCAGCTTTAATGTGGGAGGAGTGAGTATGGTTTTACGCTGCTTTTAGCAATATTCCAGCAATATCACAGCGGGAGACACCGGAAATGGGCTTCACACATTGAACCCATGTCAGGAATCAAACACGGGTCGTCGGCGTGACGAGCGAACGCTTTAACCACAAGGCTACCCGACCTCCCCTAATGTGGGAGGAAAGTCTGAGGTTATCCAAGTTTTAGATATATGCCAATTTCACAAAACCCACAAACATGAGTGTGGCCGACATACAAAGGATCTTAATGAGGATATTTGGGGTCATAAAATAGGCCCTGAACAAGAACTGCCACTGTTTTTGACATATTAAATGTCCATGATGCATAAAGATGCTTTATTGTGATACAAGGTGACATGAATTATATATTTAAAGGAGATACCTCGATATTTACATAAGATACTTTAATTGTATTTTCAAACACAGTGGTGCTCATAGGAGCTGGCTGCTAAAAATGTCTACCAAAATAGTTGAATATTCTTGACAAGCTTCGAAATTGTCTGATGCTTCCATTAGAAGAAGCAACTACACAAAGCTTTTATGCAACAATTTGTTATAGGGTCGTAATCAATACCTATCATGACACAAGCATCCCCACATTCTATAGACAATCAATAACATTGGAGATCACATGTTTACATAAGTTATTTTGCCAAGGTAAAATACAAAATTAGGACTGCTCATAACCAATTAAACAATCATTTGCATTGCAAAAATCTTTAATATATCCATATAAAGTAATGTATACAGCTAAATATTTCAAGGAGCTAGCAAGGAAAGGTTGTTGTATGTCATTGTCACAATACTACATCAATACTACAGCTGCATTACAGCGATATCACATTCGCTGATGAAGAATCTGTCTTCATAAAGTCTCAACAAGCCTCTTTTCTAATGGACCCATAAAGATCTGGGTAGAATAGGTCTTCAGCAACCCATGCTTGCTGTAAAAGGCGACAATGTTTGTCGTGAGAGGCGACTAACGGGATCGGGTGGTCAGGCTTGCTGACTTAGTTCATGCATGTCATCGTATCCCAATTGCGTGGATCGATGCTCATGATGTCAATCACTGGATTGTCTGGTCCAGACTTGATTATTTACAGACCGCTGTCATATAGCTGGAATATTGCCGAGTGCGACGTTAAACAACAAACAAACTTTTCTAATGAGTGAGTGAGGGTATTTTTACTGTTAGGTTTATTATAGCCTCGTCATGAAAGGGGTCATCAAGAAAGGTTTCTTCCTCATAACCCATTGGAGAATCAAACCCAGGTCTGAAATGTGATAACCAATGCTTTAACCACGATGCTACACAACTCCCCATCTTTCTTCTAGAAAAGACCTTTTGATAATCACTACTGACAGATTCATACTATTTTAAAGAAGCATGACAGATACCACAGTAATATGAAAGAATCAGCTGTTCTTTTAACTTCTTTTGAGTAATATAGACTATCATTCCTCAAAAGTAACTTATTTATCCAAAACAACACAAGAGGAAGTTGGAGGAATATATTCATGAAAATTGTCATGGCATATCAAGCCCAATATTAACTCATGGCATTACATACAGTTTGATAGGTTAGCAAGGACATAACATTAAAAGGGTGCAAAATGACACTTCCCAAACAGAACTTGTTGAATATAGCTACAGACTCTCAATCTGCAGTGTAGTTTTCAATCACTTCATTTCATGGTTTGAAAATAAATGATCCTGAAAGACCTTATACTCTAGTTTATATATTTTTTTATATTTATTCATGTACTATCTGCCATTTGCCTAATAAAAGATTAACAGTCAGTGATGGTATGACAAGAAGCAGATAAATAATTAAGAGAAAACATACTTTTACAGTGTATGAAGTAATGCTTACATCCATTTCATTACTAAAACATATTTTATTGTCTATCATATATATAAATATACATATGTACACACACTGTTATTTATAATAAGTATCCTAAGAGCCATTTGGCTGATTACACAGCAACATAACCCAGGGTGACAAATAATTATCAGCAATAAAAGAAAACAACATTTCATTCTTTATATATATATAGAGAGAGAGAGATATATATTTATGCCTTGATTTGGTTAAATCATTTTCTTAATAGATGGTGTACTTTATTTGAATCAGTTGAACACCATCATCCAAGTCATGTTACATTGAATAATATAATACTTCACAATCAAATCAATCACCCCCTCTTCTAATTCACTCCCATTTAACCAACCGATGTGGGCTACATACTCTTACACATACTTTTATATGATAAAAACACTCTAACACAAATTAACAAATGTTGCTTTTAGACCTTATCAAATCCTGCGTTGACAATGCAGCAAAGTGTAAGAAATGACAGGAGATGAAATGGTATGCACAAAATACACGAAAAAAATATGACCGAAAACATGCAAATATATCCATACCGGCGAAATTGTGACTTACACAAACCACCATTATAACCCATCCAGCTCGGACACCCCCCAGTGAGGATAGCGAAAAAACCCACTAAATGTTTTAAAAACGTTTGAGAAATTTCAAAATACACAACACCAAACAACAGAATGAAAACATTACCACGTGGTATGATTGTTTACAACCGGCAAACGTACGAAATAAGAGAGAAAATGCGAGTAAAAGTCACTGTCAGCTAACTCAACGCGAAATGAATATGTCGAGTGAGATAAAATGGCTGTTGTCGAGAAGAAAATATAATGGTCAATAACTACGAACATTCACACAAGAAAGATGACAAGCGCCGATGGAAGTTTTCTTCAAAAATACGATGGAAATAGCCTTCAAATACCATAATATACACACCAAATGAAAGCTTGGAAACTAAGGAACCCTTCTATGACAATATTTCCAAAGTGCGAGTTAAATATGATACCGTTTTTTGCGTCCAAAAGCTGTCGAAGCGAATCTTGCAAATCCATAGGTTGAGGAACAAAGTAAATCGCGGAGGATAACGCTATTTATATGATTGAACAACGCATCAAAACACCGGGAACTGAACACTCACTGCCCCTAGAGGCTTCTGGAGACTATAGTGACATTCACACTGGCATATAAGAAGAAAATCTGAGAAAATAAGCCAAAAAACCTGATTAGAGATCCGCTTCTTCTTTTCCGAGGAAAATGGAGTAGATTGAGACAGGTTTTCAGGTTGAGCGCATGTGGCAGGCAGAGTTCGTGACGTCATCAGCCATAGCAAACAATGTTACTGTGAGACTAGAAGATATAGATGATCATTCGGACATTCTCAAAAATATCACTGTTGCTTCATTGGTATCTGACATCATTCCTGAACATTTGTTGTCATTAATGTAAGGATCTACTGTCAGGATTTTGAAATTATGGACAAGCGTTTGACATTTCTTTGTTCAGTGAATGTATTTCTTTCTGCAGTGATTGGGGGACATGATATGATTCTCACCTTATTGCTAGTTTATTTGACGATTATTTGATTTGCGGTTTTCACTGCTATTTCTACGATATTTCAGCTTTCTAGTGCCACCCTACACTTGCGGTGGCAAGCTAGGCCGGGCTAGCCATTCCGACAAAGACTACAGTGTATTTTCCACCGAGTAAGCGAGATCACACATACAAGTATCAGATACTAGGGACTCCACGGAAAATTAGGCCGCATGTCGTACAAGCTTGCAGTTCATAGTGCGGGGCTGGTCTAAGTTGAAATTGGAGGGGGGTCGGGTTGTTTATTGTTAATTCGTTTTTCCTTTGTTGAGAAAAGTGAAATCATTCGTGCGTTACATCCTTAACGGAAGCCTAAACCAAGCAAGTTTCGTTTACCCAGTGATATTAATAATTCACTTCTGTTAAGACTAAACTGATATTTGACGAGTTGTTACGACCTGTCCCCCTCGTTTGCATTAGCATAAATTGTCATAATCTAATCCGGCAATCTATATTACTACCGACAATACGTTCCACCTATACATCTTGGAGGCTTTCAACAAACATAATGTAACAAACTGAATTTAGTTTAAGTTAATGATAGTGTAGATATATAACAAATGTCAATTTTGAACTAAAACAACGATCTAGCATGAATGCGTTAACATTTATATATATTTTTTATTGTGTTAAAAATATCATGAGTTGTTTTCTAAACTATTTATATATATTTATATGTTTTCTTTTTATTGCACACGTTAATCGACGTCAAACAATCCTTTTATAAAAATCCTGTATGTATTGACGTCAAATAAATCGCAGAGCTCGATTTGCACAACCATTTCTTTGTATTTTATTTATATACTTAGTGTTTAGTTTATTTTAATGTTACATATAAATAACATTCATACGTCTGAACTAGCATGGTACAGAACACACGATCTATTTCAGTTCTGGCAGATATTTAACGACTCTTGTCTGCTCATGGATATTACGAGCATCGGTGATAAGAGCGTGTTTTTGTGAGCGGTGTATGACATCACAAGTAAAGATGACGTCATCTTTGTTTGTGTCGTTCTCAGAGAACAGTCGAACATGTGCCTGAAATATATTGATTAAAATACACCGCGTATGTTTTTTCTCTCTCACTAAGCACTTTGTAGGTTTAAGCTGCTCTTCACACGCAGTCCTCCGCCATGAGTTTGGAATGTTTGCTTTTTTAAAAATCGAATTTCTTTAGTAAGCATAGTTGATTAAAATTAGAAAGCCAGATAGGTTATTTTGTGATGTTTGTTGTTTAACGCCCCACTCAGCAATATTCAGGTTATATTTTGAAAAAGACTTTAAAAGAAATAATTTTGTATCAATATATTTATAACTTTAATATTCGTGTAGAATAAAATATTCTTTTAACGAAATGTTATTGTATTAAACGTTTCTTGTGTAATTAATTACTTTAAACACGAATGAACCAATTTCAGTAAACGTTCCAATATTGAATGAATAGGCTACTTTGCATTAATACTTTGTCGGCAAGTACTATTACTTCAAACAAAGAGACGCACAATTACACCGTCCAATGACATCTCGCGTTTGTCACCCCTGGGTCAATGACAAGGCGGTAACCGCGAGGGGGTTCCGGCTAGGCAGGCGACTGTCAACAATAACTGTCGCTAATGATAGGTGGAATTTCATTAAGTGAAGGCTATTGTAGTTTACCCTGTCAAATACAACAAAAATGAGTTCTTGTTTCCGAACATAAAGTTATATCTGAACATATTGTTTTATTTTGTTTATTGATAGCAAAAATATTGTTTAAGATAATATTTGATATGTGCATTTGTGCTCTGACTGGCCGCAAATCTGCAAGTACTTTCCTAACGGAAGACCGTCCAATGTCGTGAAATATGTATCACCTTGTCGTGGAATATGTTGTCAATATAAACTTATAAACACAATCAAACATGTTCTCGAGCCGGCACAGGTCGAGTGGTGATGATACACTGATATTTTATGGGCTCTTCAACTGTTTTCATTCACACGCTGCGGTACACGCGATGTTGTCAACAAGTTTGTGTAAATCAACTGAACATTAACATGTTGGTTTGCGTGTCTCTGCGTTGAGTACCTTTTCAGTGTTGATATGTGCATATGAATGTGTTGTTTACCGTTCCCGTCTAAAATTAGTGTACAAACTGCATGGTTTAATCAGCAATTCAAACAGTACATTTTTGTTTTTATACCAATGCCGCTAGCGCGGTTATGCTAAATCAACAGCGATAACGTCTCGTTTTCCGACTAGTTACAATGTTGAGAGTCTGTCAATCGGTCGAGTTCACGAGTTCAATATTTTCAGAAATTTTTTTCTCAGTTTGTGTTAGAATATCAGGTCTCCCAGTAGGTTCCACCTGGTCAAAATAACGTGGCAAGCAGATGGCGTCATTTTATGTCATGGAGTCCGCACATGCCGGCCTGTTTGTATGGGTTTTTACATGACGGCGACTGGCCAATCAGATAGCTGGGTTTTATTGGGAGTAAAGGTAAATGTATTCCTGAATGTTTATATGAATAGATTAACATCCTTACACCCTGCACGGATTGCCCAGGCGCCTAAGGCGCCACAAGTTGCTGTGCAGAGTTGCGTCCCTTAGGGGTGCCAGAAACCCATGAACGTGGGTTCGACACACGGTGTGCCTTCAGTATAAATCTAGGTTTGTCAGCACCATACCTGTCCTCGTGGGTGTCACCAAAGTGAGACCTGCACCACTTTGGACTTTTCCCCCACATCAATCTGACACGCTGTCATGCAACATAAATAGTGTTTAAAGCGGCGTTAATTACATGGTCTCAAATATTAAAATCTTTAAGTGTAAAACTTGAACCACAGCGCAAGCTCTTCCTCATTTTCGAAAAGTAAATGATACAGCATCTACGCTCAATACAATTTCTCCCGAATACCTGTCTTGAGAGCAACATCTGTTTAATGTATCGTGAAAAAGCGTTCTTTTTAATAAACATGAAAATAAGTTGGTTTTTTTATTTTGAAATTTGTATCTTTAAGCATAGAATTTTGCTATACGTTACTATATCCACTCTAATAGGGGATGCGCATTATTGTGTTAAAGTGTTTCACGTCTAATTGTATACAGATGTTAGTAATAACCTTTTCAACAACAACGATTTTCTTTTAGTATAACACAACGAAATAAACCAAATTAGAGATTATTTAATAGTTTGTTGAACATTTATTGATCAAGTACGGCAAAACCGACAATGATCATAACATCGTAATGGAATATATATGATAAGTAGAAAATGAAAGGAAATATATTTCGTCGTTTTTTAATTATTTTTGTCGACCATGCATAGAAAACATATACATGTATGTAAATTAACTCACATTGCTGCAGGTACGCATATTTTCTTTATGTGAATTTTGCTCTCCTGACCTTTCTTCCTCAAATACCCTAAATTGGCCCGGCGTTCATCTGTCTCTTTATATATGGGACAATGAGACCGCCACCCTCGTCTGTAGTTAGAGCCGGCAACGTTGGGTCTTAATGACAGGGGAACATTTGTAGCGCGGGGGGTGGGGTGCAGAGGCGTGCTGTGGTACCCTGGGTAGTCATTCTGCTCGCAGTCACACATCGTTTCTAATTACTCACACTGAAAGCTCGTCAGAAGAGAGGTGTGTTGCAGGTGACACGAGATTAGCTTTGACAATTTAGGTTGGCTGTGACAATCATCCCTATTTAACGCTGCCACTGGTGGTGGAGCAGGAAGTCCCGTCAAACACTATATATAACGCCGCACTACTATAAGGTGACAAGAATTCCGCCACTCTCTCTATATATTTGTTTGTTTGTTTGTTTGTTTCTTTGTCTGTTTAAGACGAAACTTATAGAGAAGTATGTACGTTGAGGTTTCAAATGTGTACCAATTAATGACAAAACTAACAATCGGCCAAGTGTTACCACAGAGTGTCTTTATTCTTATCACGATATGCTGCACGTGATTTCCAGACTTTACATGTTTAAATGGTGCATCTCGAGTCATGGATCTATGTGATGCGTTCATGGGTATCGGTTCACTCAACATTCCAGTATGTTCGTTTGTACATCGAACCATTGTAATATCTATTGAAAAGGAGTAAGTCTTCATATATTACCCAACATGTATTGTATTCGCGGTCCCTTTGATGGTGAGTATGTATATATATCGCTGGAGTATATATATAGATGGATATTGCTTGATGCATGTCATCGTATCCCAATCATATCCCAAGTTCATGATGTCAGTCACTGGATTGTCGGGTCCAGAGTGGCTGGACTTCCTGCCCAGTTGTAGCAGTGCGGTGTTTTGAAATGAGTGACGGGAATTTGTTTTATTTTCAAAGATGAGATTTGTTTTCTTTTCTACTCTGTTTATATATATATATTTGTGATCCTGACATACATTAGCGAAAAAGGTGGTACCAGGGTGATCATATTTTATATTTTAGTCTAGTAAAAATAAATCCTCATTATTCAATGAATACACTATATATATATATATCTTCTTGTTGACACCTGAAGATCCGGGTTGGAGTAGGTCTTCAGCAACCTATGCTTGCTGTAAAAGGCGACTATGCTTGTCGTAAGAGGCGACTAACGGGATCGAGTGGTCAGGTTCGCTGACTTTGTTGAAGCACGTCATCGTTTCCCAATTGTGTGGATCGTTGCTCTTCATGTCAAACACTGGATTGTCTGGTCTAGACTCGATTATTTACAGACTGTCATATAGCTGGAATATTGCTGAGTGCGGCGTTAAACAACAAACAAACAATACTTGTTGTTATTTGTATACTTGGGGTACCAACATACTGCACATAACTGCTCTCCTAGGAAGCAGAAGAACTTTCTTCGTGTGATTTCCAAACATCAACATCTTCGTACACTGACCAAATAATTAATTAAGTTCTGTGGTATGATACACATTACCCGTTGCTGTATTCAAACACAAACGAACACATGATAACGATAACCCACACAATGGAAATGGTAATAAAGCCCTCCACTGAAATAGCACATATTTTAACATACGAAGACAAACATATCGGGGTTCATAAAATAAACATATATGCCCAAGGGTAATATCAGGTAACGAGGCAACAGTGTATTGTTTCCGAATGACGGCACACTATAGAAACGACGTAACAGCTGAAGATTGTGACAAATTGTGGTTCCACTGCTGTTGCGACTTGCTGTCCTTATAAGTAAACACTAAAATTCGTTTCTGTATGAAGACATCTTCTTCGGTAATAAATAGAACATTATATTCGTTTATGCCATACTATGTTTACGACACCCCTCGCACCCCCTCGGGAAATACCGGAATTTAGACACCCGTGTCGTAAAAATAGTATGACATAAACACTCATATAATATTCTATATATATTACCCATTTTTATTTTATGGAATAACTTTCCGATATTTGTACATGTGCATTTCACGATTCTCAATGCTGATTGGTCAGTTGAAGCCACAATGCGTCACAGTGTTTAAATGTTGCGAAAAATAAGATATTTTGCTTCACGTAAAGGGAGATAATGGTATACACTGGGATTTAAATTATGGAAGCAGATTATGCCAAATCATTCACAGTCGCCTCAGGCTTGGCTGCAGCGATCTTAACGCTGATCAGTATAATAGATATATCTTTGATACAAAAACTTGTTACTGTGGATATCATACCGAAGATGCTCTACACTTCTTTTTTGTGTGTACAAATTACTATGCTCTTCGGAATTAAATGTGTTTTTACCAACATGGTTATTCTTTACAAACAGTGTTATGCGGAAATTCGGATTTGAGTAAGGAAGAGCAAATGCTGATATTAGGTTCTATTCAACACTTTATATTAAAACTGGCAGATTTTCAGTCAAATGATTGTTTAAAATAAACTGCAAATAGATTTATTATATTGTAACAAAAATTCCTGTTCTAGCAAGGTTAACAGGTACTGCAAAGATCACATTTAAAGCCTTTTATGACAGTGGAACAACTCCCAGCCTTCACACTAATTTGAACTATGATACCAGCTTCATGTTGTATGTTATAAGGTTGACATACCTTTAAGCAGTGTTTTTCCAAGTTACAGAATCAAGTATAACAGTAAATTCCAACTCGAGTCACGTTTGCGTAAAATGTGACCTTACGTCACCTATAAATAGACCTGTCAAGGTGAACTTCGGGGCGGCAATTTTGACTTTGACAAGCAAGGTAGGGTTCCAGGGTTATGTCACAGCTAAATTATATTTTTCGCATTCTAAGTTTTTAATATAAATGACTTATATTTATACTTGGTCTGCTCTCTAAGTATTTGATCGTGGATTAGTGATTTTTTACCTTTGTGGACATCCGGATGAAGTCTTGTTGACGTCCGGATGACGTCACACACCGGCGCAGTGGTGACTCAGAGTGCTCTCGGAGGTGTGGCCTCATTGTCATTCATTCTGGGTCACATGACTTCCGGAATGTATTGTTTACATTACATGGATCCAGTTTCGGTTGCAGCCAAGTTCGTACATTTTCAAGTTTCAAAGTTTATTGTACAGTTTAATTGTTTTAACAGTTCATATATATCAATCGTGAGAGGGATACAGACAAGTACCGGATTCTAGAGCCACGATGTGACAGACAATGCCGAGCGACTGATGTTTCCAGTACAATTCAAAGCCGGTATCGCGATCTCGAGACCATGTACAAGATTTTTCAGTTCATTGAATAATTAATAAACCCTTTATTGAACTTTACTTACTCGTTGTGTGATCCTTCTGCATTTCACTAGTTTCGACATTCGTAACTTTGTAGATCGTTGTGATATATTTTCGCTAAACCTTGTCTCCAAGCTCTGGTATTTATTTTGTCATATTTTGTGACTGGTGGCAGCATCCATTTATTTTAGTAATTTGTCCACAAGTATTTATCGACCAGTCTTTGGCCGTTCCATTACAATATATACACATCTAGCTTGGCATGTACAATTTATTTGTTACATCTAACCTTCATTTATGTATTCATTGTAATATGTCCGATGTGTAATGGAGCGGTATTAACATAAGCGCTTCGCTTGTTTACCACTCCATTTTCACACTTTTGAGAAAATAAATATGTTCAAACCAAAAATACGATATGACGTCACCCACTGTTCATGACGTTAAGCTTTACACCTATTGGCTACATCGCATAATATGAACAACAGGCTGTCTTCAGTGAAGTGTCTCTAAAGCGCTGACATTTCATATTGTTTTTTTATGTTCTCTCTTTACATTTTATGAATAGTATATAGAATAACCCCCTCGATACTCGGAATTGTGGATTACTTGTCCCTCGGGCCGCCTCCGTGGTCGAATGATAGAGCGTCCGCCCGGAGGACGGAAGGTCAGGGGTCATACCAAAACACGTTAAAAAATGGTACTTGTTGTTACCCTGTTGTCTGGCGCTCGGCATTATGGGGCTTAAACAAGGACTGGGACTCGGAGTCAGCTACTGCGTCTGAGTGGGATATTCATGTTAACCTGCGCCATGGTATCTAGCACTATAAATCGGCCTCAGTCCAGACTAGTACAAGCAGTCACACGCACGCATGCACGTCGCTTGTCCCTCGTTATTGAATGTTGTATGTTCCTGGCTAAAGGCTCGGGGGAATTACACCATTTATTCGTTCAGGACATTGGTTATTCTCTTAATGTGAAGTGTTTTGAATAAAACCTTTTTGTCCAGGTGGTACAAAATATGCGAGTTAATAAATACAGATTAGTGCATGATTTTTTTGTTTGACTGTTGTTTAACGCCGCGCTCAACAATTTTCCGACTACGTTATATGTCTGTCTGCAAATAATCAAGTCGGGACCAGACAATCCAGTGATACCATCATGGGCTTCAATCTACATAATTGGGATACGATGACTTGCATCCACCAAGTCACAGAGCCTAACAGCCCAATACATTTGGTCGCCTCTTACGAAAAGCATTGGCTGCTGGGGACCTACTCTAACCTGGAATCGCCACTCTGGTTATTATTATATTCCAGCAATATCACGACGGGGAACACCAGAAATGGGCTTCGTACAATGTGTGAAGCCAATTTCTGGTGCCCCCCCGCCGTGATATTGTTGAAATATTGCTAAAAGCGGCGTAAAACCATACTCACTCACTCTGGTTATTACGAGTGTGTGTCACACTGATTTTCGCGGAATTTATTTCCCGAATGAAAGCAAGTGAAATGCAAAATTCTGACGAATTTCGTAAAATCAGTATCAACCCTCCCCCCCCCCCCCCCCCTCTCTCTCTCTCACACACACACACACACACACACACACACACACACACGTAAAAATCTTTTTTTATGATCCTTGCTTAATTAAATAGAAGAAGTGTGTTTAATAGAGAAGAGTGTCGGGTCGAAACGATTTAATATACCTTGACTAAAACATTTTATTTTTTAAAGATGTGTTAGCAGGTGACGTCGATATCCTGTGAGGTCAATATATGTCATATTTACAGACCGTAAATATAGCAGGAATATTGCTGAGTGCGGCGTTAAACAACAAACAAACAGACAAACACTAAATATTATACGTCAACGATCCTGTCTAGATTACACCAAAATGTCCCCAGGGCGCATGCTATCACTATTACATGTATTCCCTACACTCAAGTAACAATGTAAATATTAACACGTGTGTTTGTTTGTCCTTTAAAGCAGCACAGCAATATTCAAATTAAATGGATCCGGCCTGTCAATGTTAACAATCAAATCTATACCAAGGCATCCAGTGATTGACATTATGCGGAACGATCCACGCAGTCCGCAATCAACCAAGTCACCGTACCCGTGAAGATGGTTAGAAAAGACCTGTGAAGATCCGGGATAGAATAGGTCTTCAGCAACCAATGCTTGCCGTAGAAAGGCGACCATGTTTGTCGTAAGAGGCGACTAACGCGATCGAGTTGTCAGGCTCGCTGACTTGGTTGATGCATGTCATCGATCCCAATTGCGTGGATCGATATTCATGATGTCAATCACTGGATTGTCTGGTCGAGACTCGATTATTTACATACCGCCGTCAAATACAACGTAGCTGGAATATTGCTGAGCGCGGCGTTAAACAACAAACAAACAAACATTCAGCAATCCATGCTTGCTGGGAAGAGGCGACTAACGGGATCGGGTGGTCAGGCTCGCTGACTTGGTTGATGCATGTTATCTTATCCCAATCGATGCTCATGATGTCAGCCATTGGATTTTCTGGTCCAGACTCGATTATTTACAGACCGCGTTAAACAAACAAACAAACGATCAAGTCACCGAGCCTGCACGATAACCCGATCCGTCAAGTCGCATCTTACGGCCAGAATAGGTTGTGGCACGGGAACTCGTTATTGGTCAGTAAATAAAAATGTATACCTCTGTTATATGAGTAGAGAAAAGGGGGTATATATTTTTTTATTTACTGACCAATAACTATATTGTTACTCTGATTCTAAACCCTAATCCCTACAAAAAAAATAACTAACCGATTCCGTCTAAAGAATAATTATGGAAATCTGTAAAAAGGTTATGTTTTTGAGTTCATTATAAGTATGGATAGACTCTTATAAATGTGAAGATGCATGGCCACTCAAAAGCACACGTGATGTGAAAAACTGTATTGTCGAGACCGTCAAATAACAGCTATGCCTGCTTCACCATTACTCAATGATAAACAAATATCCGGCGTTTGAAAAAAAATATAACAAAATGTATTATGAAAAAAGCTATTCGTTTAGATATTCGTATCAGCTTTTCTTTACAAACAACGACACAGGAAGTCGCCGGAATGTCATCGTTTCGCGCGTTGGGAAAGATTTCATTCATGTGGGACTATTTACACGTGGTTGCGTTTGGGCGATGTGATCATTCTATCTCCGAACTGTTATAAACAAGAAAAAAAACGGCTCAACTTTTCTGTTATTCAACGGATTTAAATCCACATAAATGTAATGTTTGAAGCCGAACTGTGTTAACGTGCCTCGTGTCATTGTGATGAGATGACAGAATTAAAGTCTAAACTGGTTCCACGCAAGCTTAAGCATATTCTCATCCGGGTCTTCTCTGGTCTACCTTAGTGGGCGATGGGAACGCTCACATAGGCGCAATGACTGTTGGCTGTTGTGATTCGGAAAATGTTAAATGTCAACAAAATGGGTGACTGTATTGTTATCAAATGGTGTGTTCACTGTATATCTTTGGGCATATGGGAATTTTCATATGTATAGCATGCATAGATTATTATTAGATGAGTATGCCTCTGCATTGTAAATGTATTAATTATATAAAATATAAAAATTGCATTATGCTAGCCTCTGGTGATGGTAACACACTCTTTGTCATGTGTCATTCTTACTAAGTGAATATGGGTTTATGCCGCTTTTAGCAATATTCCGGCAATATCATGACAGGGGACACCCGAAATCGGCTTCACACATTGTACCCATGTAGGGAATAGAACCTGGGTCTTCGATGTGAGGAGTGAACGCTTTAACCACAAGGGTTAATTCTAAATATGAGGTGATCTGATTTGCACATTTCTCGGATTGTTCTGAATACCTGTGGCTACAACTGAGCAGAGATTATTGTATGATTTTAGTGTATGTTTTCACCGGTCATACAACATGATAGCCGATTTTAAGAAAGTGTTTTTTCTGAACTGATTTCAATATTTTTGGCATGTATTGCTTGATTAGCCAATCAAACGCCACGGATTCACTTGCAACTTATTCATTACTTACCATGGACATGACCAGGCATTAGCTATACATTTGATATCAAGCAACATTTACATAAGGATCACAACTGCCACCATATTGTGGAGTGCAATTTGAACCTTTGAGATGGTTGGTTGGTTTGTAGTTTAACGCCGCACTCAGCAATATTCCAGCTATATGACGGCGGTCTGTAAATAATCGAGTCTGGACCAGACAATCTAGTGGTTGATATCATGAGTAGCGATCCACACAATTGGGATACAATGACATGCATCAACCAAGTCAGCGAACCTTGTGAGAGTGTTAATAAGTGAAATATTTGGGATAACACTTTCTTAGTAAAGTACAGATTCTAGTATATTCAGATTCATAGTATTTGTACTTTACTAAGAATGTGTTATCCCAAATTTAACATTTGTTGCATTTGACCATGTATTTGTGTTTCGTGTGTTCATAGTGAGAGTTGTATTGAATGTACAGGTCAAATATTGATTCATTGCCTTGCATACCGAGATATCCCATGGGATGGAGATGGACCGATGTGTTAAGCTGTCTTTAGCCCCAATTAAAACACTGGTGACGATTCAATTAATTACAAACCGGTATCAAGTGAGGTTTTAGAGATGATGTTTAGCGCAAATGCAATTGCAGGTCTCGACGCAGCCCTATGCGCTTTTAGCCCCTTATGTAGACGTTTGCCCAGTCAAAATTAACAGTTTTGTAACGCTAGCATTGGAGTCCAGTTATAGTTGACACTTTTTAACACAAGCAAATATTAATGAATCATGCAAATGTCTTAAATTAAAACCCAGGCAAAGTTCACTTCGACTGTAATAAATCCCAATTTAGACGCACACCAGACGTTCCCTGTTGACTTGCCATGCGTCTGAATCCATATTTAGAAACCTATTTAGATAAAACAGCGAAAAGCTGCAAAATTACTTATGCGGCGTAAAGAAATATAAATAAATAACATTATAAGGGTTCACCGCTCACCCTCAAATGACAGGGAACAAAGCACTGAAACAAATCGCTTAAACGGAACATACGTTTGAACTTTTGACATACGACCACCTTCACCTCCAACAGCGCCATCTATTTGGCGGGAATGATTGTCTTACAGTGCTGTACATCCTAACTGTTTCTGCTGATAGTGCACTAAATGCGTGTTGCATGATTGTGTTAGCGGTATAAAAACAACAACAATCGTTCCAAATTGTGAGTTCCAAGACGCGGTGGAGATTTTTCTTTTGAAACATGTAAGTATGGTGTTATGAAATATCTTGTTCGTCTGCAATACACCTGTGGCGTCTGTGATGGGAAAGATAGGTTTGAAATACAAGTATTTCCTTTAGAGTGACTTTCATTTCGGTCGGAGCATTGATAACAAATACATACTCAAACTGAAGGTATAGTGTATAATAGATTCAACGATGCTGTATCTATTGAGTACGGTTTTAATTAGTTGTTGCAATCAACTTCAACAAAAATAAACAAATTCTAAATGTTGTTTTATTTGGACACCTTTATTGTGTCTAATAAATGAAAGATAAAACTGTATAATGTTATATAATGCCTACATAATGACTGCATTTAAGGCAAGTTTGTTTAATTGCTTGTTGTCTAACACCGCACTCAGCAATATATTCCAACTTTATGACAGCGATCTGTAAATAATCAAGTCTGGACCTGACAATCCAGTGATTGACATCAACATGATCAAGAACATCAATCCACCCAAATGGGATATGATGACGTTACATCAACCATGTCAGCAAGACTGACCACCCGACCCTGTTAGTTGCCTCTTTCAAAAAACAGTCTCCTTTTATGGCAAGCATGGGTTGCAGAAGACCTATTCTACTCATGCTAACCCGCATCTTCACGGGTCTTTAAGCCAAGTAGGGTCAGATTACCCACATGCTTGTCAGATGCCGATACACTTAATTTGACATTTCACATTTAACACCACATCAATTGTACTCATTGATCTCGCATCAACATCAGTAAGAAAGTAGAAACTATTTTTGTAATTCCTCATAACCATTGATAACTTTCTTGCCAATTGGTTGTCTTTTGGATAACAAGACTGACTAACCTTTCCTTGCTGCCTGTGATAATACTGTACATAAACTTTGTTTCTTGTAAATTTCTCACACAGAAAAGTGTCATGTTGATGGGTATTAGTCAGTTGTCACTTGTCCTTCTTCACCATGATGAGTGTGTCTATGGACTCTATTCTCAGTCTAATGACTATGTTTTCCACAAAAAATTTGGTACATGCAGTATTCAGATACATATCATATCGTGATTTCTGTATCAAGATATGAATCATACCATGTGACACCTGTATGTTGACATCCCTAGTGGTCCATATGATAAAATGACTTCATGAGCATCAGTCGACGCAAATTGGGATAGGATGACATGCATCAACCAAGTCAGCCAGCCTGACCGCCTGATCCTGTTGGTCGCCTCTTGCGACAAGCATAGTCGCCTTTTATGGCAAGCATGAGTTGCAGAAGACCTACTACTACCGTATTCGACGTAATAAGCGCCCGGGGCGCTCTCAAAATTAGAAAGAGGGGGGTTCTTATTAGTATATTATTTTGGTGCAAAAAAACAAAGTTGAAAGATAAATTGCGTTGTTTATGCTGACAGCCTGAAATGTTTATGTACGACAGATATATTTTTCCAGAATTTAATTGCCCATAAATAAGGGTGCATATAACACACGTGTGCGTATTATACCGAACAAATAAGTCTTGTGTACAATGATCAATCGGAAGGGATGCAAATTGGGCTTGTTCACTAGCCAATATATCAGCAGATAACGCTGTGGGCGCTTATTATGTCGAATACGGTACTTCTACTTTTAGTTCTGAATTCATATGGTCATTTATCCTTTCTCACTTAGGTCAGCTGTTGAGGTTCTTCAGGCTGCCGGGCGCAGCGACTCTCCAGCTAAACCCAAAGACTCGGCAGATGTACCAGTGGAAGAGGCTAATGAAAGCCGGGATCCCATGGAGACTGAAGACCCACTGCCTAACGTAGAGGGTATGCAGTGTTCCCACTGGCTTTTGAAAATGCCTGTCCTGTTGGACTGGCAACACTAAAAATTACCAGTCCCCTCCTAATTTGTGTCAGTCCCAACTTTCAACAATTAAACAAAAACATATAAAAATTACCTAGTTTTAATTCATTCAACATGACATCTCTGAAGTAATTTAGTTAGCTCTACACGTCATTCACACAAAGTTCAGTCACTATTTTCCCCTCATATTTCAAGACTAAGTCGCTACAAATCTATATGTAACCTCGAACCAAAGCAAAATGTTATTTCCTTGCACTGAAAATATACAAGTGGAAACCCTGAAGGTAACATACATTCATTTGAAAAATATGCTTATATGAATATCGCCGATTATTTTGTTCAACAACAACTATTTATAAGGTACTCTATTTGCTGGTCCACAGGGACTGGCAGTCACATGAATCACCGGTCCTAGCCAAATTTTACCGGTAAAAAACTGGTAATTACCGGTAAAGGGGAAACACTGGGGTATGTCACACATGTGATTGTGTAAAATAGATTTGCCATCACGCTTATGTAGTGCGCCAAAGGGCCCACAATATCCAGTTTTGATGTGTAAATTATTACAATAATTCGGCAATGATACAGAAACACAGCCAAGATCCAACCCTGAGGTTAGCCACATGAAGCTATGATCGTGGTTACATGTCTTCTGAAGATCCGGGGTAGAATAGGTCTTCAGCAACCCATGCTTGCTGTAAAAGGCGACTATGCTTTTCGTATAAGGCGACTACCGGGATCGGGTGGTCAGGCTTGCTGACTTTGTTGATACATGTCATCGATCCCAAATGCGTGGATCAATGCTCATGATAGCAATCACTGGATTGTCTGGTCCAGACTTGATTATTTACAGACCGCCGTCATATAGCTGGAATATTGCTGAGTGCGGCGTTAAATTACAAACAAACAAACAAACAAAACATGTCTTCTGTGTTTGTTTGCCAGAGGATGTGACGAAGATTCTTGTAAAGATGGAGCCCAGGACAGAGATGGCCGACAGTGGAGAAGACTCAGCTGTGGTACGTGAAAGGGTTCTGTGCCCTGAGGGATTCTGGGTTGAACTGATGCCAATCTCATTAAAATCAGATCTTAGTTCTCGCTACCGCTAAACAAATATCTGAGGACATCCCATTACGGGTCACGTCTGGACGACCTTTCATCCATCCAATCAGAGCTTCGCTTACCAGATCATGAAAGTGACAGTTGGAATGTGTTTTCTCATCATGCAACCTCAAAATATTTAACAGAGGGTATTTCGAACAACAGATATGAGTTTTTTGATTACATCCATACAATCTAGGCCATCTATAAGCCATTCCAATATGTTGTTTGGGTCAGTTTTGAAATTTTTAATCGACAATACGTCAAAATATGTTTCGAAGCGTAGTCGCCAGTTTGAAACTAGTGTTGTAAAGCTCGAGAAAGTTGTGTTCTAATGTCGATTTCTTGTCAGTCATTTCATTGGTCAGTCAAAGTTCACGGTTAGTGGTAGCGAAAACTAAGATCTGATTTTATTGAGATTGAACTGATCCCTGGTTAGCTGTGCAATGGTGTCGATGTCCTTTTGCTATAAGACATTTACTGTTTACTAGGGCTGGGACGGGTAACTTGGGTACTCAGGTTGGGTGGGTGGGTGGGTAGGACCCGGGTACCGACAGGACTACATGGACCCGTGGTTAGTCATGTAAATTATTGTTTAATGACAAAAACTCACTATAACTTAGTGTTTACCAGCGTTATAAATTGGCACTAGTCCTGTAGTCCTTACCAAACTGCCCAATAGTAAAGGTATCCTAAGGACTAGTAGAAATTTGCCATTTTTAAAGGTTTTGCTATATGTTATCATTATAAGGACTAGTGGAGTAAAACGGTTTTTTCTAACCCTGGTTACACTTCTTTCTGACGATCCATCCATTCCTTTTGACTTGCATATGTTTGAGTAAAGATAACACTTCAGTCAACTTCCGTGTACGCATGATCAGATCGTTTAATACATGTATTAATAGTTACTGCCTTGACTGCAGTGAAACAATTCCCATTCAGACATCTTGTTCCCAACTCTTGTGACCTGCAGCGGGTACCCGGGTAGGGTCAGGTAATAAGGGGTCGGATACCCGGGTAGGGTCGGGTAATAACGAGGTCGGATACCCGGGTAGGGTCGGGTAATGGGGGGTCTGATACCCGGGTAGTAGATTTGGACTCGTCCCAGCCCTACTGTTTACCAATACAAAGCAACGATTTCCTCCACTGTATCTATATAATGTAGTCCGATGTGGGCTGGCTAAAGAGATCGATAACTATTAACTATTTTAGATATGAAATTGTTGTCATTGATAATAACTTATATAAAATATTGTGATGAAATAAACTTTAGATTTACTGAAACAGACTTGGTATTGTCAATAATGTCAATTGTCGAAGACTCAAGCAACTGTTTCTGTTATATCTCAAATCTTTACAAAATAATCAATGTATAATGACCAGTGGCATGAAATATGTTGATTTTTTTGGTGGGGGGCTTATTTGTTTAAAGTTACTCCTCCGACCTTCATCAATATTTAGTAAGCGATCATCGATCTCTGTAATCTATATAGATAGCCAGTCCTAATCTGATGTTTATTTTGAAGCAGTCTTCGCAAGCTCAGCCCAAGTGCATGTTACTGAATATCATGGAATATTTTGTGACAAAATGATTATGACCAATGGTCTATAATAAGATCCCAAACATTTCGCAACACGAGTGATCCGTGAAGATCCGGGGTAGAATAGGTCATGAGTATCCCATACTTAATGTAAATGGTGACTGTGCTTGTCGTAAGAGACGACTAACGGGATCGGGTGGTCTTCCTCGCTGACTTGTTTGATGCATGTCATCGTATCCCAATTGTGTGGATCTACGCTCATGCTGTCAATCACTGGATTGTCTGGTCCAAACTCCATTATTTACACTTATGTCAAGTTATGTTGATATCGTAATGTTATGGTTTTTCCAGAGGTGATTTGCATTTTGATGATCAGACAACCAATAAACAAGAAGCTTAATGTCAAGTTTGGCCTATTGTGTCGAATGAAATATTACAATAAGAAGGTCCAAATTTTGAACAAAGGGATGTTTTTCCCCATATTGTCTTCCAAGAGCACTCAGTTTAGAATGCCAGATAAAATTCCTGCCTTGTAGTCTTCTTTGACTGACTAATACCCCTCCGTTCAAATCTGTTTCTAGAAAACCGAAGAGCTGTCGATAAAGCCGGAAGATGTGACGGAGGCACTGTCGCTAAAGCCTGAAATCAGGGAAGGCGTTGTGACGGAGGAGATGGTCAAGGAGGAACAAGAGCTCCAGAGTCAGGCGATAGAGAAAGAGAAGAAACTGGCAGAGGATCAGGAAAAGGTAGGGCAGATGTGATTATGTCTCCCATTGGGATTCCAGGTTAGTTTTGGTCCTGCTGGTTGTAACACACCAAATGGATCATGTGGTCAGATTCCGTCATGCCCCGAAGGTATGGATCGTTGTTCACAATATCAATCACTGTTTTTTCCGGTCCAGATTCGATTACATATAAATAAATAAATAAATAAATTGATATTGTGAGCAACAGTCCACACCTTAGGAGCATGACGGAATCTATATATAGCTGGTAACTCTTCTGTCTGTATTTTATTTTTAAGACAACTTACGTCTTATAACTCCTTGTATATTCTCAAGTAATTGTTTGCATTATTTCAACTGAGTCACGATACATTTTGTCTCATTATTCGTGATTTTTCAATATTTATGATGTCTGAATGTGGGCAGGCAACGTTTATGGGTCACCTGCGCGACTGTCTTGTTGGGTTTTAAAATTATTTCAAACACTCGCTGACTTGGTTGATGCATGTCATCGTATCCCAATTGCGTGAAATGATGCTCATGATATCAATCACTGGATTGCCTGGTCCAGACTCGATTATTTACAGACCGCCGTCATATAGCTGGAATATTGCTGAGTGTGGCGTAAAACAACAAACCAACCAACCAAATCCTAATGTACAATGTCTCTTTCTGTAATTTGTGATTGTGTGTTATGTTTGGTCATCAGCTTTGGAAACAAATGACGGATGAAGATCGTAACCAGCGCTACCAACGTCTGAAGTTCTTGTTGAGCAAAAGCAACATGTACACACAGTACCTGATAGATCGTATGGACAGACAGACAGAGGAAGAGAAGAAGAAAAAGGAAAGACAGTTGAAGAGGCTGAAGAAAAAGGAGGACAAACTTAAAGAACAACAGACAAAGGTTGGTGCTTAGTTTGCGGACCCGTGAAAATCTGGGGTAGAATAGGTCTTCAGCAACTCTTGCTTCCTGTAAAAGGCAACTTTGCTTGTTGTAAGAGGCGACTAACGGATCAGGTGGCCAGGCTGGCTAACTTGGTTGATGCATGTCATCGTATGGTTGCTCATGACATCAATCACTGGATTGTCTGGTCCAGACTCGATTATTTACAAACCGCTGTCATATAGCTGGAATATTGCTGAGTGCAGCGTTAAACAACAAACAAACAATAATTGTTGTTATTTGTAGAATGGGGGTACCCACATACTGCACATAACCACACTCCCAGGAAGCAGAAGAACTTTCTTCGTGTGATTTACAAACATCAACATCTTCGTACATTGACCAAATAATTTATTAAGTTCAGTGGTATGATACACAGTACCCGTTGTTGTATTCAAATACAAACACAAACGAACACATGATTACGATGACCGTTAAACAACAAATAAACAAACAAGTTTAGCTTGTGTTCCTGGTACCTTGTCAGACCTGTTCACTCCTATGGTTTCTCTGAAGTTTTGAAGAAATATATGGGACCAGGGTACAACCTGGCTATGTCCGGAGCAACTAGATATTCATGTCAACATGCACCGGGTGCAAGTTCCTTCAATTGGGCCCTGTGCTTTCTTTACATACCATGCTCTGTTATGTGAACTGAGCTCTGATCATGAACAAGTTGCTCTGTACTACTTACATCAATGTTCTGGTGAACGCTGTGAAGTCCGACACAGTAGAAACCACGCTGTCTGCCATGGTCAGTCCCTGCTGTATTCTGCGGTCTCAAAAAACAGTCTGCGACTTTATCCACTAGTCCAAAGCCCCTGTCTACTAAAATTACTTCTGGTCCAGTAAGATGTGTTTGTACTAGTTCATATACCTTGCCCAATATCTATTGAATATAATACCAAAATAGAAATTCAGACTACTAGACTCAAATATATTGGCACAGACTGAGAAAATCACTTTTCGTGAAGAACTCGCGCAGAATGTTCCAGTTTTCTGCTGCAGAATTTGTCATATACACTACAGAAATTTAACATGCGGGGCGAAATAAATGGTTAAATGAAATCGCTGTCCTGATTTCGTTTGAAAATGAAGTTAACCTTTGTATTATTACTTAACGGAAATGCATGCCTGTATGTTTACACTAGTGTAATATTTTTGCGTATTTTGAAACCATATGCAGGGCTAAGAAAACATGAGGAATATAGTATATCTATTTGTTTATTCCAGTGAATGTTTTGTTGATCTAAGTCTCCTCTTTACGCTTACATTACAGGAACAGGAGGCTGTAGAATCCAGCAGTCAGTCCAGTGATGGTGAGTTTGACTTTTGGTTACTCAGCCACTGTCCCATCATGGGAGTCGAGGCTAACTATGCTGTTGTAAGAAGCAAGGTCAGGGTTGGTGATCTGGATGACTGCATGTCATCGTACCCTGACCAACTATAGTGATGTTGGCACACATATACCAAATGAATTGCTGCACTTCCAGTGAGACCCGTGAAGATCCGGGGTAGAATAGGTCTTCAACAACCCATGCTTGCCTTAAAAGACGACTATGCTTGTCGTAAAAGGCGACTATCAGGATCGGTTGGTCAGGGGTGACTTGGTCGATGCATGTCATCGATCCCAATTGCATGGATCGATGTTCATGATATCAATCACTGGATCGTCTGGTCCATAATCAATTATTTACAGACTACTGTCATATAGCTGGAATATTGCTGAGTGCGGGGTAAAACAACAAACCAGCTTATAGTGAAATCACTTCCATTTCCAGTTTCAGAGACATCTACCAGGAGGTCGAGAAAAAGAAAATCAGACCTGATGGCTCCAGAACCTGTCAGCACAACAAAAGTAGGATTATGTACTTAGATAAATAATCAGTTGTCATAGCAATTTCTCTGTTTTTATTCAATCAATCAGAATGATCAGGAAAAAAACAATATTAACAAATATTTTGTAAAATTTAATGTAAACTTGATGACTGACTTTCAGTGATACGACAAAGGTGATAACTTGTTTTGTATCTTTCTTAGACCCCTGGGAAAAAATCGAAGAGAAACACGAAGACGGAGCAAACTACTGCAACACCAAGTGAGGACAAGGAAAACTCCACCACAAGTGATAACACTCAAGAAGAACCCTCAGTTAAAGCAGGACAGAAAACAACAGAGACGAGTGATCGGACCGCGATTGCAACAACAGGGGATACCACAGAGAAGGCGGAACTGGGAAGTGCAACAACGGAGGAAGTGGGTGAAGACAATGAAGAGGAGGTAGGAATATTTGTCTTGTGTCTGAAGACAAATGGCCATTCATCCGAAGGTGTGGCCCAGTCGTCTAAGGCGCCGCGATTCGCTGTGCAGAGTTGCGTCCCTTGGGCACGCCAGAAACCTATGATTGTGGGTTAGAATCCCGGTTCGCCCCGATTATGTTTCTAGGTTTGTCAGCACCATACCCGTGCTCGTGGGTTTCACCGAAGTAGTAAACGTCCGAGACCCGCATCACTTCGGGCTTTCCTCCCACATTAAGCTGACACGCCGTGTTATGACTGGAACACTGTTAAAAGCGGCGTTAAACCCAACTCACTCACTCACTCTGAAGGTGTAGAGAATTAGGAATAAGAACTTTTCATGGATCTTGTTACATCAAGGTCATTTTTGAGATACAGTAAACTACGGTTATAACGAACTCAAAGTGACCACTAATTTTAGTTTGTAATAACTGTAGTTCGTTATAAGCATGTATCCAGCATATATATACTACTCACAAGAAGTTAAGGATCACCCGATTCTTTCATATTGGTAAAGTTAATCTGTCATGGCATGAGAGATTAACTATTGTAATATGAAAGAATCAGGTGATCCTTAACTTCTTTTGTGTAGTATACAACAAATGTCCGGGACTAAATTTTTTTGTTTGTAAGTTCGTTATAAGTGTGTTTGTTATAAACGTAGTTTACTGTACATGCCATTACAATCTATGCATTATAGTTCCTAGTCAGACTTTCAGTGCACTTTTTAAATAAAACAACATTCTCATTCCTTCAACGACAGAGAGGAGGGTGTAAGAAGATTTGTCTAATGTCTAGAGACAATACGCATATGGGAGTAGGGGCAGAGATTCAGCAATTCATTTAATGAGTGACTCAAGGGCTGAGTCGTATTTTATTATGATAGGATATTTCAAATAAAATGTTTGATCACGTGTACGTACCCTTGAGGCTTGAGACATTATTTTAACCATAATGATTTTAACCTCCCAATTGCAGGGAATTTGGAACACTTTTCTGTATGATCATGTATAATTTGTGTCATGTTCATCAAAGAACATAGCAGGACTATTGCATCACAGATTCCAATCTAAGTGCCCTTGGCAGGCAACTTGGGAAATATCATTATTTTGTTTAAAATTAGGGTATTTTTTAATAGGTTCTTTTCTTGAATTCAAAGGTATTTCAACATTAAATACAATGATATTAAAGAATTAAGAATTGGTTCTTAGGCAATGTTTTTTGAAAATATAGTGCAGTCGGGCGGTGTCTTTTTTGGGGGGGAAGGGGGGTGTGTTCAAACCAGTATGTAACCTAATAAGCAGTTTTGTAACCAAATAAAAGTTTTGTACAATCAACCAGGGAAAGTGCCTTCCTACATAAATGTATTCCTTGATGAGTAAAATAGTGAAATACAGTATTTGACTACTCTGGGATTTGGAATACTTAAGGATTTATATTTTTGTTTTAAAAATGGAAATAAAAACGAAACTTGCAGCGGACTTTGTGATGAAGCGGGCGGTGCCTGAGAACCAAGATTTTTTTTTAAAAGATTTTAGCCTAAGCATTAAAGCCTCTTTCTCCATATAGGTCCCTTTATCAGTGAAATACAAGTCATTTTTCAAAGCCATAACATTAGTTATAAACTTGTAAATAAGATATGATTCATAACCACATGCTTATGATATATTCGGAATCGTTCAATGGACTCTGGGTTTAGCAGAGATTTCTTGTGGCTATGGTTTTGTCCCTTTTATTTAGTTGTAAATGTAACAGCATGACTTGGGAAATTTTGATTCCAATGTTGGGATTTCTATTGACATTTACTGCAGATTTGGGGCCGAATATATGCTCTTGTCAGGTCTCAATACTCCCTGTGCTTATAGCAACAGAAAACAAAGTAACCAATATTCAATAGAAATGTATTTTGTGTGTGTTATTTTGTGCAGCTGCCGATTCCGCGGAGAATGATAGGCGGACAAGAAGCCCTGGCTGGTCAGCCGTTGATGTTCAGTGGCGGAGTACTTCGGCAGTATCAGATGAATGGATACAACTGGCTCAAGGTGACCAACACAGCATCAATAGCTGCATACTTGCTGCCTCAGTGTAAACCAATAATCACTCTCTCTTTCTTGTGCAGACAGGTGGCAGACAGGGCTTGAAAAGTACTTGATTTTTAGCATTTTATGAGGGGTAATAAAATGGACACTCTCAGTCCATGGTCTGTGCAAGATGTCGTTTTCAAAGCAGATCTTGAAACCGTACAATATTTCTTCACTCGGCACATAGATAGGTCTAGTGGTGAACTGTTGCCTTTTGATGGTTTGGGATTTTAGAGAAAAAAATATTTTTAGAGTTTCCATGGCAACAAGTTTGACTTAGGCTGGCGCTGGCGGTACTGCTTATTTCCAGAGCATAACTTGAAAACCTTACAATATTTCTGCACATTGAAAGGTCTAGTGGTGAACTGGGGACTTTTGATAGTTTGGTATTTTTGAGAATTTTGTTTTTCAAGTTTCCATGGCAACAAGTTTGACTTAAAATGGAAATGGCGGTAGTGCTTGTTTCCAGAGATTATCTGGAAAACCATACAATATTTCTTCACCAAAATTGTCACATAGATGGGACTAGTGGTGAACAGGTGACTTTTGATAGATTTGGATTTTCGGAAAATATATTTTTTGGGTTTCCATGCCAGCAAGTTAGACAAGGCTGGAAAAGGTGGATCTGAAAAAACCCATACAATTTCTTCACCAAACTTGAGATATAGATAGGTCTAGTGGTGAACTGGTGCATTTTGATAGTTTACGATTTCAAGTTTTTCATTTTATTTTATTTTCGAGTTTCCATGGCAACGAGTTTTGCTAAGGCTGGAATGGTGGTATTGCTTGTTTCCGGAGCAAATTTGGAAATCTGTACAATATTTCTTATCAAACTTGTCACACAAATAGGTCCCACAGTGAACTGGTGCCTTTTGATAGTTTTGTACTTTTGAATTTTTTATTTTATTATTTATCATGGCAACAAAGTATATTTATAATTAGTTGACATGTTCACTAGGGTGATAGTGATGACTTAGTCCTCTTGTTTATTATGTATATATATATGGGAGGTATTACTGGTATTACTGGTATATCGGTAAATTGACGTGTATTATTTCCACGATATGTAGCAGTATAATTTTTTTATGTTCGATATATCGGGTGATTTCAAATTGGGATTTTTAGTAAGTTCTTAATGTTATATACTTGCCAAATGTCTTCGCTGCCCAGGAGCAAGCATCCAGGGCCCCAAGATGGCTGTATATTTATTGACTGAGTAAACATTATGTTGTACCAGCATCCTGATTGTTCCATTTGGGAACTTCAGTTCATACCTCAATGTATCAGATTGCTTCTGAATTAAAAAAAATAGAATCATACAATATATTGTGATACGTATTACAATACGCCCTTGTGCAATTGCAAAATATGGTGAAACACTTTAAACCTCCAAAACCCATCCCTAAAGATTTCCTAATATGATCCTTGCAGGTTTTATTTGAGAACGGTGTCAACGGTATCCTGGCTGACGAGATGGGGCTGGGCAAGACGGTGCAGTGCATTGCTCTCTTAGCTCACCTGGTTGCCATGGGCGTGTCCGGCCCCTTCCTTGTTGTCGGCCCTCTATCCACTGTACCCAATTGGTATAGCGAGTTCAAGAGATTCACACCAAAGGTAAGACCTGTAGGAGAAAGTTACGGGACACGGGCCAACAAAATACTTATTTACTATAATTATTTACAAAATACTTACAAGTAGATGGCAAACTTGTAGGGATTCTGGGTAAAGATATATGTCCTCGGCAACCTATGCGGGTCGAAAGAGGCGACCAATTGGATCAGGTGCTCATGCTCGGTGACTTGGTTCATTGCATGTCATCGTACCCGATGGCATGGATAATTGCTCAAAATTTTAATCACTGGATTGTCTGGTCAAGTAGTTACAGACCACTGGAATATTGCTGAGTTTGGCGTTCAGCAACAAACAAGCAACAATTGGGTAGACAGCACAACATTTGTCTTGAAAGGGATTAGGGTGTAGAAATGGTCTTTATATCACATGCTCACAATGGCTGCTTGGTAGTAAATTTTGATTGGTTGGCACCATGAAGGACCAAACTGTGGCCTGTGAACTTATCAACTGTTAGTTGTGCCAAGATGGCATGGTTAAGTCACATAATGACTGACTGACTTGTCTTGTTGAGGTGAATTAATGAGCAAATTATTTTAGGTTTGAAATTCATTGTAAAAAGACTACTCACTCCCCGTCTACAACTATTCTCAAAGCTGGAGTTCAGTATCACTTCTGTGGTCAGGGGTCTGTTACAGATAGATCGTAACACTAAGGTTTTCGTAACTTTAACCTAAGTTTATGACTGTCGTAGCACTACGATTGCCTTGTGGAACAGTGTCCTGGTAAGTTTAGCCACTGACAGCTCCTAAGTAAGGAGGGGCCATTTCAGGCTATTAGTTAACATTTTGACACAGACTACACTCGTCACCGCAGTTGAAACTTTGAGGGGGCGGTGGGGTAGCCTAGTGGTTAAAGCTTTCACTCGTCACACTGAAGACCCATGTTCGATTCCCCACATGGGTACAATGTGTGGAGCCTATTACTGGTAGAGCCCATTTCTGGTGTTCCCCGCAGTGATATTGCTGGAATATTGCTAAAAGTGGCGTAAAACTTACTCGCTCGCTCAAACTTTGAGATTTGTTTTCTGGACTGTCCAAAAATCCACTTTGTCTTTCAGGTACCGGTCATATTGTATCATGGCACCAAAGATGAAAGGCGAACTCTACGGAATAAGATGAGGGTGAAGCATAAGATCAAGACGAATGTGGAAGTCCAGCCTGTTATTATCACTTCCTATGAGATAGCCATGAATGATAGGACTTTCATGCAGCACTTTGACTGGAAGTACCTCATTGTGGATGAAGGTCATCGCTTAAAGAACTCACATTGTCGACTTATTAGGTACGAAGCTATGTTTTGGAAATAGGTTGTGTTGTGGATATTGTGAGAACCTATGTTGGTTGTAAGAGGTGACTAAGTTGATACTGTGTCATCTTATTTCGACTGTCGATTGTTGCTCACAGTGTTAATCACTGGGTTGTCTGGACCTACCAGGCCGAACCTGTGAAGATCTGGGTTAGAATAGGTTTTCAGGAGCCCATGCATGTCGTAAGAGGCGACTTGGATGGTCAGGCTCGTTGACTTGGTTGATGCATGTCATATCCCAATTGCGTGGATCGATGCTCATGAAATCAATCACTGGTTTGTCTGGTCCAGATTCGATTATTTACAGACCGCCGTCATATAGCTGGAATATTGCTGTGAGCGCAGTGACATCAAACAAAAAATCTTCCAGGCCTCCATCATATTGCTGGAATATTGCAGAATGCGGTGTTAGATAAGATTCAAACATAGGCAGTTCCTGAGGCATGGTTTCCTCCGCAGGCATGAGACGTTTTGTTTGCATGTTTTCAAATCTTACCTTCTGGGTGTTGGCATGTGTTTCATTGGAAGAGCATTTTCCCGGGGAGAGGAAGATCGGTGGCTGATATCATATAGATGAAATATTGCTGAGTGCCTATAATATGCCTATACTTTTCTCAGTTTGTTGTGGTGTGGGGGTATGGGTGGGTCAGTTGTCTAAGGCTGGTGATCCGCTGTGCAGAGTTGCATCCCTTGGGCAGAGTTGCGTCCCTTGGGCATGCCAGAAACCTATGATTGTAGGTTTGAATCCCAGTTCGCCCCAATTATGTTTCTAGGTTTGTGAGCACCATACCTTGCTCATGGGTAAGCTGACACGCCGCAATAGAACTGGAATACTGTTAAAAGCGGGGTTAAACCCGACTTTTTCATTCACTAAATGTGTTGTTTTGCACTGTTTCAGGGAACTGCGTTTGTACAAAACAACACATCGACTGCTGCTCACTGGAACACCATTGCAGAACAACCTGGCAGAACTCTGGTCTCTGCTCAACTTTCTGTTACCGGAAATATTCGACGATTTAGGAAGGTGAGGAAATCACTTTACTGAGTTGACTGTAATTCAGTGTTCATTTGTAGGAATACCAATGTCTTGAATGTGTTGCTGGAATTGTGCATAAAGCCGTGTAAAACCACTAACTCACTCACTCTGGGTGTGGATTAGATTTCAGCGTGGATGGTTGCTTATCGATCACTGGATTATCTGGTTCAGATTTGACTAATTTATAGGCTGTCACCACATGGCTGTAATATTGCTGAGTGCGGTGTTAAAGAATAATACAAGGACCTAATTGTTTGAAGTTGTTTTGACCCAGTGAATTCATTTTGTTTTTTAGTTCAACTTAAAACTTAGATAAAGTTGATAGAATGGTCCGTTTAGAAATAATGTTTCTCGTTGACAGTTTTGAAGCCTGGTTTGATGTTGCGGGTATTGAAGGAGATGCTGCTGACGAGAGAATCGTAGCCGAAGAACAAAAAGGCAACATCATCTCCATGCTGCATCAGGTGAGCTAAAGCAAAAAGCTTCACTCAACTGTCAACCACCCATTGTCTCACTAAAAACCAAACCCATTGCCTAAATGAAATTTATCGGCCGCTGTCTGAGTGTGCACCTTGTCAACAAAATGGCGCCATGTGCTAGAGATTTTCATAAGACGAATCGTCATATTATACAGGCTTCAGTCTAGATCACAGTATAGACAGGGTATATTCAATTTAGACAGGGTATAACATCAGTTATGATGATTTCTACAGGGGGGTCGTATAATAGGTGGCATTCAGTACAGTAAGATTTGATAAACATTTTAATCACCTCACCTTTATGTTTTTTGGTCAAGAACATTGAGCAATTGCAGTTCTGATTGGTTATCACAGCAGCCATTTTTCGTAGATCAATATGTAGGCTGTGTGTATTCATACACACGTCTATTGTGTGAAAAGGCATAAAATGGCAGTGTAATACCTTTCAAACACCTTTCTAGTATACAGTGATCACTCGCTATTGCGCTCTTCGATAAAGCGCTACTTCGGTTACTACGCGCGGTAACCTAAAATTTATGTACACTTTTATTACTGATAGTTTTACACAGACATAATTGTATTGTTGTTCGTTGTTCATTTGCACATAACGCTTCTCATTGCATAATCAATGCTGAATGGAGTTCTAATAATCTGTTTGAAAACATCCGCGGCAAGTCCCGGAAATACGATTGTTCAACTAGTTAACTTTTCACACTATCGACCTTTGATCTTAGAAGCGCATGCATGCAATAAAAGAGAACCACAAGCGAAGTTTATATTCTTAATTAGTGGGCAATCCAATTTGAGGCGACACTGTCACACACCTGTAGTTGCTGTCACAACACGGCGGTCATTCATTTCGTAATCGCGCTTTCGTAACATCGCCTGTTTTTTTCCGTAGTTATAACAAGCGATTTCATTGGATTAAAATTTGTTTCTAATGACGCTTTCTTGCCGAAATCTACTACAAGTTTCGTGATTGGCCAATTTTGAGCACGTGACCTCAGGCAGCCAATCAAATTATAGCTGTGAAGTTGGCGAAAGATTTTTTGTTAAATCGTGTTAATCTGAACGTTTTAAGCAGGAAATCATGATATATATTAAAAATATGGAACTTCGCGAATGTATCGTGCTAGCTTACGAGCTGTGACAAAGATTTTTCATGCATCTATTTTTGCATTAAACATTGTGTCCGAGCCGAGAATTCAAGGCGACGAAAGCCGAGATGTCATTTGACTTACATTACACGCGATCGCACGAAACGATGGAAATAATAACTTAGATGTAAGTTTGATTACTTTTAGATATATTTTTGTTGATTTTATTTATCACTTTGTATAATATATTTAAAGATTTGTTTAAAACGTCTCTATTTTGCTCTTTGATGTGGACCCGTTGTCGAAATGTGTGTCCGAGAAATTTATTTTCAATAACATCGCGGGAAATAGTGAATATTTTTTTAATTTATCGATTAAAAATGATAAATTGAAATGGAATACGTATTTCAGACACGTGAGATAAACACATATTGATGATTTGAGATTTTCCGAGCGCGCGCCTCGGCCTCGGTTAAACGGCTCATCGTCTATAACGCCCACCAATTATTTGGACCCCATTGGTAGCGTTATAGCGAGCGATCACAGTATATATATATATATATTTTGTGTGTCATTAGTAGGGCCGTGTATTGGCAACAAAATTGTATTGCGAGGGTAAACATCATTTGTGAATGAATTTCTGTGCAGATTTTAGGTCAAAAGATACAAATAAAAACACAACTTGTTATATATCTTACACCCAATATACTGGAACAGAAAAAAGTCCTTGTCATTAGTGACCTTTTTTTATTGTCAGATTCTGACTCCATTCATGTTGCGTCGTCTCAAGTCCGACGTTGAGCTGCTTATTCCTCCGAAGAGGGAAGTGATGGTGATAGCACCGCTCACAAACTTGCAGAAGGACTACTACTCCAGCATTGTGGACAAGACCATCATGGACAAGATACAGATGAAATATGTAGGTGTTTAATGTGATTTTGCACAGTAACCCTGTAGGGTTTCACGCCAAAGACCCGGGTTCCATTCACGACATGAGTATGATGTGTGAAGCCCATTTCTGGTGTCCCCCGCCGTGATATTGCTGGAATATTGTTAAAAGCGGCGTAAAACCATTCTCACTCTCACTTTCCAGTTCAGAAAAGATTCCTTGCATCGCATCGCATCGCCTACTGTCCCAAATTTTAACTTATCCTGCTTAACTCCTTTATGTATCTACTGCTTACCTTTTGAGAGAGACAGCGCCTTACGATGGTAAACTGAAGAGAAAAGATTGTTTCCAAAAGGTTGTCTATTGCTGTCTGAGGACCACTCACACAGCTGTGACATGATGGTCCAGAGTGACGTCACGTCTCACCACATTACTGTCTCCATGCGTAATAAATTTAGTTTCTGAAGCTACAATGGGGAGACAGGTCTGCCACGAGTGGGCCCTTAGACGTAGTAATGCAGGATAAGTATCCAAATGTAAAAAATATTTTGATAATACTAAAAAAAATTAGTTATCCTGCATTATTCCTTAATGTATCTGTATCAGACGGTTCGGCGGTGGGCATACCTTCAGATGTAATCCTCAATATGGGTAAACACTACATAAGAATGTATGTGTATTTTGTTGAGTGGTGGTCGGGTAGTCTAGTGGTTAAAGCGTTCGCTCGTCACGCCGAAGACCCGGGTTTGATTCGCGACATGGGTACAATGTGTGAAGCCCATTTCTGGTGTCCCCTGCCGTGATATTGCTGGAATATTGCTGAAAGCGGCGTAAACCCATACTCACTCACTCACTCAGTCACTTATTTTGTTGAATTAAAGTCAAAAGCATGCATTGATGTCTCACAATTGTAAATTGGGAAGGTTGGCAGCTATGGCTTGTCATCAGAGCAGAGTAACCTGAGGATTGGGTGGTTACATTGTAACTGACAGAAAACTACAATTCATGCTTTCTTCTAAATTATGCAGGTTTATCTGAAAATACTTCATGAGTAGACTTGCATACTTAACTTGTAGACCGCCTCCGGTCGAGTGAATAGAGCGTTTACCCAGAGGGAGGAAGGTCGGTGGTTCAACCCCCTTCCGCATCATACGAAAAGATGTTATAAGATAGCACTTGTTGTTACCCTGCCTAGTGCTTTATGAGGATAAAACAAGGACTTGTTGGCACAGTCAGTATACTGTGTCTGTGTAGGGTATTCATGTTAAACTGCGACATAGTATCTTAGTGGGGTAGCACTATAAAACAGACATTACAAAACCTGAGTAAAACCCATTCATGATTAGTACCAAATGTTTTGCAGCCACGGCTGTTTGCACAAGGACTTGCACATTGGTTGGTTGGTAGGTTTGTTGTTTAACGCCGCACACAGCAATATTCCGGCTATATGACAGCGTTCTGTAAATAATCGAGTCTGGACCAGACAATCGAGTGATTAATATCATGAGCATCGAACCACGCAATCAACCATCAACCAAGTCAGCGAGTCTGACCACCCGATCCCGTTAGTCGCCTTTTACGGCAAGTATAGTCACCTTTTACGGCAAGCATGGGTTGCTGAAGACCTATTATACCCTGGTTCTTCACGGGTGTCTTGCACTTTGGGAAAATGCTATTTGATCATTTAGGGAACGTTATGCTATAGGTTTGGAGGAAGTGACAAACTTTTTCAAATTCCCAACAGGAAGATGCAGCACCAGTGGAGACAGATGCTAAAGGTCGGCCAAAGAGACGGTCGACGAAGAATAAGATCAACTATAACATGATGGTGGAGGACCCAAAGGACGAGGGTCCCAAGAAGAACAAGAAGGCTGCGTACGAGGAGGATCTGGAATCCTGGGTACATACTGTGATTGATGCCCAGGAGGAGAGGAGGTATGTGTTCATCATTGTTCAGTGTCCATTTGGACCTGTGAAGATCCGGGGAGGAATTGGTCTTCAGTAACCCATGCTTGCTGTAAAAGGTGACTATGCTTGCTGTAAAAGGCGACTAACGGGATCGGGTGGTCAGGCTCGCTGACTTGGTTGCTTCATGTCATCGATCCCAATTGTGTGGATCGATGCTCATGATGTGAATCACTGGATTGTGTGGTCCAGACTTGACTATTTACAGACTGCTGGAATATTGCTGAGTGCGGCATTAAACAACAAACAAAAAAACCAATACCATTTGGGTCAAAATACAAATCCATACAAAGCACATAATGTCACAGAGAATGAGGGGCGGTGTGGAAGCCTAGTGGTGAAAGTGATCACTCGTCACCCCGAAGACATGTGTTTGATTCCCGCATGGGTACAATGTGTGAAGCCAATTTCTGGTGTCCCCCAGCCGTGATATTGCTGGAATATTGCTAAAAGTGCTGTAAAACCATACTCATTGGCTCAAAGAATGATTGTGACCCCGTTAGATTCAGGAAAATATTTTAAATATTTTAGACACTGTTAGATTAGCAAGTGTGGACAATACAGAGATTATAACATTCATGTATATGACTGCATGAAACATTTGTCTGGGAATGTGGGGTATTACTGGTATATTGGTCAATTGAGGTTCACTCTTTCCACGATGTGTATCACAATATCATTTTCTTATGTTTGGCATTTCGGGTGATTTCAAATTGCGATTTTTATCATGTGTTTAATGTTATGCACTTGCCAAATACTCAGAGCGTGAATCCGGAACCTGCATATTGTTTTAATTAGTAAACCTTATGTTGTATTAGCATCTTGTTTTGTTCCATTTAGGAACTTCACAGTTGTTTTAAATTGCTTCTGAATTTAAAATGTTTAGAATTATACAATCTATCATGATAAGTATCACAATACAGCCTTGTGCATCGTCAAATATTGTAATGCACCTCCAATACCCATCTGTAAAAAATGTCAGAATTCATGTAATTTTTTGTTGCCTGGAAAATACAAAGATTTCACACATTGGTTCCTAATACCCTGATCAATATGAAACATACGACATTCACAGAATATTCTGTATTTTTTTTAACTTGTATAATACTTGCCTCTACACTTTGTCCAAGGTATTATGTAGGTATTGGATAGTGTAAAATGCGCGCATACCTAATATATTTTCCAAATCTGATAAAAATCAGATCTTAGTGTTCGCTACCCAGTGTCAACCTTTGGATGTTGCTTGTTTTGAAAACACATAAGTTTCACGATCTTGTAAGTGAAGTTCTGATTAGTCGTATGAGAGATCATTTTGACGTGACCTGTAATGGGATGTCCTCAGATCTTATTGCAGCAGTAGTTAGAACTAAGATCGGATTTGAATGAGATTGATATTGTGTGTTCCAGCGCTGCAAACAAGAAGAAAGTCAAGGAGAAGAAGGCGGAGATCAACATCAAGATGCAGAACTCGATGATGCAGCTCCGCAAGTGCTGCAGCCACCCCTATCTCCTGGAGCATCCTATAGATGCAGCCTCCGGTCACCTGATAGCAGACGAAACCTTGGTCAAAAACTCGGGGAAGATGCTGATGCTCGACAGGCTGCTGCCGGAGTTGAAGAGGAGAGGACATAAGGTAGGATGTGACTGGGTTAGAACATGCCCCCTGGTGCTACGGGGTGGGCCCCCAAGGTAGGATGTTACTGGGTTAGAACATGCCCCCTGGTGCTACGCGGTGGGCCCCCAAGGTAGGATGTTACTGGGTTAGAACATGCCCCCTGTTAGAACATGCCCCCTGGTGCTACGAGGTGGGCCCCCAAGGTAGGATGTGACTGGGTTAGAACATGCCCCCTGGTGCTACGGGGTGGGCCCCCAAGGTAAGATGTGACTGGGTTAGAACATGCCCCCTGGTGCTATGAGGTGGGCCCCCAAGGTAGGATGTGACTGGGTTAGAACATGCCCCCTGGTGCTACGGGGTGGGTCCCCAAGGTAGGATGTGACTGGGTTAGAACATGCCCCTGGTGCTACGAGGTGGGCCCCCAAGGTAGGATGTTACTGGGTTAGAACATGCCCCCTGGTGCTACGGGGTGGGCCCCCAAGGTAGGATGTTATTGGGTTAGAACATGCCCCTGGTGCTACGAGGTGGGCCCCCAAGGTAGGATGTGACTGGGTTAGAACATGCTACGGGGTGGGCCCCCAAGGTAAGATGTGACTGGGTTAGAACATGCCCCTGGTGCTATGAGGTGGGCCCCCAAGGTAGGATGTGACTGGGTTAGAACATGCCCCCTGGTGTTATGAGGTGGGCCCCGTGGGGGCACAGGGTAAGAATAGTCCCCCTGCAACCTTTGGTGATTGTACAAGACGAGTACTGTTGGGATTCTGTGTTAAAATGGGTCCCCAGCAACCTTTGCTGATTGTACAAGACGAGCACTGTTGGGATTCCGTGTTAAAATGGGTCCCCAGCAACCATTGGTGATTGTACAAGGCGAGCACTGTTGGGATTCTGTGTTAAAATGGGTCCCCAGCAACCTTTGGTGATTGTACAAGACGAGTACTGTTGGGATTCCACGTTAAAATGGGTCCCCAGCAACCTTTGGTGATTGTACAAGACGAGCACTGTTGGGATTCCGTGTTAAAATGGGTCCCCAGCAACCTTTGCTGATTGTACAAGGCGAGCACTGTTGGGATTCCGTGTTAAAATGGGTCCCCAGCAACCTTTGCTGATAGAACAAGGCGAGCACTGTTGGGATTCCGTGTTAAAATGGGTCCCTAGCAACCTTTAGTAGACACATCGCTTTGAATCATTTACACAAAAGATTTTATTGTGTTGCTACAGGTGTTGATATTCAGTCAGATGACGAGGATGTTGAACATCCTGGAGAGCTACTGTGAGATACGGAACTATGAGTACTGCCGACTAGATGGGTCGCGATCTGTAGAAGATCGAGGAGAACAGGTAATGGTTGCCTCCATGCACATGGCTGGCCTAGAGTCTAAGCTTCTGCAACCAGGATTAGAAATCAAACCTGTCTGCAAAAATGATCTGCCAGCATGTTTCAGATTGGTTCCTTGTCTTTTCTTTAAATTTGCTAATGTATAGAAGAATGTCTATAAAGGTTCATGATGTCATGAAAATGTTTTTCTAACTGTTTGTCTTATCAAAATTACTGGCTACCAAATTTCATTACTGTGTGGAGTTTTGGACGTCTAGGTCTAACGAAAGAGCCAAAGCGGAAACCTCTATTACGTTGCTGTTATTATTACTCTTTTTCACATGAAATTATTCTTCTTTTTCCCACTGATTACTCCAAAGCATCAATTAGGGTTGACATCTTTGAGTTCAGCAAATGAACTTGTCCACCTGTAAACATTAATCCAGGGGCCTGTTACACTGGCCTGTGTACAAGGCAACTTCATAGGTCCGGTGATCCGATTCGGTGACTTGGTTGATTGCATGTCATCAGACTCTGTGGTGTGGGATATTGTTTATAATATCAGTCACTGGTCTTTCTGGTCAATTATTTATAGGCTGCCATCATAAAGCTGAGTATTGTTAGTTTGTTGTTTAACGCCGTGCTCAGCCATATTCCAGCTTCATGACCGCAGTCTGTAAATAATCAAGTCTGGACCAGACAATGCAGTGATTGACGTCATGAGCATCGATCCACGCAATTGGGATACAGCTGGAATATTGCTGAGTGGTGCATTATTAACCAAATTGGAATGCAAGATTTATTTATTTCATGACGTCTGATTTCAGATCAAGACCTTCATCGAGGACCCCAATGTCTTCTTGTTCCTGGTGAGCACGAGGGCCGGCGGCCTTGGCATCAACCTGACAGCAGCCGACACAGTCATCATCTACGACAGTGACTGGGTAAGTTCTGATATCGACTTTTTACTTTGCACCTCAGTCAGAATAGGTTTGATTTAAACATATTTATTCACAAGGAGTGAACGGGATTGAGGGACAAGTTCTTCCAACTTAGAATGCCCTCTCCCTGGTATTTACAAAATTTCACAATTTCAAATTCAATATGTATGCATACAGCAGGAGAGAGAGAGCAAGAGAGAGCTATTCTGCTTTGAGGGCAGGACAGTTTCCTTGTTGGGTTTTCATAATTTATTATGACAAGGCATGATGCAAGGGAAAAGCAAAATGTAGAAATACTTGGGTTGATGCTTGTAGAGGAGACATAAAATAAGAGACAGAGAGAGAGAGACAGACAAAGAGAAATGTATTGTTGAATGAACAGTTCTTTGACTAAAAATAGGCTCCCAGTATGTCACTCTTGTTGTAAGATCTGGCATTGGGTGGTCTGACAGTGTGACTGTATGTCAACCCTGATCGTTGTTTAAGCTGTGAATCAGTGGGTTGCCTGGTCCACACTTTATCATTTACGGGGTGATAGCTGCCCACTGTCCCAGATTGTTCGGGGGGATATGTCATCTCCTGATGACTCTTGTTTTTTAAAGACATCAGTTGAGAGATAGTTATTATTTAGCCTTGCACCATCTGCTATGAATCTGAGCATGTTTTGTTTATTGACTGGAATGAAGTCTCTTTTTGTTTTTGCATTAGTCCAATTGAGACACTCCACTCATATTATCTGAAGTGTGTAGTCAAAAGTAACTACCATATATGACCGTAGATAAGCTGAATTTTGAGGACCAGAAAAAAGATTCTGTAGAAAGGGGTCGGCTTATGTAAAGGTTATGCTTTCATCAACCTCTTTTTCTGTTCGTAAAAAAAACTACAGCGTATCAATGGACAACGCTATTACAAACTTAAATGAAAATGTGAAATTTGCGATGAAGCATCACCCGAAATGATATTTTTTACTTATCCTGCTTTACTCCTAATCTTACAACAAAGAAGTGCTTTCCTTTCCGTTCAAAACTAGCTGTTCTCTGGAAAGAAAGGGTATCTCATTTCCATGTATTAGTAGTTCCACTATCACAGATTCCTGATTGTCCACTCTGTGCTGTTCCTCAGAACCCCCAGTGTGACCTGCAAGCCCAGGACAGATGCCATCGCATTGGTCAGACCCGGCCGGTGCTGGTGTACAGGTTCGTGACTGCCAACACCATCGACCAGAGGATTGTAGAACGAGCAGCGGCCAAGAGGAAGCTTGAAAAACTCATCATACACAAAGGTAGGACCTCATCATACACAAAGGTAGGACCTCATCATACATAAATGTAGGACCTCATCATACACAAAGGTAGGACATCATCATTCTCAAATGTAGGACCTCATCATACATAAATGTAAGACCTCATCATACACAAAGGTAGGACCTCATCATTCTCAAATGTAGGACCTCATCATACACAAAGGTAGGACCTCATCATACACATAGGTAGGACCTCATCATACACATAGGTAGGACCTCATCATAGACATAGGTAGGACCTCATCATACACATAGGTAGGACCTCATCATACACAAAGGTAGGACCTCATCATACACAAAGGTAGGACCTCATCATACACATAGGTAGGACCTCATCATAGACATAGGTAGGACTTCATCATACACATAGGTAGGACCTCATCATACACATAGGTAGGACCTCATCATACACAAAGGTAGGACCTCATCATACACATAGGTAGGACCTCATCATAGACATAGGTAGGACTTCATCATACACATAGGTAGGACCTCATCATACACATAGGTAGGACCTCATCATACACATAGGTAGGACCTCATCATTCACATAGGTAGGACTTCATCATTCACATAGGTAGGACCTCATACACAAAGGTAGGACCTCATCATACACATAGGTAGGACCTCATCATACACATAGGTAGGACCTCATCATTCACATAGGTAGGACTTCATCATTCACATAGGTAGGACCTCATCATACACATAGGTAGGACCTCATCATTCACATAGGTAGGACTTCATCATTCACATAGGTAGGACTTCATCATACACATAGGTAGGACTTCATCATACACATAGGTAGGACCTCATCATACACATAGGTAGGACCTCATCATTCACATAGGTAGGACTTCATCATTCACATAGGTAGGACCTCATACACAAAGGTAGGACCTCATCATACACATAGGTAGGACCTCATCATTCACATAGGTAGGACTTCATCATTCACATAGGTAGGACCTCATACACAAAGGTAGGACCTCATCATACACATAGGTAGGACCTCATCATTCACATAGGTAGGACCTCATACACAAAGGTAGGACCTCATCATACACATAGGTAGGACCTCATCATACACATAGGTAGGACTTCATCATACACATAGGTAGGACCTCATCATACACATAGGTAGGACTTCATCATACACATAGGTAGGACCTCATCATACACATAGGTAGGACTTCATCATACACATAGGTAGGACCTCATCATACACAAAGGTAGGACCTCATCATACACATAGGTAGGACTTCATCATTCACATAGGTAGGACCTCATACACAAAGGTAGGACCTCATAATACACATAGGTAGGACCTCATCATACACAAATGTAGGAACTCATCATACACAAAGGTAGGACCTCATCATTCACAAAGGTAGGAACTCAACTGACAAATTAAGAGGGAATCATTAAGTATTTAGCGACTCTAAGTCTGTTTGCACTTGCCCATCTTCCCAAGGCTAGGGACCTAACTGACTACAAAAGTCCAATTTCCACCCTTGCCAAACTAGTCTGGTATTATGGAGTTATATTTTGGCTGGACTAACAAGTCTATGCATAGTCCAATCACAGTTGTGTAACGAAATCAACGCCCAGTTCGAAAACAAGATGGATTTCAACGTCCAGATGTCAGTCGACTACAGGATTTGCAAAGGATGTGTACCGTCAACTGGTAGATAGATATTTTCCAAATCTTTTCATGTTTTTAATCAAAGTGCTCATGTGATTTGATACATTTAACGAGGTAAGCACAGTATAAAGCTTGATCATCGATCAGTTCGTCGTGACTGGGTGCCGCCAAGGTGTTTGAAGCAAATGCAAGTGATATGAAAGGTGGAATCTGATTGATGAATAGGAGGGACCTAGAATGGACACAAGTTGAGCATTGGAAATTCCTGCCTAGTTTGGTAAGGGTGGAAACTGGACTTTTACAGTCAGTTCAGTCCCTCGCCTTGAGAAGATGTCACTTGCCCAATGTCCGGGAGTAGTTCAGCATGTTCGACGAGTGGTCAGTCAGGTGTATGATAGACTGACGGAGAAATAATGGCAACCACATCTGCACATGAACACATACGACTAAGAACAAGCAAGGACCACCCGATTCTTTCATATTACTTTATTTAATCGTGATGCCACGACAAGTTTACTGTAGAGTATCTGAGTTTGTCATAATCCTTGCTAACCAACCACACAGGCACATTTGAAATGTGACTGTAAAAACAGTTTCCTGGTGTTATATTAATAAAAAAACTACTTGAGACTATTGAAACTATTGATTGTTATACATACAACTGACAATTAGGGCTGGGACGATACACCAACTGTGCGATCAGATACATATCACAATACCTTGCTCACGATCAGAAACAAATCACAATACTCGCATGTGCTCTTATCTGTAGTGGGCGGTCGGTAGCCTAGTGGTTAAAGCGTTCGCTCGTCATGCCGAAGACCCTTGTTTGATTCCCGACATGGGTACAATATGTGAAGCCCATTTCTGGTTTCCCCCGCTGTGATATTGCTGGAATATTGCTAAAAGCGGCGTAAAATCATACTCACTCACTCTTATCTGTGGTGCGTAAGCCATCTTTTTCATAGAGAGGATGGCCAAATACCTGGCACACTGACTATTTACTGTTGGCAGTTTCAAGTATGGCGCAATAGATGAAAATATTTACGGTTTAACTATTCATTTTCACTAGTAATAAGTGTTTAGTGTAACATTTTAATAAAGAATACATTTAAGGTAAGAATCGATTCTCTTTACTTAGTCTGCGACTGTGAAGGATACTTGTATTGAGATGTAAAAAAATTGCGATGCATCAGTGTATTGTCCCCCCTACTACCGACAATACCATTGGCTATGAATAATTCCTATAGATATAGTACAGTCGGAGGGCAAACAGTTGCAATACATTGATAGCTTGGTATATAGTTGCTTGTTTATAGCATGCCAGATTATAGCAGGAATATTGAGGACTACTGTGAACGACAGACCAATACCCAACACTAATCATCAACACATACTGTGTCTTGTTTATTATGTCCATGCTGACAATGCTCTAGTATCTGGTCTTTTTATACAGGGAAGTTCAAGACGGGTATGAACGAGTTCAGCACAAGCCTGAAGCCGATCAGTGCTCCAGAGCTTCTGGAGTTGTTGAGGTCGCGAGATCACGAAGCCATTGTGCAGGGTAGTGAGAAGAATGTCATTTCTAATAAAGATCTGGAGAATCTGCTGGACAGATCGGATCTCGTCAGAAAGTTTGATGTGATGAAAGGTGAGCTGCTGACAGTGTACGTCCGTCCGTCAGAGGGCGTGGCTTTCTCTTTGTTTTTGCTTCAGTTTTGTCTCTTGGCTCTATAGGAAGTCTTGGGCAGCGTGTGCGTTATTTCCTCATCCTAGCTGTAAGAGACTATCCTGGGTTAGATTTGTACTCTAGCACCCTATACTTAATGTCTTTAAGCCCTCTGTAGGAATTCTGTGGCATTATATACTCACGTCGGTTCCCATTCTTTTTTAAGCATTGTTATTCCATGTTTTAATTAGCCCCCAGAAATCTATGCTGGTCGTAAGCGGCAACGAAATGGATCGGTATCAGGCTTGAAGGATAATAGTTGCTCACATCTATCACTGGATTGTCTGGTCTGGTCCAGAGTTCGATTGTTTACACTTGTTTGTTGTTTAAACCCGCACTCAGCAATATGATGGCGGTCTGTAAATAATCGAGTCTGGACCTGACAATCCAGTGATAAAGATGACACAGTGGACCCTGTCCTGAGCAAACCAGACCGTCTCCGTGGTCTAGTAGTAGAGCGGAAGGTCCGGGGGTTTGATCCCCGGCCGCGTCATACCAAAAGACGTTAAAAGATGGTACTTGTTGTCACCCTGTCTGGCACTCGACATTTAGGGGCTAAAACAAGGACTGGTCGGCTCGGAGTCAGTATGCTGTGTCTGAGTAGGGTATTCATGTTAAACTGCGGCATGGCATCTCAGTGAGCTAGCACTCTAAATCGGCATCAGTCCGGACTAGTACAAGCACACACACGTACATGCACATCGCTATATAAGTGCAATAATCTTGGACGCGACATTAAACCCCATTTCACCTCACCTCACCTGAGCAAACCAAATGAGGATTGTCTGGACTAAACATTGTACCCTGATTGCATAGGTCGTTGCTCATGTTAGCTACACACTGTCCTGTTGATCAATTAATATTATAGTAAGTGTAGCATGTGTCACCTTCGAAATATTTTTCTGTTCACCAAGCAGTGAATGGGTACCCAGTAGGATGAGATGGTAATGTGACTGTTAACCTTCTAGTGCTTAAAGGGAGCTTGGGTTGTACACTCCCCAGGAAGCTGAGAATGAAATCGAGTGCACGCTGATCCATTGATTGTGGTAATAATAATATAGCGCTTTCGGCATTCTGGACCCTTTGAAATATTGTGCAGTATTATTGTGCATTATTAATATTACTATTATTTGATTATTAATTGATCCTTATTTATTTGCGACTGCCTCCGTGGTCTAGTGGTAGAGCATCCGCCAGGAGAGCAGAAGGTCTGGAGTTCGATCCCCGGCCACGTCATACCAAAAGACGTTAAAAGATAGTACTTGTTGTTACCATGTCTGGCGCTCGGCATTAAGGGGCTAAAACGCACGCACGCACGCACGCACGCACACACGTGCATGCACGTCGCTATATAAGTGAAATAATCTTGGACGCGACATTAAAACCCATTTCGCGACGTTAAACCCCATTTCACCTCACCTTATTTATTTGTTATTTTTTCACAATAGTGCAGGTGTGTGATAAAACTCAGAATTTATTATCTCCCATCATTAGTCAGTGCAGTCTAGAAACCTAAAAACAACAGTTGTCATGGTCAGGACTCTGTATATTGACGGATTGTTTCCAGGCAAGACAGCTGATCAGAAGAAAAGGAAGTCCAAAGCTAAAGATCCTGTGATGGAAAGCAAGACATTCAAAGTGTTGGAGACTGATGATGGATATTACACAAAGGAGGTGGATGAGACGTCCTCACAGCCGACTGAAGCCCAGAGTGGCGAGACATGAGCTAGATTGTGTGTAGGTGGCATTTTACCATTTGGGTGTATCTGAATTGGCGAGACATGAGCTAGATTGTTTGTAGATATCATACCATTGTGTGTACCCGAGTTGGCAAGACATGAGCTAGATTGTGTGCAGATGTCCTACCATTGTGTGTATCTGAATTGGCGGGACATGAGTTAGATTGTGTGCAGATGTCCTACCATTGTGTGTATCTGAATTGGCGAGACATGAGCTAGATTGTGTGCAAATGTCCTACCATTGTGTGTATCTGAATTGGCGAGACATGAGCTAGATTGTGTGCAGATGTCCTACCATTGTGTGTATCTGAATTGGCGAGACATGAGCTAGATTGTGTGCAGATGTCCTACCATTGTGTGTATCTGAATTGGCGGGACATGAGCTAGATTGTGTGCAGATGTCACACCATTGTATGTACCCGAGTTGGCGAGACATGAGCTAGATTGTGTGCAGATGTCCTACCATTGTGTGTATCTGAATTGGCGGGACATGAGCTAGATTGTGTGCAGATGTCATACCATTGTGTGTATCTGAATTGGCGAGACATGAGCTAGATTGTGTGCAGATGTCATACCATTGTGTATATCTGAGTTGTTGAGACATGAGCTAGATTGTGTGCAGATGTCATACCATTGTGTGTATCTGAATTGGCGAGACATGAGCTAGATTGTGTGCAGATGTCATACCATTGTGTATATCTGAGTTGTTGAGACATGAGCTAGATTGTGTGCAGATGTCATACCATTGTGTGTACCCGAGTTGGCGAGACATGAGCTAGATTGTGTGCAGATGTCATACCATTGTGTGTATCTGAATTGGCGAGACATGAGCTAGATTGTGTGCAGATGTCATACCATTGTGTATATCTGAGTTGTTGAGACATGAGCTAGATTGTGTGCAGATGTCATACCATTGTGTGTATCTGAATTGGCGAGACATGAGCTAGATTGTGTGCAGATGTCATACCATTGTGTGTATCTGAGTTGTTGAGACATGAGCTAGATTGTGTGCAGATGTCATACCATTGTGTGTATCTGAATTGGCGAGACATGAGCTAGATTGTGTGCAGATGTCATACCATTGTGTGTACCTGAGTTGGCGAGACATGAGCTAGATTGTGTGCAGATGTCATACCATTGTGTGTATCTGAATTGAGACATGAGCTAGATTGTGTGCAGATGTCCTACCATTTTGTGTATCTGAATTGGCGTTACACTGTGACCTGGCTTCTGGTGTGTATGGCATGGCTCAGGTTACAGATCGATGGATGAAGCTCCTGCAGCATGCAACACCAGCCTACTCAACTGCCTCAAGGGAAATAGTTACATGTTTTCTTCTGTTGCAGGTGCATGTGTGGATGTATGACCGACAAGACGAGAGGGCGAGTCTAGCCTCATCAGTGATAGACAAGGCCAAGTCCTCCAGATTTCACTGGGCTTGGGACTAGTGGTTGTTACCGTCCCTTTCTCCGTGCAATGACAAACTTGAAACATCAATTCTTCTGTCCATAGTTGATGTTGATGATCAGTTGTTTATGACTTCTTCCACTTCTTCAATGCAATGGCAGCATAAATCAGTTTGAACATTTGAATCCATGATAAACTATATTTGTTACAGAGGTTTCGTAAGGTGGTAGACATCCATACATTAATCAGATAATCAGTGTGTTGTGACCCCTTTTCTATCTGTGATCAATGTTTGAGTTGTGTGAAGTAAAATCACGATGTGCATGGATGGAAATTTTATTTTAGGCTTGGAACAGCTTTTTTTTTCTCTTTTCTTTTCAATTTATGTGGAAATTTCTTCTTGAGGAGCCAAGATAAATTTTCAGCTTAATTTATATTCTTGAAAGCAAGTCTTTCCAGTTATATTTTTCATCGACTTAGACGCCACAATTTGCTGTGCAGAGTTGCATCCGTAGTCGTGCCAGAGATCTATCATAGTTTTGAATCCTGATTATGTTTCTAGGTTTGTCAGCATCATACCCATGGTGATGTCTAAGCCCTGCATCACTTCAGACAGTGCTAGCTATGCAATATCAGTAATGTAATACGTCCAGCTGTTGAGCTGGTAGTGTTAAAGGTGCGAATTAACCAAGGGTAGTTGTTATACTCTATACCATATGTTAACAGTTGGGGATGTTGTTAATTGAGATGCGTCTACTGAATGTTGTCCATGCCGGCGTCAGTCTGCCTCACTGATACTTAGTGCATTGTTTGATAGGCATTTCTTAGAAGTCGATGGATGACAAAGTAGACACAATTTGGGGATAACAACTTCTTTAGTTCTTTAGTGTACTCTAATAACAATGTTTTGGTATAGCAAGAAAACGTCTAAGGATCTATACTGAAATGTCGCAATAGTATCGTAAAGACGTTGTTACCCCGAGAGAGTGTCTACTTTGGGTACAAATGCAGTTCATGTGGTGGTTGTGTTATAACAGATAAACATGTATTCTTCATTGAAGACGATATGGCCAGATCAGTTTTCCTTCAGTTCATCTTCATCGACATTAATTGATTGTCTTGCTAACAATGTCTCCAAGATATCTTTCAAATTTTGAAAAAAATTATATCAAAGAGTTACATGTATGTAATAGGTCACAGTACTGAAATACTTCCGATGTCCGTGAGACTTGCGTGATTTTATCTCATTGACAAGAAGTTTTGGACTGATCCAGGTTAGAATAGGTCTGCATTAGTTCATGTTTGCTGTAACAGGCGACTGTGCTTGTCGTTAGGGGAGATTAGTTAGGAGCGGGTGGTCAGGCTTGCTGACCGGTTGATGCATGTCATGGTGTCCCAATTGCATGGATCCATGCTCATGATGTCAATCACTGGATTGTTTGGTCCAGACTTGATTATCTGCAGACTGCTGTGGACCTGTGAAGGTCTGGGTAGAATAGGTCTTCAACAACCCATGTTTGCCGTAACAAGTGACTATGCTTGCAAGAGGCAACTAATGGGATCGGGTGGTCAGGCTCGCCGACTTGATTCATGCGTGTCATTGTATCCCATTTGTGTAGATCGATCCTCATTATGTCAATCACTGGATTGTCTGATCCAGACTCGATTATCTGCAGACTGCTGTGGACCTGTGAAGATCTGGGTAGAATAGGTCTTCAACAACCCATGTTTGCCGTAGCAGGTGACTATGCTTGCAAGAGGCAACTAATGGGACCGGGTGGTCAGGCTCGCGGACTTGATTCATGCGTGGCATTGTATCCCATTTGTGTAGATCGATGCACATGGTGTCAATCACTGGGGTGTGGCGTTAAGCAACAAAGTCAACTGCTGTGCAGTGTTGAACAATAGTCAACCACACAATTCAGTGAGTGTAGCAGAATCATTAATAGTAGCGTGGCCTGTTCATGGAGTTTGCAAGCAAGTGGCTAATGATTCTTCCCAGCTAATGTCAAATCAGGGCATTTTGTTATATTCTTTTCTATTTAGAAATTGAAATCCGACTCTTTTAAAAAAGAAAATTATTATTGGTCTGGCCTCAGCTTCAACATAAATAGAGAAGTGATTGCACTATTGATATTTGAAGTCAATATAACCAGTGGAAATGTGACAAAACATGTTCAGAGCCAAATAAACAACCCAAAACAAACATTTGTTTTTTGTTCATTGTACTGGTGAAAACTTGAGAATATAATCTGACATTGACAGTTTCACTTCTATTGCAACAGATAAGCAAGCAAACCCAACAAACGAGTACCCCTCGTACAATTGAATTGGCACACACCCACCAACCAGTGCTTGTCATTGGAGGCGACTTAATGGATTGGGTTTTGACCCTTTCAAGGAAGGTCAGTTAATCTCTGTGGAATGAGTGAGAGAGTTGGTTTTAATGCCGCTTTTAACAGTATTCCAGTCATATCACGGCGTGTCAGCTTAATGTGGGAGGAAAGTGTTGCAGATCTCCGACGTTTACCACTGCTGACAAACCTAGAAACATAACCGGGATTCGAACTCACAATCAAGGGTTTCTGGCGTGCCCAAGGGACGCAACCCTGCACGACTGGGCCACCCGTGCCCCCAATCTCTGTGGAGCCTTGAACCACCAATGCAAAACACAGAGCATCTACAGACTTGGCATGCTGGAAAACTGGCTGAAGTCGTCCGACCTGTTCACTGTTTCACACCCCTGATCTTCTCAGGTCCCTTACACAGGGGAGGTTGTCTGGCGATGTTGAAATGAACATTGTGAATATTGTGTAAGGAAGGGACTATCGGGACAACCTAACGACACCCTTTATTGTCCCGCTTGCAAGGCCCATGCTCGTCTTGCACAAATTGTCAATGATCACCTCCAGCAGCACAACATCCATAGAATGACATGGCCAGGGATGAGCCCAAACCTTTCCCCCATTAAACACTTATGAGACCCGTGTAATGTCAAAGGCCATGTAGGTAAGAGGAGCAGCACAACATCCTTAGAATGACATGGCCAGGGATGAGCCCATTAAACACTAATGAGACCCGACAGGGAAACGTGTGCATCAACGTCGAAGCCACCAACCATGTAGGCAAGAGGAGCAGCACAGATTCCCTCATTAGGAGACTCGTTTGAGTGAGAGTAATTATTTGACAAATCATGCCTGTTGATCCAAAAACAGCAAATTAGAAATTTCCCATCTTACCCCTATCGCCATAACACAACCAGTTGTAATGTGTTTCCATTTTTTTCATTATTTTTATACAACTATTACCAGAAACTAATCTCTCTTGCAATATAATCTCTTATAATTTAAAGTTATTTTGCATGGGTTGTATTGCCTTCAACTGGCGACTAACAGGATCAGGTGGTCAGACTTGCTGCCTTGGTTGATGCATGTCATCGTATCCCAATTGCATGGATCGATGTTCATGATGTCAATCACTGGATTGTCTGGTCCAGACTTGATTATTTGCAGACTGCTGTCATGTAGCTGGTATATGGCTGAGTGCAGTGTTAAACAACAAACAAACAATACTCCAGCTAAATGATGGCAGCCTATAAATAATCGACCAGAAAGACCAGTGATTGATATTATGAGCAATATCCCACACCACAGGGTACGATGACATCTTACAGCTGGAATATTGCTGATGGAGCGTTTAACAACAAATAAACAAACAAGCTTTCAAGTGGACAATACTACTCAACTTTTGATTAAGACATTACTCTTGACATATTGAGAATCAGGTTTGATGGAAAGATACAAAATATCCGAATCAAAAGTGGAGTAGAATATTATCATACAACAGGTAAGTTCCTCTGTCAATGGATAAATAAATAGGCAAAAAAGTAGTGCCCTGGACTGTAGCTCACCTGGAGTGAGTTGAGTTTAACGCCGCTTTTAACAGTATTCCAGTTATATCACGGTGTGTCAGCCTTATATAGGAGGAAAGCCCTAAGTGATGCAGGTCTCAGACGTTAACCAATTCGGTGAAACCCACGAGCACGGGTATGGTGCTGACAAACCTAGAAACATAATTGGGGCGAACCGGAATTCAAACCCACAATCATAGGTTTCTGGCGTGCCTAAGGGATGCAACTCTGCACAGCGAATCGCGGCGCCTTAGACGACTGGGCCACCCGTGCCCCCCCCCACAGTTTAACATGTAAACAGACACAGCCACTTAATCTCATTAAAATCAGATCTTAGTTCTCGCTATCGCTAAACAAAGATCTGAGGACATCCCATTACGGGTCATGTCAGTATGACCTTTCACAGAATTTGACCGACCACTGAAATGCCTGACAAGAAGTCGACATCAGCAAATTAGAAAGCAGCTTTCTTGAGCTTTACGTCACTCGTTTCCATTTCAGACTAAGCTTGAAAAATATGTTGACACAGTACTCGATTTCAATTTTGAAAACTGAACAAACGAACATTCCAGAATGTCTAATATATGGTTCCCACGTACTATGCAACACCTCTTTCGTTCAAATGTTTCTCCCATGGAAGTGAGAGATAGGCTATGATTTTGACGGAATTAGTCATACGAGCTGTAACTGTTCTTCGGAATACCCAGTGTTAACGTTTTCGAGGATGCATGATTAGAAAACACATTCCGACTGTCACTTTCATGATCTGAGACAATCTGATTGGCTGGATGAAAGGTCGTTCTGACGTGACCCTTAATGGGATGTCCTCAGATCTATATTTAGTGATAGCAAGAACTAAGATCTGATTTTAATTAGATTGCACAGCCACTTAACAAAAGTGGCTGACAGCACTGATATTTATTTATTATTCACCAAAGAAAATGTGTCCGTTTCAGCAGTTGAACCATGTATATCTTGACAAGAAAAACAGAACACAGTTCATCAGTGTAACTAGTATAATGGCTGGCGATAAGACGAGTAAAACAAATGACTTATCATACAACCACAGTTCAATAAAATGATGATGGATATCAATGCAGTAAATCTAACATGTCTGCTCTCTTAAAATAAGTCTTTCCCCAAGCCTCACTATATTGCATCAAGATCCAGCTTTTCGAAATTCTAATATGAAAATGAAACTCTGCTTTTCAACCATCAAACACCCTCTCCCATAAACCACAGTAGTTTATGTACAGAGAGAACGTCCGATTCCATGGCTCCATCACTACCTCTGAGTTCAAGCAAAAGAACCCCGTGAAGATTCCGGGGTAGAATAGGTCTTCAGCAACCCATGCTTGCCCTAAAAGGCGACTATGCTTGTCGTAAGAGGCGACTAACGGGATCGGGTGGTCAGGCTCGCTGACTTGCTAGATGCATGTCCTCGATCCCAGTTGTGTAGATCGATGCTCATGATGTCAATCACTGGATTATTTACAGACCGCCATCATATAGCTGGAACACTGCTGAGTGCAGCATTCAACAACAAACAAACAAATCAAGCGAAAGGATAGCTGACGTGATACAGATGACAGACATTTCCGACTTTGGTAAACCCACTGGTACCAGACCAGCAGAGCCTGTATCTAAGAGATTCCACAAGGAATTCAATTTGCAAAAAATATAATAGACTTTCGCTCTTTTGAGGAAAGTTTTAAAAGAGCAGACATGGATATTGCAATCCCATACAGGTGCAAACCTTAACGAGACCACAAACTCTAATTTCTATTTCTAATTGTCTTGTTTTCAAATCAGAGCATATATTAACAGTTGACCCATAAACTGACTTGAAACAATGATAAATGTCAATTAAATACCATCTGTTTCTGTATTAACAGATTTGGGGTTTGTATGGTCATTGATGTGACAAATTTCTATCAGAGAAGTTCCAGAAAGCATATGGATGTCAATGTCTATCTATTGAAGACTATTAAACAGATACAGTTATTGCACATACAATCCTTGCATCAATTTAATCAACTAAAGAATGCACGCAAACAATAATCCAGTTATTTCAAACTTCAAAATCGATCAGGGACAAAAACTTCGCTAATGAAGGAGCAAGTCATTTCAATCTTTCATTGGACAGATTAGACCAAAATATACAATTCTCCAACAAAATTAACAGAAGACAATCCTCAAAAACAATATAAACACAATTTAATTGAAAATTGAATAACTTTTCATGAGTCCAACTTCAAGTACATGTGTTTGAAAAATGCAAAATAAAAAAAATTACTTTACAAAATGAAATCGGTCGACACAAAAATTTGGATCACTATTACACATTCCTGTATACGATATCGTGTTTCCAAACTATGTCACAAACACTAATACACAGAATACAAACAATTTAATCATGTGATATACCTGAGAGAATGTGATTGGAAACATGCTTGCAGCTGGGGACTGTTAGAATAGTTATTTTCTCAGAACGTTAACCAAACAATGGTTTTACATTCTACTAAATATACCCAACACAATAAAACTAACTCTGTCTTCTCAATACAGTTAACAAATGTGACGAAACAAGAATACATTAGTTTATAGCTAAAATATATTACCATATTCGACGAAATAAGCGCCCAGGGCGCTCTCAAAATTAGAAATAAGGAGCTCTTATTAGAATAAAATTTTGGTGAAAGAGTCGAAAGATCGTAAATTTTATGGTTTCTGCTGACAGCCTGAAATGGTACAAAAGAAAAGTATGTGTGTATTATACACGACAGATATATTTTACAGAATTTAATTGCCCGTAATTAAGGTTGCATATAACACACGAGTGCGTATTATACACGAATAAATGTACACGAATTGTGTACATTGATCAGTCGGAAGGGTGCTAATTGGGATTGTTCCACAAGCCAATATATTGGCAAATATCGCTGTGGGCACTTATTAGAGCGGGGCGCTTATTACGTCGAATACGGTAGTTTAGTTCCCGCCCCTGACAAAGATCAGGGGATTCAAAAAGACATGTGGTGGTGATGCACGGCATTGAAGACAGAAGTTTTTTACCAATTGATTACCTAAAGTACAGTTACAAAAGCTGATAATTTTGACTTTATTCAAGATATTTACACACATGTCATCATAAATTCATATTTATACTTACATCAATGCTGAGTTAGACTTGGGTTTGGATGATTGACATTTAACATTGATAATGTGGAACTTATTTCGTCTAGACCAAATGATAATTTATACTTGGTAATTGGAATAAAGAAACAGAAAGAATTAAAAATGAACATTTTACTATAAATTGTATATTAATAATACTTATCCTATCTCACACTATGCATTTTCCATTCTTCTTTCGATCCTTAGTGGAAACATTCCTAAACATAGGTTTCCAGCTTCTAAAAAACAATTCACCCAAACACACCTATCATCACCATGGTCACCTCCCCTCAATTTGGGTCGATTGACCTACATGCTCTGAGCATGTGACCTCCCCAGCCACTCATTCTCTTTCAAATCGCCAGTGAAAGTAGAATGAGAAATGCAAAGTGTGAGATAGGATAAATTATAAAAAAATACAAAAATACAATTTTTTAAGAAATGGCATTGGAAGGTGACACACTCTAAACCAATCAAACGATTAAACACAGCTGGACATTCTTATCAGCATCAACACACAAACTTAACAGTGACACAAACACTCGCATATCATATCTATACAGTAATTCTGGTCATTAAAATATGGATCAGGTTAAAATAAATTTGGTGAGCTTAGTATGCAAGCTCTCCATAGGACATGAACAACCAATAGAAACACAAGTGTTACACACAAACCCCCCTCCCAGTATATTCTCTGTAATATTGCTGCCAAACACTTCAAACCACCATCAAAGTACTCATCATATTTCTTATTTAAAATCAGAATATCACATCAAACAATTGCCAGGATAGGTTCTTGGATAGGATAGGACAATATGAGATGTTTTCAGTGGTGAAAGGAGATAGTTGCGTTTTACTCCGCTGATAAGAATATACAAGTAACAGTGAGTGAGTTTGGTTTAACGCTGCTTTTAACAGTATTCCAGTTATATCGCGGCGTGTCAGCTTAATGTGGGAGGAAAGCCTGATGTGATGCAGGTCTCAGACGTTTACCACTTCGGTGAAACCCACGAGCACGGGTATGGTGCTGACAAACCTAGAAACATAATCGGGGCGAACCAGGATTCGAACCCACAATCATAGGTTTCTGGCGTGCCCAAGGGATGCAACTCTGCACAGCGAATCGCGGCGCCTTAGACGACTGGGCCACCCGTGCCCCCATACAAGTAATATCATGGGAGGAGCTTCGCAATTGCTTCCCCAGCAACCCATGCTTGCTGTAAAAGGCGACTATGCTTGCCGTAAGAGGTGACTTACGGGACTGGGTGGTCAGGTTTGCTGACTTGTTTGATGCATGTCATCGTGTCCCAATTGGGTGGATCGATGCTCATGATGTCAATCACTGGATTGGCTGGTCCAGACTCGATTACTTACAGACTGACGTCATAGAGCTGGAATATTGCTGAGTTCGGCTTTAAACAAAAAAACCCAACTACAAATGCTTCCTACATGTATGCTTAATGGGAATCAAACGCAGACTTTTATCATGATGACCCAACACTTTAACCTCTAGGCCACCCCTCACTGGTCCCGCCCCCCCTCCCCGGAATAAACGAAGGACACGCAGCAACATTACAGAGAGTTTTGGGAGGGAGAACGAACCGCAGACGACGGGAAATATTTCTCTCTCCACAGAAGCAGGCCAGTGCTCATTATTAACATTGAGATAATTCTATACTTCGATTTCTCATTATATCTCTTTACTATATATTCAAAATCATGACATTTTCTTCACATAAAAAGGCAAATTTACATTTGATTCAGTAGTGTATTGATAATTACTCACCATCTAAGAAGCACCAAAAGGATACAGTTTATACATCAGATTTTCCTAAATATACATAGGGGTAAAATATATTTGTATGTATGAAGTCTCTTTTAACACTATGAGACACAAAAACAAGATGATGGTCATTGTTATCTAGACAGCTCCAATAAATATGTACAATATACAATTCTATTATACAGTTGAAGAAGCATAAATTTGCATGACAAGGCATAGATATCAAATAGCTTTAATGGAGACAACTGCAGCATCATCAGGTATTGGTTTCCATATAACTGCACCGATAATTCTAAGAATTATCCAAAAATAACACTTGCAGAGACAATGCTTTCCTACTGTTTGTACACAGACTGGGGACACTGGTGCAGGTAGTGTACATCATTAGTGCTTCACTGTCTTGTATACACTACGTTTCTCTATCACCCATTTATACATACGTTTGTTTTGTGTATAGTCGCTATTTCTAAGTGAGTGAGTGAGGTAGGTGGATTTAACGCAGCTTTGAACAGTATTCCTGTTATATCACGGCATGTCAGTTTAATGTGGGAGGAAAGCTTGGAGTGATGCAGGTCTCAGTCATTTGGGTGAAACGCACGAGCACGGGTATGGTGCTGACAAACCTAGAAACAACTGGGGTGAACTGGGATTCGAACCTACAATCATAGGTTTCTGGCGTGCCCAAGGGACGCAACTCTGCACAGCTCTGCACAGCGAATAGAATGATACAGGTATCAGAGGCATACCTAAAGGACAGGGTATGGTGCTGACAAACCTAGAAACATAATCAGGGCGAATCTGGTGAGGTTTGTGGCGTGCCCAAGGGACACAACTCTACACGATTTGCAGTTCCACAGAGGGAAACCACCAATTGCTCTGATCAATTAGATATCAACTTGCATCGCACAAACACAAATGTTTCTAACGTGATAATTTGTGGAACACACATCATAGATTTAAATCTACTCTGCCTCAAATTCATGAAAGGAGTAGAGCTCATATGAGGTCCAGGCTCATTTCATTTGCTTACTAAAGATTGACACGTCACAACTAACGGACGAAAGTATTCACGGGTGATGGAGGAATGCAGAGAATACAAACCAGTGAATACTGACAACGCACATTACGTATCAGAGAAATAGCAACACATTTGACTGAATGACAAATATCATGGTGTTTCGTACAGACCTATCTGAACCTATTTTGCATAGTGTCAATGCAAACTTATTGGTTTTGTGCACTTTGAACAGTATTTTGGTAATATCACACCGTGTGATCCTAAAAAGGGGGAGAAATGTAAATTAAACAGGTCGTTGAGGTCATTATTTGGGTGTAATCCATGAGCATGGGTATGGAGCTAAAAATTAAGGATCATTCAGAGGGTAAATCTGGTTTTGAACCATGACCAGCAGATCCTGACAATACCAAGGGATGCAACTCTGCACACCACCAGATCACGTGTGTTGTGTTGAGGTTGAATTGTGGGACCTCAGTCCCCTGGGCCACCAGTGCTCAATCCTTACAGAATCCTTTATTAAATTTATTGAAACTGTCAACCTTCTTGCCATGGGTCTGGAAATCTGGTAAGTCGACCTGGGAAGGTCACAGTTTATCACAAATACAACATTCAGTCTGGATCAAACTATTGGTTATCCTGAACAGACTAGTGATTTGAATTTAATACAATAAATCAACACAGATCAGCCCTAACATAAACATTTAACCAAACCTATCGAATATATAGGTCTAGAATAAACTTAAGCACCACATATATATTTCCATATATAAGATAGTTATGCGATAAATCACAAAGAACAATGAAGAATGAGCGTGGTTTATTTCACAATAAAACATCGCTCTGTCATTTATTACGTCATTTCTGGAGATTCCATCATGTAAATTTGACTTTAATTTTGAGAAGGAAGTGTCTAGAGAGTTGTTCCCCATAGATGTACCTTGGCTACACAGATAAACGTGATGGCTGAATGATCGTGTCCGAAGTAGAAGAAATGTGACAATTGGTATTTGGAGGAAAGGTACAGATATTTAATGGGAAAATTGTCAGAATATCCAGGAAATACCAAACCTAACCCCCCTGTTCATAAAAAGGACTTGTCCAACATTGCTGAGGTTGGAGTGTATTCAGGGAGTCATCATCATTTAAATACGCCTAAATATTTTTAAAACTTGTACATTTTATTAAAATCTTCAAAGAGGCTGTACATAATGTTGGTATCTCCTTTCAGATGTAAAAATGACTCATGGTCATTGTTTATTGTTAAAAGAAAACACTGCAGTGTTTTGTACGATAATGAACTACCACTCGTCATTAATTTCTTATATAAAATTACAATTTTTAAAAACATACTTATGAATAATATTAGTTTTTGTGACATATTGAAATACAGAAATTAAATTTGATTATCTGATGACATTTTCTTTAGTATTTCCGATTTGACAGCCATTTTATTTGCTTCCGATCCTTTCTTTGCGTTTGATATGACTCGGTCTGTATGACCATCTCATGCCAAATTTTCATCAGGTAACAATGGTATCCTGGACCTTCATAACAATAAGGTCAATATCATATGTGAGTGAGTGAGCTACGTTTAACAATTCTCCTAACCATATTCCAGTAATATCAAGGCGTGCCAACTTAATGTGGGAGGAAATCCTAAAATGATGCAGGTCTCAGACGTTTACCACTTTGATGAAACCACAAGTACAGGTATGGTGCTGACAAACCTTAAACATAATCAGGACGAACCGGGATTCAAACCCACGATCATAGATATCTGGTACTCCCAAGGGACACAACTCTGGACAGCAAACTAAGGCACCTTAGACGACAGGCCACCTGTGTCCCCAAAACAATCTAGAGAAACATACAGTGTGCTTATACCAACTTTCAGCAGGTAAAAATGAGGTCCACATCATAAGCAGATATTTCGAAAAGATACATGGAAGTCGGGAATATATGAAAATAAAAAAGTGGTGCTTAACTTTTTTCCAGGTGCATACATCAGTAGTTGCCATCAACACATACCCAAACATAACAGTTACATTGTTCATTCTACATACATATGTCCTTATTTGGGGCCAAAAAGAAATGAGATCTGGACCTGACGATGTATTTAAACCAATCTTAGATGTAAATCTCTTTCATCTGCAAAATTTCTGTTCTGTTTCATAACGCATCAGTTGCTTGATAACAGTGTAAGAATGCACATCACTACGTGAAATAAACCAGTTGTTTTCCAAAAAGTTGCACGTTTTTATTCTTTATCATCAGAATAAAGTTCACAAGCCATCTACAGACTATGAATCTCGGCTTTGGGAACTTCACTTAATCTACACTGAAATCAGTTTCTGTGTCAAACATAATGAAAGAATAACGTTTTTCAAATCGGTATATTTTATTTCCTGTCATTGGTGTTTTCAGTGCTTATAAACCTATGGAAACAATTTATCAATTCATGTTTTTGGAAGCAGTTTGTCTTACCGTTCCGTGTTGTATGAGTTTAGTTACATGTGAGCGTGAGGATAATCACTGAAGCATCACAGACACTGACGATGGGGACAAGAGTCCTCCCAACCAGCAGCAGCTGCTGAAACACTTCACTTGTCATGCTAGTCCGCTGTGTCATGATGTCTAGTGTAGTGTGGCTGTTGACTTGGTTCAGGACGACTGTCTCAGATTGTATCACATGTATTGTGACAATTGTATAGCATGTACTAGATCATGACAATTGTATGTATGTACTATTTCCTGACAATTGTATGTATGTACTATTTCATGACAATTGTATGTATGTACTATTTCATGACAATTGTATAATATGTACTATTTCATGACAATTGTATGTATGTAATATTTCATGACAATTGTATAATATGTACTATTTCATGACAATTGTATAATATGTACTATTTCATGACAATTGTATAATATGTACTATTTCATGACAGTTGTATAATATGTACTATTTCATGACAATTGTATAATATGTACTATTTCATGACAATTGTATAATATGTACTGTTTCATGACAATTGTATAACATGTACTATTTCATGACAATTGTATAATATGTACTATTTCATGACAATTGTACATGTACCGTATCATGACAATTGTACATGTACCGTATCATAACAATTGTACATGTACCATGTCATGACAATTGTACATGTACCATGTCATGACAAATGTGTATGCACAGTATCATGATAATTGTATCACATGTACCATATCATATAACATGCACTACATCATGACAACTGTTTCACTATATGAATCAATCATGAAAATTGTATCACAATATGTACCATACCATAACAACCGTACGACCACATGTACCATCATCTTCCCGAGGCAAGGGAGTTAACTGACTGTAAAAGTAGAATTACTGGGCTCAATCGCAGCACCACCAGTGGCTATTGCGAGTATTGTCCCTTCTATGACCTTCCTATGGACCAATCAGATTCCACCTCACATATGACATGCATTTGCTTCAAACAAAATGGCAAAGTCCAGTGAAGATGATCTGATCGATAATCAAGATCTATATTGTAATAAAACAGGTCTTACGCTGTGAATTGCATCAAATCATGTGAGCACCTAGATTAAAGTCATGAAAAGATTTGGAAAAAATTCTGCTGACGGTACACATGCTTTGCAAATCGTGCACAGACGATTTCAGCATGGCAGTTTATAAACCGGATGTTGATTTCGTGACGCAATTTTGATTGTACTATGCAGAGACTAGTTAGTCCAGCCAAAATATAACTCCATAAATCCAGCCTAGTTCGGCAAAGGGTGGAAACTGGACTCTTATAGTCAGTTACCTCCCTTGCCTCGGGAAGATGATGTACCACATCATGACAACTGTATCCCAATAAGTATTGTAACCTCCCCATGCATCACAATACCTACGGTGACATGACAATATGTTACAATATAACGTATCTCGTATCTGACACCCTGTTTAACCACACATCGATGTATCGAGTATCCTATCAATCAGAATTACCAAGCAGATCTCCTGGCTCTCTACTCTACCTGTGATGAATGAGTGAGTTGGGTTAAACGCCACTTTTAACAGTATTCCAGTTATATCACGGCGTGTCAGCTTAATGTGGGAGGAAAGCCCGAAGTAATGCAGGTCTCGGACATTTACCACTTCGGAGAAACCCACGAGCACGGGTATGGAGCTAGTATTCCAGTTATATCACGGCGTGTCAGCTTAATGTGGGAGGAAAGCCCGAAGTAATGCAGGTCTTGGACGTTTACCACTTCGGAGAAACCCACGAGCACGGGTATGGAGCTTACAAACCTAGAAACAATCGGGTGAACCGGGATTCGAACCCACAATCATAGGTTTCTGGTGTGCCCAAGGGACGCAACTCTGCACAGCGCCTTAGACGACTGGGACACCTGTGCCCCCTACCTGTGATGACATGCTGTTTGTTTCTATGAGCTGTGCACAACAACACACAAGAAAGCAGCCATCTTCAATAGATGTGTCCAATATCGACAGACAGATCCAAAGCCTGGCCAGTCTACACCAATGCATATCAACACAACAGTTATCAACACATTAGCTATGACAATAAAAGCAATCTCTAATCACAACCTTAGTTTATGAAATGCAAAGACCACTTTTTGTCCTAATATTCATATATGTCAAACTGATGAACTGATGCATACCAAAATCACATGTTCTGACAAAAGGATGTTGTTATGTCTTAACAGATGCTGAAGCCATATGACACAGCTGAACTACAGAGCACATAGATGAAGCCTTGAATAGAAGACAACTGTTATGTAGATATAGATTTTCCACGTCCATCATTGTCCCATCAAGTCCCTCAACTAATAAACCACTTTGAAATGAAGCAAAAATGAGAAAAAATAATTTTGAATAAAATGGGAGTATTAGACACAGGAAGTTATGTATTAACAAATGGTTACCATGGTTACCAGAGGTAGAAATGAAGCTAACCCTATTTGGAATAGAGACACCATACTTGAAGAAGTTGTCTCCTTTGAGAACAAGTTGTCTACCCTGTGAACAAGTTGTCTCCCCTGTGCACAAGTTGTCTCCCCTGTGCACAAGTTGTCTCCCCTGTGTACAAGTTGCAGCATCAGACGACCTTATAACACCACACACTGTTCAATAAATTTGATCCAATTTTGGCCTCTTAGGCTGAAAAAAACCTTCCTGAGCAAAAACCTTGATAAGTTGTCTCACGTTATATTTTCCCATCACTATCTGAGCCGTTCTCGCATATATAGTGCACACACACAGACTTCGAACAAAACCAGCTATAATTCAAGAAATGCAGGAAACCCTTACAAAATCAAAGTTTCAAATGAGCTTAAGTAGATTACCCAAATTTCTCAAATTCAACAATCCGCACAACAACATAGTCTTTCTCTAAATCTCAATTAATATGCAACAATAACAAAGAGATTAACTTCAAAATCAACAAACATACAAACACTCACTTTACATAAGACAAACATTGCTAAATGACAGAATCGAAAACAGGGACAAAGAAAGGATCCCTCCCATGGCATACAATAGTTATACATCATCTATTGACTTTCATTTGAGATGAATTTCAACTCGTATTCACCATCCGGGCATAATTACTAAGGAATTATATGGTAGAATTGTTTTGTCGATCCATTTTGATCATGGCACCAATTCCATGTTTTCAGGATCTGACAAATTTTTTTTTATCAATTCTTGGTTTTATTGACAACTTACTTTTTAATCATGGTTAGTCATGTCATAGGAGAAAATGTTGGGGAAAGAAGACATCAAAGGTTATTTCTGTTATACAAAATGTTCTCCTAATATGTTGCCATGTTCCCTGTGTGTTTGTTAAGCCAGTCTTGACGGTATTGCTATACAACATATTGTATGCGTGGCAGAATTGCAAGGTGCACAATGAGAGTAACCTCCCTTTCATACATAGATCAAAAAGCTTGACAGAGATTTTGAACCAGTTGGGGGAGCGGGTGCTTATATTAATACTCACACTTTATCTAGGTCAACACTTTATTTGCTCATCCCACATATTTTAATTTTCTAGGGTTCGTGGATCTGTAAACCAATTTTCTTGAAAAGCTTGGCCAAACCAAGATGACCAAAATTTCATAAATTTTGAAGAATTATTCATGTCAGACTCAAGAATGGGGACTTCCTTGCAAAATGGAAATATCGTTATTACTGCCATTTTATCTTTTAGTCATAAAAGACAGGCAGGTACGTATTGTCAAACTTGTATATGTTAACAAACCATTTCGTCACTTTGATATCAATCTAAAAAACACAAATGTCTTTCACAAAAAGGTAAACAAGTCACTCTCTACAATAACAAGTAGACAAACAAAGATACAGAATTTAGATAACACAGCATCCATACATATAGTGTTTATGACCAGCCCTAAACAAGCATAGGTATCCAGTTTGGTTATTGTCTCAACATCTGTTCCCCCAACAGCCTGGGATGGAGTTAGCAGTAGATTCTCCCTCTAATGTATATAGCACAATATCTGGTTTGTTAATGAAATCAACAGATTCACATTACAAGTATCACAGCACTAGACATACAGCTGTTCAACAGCCAATCAAATATGCAGTTTTCTATTACACACATTAATCAGCTGACTTTGTCACATGACCAGTCACATGACCACAAGGTCACAAAAATGGCTAAAAATGTACATCAAACATGAGAATGCTTGGAAATGACCACACCATTTTTTTTTCATTTTCTATGAAAATTGCCATGATTATGACAGTGATATGAAACACTTGAAGTACAATGAATAGTTTCAAAATTTGACAGTAAAAAAATCAAGATATAATATATCTATTTCTGAATGATGGCTCCTTGCTATGTTTAACCCACAGTGAGAAAAATTGTTCATAATGTGGCAATGGTGAAGAAGCAGATGACACCAGGCCTGGTGAGAAATCACAGAGAGTCATGTGACATAGGTCCTGGTGTGACATTACGGGCCCAATACGACATCATGGACATTGACGTGACATCAAAGGGGCCAACGTGACACCACAGAGACTCATATGACATCACAGAGACTCAGAGACTCACATGACATCACAGAAACTCTTATGACATCATGGAAACTCACATGACATCACAGAGAATCACACTCACATGACATCACACTCACATGACATCACAGAGACTCACATGACATCATAGTCTCACATGACATCACAGAGACTCAGAGACTCAGATGACATCACAGAGGCTCAGAGACTCACATGAAATCACAGAGACTCACATGACATCACAGAGAATCAGACTCACATGACATCACAGACTCACATGACATCACAGAGAATCAGAGACTCATATGACATCATAGACTCACATGACATCACAGAGACTCAGATGACATCACAGAGACTCACATGATATCAGAGACTCACATGAGTGGGTTAGTGAGTTTGGTTTTATGCCACTTTTAGCAATATGCCATCAATATCATGGCGGGGGACACCGGAAATGGGCTTCTCACATTGTACCCATTTCGGGAATCGACCCAGATCTTCGGTGTGACAAGCGAACGCTTTAACCACAAGGCTACCCGATGACATCACAGAGACTCACATGATATCATAGGCCCGATGTGACATCACATGGCCTTCCCACCAGTGTCATACACAGCCAGGATTATAGTGCACCAAACAAAGTCCTAACAGAGGTAATGTGTGCCAGTTTGGCACTTCTTGTTACTCAGGAACAATACGACCCACCCTGTTGCTGTCAACAGAGGCTTTCAACTGTGCCCCACCTCTCAGTCCTGTCTCTCATTCTCTGTCCATCTTGTCTCCACGACCTCTTGTGAATGTACTGGGATATACACACAACACAGCCTAGATAACCACATGTATACCTGCTCAGGTATTGACCCCCATGCTTATGTAGCATACAGGTTCTAAATGACCAGGAGGACCCATGTCTATCTTTCCCAAAGTTACCCTGCTTGGGCCGAGATTTGTGTATCAAGTTACCATGTTTGGGACCATATTTGTGTATCAAGTTACCATGTTTAGGCTAAAATTACCAAGCTTATGTAGATTAAAGTTAAAATGCTTGGGCCTCTGTGTTTGTCTTTAACCGTATGATAACACATATACTACACACCTGAGGTCAGATCCTGCCCTATACTGTACTTGGGGCTTTGCCCCCGGCTGTCCTGGATAACACAAGCCGCCTGTGTCATGCCCATCCCTAGACTAACACAAGACACTTGTGACTGACCCATCCTTGGGCTGACACAAGACACTTGTGACTGACCCATCCTTGGGCTGACACAAGACCCCTGTGACTGACCCATCCCTGGACTAACACAAGATGCTTGTGTCTGACCCATATCTGGACAAACACAAGATGCTTGTGTCTGACCCATCCCTGGACTAACACAAGATGCTTGTGTCTGAACCATCCTTGGGCTAACACAAGACGCTTGTGTCTGACCCATCCCTGGACTAACACAAGATGCTTGTGTCTGAACCATCCCTGGGCTAACACAAGACGCTTGTGTCTGACCCATCCCTGGACTAACACAAGATGCTTGTGTCTGACACATCTCTGGACTAACACAAGACGGTTGTGTCTGACCCATCCCTACGCTAACACAAGACCTCTGAGTCCCTGGGCGAACACAACAAGGTCGTGGCTGACCCCACCCTCGGCTAACACAAGCTTTGGTGGAGAAGACATGAGAGCAAGATAATGACACAAGCACTCTCTGACACAACGTATCACATGTCTTGGTATAAGTTGCTGTTCCTGTAATTCAAACACACATCTAGATGAGTAAAGTCTTTGACAGTCTTTCCTGATGAACTAATGGTGTCACTTTTTGCCAATTTCCTGTGATGCTACGATGTGCTCTGCCGAGACTGGAATGACGGTGATGCCTGATGCCATAGTGATGGCCTCGGTTGCCCCGGCAACTTGGGAGGCTGATACTTCGGATGAGGTGATGGTAGGTATACTAGCAGAAGCACCAGACTCCACTAGGTTTACTGAAATTGAATGAAATACCCATCTGACCTTGGTGACAACAGTTCAATTCAAAACTAAGGTGAGGTGATTGTTTGTTTGTTTGTTGTTCAATGCCGCACTTAGTAATATTCCAGCCATATGACAGCGGTCTATAATAATCAAGTCTGGGCCACACAATCCAGTGATTGATATCATGAGCATTAATCCACACAATTTGGATGCATCATGCATCAACCAAGTCAGCAAGCCTGACAACCCGATCCCGTTAGTCGCCTCTTACGACAAGCATATTCGCATTTTACGGCAAGCATGGGTTGCTGAAGACCTATTCTAACCCGGATCTTCAGGTATGAGGTGAGGTTTAACATCACCTTCAAGATTTTGGCACTTACATAGAGACATGCATGCAGTGTGTGTGTGTGTGGCTGCTTCAACTAAAGTACTGTCGGAAATACTAGAAAAAAGATTATTTTAATTATTACAAATCATAGGGCAATGAAAACAGCCTATATCAAAACTACACAAATCTACCAAGTTTAGCCTATCTGACATTGTGCTTAGCCTGAAAAGGTACTTATGGGTAAAATGATGACAAACTGACTATTCAGTGATTGTAATTATGAGCAACGATCCTTGCCGTCAGAGTACGTTGACACAGAAGTAACAGAATCACCAAGCCTAACCACCCGATCCACCAAGTCATCTCTTACGACAAGTATTGGTCTGTGGGTACCAAGTCGAACCTGGAATCCCCAGGGTTTAGAAATGCTTATGCTCTGAGGAGCCATTACACGAAAAATGAGTGTTTGTGAAGTAATTTTTAGAAAAATGTTCTCTGAAGTGAACCAAGATGAGTAAGTGAGGGACTATGGTTTTACGCCGTTTTTAGCAATTTTCCAGCAATATCACGGCGGGTGAACCAAGATGAATGTTTAAGATAGAAAGAATATCTGTTATCTCATAGTGAGTATCATTTTACACAGATTACCAATAAGTCTTTGCCTCTTACACCATGTGGGTGGTCGGGTAGTCTAGTGGTTAAAGCATTCGCTTGTCACACAGAAGTCCCGGGTTCGATTCCCGACATGGGTACAATGTGTGAAGCCCATTTCTGGTGCCCCACCCCGATATTGCCGGAATATTGCCAAAAGTGGCGTAAAACCATAATCACTCACTCACTCTGACATCATCTAAGTTAAAATACCTATAACACTTCTGTCAAAGGACCTATGAGTGACCTACTTGTGGTTAAGGCGAGGTGACCTTGAGACTTCTGCTGGAGGGTGATGGGACAGTCTTTGTGTGCCAGGAGCAGCGTCTTGAGCTGGGCCACCTCCCCGCGTAGCAGGCTCACCTCACTCTGGCAAGACACAGCATACAGGTGTAGGGGCATACAGGTGTAGGGGCATACAGGTGTAGGGGCATACAGGTGTACAGGCATACAGGTGTACAGGCAGGTGAAGGGGCATACAGGTGTACAGGCATACAGGTGTACAGGCAGGTGAAGGGGCATACAGGTGTACAGGCAGGTGAAGGGGCATACAGGTGTACAGGCATACAGGTGTACAGGCAGGTGAAGGGGCATACAGGTGTACAGGCATACAGGTGTACAGGCAGGTGAAGGGGCATACAGGTGTAGGGGCATACAGGTGTAGGGGAATACAGGTGTAGAGGCAGGTGTAGGGGAATACAGGTGTAGGGGCAGGTGTAGGGACATACAGGTGTAGGGGCAGGTGTAGGGGCATACAGGTGTAGGGACATACAGGTGTAGGGGAATACAGGTGTAGGGGCATACAGGTGTAGGGGAATACAGGTGTAGAGGAATACAGGTGTAAGGGCATAGAGGTGTAGGGGCACACCGGTGTAGAGACAGGTGTAGGGGCATACAGGTGTAGGGGCATACAGGTGTAGGGGCATACAGGTGTAGGGGCATACAGGTGTAGGGGCATACAGGTGTAGAGGCATACAGGTGTAGGGGCATACAGGTGTAGGGGCATACAGGTGTAGAGGCATACAGGTGTAGGGGCATACAGGTGTAGGGGGATACAGGTGTGGGGGCATACAGGTGTAGGTGCATACAGGTGTAGAGACATACAGGTGTAGGGGCATACAGGTGTAAGGGCATACAGGTGTAGAGGCATACAGGTGTAGAGACATACAGGTGTAGGGGCATACAGGTGTAGGGGCATACAGGTGTAAGGGCATACAGGTGTAGGTGCATACAGGTGTAGGGGCATACAGGTGTAGAGGCATACAGGTGTAGGGGCATACAGGTGTAGGTGCATACAGGTGTAGAGGCATACAGGTGTAGAGGCATACAGGTGTAGGGGCATACAGGTGTAGGGGCATACAGGTGTAGAGGCATACAGGTGTAGGGGCATACAGGTGTAGAGACATACAGGTGTAGAGGCATACAGGTGTAGAGACATACAGGTGTAGGGGCATACAGGTGTAGGGGCATACAGGTGTAGGGGCATACAGGTGTAGGGGCATACAGGAGTAGGGGCATACAGGTGTAGAGACATACAGGTGTAGGGGCATACAGGTGTAAGGGCATACAGGTGTAGAGACATACAGGTGTAGAGACATACAGGTGTAGGGGCATACAGGTGTAAGGGCATACAGGTGTAGAGGCATACAGGTGTAGAGACATACAGGTGTAGGGGCATACAGGTGTACAGGCATACAGGTGTAAGGGCATACAGGTGTAGGTGCATACAGGTGTAGGGGCATACAGGTGTAGAGGCATACAGGTGTAGGGGCATACAGGTGTAGGTGCATACAGGTGTAGAGTCATACAGGTGTAGAGGCATATAGGTGTAGGGGCATACAGGTGTAGAGGCATACAGGTGTAGAGGCATACAGGTGTAGGGGCATACAGGTGTAGAGGCATACAGGTGTAGAGACATACAGGTGTAGGGGCATACAGGTGTAGGGGCATACAGGTGTAGGGGCATACAGGTGTAGGGGCATACAGGTGTAGAGGCATACAGGTGTAGAGACATACAGGTGTAGGGGCATACAGGTGTAGAGGCATACAGGTGTAGAGACATACAGGTGTAGAGACATACAGGTGTAGAGGCATACAGGTGTAGGGGGATACAGGTGTAGAGGCATACAGGTGTAGAGACATACAGGTGTAGAGACATACAGGTGTAGAGGCATACAGGTGTAGGGGGATACAGGTGTAGAGGCATACAGGTGTAGAGACATACAGGTGTAGAGACATACAGGTGTAGGGGCATACAGGTGTAGGGGGATACAGGTGTAGAGGCATACAGGTGTAGAGACATACAGGTGTAGAGGCATACAGGTGTAGGGGCATACAGGTGTAGGGGCATACAGGTGTAGAGGCATACAGGTGTAGAGACATACAAGTGTAGAGACATACAGGTGTAGAGGCATACAGGTGTAGAGGCATACAGGTGTAGGGGCATACAGGTGTAGAGGCATACAGGTGTAGAGGCATACAGGTATAGAGGCATACAGGTGTAGGGGCATACAGGTGTAGAGGCATACAGGTGTAGAGGCATACAGGTGTAGGTGCATACAGGTGTAGGGGCATACAGGTGTAGAGGCATACAGGTGTAGAGGCATACAGGTGTAGGGGCATACAGGTGTAGAGGCATACAGGTGTAGAGACATACAGGTGTAGAGGCATACAGGTGTAGAGACATACAGGTGTAGAGACATACAGGTGTAGAGACATACAGGTGTAGGGGCATACAGGTGTAGGTGCATACAGGTGTAGGGGCATACAGGTGTAGAGGCATACAGGTGTAGAGGCATACAGGTGTAGGGGCATACAGGTGTAGGGGCATACAGGTGTAGGTGCATACAGGTGTAGGGGTATACAGGTGTAGAGACATACAGGTGTAGAGGCATACAGGTGTAGGGGCATACAGGTGTAGGGGGATACAGGTGTAGAGGCATACAGGTGTAGAGACATACAGGTGTAGAGGCATACAGGTGTAGGGGCATACAGGTATAGGGGAATACAGGTGTAGGGGGATACAGGTGTGGAGGCATACAGGTGTAGAGACATACAGGTGTAGAGGCATACAGGTGTAGAGACATACAGGTGTAGGGGAATACAGGTGTAGGGGGATACAGGTGTAGAGGCATACAGGTGTAGAGGCATACAGGTGTAGGGGCATACAGGTGTAGAGACATACAGGTGTAGAGGCATACAGGTGTAGGGGCATACAGGTGTAGGGGGATACAGGTGTAGAGGCATACAGGTGTAGAGACATACAGGTGTAGAGGCATACAGGTGTAGGGGCATACAGGTGTAGGGGAATACAGGTGTAGGGGGATACAGGTGTAGAGGCATACAGGTGTAGAGACATACAGGTGTAGAGGCATACAGGTGTAGAGACATACAGGTGTAGAGGCATACAGGTGTAGAGGCATACAGGTGTTGGGGCATACAGATGAATAGATATGTATACAGGTAAATTCAGTAAGTTCAGTAAGTTCAATAATATTTGATTAAAAACATGTCTGTTCCTTGGTATTCTCAGTATTCAAAGTCATCTTTCACCTAGAGTTTGTGACTAATAAGGTAGATATATATTGGTAGTTACCTGTAATCTAGAGTTTGTGACTAATAAGGTAGATATATATTGGTAGTTACCTGTAATCTAGAGTTTGTGACTAATAAGGTAGATATATATTGGTAGTAGCCTGTAATCTAGAGTTTGTGACTAATAAGGTAGATATATATTGGTAGTTACCTGTAATCTAGAGTTTGTGACTAATAAGGTAGATATATATTGGTAGTTACCTGTAATCTAGAGTTTGTGACTAATAAAGTAGATATATATGGTAGTTACCTGTATATTTAGAGTTTGTGACTAATAAGGTAGATATATATTGGTAGTTACCTGTAATCTAGAGTTAGTGTTTTGGAGCTCATCAGCTTTCTTCTCGAGGTTGTTGATCCAGTGTTTCCGTTTCTGCCGACATCTGGCTGCTGCCGCTCTAGAAAACACATACATCACCATGACAAGCACCTGGCTGATGACACCAAGAAAACACATATGTAACCATGACAACACGTGGTTGCCGCAGGTCTAGAAAACACATATGTCACCATGACAACACCGTGCTCCTGCTGCTCTACAAAACATATACATAACCATGACAACATCTGGCTGCTGCCGTCCTAGAAAAACACTTACATCCCAAGGACAACATCTGGCTGTTGCTGTCCCAGAAAACCATGTTACCATGACAACAGCTGGCTTCTGCTGCTCGAGAAAACACATACATCACCATGGCAACCGCTGGTTGTTGCTGTCCTAGAAAACACATGTTTCCATGCCAACAACTGGATGCTACTGCTCTAGAATAAACTAACATCAATATGACAAAACCTGGCTGTAACACATACATCACCGTGACAACACCTTGGTGCTGCCTCTGTAGAAAAAGACATGTAACCATGACAATGGCTGGTTGCTGCCACCCTAGAAATCACACACATAATGCATCTCAGTGGATCCCTTGACAAGAGGTCTTTATCAATGTTAATCTTTGTTCTTCATCTTGTCAGACAGAGAGTAGATATTTACCGGTTTCTCTCTAAAAACTTCCTTCTCCTCTCGTCAGCATCATCGTCCACACTGGCTCTTTTGGACCGTTTTCTGGAAGAGAACCACACAGTAGATGTACTCAACATGATAAGACAGATTACCTATAATCACAGGAAAAAAGCAGGTGTTCTTTGGCTTCCTTTGAGTAGTATAATACAATGTACACTGCTTAATGATTGGCGAACACCTACATGCTGAAGCCGGACTCGGAGAACTCTCCGTCTGGAGACCCGACCGGGGAGTCCGACTGGGATCCTGACACAGTATCCGGTATATAGATGGATGTGGAAGGTTGGGAGGGGCTGACGACAGACGTGTGCAGCGTAGGCAAGGGAGCAGGCTCCGTCTTTATTACAGCCAGAGATGGGGTGTTCTGCTGAATTGTCTGTTTTAAACGCTGGAAACACAAAATCAGTTTGTAAAAGATGAATAGGTACATAAACCAAATGGTTGAGAGAAAGCTTCATGACTTCTCCAGGATTTAATACCTGTTCTCAATGACCTTACATTTAATACAAGATCTTCTTACCAATTAGTATTTATGAACCCAAGTCAATGAACCCACATGTTCAATGAACAACTTGGCATAATCTTAGATAAACCGTATTTGCTGTATTAAGCACCCTTCTCCAATAAGCAGACGCTGACCAATCTTGGCCAATCTGTAAGTAATGTTTATTAGCACCCCTGTACAAGCCTGGAAGTTTATGACAGAATAAATTTCTTATGTATATTAGGCTAAAAAAAATAATAGTCTTGGTTCTCAGACATATCTCTTGGTTATAAAGTTTGCTGCACGTTTCATTTTTATTTCCATACTTAAAAAAAACAAAAATATCCTAAGTTCAACAGTAGTCAAATACTGTATTCCAGTATTTTACTCTTCAAGGAATACATTTATGTAGGGAGGCCCTTTCCCACAACTATTTATTTGGTTACACATCTGTTTATTTGGTTACATATTAGTTTGAACAATCAAACAACACCAAAAAAACACCACCCACCCGCATTATATTTTCAAAAGCCATTGCCTGAGAATGAATTATTATATTTTTCACCATTTCTCACAGAAAACAGTAGTGTTGAAGGGGATGTAATAATATTGCCTAGTAACTATTATCCAAAAGTTTTATAAATGGCTGACCTAAATTTGTTTACTACTGCTCCATCTCTGACATTTAACCTTAATAACTCCCCCCCACCCCTCCCCCACACACACATGACCTACCTAGTTGTTCTATATGAAGGTACAAGTGTATGTTCTGAAACATCACATTGCAAGATAAACAAAGAGGTAGAATCCAGTCTGCTGTGAGTGAGTGAGTGAGTGAGTGAGTGAGTCCGAAGTGATGCAGGTCTCAGACATTTGCCACATTGCCGAAATCCATGAGCACGGGTATTGTGCTGACAAACCTAGAAATACAATCGGGGCGAACCGGGATTCAAAACCACAATCACAGGATTCTGGTGTGCCCAAGGGATGCAACTCTGCACAGAAATAGCAGTTCCTTAAGATGACTGGGCCACCTCTGTCCCGTTTTGTCGAATGACAATATAATAATCATTAGTAATAATCATCACTACTTTGATACTACAGCATCTAACTAACTGCTACTGAAAGTTCTCTGCCCTGACCTGTTTCAGCACCATGGATGACGTGGGGGTAGTGACCGGCGCTGTGGTAACAGGCGTGGTTGGTAATGTTGCTGCACTCGGTGCCTTCTGTTGTATGACGATGCCCTGTGGTGATGCCGGTTGCTGCTGCTGTTGTTGTTGTTGCTGTTGTTGTTGCTGTTGCTGTTGTCCCAAGGGTCCGATGGTGGCGGGGATGTTGACGGGCACAGTCTGCCCTGAGGGAAGCTGGAGGTAGACCTGCATGGTGTACACTTGCTGCGCGGCGCTCGCTGAGGTGGTTGGCAACCCCGCCCCTGACTGCACCACCGCAACATTTGACCTACAACATGGACATACAGCATCAACATTTGTGTACACAGCTGACTGCACCACCGCGACGTTTGACCTACAACACGGACATACAACATCAACATTTGTGTACACAGCTGATTGCACCACCGTGACGTTTGACCTACAACATGGACATACAACATCAACATTTGTGTACACAGCTGACTGCACCACCGCGACGTTTGACCTACAACATGGACATACAACATCAACATTTGTGTACACAGCTGACTGCAGCACCGCGACGTTTGACCTACAACATGGACATACAACATCAACATTTGTGTACACAGCTGACTGCACCACCGCGACGTTTGACCTACAACATGGACATACAACATCAACATTTGTGTACACAGCTGACTGCACCACCGCAACGTTTGACCTACAACATTGACATACAACATCAACATTTGTGTACACAGCTCACTGCACCACCGCGACGTTTGACCTACAACATGGACATACAACATCAACATTTGTGTACACAGCTGACTGCACCACCGCGACGTTTGACCTACAACATGGACATACAACATCAACATTTGTGTACACAGCTGACTGCACCACCGCGACGTTTGACCTGCAACATGGACATACAACATCAACATTTGTGCACACAGCTCACTGCACACCGCGACGTTTGACCTGCAACATGGACATACAACATCAACATTTGTGTACACAGCTGATTGCACCACCGCGACGTTTGACCTACAACATATAACATCCACATTTAGCTTAAACGTATGTCGCCGGATATATTGAGGGTTAGTTGCCAAGAGTTATCTCTGTTTCATTTTACGGACGCTTCATCTCTCAATCTTACTCCTGGTTGTCTTACCAGCAGTATCTCGTGCTAATACCTGGGATGTGACGTGGACACTTTCAAATGCCACTTTATGTCACGCCATTGTCCAGGGAAGACATTCTCTCTTCCTCAACTCATCAATTCATGTTGATGTGATTTATATATTTTTACAGGTATGTACCCTTGTCTATCTACTTTCTTTATGGAAATCTAGTCAATAGAATAGGTAACGCGATTGTAGAAACTAAATCATTAATGTTGTAAATTGTGAATATCATACTCGGTCAAAAGGCATCGCGTTGCATGAGATTACTAATTCAAACACTAAGTTTAAAGCACCATCCTGTAAGTAAGATTGTGAGTGAAAGATCGTGTAAGTTCCATTCGTTTATCATGTATATCATTCATATCCATGGTATTAACTTTGATGTTATATGACTGTAGCTCCACCTGATACTCATACATTGTTGTTTAGCATCAAACAAAGAAACATAATATGTTCCATCGTTTCATATGCTGTCTTCAACAGACAATATAAGGATCAATCTCATTAAAATCAGATCTTAATTCTCACTACCGCTAAACAAAGATCTGAGGACATCCTGGGTCACGTCAGACCAACCAATGGAATGAACAATCAGAAGGCAGTTTTCTCGTTCTTTACGGCACTAATTTCAAATTGGCGACTACGCTTCGAAACATATTTTGACAAATTCTCGATTAAAAATTTGAAACCTGAACAAAAGAACAAGAATAGTTAATAGATGGTCTAGATTGTATGGATTCGGTCATTAAACCCATAACTATCATTCCGACTGTCACTTTCATAATCTGGTAAGCGATGCTCTGATTGGTCAGATGAAAGGTCGTTCTGACGTGACCCCTAATGGGATGTCCTCAGATCTTTGTTTAGCGGTAGCGAGAACTAAGATCTGATTTGAATGAGATTGTATAAGGATTGATGTTGTGATCAAATCGCCATCACCCAAATCACAGTCGGACTGCCCAATCCATTTGGTCGCCTCTTACGTGCCAGGGTAGTAACAGAGGTCAAACTGGGAACAGTACATCACTATAACTTTACTGCTTTGTGGAACAGGGCCCTGAAAAGTCAATACTGCTTCAAATTACATGGTGACCAGAGCTGGTGATGTCTGAACGTGAAGCAGTACATCACTATAACTTTACTGCTTTGTGGAACAGGGCTCTGAAAAGTCAATACTGCTTCAAATTACATGGTGACCAGAGCTGGTGATGTCTGAACGTGAAGCAGTACATCACTATAACTTTGCAGCTATGTGGAACAGGGCCCTGAAAAGTCATTACTGCTTCAAATTACATGGTGACCAGAGCTGGTGATGTCTGAACGTGAAGCAGTACATCACTATAACTTTGCAGCTATGTGGAACAGGGCCCTGAAAAGTCATTACTGCTTCAACTTACATGTTGACCGGAGCTGGTGATAATGTCTCGGAACATGAGCTGGACACCACAGGTTTGGCTGGGGACATGGTACTGTCTGCCGCTTGGGATGTGGAGCGGACATGGACGTCTTCATCCGAGGTTGTGGACGATGGTTGTGGGATGGCTTGCTTGGAATCTTGTCGCCGTCCAGACAGGTCTAGAGCTTCCGTTTCCTCGATGACGATGACCCCACTTTCCTTGTCCACTTCCTCTTTGATGGACAAGGAGGAGGTGAGCTTGGGTACCTCGATGACCGAGTCGAGGCGTGACGGGTCAGGTGGAACTGGAGTGTTGAGATCATTGGAGTGGGGACCTGGAAGTGGCACTCCCTGAAAACACCACAAAAGGTTTGTTAATATGGCAAAGTTAACCCTAACTTCCATTTGGTGATAGTGGCACTTGCTGAAACAGCAGAATAGGTTTGCTCATTGAAGCAATGTTGACCTTTAACTTCTCCCCTGTAGTAGCACTTGTTAAAAAACAGGCAAATAGGTATGCATATTTAGACGGAAAGTTGACCATAAACTTCTGTCTCCCATCCTAAATGATACAGTATTATATCTTCATCTCAATTCCATTATGATAAATACTCATTCACCTCAAAGTCATGTATAACTTTGTTTATCTGACAATGAAAACCCCCTTTCTCCAGTGATTAACCATGTTACGAGACATGGTTGGACTCCACAAGAAATGCTTGATGAATGCCTACCTCGGGCAGGTCAGCCGCCTTCTTGAATGCCTCTTCAAATGGGTTTTTACTGAGTTCCTGGAACAGGCCTATCTCTTCACAGTTTCTCAAGAACTTGGTTGGCGTTGGCGTCTGGTCTGCACAACACAGCATGTCACAAACCGAGATCAACTCACTGAATACGTACAAGGACATCATCAAATGTGTCAGCTATTTGTTTGTTTATTTGTTTGTTTGCTGTTTAACGCCACACTCAGCAATATTCCAACTATATGATGGCGGTCTGTAAAAAATCTAGTCTGGACCAGACAATCCAGTGATTGACATCATGAGCATCGATCTACGCAATTGGGATCGAGGCCATGCATCAATCAAGCCTGACCACCCGATCACGTTAGTTGCCTCTTACGACAAGCATAGTCGCCTTTTACGGTAAGCATGGGTTTCCGAAGACCTATTCTACCCCGGGTCTTCACAGGTGAGGTGAGGTGAGGTGAAATGGGGTTTAACGTCGCGTCCAAGATTATTGCACTTATATAGCGACGTGCATGCACGTGTATGTGTGTGTGTGTGGCTGCTTGTACTAGTCCGGACTGATGCCGATTTATAGTGCTAGCTCACTGAGATACCATGCCGCAGTTTAACATGAATACCCCACTCAGACACAGTATACTGACTCCGAGCCGACCAGTCCTTGTTTTAGCCCCTTAATGCCGAGCGCCAGACAGGGTAACAACAAGTACAATCTTTTAACGTCTTTTTGTATGACGCGGCCCGGGATCGAACCCCGGACCTTCCGCTCTCCGGGCGGACGCTCTACCACAAGACCACGGAGGCGGTCTCTTCACAGGTGGTGAGGCAGCAAGGTGATACAGGTCTCAGAAAATACATCTACATTTAGTAAGTGAGTGAGTTTGGTTTTACGCCACTTTCAGCAATATCCCAGCCATATCACGGTGGGGGACACCAAAAATGGGCTTTCCACATTGTACCAATGAGGGGAATCGAACCTGGGTCTTTGGTGTGATGGGCAAACGCTTTAAACACTAGACTACCCCATATCGACAGTGAAGCCAAAGAACGGAGTCTTGTGCTGACAAACCAAGGATCATAATCATGATAATCTAGCCTAACATGTGAAGAAAGCCAAACTGGTGTGCAAAGGAAAGTACAAATTCATGGTTGATGGTAGCTAAAAATCGAACAAACAATAAATGGTTATTTATTGAGTGATGTATTTGAGACAGGTATCATCATGATCATAGGCGATGTAACATGCATCATATCTCACGACAGATGATGTGCATATGACGTCTCATGAAATATGGGGGTCGCAATTTAACAGTACATAGTAATGAGAGTGAGTGAGTGAGTATGGTTTTACGCAGCTTTTAGCAATATTCCAGCAATATCACGGCAGGGGACACCAGAAATGGGCTTCACACATTGTACCCATGTCGGGAATCGAACCCGGGTCTTCGGCGTAACGAGCAAATGCTTTAACCACTGGGCTACCCGACCGCCCCCATAGTAATGAGTAGAGTGAAGCGTGAATTTTCAAGTGTTTACTTTCTTTTGCCCAGTAGTTTACATACGCTACCACAATATTTCAAACTGTCATTATGTTCACACAATTTTCCTAATATTTAAGTATTTGGGATTAATTTTCTATTTCAATGAATCAGATTTCACAGATTTCTTCACTACCAAAATTTTGTGTGTTTGTTGTTTAACGCCGTGCTCAGCAATATTCCAGATATATGACGACAGACTGGAAATAATCCAGTCTGGACCAGACAATCCAGAGATTGACTTCATGAGCATCAATCTAGGCAATAGGGATCGATGATATGAATAAACCAAGTCAGGGAGCCTGACCACCCTATCCCGTTAGTCGCCTCTTACAACCAAGCATAGTCGCCTTTTACGCTACCGGTCTGCCAAAACAAAGATGTAAACAGTATTTGTGGCAGCAGTCGATGATGAGGAATAAACCGCCCTGTCTTTTCTCCATCACCTCTCACCTATGAATGGGTTGGTGGGGGAGGCGATTAGACTCCCTCCCCCGAGGTTCAAGGCCAGTGACATTTCATGCTTCCTTATGTGCACATTCAGGTGGTCCTCTGTAGAAAACCGCTGAAACAGCAAAACCACAATTATCAAAATAGCTTTACTCATATATATACAAGTCAAAGGAATGTGTGCATCGTCAGAAAGAATTGCACACACTAGCGACTTGTAGTGCAACCACTTGGCTACAGTGAGTTTTTGTAATTAAACAATATATCATGTGACTAATCACGGGTCCAGGTAGTCCAGTGGATACCAAGGTCATACTCAGGACCTATCCGACCCAATTACCCAAGTTACCCGTCCCAGCCCTTCATGGAAACAGAATTTGTTTTTACAAAAAATTCATAAAAAGGAAAATGCATCAGCATGATCAGTTGACAACCTGGTCTTTGTGTGTGCAAAGTTTCATGAAAGAATACTTATTAGTTTTAGAATTATAGAATTATAGTCTATAGTATACTGACTCCGAGCTGACCAGTCCTTGTTTAATTCCCTTAATGCCAAGCACCAGGCATGGTAACAAGTACCATCTTTTTACTTGTTTCATGTCTTTTGGAATGAAGCGGCCGGTAATCGAAACCATCAACCTTCCGCTCTCCGGTCAGCGGCTCAATCCCAGGGATAGTCAATACCACTATTTAACAAATACTGTAAATCTTGAAATTAATGCGAGCATAGATTAAATTTGAAAAATGTGAGTGGTCTTTGTTCGCATTAATTAAACTTCGCATTTATGTCTCAAAAATGACTATCAACAATAAGACAGGGATAGCAGAAATACCAACTTGAATATAAACACAAACATCGTTTGTTGAGCAGTAGTTGTAACAAGTATATAACAATGTCACTTAAAGAATATGAAGTACACAATGGGCATCCAGTGAGCTATGACTACTAGGGTCAAGAGTTCTACCCACTCGTGTCAAACTAGGCATCATTGACCACTCCAGCAGTCAGGACAGACGCCACCTATGCAACACTTCGTCAAAGGCCAACCCGACCCAACGCGCACCGATAGCCTTCACCACACTCCTGAGATCTACAGCCTTTGTCTTGTCATCTGCCTTAAGGTTGTTTCAATAATTTTATTCCCTTTGAACTTCCTTAATGCCAGTCAACAGAATCAACATATAAACAGTGTCTTGTTTTTAGGAAAACACTGTTTATTGTTTTTACAGAATTGCACTGCTATGCGCGAATGAGCAGCGGTATTTGCTGTTTGATTGGATTAAGGTAAGGTTGACTTAAGGTAAGGATATGTATCATTCCACTGGGGATGGCTATAGGGGTCGGCAGTCATATTAATTTTGAGACCAATTAATTTCAAGATTTACAGTACATATTTTTCACATGGGTGTGATATACAAGTCCTTTTTCCATGACTGAATTTTGTCCTATTTTGGCCATCAGCACATCTACATCTGATCAAAATGACTGGTTGATTGAGGAGGATGTACAACTCTGTTTATCAGTAATTACCAAATTCTTTTAACTTGCATAAATATTATTACTGAACATTCTCATAATATGAGACCACATAAATTGGTTTATTTCATACAAAACGCGATAGTTACTTTTGGTAGTGATCCTGTACTGGATAGAGAGGGTTTGTGTCATTGGTTAATATATGTTTGGGTCATTAGACCAATATAAACACACAGGGACATTTAGAAAGTGGTCAAATGTAACAGATGTTATATTTGAGATAACACTTTCTCAATAAACTACACATTCTCGTACTTTGTGGGGTTGAGTCCCCCCCCCCCCCCCCGAAAATTTATATAGTAATTATTTCGTTTTAAATTAAAATCGTCCGGATATTTGAAGTCTGTATCAGCGGGGCATGACTGTATTCTGTTTATTTTAGATATTTGTGACTTTGAATATTATGCGCAGAAAAGAATTACACCTACCCCTTCAGCGAAGTCTGGCAAACGAACGGGTGATGAGAAACTTCGTCAATTGAGATAAAAAAATCACCAGCCATGTTGATTTACCGTTTTTTTGTTCAGCTTGGCATTGTTTTATATCCAGGGATTAAGATTACCTTGTGTATTTTCTCGTAAACTAAGCCGGACACAGCAATCAGCTGTACACACGTTTTCTTGGAATCTACTGGTGATTCGGTCAAGACACACCCAATGATATAACTTTACAAGATTTTAAATGCAAGGATCGGCAAAAGTTGTATCTGAAACTATTTTTTTATTGGGGGAATAATATATTCCAATATCTTGTTAATTTAGATGCACCTTTTACTAAACATATTTAAAATAATAATAACTCTAAGCCAAGCAGCTGATCGCTATTGCCGGGTATTATTTTTTACATGGAACCAGTCTGACCAGTCACCGTCAAGGCTCCCGTGCACGTGATCGCGAGAATTACTTGTTGACATAGAATCGTCCAACAACAAAAAATATGACTTTCAACGAATCAAGGTATGGCATTTATGATATATGTATCCATTCTCTGTCAACTTAAGTTCGTTTCAAGGCGTCAATAGCGGTAATCTGACCGTGGTTGCTGTTAATAACGGTGAGTTGTGCGATCTTCCGATCGCTTCACACACGATTTCACCGAAATTAATTAAAACAATATTAAAAGGAATTTTGAATAAATTTAATGAAATACGTTACAAACAAAAGTCCAGATATACAAAGAACACTTTTTATAGCCAGACAGTGTAGTTAGATGAATAATTTGCGAACTTCAGTATGGATTTGTTGACATGGTATTTCCTGTGTTACGTGCTCACAGTAATGTCTTTCCATGGGGGAAAAAACATCAAAACTCATTAATTCGTGTATAATGCGCACCCCCTTCTACACAGCTATGTTTTTTTTAAAAAAAGTGCGCACTATTCTGAAGAAAATATGGTAAGGCTTAATGATGAATTTACGCCTATTTGACTCTGAATTGGTCCCAATAAGCGCCCAGCCCTTCTGTCTTTTTTTGAGCACCCTGGGCGCTTAATGGGTCGAATACGGTAGTTAAGAAAATATTTTTAAAGGTTAATGTCAGGGAGATCTGAGCAGATGACACTCTCTGACTCCTTTCTGGAGCAAAAGTGCAGAAAAATGTAAATGATAGCAATGATAATAAGAGAAAGGTGTAAAAAAGGTGTTTTTTTAAGTGTTTTAAGTCACCAAAAATGCTGAACAGTAGGGCTGCAAGGAATACACTATGAGGCGAATACGATTCGTATCATGAATATAGGATAATGAATACGAATATTAATTCCCGAATACAATAACAAGTCAGCAGTTGATGACTTATTTGACATGGTTTGTTAATTTTTAATATATTATTAATATATTATTCATTTATATACTGCACTTATCCAGGTGCTAGTATCTGCTCAAATGCAACAATGACCAGTGACCACAATACTGTCAAATTAAATAGTATGAGAGTGTTGTCTTTTGAAGAAATCTATGCATAAAATATGTTCTTATGGGTATTTTTTTATGTAAATGCATATGCTTGCATATTCATCATGTTCATAAATATTGATTCTAGTGGCCACGAATAACAAATTCAATTCATGAATGGATATGGTTCGATTCACCGAATACGCGAGTGAATCATAACAGCCCTACTGAACAGTCAGTGAAAATCACGAGTTTGATAAATATTTTCAGATATGTCTCCCATAACTGTATCACTGAACAAAATCTCAATATTCACATAAATATAATTATTACAGCTATGAAGAATTCCTCAACTTTGCCAACTTTTACTGAAGTATTTTCTACTTCATCAACCAAGACACTAATGGGTCAATACAGGGTGTTTACATGAAAAAATGATGAAAATGTTTCACTAACTATTCACTAACCTATAATATGTTGCATACTTTGAAATTCTGTCTACATTACTCTTAAAAGTACCATTAATTGGTCTATCAATATGTGGTGATAAATATTTCAGTTGCAAAACTATACTGAACGACCATGCTAAATTTTACAAATCAACTCATAAACGTTGTTTTTTTTTAAAGGGGAAGTGTACACGCGAAAAATCACTTTCTTTCTTTTTCTAAACAAAACGCAATTTTAAAATTAGTTAGTATCTGTGTTTGAAAATATACACTCATTTTTTTTCACAGTGAAAGTAGGAAGCTCACAATAGTGTTAAAATGATATGCCGTTATGAGGCCTTCGTCTTCCGAGACAAACAGGCCTGTGTTATCCCCCTTAGATTATGACGTAATTGGTGCCAAATCAACTGGGTCCGTCTATTCTCAACGCAAAAGATATCAAGGACCAGTTTGCAGTAAAACAACATGGTCTACAACACACTCCGGCGCAGTGGTGACTCAGCATAACACAATTCTGGCTGGCATCTGAGATGCTAGAATCACAAAACTGTACCTACACCACGTGAAGTGGCTCTAACAAAGCATGATGACGTCATAATGTTTATCAATTGGCACCAATGACGTCATATTGCAAGGGGCATAAGCCATGGTGTTTTTGGTATGGAAATAGAACACTTGGTAAATGTGAAAAATATAAATCGTTTTAGTGCAAAAAATATGTTAATTAAATACGATGTTTTTATATTTTTGTCGATGACACTTCCATGTTAACACTTTTAAAGTGGAAAAAGTACAAGAAAAATTGGTTCATTTCCGTGTGAACTTGCCCTTTAAATCTACTGACCTTTGAAATTCTGTCTGTATTCCTCCTTATCACGTCTATGGTATCTTTAATTAATAAATAATTTAGCGCTATGATTGACACTGACTCTGAGGACACTGACTCTGAGGACACTGACTCTGAAGACACTGACCTCGAGGACACTTACACTGAGGACACTGACTCTGAGGATACTGACCCTGAGGACACTGACCCTGAGGACACTGACCTCAAGGACACTGACAATGAGGACACTGACAATGAGGACACTGACCCTGAGGACACTGACTCTGAGGTCACTGACTCTGAGGACACTGACCCTGAGGACACTGACCCTGAGGACATTGACCCTGAGGACACTGACTCTGAGGACACTGACTCTGAAGACATTGACCCTGAGGACACTGACTCTGAGGACACTGACTCTGAAGACATTGACCCTGAGGACACTGACTCTGAAGACATTGACCCTGAGGACACTGACTCTGAGGACACTGACTCTGAAGACATTGACCCTGAGGACACTGACTCTGAAGACATTGACCCTGAGGTCATTGACCCTGAGGACACTGACTCTGAGGACACTGACTCTGAGGACACTGATCCTGAGGACACTGACCCTGAGGAAACTGACTCTGAGGACACTGACTCTGAGGACACTGACCCTGAGGACACTGACTCTGAAGACATTGACCCTGAGGACACTGACTCTGAGGACACTGACTCTGAGGACACTGACTCTGAGGACACTGATCCTGAGGAAACTGATCCTGAGGAAACTGACTCTGAGGACACTGACTCTGAAGACATTGACCCTGAGGACACTGACTCTGAAGACACTGACCCTGAGGACACTGACATTGAGGACACTGACCCTGAGGACACTGATTCTGAGGACACTGACTCTGAGGACACTGACTCTGAGGTCGCACCAGGTGAATTTTCTAAGATGCCAATTGGCATGATCAGCATCAAGGTTCCTCTACAAGATGTGAGTGATGTCTGCATCTTGCATCTTGGACTCCTACGAACCTGAGTGTTTGTTTGTTTGTTTGTTTAACACCACACTCACCAACATTCCACCTATATGAGGGTGGTCTGTAAATAATCGAGTCTGGACCACACAATCCAGTGATTGGCATGATGAACATCGATCCACGCAATGGGGATTGATGGCATGCATCAACCAAGTCAGCAAGCCTGACCATCCGATCCCGTTAGTCGCCTCTTACGACAAGCATAGTCACCTTTTATGGCAAGCATGAGTTGCTGAAGATCTATTCTACCCCGGATCTTCACGGGTCTGTGAACCTGAGTGAGTGAGTGAGTGAGTTGGGTTTAACGCCTCTTTAACAGTATTACAGTTATATCACAGTGTTTCAGCTTAATGTGGGAGAAAAGCGGTACGTAATGCACGTCCCAGATGTCTACCACTTTGGTTAAACCCACGAGCACAGGTATGGTGCTGACAAACCCATAAACATTATTAGGGCGAACCAAGATTCGAACCCACAATCACATGTTTCTAGCATGCCTTGCGTGTGAATGAAAGCACCTTAGACTAACTGGCGGCCCTATGTACCTGAAAAAGAATACCTTATTTCAGCACCAGTCACTTATTCCAACTATGCCAGTGGCATTATATCACAAGGAATTTGAAACCCTGCACATCAGTTGTTGGTTTGTTGTTTTACGCCACACTCTGCAATATTCCAGCTATATGACGAATGTCTGTAAATAATCGAGTCTGGACCAGACAATCCAGTGACTAATATCATAAGCATTGATCCACGCAATTGGGATCAATGATGTGCATCAACCAAGTCAGCAAGCCTGACCACCTGATCACGTTAGTCGCCATTTACGACAAGCATAGCCGCCTTTTAAGGCAAGCCGGGTTGCTGAAGACCTTGGAGCATAACCATGGTAACTCACCATCCCACATCCCAGAGCCGAGCAAGCAAAGGGTTTATCATCATCACTCATTCCCGCTGGTTTCCACTGCGGACAACCAACTCTCCTGCCTCTGAAACAGAACAAGAAAACAGCGTTATCACTCTCCTCCGCCAAGGGGCACATTAAAATCTTGTTTGTTGATGTAGTAGTGAACAAAATGGATGTTATTGGTTACTATACAAACAAGAATCATCGGAAGATGACAAATCCTCCCACCCCCACAAATTCGAAAGAACAAATCATCTGACTGTTACTTTAAGTCCAACTAGGTGAGAGCATTTCTATCTAATCTGTCTGTCCGTATAAATTATTGAGCTATTGAAACAATACCATGGAGTCAGGATTGGGAAGTTTTCCATGTCAGGTACACACAATATGAACAGTCAAAGTCAAACGTGTTTCCATGGGCAATGATGCAAACAGAATATTTTTAACATGTATAATAAATTCCAAAAATCCTTTAATAGCAAAAGGCACCAGCTGACAACCTGGTCTTTGTGTGTGCCCAGTTTCATGAGAGAATACCTATTAGTTTTAGAGATATGGTCCGGACAAACACCAACTATGAACACTAGGCTACCCGACCGTCCCTTCTCAAGAAAGCTTAACATTAAGCCAGGCCAACATGAGATTTTCTACATCATTCTACACACTAGTCAAAACCTGCAAATATTATTAGTTACTTGCTCAACAATTGAAAGATGTATGACGTCAAAATCTATTATTTGAGAAAAGTTTATTTGAATTTTGTTGTGGAAATCAAGTATTGAGTCTTGATGGTGGGAAAATATTTTGTACGCAGAAATGTTATATTCAAATTGTAAAAGTGTTTTTTGATAGAAAGTTATCGAAGATGAAGAACATTTTCTGTTGATCTGTCCTTTGAATGACAATTTAAGGAGTCATTTTTTTAGCATTGTGAAAGGACATTTAAAAGATATCAATATATAAAAAATGTTAATAACCATCATGCATGAAAACTAAGTGCACACATATTTTATGGTTTCAAAGTGTGAAAACAATGGATTGAAAACACTGATATGAATTATTGATAATTTATATAGATGGTAATGCACTGACTGTTCAAGGGCAGACCTTTCATCAATATATTGTATGTCAATAGCTTGTATATTAAGGTCCAGATAGCCTACATTGCCAAAATAAAAAAATACATACATAGTCAGTGCTATTACACATAACATTTATTACAAATCTAAAGAGCTTTAAAAAATATATTCATTAGAGTTAACCACAAAAAATTGATTACACAAAAACATATAATATAGAATTTAATAAGAACAGTACCAAACAAGTTCATTTGGTGTGCATGTGTGGAAATAACACTGATCTCTGCATTATTTTAACACAAATGGTTTTGAAGCATGGCACATTATCAGCACATGTTCAATAACAATAATAATAATAAAAAAAACATCATGATCATCATCATCACAATGTGCATATTTATGATGCGCCAGATCCTTTGTGATACGAGAGGTGGAATCTGATTGGTCCATAGGAGAGGCTTAGAAGGGACATAACTCGTACTAGCCACTGGTGGCGCTACGATCGAGCCCAGGAATTCCAGCCTAGTTTTTTGGCCCCGTCCAGTTGCTGTATATATGTTGTATACGTGCTTATAACGAACTAGGGTTATTATAAACTAAATGTAGTGGTCCCTATTGATTCGTTATAAGTGTAGTTTACTGTATGTATAGACAGCAGAGAAATTCGACAAAAAAACTGAAAAAACACATTATTAATATACACGCTGACAGCCATTCTAACAATCTACAATTCAATGAACACATTTTTAATCAAACTATTTTTAGACTGATAATCATACTTCATTCATATTAAAGAGGGCAGATATTAGCTTAATATATTCGGTGATTTCAAACAAAATGCAGAAGGCAGAACCAGGTGAAAGGTCATGGGTCATGGGTCATAGGTCATCTGGATCAAGTTCTCAAATAAACTATCGAGATACTACATACCTTAAATATGACACCTTGGTACATTCAGTAATCAATCATAATGGCCGAAGATATGACCATGAAATCAAATAAGGCGTCGCCTCAGGTGAGGTCCGGTGATATGGGGTTGGACGTCCCGTTCAAGATAATTGGACTTATATCATGTATATAGCGACATGCATGAATGTATGTGTGTGGCTGCTTGTATTAGTCCAGACTAATGGCGGTTTTATAGTGCTAGCTCACTGAGTAAGAAAACATACAACTATATGGATAACAACATCTGGTTTATTGCATATAGCAATGTTACGATATAGATTCTTACCGTATATCGCTGTCTATAAAGCGATCCTACGTATAAGACGACCCCCCTGTACAAGCCTTCAAAATCTATGCTTATTTATATATCCAGTCTATAAAGCGAATCGGAATGAAGCACGTCACCAGAGCATACACAATCCCTACATTTGCACTTAAAACGTGTTTGTTTTTCCGATTACAAAGGTAAGTCCACATATATAATGAACTGTTTTTATAACCAGATATGTAATTACATGATTAATTTGCGTACTTCATTACGTATTTGTTGACATGGTATTTCCGGTGTTACATGCTCACAGTTATGTCCGTGTCGGGGGTAAAACATCAAAACTCTTCAACCCTGTGTGTACATGGTATAAGACCACCACCCTTGAAAGGCCACTAATTCGAGTGGCGAAAGACTCAGGTTATACACAGTGATATACGGTACACTGTTATCAAGCTGGAGTGATAACAACCAAGTGATGATGGTATATAGGCATGATATAGGTATGATATGTTTTTGTCAATGTGAATCTGCTGTTATTACCATGATTGCAACATTCCATGCATATACCATGTATACTCATTCAATATAGCTTAAAATTTAAGAAAATGTAAACTTTGTAACTTAAACTGAGTGAGTGAGTGAGTATGGTTTTATGCCGTTTTTAGCAATATTCCAGCAATATCACAGCGGGGGACACCAGAAATTGGCTTCACACATTGTACCCATGTCGGGAATTGAACCCGGGTCTTCGACATGACGAGCGAACACTTAAACCAGCAGGCTACCGGACCGCCCCGTAACTTAAACTGAGTTGAAACTGAATTTCATTGTGTTTTTAGTGTGTCCAGCATACGTACAGTTAAATCAACTATACACAAATACATTTAACTGCAGTTATAACAAACTCAAAGGGACCACTAATTTTAGTTTGTGATAACCGTAATTCATTATAAGCATATGTACAGCATATATACAACAAATGGTTAGGACTAAAAAAAAGTTTGTTATATCGGTAAGTTTGTTATAAGCATGTTTCGTTATAAACATAGTTTACTGTACTAAGCTTTATCTTCATCCCAACACTCATAAAATTAACATTTTGATGTCATCACCAAACTCAAACATTATCATGATTATGACTATTTAGTTTTTGTTTGTTGTTTAACGCCACACTCAGCTATCTTCCAGCTAATTGACAGAGGTCTGTAAATAATCAAGTCTGGACCACACAATCCAGTGATTGACAGCATGAGCATTGATCTAAGCAATTGAGATATGATGACCCGCATCAACCAGGTCAGCGAACCTGACCACCTGATCCCGTTAGTCGCCTCTTATGACAAACATAGATGCCAATTACCACAAGCATGGATTGCTGAAGACCTATTCTCTACCCGGATCTTCATGGGTCACATCATTGCTAACTTAGCCAAATATTTGTACAACTGTATCATCATGATCAAGCATATGCGGAGAGAAATGTAGTTAAACTGTAATGCCCCCTGGACCATAATGTTTGTACACAAAGGCCCGAGGCCCAAAGTTCTAATGAAAACATAACACTATTTGGCCTAATAAGGTCTATGACTAACATGGTTTGTTTGTTGTTTAATGCCCACTTTGCAATATTTCAGCTTTATGATGGTAATCCGTAAATAATCGAGTCTAAACCAGATAATCCAGTGATTGACATCATAAGCATTGATCTTCGCAATTGGGATACAAGCATCAAGTCAACGAGCCCTACCACCCGATCCCATTCGTCACCTCTAGCGTCATGCATATTCGCCTCTTATGACAAGCATATGTTGCTGAAGACCAATGCTAACCTGGATCTTGACGGTCTTGAGATGTATGTGCTTGGGTCACAACATCTTCTGCCCCTGTCACATTTGCCGCGACGGCCATGGGGTCTAAAATATCTACGGCCAATAACAATTATAGGGCCACGGCAGCATTCCCAAGGTCACAGACTGTAGTAGTCACATATGCTAAGGTAGCCGCACTGCGTATTTTAAATTTGTGGAGACAGAAAACCTGTGACTGCCGTACAGCTTTTGAAGTGATGATGCACGGTCACCTTAGGGCGTCTCTGCGGCGGCTGTAGTTTTTTTTAGAAATACCAAGGTAGCCGCAAGGCAACCGCAAGGCAACCGCGAGGCAGCCACAAAAGACCATATGGCGACCGTGTGGCCAGACTGACGCTACCGCTACACACCTGGAGTATATAAGGAGGGGTACACCATGGACTGCTGTAACAAATGACAACAGACATTTCATTACAAAATTTCACAAAGTTTTCCAAGTTTTGCACCATGCCTCCACAATTTTTGGGGGGGTCCGCAAAATCTATTGTATTTCATAAAAGCCTAAGGCAGCCGCACGGCAAACGCAAGGCCACGCCTGACATATGGTTGCCATGGAACCGCTCTATGGCATGTCTAATTGCTACAGTGAACCTGGAAATTAAAAAAGTTATAACTCCGTGCTACGGCCTGTAAAAAATAGGGAAACGCCCTAGGGCGACCCTGAGGCCACCGCAGATCCTCTGCGGCCGCCGCTGGCATCTCTCCATTTTGGGGGGGGCTATGCACGCTTTATCCTAGCCGTAGAGCAAATGTGACTGAGGCGGACACAACTGCCCCTTACAATCATCTAAATCTCGCTGATGACATTGCAGGGAATAGAACCCAGGCATTCGACGACGTGACAAGTAAATGATGTAACCACAAGGTTACCCCACTGCCCCTCATAATCATCTAAATCTCGCTGATGACATTGTGGGGAATAGAACCCAGGCCTTCGACGGCGTGACAAGTAAACAATTTAACCACAAGGTTACCCCACTGCCCCTTATAAGCATCTTAATCTGACTGATGACATTGTGGAACTTACGAATCTATGGAGTAAAACTCACGCTATTGTGGGTTTTAAAAAGATACATATTTTCTGATTACTATACCAAACCAGAACTGCTGCATGCTGACGAGACTGCACAAGTGGGTTGCCAATGTGTTTAAGGTCCATGTGAGAACATAAACAGGTTACAGCAACAGAACCAGGTCACAAACAGCATGTAGTCTTCCTGGAGTCTTCCTGAAGCCAGCCTGGTCTCCCTGATTGCTCGTAAGTCTTGGCATAGCGCTAGTATTGATACAACGATGCTGGATCCACCTTTAGGGGTGCTGTTTATCAGAAAAGGCACAAGGAAACGCGAGTGAATTTTGACTTTCGGGGAAGCATTTGGCACTATGAACCATAGACATTTGTTCAGCTGTGTTTTGGCGACCCAATATATCTATATTTGTGTCACTTTTTGGCCATTAAAATTAAATTTGGATACAGGCTCAAGTAAAAAACGAGATGCCTCCAAAGAATGCACTGATACTTCAATGGGAAACTTTCATGATGCGATGTTTCTTTTGCAGTTCAGTACTGGTATATTTGTGTCAGGTCAAGCTAAGATATCCTGACTTCTTATCTTGTCATTGTAACAATGCTCCAGTGTGCAAATTGGCCTTAGTCATTGTGCTTGGAAACCCCAAAGAAATTACCCTCCTTATCTCTGCGATATAGAAATATCTTCCCCATGCTATTTCTGGAATGGGATGAACACTTTATAAAGTAATTATGCATCACTTGACACACAAAGTTTCAAATCAGTCTGACCATGTCTGACTTTTAGCTTGCTCCGTATACACCACCATCAAGAGGTGAGGTGACATAGGGCTTTATTTGTGTTCAACATTATTGCTCTTACATGACGACGTGCATGCATGTATGTGAGGCTCCTTGTACAAGTTTGGTTTGTTTGTTGTTTAACGCCACACTCAGCAATACTCAAACTTTTTGACAGCGGTCTGTAAATATTCAAGTCTGGACCACACAATCCAGTGATTGACATCATGAGCATCGACACAAGTGGGATATGATGACCTGCATCAACCAAGTCAGCGAGTCTGACCACCTGATCCCATTAGTCGCCTCTTAGGACAAGCAAGTGTTGCTGAAGACCTATTCTACCCCGGATCTTCACAGTAGCTTGTATAAAGACTTGTATAAAGTTCAGACTAACAGTGCTGGTTTTATAGCGCCAACCCACTGAGATACGCTACCACAGTTTTTAACATGAATACTCCACTCAGACACAGTAAACTGACTCCGAGCTGACAAGTCCTTACTTTATCTCCTTAGTGCCTTACGCCACGCATGGTAACGACAAGTAAAAAGGAAACACATAGGGCTTCTTAGGAACGGACACTTGTTGTAATGTGTCTCGAATTTATAGATCAAAATAGCTACAGCAACAATCATGATATGAGTAATATCTGGACATATGGGGATTTGTTTAAAAAAAGTTATATATATATATATGGGTTTCTAGCTTTGATATAAACAATAAGTGTACAAGTGGTCTTCATATCATTATCATTATTTTGAAGTGGGGCCTTTTAACATGTTGTTTAACACCAGACCTACCCAAGGTTACAAAACTGTTATAATTGTGGTTGATAGTTTCTTGCTTTTCTATCATTCAACAGAAGCAGCATTTAAAAATGTATGCATGTATATACATAACATAATGTGACATAATGATGATGATTATAATGTACTGAAAACTGAAAAAAGAAAAAGAAAAAAGAAGTAGCAGCATTTATGTTTAATTAGTCATAAAGAGTTAACTTTTCTTAATTAAGTTAACGAGCATTGATTGATGTGCTGATTGGCCATGAGTGTTAATGACTGCTGGAACCTTACACACTCACACACAGGATCTAAAACATTAATAACAACTAACTTAATAATTTTTAACATGTTTAAATGAGGATGTTTTATTCTAAATTTACTGAAAAAAATCAATTCATTGTTCAACATGTCACAGTTAACATGTTTAATCCATATTTAACTACATTCACCAGTAAAATAATGCAGCTTATCAAATACTGATATCAACACTGTAACTAATTTAAGCAACTGATAATTACAATATATATACTACAAGTACAAAAGATCAGAGGAATTCATAACTGCAGACAGATAAACATTTTTTATCAGCCTTTGGACTCACAGGAGACATGGCTCCATGTTCTCTAGATATTTGAACGAAGTGGTTAAGAAAGGAGTCCACTGGTATAAACATGACACACAAGTTCACACAACTCCTATATGATCGTTCAACTAACTAATAAGAGTGGACACTACTAATGACAACTTGACAATTGATCTCATATATCAATATGGGATATATTTTGCCTGCGACTTGAGAGCTGATGCTGAAGACTGGCAAAATATAAATATATATTAAAAAATCCTTACTCACATGAGTCATCTGAACTTCAATGTATAAAATACTGCTTAATATTTGATCAGATCCACATGAATATGAGCCTCGTGGAATACCATGTTAAACCTTTAACCTTTAATTCGAAGATATGGAGTAATTCTATAGATTGATTACCTTCTTTTTTTTCAGTAACATCTGCAGTTTGTGTAAAAACGTCTATTCCCCCAAATATAACCAATACAAGAATGCACAAACAACCACCTCATATCTGGCCTGAATCAGCTGTCTCTTCCAGTGTGCAGAGCTCAATGCATAGACTATGGAATAAGATCTTCTTAAAACGAAATAATATGTTTGACTCCTGGGTTTTACACATTTATCAAACAAGGGCACATTATAATGACAATGCATATTTGAGATTAGTTGGTGATGATATGTCAAGCATGACAACTGTGTCAACAGCAGACAGTCCAACTTAGCATTTCCGTTAACCCACACAACACTTCTAACTCCCTACTAACAACAATTGTTAAATGCAGACTATTTTGACACTTCCGCCACATATAGAACAATAGACCAATAACCTTAAATTATTACACGTTAACAAGAAGACCGTAGACTTTAATAAGTTCTGTCGCCGACAAAAGCGATCGCATTCACTGGTTGAAATAGGGTACTTCCTTCTTATTTTCAGTTTTCCATTTCCACTGTTTACATATTACGACTTCTCATACGGCAAATCTAGATAAGTAATTGCATTCTAATGACATAAGTTCGACAAACATTTACCGGATGTTTCGTTCAGGGTTCAAAACAAGGCAGTATCCTTCTCCTTCGTTCCTCAATTGGACCTAAAATTTGAGATTCTCTTCAGGATCTCTTAGCCAGCTTGACAGCTTCCATGGCGCATGTGTTCCTAGGGGGCGCTGCCAGTCAACTTCCGGGTTTTTCCCTGCGAGTTTTGGCGCATTGTTTCAGGATCAAGAACAAGACAGGACAAATATTTAACTACCTTTGGCATGTTATGACAGTTTGTTTATTTTTATTTGTACAAAGAGATATTATTTTTAGTACATTTGCATCCCAATATAATGACATGGAAGGGATGTGAGAGGTAAGAGATGGCAAATCTGACGACATTTCTAGATGACTCCTAGATGGTTTGATTGCCGAAACACATCAATTCCTGTTTTCCCAACTATATTTTTCCTCGTGAGAAATTGTTTACGTTCAGACAACTACAATGACTGAATTGTATTCAAAAGTATCAAATGAGATCTGATATGGGTATACATATTCTAATTATTGTCTATCATTTCCTCAAATACAAGAAACCACCATATAGATCGACCCCTGAAAATATTATGTTGCCCTCAAAGCGGAAAATTACATTTTGGCATATAAAGCCATAAAAACTGATGAAATCAATTAAATTTGTCGCCTCATAGAAAAACACATATTTTATTATACGAGCATGTGTGTCATACTGATGTTAATTTAAGAAACGAGTGTCAGAATTCTTGTATTTCCCGAGCGAGAGTGAAGATAATACATGAATTCTTACACGAGTTTCGTAAAATTAATATGACACACATATGCGAGTGTAATAATGTTCTTATCACCCATTATTTCTATATGGTTTCAGCGCCCCTTAGAGAAAAATACATTGATCACGACCACCGCCTACAAAACCCAAAATTGTCGATTGACGTCAACAATCTTCAGCTATGACGGCGTTTCTAGTGTGACGTCATTCCGACACCAGAAGATTCGAATGACGTCAACAACCCGATAACTCAAATAATACAATGGTGCGCGTGAAATGATATTTGCACAAGTGCACATACGACTTTTATTACACAGGTGGTGAAGATACAGATACACAGAGAATACTACACGCATTCTCTTTAGATACCATTTTCACGAAAAGAGTCTACTTTCTATGGTATCTGAACAAGCGCAAGCGAGGTCAAATACCACAGAAAGTTCACGACTGAAACGAGTGGTGAAATGAAGTCAGTTTAAACTGACATATAAACTGACGTCCAAAAGAAACTTTACCAACTGAAAATATAAATTTCAGATAAAGTATAATTTTTTTTCCGATGAAGTCTATCTAAAACACATAACCTAAATACAACAATAGTGTATGCAGAGAATGTTAATCGTCTGTTACATGTTTGCGAGATAACACGCGAAAAAGTGAAAAACACGTGCACCACGGACAACTGCAAATACCCGTGCGGGTAAGGGTATAAAACGATTGCAACGGCAAGTCAGACATCCACAGTGATAAAAAACACACAAAAGAAATGCCACGACTCACAGTCGAACAACGTGAACGAGCCTTGGGTATGGTACAGATGGGAGCCACCCACGCCCATATTGCACGAACCTTCGGTTGCTCCCGTGTTGCCGTTACCAACTTGATGCAACGTTACAGACAGACAGGGCGGACCGCTGACAGGCCAAGAACAGACAGACCCATGGTGACCACGCCCCATGATGACCGGTACTTGCGTACCTTGCACCTCCGAAATCGCTTCCTGACAGCGACGTCATCGGCAACAAATGCAGACAGTGGCCAGGAGACTCAGGGCTCAAGGAATCAGGGCTTACAGACCATACAGAGGACAGCTATTGACAGCGCAACAGATGGCTCTGACGTCATTCTCGGTCGCGGTATGATTGTCATTTTCAGTGTTGATTATGTTGATATATTGATCTTCTCAATACACTTTTCTTCATGCATGTATGTTTTGTTGTTTTTGAGCAAGAGTGATTTCAAACTCTGGTAAAGTTTCTTTTGGACGTCAGTTTATATAGAGAATACTACACTCATTTGTTAGATAGCATTTTTACGAAACGAGTGGACTTTCCATGGTATCTGAAATTTCGCTATTTATGAACTCGGATATTTCTACTCCTAGGAGTAATAAGTGATTTTATAAGAATTTATTATTACTCTAAGATTCCAAAGATTTATGGCGTTTGAATCAATACAGTGCTCTGTGTGTTAAAATGGGTGCGATTTGTGACCTGTCGAATAATTGAAGTGGCGTCACGCCAAACATTATGACATCATATTGTCTGGTCGTACAGGCCGACATACCGGAACATACTGTATTTTCCAACCCGTCCCAAGATTATTTAGAGCTAAATTGGTGAGATTTATCATGAACGCCCGCAAGTTATCAGACAAAGTGCGGGAACTTTTTTTGCAGTTCTTTATTTGTTTTTGGTTTGAGAAAATGATGATGTAATAGTTGGAAAGATGGAAGTTATTACACTAAACATGTTTGTGTTAGTCGGGCACAATCATCAAAGGGAGACAAAATCTATGAGTGAGTGAGTATGGTTTTACGCCGCTTTTAGCAATATTCCAGCAATATCACGGCGGGGGACACCACAAATGGGCTTCACACATTGTACCCATGTCGGGAATAGAACCCGGGTCTTCGGGGTGACGAGCGAACGCTTTAACCACTAGGCTACCCGACCGCCCCTCAAAATCTATGACTTGAGTAACATTTTGTTAGATAGATGTAAGCAAATGTCCAAAAGAAACCGTTTCTTTGTCTCACAAATGTATTGTGATATGTGTACATGCGAAATGCATACATCATCATGAAAATAGTATAAATTATTACACTAAACATTTTTGTGTTCGTCATGGAGACAGGCGGGAAAAGTTGACTTAGTTTCCATGTAGCAGGTCGGATGACTTTTGTACAGCGTGAATAATTGACGAGTCAGGCTCCAAGAGTAAACATACAGTATACGCTAAGCATGAGGGAGGTAACTCTCATAGGGAAGTCCATCTTCCCTAGGCAAGAGAGTTAACTAACTTTAAAAGTCCAGTTTCCACCCTTGCCGAACCAGGCTGGAATTCCTGGGCTCGATCGTAGAGCCACCAGTGGCTATTACGAGTTATGTCCCTTCTATTCCTCTCTATGGACCAATCATATTCCAGCTCTCCTATCACTTGCATTTGCTTCAATCTTAGTGGCGCCGATCAAGACGATCTGATCGATAATCAAGATCTATATTGTGATAAAATGGGTCTTACATCGCGAAGTGCATCAGATCATGTGAGCACCTTGATTAAAAACATGAAAAGATTTGGAAAATATCTGTTGACAACATGTTGGCGGTGCAAATGTTTTGCAAATCCTGCAATCGACCGAAATCTGCACGACAGTTTACGAACTGGATTTCGATTTCGTTGCGTCATTTTGATTGGACTATGCATAGACTCTTAAGTCCAGCTGAAATGTAACTCCATAATAACAGCCTAGTTTGACAAGGATGGAAAGTGGACTTTTATCAGATTCCACCTCTCGTATCACTTGCATTAGCTTCAAACAAGATGGCGACGCCAAGTTGGCAAGGATGGAAACTGGACTTTTATAGTCAGTTAACTCACTTGCCTCGGGAAGATGAGGGAAGTCTGATTCATGGTTATATATAAACTACACACACACACACAACGTTGTGCGTTTCAATTTAAAAAAATAATATCTACAAGTCTCCACTGACCCAGTTCAACATAACATATTACAACAATGTTACAGTTACTGTGAAAAGATTAATTATGATAGATAATAAAAACTTTATCCCTGTTGACATACAAAACATTGTTTATGCCATCCCGTTCAGCCATTGTGTCACTGCCACATATAGTTATTCTAAACAATGCAACATATGTTGCTGACATATCATGTGACAACAAAAGAGTTTTGATGCCATTCTATTCAGTTACAATTTTATACATTTACCATGTGTACCACAATGATTGTGTCATTGATACCCCTTGTCCCTTGTTTTTGTTTTGGTGGGTTTTTTTAACGCCGAACGTCGAGCAATATTCCAGCTATATGACGGCGGTCTGTAAATAATAGAGTCTGGACCAGACAATCAAGTTATTGGTATCATGAGCATCAATCCACGCAATTGGGATACGATGACATGCATCAACCAAGTCAGCGAGCCTGACCACCCGATCTCGTTAGTCGCCTCTTACAACAAGCACATTCGCCTCTTACAACAAGATTGGGTGGCTGAAGACCTATTCTCTACTCGGATCTTCACGGGTATGCAGGTACCAGTATCCATCATTACAATATCAACTACAATGTTGATGTACAACAAAGCGGCTATTGTTGAATGACGTCAGGCGATATATGGTGACGTAATTCGTTGTTGATGACGTGTGTCTATAGGGCAGTGTGACACTGACCCTTATTTATGTCTGAATAACAACTGAGTGAATGAGTTCGGTTTAACGTCGCTTTAAACAGTATTTCAGTCACCAGGGCGTGACAGCTCCACGTGCAGGTCTTTTCCCCCCTCTTTCCCATGAATATAGGTTATTCTCACGCTTATAAACCTATTCATTGGGATCTCTATTAAGTAAGAGAGTTCTTTCTATAGGCATTAAACCTATTGTGAGGTTTTACTTTCAAAGTAAAACCTATTATGAGGTTATATTTTCGTTCGGGAGGTTTCACTTTGAATGTAAAATCTCAAATCCCAGGTTTAACCAAGTAACTGAAAAAATGACAACAAGTAGCAATTCAAATTTTTTATTCAATTAGAATTAAATGTCATGTGTACAGTTCCGCGTGGACATTTAAAAGCGACATCACTTCAGAGTCTCTGGTGAAAGGACAGCGAGGTTTCAAAACACGTGCTTATCAATGCTGCACAATTTGCACGTGCAGTAACTGCTAGCCGTTACAGCACAACTACCTCTATGTAACAGTTGGATTGTTTAAAGTCGAAAATCTTGTAAAGCAAAAAACACCTTTAAAATTTGCGAATTTTCCTTTTGAAAAGTTTAAAAGAAGTGGAATATTGCAACACAAACATTTAGAAACCGAAGATTTCACTTTCATTTAAAAGTAAGTATTTCAGTTGTGTTTTGTTGTTGACACATCCAAGTGCTCTTGAACGCCTGGCAAGTCAGCGAATTTCACGTGCAAGCTATGATATCACGTCTTCAAGGAAGCGCTATAATGAAGCGCCTCATTTATAGATGCTCGTTATACCATTTAATCAATTTAGATGGTTTATAAGTATGGAAAAACAATTTCCCTCGGTTTTGGTAGACAAAGCATGCCCTGGGGAGAGGGAAAAACCAAGGGGGCGAAGCGTGTTTTCTCCAATACATAAGGAACGCAACCGTATACAGCGATTTCCAGCGAACCACACCCCGACCCCCACCTCGTACTCGGAACTTCTAAACAAACCGACTGATATTATCACCATCGGCTGCCGATATTCGTCCTCTGTCATAATGACATGGTATTCGACCTTTTGTCACCTCTGTCAAGTTCTTTGGAAAGTATCCTTGGCCATCTGCTCGAGGAGGCTTAAAGGTTCCGCATACGTCTGGCACTTCAAATGGTTTGTTGCGGGCGAAGACTACTGTGCAGTCTTCCATGCACTATGAGCCGACAGTGCTGATAACAGGTAGAATAGGTCTTCAACAAACCATGCTTGCCGTAAAAGGGGACTATGCTTGTCGTAAGAGGCGACTAACGGGATCGGGTGGTCAGGCTCGCTGACTTGGTTGATGCATGTCATCGATCCCAATTGCGTGGATCGATGCTCATGATATTAATCACTGGATTGTCTGGTTCAGACTCGATTATTTACAGATCGCCGTCATATAGCTGGAATATTGACATAACCCGGTTAAATATAATTATAACGCTAACCTTGACCTTTGACCGTTTCCTGACATGTGCCCATATAATGGCCCCAGGGACATATGGGAGAATAATCTCCAAGGTCAATAATCTTAGATAAGAGAAAAATCTCCCGCGGCGACAGTTTTGCTGGTCTGCTGAAGTATATACCGTACTACATTCCGATACCACTTGGACCCGTGAAGGTTCCGGGGTAGAATAGGTCTTCAGCAACCCATGCTTGCCGTAAAAGGCGACTATGCTTGTCGTAAAAGGCGACTAACGGGATCGGGTGGTCAGGCTCGCTGATTTGGTTGATGCATGTCATCGATCTCAAATGCTTGGATTGATGCTCATGATATCAATCACTGGATTGTCTGATTCAGACTCGATTATTTACAGACCGCTGTCATATAGCTGGAATATTGCTGAGTGCGGCGTTAAACAACAAACCAACCAACCAACCAACCAACCGATACCACTTGGGCCAAGTAGAATTAGCAACTTGGATTTTTTGTAAGAGCCTGGATATATTTTCGTTCATTGCTTCAAAACAAGCAATTTTTGCAGTGGATCACTTAATTCTTTTCACGTTTTTTCAGGACATCCATCATGTCGAGTGAACTACGTTTTCCCCAGGTTCTTGTTTTGTCCCTTGTTCTGTTACGTTACAAGCTACAACGATATATTTTCGGTTATCGATTATTTACGTACATTCAGACACCCGTCAAGATCCGGGTAAGAATAGGTCTTCAGCAACCAACGCTTGTCGACCTACCGAATCGGGCAGTCAAGGCTCTCTGACTTAGTTGATGCATGTCATCGTATTCCATTTGCATAGATCGATGCTCATGATGTCAATCCCTGGATTGTCTGGCCCAGACTCGATTATTTACAGACCGCCGTCAAAAATAGCTGGAATATTGTTGAGTGCGGCGATCCACGACCCTTAATTGTTTTTTGTTCAGTATTAAACGCTTAATTTATGAACGAGTGTGTAAATATTGTTCTGCACTTTACTTCTAAATTTCCAAAACATGTAGTTTGGTTAGAAGGATAACATTAAACAACGCTGCGAGATGCAAGGAAACGCTAATATTCGCGCCAAAAAAGTATATTTATAGAAGTATAAACACTCATACACATCCGTTTTGCCTGTCTGGATCACAGAAACCGTTCAAGGCATCTTCATGAAATATGTGTGACCGCCTCCTGGTCTAGTGGTAGAGCGCCTGAGAGCGGAATGTCGTGTGTTCGATCCCCGGGCGCGTCATCCCAAAAGATGTTACTCTGCCTGGAGCTAATAATGACGGGTCGGCTCGGAGTCAGTATACTGTGTCTGAGTAGGATATTCATGTTAAACTGAGGTTTGGTATCTCATTGGGTTAGCACTATAAACTCGGCATTAGTTCCGCCTAGCATAAGCAGCCACACACACACGTGCATACAGGTCGCTGCATAAGTGCAATAATCTTGAAAGCATTTTAAACCCCATTTCACCACACCACCTCATGAAATATGTATTCTGAATTAATTATCACTATTTGATTTTTGACTTCTAAAATGTTCAGATTTCATAATATTTGGAGTTTCATTAATTCAGTGAGTATGTGAAGATGGACACTTCTTTATGTCAGTGTATTTCAGCTATGTCACGTGTCAGCTTAATGTGACAGAAAAAAAACCCAAAATAACGCAGGTCTTGGACATTTACCATCCACAACTTCAGGCCTCTTTCTTGAAAACAGAAAAATACGAAAATTAAAACTCTGGAGTCAAACTCCAAAAAAGTTATTACTTAATGAACCAATCTTGTCATGCTTATTTCTACCCTCTGATCCTCCCCTAAAAATGACCATCAACAGTTGTCACCTTTCAACCTGTCCAGTTGAAGGTCACTGCAAAGGCAATTCACTGAACAAAGGTCTAAGAGTGAGTGAGTGAGTGAGTGAGTGAGTGAGTGAGTGAGAGAGAGAGACAGCAAGGGAGTTTGGTTTTAGGCTACTTTCAGCAGTATTCACATTATTGGGGCGAATCTTGAATTGAAAGCAGATCCTGCATGAGTATGTAAGGAAGGCTGCTCTGCACAACATTTATGAGCACTAGGCAACCTGTTCCCAACTTACTGTGGACATGAGTGACAGAACATACAAAAAAACTCTGCCTTCAAGGAAATTGTTTAATGACAAATGAAGAAACCCTGGAATATTAAAAACAACATCATGAATATTTTAATATTGAACAGAAGTATCAGTCTTAAAACAAATGTCAATATATTTTAATGGAAGTAATAGATCAATCCTTGTGAATGTTCAAGTCAATATTCAAATATATATTTTATCACTTTGCATTTTGGACATAAAATACCAATATTATTGTAATAGGATTTGACAATTAAGTCCTTCCAATAAATATTAACTGTACGAAATATCTACATCTATCAACAGCATAACTGGAGAAACAGTTCAAAATCATAACAAAATGAATTAATGAAAAAGTTTTAAAAGTTTTGTACTAAAACAAAAGTGAAGTGAACTTCTAAAATGAAACAACTGATCTACAGCTCAGACAAATGAGTAAGGCATCTTGAACCAGTCTAAGAGTATGATAAATTACAATGTGTACAATAATACAATAATGAATTATTAAATGAGTAAATAATTAGATGAATATGTGAGTGAATGTTGTGTTTTCACAGTCAGTAATATTACATGTACATATTACATATGTAGCAATAACAACTGCGTATATTCACCAAGATGCTGTACAATGTCCTGAAACCAAATCCATCTTTGGATAGGATGTAATACAACGTATTGCCGGGTGAGTTGTGTCATATGCATAAAGATGCAGTGACAAATCAATATTATCCAGATACATTGTTGTCTTGTTGAGATTGGTAACCATTTGCATAAAAGAATTCAAGGCTTCTAGAGAATTGGCAATACAGAATGTGAACTTGAGGAGAGCACTTCATTACCAGTGTTTGGTGTATAAATGATATATTTATGTCACAATCTGACATTTAAACAAACTGAATGTTAATTAAAAAACAGGGTACTTCTTCCTCAAATTAGAAATGTTACATGATCCTAGTACTTATCAAGGTACACTCATTAACATCTATCAACTATGCATATTACTATGCACACATTAATTTAAAAAAATAACCTTGAAAAAGTCCATTGTTGCATTTGTCACAGTGACACGGCACTGTAGCTCACTTGGATATGAAGTCAACAATTGAAATGTCAACAGAGACATCCACTAAACAAAGGTTGCTGTCAGCATTTTAAACATTCAAACATCTCCAGAAAAAAACAAGGTTTCACACCAAAATTAAATGACTTGAACAAAATATGAGGTCATCATAAGGAGAAACATACAGTTCAGCTCCCTCAGTCTGGATATTTCAGCTTTTATAGAGGACAAGACATTTACAGAGCGAATGGACATTTTTAGAGAATTCAAGAGCAAGGTTAAAAAATAACATATTTAAAAAAACAGTAAACCAGAAAATGAGTCTTATCTCACCACTAACCAAACAAACAGGAAATATCATTACATTCAGTACTAAACATGGCGAAGTTGTGGCCATAAGAAGCTCTAACTTTCAGTATGGCCAAAATCGCAAGTCCAAATTAAGGTAAAAAATTAAAGTATAGTGCAATTAAAATACCCTGAAAACTGAGCCCTGCAAGAAACTATGTATCAAAATTTGTTATATTCTGAAAACAATAATGCACCGTAGCTCATCTGGATATGTACTCAACAGATATAATATCAACAAAATCTGCCACTTTAAAAATAAGTTGCTGTCAGCATTCAATTCAAATTTGTTTTTGTATAAATATGGAGGACAAACATATTAACAAAGCAAGAAACTCACTTTTGATAATGTTTCTAAATTGTGTGAATGAATGTACTATAGTATAACATTGTTGCAAAACACAACAATTGAATTTACTTTTCAAACAGTTTCAACTCTGAACCTCATAAACATTCTAAGGGCAAGAATTGAATAATTTTTCTAATGCTATAAAATTTTCCAAATGTGTCACACAAAAACACATTAAACACCTGATGATTTGAACAAACTATGATGTTATCATTAGGAGATCCAATCATTTTGAACAGAAATGGTTGAACAGTGGCCATAATTAGGTTTTTCAATATAGCAGTCACAGCGGCCATATTGAAATTCAGATTCAAACTTCTTAAACAAATCATGTGTCATGGTTTGTGGTAGAAAGCATGTGAAGAAGCAGCTTTATTGGTCTAGTGGTTTCCTTTGAAAAGAGGTTTACAATGGATGATTCATGAATTTTGTGTGTATTTTCCAATATGGTGACAGGCAGGCATATTTGATTTTAAATCAAAATTTCTTCAACATATGTGGTAAATCGCAAGGTTATAATCTCACTCACCATATGCCAGACCTCTGGCCCTTAATGTTTTGAGGAGCAAATATTTGTTTTTTTCATGTTTTTTTAATTAAAGATGGCTACCCGTCATCTTCCCGAGGCAAGTGAGTTAACTGTCTATAAAAGTCAGGTTTCCACCCTTGCCGAACTAGGCTGGTATTATGGAGTTAGCTTTTGGCTCGACTAATGAATCTATACATAGTCCAATCAAAATCGTGCAAAGAAATCAAAATCCGGTTCGTAAACTGTCGTGCAGATTTCGATCAATTGCAGGATGTGCACCACCAACTTGTTGTCAACAGATATTTTCCAAATCTTTTCATGTTTTTAATGAAGGTGCTCATGTGATTTGATGCACTTGGCGATGTGAGGCCCGTTTTATCACAATATAGATCTTGATTATCGATCAGATCGTCTTGACCGGGCGCCTCCATTTTGTTTGAAGCAAATGCAAGTGATACGAGAGGTGGAATCTGATTGGTCCATAGGAGAGGCATAGAAGTTATATAACTCGTTATAGCCTCTGGTGGCGCTACGATCGAGCCCAGGAATTCCAGCCAAGTTCCGCAAGGGTGGAAACTGGACTTTTAAAGTCAGTCAACTCTCTTGCCTTGGTAAGATGGCTACCCGGTGGCCATACTGAAATTCCAATTTTGATGCCATGAACAAATTTTAACCCACTTATCACAAAATTTCAGCTGAACTTATCCAGGCGTTTGGGAGAAGTCGAAAATGTAAACGTTTATTGACCACAAAACCGACAACACAGATGATGCTGAAAAAGATTTGCAACAACATAAGCTGGGTGAGCTAAAAAGTATTGCCCATAGACAGCATTCTTCATATGGCAGCCATTGCAGCCGCAGTGAAAATCGGATTCAAACGTCTAGAACAAAAATTGGTACCATAATTGATGGGAACAAGCATGTGAACTTCATTGGTTCTTTAGTTTCTCAGAGTGAGTGAGTGAGTGAGTGAGTGAGGTAATGCTTTACGTCACATCGGCAATATTTCAGCCATATCGTGACGAGAGTTTCTCAGAAGATGCTGACAGTCTGAGGAAATGCATTTTGAAAACTTAGGCGCATTGTCAAAGTGCAAAAGTCCACATTCTAAATATAGCAAAAATGCAACATATACCAAATATACACATATACCAAATTTCATTACATTTTTGAAGAAGAAAATAATGACCACAAGAAGATCTAGTTTTCGGTATGATCAAAGTGCAAAGGTCAAAAATGAAAAATATGACAAACCTGATGAGACCCATGACCAGCTACACATACACCAAATACATTTAGGGTGAAAATGTATGAGTAATGGCCACTTTGATTCAAACCTCTTGAGAAAATTCTGGTGTCATCAACGGTGGGTGAGGTGAGGTGAAATGGGGTTTAACGTAGCATCCACGATTATTGCCCTTATATAGCGACGTGCATGTACGTGTGTGTGTTTGTGTGGCTGCTTGTACTAGTCCGGACTGATGCCGATTTATAGTGCTAGCTCACTGAGATACCATGCCGCAGTTTAACATGAATACCCCACTCAGACACAGCATACTGACTCTGAGCCGACCAGTCCTTATTTTAGCCCCTTAATGCCGAGCGCCAGACAGGGTAACAACAAGTACCATCTGTAACATCTTTTGGTATGACGCGGCTGGGAATCGAACCCCCGGACCTTCCGCTCTCCGGGCGGACGCTCTACCACTAGACCACGGAGGCGGTCTCATCAATGGTGGGACTTCCTTTATACAGAGAAGAATCATACTGGAGTAAGACATCTGATTTTAATGAGATTGAATTGGAATGAAAACCAGTGATTTAACTTTAGTTACTATATCATGTGACACATATAGCAGCACTGTCTTACCCAATCGATTCACTTAAATAAATATATACGGTATTGTCAATGCAAGAAAATAACCTGTCTAGATCATCTGCTGAAACGGATTAAAATTTGGCCTGTGAACCAACTCAGTGACACGACAGTGCATTTACCGATTTTGTTGAAACTAATAAAATTATTCTCTTAAAGATCGATCAATATTTGATAAATTAGGCAGCTTTACCAAAAAATGAACTGCCATGAACACTAATTGGATTTCATCCACTGTTACCATTATTGGCGCCGGTGATTTTGGAATGACAATAAAAGGTACCGGTATGATGTGATATCATACCGGTATGATGCAATGGTATGATGAATACGAGGAATATCTTTCCTCACATGAGAAAGTGGATAGATAAGTGTATGAGAGATTGAGTAAGTTGGTTGGTTGGTTGGTTGTTTAACACCGCACTTAGCAATATTCCAGCTACCTATATGACTGCGGTCTGTAAATAATCGAGTCTGGACCAGACAATCCAATGATTAATATCATGAGCATCGATCCACACAATTGGGATTGATGACATGCATCAACCAAGTCAGCGAGCCTGACCACCCGATCCTGTTAGTCCTCTCGTACGACAAGCATAGTCGCCTTTTACAGCAAGCATGGAGATTGAGTAAGTGGATGGTTGGTCAAGGGTGAGTCAGCGAGTGGATGGGTGGTTTGGTTTAAATGTGTGTAACAATGTGTAGGACCATTTCCAAAAGGTTCAGTTCATCACAATAACACTTACTTCGATATGAAGTGATGTATCAATTTGAAATAGAATTACACACAAGAACATTTCTGATTTCAGATGGAATGAAAAATAATTTTTGAAATTCGATTTTCTGACGTGTTCACAAGCCTTTTTTTCTAATGGACTGAGATTTACCAAAAATATGTCGGTATGGCTTCCATTCACTCCAAAAAATGATGGCATACCTTTCCTCACAAAACAAACTGATCTTATCTACCATCAAGTTACCTACTGTACTGTGACAGTCTGTCTTAATGACTTGAGTGTGACTTTGCATGCTCTCATTGCAATATTGTATTTATATCATTAGCAGGATGCCATATGTGGGTTCAAAACATTTCACTGGTGGTCTTCAAACCGGTTTCCTCTGGTTAGTCCTTAGTTTCCGCACTTCAGTGTTATATAAAATGAAGCTGATTCATTACTGACATACATTCTTTTCGATCTTGATGGTCTATTTAAGGATCCTTAGATTCATGAAAATATGGGCTATTTTCTTTTTGACCTTGATTGTCTTTGTAAGGATCCTTCAAATTATGATAACATATGAATTTTCCTTTTGATTGTCTTTTTAAAGTTCCTTTGACTTATGATAATATCCGCATATTCTTTTTGATTTTGTTGATAGTCTACTTAAGTATTCTGTGACTCAGATAATATCAGCATCTTTTTTTTAATTTTCTTGATTGTCTTTTTTAGGATCCTGTGGACATCACTGGCTTCCCCCTGAAGCTGAGAGATCTTTGTGTCAAGGAACTGCACCATGCTGGAGATCTGCTCCTTGACCTTTCTGTCTTCTTCATCCTTGTCCTTCTCCATCTCTGCTGTGTACTTTACTGTAACGATGATGAAGAGAACAGGTTAGAATCATTCTGCGCTATTTCAGCCATTTGATGGAGGTTGACCAAACAAACCAGTGATTGATATTGTGAGCAACATTCCACTCTATCTGACGGGGGTACAATGACATGCAATCTACGAAGTCATCAAACCTGACTATCCCATCCATAAGTGAGTGAGTTGGGTTTAATGCCGCTTTTAACAGTATTCCAGTTATATCACGGCGTGTCAGCTTAATGTGGGAGGAAAGCCCGAAGTGATGCAGGTCTCAGACGTTTACCACTTTGGTGAAACCCACAAGCACGGGTATGGTGCTGACAAATCTGGAAACATAAACGTGGTGAACTGGGATTTGAACCCACAATCAGGGGAAACAACTCTGCACATCGAATCGCGGCGCCTTAGACGACTGGGCCACCCGTGCCCCCTCCCATCCATGAAGCCACCCTGTACAAGAAAAACAGATATCTGGGCAGTTCTAACCACAGAGAGTGGAATGTATAAGTGAGTTGCTTTTAACAGTATTCTAGTTGTCATTACATGGTTTGTTTGTTGCTTTAACACTGCACTCAATGCTTTAGCAAAACAATGGCCTGTATATAATCGAATCTGGGCCAGACATTCCAGTGATTGATATCATGAGCAATGATCCACTCCATGAGGGTACTAGGAGACGGAATCACCAAGCCTGACCATCCTATTCATTAAGTCGCCTCTTATGACCAGCATGGGTTGCAGGAGACCAATTTTAACCTGTAATTTCCAAGGGGTGAGGGGCAAGTCTCTTTGAAACTTTGAACAGTATTCTATTTTTGACATGATAGGACATGGGAAAGGCCATAGAGATGCAGGTAAGACATTTTCCACTTTCTTGCAACTTAAGAACATAGGTATGGTTCTGACAACCCACAATCTCATTAAAACGAGATCTTAGTTCTTGCTACCGTTAAACAAAGATCTGAGGACATCCCATTAGGGGTCATGTCAGAACGACCTTTCATCCGACCAATCAGAGCGTCGCTTACCAGATCATGAAAGTGACAGTCGGAATGTGATTTCTCATCATGCAGCCTCAAAAAACTTTAAAACGGGTTATTCCGAACGATAGTTACGGGCTTAACGACCAAATCTATACAATCTAGACCATATATTAGCCTTTCGAGAATGTTCTTTTGTTAAGGTTTCAAATTTTTAAGCAAAAACTGATCGAAATATGTTTCAAAGCGAAGTTGCCAATTTGAAATTAGTGCCGTAAAGCATGAGAAAACTGCCTTCTGATTGGCTAATGTTGACTTCTTGTCAGTAATTCCATTGGTCGGTCAGAGTTCGCGAAAGGTCGGTCTGACGTGACCTGTAATGGGATGTCCTTAGATCTTTGTTTAGCGGCAGCGGTAAACTAAGATCTGATTTTAATGAGATTGGACAACCAAAGGATGATAATTGAAGAGAATGTGGAATCCACCATCAGATCCTGGAATAACCTCGACAACTGAAGCTCACTGGTTGTCAGTCATATCAAGTCTTACACTAATCATAAGGAGGCATGTCTTTAAGACTTCACCAAAGACATATGATAAATACCTCAAAATTCACAATTAATTAATTCAGATCTTTACAATTCCCATTTAAATGAAATTTTCTCACCTAAAACAGATATGTCTTTCCATGTCTCAGGTTTATCATCATTGGCCTCTCTACTCTCCTGCTCTTCATCAGGCTCATCCATTTGTTCTTCACCGTGGTTCACATCTTCATCCTGCTTGAAGGTCACTGAATTCACACATACACATCTCTAACACATATGAAATAGTAAAACATGAGGTATTATGTTGACGTCTCTAATACTGCAGTTTAGGGTTTTACAACTGATAGAATTATCAATAAATTGTGATTGCTTATTGCCTGATATGTATCTGTGACATACTTGCAAACACTGAAGCAGCCCCTCCAGCACCGTTTCTTCAAAACTCCTATATGTTTAAAATACCAACATGTGCCATTCCAAGAACAGTACTTCCAGACCTTGACCTTGGGTCAAGACCATTACCAAGTCGGAGGATTGTAAATGGGAAATGATACAACCATGTGTTGCATAGGGAGGTGCGTGCGCAACCGGACGGAAACAAGTTTATTGTTTACATTCCAGCTTCTGGCTTCCTTTTAACGTGCAACTAGAGGTATGAGATACCAATTTGTACGACTGAAAACAGACTAAAACATGTGTTCTCTTCATAATTTTAACTTTCATCCAGTTCTATTTTGGGGGGTTCACGGATCCACAATTTTTTTTTTAAAGTATCTACTGAAAGACTTAGTGTACTACCTTGTAGTTTGAAGCTTGTCTCATCCAGTCTCTCTTGGACACACTCAGCAGTTTGAATCATTAGAGTCTTGTACAGGCTCTGCAACATTCTGGAAGCTCCTCGACCCTCAAGCTTCCGTCGCCTTGGAAACATGCTTGACCCACTGGTATCTTTATTCTCATTATTCTCTAAAATACATCAGAAACAAGGCAAAAGGTGAGCAGGGCTCACATATACCCCGACGTCGAGTTACAAGTTCAAAACATGAAAAAAAAACATTTTTTTCTCAGACAATTCCCTTATTGAAATCAAACTTTGCACTGCAACTCTCCTATTGGTATAAAAACTGTACCCTCAATTGGAAAAGAATCCACAATGCAGTTCTCAAGCTATAAGTTGCACAAATGTTGAAGTAAAAAAACCATTCAAGTTCAAACATGTAAGAACTCATATTTTCTCTGAAAAATCCACATATCAAAATCTAACATTCCACAGCACCTCTTCTATTGGTATGGAAACTATTCACAAAATTTGAAAAGATTCCGTCTGGTTTTCAAGTTTAGGAGTTGCACAAATGATGAAGTAAAACAAATACAAAAAGTTCAAAAAAGGAAAAATAGCTGTTATTTCTCAGAAAGTGTAGAAAGTGTAGAAAGTGTTCACCAAGTTTGAAAAGAATCCATGCATTAGTTCTCAAGTTATAGGTTGCACTAAAAAATGTCCTCAGAAGAACGGACAGACAGAATTCCTTTAACTATATACCCCAGCCCTTCAAGGTTATTACAAGTCAAATAGTGATAATACCAATAGGACCCAAATCAGGCCAGGTTTAAAAAAATTGTTATCACCTACCGATCCAAATCAAACTTTTGATTAAAAAATCCTGTACAGTGCTTTATTTTTCTTAAACCTACCAACCAAATATTATCAAAATATGTAACCCCCCAAAAGAAGAAGTAAAATATGGCCTGACTGATGTTCCTTCTTTTATTCTGTAAAATGTATCATTTCATAAAAAAATATCTATCATGAGTAAAGTAATGTCACATATATTGCATCACTAATTCAGTGTTTTGTCTCAATACTGTTAATCGTGAAATTAATGCGCCTCCAAAAGAATGCGACCATTGGTGCCTTGCCAAAAATGTGACTCAATATGAATGCGAAACCCCCTCCTCTTATGCATCAGCGGATTTATATCTAAAGAAAACTTCCTCGGTCAGGTTTACAGGAGAATCTTCACCTTAATCCAACCTTACATTAATCCAACCACACACCAAATAGCACTGCATATTAGCACTGAGTAGAGTACTTCCGATAAAACAATACATGAGCGGTGGCTCATGTCGGCCTTTGATGCAGTTGCAAAGAACAAAGACATCGTGTTGCGTGGGTGGCGTCTGTCTGGACTTGCAGGTATGATCAGTGATGACATGAGTGAGTAGAACTCTTGTATTGCCCCAAGCAGAGACATTTCATAGGATGTAATTAGTGTTTGAATGACATTGTTTATATACTTGTTACACGTGCATCTCAATAAACAGTGATGTGGAATACATAGTTGTTTGTTTTCAGCGTATGTCTAAGTTGGTATTTTTGCTATCCAAAATGTCCTATTATTGATGTAAATGCAATGTCTTGCATTTAATTCACGCTTGCGTTAATTTCAAGATTTACAGTATATTTGAATGTTTACCAGGAAGTTCATTTTACCAGATACTTCATTCAAAAGGTCTTCTATTCTAGTCTTTTTCCGAATCAGTTTCTTGACCAGTTTTCGTCTACTGGATGGTCTATCTTCATCCTGGCGAGCTGCTCTCTTCTCAAGGTACTCCACCATGTCGGACAGACTCTGCTGGTAGCTCTGGACTAAACTAAACCTTGTGGTGCCAGAACTGTTGGTGTCAGCTCCTGCAAATGAGTGAGTGAGTTGGGTTTAATGTTGTTTCCAACACTATTATCACAAGAGAAAGCTTTTGCCTCAATTGAGCATTTGTAGACTGACAACAAGTAACTCAACAGATTAAAATTCAAGAGAGAGGGGGAGAGATCCAAACCAATGAACCATGGTGGCTTAGACGACTGAACCACCAGTGTCCCTTAGGTTCTGTGAAAGTGGAAACTTATCATGAAGGATATTGAGAATAAATTTAATAATTGAAGACCAGGAGTATATTGTTATGAAAAATTTCACTACTTACCATTGGAATTTTCTGTATTTGGTTCAATGATAGTTGTTTCATCAAAAGCATCTTGAGTCTGAAATAAATAATGTGTTTAATAACTCCAGTACAAACGAGATCTGAGATCTTTCATAGTCTATGAAAGAAAGATGTGCACTTTAATAGCCTTTGAAATTACTTCACTCTTAAAACATGTGGCAGAACGATTCTAAAAAAGAAGTTCAAATTGACAAATGGTGACATAATGTGACAACCTTACATGGCCGTTTGGACCAAATGTGCTATAAATTTGCTTTCACGACAATGACCAATACTCACCCTGTTCTCAATGAAAGGAAACACACATTGCTCAACTGGCCTATGAGATATGAAACTAAGATCCAAGGGCTCCATCCTTGCAACAGATACATTAGACGACCTAGCATCTACATGAACTGGGACTGTTTCACCACCATTTGCAATCACTTTAGATTGTTTGACAATGGGTTGACTCTCTTGAACTTCAGAATTTCTTCTTTTAGGCAAACGATCTCCATGTACCTCGTCCTCCTTTTCAAACATATCACTCTTCCATTGTCTCTTTGTCGATATTTTTTTGTTCTTGGTGAAAGCATCGTCACTGCTCAGGTCTGGCATGGTGCTGTTTTCAATTAACCCAACAGATTTGGACCTTAGCTTTGCAATAATGCCATCCAACTTAGCTTGTCTGGAGCTATTGCTGTATTTCCTTTGAGTGAGGTAGGTCATATCATTCTGACTACTTACATTCTGACTCTCTTCTTCAGTGTTCGGAGCCCCTTCCTCCGCCAACTCAGGGCCCTCGAACCAGGCTGTATCCTTATCCTTGCAGCTGCTCTGCCCTGGAGCAGACGTACGTTCTGCACGGTGAGTTTGGTTCTCCACATCTTCACTTCCACTCTCTAAAGGCAGGATTTCATCAGCGGTATCAAAGTCATAAATGTTGCTCCTGGTGTTGTTACTAATCAAGTCTGGTGTTCTTGAATCATTTGGCGGGATGGTATTTGTGTTTCTTCCACAGACTGCCCTTGTCTTTCCGGTTGTCTTCACAGAATACTTTAAGCACTTCTTTGACCGTTTTGGGTGAGATAACTTGATTCGTGGAAGAGACATTGGCCGATTTCTTTTCTGAAAAAATAAATTTGTATATGAATTGGATAAGCGAGCAAGTGCATGGATGTTGTTTTTACACATCATTCCGGTGACGTCATTGTGGCCTGCGAATAATAGTGTCCAAGCAATGGTCAATAGCATAAACACCAAGAGTTTGGGGGACTCCAGGTCAGTTTCAATAGAATAATACTGTTAAAACTTTCGAAAGGGTGACAGATTGAGCATTATCTAACAAATTAAGTGGATCAATGCTCAAGATGTCAATCACTGGATTGTCTGGTCCAGACTCCATTATTTACAGACCGCCATCATATAGCTGGAATATTGATGAGTGCGGCGTTAAACAACAAACAAACAAACAAACCACAAAACCTTATTTTCAATATCGTTTTCCTTTAACCAATAAAATTATCATGAAAGATATATCGTAGAACCTAGTGCTAAAAACAGGCCTCATCAAATGACCTTCGTACTGCTTTGTGATCCAGCCCTTCTCTCTTGTGAAACAAAGTCATCATCATGTTCTCCATCAATCCTGAAATAGGAAATGCTTATCAGTACGATCAACTTTGTCCAGGCTATAACAACATTTATCCTACAGCTGACTGAACATCATCGATGGTATATATCCAGTATAACATATATATTTCTATTCTTCATTAAATTTCTGGACCCATTTACCATCATAGCCTTGTTTTGAGTTCAGTTCAACACCTGGTGGCATAAGGACACAACAAAACAAAGATATGGTAAAATACGAGGGGTGTTCATTAAAGATTTCCCCTAAACCACTTAGGGTTATCATATTTGGTTGAAATTTCACATGTGTAATGATACATGTATCTATGGGTTATGTCTGAATTTGCAGCACCAAACTATTAATCTTACCACTTTTACAGGTGTTATGATCGAGTGACAATGGAGCCAGTAGAGTACTGAGCAGTGATTAGGTTTTTATATTTGAAAGGTCGCACACCAAAAGAAACTTTCGATGAAATGAAAGCAACTTATGGGGAAGATGCCCTAACATATGACGTTGTTAAACACTGGTATCGCCACTTCAAGTGTGGTCGAACATCTGTGGAAACAGCTGCCATTCCTGGTCGCCCCCATTCAGCCATTGATGGGGACACTATCCATCAAGTGGAGACCGCCATTTTGGCAGGCCGACGTATAACTGTTTGCCAAAATCAGTGTAGGGTCTGTGGAAAAAAATCATCTATGACAATTTGAACATGCATAAGGTGTCTGCACGATGGATTCCCAGGTTGCTCACACTTTTCCAAAAGCAGGAACGAGTCAATTGCTCAAAGGATCTTTTGGACATGTGCCAAAAAAAACAGGCAAACTTTTTTGACAGACTTATTACACAGGATAAAACATGGGTCCATCACTATGATTCTGAGACTAAAGTTCAGTCGATGCAATGGAAGCATGTGGAGTCACCACCCCCAAAGAAGGCACATGTCAAACCCTCTGCAGGCAAGGTCATGCTCACGTTGTTTTGGGACCAGCACGGAGTAGTGATGATGGATTTCTTGGTAAAGGGTACCACAATTACAGGAGCTTATTATGCTACACTGCTGCGGAAATTGCGGGATGCTATCAAGCTTAAGAGGCTTGGCATGCTGACCAAGGGTGTCCGTCTCCTACAAGACAATGCTCCAGTACACAACTCTCATGTTGCCCAGACAGAAGCGCGGTCCTGTGGCTATGAAATCCTTCCAGATATCATCGTCCTTACTCTCCTGACCTTGCACCATCTGACTTCCACCTCTTTCCAACCATGAAGTCATTTTTGAAGGGAAAATGTTTCACAGATGATGAAACACTGATTTCTGAAGTCAAGTCCTGGTTTGAGACACAAAATGAGGGCTTTTACAAGCAGGGTCTCCATAGTTGCATAAAACGATGGGAGAAGTGTGTAACTCTTGGTGGTTCCTATGTGGAGAAAGACTAATACCTATGCCAAGTTTCATTCCACTAGGTCCATCGGAAGTGGGTCAGGGGAAATCTTTAATGAACACCCCTCGTACATACCAAATAGCAGGCTGTTCAGTTGTATTTGTTTAATATCAGTGATTCAAATGGCCATGTACAAACCTCCTAGACTTGGTCACTGGTTGCGTGGAAGGGACGACAGCCTTCTCATCTTTCCTCTGCACAGTAGTGGGTACTTCCTGGCTGCTCGCAACTGTCCCTCCTGATCTGAGGCCCAGCTTGGTGGTGGACATTGACGGACTTGGACTCTGAGGTAATTGCAAAAATGAAATTATGCAGCTCAATCTCATTAAAATCAGACCTTAGTTCTCGCTACCGTTAAACAAAGATCTGAAGACATCCCATTCTGGGTCATGTCAGAACGACCTTTCATCCGACCAATCAGTGCGTCGCTTACCAGATTATGAAAGTGACAGTCGGAATGTGATTTCTAATCATGCAATCTCGAAAACTTTAACATGGGGTATTCCGAACGATAGACGACTGAATCCTAACAATCTAGACCATCTATTAGCCATAACAGAATGTTTTTTTGTTCAGATTTCAAATTTGTAATAAAAAATTTGTCAACATATGTTTCGAAGAGTAGTCACCGATTTGAAATTTGTGCCTTTAAAGGACGAGAAAGCTGCTTCTGATTGGTCATTCCATTGGTCGGTCAAAGTTCGCGCAAGGTCGGTCTGACGTGACCCGTAATGGGATGTCCTCAGATCTTTGTTTAGCAGTAGCGAGAAGTAAGATCTGATTTTAATGAGATTGTTATGCAGCTGTGATTAGAACAAAGATGGAGCCTGGGATTGTTTTTGGAAAGAAATGTTTTTGTCCTAACACCACCACCCAAAGTAATTGGTTGCTCAACATCCTAGATGCCCTAAAATAACATATGTTGCATGATATAAACGTTCACTTTTTACTTTAACAGACATATATAAACTCCATGCCATGAGCAAATCACAGTCACATCTTCATATAGTTTTAACATTTCGGATCTTGTAGTATCTGCAAAGAATATTTTTAAAAACTGAAAGTTTAAAAATTTTAAGTTTGATTTAAAAAGAAAAAGAAACCTATTCCAATTTTACTTGCATGGACAAATCTGAATCCCATGAAGGAGTTCTGTGTGAATATCTATGTCGGAATTTCACTGTCACTACACACATGCGTCTGTGGGGAAAATAGATGAGGAGCAAAGAAAATGGGCATGAACCTGTGGAGCATCATCCCTCTTTAAATGTTATACGAGGATGAAAAGACAGATTTAAAAATCTTGAAAAGGCCTACATTGACAATGTCAAGGTGAGCTAGACATATTTACCTGCTCTTTTTGACACAGTTTCAACATGCACTTCTGTTTGAATGTTCCTGGACCACCAAACTTCTTCATGTTCTGAAAGTACATGATGATTATCAATACCTAAACAATGAAAACCAGCAGAGAGCAATTAAACTATGAAAGAGCCACACAAATTACAAACAAGGACAATCCCCATAGAGTGTGCATGGTAACGATTAAAACCCTGCTCTCTGCTGGTTTTCACTGGGAGGCCCGTAACTCAGCATCTTAGCCGATAAAAATAGAAGCAAATTAACAGATTCTCACTGACAATGCTTGTCATAATCAGGCGAACCAGGATTCGAACCCACAATCAAAGGTTTCTGGCGTTCCTTAGGGATGCAACTCTGCACAGTGAATTGTTGCACCTTGAGACGACTGGGCCACATAGAAGCATGCATGAATTAAAAGTCCTTCAAGGATGGTATTTCAGAGAATAAGGTGAGGTGAAATGGGTTTTAATGTCATGTTCAAGATCATTGCACTTACATAGCGACATGCATGCACGTGTGTGTGGCTGCTTGTACAAACTAATGCTGATTTTACCAGGCAAGACCACTGAGATACCATGATACAGTTTAACATGGATTCCAACCTCAGACTCACCATACCATCTTCTATAAAAGTCCAGTTTCCACCCTTGCCGAACTAGGCTGGTATTATGGAGCTACGTTTTGTCTGGACTAACAAGTCTATGAATAGTCCAATCAAAATCGCGCACCGAAATCAAAATCTGGTTCGTAAACTGTCAAGCAGATCTCGATCAATTGCAGGATTTGCAAAACATGGGAATCGCCAATTCGTGGTCAGCAGATATTTTCCAAATCCTTTCATGTTTTTAATCAAGGCGCTCACGTGATTTGATGCATTTCGCGTGGCCAGATCCAATCAGATCGTCCTCACTGGGCGCCACCATTTTGTGTGAAGGAAACGCATGTGACACGAGAGGTGGACAACTTGTTTGATAGGTATTACTTAGAAGTTGGCGGATGACAAGATAGACACAATTTTTATGGATAACAACTTCTTTAATACTGTAAAAAGCTGGTGGAATCTGATTGGTCCATAGGAGAGGCTTAGAAGGGACATAATTGGTAGTAGCCACTGGTGGCGCAACGATAGAGCCCAGTAATTCCAGCCTAGTTCAGCAAGTTAACTCCCTTGCCTCGGGAAGATGCACTATACTGACTCCAAGATGTTTTTTACCCTTAAAGCTGATGACAAGGCAGAGTAAGAAGTTCCATATTTAGCTTCTTTGATTTTCAAGATAACGAGTAACAGAGTTATGTTTGTCAGTTATATGATGGGGTGTCAGTTATATACGTGTGGGTGTATTTCAGTTATACACCACTGGGCACAAATGTATACCCTTGATACTACACCCTTTTGTGTGTGTGGGGAGCTTTATACCCTTAAAGACGAGGACCAGGCCGAGTAAGAAGTTCCCTATTTAGCGTCTTTGGTATGACACAGATGGGGATCAAACCACCGACTTTCCGTTCTCCGGGCAAACGAAGCCGGTCCTTCAGAGACCAAAATATCAGATTTCTTTGATAGGCATTTAGAAGTTGGAGTACTTAGTAAGGATAAGAATTTTTGGATGAACAACTTCTTTATTACAATTAAGAGTGACGTTTCGGTTTAGGTTCTAACACCGTTATCAAGCAAGTGATATACAGATTGTGGTTGGCCAGTATATATATAAGTAGGAGGCAATGCTTATACAGTAGAGTAGATATTGTTATACTAGAGTAGAGAAGCTTGTTATGTACACACAAGGGTAGTGATGACAATCATTGGTGAGTGAGTGAGTGAGTGAGTGAGTGAGTGAGTGAGTGAGTGAGTGAATGAGTGAGTGAGTTGGGTTTAACGCAACTTTTAACAGTATTTCAGTTACATCACAGCGTGTCAGCTTAATGTGGGAGGAAAACCCGAAGTGATGCAGGTCTCAGACGTTAACCACTTCAGTGAAACCCACGAGGATGGGTATGGGGCTGACAAACCTAGAAACATAATCAGGCGAACCAGGATTCGAACCCACAATCATAGGTTTCTGGCGTGCCCAAGGGATGATACTCTGCACAGCGAATCGCGGCGCCTGAGACGACTGGGCCACCCGTGCCCCCTAATCATCGGTGAAGTCACACCACAAGCATTTAGCACTTCTGGCATGAGGAACATTCATGTCAGTATTTAGATCATTCTCACCTTACAAGTTCGACATTCACTGCAGTCATCGATCCTCACACAACCAGGGCAGCTGCCGCATTGGGTTTTTAGTTTCCTTCTTTTCTTCTGGAAGACAATGAGGTCAGAAAATAAATAACGCCATGGCACTGAAGCTCAACTTGACATGTACTCAACGCAAGAGGCGACTAACAGGATTGGGTGGTCAGGCTCACTGACATGGTGATGCATGTTATCGTATCCCAATTGCGTGGATCGATGCTCATGATATCAATCACTGGATTGTCTGGTCAAGACTCGATTGTTTACAGACCGCCATCATATAGCTTGATTATTGCTGTATTTGGCGTTAAACAGCAAACAAAGAAAGCTTAAAATATCAACAAAGACAGAAACTTAAGAAAAGTCAGCATTAGTATTTGAATACTTCCTGCATGAAAACAGAGATCTGAAAATGCACTAAAAGGATCTGAACAAAATATGATGTCATCAGTCAGACAAACACAGATGCTAAAGTTCAGCTCCCTCAGTCTGACAACTCTTACACTGAGTTTCAAGAGGATTTAAGAGCAATGTCAAAACAAGGTTGAAACATGTAAAATATTGCAAATATAGAACATGCTGAGCCCCACTACTAAATAAACATACACCAAATTCCATTTAGGGTTTTCAATATGGCTATTGGGGTATCTACACTGAAAATCTGCTTCAACTACTTAAAGAAACTGAGGCATCATCACTTGTAGGAACAAGTATATGAAGTTTCAGTTCCATTTTTGGATTTTTTAAATTTTGTATATGATGATCAAGATACTAGGTAGCTACCTGGCGACCATGTTGAGATTGCAATTGTGATGCCTTGAACGAACTTGAATCCTGAAACAAACAACCACACAACATTTCAACTGAATCCATCAAGCCGTCAAGATTGGTTGGTTTGTTGTTTAACGCCGCACTCAGCAATATTCCAGCTATATAACGGCGGTCTGTAATTAATCGAGTCTGGACCACACAATCCAGTGATTAATATCATGAGCATCGATCCACACAATTGGGATCGATGACATGCATCAACCAAGTCAGCTAGCCTGACTACCCAATCCCGTTAGTCACCTCTTACGACAAGCACTGTCACCTTTTACGGCAAGCATGGGTTGCTGAAGACCTATTCTACCCCGGCGTCTTCACAGGCCCCGTTTCAAAGAAGTTAAACATGTACAATGTAATTTTGTTGTCCTTACATGTACATAGATATGCTCTCTGCCTCATGCCATTCATTCACCCGATGAAGGAGTAAGCATATACTCTGAAACGTGTTCCTCATAAAAAAGAAATTCACATCCATAAATGTTCTTCCTTATGTACAGTGTTTGTTCATGACATGTGACGACACAAGCTTTTATGGCCTTTCAGTCCAGGCGACGCAAAAATAAACAAAGATTCATACCAAGAGCAAGGTGAAACCCTGCAAGCAAAAAGAGCTTTGAACACTAACATGATTTAAATGAAGGCAAAATGGTTCATCAATGCACCAGTTTTTTATTCTCAAGCATATAATGCACTTACCTTTCTCCATGGTAGGTTCGGAACATCGTAATCAAATCGAAACTCTTCTCCCATTTTGATATTTCGACTGGCAAACAGGCAGATATGGGTCTTATTTTCACACTGCACAATTCTTAGGAAACAGTTTTTTTCATGCTCCTTCCAGCCATCATTAACGAACCGTCCCATTGTCTTTGAATGTGTGGCATCCACACTGAAACCAAAAACACTAGGTTTACCACAGAAGAGATTCTATGTGGGAGACAATTCTATGTTCTAAAAAGAATAGGATTGGTAGTAAGAAAAATATGATTAATGAGTTCTAAATCATATAAGCAATAATGTATTGTCTATATTTCCGGGAAATATTTAAACAGAATTCACATTGATGACGCTTTTACAACACAGAAGCCGATGACACCACAAAACTGAGGTTATAGTAAAACCAACAATAGGAGGACAAAAGTCTCTCTGAATATCAACATTATCTATCAACCATGTCAAAGTATAAATGCATTGGATAACTGACTTACTCTACACAATGGCAAATTCCCTCACAAGAGGTGCTACTTCCCATTGGCTGGTCTACACAACCAAATTGTATACAATATTTGAGCTTCAAATGGTGCTAATATTCTTTTGCTTGCCAGGAGCATTAGAATTAATGATCATGCTTACCAAAGTCGTTTTCCTTTCTTGTCTTGGAAGTATACAATAAATGACCCTTCTTTTTCTTTATCGTACTTCTCATCTCGGAGCTTAGCCTCAGTCTGAGAAATCAGCTCTCCGTGATATTCTAGCACAAAGTCACCCTCTGATAGATCCTGGGTTGCAAATACCCCATAACCTGTTAATATATTGCCTGGCAGAGGTAATTATAAGGCAAAAATTTTAAAGGAACACATGTAATATTGTTTCTGTCTGGAAATTAAGCCCTACAATACACATGAATCGACACCTTATGAGCAAAGTCTGTTTATATAGTGATGAAGGGTCTCCTTCGCCGCATTCAGCAATATTCCAGCTATGTGACGGCAGTCTGTAAATAATCGAATCTGGACCAGACAATCAAGTGATCCGGGCAATTGGGATACGACAACATGCTAACCAAGTCCGTGAGCCTGACCACCCGATCCCTTTAGTCGCCTCTTATGGCAAGCAGTTGCCCATTACAACAAGCATGGGTTCCTGAAGACATACTCTATCCCGGATCTTCTCGGGTCGATAATCATAGTGTGAAGATCTTTTCCTGGAAAGGGACCCCGTTTCCCTTCACATTTCTGATGTCTCTGCCATGATATTGCTGGAATATTGCTGAAGTGGCATAAAAACATACTCACTCACTCACTCACCTATGTTGGAGTTGATGTGTCTGACCTCGCAGAAGGGAGGGTCCAGCTCGGCCATGATGTAGCCTTTAGCTATGGATTCCACCTCCTCCACCTGGACACAATCAAGTGACCTCAGACATGATGGACTTGTTCATGTTATCAACTAGTGCTAGGACGATACACCGATTTATCATCCAAAACTGGCTCCCACAGGAAATATAGCTTGGATTAGATCAAGCGATATCTACACTGTAGATATCGCTGCAATGAAATTACATCACAATGCTTTGCAGACCATTGTGACGTCACTGGTTACCATGACGTCACAATCAAATGACATCACTAATGGCTCTGCTACTGAAGCTGTTAGTAGTACTTTTACACTGAAAACACTGCTAATTACTGTCTACAAATTGAAAAAGTTGGAAGAATGATGTTGGATGATAAATAAAATCTCACCCTTGTGTCTTTTGATATCAAGTATATCAACACTCGTTGATGTAAGTGGCAAAAATCCTCTACAAGCCTCGGAATTTTTCCACTTTTATCAACTCGTGTTGATATATTTGATATCAAAAGACACTCAGGTAAGATTCTCTATCCATTGGTGGATCCCAATTTTGTTTACTTCTTGATACAAGTATTGATCCCAGTCACACACACACTAAATAGTATTGATTCTTACCTTAAATGTTTGGTTTAATACTGTTACACTAAACGCTAATTAGGAATGAGGTGAGGTGAGGTGAGGTGAAATTGGGTTTAACGTCGCATCCAAGATTATTGCACTTATATAGCGACGTGCACGTGTGTGTTTGTGTCGCTGCTTCTACTAGTCCGGACTGATGCCGATTTATAGTGCTAGCTCACTGAGATACCATGCCGCAGTTTAACATGAATATCCCACACAGTATACTGACTCCAAGCCGACTAGTCCTTGTTTTAGCCCCTTAATGCCTAGCGCCAGACAGGGTAACAACAAGTACCATCTTTTAACGTCTTTTGGTAAGACGGACGGGGATCGAACCCCGGACCTTCCGCTCTCCGTGCGGACGCTCTACCACTAGACCACGGAGGCGGTCAATTAGGAATGAAAGTTTATAGTGAAAACGTAAATATTTTCATCCGTTGTGCCATACTTCACACTGCTGACTGAAAATCAGGTATTTGGCCATCCTGTCTATGAAAAAGATGGCTTAGGGACCACAAATGGGAGCACATCAAGTATCAGATCATAAGTAAGGTATCGTGATATGTATTGGATCGCACATTTGGTGTATCGTCCCAGCCCTATATATATTATCAACTAGCTACTTTGATAACTATCAAAATTTTGTTGCCCATCAGTTCCAAAATAGCATTTTCCAGTTCTACAGGAGCAATTCAATGCCCTAAAGAAAACTCAATTAAGGGTTCTATCATCATCATGACTCGCAAACATTATCGATTTACAAAGGACTTATTTTGGTACAACCAAAACATTTAACAGTAAATAATGTTAATGTGTAGCTTACATGATTTATGTCTTTTCCCTTGGATGAGAGTTTGATCATATGACTGCGAAACAGATTTTCATATGCCTATGAATGACCCATTTCACAAGACTATTCTTGAAATGAATGACAGATAGAGGACATTCCTGGCAAAAGCCCGTGAAATTCCTTAGCACGCATAAATACAAAAGTGTTGTTTCAGATCATTTATAAAAGACCACCTAATCTAGAACTCTGCATTTTAGCACACATTGGGAAAGATCAGAGAGCTTGACGGCCCATTCACAAATATCCTCCAGTGAACAAAATAAAGAACGTACATCCAAGCTCGAATGATGATACTGTTTGTTCTTCACATTATCAGAAGGTTCAAACTCCAGTTAACACAAAGTGAAAGTAAAATCTTAAATCAAGAGCAAGAAAAATAATATGAGCTATGTTCAGTAGGTCACACAAGAAAAATTGACATGATTCTGGGCGAAACAAAAGAAGTTTTGATGGGAAAACCGTTGTTGCAACCGGCAAATAGTCGCATCTGGAGCAGACAAGCCAGTGATTGATATTGTGAGCAACATACCAACATGATTAGGGTACAATGACACAGAATTGACCAAGTTGAAAAGCCTCACTACCTGATCCGTTAACTAAGTTGTGCTTCTTACGACAAGGGTAAGGGACTGGTGGCCTATTCTAACCCTATTCACAGCTGGGCACAGAGTGAGTGAGTGAAATGGGAAGGTCTGCCTCCTACTTTGATTGGTTGTAACATTCACTGACATATACTTAGTGTACTTACCCGCCATAACTGTTCTTTTAATGTTTTTTGCCTTTTGGTCATATTGCTTCATGAAGACAGCTGGAAGTGAAGGAGGAGCAATGTTATCACATGGAACTCAGGAGGATACGAGATTTATCTCCATCTGCTCTGAAATTGATTTTTCAACCTAAATATGCTGCCAATGTCAGTAGAAATTCCAAAATTGTAATTAAATATGTCACATTATTGTATTTGTAACAGATCATGGATTTGGTTTAATATCTTTGATGCTGCTTGTAATAACAGAATAACCTTGTGATATACAAGGTGTTACTTTTTTAAGGTAAAACTTCCTGAGATCAGGATTATTGCGTAATGCATAATGGGATGTCCTCCAGTGTTTGAAAATGAAATATTTCCAGGGTGCCATCAGGACCCACAGACTTTAGAAGCTGCAGGCCCTGATGAAACTCTTCAGGCCCTCATTAAAATAAATACAGTTTATTGTGACCAACAAATCTACAGGCCGACACAAGATTTACCTGCAACTTTAATGTGTTTATCATGGTTTTGTGTAATCACTTACAGATGAAGGGAATTGTTGAACATAATTTGATGTTAAACAGTATCTTTCTGTGAATGCACACAAACAATCTGGCATTGTGTTACAGTGCTCAGTGTGTGTGTGTGTGTATGTGTGTTTTCTTTTGTGACGCTAGTCCTATTGGCAAACTGGCAAAATTACAATTGTGGAAAAGCACGAGACACCAGGACACCAGTGTGCAAGATGAAATTACTTTGTTCAAATTACATGTTATAGTAGTCCTTATGTTGTCCCCCAAGAACCAAAATATGTATTAGTCTGAGGTGTGGTCACTAGCAAATGCGACTACCCTGTGACAATAGTGACATAGTTGTAATATTGCTGCCTTCATGCAAACATTAATTCACTCACTCATTCTGGAACTTGTTCTCACCATCACCATTGCCTGACATCTGACAATATGCCTTAAATATTCCTGATGCGATGTTTTTTTAATCTTAAATTGCTAACTAGACCACTGGGCTACCATATCTTCCTGAGGCAAGGGAGTTAACAGACAATAAAGGTCCAGTTTCCACCCTTGGTGAACTAGGCTAAATTTTCCAGGCTCGATCTTAACCCAGTGGCTATTACAACTTCGTCCCTCCTATTGCTCAATCAGATTTCACCTTTCATATCACTTGCATTTGCTTCAAACAAAATGGCAGCGCCCAGTCAAGACAATCTAATCGATAATCAAGATCTATATTGTAATAAAACGGGACTTACATCGCGAAGTGCATCAAATCACATGAGCACCTTGATTAAAAACATGAAATGATTTGGAAAATATCTGTTGACATTGAGTTGGTGGTGCATATGCTTTGCAAATCCTGCAATCTACCGAAACAGATTTTGATTTTGGTGCCCGATTTTGATTTGACTGCATAGACTCATTAGTCCAGCCACAATGTAACACCATAATAACAGCCTAGTTTGGCAAGGGTGGAATCTGGACTTATATGGTCTGTTAACTCTCTTGCCGCGGGAGGTGGGATCAAAGGGCTAAGAATAGAGTTGGGGGTCAATTACCATAACACTAGAACAACTAATGCTAAGGATTGTATTATGTATTATGTATATGTAATATTTAATATATATCTAGTGTTAATGATACTATGGTGGCCAACAGATTCCATAAATGCACCAACGTTTCTTCCTCACTGCCTAGTGAATGAGTGAGTGAGTGAGTATGGATTTATGCCATTTTTAGCCATATTCGAGCATTATCACGACGAGGACACCAGAAATGGGTTCCACAAATTGCACCCATGTGGGAAATAGAACCTGGGTCTTCAGCGTGAAGAGAAAACACTTTAACCACAATGCTATGGAAACAAGCCCCTCACTTCCTTGATAAGACTATAAGACTATAAGACTAAGTGTTGTACACCCTACAGCCTGTGCCACTTTAGACTTTCCATAATTCAATCGATCTGACGTTAGTATTGTTCAAAGGTTTTAAATCAAATCGCTGCCATAATTCGCCTAACTTCACATAATCACATATGTGAAGGTAAGACTCCCTCCCGTACCCGCACCCCGAAATATATATAATCAATCGACAGTTTTGGAGGGGAGATTCCGGAATACGAACGGAAGCCTTTCCGACCAGACAATGTCAAAGATGTATGCGGTCAGACGAACAAGTCACGTGACGTTACGGTGTTTCTAAGAAAATTCCTATCTCATATCATAAATAAACACAATGTATGACAATAGCAGATGTTAAACACCTAGGAAATGTGCTATAACTAGTTTATACCATAGAAAACTGTGCTGATAACAGCAGACGGCTTTCAAAAGAATATTGGACAACGTCCATTGGATGAAATACAAATATGTGAAACATTGTATCCTGGTTTTGAGTGCGTACCTTGGAATTACACAATCATCTCTTCCTACAAAACCATGTACAATAAACACTTCGGGCTCGTATGCGTCATATCCAATTGATGTATTACATTGACATCAGAATAACAGGTAAAAGTTTAAATTTTGCCTCGCACTTACCGCAAGGATTGCTCAATCAGTTCGAACCATAACGCGTCTGGCACGTGCGCTGGAGTCACGTGATGTTCAAAAATGTAAACAACCGACGTGCGCAGACAACTTTCGGGGACCTGTGAACTGTCGTCTTTTCTGAAGCGATGTGGATATGTGAACGACTGAATGAGTATGGTTTTACGCAACTTTTATCCACGTGAGATTGGTTTTAGGTCTGCATTACCAGTCCCTTAATGGATCCGGTGGTCAAGCTCACCCGGATGGCGAGGATCGTTGCTCATAGCAACGTGATCATGCGACTACTGGTTTGTCTGGTCCAGACTCTATTATTTATAGACTACCGCCATATAGATGGAAATTTGCTGAAAGCAGGGTTAAACAACAAACAAACAAACCAAAAACAAACAATGGTATTTCATTCTGTATATTTATTTGTCATAATGTTTTAGAAACTTGCAACATTATGATGGTATTTTTCACGGATGATTCACAGACATTTGAAACAGAATTAGGCATTCTCCCTTCAAAGTTTAGTTTCATCGTGATATCATAAGGTCACATCGAGTGAGTGAGTATGGTTTTACGCCGCTTTTAGCAATATTCCAGCAATATCTCGGCTGGTGACACCAGATATGGGCTTTACACATTGTACCCAGGTGGGAAATCGAACACAGGCCGTCGATTTGTTTGTTTGTTTGTTGTTAAACGCCGCACTCAGCAATATTCCAGCTATATGACGGCGGTCTGTAAATAATCGAGTCTGGACCAGACAATCCAGTGATTGTCATCATGACCATCCATCTACGCTGTTGGGATCGATGACATGCATCAACCAAGTCAGCGAGCCTGACCACCCGATCCCGTAAGTCGCCACTTACGACAAGCATAGGTTTTTAAAAGACCTATTCTACCCCGGGTCGTCTTCGACCACAAGACCACCCCTATCTCCCCAAAGGTCATAGGAACGGGTGTATAGATAAATGACATTATGATTGTAGTGATCTGTATGGTCTCTTAGTTTTGGTCCAGATGTATACACATGGAATTAAAAATATTAATATAGACAAATCAGACGGACACACCTGGAGAAGTTAGCCAAATGGCTTAACAATATATTCGTTGCACTATATATTCGAAATGACTGAAGCGGACATAAAATATTCATAAAACTACAGCTTCTATGTTCGCATTCCATCCGAATCGCTTCATTTGAAAGCGTCATTTTATAAGCAGTTGTATCAGTAAAAACGATGTGGGATTTTGAAGTTGAACTTCACTATTATTTTAATGCACCTTTCGGTACAGGTCTTAGTGCCTTCATTACTTTTTTAATTTGATTTTTTAAAAGCAGAAATAAGTGAAATGTTAAAAGAAAACAAAAGAAACCAACAAATAATGTACTGTCACTTTCAATATCAATAAATTAATTTCAAGTGATATGATAAGTAATTAAAACATGTTGAAAATTGATCTCAAAAACGTAAAAACACAGAGAATCATGACCAACCTCTATTACTTACTTAACATTCGAAGAAATCAAAACAATATTTGAAATTGGATTTTATTTATTTATTATTTTTTAACCTACCGACCTCAGTTTTCGGGCCAAATATCCGTAAAACCCAAAGAAACTGAAATAAAATCTCGGGCCTTATTAGGTAAAGGTACTAGCCTCTTTACGGAAACGTTGCACTGAAGGACTATAGCAGTTAATATCCACGAGTCAACTCTGTCTTGTAGTACAGGTGCTAGTACCATCCATTCGGCTTGTCCCGGAATGGCACGAGTTGGTCACGAATATGTACCGTTATGACCTGCTTGCTAGGAGTACTTGCAACTACAATGTGTCTACAAGCCTTCAGTGATGCCTCACATGTTGATGTGTGCGTGTTTCGCATTATACAAATCGGATAAATCAGTATAAGACTCCAACAAACTTTAGATGAATACCATGTTTGGATAAATTAATACGTAAATTAAATGTTATGTTTTGATAAAAGAAATTGCAAATTTCCCGAAATACTCAAAACATAAATTAGGGACCAAAATGAAAGATGAAGACAACTTGAACCAAGACACTTTAATGTTAAAACGCCTCAATGTGACTCTCCATGTTGATAACATACACTGCCGGGCAAAAGAAAATATACACTTGAAAATTGGATTTGAAATTCCGACCCATACTTTCCTTGAGACGTCATATGCACGTCATGTAGGATATTCATTGATATGATGCATGTAATAGCGCCTATGACATCCTTATCAAATACATCATCATTAAATAACCGTTTCTTGTTGTTTCATTTTTAGCCACTATACATGGTATATACTTTCTTTTGCCCGTCAGTAGCGTTCGGCCGTCACGCCGAAGACCCGGGTTCAATTCCCGACATGGGTCCAATGCGTGAAGCCCATTTCAGGTGTCCCCCGCCGTGATATCGCTGGAATATTGCTAAACGCGGTGTAAATCCATACTCACTCACCCATCTGACCGTCAGTTTACTTCGACACATCCCGATGCATACCTTACCAACTGTCATTCCGAGACAAGCCAAATGCATGTTACGATAAGATGCGAGTATCGACAGACAATTCCAATGTGTTGCAATACCGAAACCGCTTTAAGGGAAACAGTGTCGTGTTTGGCATGATATTTAGTATGCACCCCGACGTCAACATGAAAGCGTTTAACTCAATATCTAACTTTCCCCATTACAGCCACAGACTGAGACACGAATTGATCATTGATGTTGTAAATGAAAAAATATTTTTACTTCAGAAAGTATATGGATATTTAACATCTGTCCTGGAAGGACAAATGTGACAGCTGTGTCTTATGTGATTGGCTAAAGGGATCCTTTTGCACGTGCTGCTTGTTGCCGAACAGTGCCCGGATGGCGAGCGCCGTGCAGATGGCCAGTAGGAAGAAGATGAGTATGGACATGCCAATGATGACGCCAATAATCTCCATGGATACGTTGCATGTGTCCGATACCGTTGTCCATGTCCTTTCTGGAATCAAATTTACACAAAAGTAGTAAGCATGATTACATATCGTAAGGGAACAGGTATTTACATGTGAAGCTTTTCAATTCCAGTCAGGAAGGAGCTTTCTGAAGGCACCCTAAAAAAAACATTCATGGCTGCTTTGAGGTCATCGTCACAGCGCTTTCCAGAAAGGTGTCCTTTCAGTTTAGGAAACAGGTGGAAATAACTTGGTGCCATGTCTGGCGAGTATGGAGGGTGAGGAAGCTCTTCGAACCCACGTTGTCGCACAGCAGCCTCTGCAAGTCGAGGGGTGTAAGAAGAGGCATTGTCATGAAGTATTAGAACTCCAGCAGTCAGTATTTCCCGCCGCTTTTCTATGTTAGAATTTACGATGAAGTAAATCAGCATAGTAGGCACAGGTAATCGTCTTTTGACTTTCAAAGTAATCAACAAGGATCACACCCTTTGCATCCTAGAATACAGTGACCATAACTTTCTTTACTGGTCTTGAATTTCTTTGGTGCCGGAGAAGTAGAATGATTCCATTCCACGGATTGACGTTTTCACTCGGGATCATAGTGGTAGACCCATGTTTCATCACCCGTTACTAATCTACGTTTTGAATTTGACGAAATACTTCTCAATTAGCTCTAAATATTCTCTTTCCTTGAGATCAGAATTTAGAAACTTTGGCACCCAAACGAGCAGATATTTTATGTAAATATAGATGTAAATGTTGATCAATAATAGTTTCAATGGTTCCATGGCTTAGATCTGTGTCTTCCTCAAGTTCAGCAATGGTAATACGTCTATCTGACAGTAAAAGTTTCTTCACTGGTGGAAGTTGAGGAACGTCACCAAGGCTTGTTCTCCCAGCCTTAAACAGAGCTGCCCAACGTTTAATAGTGGAATAGTTTAGGCACTTACTCCCATACCCTTGTGCGGTCATGAATTTCTTGGGGAGTATTTTTCTCTAAAGTAAAAAACTTGATCACTGCTCGGTACTCTTTTCCATTTCTGTGCCCATTTGGACCCCTATCACGTTCAACTGGCTGTCACTAATATACAAACGACCTCAACAGACCAAATACACTTGCACCGAACTACTCAAACAGTGTACTCCATTGACTAGTACACTTTGTTATGGCCCATAGTTGAAAGCTAGTTAGGCTTAGAACTTTTTGCCGAGCCCTCGTATTCGTCGTACTGACCCGTATCATGCTCTATCGTGACTGGAGGGGGCACGGGTGGCCCAGTCGTTGCGCCGCGATTCGCTGTGCAGAGTTGCGTCCCTTGGGCACGCCAGAAACCTATGATTGTGGGTTCGAATCCCGGTTCGCCCCGATTATGTTTCTAAGTTTGTCAGCACCATACCCGTGCTCGTGGGTTTCACCGAAGTGATACACGTCTGCAACCAGCATCACTTCTGGCTTTCCTCCCACATTAAGCTGACACGCCGCGATATAACTGGAATACTGTTAAAAGCGGCGTTAAACCCAACTCACTCACTACCATGAATGTACCATGACAAAGACTGCTTACAACATTTATACGCACAACACTTACAGCATACATCACTGATACATCACAACTACAGAATGCGCTGGCACGTATCATGCATGACTGCACAGCATACTCCGAGTGAGTGAGTGAGTTTGGTTTAACGCCGCTTTGAACACTATCACGGCGTGTCAGCTTGGTATGGGAAGATAACCGGAAGTGATGAAGCCCATCGACGTTTATCACATTGGTACAACCCAAAAGCACCTGTATGTGCTCACGAACCAATTGCAAGAAACCTAATTAGCACGAACCTTATATGGACGAACCGGGATTCATAACCCTCGATCATAGGTTTCTGGCACACCTAAGGGGCGTAACTCTACACATTAAAGTGCGAATAGACAATTTGGCCACCTCATTCGTTCGATGAATACAGAGTGAGTGAATGAGTGTAGTTTTATGCCGCTTTTAGCAATATTTCAGCAATATCACGACGGGGGACACCCAAAATGGGCTTCACACATTCTACCCATGTGGGGAATCGAACCTGGGCCTTCGACGTGATGAGCAAACTATTTAACCACAAGGCTACCCCACTGCGTCCATGAATACAGATGGTGCATTGAAGCATACATACATTAGGTGAGGTGCGGTGAAATGGGGTTTAACGTCGCGTCCAAGAATATTGCACTTATATAGCGACGTCCAAGATTAATGCACTTATATAGCGACGTGCATGTACGTGTGTGTGTTTGTGAGGTTGCTTGTACTAGTCCGGACTGATGCCTATTTATAGTGCTAGCTCAATGAGATAACATGCTGCAGTTTAACATGAATACCCCACTCAGACACAGTATACTGACTCCGAGCCGACCAGTCCTTGTTTTAGCCCCTTAATGCCGAGCGCCAGACAGGGTAACAACAAGTACCATCTATTAACGCCTTTTGATATGACGCGGCCGGGGATCGAACCCGGACCTTCCGCTCTCCGGGCGGACGCTCTACCACTAGACCACGGAGGCGGTCCATACATACATTACTTTCACCGTGGCTACATACGGCAATCATACATGTCATGTGACACACATAGCACGATGCACGTATAACTACAAGATAGGTATACGCACCACCGTTTGCGTGCAGAGGATCCCTGATGGTCAGCACTCGGCCGAGAACCTTCTCCTGATCAACGTTCCTCCTCCTCCGCCGACCAAGTCCAGTCCCTGCGCCAGTCAGGTCACAACCCAGCTGCTTGGGAAAATACGAATTCTAGAGAAACCACAATCGAAGCTACATCCCATCATGTCAGTTTAGTAGAAGCTTAAGTTTTTATTGGTTCGCCAGTGGTTTTCGAAAACCTATTGGTATTGTTTAAATACTCCGCGTTCTCGTGATTATTGCACTTACATAGCTACGAGCTAGCACACGTGTGTGTGTGTGTGTGTGTGTGTGTGTGTGTGTGTGTACTAGTCCGCTTTAATGCTGTTTTTGCACATTACCATGCCGTAGTTTATCATAAATACCCCACTCAGACACAGTGTACTGACTCCGAGCCTTTGTTTTATCCCCGTAAACCCGAGCACCCGACAGGGTAACAAGTACTAACTTTTAACGTCTTTGGGTATGACGCGAACCCCCTGACCTTCCGCTCTTCAGGCAGAAACTCTATCCACTAAACTTCGGATAAGGTCTTGGTTTGGTGTACTGTTGCTTCTTACTTTGAATGCATTATGGACTTTAATGAGTGACTTTGAAGTCTAGACGTTGCAATAGCAACATCGTCTCTGTATAATTAGACCCCTTCTTTGAGCCATACATTCTAAGTGTAAATTGCATAAGCCAGGGCATGCTTGGGGTTTTAAAACAAGAGGGGAGAGGCGTGGGCAAGTAAGGCCGAGGTTCTCTTGTCGAGGGCCTCCCGTTCCAAGCATATCAGAGGAGTGTTTTGTCTTGTTGAGAAACCTACATTATACCTAACAAATGTTGTATTTGGGATAACACTTTCTTAGAAAAGTACAGATTACCGTTTTTTTGGCTTGAAATCATATCGACCGAATTTGTCAAAGTAAATCTAATGACCAAAGAAAGTGATTTACAGAGAAAGAAAATATCGAGCAACATATTTATTTACTTTACCTGCCCTCTCCATCAACCGAGCAATACGTTTGTTTGTTGTTTAACGCCGCACTCAGCAATCTTCCAACTACATGCCTGTGAATAATCGAGTCGGACAAGACAATCCAGTGTTTGATATCATGAGCATCGATCTATTCAACTAGGATACGATGACATGCATCTAGCCTGGTCTTGCGAGTTGCATTTGTATTTACCGGAACACAGTTGGCTGCTGCCTCGCACATCTTTATTCGGCATCGTATGAGCAGATTGTCTCCCTTGCTGAACTTGAAGGCGTCAAACATGAAGGTGACGCTGCCGGTGGTGGAGTTGGTCGTCATCGGTTGCAGCGTCACCGACGCGAGGGCGGGGACATGACAACTGGGACATAAAAAATGAGGTCACGGATCCACTACATATTAATCAGTACACTTGTTCATTAATTAAAACAAAATTGTTCCATAAAAAAAAATCATAAAATAATTTGGTATCAGGTTTTAAAAATCAACAACACATGCCAAGCTGGATATGATGTATACAAAATATTACGATAAAATAAAAAATGGTTGGGCTTCTCCTTTCAGAGAAAGTCTTTTCAAAGGCTTCAAACGGTACCCGAAAAATGTTTTGTTTCTACCGATCATCTACACAACAAACACGATATTGAAATAAAGAATTAAAAAGATTACACTTGAACGTTGGATTGGACCACACCATTACAAACGATATCAAATCGTTACTAGGCTAAAAACAATCATCGAAGCACGGCAAATGTGAGTGAGTGCATGAGTTCGGATTTACGCCGCTTTTAACAATATTCCAACAATATCACGGCAGGGGACACGGCAAACGTGAGGTCAAAAACACATTTATGATACCCGTAGTAAATACCATCGAATAATCATTTCTTGTTGCATGTTGTAGCCACCATGAAACATTAGTGTATACTTTCTCCGTCTGGCAGTTGATCACAATATAGATAATACATAAACAGTGAGTGAGTGAGTGAGGTTTTACACCGCTTTTAGCAATATTCCAGCAATATTACGGCGTGGGACACCAGTAATGGGCTTCACACATTGTACCCATGTCGGGAATCGACCCCGGATCTTCGACGTGACGAGCGAACGCTTTAACCACTAGGCTACCCTACCGCCCCTTAATACATAAACAAGTTATTGAGAAGCATGTACGTTCATACGGAATTCATCTCTTGTGTACTGAAGGTAATGAATGTACTTGAAAATGGTCTGTTTAACTCGTACGATAGTGTAAAACTAAAGTGCTCCATTAACCGCGGGCCCCTGTACCTGTTCTCAACGAAGTTGGCGGACCTGTAGTCGACGTTGGTGTCGAGCAGGTTGTTCGTCGCTGAACATTCCTCTAAACGGAAAGCTTGATATTCTGTCAACAGTTTGAAAACAAAGTTATGATAGATTATTGGCAATAGTGTCCATGCTTCCCTGCTCAGGTTATTGGGGAACCATCAATTCGAAATCCTGGTCATCTGCCGTAATATGTATGCTGTCATAAACAGACACGGTCATAAACAGGATAGGACAGTGGGTTTTTATCGTACTGACAAAAACAATTTTGTTCGATTTTGTTAAACCATTTGTCTTTGAGGATCGGATACTAAGTAACCTCTCTTGTGTGCAGCTGCTTAAAACTTAATTATTCTACCAAGCTAGATATTTACTAAATTTTCAGTCAAAAAATCTGGGGCCGTACACTCCATCGTCAATACGTTCCCTAACCACGCGTGAATACATACGGCAGATTTGCGGCGAAGTTGCTATTTTTAACCAATGAATCAAGCTATGACCTGGTTCCAGTGAGAGGGAAACCACAAAGTGTATCGACCAATGAGAGCTCAGTTTACATCGGTAAAATGTCTTGTGAAACACGTGCCACATCCTGCTGTCATCCCCTCTTCACATTGACTCAATGTAGTGCTCGCACAAGTCCATGCACGGGATACGGATCATTTGCCTTCCGTGAGTTACACACGGCCTCGTGTCATCAGCTTATAAAGAATGGGCACACACCACTAAACCGCCTGGCGGCCGTATGTATTCCCAGTTGGTGGAAGGAGTTAATGTATACACGTCCGTGAAATACTGACGGTGCGAATACTTGTGTTCAAACAGTTCTGCCAGTTTAGTATTATACATGTTCCCGAGGCAAGGGAGTTAACTGACCATAAAAGTCCAATGTCCACCCTCGCCGAACAAGGCTGGAATTATGGAGTCATTATTTGGCTGGACTAACGAGTCTATGCATAGTCCAATCAAAATCGCGTAACAAATCGACATCCGGTTGATAAAAATGCGTGCAGATTTCGGTCGTTTGCCAACTCGGCGTCAACAGTTATTTTTTAAATCTTTTCAAGATTTTAATCAAGGTCAAGATTTGGTGGACTTTGCGAAATAAGACCCGTTTTGTTACAATATAGATCGTGATTATCGATCAGATCGTCCTGAAGCCAAGAAATTCCAACCTTGTTAGGCAACTGGACTTTTACAGTCAATTAACGCCCTTGCCTCGGGAAGATGAGTATTATATGTCTTAACCAATTTCACGAGTCAGAGCCGTGGTCAATGGATTAACATCAGTGATTTCATCATACTTTGACTGCCTGCTTCTGTCAGGGCTACTTCAACAGTGACGTCATCTCCCAAACTAAGTTCGCCGTTGATGACGTTGCCGTCGAGTGTCATGTCGAAATTGATGTCGCTGTCGAGGGGAACATTACCCAAGCCTTTGTCGCGGAGGCCCCTGAAATGAACAAGAAACAACACCATTAATTAAATGAAACTTTGTGCATGATTACGTCTGTGTTTCATCCCACTCCATCTCTAAAAGATGTGAGAGAGTTTGGTTTTATGGATAATAATCAGAGCGAGTCTGGGATTCGAACCCACTACCAGCAGATCTTGATATGGCTAAAGGGTGGCCATGCCACAAACTGAGTTGCCTCTCTTAGATCACTGACCCACAAATGTACTCTTCGAAATAAGCAGATATATATTCTTTACAGACCTTCTGTTATATTTTAATACCGATTTTACTGCACATTAATATAGGTGGGAGAGTTGAACTCAAATTTGTAGTCGTCACTTAAAATAATCCCTAAATCAAGCCTGCAATCGTTTGCCTGCTAAATTTGAAATAAATACAACATTTTTGTCCTTTCTTCTCATCATCTTTTATAGTAAGTTAACACCCTTGCCTCGGGAAGATGGTACTTAAGGCTAGATATTAATCGACAACAGCGACAAGAAGTCTTCAAGAATAATATGTTGTTTCTTGTCTGGTACAAAACAACAAAACAATTAATTTTGACATCTGTCATCAAAATAAGAGCATGTTTTTTTCACCCCCGTCTTCAGGGGCCACCAAAATATGGACGTGATCTAAATTATTAAAAGCTTGGGGGATATACATTGTACAATGCCAGTTCTTCATATGTCCCGCTGTAAAGATGCAAATTTCAAATTTATAATTCAAAGCAAAAATCTTCACCAACTAAGTCTTGACAGGCACCAATTCTATACCGTAGATGCCCCAATGCTTGCTGTACCTGAGGTGCAACAGACTTACTGATTCAGCATGCCGATGGTGACTGTCGATGTCTGTTTGGTGAGGATGTTGTCACCGCAGACTGCCGTCACCAACTCGTCACGGCGTGTTACCTGGTCACTGTTGTACAGGATCACCACCTTCCGCGTGTAGGTGTCTTGCTGCAATAACAGACACAGTTTCGAGAATAGTCACTTCCCCTGGAGATTCAATGACAGAATGGGGCCGGTTGGGTAGCCTAGTGGTTCAAGCTTTCGCTCGTCACGCCGAAGACCCGGGTTCGATTACCGACATGGGTACAATGTGTGAAGCCCATTTCTGGTGTCCCCCGCCGTGATATTGCTGGAATATTGCTAAAAGCGGCGTAAAACCTCACTCACTCACTCCATGGCAGAATGGGCCCCACATAACCTGCGCTTGTCTCCCTGTGGTGAAGATACGTCACAGTACCCTACGCTTGTCTCCCAGTGTGGCTCAATAGGTTCCCTTTACCCATACTTCACCCTTCGGGGCAGGGTGGGTCCCCAGTACCCCGTGTTTCTCTCACCGTGTATAGACATACTATAAGATTTCAACCAATTAATTTCCATTATGTCGAGAATATTCCGGCAGCTTTACATTTCACAACTTTTGAGATACAATCGAGATTGCTCTTTCAACCAAGAAAGTCTTACGACCCTCCCTCAGAAGTTGTTTGATGAAGGTCGCAGCATTCAAGGACTCACTAAAGCTTTCAAAAAGTTTTATGGTAGACATGTGGAGGACATTTCCAAATTTGACGCATCAGTGACAAAAATGATATCCGATGCAGTTCTCTGTTTTGACCTGACAATATGTTCCCTTGTTTTGCCTTTGCATGTGTTTGTGACATGTGCCATCGGCGTGGCAGGATTTGATAGTGATTGATAAACACATGCTCATGATATAGTCGGAATTGCACAACATTCATTATGAATATGGAAAGGGTTTTGTCGCAATTATCTAATACATAATAAATGTAATCGCAATAAGTTTATTCTAAGCGCCACAACTCGCTATACAGAGTTGCGTCCCTTGGGTATGCCAGGACACGATGATTGAATCCTAGAATCCTAGATAAACCCGGATTATGTTTCCTGGTTTGTCAGTACTATTCCCGTGCACGTGGGTTTCGCATATGTGGAAAAACGCCTTAAAATTAGCATCTCGTCATGACGGGTTTCGTCAAAACCAATCTGCTCCGCCGTGGTATAACTGAAAGACTGTTCAATGGGACGTGAAACACAACTCACTCACTCACTCATACATCAAGTGTCGCGGCCTACCAGCTGATTGTAGTCGGCATCAGAACAACTACTTTCGGTGTGACCCAGGGTGATGGTGTAGGGGTCATCTGGTGAGGCCTGGGTGAATTCACAGTTAACGTCACCTTGACGTCCCTCGATGAACATAACACCGTTGACGAAGTTGCCCTCGGGGACGATGGAGAGGGTCATATTGGTGCCACCGCTGCAGTCTAACAAATCTAGACAAGGGGATAACCAAACCATAATAACATGTATACTGAAAAGAAAGTATATTGTCGGCAGTACAGGTTTTATGAAATCATTAATAACGTCACTTTCAAGTTTTTATCTTTATTCATTAAAACGACATTGAGACAAAATCTCATATACACTGAACAGACAAAGTTAGGTATTACGAATATTTGGGGGGCACGTGTTTTTGTAGTGAAGACTGAGCAGACAATTTTAATAAAAATATCCCCCAATATAATTAGTTAATTATAGTATGTTTATCGTAAAAGTAGGGGGATATTATTTACCAGCGTTGCTGCATCTTCGTGTTTCTTGGGAAAGTGTATCATATCTCCAATCTATTATGATAAATACTCTGGACCCATTCGCCGCCATAGTTTTGGAAGAGACTTTGAACGTCACTTCCATCGCGCCTATTTCCCAACTGATCACACAATTTCTCTCGCTCGTGAGAGTAATTTGGGCAGCCTGCTAATTTGAGCGCCGTGCTTTAAGACTTGTTTGTTTGTTGTTTAACGCCGCACTCAGCACAATTCCGGCTATATGACGGCGGCCTGTAAATAATCGAGTCTGGACCAGACAATCCAGGGATTAACATCATGAGCACCGATACACGCAAATGGGATACGATGACATGCATCAATCAAGTCAGCGAGCCTGACCACCCGATCCCGTTGGTCGCCTCTTACAACAAGCATAGTCGCCTTTTACGGCAAGCATGGGTTGCTGAAGACCTATTCTACCCCGGATCTTCACGGGTGTCGTGCTGTTAGAATCGGAATAATAAGCGACGCTATTGCAGCGAGTGGGATAGAATTAAGATGTTATACCCTGGATTATTCAGGATGACGCTGCATCAGGGTACTGTTATTGATCATTATAACTAGCAAGGGCGTGTATGGCCTAGTGGCCCAAGACGCCGCAAAGTGCTGACTTAAGTTGCGCCCCTTTTCCGTGTCAGGATAGGTAAGACGTAGGTTCGAATCCCAAATATACAAGATTATTATCCTAGGTGTGTCATCACCAAGCCGCGTTCGTGGGTTACACAAAAGTGGTGATCATCTACGACCTTCGTTACTTTGCCCCAACACCAGCCTGACGCGTCCACCTACACGTGGAGCACTCTTGACAGCGTCGAGGTAGTTAAGTCGCCCATTATGACTATGTACAACGTTTAGCTCTGTCAGGGATCGGCGTGATCAAGGGAGAGTTACCTCCCTTATCAGCGCTGACACTTACAACGTGGAATTTCACACTGATCGCCGGTGAAGTCTTCCGTGCAGTGACAGTTGGAGTTGGTTCCGTCTCCGGTACACGTCCCGGCGTTCTGGCAGCTCGTGTTGGTACAAGGAGGCTGTTCTATCTCCGCTAGAGGTGGTAAATTGCATTTAACGTACTTTGCAGTCATTTGAACGTTTACATCCATATAATATACGTTATATAGTTTGTTTATTTGTTTCTTGTTTAACGCCTGACTCAGCAATATTCTAGCTGTATGAAGGCGATCTCTTAATTGTCGAGTCTGGACGAGACAATCCAGTGAATGACATCATGATTGAGATATCATGACACGCATCAACCATATCAGCGAGATTGACCACCGATCCCGTTAGTCGCCTATTACGACAAGCATTGGTTGCTGAAGACCAATTCTAACCCGGATCTTCACGGGTCACATCATGATTGAGATGCCATGACATGCATCAACCACATCAGCGAGACTGACCACCGATTACGATAAGCATGGGTTTTCGCAAAACAATTCTAACCCGGATCTTCACGGGTCACATCATGATTGAGATGCCATGACATGCATCAACCACATCAGCGAGACTGACCACCGATCCCGCTAATCGCCTATTACGACAAGCATTGGTTGCTGAAGACCAATTCTAACCCGGATCTTCACGGGTCACATCATGATTGAGATGCCATGACATGCATCAACCACATCAGCGAGCCTGACCACCGATCTCGCCTATTACGACAAGCATGGGTTGTCGCAAAACAATTCTAACCAGGATCTTCACGGTGGTCAATATCGTGTTGGCGTCCATTATGCGCCATTGTTGTTTTCGTTCCAAAAAAGTAAGTATTAAAATGTGTAAAGACATATCTAACTTCCAGCGAATGCACGTATGTGTCACCTTTTCATTACGTTACCAGTATTGGACACAAAAGTTGAGTGTACTACTTCAATTCGTTTACGGGGGGCACGGGTGGCCCAGTCGTCTAAGGCGCCGCGATTCGCTGTGCAGAGTTGCGTCCCTTGGACACGCCAGAAACCTATGATTGTGGGTTCGATTCCCGGTTCGCCCCGATTATGTTTCTAGGTTTGTCAGCACCATACCCGTGCTCGTGGGTTTCACCGAAGTGGTAAACGTCTAAGACCTGCATTACTTCGGGCTTTCCTCCCACATTAAGCTGACACGCCACGATATAACTGGAATACTGTTAAAAGCAGCGTTAAACCCAACTCACTCACTCAATCAATTCGTTTACTCAAAGGCAAAAGTTGTGACTTGGCTATTTTACACTTACAAAAGAGTGAGTGAGTGAGTTGGGGTTAACGCTGCTTTTAACAGTATTCCAGTCATATCGCGGCGTGTCAGCTTAATGTGGGAGGAAAGCCCGAAGTGATGCAGGTCTCAGAAATTTACCACTTCGGTGAAACCCACGAGCACGGGTATGGTGCTGACAAAACTAGAAACATAACTGGGGCGAACAGGGACTCGAACCAACAATCATAGGTTTCTGGCGTGCCCAAGGGACGCAACTGCACAGTTTAGGTGGAGGTCGTAGGGCTAAGAGGCTTTCGAGAAACGGCACCCGACCTGTTACTAATCGAACATGTGTGTAACTTATCCTCCAACAACTCCGGCTTATCCTTCCTCAGATATGGAATGCCATTACCCTAGGGTGTTCAACGTTTGGTGAGTGAGTGAGTACGGTTTTACGCCGCTTTTAGCAAAATCACGGCGGGGGACACATGAAATGGGATTCACACATTGTAACCATGTGGGTAATCGAACCCGGGTCTTCAGTGTGACGAGCGAACGCTTTAACCACAAGGCCACCTCATCGCCCCCTTAACGTTTAGTGCGCTCATTGAAGCTTCCATCAATGCACAAGGACAACACACTCACCTCTGAACCCCGACTCGAGTTACATATAAGCTTTCGCACTCTTCTTATGGACTGTTTGTTGCTCGCTGCAATACCTTAAGGACATTGTCCTCTTCCCTTTGAAATAATTCCATCCATGGCAGAAACTAACTGATTAATTTTGTTCATAAAAAAATGCCTTTGAGTATAGTGCAAAACCCTAGTACAACTTTGAGTGAGTGAGTATGGTTTTACGCTGCTTTTAGCAATATTCCAGCAATATCACGGCGGGGTACAACAGAAATGGGCTTCACACATTGTACCCATGTCGGGAATCAAACCTGGGTCTTCGGCGTGACGAGCGAACGCTTTAACCAATAGGCTACCCGACCGCCCCCAGTACAACTTTGAAGTGATAATGGCGTGGTTGTCGTCCTGACTTACCTATGACGATGCTGCAGTCTCTGCCTGTGTGGGTTGTGGCGTTGTCACAGATACATTGCCCTATGGCCATGTTACAAACAGAGCTGGCTTGACACAGGGTCGGATCACGTCCACAGTCAAACACAGCGCCACCTGCATCATAACGCTGGATATCAAGCATTGTGTGAAGCTATTTCCTTCTGCTTCGTTTTAGAACTGATTATCAGTCAGATAAGACCCATGTTGACATACGATGCGGCACATGAGCTCGTGAGATCATTTATCCTATCCAGGTTGGACTATGCTAACAGTCTGCTTATTAATATCAAACAGGATCTATGTAGCAAATTGCAACGTGTGCAGAATGCTGCTGCCAGATTGATATGTAGACGAAATAAGCGTGCACATGTCACTCCTTTATTAAAATCATTAACTGGCTTCCAATAAGATCCAGGATTGAATACAAAGTCGTGTGCATTGCATACCAGTGCTACTATAGTACAGCACCTTCCTATCTGAGTGAATTTCTTACCCTACACCTGCCAGCACGAGATCTCAGATCAGCACATGAACTCCAGTCTAGTGTCCCTATGGTCTCACTCAAAGCATTCGGCAACAAAACTTTTGCTCACACTGCATCTGTGCTCTGGAATTCCCTTCCAGTGGAAATTAGGCAATCTCCAACTCTGGACACTTTCAAGACAAAACTAAAGACTTAGATGTGTCTATGACCCTGTGTGAGGCGCTATGAGCGACTTCGTAGTAGACGGATATGGCGCTGAAGAAATGGACTTTAATATCATTATTATTAATGACTGGTAAGGGTATTAGCGATATTTACAGCCTTAATCCGAAGGACACCGTTCCTACTCAAGTCGTTGGAGCCAACGATTCACGGGTTTGGAGTTATGTCCCTTTGTATGTATTTAGACCAAGCTCCTTCCCAGCGCGTGACGCCTTTGTTACACTCTCGGTAACATGGCTGCCGCCAGTGTGGGCGCGGCCATTATAAGAATCTTGAAATTTGCCCTCTTACCCCAAATGTAGTCACGTTTATATTTGTTTATGTCTCTGGGAATGCTACCATAGTGAATTTTGAAAAGGTTTATGACTGACCAGATTTCCCATATGAATTTACCTTTCTGTTTGTTTAATCAGATTGGTTCGAAATTTCAGACTAACGGAAAACTTCCCCCTTACATTCTTACTATCAATTACATGATAATTGAAATGAAATAGAAATTCAAATTGACAAACAAAGAAAATTGTTTAGAAGGGTTAAGAGTATTCGGCGTCACTGGTTTGTAATCATAACGGTCAGTTAGTTGCGAGTTCAACTCCAAGCATGGTTGTGGCCACCTATCACAGTGTACAGAGAGCTCCGCGAATGAGCCACCGCTGTGAGATAGCAACATTTTGAACAGCCTTTCAAAGGATGTACAGGGGGTGGAGGTGGTTAAGGTTGGTATTCTCACAATTTTCACGTCGATTATCTGCACCTTTTCTCCCAATACCGATTGTTAGATATCTGCCACTTTTGGGTGCGATCGTTCGGCCATTGCGTTCATCTGCGCTGCCAGCTACATCTATGAGGAACAACTCAATTGACACTTCCCTCTAGAAAATAACGTCGTCTCTTTTACGACGTCATCAAGTTGGGAGCGAATGTTCGAATCTCCAGAAATGACGTCATGATAGAACAATGTTTTATCGTGCAATAAACCACGCCGTTCTTCATTGCTTTTTGCGAATCATCGCGGAGCTATCTCATATATAACTATATCAAATGATCTATCGTGATCTATCGCGACATCAAACAAATATCTACTCCCAATATATAAGTGTAATGACGTAGAAAATGGCCACGAGACTTACCTGTAACAACTACCGCAGTTAGGATTGCGAAAAACAGCATCACGGATGATTCTGTAACAACAGGACTGTGAATGATTCCTGCACTCACTGACTAATAGCGTTATGTGCCTCACATGCAGGCTGCAGGTGTTGTATGTAAATCTCGTGTCACTGGCACCGCACGGGCTCATTCAGGACACGTACAGCGTTACTCACGGCGTTAAACAAATGGCGGCCGTGTATACCATTCACATCCACTGACCCGCACGTGTGTCTGACTTTGTGAAGGAAGGTTGTGTGTGTTTGGGTTTCACGCTGGACTATTGTGAGTGAGTGAGTGAGTATGGTGTTTCGCCTTTTTAGCACTATTCCAGCAATATCACGGCGGGGGATACCAGAAATGGACTTCCTACGCTGTAAACACGACGCTACCTGACCGCCCTGCACTATTGTGAGTAACGTCCCGTCTACACAATGTCAACCAAGTCACCGAACCTGACCAGCTGAATGACCTGATCCATTAAGTCGCCTTCGAACAGCACTGAACTGAGGGGCAAAAGAAGGTCAGTTGATCTCCCCTTACCTACATGTTTCAGAAAGCCGGTATGCCAATAAATTGACATAAGGTATAATAACAGCGTACCATTGCATATTTACATAAATCACAACAATAATGGCACGATTAACTCAGTCAGGAAACGAGAAAGTGAGTGAGTGAGTATGTTTTACGCCGCTTTTAGCAATATTCCCGCAATATCACGGCGGGGGACACCAGAAATGGGCTTTACACATTGTACCCATGTCGGGAATCGAACCCGGGTCTTCGGCGTGACGAGCGAACGCTTTAACCACTAGGCTACCCGACCTCCCCGAAACAAGAAAGAGTCGTTAGAGTGTTGCAGATGGAGGCTACACATGACCATGCTGCCAGATACTGCGGCTGTACCCGCGCCACAATGACAAGGCAGACAGAGCGTGCAGTAGATAGGCCTAGGAGCGTCAGATTACCAGTCACAACCCCTCAAGGAGATCGTGTTTACGTCTTGTCCATCTCGGAAACAGATTCCTGACAGTGACGTCATCATTTGACCTTGGACATCCTTTCAGCCGGAGAACGGTGTCGAAAGATGCCTACCTTACCGATCTGTTGACCCGTCAACACAGACTTTAGAAACTGGCGTGGACAGGAACAGTACTACAATGACATAATACGCCCATGCAGCGAGCACTGTTTACAGACGAGGGTCGATTCCAACTTTTCCGAGCTGATGGCAGAGTTCGCATACACCGACGATATATCGAATAATTTGGCTGTGGTACCTGACTAAGGAGTAAGCATATACTCCGAAACGTTGTGTTGCTCATAATAAAGAAGTTGACATCCATATATTCTCTTCCTGAAGACGATCTGGTAGTGCTCGACGCCAGTCTCAATGCACAACGTTACATCAACGAGGTTCGGCCTAACCTCCATCATCACAAAGCCCATATCTTGTTCAAGCAAAATAACCCTTATTGTGCGAGATTTTTCTCAGGTCAACAATGTCAAAGTGTTACCTTGGTAGAGTGGTCGGTTGGATAGCCTAGTGGTAAAAGCGTACGCTAGTCACGCCGAAGACCCGTCTTCGATTAGCCACATGGGTACATTTGGAAGCCAATTTCTGGTATCCCCTGCCGTGATATTGCTGGAATATTGCTAAAAGCGGCGTTAAACAATACTCACTCACTCTTGCCTTTTCCAGCTCGATCACCTGACGTGTGACCACCAATCGAGCCCCTGCGGGACCATATTGGAAGTCCCTCCTGTTAGCAAACAGTAGTTAATGTAGGCACTATGGGAGGATTGACTAAATATTTAAGTCCACGTCATCAGGAGTCTGACTTCCCCTGCTCGACGTAAAGCGAGGGCGTCATGGGATGCCCATGGATCACCTTTCCAACGTTGTGCCTCTAGATTCCTTATTTGCACTGCTTGTGGCTCGATATCTTGTTATGTTGCTGCTAGTTGATGGCTGTATAAAATACATATACCATCGTTGAATAGTTCTCTCTTCATTTCGTGAACGCAACGTCTTCCTTGGTATGGTTTCGTTTGCCCATCATGGTAGTATTAGGTTAATGGGGACCACTTCTAACCAGCAATCCCCAGAGAAGTGCGTGTCTCAGTTAAGGGTTTCCAGACCATTCCGTTGATAAATTACTTGTTAATAAAAGTGTCAATTAAGAGATCAACTTTCTGTGTTTATAGGACAATGCATCCTGTAGACTTGACAGTGTTAAAATGAATTTGGAACCAGTGGAAATCCATATCACCAGATTTAAAGTATTGTCCTGTTGACGTCCGGGTTAACGAATAAGGGTACGGAGAAATTTCCCTTTCTATATACAGTAAACTACGGTTATAACGAACTCAAAGGGACTACTAATTTTAGTTTGTTATAACCGTAGTTCGTTATAAGCATTTATACAGCATACTTACAGCAAATAGTCGGTACCAAAAAGTAAGTTCGTTATATCCGTCTGTTCGTTATAAGCGTGTTCGTTTTAACCGTAGTCTACTGTACATAGACGCCCCTTGACACAGGGGCTTTATTATTGTTGCACTTTATTTCGCGCGTCCGTATCGTTGCTGCCCGCCGTCTTGTTGCTAGAATATTACTAAAATCGGTAGAAAATACGAATCATTCACTGTATCATTGAAATACCATGGATTTATACTGAGTTAGGCACCATCCACTTGATGCGCTGTGCAGTGTGGAAAAGTATTTTAGTCCAGACATTACTGGTAAAAAATATGCTTTTCGCGGGAGAAGCTGGACATCTTGTTATGTTATGACCACCCTACACACGCCCCTGACACCACTTCTTTCAGAAGAATAAATGATCAGTCCCGTGTTGTTGTTTTTTGTTTCCATCCATCCACTTCAGCCCAAGATTGTCAGCGCCTGTCGATATTCGTGAACGATATCTCCATCACCACAGTCAATAGATCTAGACCAGAGAGGGTGCAACACCTGGCCAGGTGGCTCGGTCATACAGGTCGTGTCCAACTGCGCAGGTGATGTGCTGTCATTGCAGATCGATATTCCTCAGTCTCGGCACGCATTTTGTGACTGTAGCAAAGACTTCTCCAACAAAAGTATTCTACTCAAAAGAAGTTAATGGATACCTACAATAATAAAATTGGTTGTTCTTGAACTTCTTTTGAGTAGAATATTATTCAGTTATACGACTGGTTTAGTACATCTTCCCGAGGCAAGGGCGTTAACTGACTACAAAAGTCTTTTTATTGTCAGTTAACGCCCTTGCTTTGGGAAGATGGGTTTAGAGCAGCCAGTCAGGCCCTGTACTTATAGAAGCACATTGAACACCCCTTCGTAAACCCTCCTATCTGCATTCACGATGTATGCTCTTAGTTTATCATTTTGAATTTCGGTGTCGCCAGGTCAGCGTGCGTCAAGCTTAAAATAAATTGTCCAGTCATTGATATCTTTAACAAGTACATTCTTAAATGTGAATGATGACTTCAACCATCACTTTGCAAAATACATTCTGATTGGTCAATAGGAGTTTCAAATCACAGTAACCACCTCTAAATAAAACAGCTTATTTGATCATCGCATCGCCGTGGAAGCTAACAAAGACTTGAAAATTGGATTTGACACCAAAAGTATCATTAAAACGTTACATAGGCTGAAAGTGAGTGAGTGAGTGAGTTGGGTTTAACGCCGCTTTTAACAGTATTCCAGTCATATCACGGCGTGTCAGCTTAATGTGGGAGGAAAGCCCGAAGTGATGCAGGTCTCAGACGTTTACCACTTCAGTGAAACCCACGAGCACGGGTATGGTGCTGACAAACCTAGAAACATAATCGGGGCGAACCGGGATTCGAACCCACAATCATAGGTTTCTGGCGTGCCCAAGGGACGCAATTCTGCACAGCGAATCGCGGCGCCTTAGACGACTGGGCCACCCGTGCCCCCACATAGGCTGAAAACAGTCGACGTAACACTGCAAACATATTAAGGTTTGTTATGTTCTCTGAACGACCCTGAACGAGTGAGGTCCAAGGTGAGGTGAAATGGGGCTTGGCGCCGCGTTCAAGATTATTGCACTTATATAACGGTTTCTATGAACGAGCGTCAGGCAGGGTAACAACAAGTACCTTCTTTTAACGTCTTTTGGTATGACGCGGTGGGGGTTCGAACCCCAACCTTCGGCTCTCCGCTCTACCACTAGACAACGGAGGCGATTTTCGACAGTTAAAGTGTATTGCATTGTGATAAACTATCCACGGAGTATCTACCGGTGATTCTTATCAAATATTTGTTTCTAGCAGTATGTGGTGTATAAGCAGTTTATTCAATACCAACAGAATATCATCGTCAATATTCCACGGCCCTGCATACGCTACGTTCACCAATCACGGTGTTTAAAAAACCCGTGAAGAACCCGATGAGAGAATACCAGTTTGCAGAAATTCTGCAAAAATATACGATAACCAGTTCGCATGTTGCATTATCGAAAAGTAATATTTGTTTGTTTGTTGTATTCCAGTTATATGACGGCAGCCTGTATATAATCGAGTCTGGACCAGACAATCCAGTGACTGACATCATCAGCATCGATCTACTAAACTGAGATACGATGACATGCATCAACCAAGTCAGCCAGCCTGACCAGCTGATCCCGTTAGTCGCTCTTACGACAAGCATAGTCGACTATTATTGCAAGCCTGAGTTGCTGAAGGCCTATTCTAACCAGGATCTTCACAGGTTGTATATCTTTCGAAGATAGCGTATAGTGAATCACCGTTATATCAGACGCCATTTCTCCAGAAAGCCCGTTTGATAATGGATGAGGACGTATATGACTCGATAATCCAGTCGATTTCACCCGGACAGTCACCGTCCGGATAAACGGGGTTTGACAAAAAAGGCTCGTTAAAACTAAACTATACTATTATAATGGTAAAAAAACAAACCTGTTTTGATACTAAACTAAACTAAACTGTTTACGTTCACTCTATAAATTTATACCAAATAATTAAACTGCCTCTACTTCTACTTACATGATTGATATCTGCAGTCTGCTCGGTAGTGTGATGTTCTGTTTGCATCTCGCGTGCCTACCTGTCAGGTAAACTCATCACCTGGCCAGGTGTACACACCCCCTGCAGTCGTAACGCTAGTCATGTAGACTCAACACAATGAATTTCCCTTCTTTGTTAATGAATACATACAACGCGACCTGGATTATTTCATTTTTATTTTACCTCTGCAGATGGTCTAACTTTGAGGCGTGTCTTTCAATTTAGATTTCAAACATAACTATCGATCTTTCAATACGGTGTTACTCGTCAGCGTATGTATATGATGTTTGAAGTGTTATTTTGTTGTAATTTGAAGGCTTTCACATTCAGTAGGTCCAGTTTGCCTACTGACTGTTGTAAATCTATGATAAGGTATGGGACTTACGATCGCCTTAGCGCTAAGATCGCTTTGTACAACGGCACCCAGGGCTCGTCTTCACCAAGCTGACTGTGTCCACTGTTGTAACTCTTCGCCAGTGCAAATCCAAGGCCCCGTTTCACAAAGCGGTCGTAATGCAACGCTTGCCATGATTCTCATACCTTAACATAATTTAACATTAGTCGTAGCTACGAAATCTTTGTGAAACACTGGCCTGATCATGAGACATCGTGATGATTGAATAAAGCACATTCTCGTCATGGTAAATTGGGGTAAATCCCCAGTTCGCCCTGATTTCGATTTTTGGTTTGACGGTACCATACCCGTGGCTCTCTGCATCAAGTGGTAAACATCCACGATCTGATTTGCGTTGTGCTTTCCTCCAAAATGAAGCTGACACGCAATGATGTTGCCAACGCGCATGTTGTCGGGGAATTAGCTCTTGGGGGAAAGAAGGACAAAATCGACATCACTGTCCCGGAACGCTTTATGCACAACATGTAAACAATAAACAACAATTGCACAATGAGCGGAATACCTGCTCTGACAACACAAACACAGCGATGAGCGGACCTTCCAGCTCAGGCGTACAAGAGGTCAGCGGAGCTCCAGCTCACCTCAGGGCGTTTCCTACGAGCGGCACATCCTGATCGAGGTCGTCCCTATGCCAGCACTCGGAATACCAAGCCTGACTAACACCGTAGTAACTGTGTAAAGGTCGCACATATATAGTAATGAACAACAATGGAAATACAATGACGTTGCTCTGGACATGGGACTTCCGGGGGTGATGTACCGACACAACTCAGGGGATGAACAATTATGGCAATAAATGTCACACTATAAATAACAGTGATTAACGGGAAGTGATAAAGTAGGCCAGTTTGGCTGTCAGTCAATATACAATGAAATGTTAGTGAGGATTAACAACGGGGATTAGCGCCTAAAACGTAATGACAGCTAAGTTATGGAGACATGGCTACAGGGTAATTTGCCCTTGGAGTCAAATGTACTGCAGACAATGGTAGTCATAAATCAGTCGCTATGACAATATAACTAAACTACTGTTCAATGCAGCGTTAGACCCAACGCAATCACATATCAATCAGAAATAGTTTGAGTTTGGTTTTACGCCGCTTTTAGCAATATTCCAGCAATATCACGGCGGGTGACACCAGAAATGGGCCTCAAACATTGTACCAATGTCGCGAATCGAACCCGAGCGAACGCTTTAACCACTAGGCTACCCGACCGCCCCTTCTGCATCAAGTGGTAAACATCCACGATCTGCTTTGCGTTGTGCTTTCCTCCAAAGTGAAGCTGACACGCAATGATATAACGAAACAGCTGTTCAATGCGGCGTTATAATTGTATATATAACTGTAAAAACCAGTTACATTAGAGAACTTGTGCATACCTTCAAATTATTGAGTTCTAACAGGATTAGTAGTTATCAAGCACCCAACTCCTGGACAAGCATCCGCCGTTCTCTTGTGTCACGTGACAACAGAAAGCTATTCCCGTGACAAGAATAACGCTGCACGTGAGTTGAATAAAATGCCTTACTGCTTGAAATGGGATTTTGTGTGACAAGTTAACAGTATATATTTTTCGTGTGGTTGAGTTTATATACGCTCAAATCGTTTCTCGTTTTGTTCATTGTTTTCTCACACATACTATTTACAGGCGCCCTCGGCTGGAGCCATTAACTTTACTCGTATATTGGACACAAGTTTTGTTTTTGTGCAATATTTCAGCTATATGACGGCCTTTCATTAATCGAATCCAGTAAATAATTATTATCGGTCGACCTGTTATGGACTGTGGAACAGAATGATAACAGAAGAGAATGGGTGTTTTTATATAAAAAGGCCAGGAAGCCGTTGTTCAAAACAACCTTAGCGCTAAGACTGTCGTAAGTCTATGTTAAGGTATGGGAGTTACGATCACCTTAGCACAAGGATCGCTTTGTATAACGGCACCAGGGCCCACTTGCACAAAGCTATCTTAGTGCTAAGATGATCTTAACTCCCATACTTTAACATAGACTTACAATAGTCTTAGCGCTAAGATCGTTTTGTGCATGTGGGCCCAGGTGTGGAAGGCGGAGACGGGCTTTTGACCGAGCAAAGGGAGATAACTTCAAGCAGCAGCAGAAATGTGCTTCACACGTTTTACCCATGTGGGGAATCGAACCCGAGTCTTCGGCGTGACGAGCGAATGCTTTAACCACTAGGCTACCCGACCGCCCCTGGTACATTAACATTCAATCAACCAATATTGTTTGGTCGTTCATTTCTGAGCCCGGAGTAAATACAGCCAGCTACTTAATTATTAAACATATTAATATGTTTAATGTTGAATTTATTTTTATAGTAACATGTTTGATACTCTATTTTGATACACAACTCATGCTACCATAAAAATAAATAAAAAAAGCTTTCCCCATTGCTTTTAGCAATATTCCAGCAATATCATGAAAGAGCCGTGCGTGCGTGCGTGCGTGCGTGCGTGCGTGCGTGTGTATGTGGAAGGTGTGTTCCCCTCGGAGTGACAAGCGAGCTCATTAACAACTTGGCTACTTCACTGCCCTAAGTTTGAAAGAAGTCAGTTTAGTGTGGCCAGAGCCTGTGTTAAAAAAACCTATGTCAGCATTTGAATATCGAACTGGGTGAGGCGAGGTGAAATGGGGTTTAAGGTCGCGTCCAAGATTATTACACTTATATAGCGACGTGCATGCAGGTATGTGTTGCTGTTTGTACTAGTCTGGACTGATGCCGAATTTACCCACGGAGACACCATGCCGCAGTTTAACATGAATACCCCACTCAGACACAGTATACTGACTTGGAGCTGACCAGTCCTTGTTTTAGCCCCTTAATGCCGAGTGACAGGCAGGGAGACAATAACTACCATTGTTTAATGTCTTTTGGTATGACATAGCCGGGGATCGAACCCGGGATCTTCCGCTCTCCGAGTGGACACTCTACCACCAGACCACGGAGACGTTCAGAATATCGAACTGACGATGACTGAACTGAACTCAATTAGTTTAGTACAAGTATCAGTTTCCAGAGATAAATAATATGTGTATCATGGTGAAAAACAACTTGAAGTAAAAATCAAAACATAACAATAAATAAATGTTTTTGTTTATTTACACAATATACATTCTATAAGGAAACGCAAATATCACAAACTGTAATATAAATATTCATTTATCAAAGTTTCTAATACATAGCGACATTGCAAAATGATGTGGTATATGGTATGTACGAATATGATTACAAACATGATTATTATTCATAATTGCGCTGATTATTTCGGTCAGGAACATAATCTCAATTCATGTCCTCAAAAAGCATGGACACATCGTGCAAAACTAAGACATTGCTGTTACGATAAGGCATTCACCGAAGTGGTAAACGTCTGAGACCTGCATCACTTCGGGCTTTCCCCCCACATTAAGCTGACACGCCGTGATATAACTGGAATACTGTTAAAAGGGGCGTTAAACCCAACTCACTCACTCACTCCGATAAGGCAGCGACAAATGACCCTACATGGTACGATGAGAGAAGTGAGAAGCGCTCGTTAAATCCCTTTCTACAATAACCTAACTCTATACTACGATCTTTCAAAGTTATGATGTAAGATTAATGAACTAACCTGGAGTGACAAGAGTAATTGCTTAAAGAACTGTATAGTTTCCCTTCTGTAACTACCAACATAAAATAACCATTTCTCAAAGTTCTGCATTGGGTAAGTACATGAACCTGTGCATAACAACAGTTATCGTTTAAAACGCACGTAAAATCTCTTCATACACTTACCACCAACAACACTCTGTTGTTAGATAATGAATCTACCTGGTGAGATGACAATGTTTGCTTGAAGCATTCGTTAAATACCTTGTGCGAAATACGTTAATCTTTCTCATCGGAAATCCCAAAATGATATCACTGGCACGAGTTATTTTGTCAGTTTGAGCTAAACTGCCGGGAAAAAGAAACTATACACTTGAAAAATGGAATTGACAAAAAAATACAAACGTTATCAAAACGTTAGTAGGCTTAAAACAGTCCCAGAAACATTGCAAACATTGGGTCCAAAACACAACTAGGATACTCGTATCAAATACATCACCATCGAATAACCATTTCTTGTTTCATATTTAGCCACCATTAAACATGGCTTTACAGTTCTTTCCCCTGGCAGTTTATATCATCACGTTGTAGCAACACTGTAGTGTAACTATTAACATAACACAGTGCATCGTTGCAGCCGCATAACGTGTGCGCTCGGATCTACCATCCTGCAAGTGTTGTCAGTATGATTTACAGTTATATTGTCATCAACAGTCTTCTTCTGCACCAAACAATCCAGAGCCAGGGTTTTTAGAGGACATTGACACTTCTTCCTTCTCCCTGTCATACATGGCGTTTTCAAAACCCAGAGATGGCATATTGGGCAGGAAGTTGTATTTCTTTCTGGCTAACAAAAACGCGATGACAATGAGGACGATAAGGGCGATGACCCCGATGAGGATCCCCGCTATAGCGCCCCCCGACATTCCACTGCTGCTGCTGCTGCTGTTGGAGCCTGTAGACAAAATGTGTAACTTAGTGAGTGATGACACTCTTTAATGCTGCAGTCGTCAATGTTATAGTTATAGTACTGTGTCCAATACTACTTGCGCCTTGGCCATGTTATAGTTATAGTACCATGTCCATTGCTACTTGCGCCTTGGCCATGTAATAGTTATAGTACTGTGTCCAATGCAACTTGCGCCTTGGCCATGTAATAGTTATAGTACTGTGTCCAATGCAACTTGTGCCTTGGCCATGTAATAGTTATAGTACTGTGTCCAATGCAACTTGCTCCTTGGCCATGTAATAGTTATAGTACTGTGTCCAATGCAACTTGCGCCTTGGCCATGTAATAGTTATAGTACTGTGTCCAATACTACTTGCGCCTTGGCCTTGTTATAGATATAGTACTGTGTTCAATACTACTTGCGCCTTGGCCATGTAATAGTTATAGTACTGTGTCCAATGCAACTTGCTCCTTGGCCATGTAATAGTTATAGTACTGTGTCCAATGCAACTTGCGCCTTGGCCATGTTATAGTTATAGTACTGTTTCCAATGCTACTTGCGCCTTGGCCATGTAATAGTTATAGTACTGTGTCCAATGCTACTTGCGCCTTGGCCATGTAATAGTTATAGTACTGTGTCCAATGCAACTTGCTCCTTGGCCATGTAATAGTTATAGTACTGTGTCCAATGCAACTTGCTCCTTGGCCATGTAATAGTTATAGTACTGTGTCCAATGCAACTTGCGCCTTGGCCATGTAATAGTTATAGTACTGTGTCCAATACTACTTGCGCCTTGGCCTTGTTATAGATATAGTACTGTGTTCAATACTACTTGCGCCTTGGCCATGTAATAGTTATAGTACTGTGTCCAATGCAACTTGCGCCTTGGCCATGTAATAGTTATAGTACTGTGTCCAATGCAACTTGCGCCTTGGCCATGTTATAGTTATAGTACTGTTTCCAATACTACTTGCGCCTTGGCCATGTAATAGTTATAGCACTGTGTCCAATGCTACTTGCGCCTTGGCCATGTAATAGTTATAGTACTGTGTCCAATGCTACTTGCGCCTTGGCCATGTTATAGTTATAGTACTTTGTCCAATGCTACTTGCGCCTTGGCCATGTTATAGTTATAGTACTGTTTCCAATGCTACTTGCGCCTTGGCCATGTAATAGTTATAGTACTGTGTCCAATGCTACTTGCGCCTTGGCCATGTAATAGTTATAGTACTGTGTCCAATGCTACTTGCGCCTTGGCCATGTTATAGTTATAGTACTTTGTCCAATGCTACTTGCGCCTTGGCCATGTTATAGTTATAGTACTGTGTCTAATGCTACTTGCGCCTTGGCCATGTTATAGTTATAGTACTGTGTCCAATGCTACTTGCGCCTTGGCCATGTTATAGTTATAGGACCATGTCCAATACCACTTGCGCATTGGCCATGTTATAGTAATAGTACTGTGTCCAATACTACTTGCGCCTTGGCCATGTTATAGTTATAGTACCATGTCCAATGCTACTTGCTCCTTGGCCATGTAATAACTGTAGTACTATGGCCAATGCCACTCGCGCCTTGACCACGTTATAGTTATAGTACTGTGTCCAATGCTACTTGCGCCTTGGCCATGTTATAGTTATAGTACTGTGTCCAATGCTACTTGCGCCTTGGCCATGTTATAGTTATAGTACTTTGTCCAATGCTACTTGCGCCTTGGCCATGTTATAGTTATAGTACTGTGTCTAATGCTACTTGCGCCTTGGCCATGTTATAGTTATAGTACTGTGTCCAATGCTACTTGCGCCTTGGCCATGTTATAGTTATAGGACCATGTCCAATACCACTTGCGCATTGGCCATGTTATAGTAATAGTACTGTGTCCAATACTACTTGCGCCTTGGCCATGTTATAGTTATAGTACCATGTCCAATGCTACTTGCTCCTTGGCCATGTAATAACTGTAGTACTATGGCCAATGCCACTCGCGCCTTGACCACGTAATGCTGTGTTTTCGTTGTTGTTTAACGCCGCACTCAGCAATATTCCAGCTCTAGGACGGCGGTCTGTAAATAATCGAGTCTGGATCCGACAATCCTGTGATTGACATCAAGAACATCGATCTACGCAACTGAGATACGATGACATGCATCAACCAGGTCAGCAAGACTGACCACCCGATCTCGTTAGTCGCCCCTTACAACACGCATGGGTTGCTAAAGACCATTTCTCACCGGGAACTTCACGGTGGAATGCAGTGGTTGGGTGAATGAGTAACGATGTATGCAAATCTGGTCTGCTAACGCATGCCCAGGTCACCCATTGTGCCCACCCAATACGCATTTTCACACATTGTGTTCATCATGTTTTGGGTACCGGGAATACCCGTATTTAAGGACTGTCCCACCGTCTTATACATGTACCTCATTGGATTAGGTTTGGTTTGTTGTTTAACGCCGCACTCAGCAATATTCCAGCTATATGTCGGTGGTCTGTAAATAATCGAGTCTGGACCACACAATCCAGTGATTGACGTCATGAGCATCGATCCATACAATTGGGATACGATGACATGCATCAACCAAGTCAGCGATCCTGGCCACCCGATCCCGTTAGTCGCCTCTTACGACAAGCATAGTCTCCTTTAACGGCAAGCATGGGTTGCTGAAGACCTACTCTACCCCGGATCTTTACTGGCCTCATGTGCTTAGAAAATGAGATGTGTTTACTCATTTTAAGCCCATGTGTTTAAATTTAGAAATCAACTTTGAGTGATCCAACCCCAGATGATGAATCAAACCAAGTTGGAATGTGACGTCATCACTTGGAGGCTTCTATATTCATTCAACCCATTGGCCTCTTCAGTTGTATTTCATGATGTTATGGTGTTTGTTCAATAGAGCATCGTTATTGCACTTTTGAATTTTAAAAGAGTTGGTTTATTAGAATTGAATGAAATAGTAGTCTTTAGTCATTTTTGCTTTTTTAATATTTTCCATATTCAAGTCCAGGGCTTAATTACGGATAAGATATTCGGTCCTTAATGGTGATTAAACCGATTATAGGCCCGGGGCTTAAATACGTGCATTCCGGGAACTCATAAAGATGAATCTAACTGACCTTGCTGGTGGACCTTGGAGTTGTGAGGCGAGGCTGTTCCTGTGTACGATGGTTGAAAGGTGTTGCCGGCAGGAGTGACGACTGGGTTGAATGGAGTATTTGGGTTGAATGGAGTTTTTCCATTGTAATAAGGCGTGTATGTATTTTGCGGCGTGACGCCTCCACTTTGTTTGGTCCCCAGTTTGGTCGCAACTGTCGATGTACCTGCGATAGATGGGCGTGTCTCTTCAATGATGGACATTAACCAAGAACATCTACTAGTTATAACATATTGCAATACCCTAAATGTCTTAAATTCTACTAACCCCTAGTGCACCTTTAACATTTAAAAATGTGGTCCAGGATAGAGTGAGTGAGTATGGTTTTACGCCGCTTTTAGCACTATTCCAGCAATATCAGCGCGGGGGACACCACAAATGGGCTTCACACATTGTACCCATGTCGGGAATCGAACCCGGGTCTTCGGCATGACGAGCGAACGCTTTAACCACTAGGCTACCCGACCGCCCCTCCAGGATAGAGAATGTTTTACCCAAACATGGCTTTAAAGTATCAAATTGACAAATTAATATGTTATTACTAAAACACTGTAACCAAGGTTGGTCTCAAACTACAAGTGCATACATACCCAGTAAACGCCGCACACCTTTGTAATTCACATTCATTATTGCCAATAAACTCGAAGATGCCTTGTTTTTCGAATAATATAAAATAAATATTTTCAGTGCGAAATAATACATGCTGGACTGCTTTTAATTTACCTATGAATATAACTGTGAGAAAACACATTTTGTGCCACAGAACATGTCAAGCATCATATTGATCTCATCTTGTGACCTGACGATATAATTTTGTTAACTATCTGACGAGGAGTGAGCGAGTGAGTTGGGTTTAACGCCGCTTTTAACAGTATTCCAGTTATATTGCGGCGTGTTAGCTTTATGTGGGAGGAAAGACCGAAGTGAAACCCACGAGCACGGGTATGGTGCTGACAAATCAAGAAACATAATCGGGTCGAACCGGGATTCGAACCCACGATCAGAGGTTTCTGGCGTTCCCAAGGGACGCAACACTGCACAGCGAATCGCGGCGCGTTAGACGACTGGACCACCCGTGACCACCCCCGACCCCCTCTCCCCGCTACTCGATGAGAAAAAAACATGTTATTTGACATATCAAGACAAGACAAATATCGCCACTATATACTTATATGGCGACATGATATGATATAGTAATGGAGTGTTTTAGAGTGAGTGAGTATGGTTTTACGCTGCTTTCAGCAATATTCCAGCACTATCAGGCAGGGGAGAGGAGCAGTGAGCTTCACACATTGTACCCGTGTGGGGAATCGAGCCTGGATCTTCAGCGTGACGGGAGTATTTTAGAAATCGCCTCACTTTTCAATATTTTGCAGATGTAGCCGGCCTGAGTGAAGCAATCGAGGTCGTTCCACATCCACCCTCCTGACGCCATCATGATGACGCAGTCTTGATGCCATTCATTGTCGGTGTCCGAAGGCTCGTTGTGGGCCCAGTGTAAGTAGCTGACTGGGCTCCTGTCTGTCCACACGAAACCCCCTGTAAGTATAAGTAAGTATTAGTTAATATGGTATTTCTTTTGTATAATTATTATATTTTACATTTATATACCGCAGGTATCCAGGTACTAGTGTCTGCTCAAATGCGGTTTTATTTGTTTCCCGACCAGTGGATGCGTTCGCATTCCAGTTATCATTCTCAACTCCTTGGGGACTATACAGCCCAATCTGCATCGGGGCGCTAGAAGGTTTTGTACATACAATTCACATATCGGGTACCCATTCCCTGCTTAGTGAGTGAGTTGGGTTTAACGCCGCTTTTAACAGTATTCCAGTTATATCACGGCGTGTCAGCTTAATGTGGGAGGAAAGACCGAAGTGAAACCCACGATTCGAACCCACAATCATAGGTTTCTGGCGTGCCTGAGGGACGCAACACTGCACAGCGAATCGCGGCACCTTAGACGACTGGGCCAGAGGTAAATTGAACAGAGGTACATTTGAACTAGGTCACTTGCCGAGGGTGACAGGTATTTGGCGTGATGTACAGCACCCATAGTCCCGTTTACAAATATCACTGTTGACGTCATACGGATATCACTCAGTTAGACAATGGGTTGACGTCATGTTGATGGGGTCAGATTTACCACAAGCTTTTTCAACATGGCTGAAATTACGTGAAATGGGGTTTAATGCCACGTCCAAGATTATTGCACTTATATAGCGAAGTGCGTGATGCACATGATGATGCACTCCATTTTCATTCTCAGCTCCCTGGGGAGTACATAACCCTAGCTTCCTGTTAGGTGCTAGAATGTTAACACCCATAGAAAGTCAAGGGATCCTTGTCATAACCCAATTCTAAAATATAAAGGTTTAGGGGGGTCCTTATATTCAAATACAATAGGCGAAGACCTTCAGAACCCCCTGAATTGTGAACACTGTATATGAAGGAGGAGCATCGTCCAAACAACGTCCGCGCCATCCATTATTAACGGGACTACGATCAAATGATTATCTTAGTTCTAAAGGTGAGTTTAGGTGAAATGGGGTTTAACGTCACGTCCAAGATATCATCACGTGTGTGCGTGTGCGTGTGCGTGTGTTTGGCTGCTTGTACTAGTCCGGACTGATGCCGATTTATAGTGCTAGCTCACTGAGATGTCATGCCGCAGTTTAACATGAATACCCAACTCAGACACAGTATACTGACTCCGAGTCGACCAGTCCTTGTTTGAGCCCCTTAATGTCAAGCGCCAGACAGGGTATCAACAAGTACCATCTTTTTACATCTTTTGGTATGACATACAAATGATTTCTTCGGAACAATCAATTATCAAGTGTTGATAAAGATGTTATCAGTATCGTGTGTGCACCCTACTGACTTCACTGTCACATCAAGGGTCATAATCAGAGCAAACAGTGCATCGGATCCAGGCACAGTTGAGGCACACAACTCTGAGGGTTGCAGCTACTGAGATCACCGGGTTCCCATGCCCGTTATACACGTACATATTATACATTATACATGCCAATGGTTTGATATGATTCAGTACTGAGTAGTGATTAACGTTGTTTATAGTAGTTGCACTTTGAGGAACTTTCCAAGAATGAATGCCAGTCTTGATATATATTGTAAGAGAGCCTTTGTTGAAATCTCCGAGTCCAGACTATACCAAATTCTATGAGAAAAAGAATAAAAGTACATCACCATCGAATAACCATTTGTTGTTTGTTTCATTTTTAGCCACCATCAAGCATGGGTGTATACTTTCTTACCAGGTGAACCCAGCAGAAACTAAGTTTTGAAAGTTGAAGTTTTATGGTTGAATAAAATATTACCATCTTCCGTTTTGGACAGTCCTATCCATATATCTGTAGCGCTTTGTCCTGCGATGCCGGCCACCTCGGTCATCACGGTCTGGCTACTGATGCTGGCGAGCTCCGCCCCAATCCTCTGACACAGGTACCGAGCCTCTGGCCACGACTTGGTCACGTTGGTCATGATCTTGTAGCAGTAGTCTGCCCCTGCTGACCAGGAGGAGTCCGGGCAGAAGCCCTGGATAGCCGCTGTAGTGACCGGGCCGCTGTCTGAATGGTCAATCAGAACATGTATGCCTTCAGTATACTTGTATTTGAGGGAGTTAAAGCTATTTTCAACACTATTCAAGTATTATCAAGGTGTGTCAGCTCAGTATGGGTTCAACCAAGAAAAGTGCAGCCCGCTGGACAATGCTGACTAAGCACGGTATGCGACTGGCAGACCAGCGGATCTTGGTCGTTACTCTGACAATCTGGCCTTCCACGCCCCGCCTTTAGTCAGTGCCCTCACCAAGGTGCATCTATGAATCTGTATGACATCCTGCACTAACCCATTTGTATCTATGAATGTGTCTGACCGTCAGTACTGACAGATGTGTTTATGAATGTGTCTGACCGCCAGCACTAACCCATTTGTATCTATGAATGTGTCTGACCGTCAGTACTGACACAGATGTGTTTATGAATGTGTCTGACCGTCAGTACTGACACAGATGGGTTTATGAATGTGTCTGACCGCCAGCACTAACCCATTTGTATCTATGAATGTGTCTGACCGTCAGTACTGACACAGATGTGTTTATGAAAGTGTCTGACCGTCAGTACTGACACAGATGGGTTTATGAATGTGTCTGACCGCCAGCACTAGCCCATTTGTATCTATGAACGTGTCTGACCGTCAGTACTGACCCAGGTGTATGTATGAATGTGTCTGACCGTCAGTACTGGCAAAGATGTGTTTATGAATGTGTCTGACCGCCAGCACTAACCCATTTGTATCTATGAATGTGTCTGACCGTCAGTACTGACCCAGGTGTATATATGAATGTGTCTGACCGTCAGTACTGGCAAAAATGTGTTTATCAATGTGTCTGACCGCCAGTACTGACCCAGGTGTATGTATGAACGTGTCTGACCGCCAGTACTGACCCAGGTGTATGTATGAACGTGTCTGACCGCCAGTACTGACCAAGGTGTATGTATGAATGTGTCTGACAGCCACTACTGACCAAGGTGTATGTATGAATGTGTCTGACCGCCACTACTGACCAAGGTGTATGTATGAATGTGTCTGACAGCCACTACTGACCAAGGTGTATGTATGAATGTGTCTGACCGCCAGTACTCACCCAGGTGTATGTATGAATGTGTCTGACCGCCAGTACTGACCCAGGTGTATGTATGAATGTGTCTGACCGCCAGTACTGACCCAGGTGTATGTATGAACGTGTCTGACCGCCAGTACTCACCCAGGTGTATGTATGAACGTGTCTGACCGCCACTACTGACCCAGGTGTATGTATGAACGTGTCTCACCGCCACTACTGACCGAGGTGTATGTATGAACGTGTCTGACCGCCACTACTGACCCAGGTGTATGTATGAACGTGTCTGACCGCCAGTACTCACCCAGGTGTATGTATGAACGTGTCTGACCGCCACTACTGACCCAGGTGTATGTATGAACGTGTCTGACCGCCAGTACTCACCCAGGTGTATGTATGAACGTGTCTGACCGCCAGTACTGACCCAGGTGTATGTATGAACGTGTCTGACCGCCACTAATGACCCAGGTGTATGTATGAGCGTGTCTGACCGCCACTACTGACCCAGGTGTATGTATGAACGTGTCTGACCGCCACTACTGACCCAGGTGTATGTATGAACGTGTCTGACCGCCACTACTGACCCAGGTGTATGTATGAATGTGTCTGACCGTCAGTACTGACACAGATGTGTTTTTGAATGTGTCTGACCGCCAGCACTAACCCATTTGTATCTATGAATGTGTCTGACCGTCAGTACTGACCCAGGTGTATATATGAATGTGTCTGACCGTCAGTACTGGCAAAGATGTGTTTATGAATGTGTCTGACTGTCAGTACTGACACAGATGTGTTTATGAACGTGTCTGACCGCCACTACTCACCCAGGTGTATGTATGAACGTGTCTGACCGCCAGTACTGACCCAGGTGTATGTATGAACGTGTCTGACCGCCACTACTGACCCAGGTGTATGTATGAACGTGTCTGACCGCCAGTACTGACCCAGGTGTATGTATGAACGTGTCTGACCGCCACTACTCACCCAGGTGTATGTATGAACGTGTCTGACCGCCAGTACTCACCCAGGTGTATGTATGAACGTGTCTGACCGCCACTACTGACCCAGGTGTATGTATGAACGTGTCTGACCGCCACTACTCACCCAGGTGTATGTATGAACGTGTCTGACCGTCAGTACTGGCAAAGATGTGTTTATGAATGTGTCTGACCGCCACTACTGATCCAGGTGTATGTATGAACGTGTCTGACCGCCACTACTGACCCAGGTGTATGTATGAACGTGTCTGACCGTCAGTACTGGCAAAGATGTGTTTATGAATGTGTCTGACTGTCAGTACTGACACAGATGTGTTTATGAACGTGTCTGACCGCCAGTACTCACCCAGGTGTATGTATGAACGTGTCTGACCGCCACTACTGACCCAGGTGTATGTATGAACGTGTCTGACCGCCACTACTCACCCAGGTGTATGTATGAACGTGTCTGACCGTCAGTACTGGCAAAGATGTGTTTATGAACGTGTCTGACCGCCACTAATGACCCAGGTGTATGTATGAGCGTGTCTGACCGCCACTACTGACCCAGGTGTATGTATGAACGTGTCTGACCGCCAGTACTGACCCAGGTGTATGTATGAACGTGTCTGACCGCCACTACTGACCCAGGTGTATGTATGAATGTGTCTGACCGTCAGTACTGACACAGATGTGTTTTTGAATGTGTCTGACCGCCAGCACTAACCCATTTGTATCTATGAATGTGTCTGACCGTCAGTACTGACCCAGGTGTATATATGAATGTGTCTGACCGTCAGTACTGGCAAAGATGTGTTTATGAATGTGTCTGACTGTCAGTACTGACACAGATGTGTTTATGAACGTGTCTGACCGCCACTACTCACCCAGGTGTATGTATGAACGTGTCTGACCGCCACTACTGACCCAGGTGTATGTATGAACGTGTCTGACCGCCAGTACTGACCCAGGTGTATGTATGAACGTGTCTGACCGCCACTACTCACCCAGGTGTATGTATGAACGTGTCTGACCGCCAGTACTCACCCAGGTGTATGTATGAACGTGTCTGACCGCCACTACTGACCCAGGTGTATGTATGAACGTGTCTGACCGCCACTACTCACCCAGGTGTATGTATGAACGTGTCTGACCGTCAGTACTGGCAAAGATGTGTTTATGAATGTGTCTGACCGCCACTACTGATCCAGGTGTATGTATGAACGTGTCTGACCGCCACTACTGACCCAGGTGTATGTATGAACGTGTCTGACCGTCAGTACTGGCAAAGATGTGTTTATGAATGTGTCTGACCGCCAGTACTGACCCAGGTGTATGTATGAATGTGTCTGACCGCCAGTACTGACCCAGGTGTATGTATGAATGTGTCTGACCGCCACTACTGACCCAGGTGTATGTATGAACGTGTCTGACCGTCAGTACTGGCAAAGATGTGTTTATGAATGTGTCTGACCGCCACTACTGATCCAGGTGTATGTATGAACGTGTCTGACCGCCACTACTGACCCAGGTGTATGTATGAATGTGTCTGACCGCCACTACTGACCCAGGTGTATGTATGAACGTGTCTGACCGCCAGTACTCACCCAGGTGTATCTCGCAGATGTATTTGTTGAGGTTGTTACACAGGGTGTTGTTCCACCTGAAGTTCTTCTTCTCAACAACACAGCCCTCGCCGTCGGATGTCGATGGCTCCTTGTACGCCCATCTGGTTAACTCGACAGGGTACTTGTCTGTCCATGTGAAGTGGCCGTTACCCTGAAATAAACCAAGTACAACAATAATGTCAACTATGTCACGGTGTACGATCACCTATCAACATTTTCACTGAACTGAGATGAAATGGAACATATAATCAAAGTAAATATGTCTGACGACCACAATTGGACGAGGACAATAGAGTGAGTGAGTTGAGTTTAATGCCGCTTTTTACAGTAATCCAGTCATATCATGGTGTTTCAGTGTAATGTGGGAGGAAAGCCAGAAGTGATGCAGGGCTCAGATATTTACCGCTTTGGTGAAATCCACGAGCACGGGTATGGTGCTGACAAACCTAGAAGCACAATCGGAACGAATAGGGATTCGAACCCACATTCATAGATTTTCTCGCGTGCCCAAGGGACGCAACTCTGCACAATGAATTGCGTCGCCTTAGACGACTGTGCCACCCGTGCCCCCTTTGACAATAAAACACCTTACTTTAAAACGTAAAACTTGATGGCTAACGTTCAGCAACAATTGAATTTAATTAAGAAAACATATTTTTATCGTTGTAACCAAAGTTATGATAAGGTTGTAACTGGAAGTGAACGGAAACTTGAAATCAAGAAAAAAATAATTATCTATTCATACATTTCGATATAATCCGTTCCCCCAGATTATTAAATGCATTCCTGTTCAGAGCATTAGAGTAAGTGTAACGGAATGGAATTATTGGAGCTAAGCAATCTCATTAACATCAGACCTTAGTTCTCGCTGTCGCTAAACAAAGATCTGAGGACATCCCATTACGGGTCACGTCAGACCGACCTTTCGCGAACTCTGAGCGACCAATGGAATTACTGACAAGAAGTCGACATTAGCCAATCAGAAAGCAGCTTTCTCGTGCGTTACGGCACTAATTTCAAATTGGCGACTACGCTTCGAAACATATTTTGATAAATTCTCGCTTAAAAATTTGAAACCTGAACAAAAGAACATTCTCGAAAGGCTAATATATGGTCTAGATTGTATAGATTCAGTCGTTAAGCCCGTAACTATCGTTCGGAATACCCCGTTTTAAAGTTTTTCGAGGCTGCATGATGAGAAATCACATTCCGACTGTCATTTTCATGATCTGGTAAGCGACGCTCTGATTGGTCGGATGAAAGGTCGTTCTGACGTGACCCCTATTGGGATGTCCTCAGATCTTTGTTTAGCGGTAGCGAGAACTAAGATCTGATTTTAATGAGATTGTGGAGCAAAGTCACTGATATCAGAACTGGCTGAAATGGATCATTAAGTTGTCATGGCCTGGTTACCGTTTCACAAATATATCTTAGATCTGCGACTGCTGCAACACCTACACCTTCACACCGATTTACGAAAGTCGTAGCGCTTTGATCTCATTGGGCGAGTGTATCCAATCACAGGAGTCCGTATCTGAAAATAGACGCCCTCGTGCATATTCACGAGCATCTCCTTCGGGCTCGGGTGTGGCGATGGTCATGAATATGCATGAGGGCGTCTATTTTTAGATTGTTTTTAGACTCCTGTGATCCAATGTACTGGAGCCCAAAATTGTTTACAAGCACCCTCAGTCTCAGCGAAACGACAGTCGTAGTTTCCAATTACTTAAAACATAGATAATCGTCCCACTAAAATCGTATTGTACACTGTCTTTATTTAGTTCTTTGTCCCGTTTGACATACTCACATCAAGATTACTTAATCCTATCCACGACTGGCCTTGGCGCGCGACCATCAGGTCTACGAAGGACGCCTCAAAAGCATCATTGATGGAAACAAGGTTTCCTCCATCTGCGACGCAGGCAAACTGAGCGTCAGACCACTTTTTGGTGCTAGTGTAACCCTTGTAGCAGCTGTGACTGTAGTTTATATAGCCGTTGCTGCATCCCGCAGTGTTCTGGGTGGGGCTGGGATACGATGGTACTGGAACACGTGACCACCATCATTATAGTGAGTGAGTAAGTTAAAATTAAACGTCGCATCGGCATTATTTTACCATCATTATAGACATATTAATTATGTTGTTTTACGGCGTATTCCAGCTATGTCAGTTTTGAGGCAGACAATTTCTATTTTTTTCAACAGTCTGAAGCATATTTTGTTAAAAGAATTAAATGGGAAATCCTTTTTCGATAAAAATCCCTCCCACCAGAATATCAAATAGTCGTTCCCTTAATGTGCAATTGTACACTATTTGTGATTAACGCCGAAGATAAGTCTGTTGTTGCAAGTGATGAATTATCATTGAATCTCATGTCCCGAAGAGCTTACTTTTAGGTACGCTGCAGGCATACGCCCTCTTGGCATCGCAGAAGTAGTCGTCCCAGCCGCCGGCTTTGAACTTCCCCTGGGGCAGCGTCCACACCATCACGCAGTCCCGCTGGAAACACGGAGGCATTAGTAACAGTGAGGGCTGCAGTTTGGCCCTGTTTGAACAGTATTTCAGTTACATCACGGCCTGTCAGTTAGATGTAGTAGGAGGCCCGCGGCGATACAGGTTTTAAACATTAACCACCTTACTACCGGATGGTGATATGACATCTAGAAACATGATCAGGGCGAACCTGGGATTCGAACCTACGTTCACAGGTTTCTGGCGTACCTAATGATTGCACTCTTATACTCTGCAACCTCTCTTTCTCTCTCTCTCTCTCTCTCTCTCTCTCTCTCTCTCTTTCTCTCTCACTCTCTCTCTCTCTCTCTCTTGTTCTCTCTCCGTTCTGAACCGACTTACCCGATGCTCTTTCTTATCATCGGTACCTAATGATTACACTCTGCAACCTCTCTCTCTCTCTCTCTCTCTCTCTCTCTCTCCGTTCTGAAGCGACTTACCCGATGCTCTATCTTATCGTCGGTACCTAATGACTGCACTCTTACACTCTGCAACCTCTCTCTACCTCTCTCTCTCTACCTCTCTCTCTCCGTTCTGAAGCGACTTACCCGATGCTCTATCTTATCATCGGTGACATCCTCATCCGGTTGGCCAGGGGCCCAGGCTGTGTACAGTACCTCAGAACTGTCCACCCACATGTAGCGACCGTTCGTCGCCCTGTCCATAAGTCCGATCCATACCTGACCGGATACGCCCCGTAATAGTGTCGTCAGGAACTCTGCGAATGAGCAAGTTCTGATAAACAGTTGTGAGGATGATAGGCTGCAGGGGGTTGACGTTAATGGTATTCAACTGGAGTGAAATTACTATCGTCGGTACTTCATGGTTTTGTATACACTAATTCCCCATCACCTCTGAAGACATACAGACGCTTTGTGGTGTAGTCGCTATTTTTAAGCAACGAATCAATCTACGGCCTGGTTCCATGGAGAGGGAAATCAACGAAGCTAGGACCAATGAGCGCTCAGATTACATCGTCTGTGTGGTATAGTCGCTATTTTTAAGCAACGAATCAATCCACGCCCTTGTCCAAGCGAGAGCGAAATCAACGAGTGCTAGGACCAATGAGCGCTCAGATTACATCGTCTGTGTGGTATAGTCGCTATTTTTAAGCAACGAATCAATCCACGCCCTTGTCCAAGCGAGATCGAAATCAACGAGTGCTAGGACCAATGAGCGCTCAGATTACATCGTCTGTGTGGTATAGTCGTTATTTTTAAGCAACGAATCAATCCACGCCCTTGTCCAAGCGAGAGCGAAATCAACGAGTGCTAGGACCAATGAGCGCTCAGATTACATCGTCTGTGTGGTGGAGTCGCGATTTTTAACCAACGAATCAATCCACGCCCTTGTCCGAACGAGAGGGAAATCAACGGGTGCTAGGACCAATGAGCGCTCAGATTACATCGTCTGTGTGGTGTAGTCGCGATTTTTAACCAACGAATCAATCCTCGCCCTGGTTCCAGGGAGAGGAGAAATCAACGGGTGCTAGGACCAATTAGCCTCAGGTTACATCGTCAAACGTTCTTATGAATTTTGGGCCTCTACTATATAGTTCTTCAGAAACAGGCAATGGTAGGGTTCGCACAAAGTACACGCATAGGGATGGGCTTATTTTTACTTCCGTGAGTTTTTCGCGGCCTTAATTTACTACCGCATAATTATTACAGTGAGTACGGTTTTACGTCGCTTTTAGGAATATTCCGGCAATAGCACGGCGAGGAACAATAGAAATGGGCTTCACACATTGTATTCATTTGTGGAATCGAACCCTGGTCTTCGGTGTGACGGGCGAAAGCTTTAACCACTAGGCTCCCCACCGCCTCTCATTATCACACAGCACAGAGGCCGTATGTACCCAAGGGTGATGGAGAATGTTGTATCACAAACCTCTGAAGTATTGACGTTCAATGCAGCTGTGGGGACACTTTAGATCATAACGGGATTGATACTTGCTGACATATTTTGAGATTTATGCTATGATCTCCAGAGAGGAGACATTTTCATAGGCAAGGGAGTAAGAAGTCCAGTTTCCACCATTGCCGAACTAGGCTGGAACTCCGGAGTTACATTTAGGCTGGACGGACGAGTCTATGCATAGTCCAATCAAAATCGCCCAACGAACTCGACATCCGGTTCGAAAACAACATGGATTTCAACGTGCAGATTTCGATCGACTGCAGGATTTGCAAAACATGTGTCCCGTCAAATGAGCGTTGACAGCTATTTTCCAAATTTTTTCATGATTTTAATCTTGGTGCTCAAGTGATCTGATACACTTCGCGAGATAAGGCCCGTTTTATTACAATAAATTTAATTGAATATCGATAAGATCGTCTTGACTGGGCGCCGTGTTTGAAGCAAATGCAAGTGATGTGAGAGATGTAAGTTGATTGGTCAATAGGTGGCACATAGAAGGGACTTAACTCGTAATAGCCACTGGTGGCGCTACAATCGAGCTATGGAATTTCAGCGTAGTTCGACAAGGGTGGAAACTGGACTTTTAAAGTATATTAACACCCTTGCTTCGGGAAGATGGAGAGGAGAACTATCGCATCCTTACTATTTTCCAGTTTCGTGGACACGATGGCAAGGGTGGCCCCCGGAGCCGTTGACTGGCACTTTGCGTTAGCGCTCGTCCAGTTGAGGTTCTGTGCCTTCACGGTGCCTGCTACCATGTAGCATCTGTGGGCTGAAAGAGGGGGGGAAAGACGCCATGTTAGGAGGCTACAATGACAATGTGGATGTGAATGACAAACTAGCCATGACCTTGTTAATATTACCTAAGATGACAGGTGAGGTGAAATGGAGTTAAACGTCGCGTCCAGGATTATGGCATGATATATATAGCGTGTGTGCATGCGTGCGTGCGTGCGTGCGTGCGTGTGTGTGTGTGTGTACTAGTCCGGACTGATGCCGATTTATAGTGCTAGTCCACTGAGATACCATGCCGCAATTTCACAAGAATAACCCACACAGACACAGTGTACTGACTCCGAGCCGACCAGTCCTTGTTTTAGCCCCTTTATGCCAAGCGCCAGACAGGGTAACAAGAAGTACCATCTTTAAACGTCTTTTGGTATAAGTGAGTGAGTATGGTGTTATGCCGCTTTTAGCAATATTCCAGCAATCGATACCTTTTTATGTTTTTTATTTGGAACCGTGCGCTTGAAGTTTATCTCCATTCTACCATGACAATGACAACGGTTTTTTTGTATGAAAAGTCTTAATTAAGAGGTATTAATCGGACAATTGATACCTCATTTCAATCAAAGTCCGAAATATCTTAAGTCCTTGCGACCATCTGGAGGAAACATACTATGTTCTTATACTGATTTTTCATAACATATCGGTGGTACCTTACGCATTTAGCCAAACGTGGTCAATTCCATGTGTAGATATTACCAAAAGATATGGTGAAGTTCGAAATAAATCTATATGTACATAACGAAGTGCCCCAACGCATTGATTCCACTGCCGGTGTGACACGAGGTTAGGTACCGACCATTGATATTCCTGGGCCTGGTATTTTATCGAAAAAAAACCCATTATCCCCGAAAATTCTTGAAAAATATAATTTTACATCAGACTGTCGGGAAAAAAAGAAATTGCCTGCCACAAAAATTACCTTTTTGCAAGGTGTTTTTCAGGCTAATAATTGTAAATAAAAAAAATATACCTGGTTTTGTATCTTTAGCTGAAAATATATCTAATCTCGATACAAAATCCCAGCACACCCCCCCCCCCCCCCCCCAAAAAAAAATAAATAAATAAAAAAATAAAAAAATAAAATAAAATAAAAAATAAATAAAATAAAAGCAAAAAAAACCCCCCAAAAAACAACAACCCAAAAACCAACAAACCCAAATCCCAACAAAAGAACAAAAAAAAGACTCACAGCTGAAGACGGTCTTGAACCCTGGGGGGCAACCTCCTTGTACAACCGCTGTCGGGGCTGGAGTCATGGGGGCTGTGTTCCATGGCTTCTTCTGACATATAAACCCCATGACGTCATTGCAGTTCTGGTCATACCACGTGCCTGATATGGTGAAGGCATAGGTCATAACAAATGCTGGGATAGGCATTATGAAGTTGAACAACATGAAGACACGAGGCTTACGAAGACATAAAACATGTTTTAGATAATAACGTCATTACTGATAGTAACGACGGTTGGGGGCTGCATAATGTTTTGTAGGTCCATGCATGGAATGCTTTGACATTGATTCAGAAACGTAACTAAAAGGCACATAAACTGGAGTCAGGTATATCAACTTGTATTGATTCTATTGTTTGTTTGTTGTTTAACGCCACACTCAGCAATATTCCAGCTATATGACAGAGGTCTGTAAATAATTGAGTCTGAAACAGACAATCCAGTGAGCATCTACTTAATTGAGATACGATGACATGTATCAACCAAGTCAGCGAGCCTGACCACCCGATCCCGTTAGTCGCCTCTTACGACAAGCATGGTCGTCTTTTACGACAAGCATGTGTTGCTGAAGACCTATTCTACCCCGGATCTGTATTGATTCTAAGTTGGGTTTGGCTGCAAATTATCTGTATGTATGTAGATGTAGATCAATAAGTGGAGGAGTAAAGCAAAATTTTAATGAAAAAGGGATGCTGAAAAAAATCGGCCTTACATATGTTATTAATACATTAATTATGCATTTAGCCCCATTCAATATCTATCGTTGTTGAAATCTATAAATTTGAACTAATTGTAAATATATTTTGTGTAACCCTTTGCCTGTGTCAATAGCCTTGCATTAAGTTGTCTTTGTATTGTTTTGGCTCTAAACTATTAACAAATCAATAAAAGACACGGAATACCCATAGCCTTAGTCACAACCAATCCTTGTACAGATTTACCTCCCTTAGTCGTGCCAGAATCATAAGATTCACCTGATCATCTTTGACACGTGTCCATTGATTTCATGACCTGCGTTGTTTATTTGGCTTCGTGTCATACCACTCTGATGTGCCACGATTTCATTAAATGTTAAAGCTACATGAACTATTCACTCATTCGCTCAAAATGTAATAACATTCTCACCAAAGTGATGATCGAGGTAGACACATCTCTTCTCACCGAGACCATCATTAGGCTGACGAACCTGCCAATCCAGGAACTGTACAGGGCTCCCGTCAGACCACCTGGTACACCAAGAACATCATGTTAATATATATGTAATCCCCCTGTACGCCATGCGATGTTCCTCGTACACCTTCACACACAATGGAATCCCCCGAACGCACATAGAGATACACTTTCAAACACAATGAGATTACCTGATCGCTTGTAATTAGCCTTTAAGCACAATGGGATCACCTGCATGTTTGTAATTAGCCTCTTAGCACAATGGGATTACATGCATGCTTGTAACCAGCCTTTAAGCACAAGGAGATCACCTGCATGCTTGTAATTAGCCTCTAAGCACAATGAGATCATCTGAATGTTTGTAATTAGCCTTTAAGCACAATGAGATCACCTGCATGCTTGTAATTAGCCTCTAAGCACAATGAGATCATCTGAATGTTTGTAATTAGCCTTTAAGCACAATGAGATCACCTGCATGCTTTTTATTAGCCTCTAAGCACAATCAGATCACCCGCTCGCTTCTTATAAGACTTTAAGAACAATGAGATCACCTGCTCGTTCGTTATTAGCCTCTTAGCACAATGAGATCACATGCACGCTTTTGATTGCACAATAGAACACCTGCACACTTGTAATTAACCTTTAAGTACAATGAGATCATCTTCTCGCTTGTAATTAGCATTCAAGTACAATGAGATGATCTGTATGCTTGTAATTAGCATTCAAGCACAATGCGATCATCTGTATGCTTGTAATTAGCATTCAAGCACAATGAGATAATATGCATGCTTGTAATTAGCATTATGATTAGCACAATGAAATCCCCCCCCCCCCCCCCCCCCCCCCCCCGGGCATATGGAAATAAACCTGCATGCACGTTGATACAGATCAAAGTCAGCCAAGGCGCAATTCGCATTGCACAGTTGCATCTCTTAGGCTTACCAGGATCATATGATGGCGGTTAGAATTCCAGATTTGCTAGTCTGTCTTACAGACCCTGATACATTTATATCAACTACAGCCCATGCAAGTCTATAATGTTTGGCAAGTCTAGATTACTGCAGTATCTGAAAATGAAGAGAATCACTGGGCTCCCTTTTTATTAGATTTTTATTAAGATAACTGAACAACTGTTTTTTGATATGTTCATTTCAGAGACTATATGTTAGTCTACAGATTTGCCTATATCATGTTTCTAGGTTTTTGTGAGCTCCATATCCGTGCTCGTGGATTACTAAGTTTAAGACTTGCATCACTTTCCTCTTACAGTATCCTGCTACACAGTGATACACGTGCACTACTCTACAATGCACTTTTCAGCTCACCCACTCCAACGTTCCCTTTAAGGAGTCGAGGTGAAATGGGGTCGACTGTCGCGTTTAAGATTATTCACTTATCGCGATGTGCGTTTGTGCGCGTGCGTGCTTGAGTGGGAACGAATTAAGGAGCTTGCGATACCATGCGGCAGTTTAAATATGGATCTCCCACTCAGACATATTAAACGATCCTTGTAATATTCCCTTAATGCCGAGCGCCAGGCAGGGAAACAACAAGTACCATCTTTTAATGTCTCATGGCATGACCCGGCCAGGGGATCGAACCTACGATCGTACGCTCTCCGGATAGAGGCTCTATCCACTAGACTACGGAGTGAGTGCGTGAGTGAGTGAGTGAGTTGGGAATAACGCCACTTTTAACAGTATTCCAGTTACATCACGGCGTGTCAGCTTAATGTGGGAGGAAAGCCCGTAGTGATGCAGGTCTCAGACGTTTACCACTTCGGTGAAACCCACGAGCACGGGTATGGTGCTGACAAACCTATTAACATAATCGGGGCGAACCGGGATTCGAACCCACAATCATAGATTTCAGGCGTGCCGAAGGGACGCAACTCTGCACAGCGAATCGCGGCGCCTCAGACGACTGGGCCACCCGTGCCCCCACTAGACCACGGAGGTCCTCCCTTTGGACTTACTGGTAGCCAGACATATCCAGGTTGTTTAACCCGATCCAGTACTGTTGTCTTCTGAATGCCCTGGTAATCTGTAACACAAAGCGTTGGTGAATTCATAGGGTTTATTACATTTCCAGAGTGAGTAATTTGGGTGTTGAACACGCTTTGAAAAGTATTCCAGTTATATCACGGCGTGTCATCTTAATGTGGGAGGAAAGCCCGAAGTGATGCAGGTCTGGGACGTTTACCATTTCTGTGAAACCCACGAGCACGGGTATGGTGCTGACAAACCTAGAAACATAATCGGGACGAACCGCGATTCGAACCCACGATCGTAGGTTTCTGGCGTGCCCAAGGGACGCAACTCTGCACGGCGAATTATGGCGCCTTAGACTTGTTCGTGTTCTAATATTTAAACAAAATGCTTCATGAAAACAACCTCTTAACATCATTACCTATGTACTTCGTGTTATCATTAAGTTAGTTATCATTCTGAGAATATATCTACTAGTAACTTTTATGACATTTTCCAAACGTTTTGCTTAAACTATGCCGGACCCGTGAAGTTCCGGGATAGAATAGGTCTTCAGCAACCCATGCATGCCGAAAAAGAGCCGACAAACAGGATGGGTGGTCAGGCTCGCTGACTTGGTTGATGCATGTCATCCTATCCTAACTGCGTGGATTGTCTGGACCAGACTCGATTATTTACAGACCACCGTCATGTAGCAGGAATATTTCCGAGTGCGGCGTTAAACAACATAAAACAAACAAACAAAAACTATGCAGCCCTCGTGGGTCGTTTATACTTACCAAAGTGGTGAACAAGCCATTGTCGTCCGGACTATGGATGCTGGCCAGATCACCTCCTGCAGCCATACAGTACCTCTGGGATTCGAACCACGATTTATGGGCGTCTGACCCGTTTTGTGGGCTCAGCATATAACATCTGTTGTTGTAGAAATACCAGGTGCCATTGCCCTTACACAGGCTCGCTGCATCAGGGATTGAAATGAAATCAGGATCTTATTAAAAAGGATTTAAATCAGGATTACAGTATTTAGACTAGACAGGGTCTTGTCTATAAGTAATTCAAGCAGGATCCTATTTAATGTATTTCAATCAGGATGCTATAAATAAGTATTTTTATTATTGCAGGATCCCAGTAATAAGTAATGAAATCAGGATCTTATTAATAAGTAATTAAATCAGGATCCAATCCATAAGTAATTCACGCTGGATCCTTATAAACGTAATTAAGTCAGGATTCTATAAATAAGTAATTTTCTTATTTCAGGATCCCAGAAAGTAGTCATAAAATCAGGATCCCCTATAAACGTAATTAAATCAGGATTCTACAAATAAGTAATTTTCTTATTTCAGGATCCCAGAAAGTAGTCATAAAATTAGGATCCCCTATGATAAGTGATTAAATCAGGATCCTATAAATAAGAAATTTTGTTATATGAGGATCCCATTAATAAGTAGGGTGGGATATCTTAATTCGATATATCTCATCATGGTCCTTGGGCTTCACTCATTCTTTGTTAAGTGGTGGGTCGAACCAGGGTCTTAAGCGTGACGGGCAAACACTGTTACCACTTGGCTAACCAACGACCAGGGAATCCTCGGACATTAAAGCGAGAGAGAGGAGGATCTGCTGTTTGTTATGGTCGCTAACAGTACATCATGTTGGATGCTAACCCATGTCGAAGTACACCTACATGTTGATGCTGCCGGTGGTGTGGGGGTCGTCGTTATCTGGATACCTACAACAAGGAACGCATGGGTTGAGAGATAGAGTCAGTAAGTATCACTAATTTAATTAATGTGAGAATTGTGTGAGTAAGTGAGTATGATTTTACGCCGCTGTAAACAATATTCTAGCAATATTACAGCGGGGGACACCAGAAACAGGCTTCACGCATTGTACCCATGTGGAGAATCGAACTCAGGTCTTCGGGTGACGGGTAAACGCTTTGGCCACTAGCCTACCCCACCGCCGCTTGTGATAATTATGGGTACAATTATTTTTGATGAAAGACCACAATTTTCTAAAATAATACATACACAACATGTTTTTAAAAGATGGGATTTTCATCAATTCTTACATAGAGGATGATATTCTTGATAACATATCATGAAGAATTAGAATATGAGGAACTCATATTTCGTGATTTTATCCATGTACATAGGTTTATCATTATTCGTTGAATAATCTAACCGTGTAATTGGCCAGTGGCCGTTTCGTATACCCTATAGGAGTCGACTGGCTAAACTGGGCCTTCCTCATATCGCAAGTTGATGTCGGGCGTAGGGAACCGGAAACCAGTTTAGTCGGCTGGCCGACCTCTGCGGATATCATGGCGTCATAATGTTTGATGTGACGTCACTTTATTTGTCACGTCACAATTGACTAAAATCCAATAGTGGTCATAAGATATTCATCGAAACTAAGTATTATAACTTATGTCTTTATAGGCCATATCCGTAAACGCGAGTCACAAGCTGGGTATGTGGACTTTTGCAAGTTCGTGTACACGCCGTTATCTTCGATCTCTTGGTGTAAAAGCCCATGAAGAAAGAAATAATTGAAATGAAGAAGTTGCAATGCATATCAAGCCTTTGAATGGCATTTAGAAGTGTTACACATGAGAGAAAGAGAGATTTGTGGATGTCAACTTCTTTATTATGAAGAGTGAGTATTGATTTACGCCGCTTTTAGCAATAGTCCAGCGATATCACGGCAGGGGGACACCAGAAAAGGGCTTCACACATTGTACCAATGTCGGGAATCGAACCCGGGTCTTCGTCGTGACAAGCTAAACAAGGCTACCTGACACCCCCCCCCCCCCCCCCCCCCCCCACCCCCCCCCCACCCCCCCCCCCACCCACCCCTATATTATGAGGAACACAACGTTTCAGAGTATATATTTACTCCTTCAACAGGTTATGAAGGAGTAAGGAGATACTTCCCAACGCTGTGACGTTGGCATCCATAAATTAGTCTCTCTCCTACAATGCATAGTTTATTGTACGCAAGGGACCCAACCTCTTTGCAGCTGGCACATGAAGTGTTTAGCCGCGTAGCAGTAGAAGTCGTTCCAGGAGTTGGAGACAAAGTTGTATTCGACGCAGTCCTCTTGGGCGTTCAAGTTGTTCGGTTCCCCCTTGGCCCAATTGCTGTATGCGAATGGGGTCCCGTCCGTCCACTGGTACCCTGGGGTGTACACACAGAGCTGGTTCATTTCATAAGTCTTTAAATATCGTAATAACAATATACAGTATACTACGTTTATAACGAACACGCTTATAACGAACTGATGGATACAACGAACTGTTTTTAGTCCCGCCCATTTGCTGCATATATGCTCATGGTTATAACGAACTAAAAAATTAGAGTTCGTTATAACAGTAGTACCACAGCACTGTAGCTGTGTGTGTGTGTGTGTGTGTGTGTGTGTGTGTGTGTGTGTGTGTGTGTGTCTGCTTGTACTAGTCCGGACTGATGCCGATTTTAGGGCTAGCCCACTGAAATACCATGCCGCAGTTTAAAATGAATACCCCACTCATATACTCCGAACCAACCAGTCCTTGTATTATCCCCTTAATGTCGAGCGCCAGGCAAGGTAACAACAACTATCATCTTTTAAGTCTTTTGGTATGACTACTAGACAAAGGAGGCGGTCCAATATCAAAGAAGCTGAAGCCATGTAACTAGGACTGGGACGAGTCCAAATATACTACCCGGTACCCGACCCTACCCGGGTACCCAGTGCAGGTCTCAAGAGTAGGGAACGAAATGTCTGATTGGTAATTGTTTTACCGCATTCCTGGCTACAACTGTTTAGATATATGTATCAAACAATCAGAACATGCGTTCATTGAAGTTAAATCTTTACTCAAACATTTCCAAGTCAAAAGTGAGTGAGTGAGTGAGACCCGACCGGCCGATTACCCGAGTTCCCCTTCCCAGCCCTACAGGTAACATATGAAAACCAAATATGAAAAATTGAATAAAAACGCCTGTGTGAATGAGTGAGAAAGTGAGTTGGGTTTAACGCCGCTTTTAACATTATTCCAGTTATATCACGGCGTGTCAGCTTTATATGGGAGGAAATCCCGAAGTGATGCAGGTCTCAGACGTTTACCACTTCGGTGAAACCCACGAGCACGGGTATTGTGCTGACAAACCTATTAACATAATCGGGGCGAACCGGGATTCGAACCCACAATCATAGGTTTCGGGCATGCCCAAGGGACGCAACTCTGCACAGCGAATCGCGGGGCCTTGGACGATTTGGCAATGTCTTCATTTAATATGTATGATACAGTATTTCAGTTATGAGTGTCAGTTGAATGTGGGAGGAAAGCTCAATGTGATACATGTCCAAGAAGTAACCTCATTAATCCACGAGTATGGGAAATGGCGCTAATAATCCAAGAAACACTATCAAGGCGAGTTTGGGATTCGAACCCACAATCACAGGTTACTGGTTCGCTTAAGGCACAGCGGCGCCTGACGTTCTTAAAAGGTACACATATATACAAACCATCCTCAATATCCCGGTCGTTCAGCCCTATCCAGAAAGATCTAGTTCCGTTCCTGTAAGTAAACAATATTAACAATTCCTTCAGCCGAGTATGAGGTCATCTTTTATACTGAATTTCGAATATATTATTCTGTATATTACCTACTTCCATTGTCATAATGCTGAATTATTTAGAGGATAAAAATAATAAGTGTGCCGAGACGAAAAGCCATAATGAATGTCAAATGTGCATTGTTTACAAGAGGAAACAATTTATACCCAATAACAAGGGTGTATTATACAGAGAAGGTCATAATCGATATCAAAACTGCATTATTTAGAGGACAGAATTCATAAGCAATAACAAGGTAGCTTCATACAGAGAAGTATTATAAGCGATATCAAATTTACATTATTTACAAGAGAAAACGATTCCTCACCGATTAATAAGGGTGTTTTATACAGAGAAGAAGAATCATAATCAATATCAAATTCATTAGGATACAAGTGTGAATTATTGAAGATAGTATTATAAAATATCCAATGTCATTATGAGAAGAGATTTATAACTAATGTCAACATTTCACTATTCAGAATTGGAGAAGATTAATAACTGACGTCATGTTTCCATTACTACTATTTAGAAGAGATTAAAAAACGAGTCTGAAAAGAGAAGCCTTATTACAGATACCACGTCTGAATTATGTCAAAGCAAAACGGATTATTGTGTAAACCAAATCTGAATGCCTTGAAGGAAAAGATAGTATTATATGTAACGAAGATTCCGTTCCATCTGCCAGGCTCAGCTTACCCTACTATTGTTTGGAAGAAACTCTCGAGAGTTGAATTGTAGATGCTGACGAGGTCGCCCCCGAAGCCTTGGCAGAGGTCCCTGGCCTCCGTCCACGTCTGGAGCGTAATGGCTTTCCCCCCGTAGAACTGTCAGAACACATAATATACAGATACAGTCACACAGAACAGGCTTCCCTTTGTAGAACAGTCAGATCACATGACATGGTATACAGATACAGTCACACAGAACAGGCTTACCCCATAGAACAGTCAGATCACATAATATACAGATACAGTCACACAGAACAGGCTTACCCCCGTAGAACAGTCAGAACACATAATATACAGATACAGTCACACAGAACAGGCTTTCCCCCGTAGAAGTGTCAGATCACATAATATACAGATACAGTCACACAGAACAGGCTTTCCCCCGTAGAAGTGTCAGATCACATAATATACAGATACACTCACACAGAACAGGCTTTCCCCCGTAGAAGTGTCAGATCACATAATATACAGATACACTCACACAGAACAGGCTTCCCCCCGTAGAAGTGTCAGATCACATAATATACAGATACAGTCACACAGAACAGGCTTTCCCCCGTAGAACAGTCAGAACACATAATATACAGATACAGTCACACAGAACAGGCTTTCCCCCGTAGAACAGTCAGAACACATAATATACAGATACAGTCACACAGAACAGGCTTACCCCCGTAGAACAGTCAGAACACATAATATACAGATACAGTCACACAGAACAGGCTTTCCCCCGTAGAAGTGTCAGATCACATAATATACAGATACAGTCACACAGAACAGGCTTCCCCCCGTAGAAGTGTCAGATCACATAATATACAGATACAGTCACACAGAACAGGCTTCCCTTTGTAGAACAGTCAGATCACATGACATGGTATACAGATACAGTCACACAGAACAGGCTTACCCCATAGAACAGTCAGATCACATAATATACAGATACAGTAACACAGAACAGGCTTACCCCCGTAGAACAGTCAGAACACATAATATACAGATACAGTAACACAGAACAGGCTTACCCCCGTAGAACAGTCAGAACACATAATATACAGATACAGTCACACAGAACAGGCTTACCCCCGTAGAACAGTCAGAACACATAATATACAGATACAGTCACACAGAACAGGCTTTCCCCCGTAGAAGTGTCAGATCACATAATATACAGATACAGTCACACAGAACAGGCTTTCCCCCGTAGAAGTGTCAGATCACATAATATACAGATACACTCACACAGAACAGGCTTCCCCCCGTAGAAGTGTCAGATCACATAATATACAGATACACTCACACAGAACAGGCTTCCCCCCGTAGAAGTGTCAGATCACATAATATACAGATACAGTCACACAGAACAGGCTTTCCCCCGTAGAACAGTCAGAACACATAATATACAGATACAGTCACACAGAACAGGCTTTCCCCCGTAGAACAGTCAGAACACATAATATACAGATACAGTCACACAGAACAGGCTTACCCCCGTAGAAGTGTCAGAACACATAATATACAGATACAGTCACACAGAACAGGCTTTCCCCCGTAGAAGTGTCAGATCACATAATATACAGATACAGTCACACAGAACAGGCTTTCCCCCGTAGAAGTGTCAGAACACATAATATACAGATACAGTCACACAGAACAGGCTTTCCCCCGTAGAAGTGTCAGAACACATAATATACAGATACAGTCACACAGAACAGGCTTTCCTCCGTAGAACAGTCAGATCACATAATATACAGATACAGTCACACAGAACAGGCTTTCCCCCGTAGAACAGTCAGAACACATAATATACAGATACAGTCACACAGAACAGGCTTTCCCCCGTAGAACAGTCAGAACACATAATATACAGATACAGTCACACAGAACAGGCTTTCCCCCGTAGAAGTGTCAGAACACATAATATACAGATACAGTCACACAGAACAGGCTTTCCCCCGTAGAAGTGTCAGAACACATAATATACAGATACAGTCACACAGAACAGGCTTTCCCCCGTAGAAGTGTCAGAACACATAATATACAGATACAGTCACACAGAACAGGCTTTCCTCCGTAGAACAGTCAGATCACATAATATACAGATACAGTCACACAGAACAGGCTTTCCCCCGTAGAAGTGTCAGATCACATAATATACAGATACACTCACACAGAACAGGCTTCCCTTTGTAGAACAGTCAGATCACATGACATGGTATACAGATACAGTCACACAGAACAGGCTTACCCCATAGAACAGTCAGATCACATAATATACAGATACAGTCACACAGAACAGGCTTCCCTTTGTAGAACAGTCAGATCACATGACATGGTATACAGATACAGTCACACAGAACAGGCTTACCCCATAGAACAGTCAGATCACATAATATACAGATACAGTCACACAGAACAGGCTTACCCCCGTAGAACAGTCAGAACACATAATATACAGATACAGTCACACAGAACAGGCTTACCCCCGTAGAACAGTCAGAACACATAATATACAGATACAGTCACACAGAACAGGCTTTCCCCCGTAGAAGTGTCAGATCACATAATATACAGATACAGTCACACAGAACAGGCTTCCCCCCGTAGAAGTGTCAGATCACATAATATACAGATACAGTCACACAGAACAGGCTTTCCCCCGTAGAACAGTCAGATCACATAATATACAGATACAGTCACACAGAACAGGCTTTCCCCCGTAGAAGTGTCAGAACACATAATATACAGATACAGTCACACAGAACAGGCTTACCCCCGTAGAACAGTCAGAACACACAATATACAGATACAGTCACACAGAACAGGCTTTCCCCCGTAGAACAGTCAGAACACATAATATACAGATACAGTCACACAGAACAGGCTTCCCCCCGTAGAACAGTCAGAACACATAATATACAGATACAGTCACACAGAACAGGCTTTCCTCCGTAGAACAGTCAGAATACATGGTATACAGATACAGTCACACAGAACAGGCTTCCCCCCGTAGAACAGTCAGAACACATAATATACAGATACAGTCACACAGAACAGGCTTCCCCCCGTAGAACAGTCAGAACACATAATATACAGATACAGTCACACAGAACAGACTTCCCCCCGTAGAAGTGTCAGAACACATAATATACAGATACAGTCACACAGAACAGGCTTCCCCCCGTAGAACAGTCAGAACACATAATATACAGATACAGTCACACAGAACAGGCTTCCCCCCGTAGAACAGTCAGAACACATAATATACAGATACAGTCACACAGAACAGGCTTCCCCCCGTAGAACAGTCAGAACACACAATATACAGATACAGTCACACAGAACAGGCTTCCCCCCGTAGAACAGTCAGAATACATAATATACAGATACAGTCACACAGAACAGGCTTCCCCCCGTAGAACAGTCAGAATACATGGTATACAGATACAGTCACACAGAACAGGCTTCCCCCCGTAGAACAGTCAGAACACATAATATACAGAATCTGATACAATTACACAAAAACTTTGTTTGTTTGTTGTTTAACGCCGCACTCAGCTATATGACGGCGGTCTGTAAATAATCGAGCCTGGACCAGGTAATCCAGTGATTGACATCCTGAGCATCGTGTATCACGTAATTGGGATATGATGACATGCATCAACCAAGTCAGCGAGCCTGATAACCCGATCCCGTTAGTCGCCTCTTACGACAAGCATAGTCGCCTTTTTCGGCAAGCATGGGTTGCTGAAGACCAATTCCCAATTGCGTAGATCGATGCTCATGGTGTCAATCACTGGATTATCTGGTGTAGACTTGTTATTATTTAGTATTATTTACAGACCGACGTCATGTAGCTGGAATATTGCTCTGTGTTGCGTTAAACAACTAACAAACAAAGCTTGCAAGATCAGTCACTGGATTGTAAGGTCCATGCTCGACTATTAACAGGTCGTCGTCCTAAAGCTGGCGTATTGCTGAGTGCGACGGTACACGCACGTACACCCATAAACCGCCATAGAATATGAACATAGGTTTACCCTATAGCAGAGATCATTGTAGCCATGCCAGTATTTGGGGCATGGTAGGGGGCTGGGCGCGGTGGGAGGCTGGGTCGGGAGGGTGGTGTAGCCTGTCCGGGGGTACTCGCAGATGTAGGGTCGGTGATCGGTGCAGTTGTGGTTCTCCCACAAGCCGGCAGGGTGCCCGGTCCGGATAGCAACACACGTTTTTCTCTCGTTGCCTACAAACAGTGAGTGAGTGAGTGAGTATGGTTTTACGCCGCTTTTAGCAATATTACAGCAATATCACGGCGGGGGACACCAGAAATGGGCTTCACACATTGTACCCATGTCGGGAATCGAACCCGGGTCTTCGGCGTGACGAGCGAACGCTTTAACCACTAGACTACCCGACCGCCCCTTGCCTACAAACAAATATATATGACAGGAATGTATTATGCTCATGTGGAATTTCATTCAGTCTGTCACACTGCTGTCATGGTGGCACGTAGTGTAAGATCTGTCACAATATGTTTTGTATTGAGAGCCAACAATCTACTTCACTGAAACCTACAAACTTGACATCAGCAACACGCCTCGTTATACTCGAATCAGAATAGGATTTTGATAGGTTATATTGTTTAACTCAGAGAATGCGGTAAAAAAGATTAAACAGGCTTGCAGATAATCGATGTAACTTACAGTTAAACATGATAGGTTAGGTTAAAGATAGTCATCTGTCATCTGTTTGCTTAATCCTAAAACGAGGCTTACATTAGCGTCCTGCTATTTTAGCGTGAATGTGTTGTTCTACACTTAAGTCCAAATTGGCAGTTTCAGTTTTGGGAGGAAAATTCCATTGTGACGTATTCAGGTCACGTGCTACTTCAGGTCTTCCAGTCTTTTGGTTTCTCTCGATAACTTCCTTTAGGAACAGTATTGCTGTTGTTCTCTTATGCAAGGTCCTTACCGGTGTGAGTCTCGTACCAGGCAGTAAAATCAAGGACCTGACCGCTTGACCATTGGTATGTTCCAGGGTTCCGGTGGTCAGTCAATCCCACCCAGAACGCCGTTGGTTTGTTTAACATCTCAGCGCCAAGGAAGGCTTGAACATGACTGAAAAATTAACTGACACTTCATCTATTTTTAAGAGGAAGTAAGGGAACATGGTATCAACTAATGGTCTGTCCTGGCTTGAATATGTATATGCTACGCAAAAGATGTTAAAGACCATCCGTTTCTTTCATATTACTATAGTTAACCTGCCATTGCATGACATATACATGTACCACTCAAAAGAAGTTAAAGAGCATCCAATTCTTTCGTATTACTATAGTTAACCTGCCATTGCATGACATATACTACTGAAAAGAAGTTAAAGAGCATTCCATTCTTTCGTATTACTATACTTAACCTGCCATTGCATGACATATACTACTCAAAAGAAGTTAAAGAGCATTCCATTCTTTCGTATTACTATAGTTAACCTGTCCAGAATAGCTGGAGCATTGCTTAACATATTCACAGAGCTGCCCCCAAAGCGACCTCAAGACTACATTGTGTGAACTACCTCCCATTGGCTTACCACAGATGTAATTTTATTTCGCATTGTGCGATGGTGTATACTTCCTTGCAGTTACTATTTGAGAGAAAATTGGGTGGGTGCTGCCGGTAGAGCGGGACAAGTCATTCGTGCCCTTTTCGCGAACACCTGGTGCTCAAAGGCCCATTCATATAATTTTCTTCACTATTTCCCCCTTTACGCCCGATGGAATCTGTCCAGGCAGATTTATTATGTTCTGGCCTTGGCGTTTTGGATGCATAGCAAATGTCCATGTATTTTGCAATCTACTTCTCCATGACGAAGGGCACGCATCAACATATTAGTTTACATTATTGTTATAGAGGAAAGAAAAGCATGAAAGGTTTCATCCTGCTGCTGGAAGAATAGGACAAGTCATATTTACCATTTTCGCGAACACCTGGTGTCAACACTGATTCTCGCCGATCTGTTCATATAACAGTTCTAAACTATTTTGCCTTCTACGGCCAATGGAATAGTCGGATAATCGAGACTGGTTATTCTCTGGCATTGACGTTTATATTTGTATATCTTTATAGATTCAGATATAAGGGGCCTACCTGCCAGTGATGGTGGCGAGGTGTCCCTTGTTAGCTATACACGCCCTCTCGGCATCCCGCCACGTCTTCGACGACCACTGGAAGTCGTAGCATGTAGCGTGGTAGCCCATTTGCTGGACGGGAAGGAAAGGTGTTCTTACATACAATGTACGTGTGAAAAAATATTAAAATTGACATTAAATTCATCTCATGCACCTCCGTTAAACACCCATTTATTTGCGGCGTCAGGCAGCAAACACTTAATTTGTATTGTGAGTGGCGGGTTCTGCCGGTAGAGCGGGACATGCTTACCCTTTCCGCGAACACCTGGTATCATCACTGATTATCAATGATCCATTCATATACCTTTCACAACTTTTTGTCTTTTTACGCTCAATTGAATTTGTTTGGGGATAATCGAGAATGGTTATTCTCTGACATTGACGTTTTATATTTAAAATAATAGATTCCGCTCGATGTTAACCACATTCCTTCTAGATTTAAGAGTTCAAGTGCCTGTGCGCCTGAGAGTTGGATTAACTGTTGGATTAACTTTTGGATTAACTGTTGGATTAACTGTTGGGTTGATGATTATCATACAATTAGAGCAATCAGACAGTGGTGTTTGAATGACTTGAATCAAACTTGCATGCCAAACAATTTGCCTGAGCCAATCCCAACCCCCTTTATCATATTCTCGTGGAATGTTATAAAGTAGCAGGTATACACACAGCTCCTTGGCAACCCGTGCCCAACTCCAGTTGGGAGTTTGGTATGATGGTCATTGGCTTTTTGCACACGGCACCACTCAGTGACTCGCTGCAAACACGGTCTTGCCAATAGGGGTACTGAAACACGAGAAGGGGGATACACGTGATCTACATTCACTATAAGAACGAATTCACTGATGAACCCTATTTTTCAAAAAAACAAAACAAATAAAAATCAGTAGAGTGGTGAAACATTATCTCAAGTCAAATCTACTCGTTCACAAACAAAGACACGTAAGGGTACTTTTTGGCCCATAGTACAACATAATTTAAGAAGTAAGTACAACATAAGATTGAAAACTAGATGTTGTGGTATGTGTTCATTTCAACACATGCTTTTCTGTACATATGACAGTACTAAATGTATACGTGGGCTAAAATGCGTCGAAATGTTGATTTATGAGTTTTCAAGAAGGATTTGCTAAATGTTTGAACAAGAGCAAGTCCGTGAAGGCGCGACAGGAATTTATTCGCATGATCTTTCAGGATTATTACAAATGGATATATTCCTGATTCGCCTGGGTCTGTTTTATTGTGACCGCCTCCATGGTCTAGTGGTAGAGTGTCCGCCCCGGGAGCGGAAGGTCCGGGGTCCGAACCCCGGCCGCGTCATACCAAAAGACGTTAAAAGATGGTACTTGTTGTTACCCTGTCTGGCACTCGGCATTAAGGGGCTAAAACAAGGACTGGTCGGCTAGGAGTCAGTAACTGCGGCATGGTATCTCAGTGATAAATCGACATCAGTCCGGACTACAAGCAGCCACACAAGCTCACACACGTACATGCACGTCGTTATATAAGTGCAATAATCTTGGACGTGACGTTAAACCCAATTTCACCTCACCTCTGTTTTATTGTTTGTTGTTTAACGCCGCACATAGCATTATTCCAACTATATGATGCCGGTCTGTACATAATCGAGTGTGGACCAGACAGTCCAGTGATTGATATCATGAGCATCGATCAGCGCAATTGGGATATTATGGCATGCATCAACTAAGTCAGCGAGCCTGACCACCAGATCCCGTCAGTCGTATCTTCCGACAAGATTAGTCGCCTCTTACGGCAAGCATGGGTGACTGAAGACCTATTCTAACCCGGATCTTCACGGGTCCTGTTTTATTGAGCCAGTGTTATTGACTAATTGAAAATTTCTAAATGTACGAAACAAAGGAGGATAATGTCATCTAAATGTACTAACGTCTGCTGACATGGCAACACAGTCCTCGTCATGTCCCATCCAGTTGTTGGGTTCGTTCCGGGCCCAGTGTGTATATGACACCGGCTGGCCGTCCTGCCAGGCGAATTTCATCTCTATAGTCTGATCATTGAGGCCTATCCATACGAAATGGCCGTGTTTGGCTAAACCTATGTATAAACAAACATATGCGTGAGTGAGTATGGTTTTATTGCTTTTAGCAATATTTAAACAATATCAGGGCGGGTATCCAGAAATCGGCTTCACATGTTTTACCCATGTGGGCTTTCGAACCCGGGTATTCGGCGTGACGGGCGAACGCTTTAACCACTAGGCTACCCCACCGTCCCTAATAAACATATGAATATGACCAATAGAACCATGTGTCTCAGTGATTATTTTAGTTTTATCAGCTATTTACAATATTTTGGATGAATTATTCATGAAAGTCGGTCACTGAGATGCAATTCTTATCTCGCGTCACTTTTGACAGAACAAATTTGTCCAATGAGCAGATTTGATTTTCAGGTTTATTTAAATTCCGACTGTATCAGTCAGCATTTGCTAACCCCGTTGTACTTGTCTTTGTTGTATAACGCCGCACTCACCAAATTTCCAGATAGATGGCAGCGGCCGGTAAATAATCGTCTCTGGACCAGACAAACCGGTGATTGATATTATGAGCACGACATGAAACGACGACATCCTATCATCAAAGTCACCGACTATGCGATCCATTTTGAGGCCTTTAATAATAACCACAGGGACCTACCTATTCGACCCCTGTCCGTTGTACTCACTCTTTGGGATTATACTGTAGACCATCTTATTTTCACCATCGTCAATGATGCTGGCGAGTTTAGCTCCTTGGTATCCGCACTGAGTGACTGAGTTGCTCCACGAACCTGTGTTCCAGGCGAAATAATAGCAGGAACCCCGATAATTGTGCCAATTCTGGGGACAGTGGTATGAGTAGCCAGCTGAAGATAGAGTGAGTGAGTTGATTTAACGCCGCTTTTAACAGTATTCCAGTTATATCCCGCCATATCAGCTTAATGTGGGAGGAAAGCCCAAAGTGATGCAGGTCTCAGACGTTTACCACTTCGGTAAAACCCACGAGCACCGGTCTGGTGCTGACAAACCTAGAAACATAATCGGGGCGAACGGGGATTCGAACCCACAATCATAGGTTTCTGGCGTGTTCAAGGGACGCAACTCTGAACAGCGAATCGCGGCGTCTTAGACGACTGGGCCAGCCGTGCCCCCACTAGACCACGGAGGTCCTCCCTTTGGACTTACTGGTAGCCAGAGGCTGGCGAGGATCAGCTTGGGTGTGAGGGTATTGGGTTCAATGTTTCTTTAAACAGTATTGATGTGGGAGTAATACCCAAAATGACGCAGGCCTTAGACGTTTACCACATCATGAGCATGGGAGACCGAGAAACCAAGAAAAATATCAGGCCGAAACGGGATTCGAACCCGCGATCGTATGTTTCTTGCACGCCAAAGGGACGCAACTCTGTATAACGAAATGCCGCGCCTTAGACAACTGGACCACATGTGTCCACTAACTAGGTCAGTTCAGTACAAACTTTGCTCCGTGGATCTATATTATAAAAATCGATAAATAATTACTCTCCTTTACCATCTGGAAACTTTCATCTATGTCATCCGAGAGCACGACAAAACGTCCACGGTAAGAAAATTCCTATCCTTGAATCTCATATTCTATTACCATGTACATAGACATGTTTTATAATGCCTACTCAAATGAAAATAAACATGCTAAAAACACCAAAATGTGTCAGTACTGAGGAGACAATCGTTGTGTAAACAAATTAGGACTGAAGTTTGGATTGGTTAGATTCAAAGTCTAATGCTACATTTCACAGCATCTACCTGGAACAGACTTGGGCGAAGTTGTCTGAGGTAGCGATGTCGCACCAATCTTACCTATTAAGAAAAAATAGAGAATATTTAAGATACAGGCTTTGTGCACGTTCATATATAGTTTCTTGGCATTGTTAAATCATAACATAAATCGTCAATGCCATGGAAGAATTAGTCTCGACTTTCTGCCAAAACAAATCCAATTTGGCTTAAAAGGCACAATCGCCATGAAAATCATACACATGGATCATTGAAAGACAGTGTTGACACCAGGTGTTCCTGTCTAACCCTTGCTTATCAAGTGATCTGCACCACCTGGATATCAGGTTAGTCAAAGATGAACAGTAAAACCCCGTTAATCCAGACACTACCGTTCCAATTGAAATCGTACGGATACCCATTTCCGGATAAATGAATCATGGAGATATAGTACTGCGCAGAAGGCGATATCAATATCATTTTTAAAAAAAAAATCCAAATTGTTGAATGTTAAATATACTGCACAACTACTAACGTTACCAAAGTTCCACTGCACTAACCGTTTCAGCGACCTTGTCAATAAAAGTGAAATATATCTTTATAAGTATTTTAAAAAGTTTTTAAAGAACAAAGGCGATTACTTACTCCCTGGCTTGGCACAGACGTAGTTTAATTTCGAGGTGCAAGCGTAGTCGTTGTATTCGCCGTACAGCGCGGCCCCATACGTCATCAACATCGCCACACAGTCCTCGTTGCCTTGCTGGTTGGGCTCGCCTGGTTTCCACTGAATGACCCCACTCTGAAGCACCACAGACGTTACCATGACAACTGTCAGACAGAACCCTCTCAGTGACTCAGGGGGTGAGCGCATTTATGACGAAGTTAAAGTGCAAGTAACGCGAATAAAATGATTGCAATTTCGTTGAAATATAAATTTTCCAAGATACATTTATTGGTCAATTCCCGAAAAGACCAGAATCATAACATTCGTAGACAGTATTTATATGCTCAAATACAAAAGGCTGAAATCACACGCTCTGCAATCGGAATAAAAAATATAACTATTGGGGCGTGGCCCAATGTTATTAAAATCAGATCTCAGTTTTCGCTACCGAGAAGCGGTTTTAAAGAGATTGGGGCGTGGCTTAAAGCTGCCGAAGGTAAAACATAGGACATGATTGACTGCATGCCTCATACCCTTCCTCTTACCTGTTATTATAGAATGATCTATACAGAACAACACAAAAAAGATGGTTCAGAGCATTTTTATACATGTACAAATATAGATATACACTGACGTACAACATCATCGTCTCTCTCAACCAGGATTCAGTAGAAGAACAATGTCATCCAGGCAATGCTTTGTTGTCTTGTTCCCTGTTGGAGATTGTCTTTTAGGCGTTTGATACGATTTTCCATTTCTCAATGACACTATGTGTTGCTGCACTAAACTCACTACCATTTTCGCCTTATCTGCAGCCTCGATGTTCGTTATGACCTCGACAAATCTGTAGATGTCGGAATGATATTGAGGCATGAGTCGTCTCAGTCTCTTGAGGAATCATTCAAGGTTGTTGTTAGAGCGTTGGTCTTTTGTCTGGTGATGATTCCAAAGGGGATATGGAAATCTGGGTTGACTGTCGACACAATGCGTGATCATGTAGTCGTTGAAGGCCTCGGCACGGAGGAGGTGAGGTGAGGTGAAATGGGGTTTAACGTCGCGTCCAAGATTATTGTACTTATATAGCGACGTGCATGCACGTGTGTGTGTGGCTGACTGTACTAGTCCGGACTGATGCCGATTTATAGTGCTAGCTCACTGAGATACCAAGCCGCAGTTTAACATGAATATCCCACTCAGACACAGTATACTGACTCCGAGCCGACCAGTCCGTGATTTAGCCCCTTAATGCCGAGCGCCAGACAGGGTAACAACAAGTACCGTCTTTTGGTATGACGCGGCCGGGGATCGAACCCCTGACCTTCCGCTCTCCGGGCGGACGCTCTACCACTAGACCACGGAGGCGGTCGTCGGCACAGAGGGCACCAGGGCAGGAGTCAATCCTCACATCTTGGACATGGTCCAGGGGAGGTTTTGTTCGTTTCTTGTTTAACGCCTCACTCAGCAATATCCCAGCTTTAAGACGGCGGTCTGTAAATAATCGAGTCTGAACCAGACAATCCAGTGATTGACACCATGAGCATCGAACCACGCAGATGGGATACGATGACATGCATCAACCAAGTCAGCGAGCCAGACCTCCCGATCCCGTTACGTTATTCGCCTCTCACGACAAACATAGTCGCTTTTGAGGGCAAGCATGGGTTGCTGGAGACCTATTCTACGCCGGATCTTCACGGGTCTCCAGGGGAAGAAGTGCAAGACCTCGGAGACCTCGGCCCGTCGTATCCACTGCTGCATCCTGGAGATCGTCCATGTACATATCAGTCAAGCCGAGAACGTGTACAGTGCATCTATGTGGTGTGACGTACTATATTTCTCTTAACCTGGTCATAGTAGTGAGTGAGTGAGTTGGGTTTAATGCCGCTTTTCACAAAATACCAGATATATCACAACGTGTCAGCTTTATGTGGGAGGAAAGTCCGAAGTGATGCAGGTCTCAGACGTTTACCACTTCGATGAAACCCACGAGCATGGGTATGGCGCTGACAAACCTAGAAACATAATCGGGGCGAACCGGGATTCGAACCCACAATAATAGGTTTCTAGCGTGTTCAAGGGACGCAACTCTGCACAGCGAATCGCGGCGCCTTAGACGACTGGGCCACCCGGTCATAATAAATACGTGTAATGACATTGTATACCAAGTCTACTAAGCTTGAAGATCCGGGAGTCTTATTATATAGTAAGTGAGGGTTTAACGCCGCCTAACAATATTCCAGATATATCACAACGTGTCAGCTTAATGTGGGAGGAAAGCCCGAAGTGAAGCAGGTCTCTGACGTTTACCACTTTGATGGAATCCACGAGAAAGGGTATGGTGCTGAAAACCTTGAAACAAAATCGGAGCGAAGCGGTATTTTATTGTGAGTTTCATCGGATAACTTGTATCAACTCTGCTCATGGTTTTAATTTACAGTAAATATTCAAAAAAGGAATAGTTCAGAATTATCTCAAAACTCAAGCTGGCCTAGCATCCTATTTTCTTCAGAATTTTCAAACTAAAAGAAGATCAAAGTGTAAGTGTTGTTTGACTGAATTACTTATATGGAATATATTGTTTAGCTTTGTGTACAGTGTGCTTTCCAAAATGGGTCAGTAATGTAAACTGTGACTCAATCTCTCAGCACCTTATCTCCTGCAGACCGGCCGAATTAGAAGTGAGTTGGATTAGTCCATTACAACAGTAGGTGTTGTCTTAATTGATCACCATACCCTCTGTGTGACTACTGGCAAAATTGGAGTGTGTGACAAATGGCACTTTCTAGAGTTATGCAATACGGATAAACTTATTGTACTTTTTAAATATTATGTATATTTTATAGCCAAAACCTGCTTTTTAATTCTCCAACGAAGAAAAAATATTTTATATGGCTAGTTACGGGTGGTATATTTTCATACCCCTTTTACAACAATATATTTATGCTGTACATACTGTGATACATTTTAAGTCTCTCGTAACCCTTAACGGGTGGCTCACTTTTATGTCCTTTTATATGTATTTATGTTATTATTTCTGTGAGGTGAGACTCAAATAAACAATCTGTCTGTCTGTCTGTCTGTCTGTCTGTCTGTGTAACTAATGGGAGGGAACCAATCTATCGTGTGATGTTTAGCAGCTATTAGATACGTCAAGAAGAGGTAAATCAAGTGATGTTATTAGTTAATCCTACAAACATAACATTGCATACATAAGATGTGAACACGGTAATCAAACGGATGAGCAGAAAAAATGCGATTAAAAAGTCTGAGGCAAAAGCAGGCAAACTGGGCACCGGTCTGATCCTTAAACTTGCGCATCGCGTCTAACACAGGGAGCCCGTTTTAATCCCATTGGCGGATTTTCTCTTTTGGGGGACGATTTCGCCTGCCATTTTTTTACCGTCTCGTTTGGGCTATTGCCGTTTTACAAAGTTAATTTTAGTCAAGCATTTGTGGTGAAGTATTAAAATCTGTAAAGTTGGTTGCTATGTTGAGTTAACTTGCCACGAAACGTGTGCAGCCGACTAAAACCATGAACGGAGGGCGCGTTTCTTTGTGCGATCAAGCGTGTGATTTGAAAGTGCAAATCACCCCCCCCCCCCCCCCCCCCCCCCCAACACACACACACCTTCCACGCCAGATGATCAAAGATCCTATATATCCATTAATTAACATATCTGGCTATGTAGTCCTAAATGGCATTCTTACGGGAGCCTTGTCATCAAGCCACACAAATCCGCCCTCGTGTTTTTGGTCGTTCAAGCCAATCCACCAGTCCGCAGAGGTGTCGATGTGATCTGCATAAAGAAAGTTTATGGTTTGTCTTAGTTTGTTTGTTTGTTGTTTAACGCCGCAATCAACATTATTTCAGCTATATGACGGCAGTCTGTAAATAATCGAATCTGGACCAGACAATCCAGTGATCGACATCATGAGCATCGATCCACGCAATTGTGAAACGATGCCATGCATCAGCCAAGTCAGCGTGTCTGACCACCCAATCCCGTTAGTCGCCTCTTACGACAAGGATTATCGCCTCTTATGACCAGCATTGTCGCCTCTTAGGACAAGCATTGTCGCCTCTTGTGACAAGCATTATCGCCTCTTAGGACAAGCATTGTCGCCTCTTGTGACAAGCATTATCGCCTCTTAGGACAAGCATTGTCGCCTCTTGTGACAAGGATTATCGCCTCTTAGGACAAGCATTGTCGCCTCTTAGGACAAGCATTGTCGGCTCTTAGGACAAGCATTGTCGCCTCTTAGGACAAGCATTATCGCCTCTTATGACAAGCATTGTCGCCTCTTAGGACAAGCATTGTCGCCTCTTAGGACAAGCATTGTCGCCTCTTACGACAAGGATTATCGCCTCTTATGACAAGTATTGTCGGCTCTTAGGACAAGCATTGTCGCCTCTTAGGACAAGCATTGTCGCCTCTTATGACAAGCATTGTCGCCTCTTACGACAAGCATTATCGCCTCTTAGGACAAGCATTATCGCCTCTTACGACAAGGATTATCGCCTCTTGTGACAAGCATTGTCGCCTCTTAGGACAAGCATTGTCGCCTCTTATGACAAGCATTGTCGCCTCTTACGACAAGCATTATCGCCTCTTAGGACAAGCATTATCGCCTCTTACGACAAGGATTATCGCCTCTTGTGACAAGCATTGTCGCCTCTTATGACAAGCATTGTCGCCTCTTAGGACAAGCATTATCGCCTCTTAGGACAAGCATTGTCGCCTCTTATGACAAGCATTGTCGCCTCTTAGGACAAGCATTGTCGCCTCTTAGGACAAGCATTGTCGCCTCTTAGGACAAGCATTGTCGCCTCTTAGGACAAGCATTGTCGCCTCTTACGACAAGCATTATCGCCTCTTAGGACAAGCATTGTCGCCTCTTATGACCAGCATTGTCGCCTCTTGTGACAAGCATTATCGCCTCTTGTGACAAGCATTATCGCCTCTTATGACAAGCATTGTCGCCTCTTGTGACAAGCATTATCGCCTCTTAGGACAAGCATTGTCGCCTCTTACGCCAATCATTGTCGCCTCTTGCGACAAGCATGGGTTGCTGAAGACACCATGAAACATATGACACTATGACATATCAGACATTGCTCACGACATGACTGAGATGTGAACTGGCACAAATCAGGGTATTCAAATCTTGCCTTTTATAAAACCTAGCGTGTCTGTGTTGGAGATCTTGACCAAGTCTCCTTGTTGATGTTTGCACCAGTTACGGGCATTCTGCCAGGTGTTTTTGGCCTTGTTAAACTTGTAACAGTTGTGTTCAAATTCCATCCACCCGATATCGCACTGATAATACACTGAAAATCAACGTTCGAGATGCAGTTTGAATCACCAAATCATTGTACATGTAAACCAAATCATATCCGTCATATACAACCCAGGCCTGGTGTGAAATTAAAAGCATAATATGTTTACAAGTTCTGTCCATAACATTCATGAAATAATAAGTGATATCTGGAACCATCTCAGTCCATCACGGTCGTGTATGCATACGTTCTCCCCAAGTCATGAAGCATTGTCGATGATCATACATTTTTTCCCGTGTATCTTCTAGTGTGAGTGAGTGAGTTGTGTTTAACGCCGCTTTTAACAGTATTCCAGTTATTTCACGGCGTGTCAGCTTAATGTGGGAGGAAAGCCCGAAGTGATGCAGGTCTCAGACGTTTACCACTTCGGTGAAACCAACGAGCAGGGGTAAGGTGCTTAGAAACCTAGAAACATAATCGGGGCGAACCGGGATATCCGTATACCTCTTACTCCAAACATGTTGAACAGTATCGAAAGATAATAAACATTAACATCATTTTTACCCCTTAGGTCATCACATAATTTTCAATGAAATAACCCAATTTTACTAATACCACCTCCCATCAAACACTAGTTTTTACACAAGAGGTGGAGAATTGGGTATGCTTTGTTAAGGCTAAAATAAATAACAGTCTTGGTTCTCAGGCACCGCCCGCATCATCATAAAGTTCGCCGCACGTTTCGCTTTTATTTCAATTTTTTTTATAAATATATAAAAAATCCTTAAATATTCCTAGTCCAACTTGTATTCCAGTAGCTTACTCATCAAGGAATACATTTATGTAGGGAGGCCCGTTCCCTGGTTGATTGTGCACACTTGTTTTATTGATTACACAACTGTTTATTGGTTACATACTAGTTTGAACAACCAAAAAAAGACACCACCCGCCCGCACTATATTTTCAAAAAACATTGCCTGATAACCAATTCTTTTATTTATTTAAGCCTAAATATAACCCAACGTACAGAGTAGTGAACGAAGTGTAAAAATTCTGATTATTTGCTGTAGTTTTGTTTTGTCCTACCACAGTGTGTTGAGATTCACACAAACAAGAAACATGACAATAATAAGCTTATCAAGCACGAGAAGGGCGAGTGTATGATTGGGACCAATGGAGTAGAAAAGTGAAAAAAGAGAGAAGAAAACTATGATATTGGATAGTATGAAGAAATTGCCCTAATGAGTAAGCAATATAATCATATACAATGAAATAGATGAGTTTACCAACTATCATATTTGACATTCCTGTCAATAACAACAATCTTCTTATCACCTACACACTGTCAGGACTGCACTCTATAACTGTATGATCAAAGATAATTTTCCAAACTAGAACCTAAACATAAACCCGAATCAAACAAAAAATAACAAGAAGTAAACACCTGAAATAAACACAAATAACTCAAATTAAGTTAAGTTTACGATATAAATTGTCATTATATTTTTTGTAAAATGTAATGAAATAATCCTGTCTTTATGTATCTCTTTTCAAATCGCACGTACATTTTCTCGCGGCAATCGGCTGTGGAGATTTTATTAAAAAAGGAATTGGTTACCAAAAACTTGATTCCATTGGGCGCAAAAGACAATCAGCAGTGAAAATTACATGAATGGATCACTGAAAAAAATCAGTGCTGATTTTTTTCAGTGATCCATTCATGTAATTGGAAATCCTGAAATGTACACACACCGGCTCATATGCCACCTTGTGACAAACGTACCTGATTTTTTACAAATGTACCCCCTTCTCTCCGTACAGACGGTGTCATGCCAACGACCGGTGCTGGACAACACGGCTGCACAGTCCTCATTGTTGCCGTAGTTGTTGGGTTCACCTGAAGACAACAGACGCACCATCAGTTACATGCAGCTTCATCAACGTCCAAAACATTCGAGGATTTTAAGATCAATTTAGTTTGATGGTAAGCACAAGCTATTTTAGACTTCGGTATATCATGTTTATATCAGCATACAACCTTGTAACTATTTGCAATGTCTTGATAACTTCGGTGCACACACACACACACACACGCGCACACACGCACGGACATACACACACACGCACGGACATACACACACACGCACGGACATACACACACGCACGGACATACACACACAGGCACACACGCACGGACATACTCACACGCACGGACATACACACACAGGCACACACGCACGGACATATACACACGCACGAGCAAGCACACACACATACACGTTTATTAATAAGGGTGTTTACAATCTGTTCATATTCTCTTTTTGTGAAAACGGAGAACGTCTTGCTGTTGAGAAGATTCTTAAATTGTACTTTTATGTTGTACTTATGTTAAAACAAACTAATAATTGGTTCTAATAACTCTCTAGATCAGTCTTTTTACTGTTTCAAAGAACAAGATGTATAACTTCTCCTTGCCAACAACAGAGAGAATCTATATAGACTCATTACTCATATTATGCAGATTAGTTAAGTGCCCAAACCAGGGGAATTAGCACACACACCCCCCCCCCCCCACCCACCCCCACCCCTCCCCCTTTAACTTTAACTCCCATATATTTTGTTTAATTTCAGTTATACATGTAGTATAACATAAGAAGGATTCTCAACTACGGGAAAGTTACAAACTTACTGCCATCATTAGCTTGCCTCATGGTGTCTTGCGCATATTTCACGAACATATAATGGACTAACACATCTACCTGCATTCCAGTTCAGATAGCCAAAAGGCTTGTTGTCCGCCCATCTCCACCCGCCTTCCGTGCCAAGGTCATTGGCGCCTATCCAGTAATCTGCGGACAGCTTTCCTCTGATTCTCCCTGTAAAGGTGAACACATCACTGACATTTTAATACTTCGAAGAGCAAAACAAATTAGAACAGGATACGAATACTCCCTGTCGTTGAAATAATGTCTTGTAATGACATTAATTAATAGATTTGCTTCTGAGTGAAATGGGTCGGTTGGGTAGCCTAGTGATTAAAGCGTTCACTCGTCACGTCGAAGACCCGGGTTCGATTTCCCACATGGGTACACTGTGTGAAGCCCATTTCTGGTGTCCCCCGCCCTGCTCTCTCTGGCATATTGGTAAAAGCGGGTAAAACCATATTCACTGACTCTGAGTGAATTAAAGTCCTGTCAGTTATCAGTGTGCAGGGTCGGACCTGTGTCATGCTGGCTGCCTTCTAGTTTCATTGTTAAGTATGTCAAGTATAGAGTGAAATCTCGTTATTCCGGACACCGTTATTAGGACATCCCGCTTCCCGATTACTGCCAGGAACGTCGATGTCCCTACAAAGGACATTTAGGAGATAAACCTAATCTGTCATAGCATTTAAGGTGGTTCATAGTTGATTAAACACTGACTAAATGTCATTTTAAAACCCAATGCGTTATCATGACTAAAATGTGTTTTTTAAACCGGAGTCCTTTTCTTGCGCACGTATTCTGTTCAGCGATGCGGTCAGAACCATTTCACATTTAGTATAATTAACCAGTTAAATTAGATCATTCTTTAATGTTATGCTAGAATATTTTGAACCGATGATTAGTTTATTCGGAAATTAGGTGATAAGGACGATTTTATCGGGAAAGGTATCGCCCGGATTAACAAGGTTTTTCACTACATAGCAACGGTTGCCTCATGCCAGGGTAATGTAATCAAAAGAATGACTCGGTGCTCTCTGCATCTCTGTCAAACATGATTCATTACTGTCAACCGTTAATTGAATATGCACTCGTATAACGTGAATCACGGCTGTCTGCATGTAATGAAATTTCAAATGGGGTTTACGTGAATCTGCACGCGTAACAAACGCGAATCGCGACAGTCTACATGTAATGAAAGTTTCAAATGGGTTCGGTGAATCTGCACTCGTAGCAAACGTGAATAACTTCTGTCTAATGTATACGTGAATCTGCACTCGTAACAAACGTGAATAACTTCTGTCTAATGTATACGTGAATCTGCACTCGTAACAAACGTGAATCACTTCTGTCTAATGTATACGTGAATCTGCACTCGTAACAAACGTGAATCACTTCTGTCTAATGTTTACGTGAATCTGCAATCGTAGCAAACGTGAATCACTTCTGTCTAATGTATACGTGAATCTGCACTCGTAACAAACGTGAATCACTTCTGTCTAATGTTTACGTGAATCTGCAATAGTCTAGTACAAAATGTGAATCAAGTTCGTCAAAGTGTGCTGAAGAAGTTTGGAACGGTTCACGTGAACTGTACTCGTAACAAAATGTGAACCACGACTCTCCAAGTGTAATGATAGAGTTTCAAGGTTTACGTGAACTGCACTCGTAACAAAATGTGAACCACAACTGTCCAAGTGTAATGATAGAGTTTCAAGGTTTACGTGAACTGCACTCGTAACAAAATATTCCAGCTCCATGACGACGGTCTGTAAATAATCGAGTCTGGACCAGACAATCCAATGATTAACATCATGAGCATCGATCTTGCAGTTTGTATGTTTATTTGTTGTTTTACGCCTCACTGAGCCATATTCCATATATGGCGGCGGTCTGTGAACTGGACCAGACAATCCAGTGATTGACATCATGAACATCGATAAACGAAACTGGAATACGATGACATGCATCAAAGAAGTCAGCGAGTCTGACCACCCGATCCCGTTAGTTGCCTCTTACGACAAGCATAGTCAGACATACCAAATCGATTTGGAAGAGTCAAATCAAACCTTTCAAGTATTGCTGTAATCTATCTCCTAATAGATATTTTAGAGTTGCGTCACTCAAGAGCAACACTCTACAACAGTTACCTCCTTCTGATCCAGTGTATTATATCTTCATTCCATTTTGATAAATACCCATTCGACCCCATACATAGTTTCTTTGCGGAAGTGACGTCACCGCATCCATCGCTCCTATTTCTAAGCACATAATTTCTTTCGCTCCTGAGAGTAATTTGATTGGACGATTATTTTTAGCGCCGTGCTATTCGAATCGGACTAAAAACGACTGTGTGGAGGTGAATGGCTCAGTTAAATTTACCATAACATAATGGCGTCAAAATACACTGGATAATCAAGGATCCACTCACCTGTAATGAAGTAGGACTCCTCGCTCGCCTCGATGCTGGCCAAGCGTCCACCATGTGCCTTGCACGTGGAATCGGCGTCATACCAAGTGAGTTGTTGGTCACTAAACTGGTAGCAATAAGGCGTGCTGGGGTCAGATTCCCAGAATGCGCCGCACTTGGATGACCATGGTTCTGGAGATATTGTATGTGTATTAAAGTCTAAATTGCCGTGCAAAAGAACGTATACAGTTGAAAATAGGATTTGACCAAAAGGTTACAAACGTTATGAAAACGCTACCAGGCTGAAAACAGTCATCGATACACCGTCATAGGTAAGGTATGATACCGATATCATCCCCATCGAATGTCCATTTCTTGTTTGTTTTATTTTTAGCCACCATCAAACATAGGCGCCCGGTAGTTTTGTAATTCCTCGGGAAATTACAGCCACACATATTCTTCTTCTTATACACATTCTCATCGCAAATTTGGTATTTTTAAACACATATAAATATAATCATTTAACTATAATCATAACACCAGTTTAAAAGGTATTTCAGTGATATCATGGCGTGTCAGATTTATGGAGGAGGAAAGCCCGAAGTGAAGCACGGCTTAGGGTCAACCACTTTGATAAAAGCTTCCTAAAACTAGTGAGTGAGTTGGGTTTAACGCCGCTTTTAACAGTATTCCAGTTATATCGCGGCGTGTCAGCTTAATGTGGGAGGAAAGCCCGAAGTGATGCAGGTCTCAGACGTTAACCACTTCGGTGAAACCCGCGGGCACGGGTATGGTGCTGACAAACCTAGAAACATAATCGGGACGAACCGGATTCGAACCCACAATCATAGGTTTCTGGCATCTGTGCACAGCAAAACGCGGCGCCTTAGACTACTGGGCCAGCCGTGCCACCCTTCCTGAAACTGATCCCAAGGGACAATGGCGCACTATCAGGGTTTGGTGCTGACAAGACAAGGATGTTGACTAGTGTGAATTTGGTATCCCAAATCACGATCATCGGATTCTGTCACATCCACAGGTTTGTTTGTTCGTTTGTTGTTTAATGTCACGCAATATTCCAACAATATGGCAATACTGTCCATCGACTGACACCATGAGCATGGAATTGCGATACATGGATACCATATCAGCAAGCCTGACGACCCTATCCTGGACAAGCAAGGGTTGCTGCAGACCTATTGTAACTCGGATCTTCACATGTGTCGCCATGTGCTGAAGACCCATTGTTCCACATATATTCACGGGGATCGCCTCTTACGGCAAGCACAGGTTGCTGAAGACCCATTGTAACCCGGATCTTCACGGGGGTCGCCTCTTACGGCAAGCATGGGTTGCTGAAGACCCATTGTACCACATATATTCACGGGTTCGCCTCTTACGGCAAGCACAGGTTGCTGAAGACCCATTGTAACCCGGATCTTCACGGGGGTCGCCTCTTACGGCAAGCACAGGTTGCTGAAGACCCATTGTAACCCGGATCATCACGGGGGTCGCCTCTTACGGCAAGCATGGGTTGCTGAAGACCCATTGTTCCACATATATTCACGGGGTCGCCTCTTACGACAAGCATAGGTTGCTAATGACCCATTGTACCACATATATTCACGGGTTCGCCTCTTACGGCAAGCATAGGTTGCTGAAGACCCATTGTTCCACATATATTCACGGGGTCGCCTCTTACGGCAAGCATAGGTTGCTGAAGACCCATTGTTCCACATATATTCACGGGGTCGCCTCTTACGGCAAGCATATGTTGCTGAAGACCCATTGTTCCACATATATTCACGGGGTCGCCTCTTACGGCAAGCATAGGTTGCTGAAGACCCATTGTTCCACATATATTCAGTGGGTCGCCTCTTACGGCAAGCATAGGTTGCTGAAGACCCATTGTTCCACATATATTCACGGGGTCGCCTCTTACGGCAAGCATAGGTTGCTGAAGACCCATTGTTCCAAATATATTCACGGGGATCTCTTCTTACGGCAAGCATAGGTTGCTGAAGACCCATTGTAATCCGGATCTTCACGGGGGTCGCTTCTTACGGCAAGCATAGGTTGCTGAAGACCCATTGTAACACGGATCTTCACGGGGGTCGCCTCTTACGGCAAGCATAGGTTGCTGAAGACCCATTGTAACACGGATCTTCACGGGGGTCGCCTCTTACGGCAAGCATAGGTTGCTGAAGACCCATTGTAACACGGATCTTCACGGGGGTCGCCTCTTACGGCAAGCATAGGTTGCTGAAGACCCATTGTAACCCGGATCTTCACGCCGCACATCTATAGGGCAGATAACGAAGGTGCCTGTTTAACATGGAAACTATTCCGTCCATAGACAACTTACTTGGGGTAGTCGGAGGCGGGGACACGTAGGCATTTACTGGAAAAATATAAAACAAAACAAATATAAGTCACACATCAGTTAAATAAACTGTTTGGGGGCAACATATACACACGTTAGTGCGGAGGTAGGAGGATATATAATAGATATTTCATATGAGTGGATACCGGCCTTATGACGAACACCAGGTATTGGACTGGCTCCATTATTACATCTGTCGCACGCTGTGAACTCAAATACCTGTGTTAAACTTTACTGTATCAACATCTCAAAACATTGATACGTCTAAGCATAAAAAGTTGTTTTCAAAGATCAGACGTCTGTGGTTTTGAAGTCGTTGCTTTAGTGTCGCCGTGGATTATGCACGTGAGTAAAGTGAATGAGTAGCGATTGCCCAATCAGCGTGTCGGCTTCATGTGTGCTGACGACCAACAGTGATGCATGTGTATGGTCACGTGTATGTATACATTACGTACCTCCATCACTCGGTAATACATACGTTTTGATTTATAGTCGCTATTTTAACGGATGAAGAGAGTGAGTGGGGTTTAAAACAGATTTTCCAGTAATATTACGGCGTGTCAGCTCGAAGTGATGCAGGTCTCAGATGTTTTCCAGACCCACGAGCACGGGTATGGTGCTGACAAACATAGAAACATAATCGGGGCGAACCCAGAATCATTAGTTTCTGGCGTGCCCAAGGGACGCGACTCTGAACAGCAAATTGAGGCGCCTTAAACGACTGGGCGACCCATGCCCCGTCATTGACGATGGGGTATGACGCTGCAAATCAAGGACAACAATCGGGACTGCTATGGGACAACACAGTGTAGAATGTGAGCAGGCCTTAGGCACTTGGTCGACAGAGCTTAGGCAACATTATCGACCAGACCACCGTCATTGATTGTTGTGTCTAACGTGTATCGTAAACGTTCAGGTTGAATTTGTACGGAGAGAACATACGGGGCAGATCTAATGTTATTCTGAATACACAACTCATATACAGCAAACTACGGTTATAACGAACTCAAAGGGACTATTAATTTTAGTTCGTTATAACCGTATTTCGAATTAAGCAATATACAGCATAACTACGGCAAATAGTCGGGACCAAAAAGTAAGTTCGTTATATCCGTCAGTTCGTTATAAGCGTGTTCGTTATAACCGTAGTTTACTGTAATCTGAGATATTATATTGAACCTAGCTCTGCAGCTATAATCGCAATACACACCTGCTTTCGCCTGGCATATGAAGTTGAACTTGGCGCTGCAGGAAAAGTCATGCCAAAGACCGTTCTGTTCGGGTGTTTTGGTGGCATACATTACGACGCAGTTCTCGTTGCCCTTCTGAAGGTTGTCTGGTTGACCCTTTATCCACTGAGTGTAGGTAGCCTGATGTACAGAGGGTTGACACAATGAAATGTCGATATGTCGTTTAACCCGACGGGAGTCTGGGTTAGAATAGGCCCTATCAACCTACGATGCTACTCTCTTGAATGGGTTGTCAGGATCGGTGAATTGGTTGATATTGTCATCATTCCCCGAGAGCTGCTCATGATATCAATCACTGGTTTGTTTAGCCAAGATTCGATAAATCACGGGCCGCCGTCGTATAGCTGGGATTTTGCCGATTGAGGCATTAAACAACAAACAACAATACGTCGTGTAACGTTATAGAAACCGTATAGGCACTATGGTCTTATATCGACACTTATGTCTCGTACTATGGATAACACCAGATTCGATAATATTCGACGATCCCAGACTTCGAGTTATCGAGGTTCACTGTAAACATGCTAATATCCTTGTCAATACTCAACACAACTTTAAAATGGTCACAAATTGATAAGATTCTAAAGAGCATCCTCAATCACCAACCATTATCTTAACTGAACCAATCAGCTATGAATAGAAAAGGAGGGGGTGGGGGTGGGGGGTGGGGGGTGGGGACTGTTGGGGGAAGGGGTTTGGCACCATGCAGTCTGCCTGAAAGCAAGGCAACCTGTTAAGGGTGTGTCCTAACAGTTTACCCATAGACGCCAAAGACTGAGGAGGCAAGGCAACACCAGGAACGGATTCTGCGCCAATGGCACACGAATGAAGGTTTTGCCTCCGAGTCACAGGTTTTCAAGGCAGATGTTCTAAGATGCATTTTGGTTTAAAATGATTTTTGTTCTATTATGATTGAGGAGTACGGGTGATCGGCAGGGTGTCCAGGGTTGAATGAGGATCGGAGTATTTCAAGTATGTATTGAAATGGGAGAAGGTTTAAGCGTGTTAGGGTATGCGCAGGCAGAGCTGTGTTGGCATATATTACGTTGTGTGTGTCGCCCTGCCATTGCCACCATCCCTCCGTTGTCTGATCGTTCAGACCGATCCAGTAGTCACCGTGATGTTGTACCTTGCCTGAAATGTGCACAGATGAAGAATGTTGTCTTGTGACGTATAAACTGACTTAAACACTGGCGTACTGGTGACGTATGAACTGACTCAGACAGGCGTACTGGTGACGTATGAACCGTATCAGATAGAGACGTACTGGTGACGTATGAAGTGACTCAGACAGAGGCGTACTGGTGACGAATGACTGACTCAGACACAGGCGTACTGGTGACGTATGAACCGTATCAGATAGAGACGTACTGGTGACGTATGAAGTGACTCAGACAGAGGCGTACTGGTGACGAATGACTGACTCAGACACAGGCGTACTGGTGACGTATGAAGTGACTCATATATAGGCGTAGTGGTGACGTATGAACTGAATCAGACACAGGCGTCCTGATGACGTATGACAGACTCAGACACAGGCGTACTGGTGACGTATAAAGTGACTTAGATACAGGCGTACTGGTGACGTATAAAGTGACTTAGATGCAGGCGTAGTAGTGGCGTATGAACTGAATCAGACACAGGCGACTTGTGACGTATGAACTATCTTGGAAAAAGTCGTACTGGTGACGTGTAAACTGACTTCGATACAGGTGTACTGGTGACGTATAAACTAACTCAGACACAGGCGTACTGGTGACGTTTGACTGAGTTAGACAAAGGCGTACTGGTGACGTATGACTGAGTTAGACACAGGTGTACTGGTGACGTATGAACTGAGTTAGACACAGGTGTACTGGTGACGTATGACTGAGTTAGACACAGGTGTGAGTTAGACACAGGTGTACTGGTGATGTATGAACTGAGTTAGACAAAGGCGTACTGGTGACGTATGAACTGACTTAGATACAGGTGCACTGGTGACGTATGAACTGACTTAAACACAGGCGTACTGGTGACGTATGAACTTAACCAGACACATGCGACTTGTGACGTATGAACTGACTTAGACACAGGCGTACTGGTGACGTATGAACTGACTTAAGGACAGGGGCACTGGTGACGTATGAACTGACTCAGACAGAGACGTACTGGTGACGTATGAACTGACAACATGTTACACCGTACTTGTGACTTATATACAGACGGACACACACTGGTGAGAAACAGACACAGCGTACTGGTGACTAATATACGGACACACAGACACAGCGTACATGGTGACTGATATACGGACACACAGACACAGCGTACATGGTGACTAATATTCGGACACACAGACACAGCGTACATGGTGACTAATATACGGACACACATACACAGCGTACTCGTGACTAATATACGGACACACATACACAGCGTTCTCGTGACTAATATACGGACACACAGACACAGCGTACTGGTGACTTATATTCGGACACACAGACACAGCGTACATGGTGACTAATATACGGACACACATACACAGCGTACTCGTGACTAATATACAGACACACAGACACAGCGTACTGGTGACTAATATACGGACACACAGACACAGCGTACTGGTGACTTATATACGGACACACAGACACATCGTACATGGTGACTAATATACGGACACACAGACACAGCGTACATGATGGATGATATACGGACACAGCGTACTGTGACAATTACAAGGACGTCCTAAAACACCGAGCTGGTGACTTATATACAGGCAGACAGGAATTACACGACACACTGACAAACCGCACTTGAGATAAACCCTTGAGTCTTGGAGTCTGGAATCTTGACAAGGTTGCAGTTGCTCTGTCCAGACTTGCTGATACACCAGTCCGAGGCTGAAGCGTATGTCATGTCCTGCTCGTTGAAGTAGTAGCAATACTGGCCATGGTTCACCCAGTGTCTGGGGCAGCTGAACGAATCTGGAGGTAAAATATGACTGGGATAGACGTTTTACTGAAAGACAATCAGTTATTCTTCCCAATTAATTTAATATTTTTGAATACTCAAATCTGGAAGTTTGAAAATATGTGTTTTCCAGAATTTGTTTCATGCCAGCAGTAACATGCTATGTTTTTGTTTGTTTGTTGTTTAACGCGGCACTCAGCACTATTGCAGCTTTATGACGGCGGTATGTATATATAATCATGATCATCAATCCAGACAACCCAGTGATTGATATCATGAGCATCGATCCACGCAATTGGGATACGATGATATGAATCTACCAAGTCAGCGAGTCTGTCCACCCGATCCCGTTTGTCACCTTTTACGGCAAGCATGGGTTGCTGAAGACCTATTCTAACCCGGATCTTCACGGGCCGCTATGTTCTTGTACTTGGCTGGTAACATATGCGTTAATTAGTCATTTTCTAAATCAATTTTACTTATTTGGCAGCAGTGTTGTTGTTTGTTGTTGCTTCCAGTTTGTTTAGGCGGCCTCGAAATGATCGAGCTTGTACCAGACAATCCCCGCCGTTGGTAGTACGATCACACGCAAATATCCAAGTAGCCGGGCCTGACCACCCAATACATTAAAACGCCTCTTACGACACCCTCTGTTGAGTCGGTTGGTGTTTAACACGTACATGCTCAACGGGCCTGCGTCATGGACGGACCGTAACATATCATAGACCAACTGAACTGTTTGGCCATGGTTTAAACACATTAACTCAGCAGAGGAACGTGACTGGCGAGATCGAGTGGCGGGGCCGACAATGAATGATTACGTGAAGGATAAAGCACGACATGACCGAGGAGCCGTTAAACCATTGTCGAGTTCTTACTTACTCGACCATAACCGGGAAGGAGGGCTTTTATCTGAGTTATAAACCGTCTAAATGCAAGAAATACCAGAAAATATAAGGAAACATCGAAATACCTTATTGTAATGAAACAAGAGTGTGTCGCGGTATAAAAGGAATTCGATCAAAGCGTGCGAGAAAAAACAATACGTGCAGCATGGATCAACAGGATTAATTATATGTAAAATTGAACAACTTTTATCACCTGTCCCGGTGGTTCAATGTGGGAAAACAGTGAGTTACAAAACTAATCACGATATGTGAGGTTGCAGGTTCGATTCCCGTCATCCATAATGAAAACTTTCATTTCGTGTCCTCTAGAACATTGGACGTTTGAAACACCAAGTACAGATTTCGTCAATAACTAAACTCCACAGGTCTTTCTCGGAAAAAGTAAAACCTCACAAAGGGTTATTACGAGATAGAAAGATACCTCAAATACAATAGGCAAACGTGGCAATAGGTTTATAACTCCGTATATTGACGGGGTACTCACTTGGCGGATGTGTGATTTGCTTTACTTGTGTATCTGTAGGTATCTGGCAGATGAAGGATCTCACGTGCGTACAGTCAGGCGACACGTGCCATTTTCCATTTCTGTCGCCTGTAATCATAACATATAATGATAAAAGTTCATTATAAGCATACCTGAAACTACGAGGTTTAAATGAACAATGGTAAATGGTTTGTACGTCATTAAAACATAAAATAACTGATGCAAAATACTTGATTTTGACAGATCAAAGTGAGGCATCAAATCACAATAGTCACCTCTGAATGAAACAGCTGACTTGACGTCACTCCGGAAAGTAATACTTAGAGGTAAGTATTTCCTTACCAATCATTGGGGGTAAGCATTTTGAAATCTGAGCATGCCCGTGCTGAATTGAATATGAGGTTCCAAATTCAATTTAGCGCTGTTAAATTTACAGGTAACCTAGCTCTACATTGAAAAAAAGTATATGTATATATTGTAGATATACTAGATATTCCTACTTGTAACGATGTAGCCACAATCCTGGTGTCCTTTGCTATTGGAAGGCTTGGCACTGTTCCAGTTCTTAAAGGAATGTGTTCCCACTTCAGCTCCGTTAGTGAACACCCACGGTCCACCGTCTGTGTTATTGTCTAAAAAATAACAATGAGGAACACTCATTAACGCTATTGATTCAACTGTGATTGTATTTGCAATAACTGCATCTATTGTGTCATCGCATGAGGTACTTGCGTGATGATTTAAACTGTAGAGTTTTGGCGAAGTCAGATGAAATAGGGGTTTAACGTCGCGTTTCTAAATAGTGAACTGTCATAGAGACGCCTCTCTCTCTCTCTCCCCCCCTCTCTCTCTCTCCCTCCCTCTCTCTCTCTGTCTCTCCCTCCCACCCACCCCTCTCTCTCTCTCTCTCTCTCTCTGATGATCCCGATGATCAGACCTCCTAATTATTATAATGATATCTATAAGTTTTTCAAAGAATGATTTGGAAATATCAATAAAATAACCTGTGTCGCTTACAGGGATCGGGTGGTCAGGCTCGCTGACTTGGTTGATGCATGTCATCGATCCCAATTGCGTGGATCGATGCTCATGATATTAATCACTGGATCGTCTGGTCCAGACTCGATTATTTACAGACCGCCGTCATATAGCTGGAATATTGCTGAGTGCGGCGTTAAACAACCAACCAACCAACCAACCAACCAACCAACCAACCACTCACTCACTTACGTTAACTTGATCGCTTACCAGTTAACTCACTCACTCACTTACGTTAACTTGGTTGCTTGCCAGTCAACTCACTCCCTCACTTACGTTAACTTGTGTCGCTTGCCAGTCAACTCACTCACTCACTTACGTTAACTTGGTCGCTTGCCAGTCAACTCACTCACTCACTCACGTCAACATGTGTCGCTTGCCAGCCAACTCACTCATACACTTACGTTAACTTGGTCGCTTGCCAGTTAACTCACTCACTCACTTACGTTAACTTAGTCGCTTGCCAGTCAACTCACTCACTCACCTACCTTAACTTGGTCGCTTACCAGTTAACTCACTCACTCACTTACATTAACTTGTGTCGCTTACAAGTCAACTCACTCACTCACTTACGTTAACATGTGTCGCTTACAATTCAACTCTCTCACTCACTCACTCGCCTCTCACTCGCTCACGTCAACATGTGTCGATTACCAGCCAACTCACTCATACACTTACGTTAACTTGTGTCGCTTACAAATGAACTCTCTCACTCACTCACTCACGTCAACATGTGTCGCTTACCAGCCAACTCACTCATAACGTCTGTCGATTCCCAGTCACCTCACTTACACACTTATGTTAACTTGTGTCGCTTACCAGTCAACCCGATCCACAATTCAGTGACTCCGACTGCGTTTTGGGTTGAAAGATACTGGTTGATGAAGGCTTGGATGCCTTTGCTGAAATAACAAGTGTGACATTATGTCAGTCGAATTAAACTATTGATATAAAACGAAATTATAGGTATTAGTATGTTGAATTGTGTAGCTGTGTATAATAAATAAGCAAATCTCTACAAATGAGCCGACCCGTGAAGATCCGAGGTAGAATAGGTCTTCAGAAACCCATGCTTGCCATAAAAGGCGACTATGCTTGTCGTAAGAGACGACTGACGGGATCGGGTGATCAGGCTATCCCAATTACGTGGATCGATGCTCATGATGTCAATCAATGGACTGTCTGGTCCAGACTTGATTATTTACAAACCGCCGTCATATAGCTGGAATATTGCTGATTGCGGCGTTAAACAACAAACAAACAAACAAACAAACAACAAATAAACCATCTCCTGACATTGTACAACACACAAATCACGCATCTCCTTAAAGTGTACAACACACAAATGAACACCCCCGAACACTGTATAATACACAAATTACGTATATCCTGAAAGTGTACGACACACAATACACGCGTCGCCTGAGACAAGGGTGGTGGAGTGGAGATGTGTTACGTTTGTAAGGAGGCAAGGTTTCCGCCGAGTCCCTTGCAGTAGGTGCTAGCTGACGGCCACGACAAAGAGTAGTGGGGGTTGAACAGGTAGCACTCTGTCCCGTACTCCAGCCAGCCGTCCGCACATGTCCCTGGAAGAAATATTACTGATTAGTGATTGTAATAGTTCGCCTGAAAGAAACATCAATTTCTCGAGAAGTGTATATGGTCACTGTGTGATTGATTGATTGTGTGCGTGCGTGCGTGCGTGCGTGCGTCAGTTGTTGTTGTTTAACACCGCACTAAGCCATACTCAAACTGTATTAAGGCGGTCTGTAAATGATCGAATCTGGACCAGGCAATTCAGTGATTGATGTCATGCACCAACCAAGTCAGTAAGCCTGACCTACCGATCCCGTTAGTCGCCTCTTACGACAAGCAGAGTCGCCTCTTATGAGTGAGTGAGTGAGTGAGTGAGTGAGTGAGTGAATGGGTGAGTCGGTTGTGTTCTCGTTACCAGAACATCACGGCTGGTAAGCAGACAGTTACCGCTCATGTAAGGAGACAACATACCAACGGTCATAGAAGAGGGGCAAACTTGGGGTTCGAACCCATGGACAGCAGCTGCTGGTACATCTTCCCGAGGCAAGGGCGTTAACTGACAATACACGTCCAGTTTCCACCCTTGCCGAACCATCCTGGAATTCCGGATTTAAATTTGGGCGGGACAAACGAGTATATGCATTGTCCAATCAATGTCGCGCAACGAACTAGACATCCGGTTCGTAAACAAGGACCGCCTCCGTGGTCTAGTGGTAGAGCGTCCGCCCGGAGAGCGGAAGGTCCGGGGATCCCAAGCCGCGTCATACCAACAGAAGTTAAAACTTAGTACTTGTTGTTACCCTGTCTGGCGCTCGGCATTAAGGGGCTTAAACAAGGACTGGTCGTCTCGGAGTCAGTATACTGTGTCTGAGTGGGGTGTTCATGTTCTAGTACATGACTAGTACAAGCAGCCACACAAACACACACACGTACGTGCACAGTGCAATAATCTTGGACGCAACGTTGAACCCCATTTCACCTCACCTCGTGAACAAGATGGATTTCAATGAGCAGACTGTCGACTGCAGGATTTGCAAAGCATGTGTACCGTCAAGTGGGCGTCGACAGATATTTTGCAAATCTTTTCACGTTTTTAATCAAGGTGCTCACGTCATTTGATGCACTTCGCGTGGTAAAACCCATTTTATTACAATATAGATCTTGATTATCGATCAGATCGTCTTGACTAGGCGCCGCCAATTTTGTTTGAAGCAAATGCAAGTGATATGAGAGATGAATTCTGATTGGTCAATAGGAGGGAAATAGAAGGGACATAACTCGTAATATCCACTGGTAGTAAGGTGGTTAATGTTTAGAGAGTGTATCCATCCTGATGTCCCATTTCCCCACTGATTTAGAAACTTCAGAGACAGAAGGCAAAAACTAAACTAAAAAAACTAAAAAGCAATGTAATTAAATCCAAAATATATCACCGTTTCCAAAGTATATATATTCTAAATATAGTTTCGCAGCTATAATCCTCTGTATCTATGTAGATGCTGGCCAATGGATGGAGGCGTTGAGCAAAGCTATCCTTGTGAAAAATTGTCGATTAAAAAAACAAGACTGCAAGAGTCGCCCAAAATGATGATCTGATGGTACGTGTGACCTGTTTTTTTCTGTGATACCATGCATCGACAGCGTGGTCCGTGTTCATTTTCTTCCTGGAACGATTATTATCGACTCGATTATTAAAGACAGTCACAGTAAAACAACAGTCAGTCAGTCAGGGAGGGAGGGTATACCTTCAGGCCGTTGACAGTAGTATTTGTTCTTGGCGCCACACGAGGCCGCCACCCACGTGGACGGCAGCTGGTTGTTGGTTAGTTCCACGCACGTGTTGTTCGCACTGCAAGCAGAAAACTGGCGGTATAAATGTGATGTTTAGACGTCGCTAGTAAGCTTATTTGACTGTCATGAAAACTTAAGAGTATACAGTTTCATCTTTTGAGCATGATCGGGTAGAGTGACGTGGCCTTCGGACTCGTGTAGGTCTAGGAGCCATTTCGCGAACATCTGGTATGAACATTTTAAGTTTACAATTTAACGTGTGTCAAATATTATTAGTTATGGTGTCTTAAATTGCCGTATACGGTATCAGGTTAGGTTAGCTGAAAATTATTTAACGAGGCGTTAGCCGTGCCCAATATTGTTCTGCTAACCTAATATGACACCGTATACGGCAACTAACGACACCATAACGAATTTATCATGCCGAAAAGTTTACACTCTCTGGTATCTATATCGCACGTGTCATGTCAAAATGAAAACTTGACACGTGCAACCGTACGATGACGTTAAGGGTCAAAGGGAGACTACTCTTCAAACCTCAGAGGCCAAACCTTGTTGACAATTTTAACTATAATCTTAATCCATAAAGTCACGAACGTGATCTAAAAAACCCAGATTAATGTCCTTGCATGTCACAATTAATGATAGTGAAAACAAAACAGTGTCAAATAACGAATTTCGGTACACGAAATTTTCATGTGAAATATTTGAGATGGGTGTTGGAAAATCCAAGATGGCTGTTACTGACGGTATGCGGTCTCATCATATTAGGCCAATATCAACCATCTTGGATTTTTACTAACGGTAAACGGGCTCATGTGGGATCAGTAGTTCTGCTCTCTGATTGGTCAATCTCACTTTGATTCATTATAATCAATAAATTGTACGCCTCTGTTTTGATTATGTTTCATTCCTAAAGTCAAATACAACGAAATCCTAAAAGGGACAATGTCGCGTTGCTCTGTTGTGGCGTTATCGTGATTTGGTTATTTTTGACACGTTTTGCTTCTTTGTGTAAGGGCGACAATGCAACAACGCGACAATGTCCCTTTAATGATTCTATACAAATACCCCGACGCTTTGAACACCTGATCACGTCAATATTAATTAAAACCCTTTGTCCTGCTATTGACCCTGCCTGTGTTATGAAAGATTGATCAAACGCTTTCGACGTTTTAACGTTTCCTGTGGGAATTATCATTATTATGACCATTATTTTTATTGTTAACAAATAACTTGAGTTACTCGAATTTGGCTGGTGGTTGAGAAGGCCTCCAGTAGGGGTTGCCAGCCAGTGCCGTCCCATCTTGCCACGTCCAGACGAAACTGTTGCCCTAAACAAGACAAATTCCTTATTCGGGTTTATTTGGCCTGAAGATTTGGACTGACGCCACTTTGAACAATATTTCAGTTATATCACGGCGTGTCAGCTAGATGTGGGTGGAAAACCCGAAGTGATGCAGGTCTGGGACTTTTACCACTTTGGTGAAACCCACGAGCATGGATATGGTCCTAGAAAGATAATCGGAGCGAACCGGGATTCGAACCCGGGATCATACGTTTCTGACGTGACCAAAGGATGCAACTCTGCAAAGCTAATTTTGCCGCCTTAGACGACCCGTGCCCCCCAACATTGCCAGAAAAGTACCCTGAGTTTCATTACTGAGGGTACATAAGGGATCGAATTGCCTGTGATTGTCGCCTGTGTAGTGTCCATATAAACTAGACTGTGCCGGTCCATGTTTATAACGACATGACGGTTAAAACCTTGCTGAACCTTGCAAACAACAAACGAACAAACAAAACTATTTGACACTGATCAGTTTAAAAGTTTGTGCAGAGTTGCGTCCCTTAGCTGTCAGAATTCAAAAGGTTGGTTTGTAAGCGCCATCCCTGGACATGAGTGCTTTACCAATGCCAGTGTTACTTTGATTTTTCAAAAGCTGACATGCCGAGATACAGTGAGTGAGTTTTGTTTTAACAGTATTTCAGTTATATCACTGCGTGTCAGCTTAATGTGGGATGCAAGCCGATGAAGCAGGTCCTAGACGTTTTCCACTTTGGTGAAACCAACGAGCACGGGTATGGAGCTGCCAGAACGAGATACGGATCAAAGCGGCTCTACACCAAACTCGCTCTCCCACTCGGATATGGTATTAACTATCGTTGTGACGTATCGCTTTCTAATCATGTCGAGTAGTTCTGTTCAATGATGTCATACCAAAGCAGCTTATGCTCACCATACTTTTTGACCTCAGTCCTGTCCACAAGTTCCCATGGGCGAATCGGGCAAATTCAGCATTGATCGTCTGTGTTGTCAGATCATTTATAATCGGCAAGGTAGCGCCCAGCTCAACGCACGAGGAACTAAAACATATAATTGCAACGGTTATATCCCATGAAGCTGGATACTATGTTAAATATTACAGTCTGGTTTCTGTCACCTTTGAGGGGTTAATTCCTTCGAACTGTTTGCATGACCAACTAGAAACATATAATTGCTTTCTTTATTGTCTAACGCCGCAATCAGCAATATTCCAGCTATATGGCGTCGGTCTGCAAATAAGCGAGTCCAGACAATCCAGTGATTGACATCATGAGCATCGATTCACGGAATTTGGATACGATGACATGTATCTACCAAGTCGGCGAGCCTGACCACCCGATCCCGTCAGTCGCCTCTTACGACAAGCATATTTGCCTCTTTTACGGCAAACATGGGTTGCTGGAGACCTATTGCAGACCCGGATCTTCACGGGTCACATATATTTGCAACTGATGAAACAAATTATGACGAATCATATACTCCATCTAACAACCTTTTAAGCGACCCGACGATCCAACTGTTTGACATATGACTACAACAAATATTAACCTTTGGGCGGGTAAATAAAACAATGTAAATTTGTATTTTATGAATACCTCGTCAAAGATGACGCGTACCGTCGAACTGAGTATTTCATCTTTCATAAGGTTAGATGGGGTTTACCGTCGCGTTCAAGATTATTGCACTTACATAGCGACGTGCATGCACGTGTGTGTGTGTTTGCGTGTGGCTGCTTGTACTAGTCCGGTTTAGCATTGCTAGCTCACTGAGATACCATGGACCAGTTTAACATGAATACCCCACTCAAACACAGAATACTGACTTCGAGCCGACCAGTTCTTGTTTCATCCCCTTATATCGAGTGCCGGGCAAGGTAACAACAAGTACCATCAAACCTCTTTTGGAATGACGCGGCCGGGGGTCGAATCACCGATCTCTTGGCAGACGTTCTGAGCCACTGGTTGAGGTTAAAGTTTTCGTTCGTACCGCCAAAGAGGTGGTCGGATAGCCTAGTGGTTAAAGCGTTCACTCGTCACGCCGAAGACCCAGGTTCGATTCCCGGCATGGGTACAATGTGTAAAGGCCATTTCTGGTGTCCCCCGCCGTGATATTGCTGGAATATTGCTAAAAGCGGCGTAAAACCATACTCACTAACTCGTACCGGGAAGGACCCGGGTTAATTCCTCATATAAGTACCCCGTGAAGCTCATTCCAAGTGTTCACCGCCTTGATACTGCTGGAATATAGTTCACAAGCGCCGAAAAACCATACTTCACTACCTCACCTTGCAGACACCACGTCACCACTGATTGATATTAGCTCACCTTGCGTCGTTCCAGGTGCGCCCTGTGTTGAAATATTTGTAGCACTTTCCTTCGCTACTTATCCAACCGTGATTAGTATCGCACTTTATGGGCAAACCTGTGATCATAGGTAACGATATATTCAATTCCTGCTTGGTGGAGATTTTTTTGTTTTATCTTTCTTGTAAAAGCTGATTCATGCTTCTTATTGGTATCCAGAAAGGAACTACTTTACGTCTTGTATTTACAAATAGTTTAGAGGGTAATATCCTGTCCATCTAACACGTATTTAGATACTCTAATCCGAAAAGCATTGCCTCTTGCACGAGATCATACATCTTACAGGTAGTGCTTAAGTAACAGAAAATACGTTCTTTGATGCTAATATCAGGAAAATAGTTTCTCTTGCACGAAAGCATAAATCTTACAGGTAGTGCTTATGTAACATATGACATCTTCTTTGATGCTAATATCAGGAAAATAGTTTCTCTTGTACGAAAACATAAATCTTACAGGTAGTGCTTATGTAACATATAATATCTTCCTTACTGCAAATATCAGGAAAATAGTTTCTCTTGCACGAATTCATAAATCTTTCAGGCAGTGCTTATGTAACATATAATATCTTCTTTGATGCCTATATCAGGAAAATAGTGTCTCTTGCACGGGAACATACATCTTACAGGTAGTGCTTATGGCATCTTCCCGAGGCAAGGGAGTTACCTGACTATAAAAGTCCAGTTTCCACCCTTGCCAAACTAGGCTGGAATCATGGAGTTATCTTTTGGCATCGTCGAATCAAAATCGCGTAACGAAATCGACACATGGTTCGCAAACAACGTGGCGATTTCGGCCGATTGCAGGATTTGCAGAGCTTGTGTTCCCTCACCTGAGCATCGACGGGTGTTTTCAAAATCAAGTGGTTTTATTGCAATAAAGATCAGATCGTCGTGACTGGGTGCCACCATTTTGTTTGAAGCAAATGCAAGTGATATGAGAGGTTGAATCGGATTGGTCAATGGAAGCGAAATTTGAAGGAACAAAAATTGTAATCGCCACTGGTGGCGCTACGATCGAGCCCAGAAATTCCAGCCTAGTTCGGCAGGGGTGGAAACTGGACTTTTACTGTCAGTTAACCCCTTGCCCCGGGAAGATGTGCTTATGATAACATAATAATGTCTCCTTTGATGCTTATATCAGGAAAGTACCTCTTGGGCGTTGGCATATGGACTGGTATGACGCACTGGTACAGGAGTCGACCTCCATCTGGTACAGATGCATATTGACACATGCCCTTGTCTTGTCGTTAACGTACGACTTACTCGCCCACGGCCTGCAAGGACAAAAACATGGACATTCGTGACCAACTCGTGTTATTCCGGAACAAACCGAACAGCAATCTTCTTGTAGGTTACGGAAAGGGGCGAGTGGGGACGAGTGAAACATGAAGTTTAACTTCAACAGTCTCCTCGGTCGCCAGGGAGTGTTCAATTCTTGATATCCCGGTCGTAAAGATAGGGGGGAATTACTGTTTTCTTTCTGAACATAACTGAGTAGTCTGTTTGCGTGATGTTTGTGTGCAACGCAAACAGTGCTTGGTGTTCATGGAACATATTAGTGTAACTTTGGAAAAGTGGCTTAAAACAATCCTAATGTTGTCCTGATATGGTTAACTGAAGTAAACGTAACACAACACAATGAACCATTTGGCGATATTTTTTAGCATAATTTAATGATAACTGAACGTCAATTGCTCAATCACAACATGTGTCCTCGCCTTTCCAAAACAACGTATCCTCGCTTGATACCACCCTATGGTGATTGGCTCGGGGACTTAGTTGATTGTGTCTTTGTACCCTGAGTGCATGGGACGTTGCTCATATCATCAACCACTAGTTTGTCTGGCCCAGGCTCGAGAATGTACAGACCATCGTCACCTAGCTGGAATAGTGCAGCCGTCCCCAGGATTCACGCATAGTAAAACCGTGTCCCATGTCGTAAAATAGCAACAGGGGTGCGCGGAGTACAGCGAGTGTCTTTCCTTCATTGGGGTGAGGTGAAATGGTGTGTGTGCGCGTGTGCGTATGTGATTGTGCGTGCGTGCGTGCGTGAGTGTGTGTGTGCTTGTACTAGTCCAGACTAATGCCGATTTTATAGTGCCAGCCCACTGAGATACCATGCTGCAGTTTAACATGAATACCCCATCAGACACATTATACTGACTCGAGGAGACCAGTCCTTGTATTAGCTCCGTAATGCCGAGCCCCAGGCAGGGTAACAACAAGTACCATCTTTTAATGTCGTTTGGTACGACGTGGCCGGGAATCGAACTCCCGCCCTTTCGCTTTCCGGCAGACGCTCTACAACTAGACCACGGAGGCGGTTTTCTCGTCACTGGTGAGGATACTTACAAGATACCCATGTTGGCTTTGCTGCCGTCCGCCCATGTCCACGTGGAACCATCGCCCTTTCTGTTCAGGCCGATCCACCAGTGTGTGTAATGACCGTGACTCTTTGCACTCAGTGTGTGCATGGTGGCATTCAAGAAGTGCTATTTGGAAAAAATATATACTTTGAATAACATGGCATTAGATATATCTCAAGTATCGGGCCACGCCATCATGTAGCTTAAGATACTGTGTTTGTGCCAAAATTGGGCATCCACTGACAATGTGCTGGACAGTCTTATTAAATTCATTCCATGATCTACATTTCATATTTACATTTTGATACAAAATCACACCCTGACGGTTTCGAGTGGGAAGTGACTGGTCCTGAACAGCAAACAGAAAGTCTTCTGTTTTACTTTTCAGGCCAACCGACTTCATCCAATGCGAAGGACTCTGCAGGGTTGCTTACCCTTTCTACACACTGCACATAAACTCGATGCAGTGGTCGTTCAGATAGCCTCTCCTCTTTGGGCCGATTTCAATTCAATTCAGTTTATTCATATATTACTGTAAGACCACAGGCCCATAGTACAGAATGCATGACAATGTGGAAGCAGTTAAAAATGTTACATGGATTCATTTCTTAATAACCACGGCATGAGATGGATTTCGTATTGTCGTTTTGCTCACATGTGAGATTAAAAAGATAAACTTGTATTTATTTGGATGTTTGGATGTACATGGTATTTTTCTCAATATAAGTTTTCCTTAAATTGTCATCTTTTACGACATTAGAGGAACATTGTCACATTTTTGGGTCAATCTACTCTCGGACATTTTAAAACAATATCTTATGATATATATGTTGGTTAAATATGCCCGATATATATATATATATATATATATATATATATATATATATATATATATATATATATATATATATACATATACATATATATATATATATATATATATATATATATATATATATATACACTCTTCAAAAAAAAGAAACGCACAGGTAGTATTTTGTTTATTGAACCTGACTACACAAAAACCCGGTATCTAAATTGGATATATGTTATTGGAAAAATTTGGTGGCCTGATATTCGACAAACGGTGAGTCAAAAACGCAGCCATTGTCGATTTGCAATGTCTTAAACGGCATTGTTTTCACACTTGTTAAAAAATGTCAGTAAAGCAAAATGCACGTGCAAGTGATGACACTCGTAACTCGTGGTAGTGGCTATAAAAAAGCAAGTATAAGACAATAATTTGTCATGCAATGGTCAACATTTATCAAGTTCGAAAATGCCGAGACTCAGCGCTGCCGATCGGAACATCGCCATAGGACGTATCCAAAGAGTGGAATCTTCTGTTGCACGCCACTTCCATGTCCACCACAGCACCATTTACCGCCTTTGTACCCGATACACACAGTTCAAGTCGATTTCGGTGCGCGATTTTGTTTGGACTATGCATAGACTCGTTAGTCCAGCCAAAATGTAACTCCATAATACCAGCCTAGTTCGGCAAGGGTGGAAACTGGACTTTTATTGTCAGTTAACTCACTTGCCTCGGGAAGATGCACATCCATGGCTCGTTTAAGAAAACCGGGAATCATCAGAAAAATAATTGTTTGCATAAGTGCACAATACAATTGTATCATGAAGAGCCCCTACGACGTTAATCAAACCACGCCCTCCCATTATGATTGGTAAAACATAAGCGATTGAGGGAAGAGTAAGGGTGGTGGAATCTATTGTCTGACATGACTCTACGTGTGAGTGTGTCAATACCTGAATTTCTTGTTTCGTCCAATCAATACAACACCAAAAGAATATGAAAGGACGGGTTCAGCATAAGTATTTGTGGCTTTGACTTTATTGCGAGCGTGGGCAGAATGATAACCTTACTCTTTGCTTGAAGGATTTCCAGGGTAGAATAGGTCTTCAGCAACCCATACTTGCTGTAGGCGACTATGCTTGTCGTAAAAGGCGACTAACGGGATCGGGTGGTCAGGCGCGCTGACTTGTTTGATACATGTCATCAATCCCAATTGCGTGGATCGATGCTCATGATGTCAATCACTGGATTGTCTGGTCTAGGCTCGATTATTTTTTAGACCGATGTCATATAGCTGGAATACTGCTGAGTGCGGCGTTAAACAACAAACAAACAAACAAACTTGATGGATTTAGTGAAAAGAAAAATCCTCCGTTATGATTATCATTGATTCTATCAGCACCAAACTGGTAGGTTTCGCCAAAGCGTTTAACTGATTGCTTAACTCATTCGGGGCCTTTCTCCCACGTTAAACCGACAGCCGTAATCTGACTTTAACTACAAGCGTCAAGACAAACTCCTACCAATTGGGCTGTGGTTGTGATTTGGGCAAGGTCCCCTCCGAAGGCTTGGCATTTGACTCTGGCGTTCTCCCATAGGGTGGTAGCAGAGTTCTGGGTGAAGTAGAAGCACCATTGGGACTGCGGGTACCAGCCATACGGGCAGTTCTGGCACAGAGCTACAAAACAAACCAAAAAGTAAGGCCAACCATTAAATATTCAGAGGGTGAGGGGGTGGGGTCGGAGATGAGAGTGCTGCTTTTTGTTTGAGCCAGATTATATTTTCAGTAAGTGTTCAGAATTTGTTTTTTATGTAAGTGAAAATTGAAAGAACTGTTCTTAAATCTGATTATTGTCTATTGAACCACCACTGATTCCTGCAACAGTTTGTACACTGTAATCTGTGGCTGGGTAATTTTGTGTAAAAATAAATTGGTTTAATGAAGAGTGGAGTAAGAAATAAATTTGAACCATATGACTACAACCATATTTAAAATGTTGTAAATTTGCACCAGCGGTTGCATATTATGTGAACATTTTTCAATTTTTTAAATCAAATAATATTTAAAAAACAACAGATGGAAGTATTCTTTGATTGCTGACTAAGTGCCAGTACAGTTAATATTCTGGATATCATATTGCATCCTTGAGATAGTTTCAATTGACAGAAAAAACATATGACTCTCAGTCTTTTTCTCTCTGGAGGGGAGCCAAGTAATGCCTAATTATTATGCCTAAATACTTTTTTTCAGAACATCAAACAAGACTATGGAAAGATTTTTTCTATGGTTACAACTGAAGAACAAACAGGTTATTTAAAAATCCCATCACATTGTACATTTGTCGACGTCCGTTGTTCGTCGTAAATTTTCATATTTGAGCGCTAAGGTCTTTTTTTCACAACCCCTTGTCAGAATGCTGAACTTATTTGGATATTCAAATAACTTCAAGAAAGATAAAGTAAAAAAACACAAAATAGCGCATTCGTTTCTGAATACAGTATTATAATCTCTAAAACCTTGATTCGTGATCGTTGGCCTGTCATTGTGTGTTTGAGAATTGGACCATTTCTCGGAGACTTTCTTAAGTGTCATTGTGAATGAATACTGGTGGTTTTAACTTCTCTATACTCTCTGTACAGATGCTAGTACCTTTATCAAGATCGAGCAGTTATGTTTCAACATTATCTCCAGGGCAAAAGAAATTGTACATTTTAAAATTCGATTTTGACCAAAAAATTGTAAACGTCATTCAAACGTTATTCGGCTGCCAACAGTCGCCGAAATATTGCAACTTAAGGTACAAAACACAACTATGATACTCGTATCAAATACATCCCCATCGAATAGCCATTTCGTTTTTGTTAGCCACCATCTAACATAGGTGTATACTCCTTATTCCCGGCGGTTTATTATCATACAAAGTATATTTGTTTGTTGTGTGGACAATCATGCAGTCAATAATATTGTTTACCCTTCCCGAAACTTACCGTTATGATTTGTATATAGACTCATTCTATGTACACTGAAACTGTTCCAAAAAAAGAAGAAATTCGTAATTCTCTGAATCTATCGTATCAGTATGAACTCTGATTATTACATTTTGATTATGCAATCGAGCTCGCACGAGCCTCTTCATCCGTATCGTGGCATCATATAGGTCTAGTTTCTCGCCGATAATAAACTACAGCAGCGATAGCGCCGAATGTCTGTTATTTTGTAACACAGAATTTGACCTTGCCAACTTTGTGTATATATATTTATTATATAAGTCCACATCATTCGAGGTAAATTTATTCCTACTACCGTTTTAGTCGTAGTATACTTGTTTGTTTTAATTTGGCTAAACTTGATGATAATCGCCAGCGGCTAAGGGATGGTGTAAATCCTGCTGGGGAACCGTGCAGGTAGCAGAAGTATTGTAAGTCCCCACGGTTCCTAGTATGGTGTCCTACTTTTAATTGCTGGCGATTCCTAGCCCCGTTTTTATACTGTATTGTTATTTATGGTAGTACTTTCTTATGGTTCCATACTAGTCTTAAAATGTACATCTGTGATAATCTAGTTATTTTACTGTCCTTTGACGACAGTTTTTATGATAAAAATGTATGTATTATTACTGTCTAACTTGATTTAGTCACGATATGGCTGAAATATTGCCGATGTGACTATAAATATTCACTCACTCACTCACTCACTATATTTATTATAAATTTGAAAAACGAAACTGAGGAGCAAAAGAATAGCTCAAAGCAAATTTGATCATATTTTTTATTTTTATATTTTATCCTTAAAAATGAATTGTATTGGAAGTTTGTCAGCACTCAAGGAATTCTTATACGTGGTTGAATTTGATTTTTAAACTTGGAAACAAATCTTTAACCATCTTATTTGAGAAAATCATTAAGTTAGCTTTTTTGTCACAAATTTTCAACCTTTCAAATATGGTAGGGGTTATATGGTTGCCAAGTCATATTTTGCATTCGTCTTCATTCAACTACTTTACAGTACTTTGTTTACGCAAACCTACCCAGCCACAGATTACGTTTTACAAACTATTGCAGAAATGCGTGATGGTTAAATAGACATACAAAATCATTTCAATTTTCAGTTACAATTAAACTCGGTATATCTTTTGCCCCTCAGCTTATAATCCTGTATTATCCTTAAGGAAGAAAATTTATGGATGTCGACTTCTTTATTATGAGGAACACAACGTTTCGGGGTATATGCTTACACCTTCATTGGGTGCCCTTTCACAATTGGCCATTGCCCATTGCCATCTACCTATCAGTGATAATTTATTCCTGGCTTCCAGTTTGCCCATACTGTCAGCGCTAACTACTGTAAAGTGCTGGCTTCCATTGTTTATTGTTAATCGCCGATCAGCGCCAATTATCTGTTGGCTTCCCTTGTTAAGTTTCCATCTTTTGTTATCTTATTACTTTTGTTGTTCTTACGTGTATGCTCATGTAATGCATTCACCCGATGAAGGAGTAAGCATATACTCCGAAACGTTGTATTCCTCATAATGAAGAAGTTGACATCCATAAATTCTCTTCCTTATGTGTATCACATCTAAATGCCTTTCAAAGACCTGTATTATGCTGTCAATCGCCATCATAAACCGAGATAAACTAGGCCTGGGAAAATTCAATGTGTATTAACAAACGTGAAGAATATTAATCCACTTGCACAAAAGCGATGAGCGACTATGCTTGTCGTAAGAGGCGACTAACGGGATCGGGTGGTCAGGCTCGCCGATTTGGTTGATGCATGTCATCGATCCCAATTGCGTGGATTGATGCTCATGATATCAATCACTGGATTGTCTGGTCCAGACTCGATTATTTACATTCCGCCGTCATATAGCTGGAATATTGCTGAGTGCGGCGTTAAATAACAAACAAACAAACAAACAAGCGCTGAAGTAATATTTCTCTTTTGAGGGGCTGGCTACTCAATTAGAAACTTGTCCAATATCTAGGGGTGCGGGGATGGTGGGCGTAGGGGAAGGTTGTCCCCCCTATTTTAAGCACAGTAATCGTGAATACAGAAAACAAGTTTGCATTGGTGGTACTTGAACAATGCCTTGATAGTACTGGAACAATGCATTGACAGTACTGGAACAATGCATTGACAGTACTGGAACAATGCCTTGATAGTACTGGAACAATGCATTGGTAGTACTGGAACAATGAATTGATAGCACTGGAACATTGCATTGACAGTACTGGAACAATGCATTGATAGTACTGAAACAATGCCTTGATAGTACTGGAATAATGCCTTGATAGTACTGGAATAATGCCTTGATAGTACTGGAATAATGCCTTGACAGTACTGAAACAATGCCTTGATAGTACTGGAACAATGCATTGACAGTACTGGACCAATGCTGAAGGCTGCGCGCAACCCCAATCAGTCGCGCTGAATGAATGAATGAATGAATGAATGAATGAATGAATGAAATTATTTAAACATCACGCCGAAGAGCCGGGTTTGGGTCACCGTTTGACGCACGCCGTGATATGACTGGATTATTGCTGCATGCGGTGTTAAAGCCATACTCACTCACTCACTCTCGTATGTGCCTTACCTTGTGCCAATGTCATTAATACTACAGCAACACCGAGTGTCACACGCCTCGAAGCCATATCGCACCGACTTCAAAGTGTCGGCGTGTGTGTATATATCCAACTGTAGATGGTATGCTAAACAGACGCTCTTTAATATCTTTGGACCTTGAACGATTTGATAACAAAGCTAGGAAAGGTATCCTTGCAGACTCCTTACGACCTCATATGCATCATGTATTGCGCACCCGTTGAAATGCGATGTGCGGAGTTATACTTACGTGTATATATATCGGAATCCTAGGGAACAACCTCAAATGTTATCATTTAAAGATAGTAAAAGCACTTCAGATATGATACAAGTATCTCTTCAAATGCTTCATTGTTGACATCCATCTCGTTTATGTTATTAGATGGTGTGTTTTTTGTTGTTTTTTGTTTTTTAACTTTCATTGTTCCCGGTGTTATAGATTAGTACAGTATTCCGTCAAAAACATATTTTGGATTGCATAGAATGACACAATACACTCTTAAAGGGTTGGAAACAAAGATTGTCATATTTCGTATTTTATATTATCCTGAACGTTGTTCTAATTTGTCTATGCATGTTTTAATAATAGGATTGTGTTTGGGTTGTGGTTTCAGGTGGTACACATACACACATAGAGACACAGACAGATAGATAGACAGACAGACACAGACAGAACCATTCAGAACATGTGACCCCAATCTCCACACACACACACACACACACGCACACACACACACGCACACACAGAGGCAGATAGACAGACAGACACATGGACAGACAAGGAGACACAGACAGAAAGACAGACAGAAAGACAGACACACACAGAGACAGAGACAGACAGACACATGGACAGACAAGGAGACACAGACGACAGACAGAAAGACAGACAGACATACAGACACACACAGAGACAGACAGACACATGGACAGAAAAGGAGACACAGACGACAGACAGAAAGACAGACAGACATACAGACACACACAGAGACAGACAGACACATGGACAGAAAAGGAGACACAGACGACAGACAGAAAGACAGACAGACATACAGACACACACAGAGACAGAGACAGAGAGGGAGAGACAAACCCAGACAGACAGACAGACAGACAGACAGACACTGTAACAATGTATAAAGTTGGACCCCCTTCACGTCTTCCTTGGCTCCGCCCTTGTACCTACTATACCTTCACAACGGGTTCGTTGCAAAGCCATCCCGTACCTTCACGTTCGAGTACAGTATGGGACTGGTGGCCAAGGTCAACGAGTGTTATCTACGCTGAAGCGACATGTGGGCTGCACAGTGTGGCACTGCACATCTCCGGCGTGCCAGGTCCTAGGCACAAAAATGAGTTCACATCTCTTGGTGATAACATCAGTTTCATTTCTAAATGAAGATGTGACAATGCATTCGTGAACAAACATTGTTTTGTATCGAAGTCTATCAGCTGAGATTTATCTGCAATTTGACAACACCTACACCATTAGATTATTACGTCCGTGCTTGCGACATGTAAAGAATTCGAGAACCTGAATTCTGTAATCTGTTTCTGCACTTTCACAAGTGCATGTCATGATAACTAGGTATGTGAAAACATAGGTCAATATTTATAATAGGGCGGCATGGATCCAAACGATGTAATGGAAATCTTTATCACATCCACCGGGATCATCATCATCATCATCATCATCATCATCATCATCATCATCATCATCATCATCATCACCTCCTCCCCACCACCACCATCACCATCACCATCATCATCATCATCATCATCATCATCATCACCTCCTGTCCATCATCATCATCATCACCTCCTGTCCATCATCATCATCATCATCATCATCATGCATCATCATCACCTCCATCATCATCTTTACCAGCAGCAGCAACATCATCACCATGCATCATAACCACATTATCATCATCACCCATCATCATCACCATTCAACATCGCCACCATCACCATTCATCATTATCAATATGGACAGCAAATTAATAACAGTTAGAAAGAAGCACGAGTGGGATGTGGAGAATATTGCTCTAGGACCGTTTTATATATGAACACAATTGATGTAGGTAGCAAAACTTCGAGGCTTAATTTGAATTTCACTCATTATAGCCTAATATTACTGGAATAGTAGTCTGGTCCAGACAATTATTTACATATAGCGGAAATATTACTGAGTGCGGCCTTCCACGGCAAACACACAAACAGATAATAATATCCAACAATTAACAAAGGTAGCTTCGACGAACAGACAATCGATTTATTGTGACCTTGGAATTTGTGTGGCTCATTTATATCAGCTGCACATTCCTTGATGTACTTTATCGTGAAGGGACAATATGCTTAGCATCACGTTACTTAACAATAGGACTACTGTTTTTTAAGAGAGTATATTTTTTTATCACGTTGACGAGTTTCGTTGTCACTGTCACTGTTGTCAACTTTGCTATTTTTATTTTACGGCAACTGACAAAATAGTTTTGATTTTGTGTTTTTATCTATAAGAACAAGAAGACATAATATCTCAAACTCTCTACACAATTTAATCGTCGTATATAGGTGGAATATTGCTGAGTGCTACATTGAAACAATATCAAGCTTACAAATAATCAAACAAGACACAAATTATGCTCCACTGTCGGATGCCCATGTTCATTGCAGGTCTGGTCTGGCCATGAGTGAAAGTGTAAATAGAGTGATAGATTAAAATTCGTTTTGAATTCAGTGTCGGTAGACAAACAAAGTGCTGTTTAAATATCTTGTTTCAAACGTGCGAGGGCTGTCAACGTTCCAGAGCCTTTCTTGTTTTAAATATGTCCATTCACATAGCAATGAATGTTAACAGTCAAATGTTAATAAGTGTATAAAGCATTCATGAACACATTTTAATGGAGACATATTTGTAGTTTCGTTTCGAGGCAAGGGTTTGCTTATATCCCTCAAAACTGATTGGGCATTATAATAATAATGTGCATTTATAATGCTTCAAATTCCATTCACCACATAGATGCTCATAGCGCTACACTATTATTACCCCGGTGAATGGATCAGTGTGCACTCGATTTTCATTCTCAGCTCCCTGGGGAGTATACAACCCAAAATACCAAGCCTAGAGGTTAAATCGTTCACTCATCAAACCGAAGTCATGGGTTCGATGCCCCACATGGGTACAATGGATGAAGTCCATTTCTGGTGTCCCCCGCCGAGATGTTGATGGAATATTGCTAAAAGCGGCGTAAAATCATACTCACTCGCTCACTAAAACCGACGAGTCACGATATATTTATTCAGTTGAATTATTTTTGTTTACTTTCACAATCTGATAAATAGACCTTTGGGCCGTTTGTTCTCATCAGTCATATCTGGTTTATCGTCACTTCCAATACTGACCCTGTATCAGTGAATGTCTTGATAACTCCGTGAGAGGTAGAACGCTTGGTGATACGGACAGGATTTGCTATCATGCACTCACCACTCTTGGAGCGCGTGATGTCGAGGGTAGGACACAATAGATGTTGGACAAAGATACGGATTATCGACCTCATTGTCGGAGTGGTTATCAGGCTGTGATAAAGGACAAAAAACAAAAACATTCTATCAATGGTGTGAGTGACTGTGAATGAGCACTGTTTTACGCCGCGTTTAGCAATATCCGAGCAATATCATGAGGGGCGACACCAGAAATGGGCTTCAACTCGTACCCATGTTGGGGACCGATCCCGGGCTAACGCTTTAACCCCCGCCGCCACTTACAATGGAAGAAGAAAAAACATTGAGCGTCTACGTGTAAAGACTACACTTGTACAAGTTTATACATAATGCATGTATGTGTACTGCAAATATTTCTTTAATAGTCCAGAATGTTTTAGATCAGCCTAGCACAATCTCTCATTGTCAATTTTCTTTGATTTTACCATTTTTGGATGAATCTAAATATTTTTATAAACATAGGCTGAAAAAATAACAAATTTCGGGGTTTTTTTCTGGGGGCCTTTGAATTAAAAAAACCCCTTGCACTTTTTTGCCAATGTTTCTAAATATTAATTGCGGTATTTGTGCTGACGGGTTTGACCTCTTTGGTCATGTGGACAAGGCGTCCGACCTCTGATCAGAAAGTCCGTGGTTCGAATCCCATCACGGGACTCCGAAATTTTATGGCCGCTACATGTATTTCATACTATCCGATTTACACCGATAACGATAATAGTTGAGACCCGGGCGAACAAACGTGGAAAGTTGTTGTTACCAAACTGCTGACAAGGATTCGAACACGAAGCTGTTAAGGTGCACGCTAAAAAGTACATTCAATTTCTCTTCGTTCCAATGTGCCGGTAAATATTAGAGTAGTCTCCCCTACTCCCCGGAAGTAAACAAGACCAGTGACGATAACAAATCAATACACCTTATTCAACAAGCCTGTCAGAGCATGTGTTGACGAAGGAAGTGAACCAGCCACTTAAAAACATCACAACATTTGACCCGAGGCCAGTTGAAACAACATCTAGTTCAACAATGATGTTCTCGGATGAACAGTACAACCAAGCTTGCAAAGAACTTCTATCGCCCCAGTTGGACGGTTGGGAATATTTCGTGGAGTCAAACGATGTCACGATCTACAGGCTTTATAACGAGGTAAGTTTAATCGAATAACGGGTCACTTATATTGGCATTGGTAGTTTAAGTTTATAACTCAGATGGAATTGTTTAGTTTGACAGGTCAGAAAAGTAGGAAAATATTTTTTTGTGACAAAATTGAAAATATGTAACCATAGCAGTGTCAGGTAACTATGGAGTTTTGGAAAATAATATTTCGACACCAGCAATGGTTTTTCAGATGCAAGTTCTCATTCTCAGCCTTGTCCAATTTATCTGTGAAATCGAATTTGAAAAATGAATTCCATAACAAACATTAACTACAGAACAATTACCTAAATTCGGGGATCGTGGTAATTATCGTGATATCTCGTAAATTAAGTCTCGTATGTCGTCACACAGCGGTACTTTGGATGTACACACACTGCCACGCCTTGCTGACAAAGTGTTCCGAATCGCTGCATTACACATAAGTACAGAAAAACCAAATGTCCAACACTGAGATAAATAGCCCTAGATCACTAATACCAAATTTCATATTTCCAAAATATCCAATAAAATATATACTGTAAGCACCATCCTTCTCACATCTCGTCGTCTGCTTGTGTAGATGTCAATAAACATAAGTCACGTGCATTGAGGTGCTGCCGTCTGTTAAAATTAAAAAACTATGGCAACATTTTCAGGCCATCTCGTATAGCTTTTTTTCGTTTTCATAGAGTTTGGGTGAACTTTCCTTATATCCACAAATCAAGGTTACTTGAGGGTACTCCATTCTGTGTAAATTAATTAGCTTCAAAATTAAATTGTAACTATGTATTCTCTGGTCTGCTTTTAGTTTTACTGTCTGACATGCTGACATTCACTGCTCGCTAAAACATAACTATGATTCACAGCTTCATTCACGATGTTCTGCTAAAGTCTGATGGTAATTTTGCACAGGCCTTAACAAGCTCCGACTGATTGCAAATTACATCATATGCGTGTTGGTAGGGCTGGGACGAGTCCAGATTAACTACCCAGGTACCCAAACACCTATTACCCCCACCCTACCCGGGGACCCGCTGTAATCTCAAGAGTTGGTAACAAAATGTCTGATAGTGAATTGTTTTACCGCAGGCCTGGCAAAAACTCTTTACATACATGTATCAAACAATCAGATCATGTGTGCACTGAAGTTGACTAAAGCTTTATCGTTACTCAAATGTATACAAGTAAAAAGGAACGTGTGCATCATCAGAAAGAAATGAGATCATTAGCGACTTGAAGTGTAACCACTGAGCTATAGTGAGTATTTGGCAATAAACAATATATCACGTGACTTACCACGGGTGTTGGTAGAACTGTGGGTACCCGGGTCCTACTCCGGACCCACCTGACTCAAGTACCCAAGTTATCCGTCCCAGCCCTTCATAGTGGATTTTTTATGCCCACTCTTAACCAATTCACCTTTGAATACTGACAAACCTTTCATTTTGTAATGTAAAGGAGTCTAAAAACATGAAAAGTTATAGTTTATTGTCTCAACTGCTTTCTAAAATTAGTGGCATTAATAACCTGTATTAAAGATACATGTAGTATGGTTTCTTTATATTATGAGTATATGTATTCACATACAGCAGTCTATGATTTTATCCACAAGTTTGAAGCCTCTGTCTTGTAAAATTTCTTGTGATCTAGTATAGTATACTGGTCCATATATGACTAAAATCTACTGAAAATAATGTCAAAATACAAGATTGGGCTAGTAGACCCAAAAGCATTTGGTACAGACTGCTTATAGGAACATAATATCAATTTTCATGGTGTAATGGTTATTGTGCCGTTGTGTGATCAGACTGCCATATATTAGACCACTGCATTCATGTTTTTCGTGTACGCAGACCTCAGGGTTGTACGAGTACAAGATCTATGGCTACATGAAGGATGTGCAACCGGACATCAGTGCCAGAGTCTACATGGATACAGAATACAGGAAACAGTGGGACAGTTATGTAAAAGGTATTTGTTTCTTTGTAGCTTATACAGCGTTGTGTTAAGACGAAGCACTCAATTATCTGGTACGGAATCGTATGGCATGGCAAAAAATGCCACATTCATTTAAATAATATAGGTACTTAGGTGTGCACCTGTATTATAATGTAAAATAATCAGTGAATCACTGAAAATCAATTCCTAATTGAATGATATTACTGTAAAGAGAACATACATAAGAACCTTAATAAGAATTGGGGTGGTCGGGTAGCCTAGTGGTTAAAGCGTTAGCTCGTCACGCCAAAGACCCGGGTTCGATTCCCGATATGGGTACAATGTGTGAAGCCCATTTCTGGTGTCCCCCACCGTGATATTGCTGGAATATTGCTAAATGCAGCATAAAACCACACTCACCCACACTCACTTCACTTAATAAGAATTGCCCTGCCCTGCTCATGGTAAACATCTTCGACCTGTATCACTCTGGGCTTTCCTTCCACACCAGGGGTGGTGGGGTAGCCTAGTGGTTATAGCTTTCGCTCGTCACGCCGAAGACCCGGGTTCGATTCCCCACACGGGTTCAATGTGTGAAGCCCATTTCTGGTGTCCCCCACCGTGATATTGCTGGAATATTGCTTAACGCAGCATAAAACCACGCTCGCCCACTCCTCCTGCGCCAAACTGACTTGCCATGATGTAGGGTAACTGGAATATTGTTGAAAGTAGTGTTAGACATGATATATAGATTGCGAGTCATTTTGTGGCCTTTGATTGGCTAACCAACCACTATTTTTGGCGTTCCATCAACCTAAACAAATTAGGTCACACCATGTAACAGAGACCACTGTTTCCTGATTAGCTCATAATAGAATGGACGGGTCGTGTGTTACATTATCACGATTATTGTGGTGAATAATGTCACAGATTTTTTATTGTTGTCAACAGTTATTTATGTGTTGATGAATAAATAAGCTGATTTCTGACATGTTTCTTGATAAGAATTGACTTCAATCTATTTTTGCGGTTATGGATATATAAATATAAACACCGATGTGTGTATTTAGACTGTGTGCTCACCAGTTTTTTTGTTTATAGAGCACCTCCATAAACACATGCAAATATTGAAGTAATTTCTTAATCAACCCCAGCTCACTCACTGTTGTATTTGGACCCGTGAAGATCCGGGGAAGAATAGGTCTTTAGCAACCCATGCTTGTCGTAAAAGGCGACTATGCTTGTTGTAAGAGTCGACTAACGGGATCGGGTGGTCAGGCTCGCTGACTTGTTTGATGCATGTCATTGTATCCCAGTTGTGTGGATCGATGCTGATGATGTCAATGACTGGATTGCCTGGTCCAGACTCGATTATTTACTGGAATATCGTTGAGTGCAGCATTAAACAACAAAGAAATAAACAAATAAACAAACAATGTTGTATTTGACAGAGTTAAAGATTGAGAAGACCCTTGACCAAGATGTGATCTACTGGAACATCAACTACCCGTTCTTCATGTCAAACCGAGATGTATCCTTGTAGCAGCTTCATTGGCATCGGACTCAGAAACAAGGGAAGGGCACCAGATAATTCTTGGAGTCATTGAGTATTTACTCACAATTTATAATTCATGGGGTATTCATATTTTCACAACCTTTGGTACAGTCTTTTGGATATTTTTAGACTAATGGTAGCCATTTTTTTATAATTATTCTGCTTAAATGTTGTTTCAGGTGACTTCTAATTTGTGTCCTCTTGTGTGCTGTGCCAAGTGTGTAGCATGTCGCATAAACTCACAATAGCAATATGTGTGTGTGTGTGTGTGTGTTTACGAGGGGCGTTCAATAAATTTTGCAACTTCAATTTAAGACCAAGTCGCAGAATATCTTTAGCACTTTTATTTTTCACTATAATCTCCTTTTACCTCAATACAGTTATTCCATTTGTCCTTCAAGCTTTTAATACCACTTTTATAGAAATCTGCAGATTGGCCCTCTAACCACGTCTTTGTGGCAGCCTTGTCCTCGTCATCCTGGAAGCGTCTTCCACGTAGGGCAGATTTCATTTGCTGGAATAGGAAATCGTCACTGGGGACTAAGTCTGGGCTGTAGAGTGGGTGATTTAACTGCGACTTGGTCTTATATTGAAGTTGCAAAAGTTATTGAACACCCCTCGTGTGTGTGCGTGCGTACGTGTGTGTGTGTGTTGTCAACTGCTCTTAGGGCTTTTGTGGTGTGATGTAGCCTGTGTGTGTAGACTTGGGGTACATGGGCTCACACACAGGGTACATCATACCATATGCTGCGAGGGATTGGTTGACAACAAATTTATCTCTCTGACTTTCATTCACACAGACCTGGAATATATATCCAAAAGTTTAACCGAGTAGAACGGGCTAGATGGAAATATTTGCCTGTTTCTTATCCAATCACAAGCTAGTATTTTAATGTAATGTGAGATAAGGAGAGATCTAGTGCCTTGTTTATGCATTATTCACAACGGTAGACTAGAGTTCAGGTATGTGTTGTGCCTGCATTTGGTCAGTAAATGAAGGTCTGTAATAAATACATGTTGCAAAGGATACTTACTTGTAAAGGGAAATTATTGTTGTTTTGCTATTGGATTTCAAAAGATTTTCATGAATATTTGTATGCTGTCAACTCATAATTAATTGGTTAAATGCATTGATAGAAACTAACATTTTATATATTTCACTAGACCTTACAATGAGAACATATAGCAAAACCCTTTTTAAAGGACAAATTTTTACTGGTCCTTATGGTGCCTTGGTGTGTGTAATTGTGTTCCTCAGTGCTTTCTGGATATGCTTTTCTTTCTCTTCAAATCTAAGATTCATCATGATCATGGTGCTTGGGTCTTTCAGGGCGATACCTGTGCTCGTGGATTTCACTAAATTTGAAAATGTGTTAGGCCCGCATCAGTGGGCCTACTGTTTAATGAGACATTAAGCATCTTAGACAATGTTAAACTCAACTAACTTACTGATTTTGAAGTTGTAAATACTGACCTGTGAAGATCTGGGTTAGAATATGAAAAACATTAATCACACCAGTGCCACTGGAGTTTTTGCATTGTTATTTTCTCCTTAACCGCCATGTAGTATGTGTTTTCACGAGAACTACGTGAGATTGATTATGAAAACAACAAAATGTGGGTGGTCCTGGCAAAGAGCGTAACTTCGGCATCATTTCCCGAGCAGTCCGGTGTCATCCGTGTCTCCGACTACTTCCAGAGTGCTGCCCTTATGACTGATGGACAGGTCGGAACTAAAGGTGTGGAACGGAAACATTTGTGATGTGGATATTGTCATGGAAGGAAATCTCACTGATGAATGTATATGAGAGAGCACCCTTTTCTATCCTCTGTATTGTCCTGGCTGGACCACTCAATCCTACCCTGGACCACCACCATGCCTTACCCTACCCAGGACAACCCACAACTAAGCCCATCCACAACCTACCCCTACTTTGGATCATCCCATTTTAGCCCGCCCCTACCCCAGCCCACCCCTACCCTGGACCATCCCATTTTAGCCCGCCCCTACCCAAGCCCACCCCTACCCTGGACCATCCCATTTTAGCCCGCCCTAACCCCAGCCCATCCCTACTCTGGGTCATCCCATTTTAGCCCGCCCTAACCCCAGCCCACCCCCAGATTATTGAAGATGCAGAAGATGATGTGTGCCATTTTGACCGATTGTGTTGCATCTTTATCTTGACTACTTTCAGCCTTCATGCACTACTATGACAACCCTGGCGGCATGATCCCCACCTTCCTCATCAACTGGGCAGCCAAGGTAAATATGCGCCATCTTCCTTCATCTCATGATACACATTGGTTACATTGTGATGCGATGTTCAGTAAATTATTGGTGAGATACACTGTTCAAAGCAGGCCATCACGCCAAGGCCTGTGTTCGTTCTCCACATGGTTACAATGTGTGAAGCCCATTTCTGTCATCCCTCGCCGTGACATTGCTGGAATGATAAAAATAATAAGTGCATCTATAATGCGCCAGATTCCATTGACCATGTGGTTGCCCATGGCGGTACACTATTATTACCCCAATCAATGGGTCAGTGTGTACTTGATATTTATTCTCATCTCCCTTGGGAGTATACAACCCAAGCTGCCCGTGAGGCGCTAGGTTATCAGCCACATTACCATCTCATCCTACCGGGTACCACTCACTGCTGGGCGATGTCGTAAGAGGCGACTAACATGATCGGGTGGTCAGGCTCGCTGACTTGGTTGATGCATGTCATTGATCCCAATTGCGTGGATCGATGCTCATGATATTAATCACTGGATTGTCTTGTCCAGACTCGATTATTTACAGACCATCGTCATATAGCTGGAATATTGCTCAAGGCAGCATTAAACAACCAACCAACCATTGCTGCGTGAACAGAGGCACATTTCGAAACAAAGTCACTTGCCAAAGAAGACACCACGTGCTAGAAGCAGCGTAAAACCACACTCACTCACTCACCCACTCCAACTCACTTGCTTCATTCATCCTTCCCCACAAACACACCTAATGCACAGCCTTAGCAAAATCTGAACAATGTTTTCTAAGGGGAGGGTTCAAATAGAGAGTTTGCATCCTCTCGGGGCCCCACTGAGTTTGACAAAAGCCACACGTTTCATTTAAATGGTTCAAGAAGTGAAACACTGATATTTTGACAGCAGAGATTTTTCAAAATAACCCTACATTCTTTTCAACATGAATATGAACCGAATGCACAACGTCTGTGTTTAAACTTGTTACTGAATGTGAATCAACCTTTCTTTTTAGACTGGTGTGCCCCAATTTCTGACGACGATGCAGAAAGCTTGTCGTGGGTATGAGGCATTTCAACAGAAGAATTCCAGTTGACAGCTTCACCCTTCATCCACATTAGTAATTATCTAGTTCCACCAACTGATCAGTACTTTTTAAAATATATATATATATATAAGGCCTTTCCAGTTTATTTTCTATTTTTGCAGAATATTGGGAATTAAGGGGCTAAATAAAAAAATGTAAATGTATTCATTGCTAAAATGTTGTTAATTTCATAAAAATACTTTTGAAATGACAGTTTAAGCAAAGATACAAGCAATAAGATGTTTATGTTACTGGTATTTTTTCCCAATCACACTTGACATTGAATCTATTTATTTTTACATTCTAAAGTTAGTAAAGACTCATCCATATTTTCATTCACACAACATTATATTATTAATGTTATTAGTTTGGCAATGTTCAGTGTTGACTTACTGGTAAAATAAGAAAACAAATTGGTTTGTTGTAACAATTATATAAAAGATAAGATAAAGGTATGTCATTTAAGAAAATGTAGAATATTTATATGTGATACTTTTGTTAGGCCTTTGATCAGGTCACAGATATAGCACTAGTGATGCACTGAAACAAATATACATTAAGGCTGTTGAATTGAAAATAACTTTCCCAGCCATTGAGTTTTCAATGGAAATGTGAGCAAAATTGTTGCTTTTGTTTTATGCAAAACTTTGTAATCCACATGTTAAATTTTCAAGGTCACAGATAAAATTGTTTGTTTTTAACCATAAACCACCTTTAACATGTTAGACAATGTTAGATTGTTTAAAAAAAATAAATTTAATCATTATCAGTATTTTTCAGCACTGAAATCAATAAACATTATCAACCTACCATATCTGTATTTCAAATACCTAAACATTCTTCCCAGGTGCTTGAATTAATATTTTATTTATACGCAAAATTAATATTTTCATTTAAGTTGTACATTATATCAGAACATAGCCATTTGACATCATGTCATTGGTATACATTGCTATCAGTTTGATACACAAGTATTTTGTAGAGGTTTAGCATTGAAGTAGGAAAAGCATTATGGAGCCTTCAGAAGAATATCTTAATGACATGTAATATTTATCATCCAAAACTGGCTCCCACAGAAGATATGGCTGGGGTGAGATCAAGCGATATCTACACTGTAGACCATTGTGACGTCACTGGTTACCATGACGTCACAATCAAATGAAATCACTAATGGCTCTGCTACTGAAGCTGTTAGCAGTACTTTTTACACTTAAGACACTGCTTATTACTGTCTACAAACTAAAAAAGTTGGAAGAATGATGTTGGATGATAAATAAAATCTCACCCTCGTGTTTTTTATGTCAAATATATCAACACTCGGTGATAAAAGTGTAAAAAATCCTTGGCAAGCCTAGGAGTTTTCCCACTTTTATCAACTCATGTTGATATATTTGATATCTAAATACACTCGGGTGAGATTCTCTATATCTCACACATAGTGATGTTTTACTAACTCAAGGAAGTGACTGTCATGAGTGTTATTGTGATCTTATTCTTTGTTCTTGTGATATATATATATATATATATATATATATATATAGAGGATTCATCACGAGTGTTTTTAATATGGGAAATATCAACCGAGTCTTAGTTAATCGGTATTTGCCGAGCCTTTGGCGAGGCAAATACCGATTAATGGGACGAGGTTGATATTTCCCATATTAAAAAACACGAGTGATGAATTCTATTTATCATTTTCACATTTTTGCTTCCCAATTAAGGAATAATTGCATTAAACATTAACATCAGCAACTTGTCGAAATCTTACGTATAGATCGTGCGTAGTTATACATGTTTTCAAAAGCCGTGTAAACCAAAATTAACAACCCCTTAACTCCTTTATGGCATATTCCTTCGCTGAGAAACAAAATACTTGAAAAGACTTTTGCAGAATAATTGAAATTATGTCTCCAACATCAAAGGTATCCATGTTGTTTTTAAACACCTACTCACGTGCACCGGCGAAAAAAGTCCCACTTCCGGCTATCTAATTTGCATACTTATGTCATTGGGGTATGACATATATGTTTTTATGTCATAAGCTTATGTCATGGATAAATGCTTTAGTTAAATGATAAATATATATATATATATAATGTTGAATGTTTTTTGTGTGTTTGATAAACCTTATAAAGGTTGGTGAATTCTGTATCAGGAATGTTAGGATTTCATTAGAATTTGAGAATATTTATATTTTGAATAGAATATTTTGTTATATTTAGTTTTCATATTGAAAAACAGTAGACGAGAATGTGATAAAGTATATTTCCTACTGTGTGTATGTTACATCACTGCCAACTCTAGGAATGGGTTTCCATTTTCTATAAAGGTCTATATTAAAGTATGGGAGTTATGATAGTTTTAGTGCAACGATCACATTGTGGAATGAATTGCGGGGTCTTGCGAAATATTGAATAAATTCATAAGCTGATGAAAGAAATTTGAAGCTTACATTTCCCCATTAGCACTAATTGTACTTTGAAAATGAAAATGTTTGGATCATGTCATTGAAGAGGTGTTTGATAAGCGTCCAAATACAGTATGTGGTTTGCGATGAGAAATTTGCCATCAACGACTGACATTTTGTAGTCCAAGAGTAAAATCTAAATAGATTCCAGAACAATGTTTAATTTAAGAGAACTGAGGCAATTTAGACTTGACAATTCATTCTAAACTTTAGTTGGACTCAATTCTATATTCTCTTGCGTCAGGGAGACTATTGCCATCCAACTACAGTTGATTTGTGTGTATATTGTTAATATGAGTGAACTTGAAGTGGTTTGGAATTTACCATGTTTACAGTGAGTTGAGTTGATTGCTGATGAATATTCATGTTAATGATACTCTGATGATATGAATATGCAAGGCATCTTTTACAGTGTTTCTGAGTTTAAGATGTGCATTCTGGTAACACGCAGGTAGCGATGCTTGTTTCCCTGGCTTTTTCATGAAAAACACAACCTTAGAGGCAGCTGGAGGACTTACTGTAACATGAGACCAACATCCTTCACAATGAACATCCTTGTTATAAGGGGGCGGTCGGGTAGCCTAGTGGTTAAAGCTTTCGCTCGTCACGCCGAAGACCCAGGTTCGATTCCCGATATGGGTACAATGTGTGAAGCCCATTTCTGGTGTCCCCTGCCGTCATATTGCTGGAATATTGCTTAAAGCGGCGTAAAACCATATTTGCTCACTCACTCACTGTGTTACAAGTACCCAGGGATTCATTTAGACTTGCTCAGAGGCTGATATATTCGGCCCCCAGTCTGCAGCAAATGTCAGTATATATTCCCAATTTGGAACTAAAACTTTCCAATTCATGTTAAGGTGTATTAACATATAAAAGTAATAACTAGTTGTATAGACGTAACCTGTATCACTTATAACAAGACCAATAAAAAGGAACAGGTTTTAATGCTTTGTTTGTCAGTGACCACCTCATTCTATCATATAACGACACTTAATATGTGGAAGGAAATTGGCAATTTGATGGTTATTGAACGATATCAGATCATCGATATACCTGAATCTTCTTGGCCCAATCAGCATGTTTTGAATTTGCCAATACAAGAAAAATGTCAAGATGTCTTCAGTAGGATATATAGACCTACCGGGATGTCTATAGTAGCATATTTAGACCTACCACGATGTCTACAGTAGGATATATAGACCTACCAGGATGTCTACAGTAGGATATATAGACCTACTGGGATATCTACAGTAGGATATATAGACCTACCAGGATATCTACAGTAGGATATATAGACCTACTGGGATATCTACAGTAGGATATATAGACCTACCAGGATATCTACAGTAGGATATATAGACCTACTGGGATGTCTGTAGTAGCATATTTAGACCTACCAGGATGTCTACAGTAGGATATATAGACCTACCAGGATGTCTACAATAGGATATATAGACCTACCAGGATGTCTAAAGTAGGATATATAAACCTACCAAGATGTCTACAGTAGGATATATAGACCTACAGGGATGTCTACAGTAGGATATATAGACCTACCAGGATGTCTACAGTAGGATATATAGACCTACCAGGATGTCTACAGTAGGATATATAGACCTACCAGGATGTCTAAAGTAGGATATATAGACCTACCAAGATGTCTACAGTAGGATCTATAGACCTACTGGGATGTCTACAGTAGCATATTTAGACCTACCAGGCTGTCTACAGTAGGATATATAGATCTACCAGGATGTCTACAGTAGGATATATAGACCTACCACGATGTCTACAGTAGGATATATAGACCTACCAGTATGTCTACAGTAGGATATATAGACCTACCAGGATGTCTACAGTAGGATATATAGACCTACCAGGATGTCTACAGTAGGATATATAGCCCTACCAGGATGTCTACAGTAAGATATATAGACCTACCAAGATGTCTACAGTAGGATATATAGACCTACCAGTATGTCTACAGTAGGATATATAGACCTACCAGGATGTCTACAGTAGGATATATAGACCTACCAGGATGTCTACAGTAAGATATATAGACCTACCAGTATGTCTACAGTAGGATATATAGACCTACCAGTATGTCTACAGTAGGATATATAGACCTACCAGGATGTCTACAGTAGGATATATAGACCTACCAGGATGTCTACAGTAGGATATATAGACCTACCAGGATGTCTGCAGTGGGATATATAAACCTACCAGGATGTCTACAGTAGAATATATAGACCTAAGATGATGCTGCAGTAGGATATATAGACCTACCAGGATGTCTACAGTAGGATATATAGACCTACCAGGATGTCTGCAGTGGGATATATAGACCTACCAGGATGTCTACAGTAGGATATATAGACCTACCAGGATGTCTACAGTAGGTTTGTCAGTACCATATCCGTATCCATGGGTTTCACCAAAGTGGTAAACGTCTGAGACCTGCATCACTCCAGGCTTTCCACCCACATTAAGCGGACACGCCGTGACATAACTGGAATACTGTTCAAAGCGATGTTAAACCCAACTCGCTCACTCAAGTTGCTGGTGATGTATATATCTGAACTGATACACTGATCAAAGGGGGGCGGTCGGGTAGCCTAGTGGTTAAAGCGTTAGCTCGTCATGCCGAAGACCGGGGTTCGATTCCCGAAATGGGTACAATGTGTGAAGCCCATTTCTGGTGTCCCCCGCTGTAATATTGCTGGAGTATTGCTAAAAGCGGCGTAAAACCATACTCACTCACTCACTCACTGATCAAAGCTGTGTTAAACCCTAGTCACTCACTCACTCTCAAACCTATATTTGATTGGTAATTAATCTCTTACGAATCCTGGACCTCACTTCTGAAGTTTATGTATTCTCATTATAAGGTTTTATTTACAATGATGATACTCATGAATGTTTATTGTCTGACTGTTGTTCTTTCTGTCTGTTAACCCTGTTTGTGGAATAAATGGAATATGTACGATGTTTATATTTATATATATTGTTCTGGAGAGTTGGTTTTCCAGCTAAAATTAAAATATTGTTGTGATTGTAGGTTTGCTAGCAAAATTTCAGTCGGGGAAATGATTCTGAAGGGCCCTAGCCTGACTGGATACTGAAATTTTAATGGTGATTTTTTTTTATGCACACCTCTTAGTTTATAACTAGGACCATAAAAAATCATATTAATCTCAGTCGAATCGAGTTAGCGAGATCAGAGTTACGCCAACTGATGATGAGCAATTTGGGTGATACCTTTGCAGAATCTGTTTCTGGAAAAAAATAACCTGTCACATATTTAAGCTAGTGAACTTTGAACCCAGCTAGCCCACCTGGCCAGCAATATTTTGGGACTATTTCCCACTCTCCGCCAAGGTCAACTGTTCAGTGGAAATGGATTGTGATGATCACAAAGATGATGCATATATCAAGTCTCTATGCTTTATGCTGGTATGTTGTATTGAAGAATGTTATAATGCTGTAATACATACGCCCATGTGTTATAACGATATGTTGCTTAGAATAGCTGCATCATTGTTCATGCATCGTAAAGCAGTATTTTCAAATGATTTTTCTACGACAGAAAATATACATCAAACACCATTGAAAAATTGTAGATGCTTGTGATTACTGACAAATAGGTTTGGTCACACGTGACAGTGAGCTAAAGTCACACATGTGACAGTCAGCTTTTTAGTCACACGGCTTTTAGTCCTACAGTGAGCATTTAGTCACACGTGACAGTGAGTTTTAAGTCACACGTGACAGTGAGCTTTTAATCACACGTGACAGTGACCTTTAAGTCCTGACAGTGAGCTATTAGTCACACACGTGACAGTGAGTTTTAAGTCACGTGACAGCAAGTTTTAAGTCACACGTGACAGTGAGTTTTAAGTCACACATGACAGTGAATTTTTAGTCACAGGTGTATCAATGAGCAGTTAGTCACACATAGTCATAGATCATTTTCCCAGTGGTAAATGCTTTTATTGGATGACCTTTGTGTTTGTTGTTAATGAGCATGGAATAATATTGCCCTATGATATTGATATTTTACCATTATTATTGATAACAATTGCAGTAGTTTGTCAGTTTGCGTGCATGATGAATAAACATTCCCATGATGACACACAGTGTTTGTGATTCTTGTGTACAGCAGTCGGTGTGGGCCAGTGTATCCAGGACATCTCTGTACACTCGCACACATGTTCAGTCCAAGACAACCGTGGTATACAACTTTCTAAACATTCCTGGAATATTGGGGAATATGTAGCTCCACTGATATTCTGTGGAACATATTGCTCCATGTGGCCTGCACAACATAGGCGCCATACATGGTGTACACAACATAGGCGCCATACATGGTCTACAGAACACTAGGCGCCATACATTGTCAACACAACACTAGGCGCCATACATGGTCAACACAACACTAGGCGCCATACATGGTCAACACAACACTAGGCGCCATACATGGTCAACACAACACTAGGCGCCATACATGGTCAACACAACACTAGGTGCCATACATGGTGTACACAACATCAGGCGCCATACATGGTCTACAGAACATCAGGTGCCAAAGATTGTCTACACAACATCAGACGCCATACCATCTTCCCGAGGCAAGAAAGTAAACTGACTTTAAAAGTCCAGTTTCCACCCTTGCCGAACTAGGCTGGAATTACTGGGCTCGATCGTAGCGCCACCAGTGGCTATTACCAGCTATGTCCCTTCTCAGCCTCTCCTATGGACCAATCAGATTCTACCTCTCCTATCACTTGCGTTTGCTTCACACAAAATGGTGGCGCCCAGTCAGGACGATCTGATCGATAATCAAGATCTATATCGTGATAAAACGGGTCTGGCCACGCGAAATGCATCAAATCACGTGAGCACCTTGATTAAAAACATGAAAAGATTTCGAAAAAATCTGCTGACATCGAGTTGGTGGTGCAAATGCTTTGCAAATCCTGTAATCGACCGAAATCTGCACGACGGTTTACGAACCGGATTTCGATTTCGGTGCGCGATTTTGATTGGACTGTGCACAGACTCGTTAGTCCAGCCAAAATGTAACTCCATAATACCAGCCTAGTTCGGCAAGGGTGGAAACTGGACTTTTATAGTCAGTTAACTCTCTTGCCTCGGGAAGATGACGCCATACATGGTCTACACAACATTATGTATAAATGACAGATGGCCTGCACAACATTTTGTATGACATCATGACATCATGACAGATTTCTTACTATCATACTACATACAGTAATAGGCAATATATCAGGGAAGTATATACACAGGAACAAGTTTGTTCACTGAAGCCTGCCCTTGATATAACTGTTTTACGCAGTATAAGTAAACAATGTAGCAGCTTTGCAGATTTTCCTACTTCAAGGCATACTTAATCACAAATGCTTGTCCAAAATTATATTTGAAAAACGGAAATTAGCATAAAATATATGAGCCTGATTAGGGTGATTGTTCGACAGTGGGCAGTAATTGTTTAATGCAGTCAGAAAAATCAAATTTAAATTATATTTATGCAGTAAATATACCGATCCTATTATTATTTTGTGAGTAGGTTTCATTTCCATTCATCAGAGACCGTATATACCAGTATGTTTGCTAGTGCCAGTATGTGAAACTCTCGCTTATCATTTACGTCAGTGGTTTCTTAATGAGACGTAATACATATAAATTATTATGTAAGTAACAGCTAATGTCCTCAATAAAAAATCAAGCAATATGCTGAAACATAAATTTGAGCCTTTACACAAGTTAAACAACTTTTTGATTATGTTGGTATCATTGATTAAAAATTGAGAAAAATACATTCTGAAATATTATCTTATTAACTGAATAAAAATAATTCTGAAAAGTTGATATTTGTGTTTTCAGTAAAATGCATCATATGGAAAAACAGAGTTTCAGAGCATATACTTAGACTGGCTTAGACTGTAAACTGTGATCGGACCAGTCAAGTGAAGGGAAAAAAGGAGCCCTTGGCGTTCGCGCATGCTCATGTAAAAGCTAGTTACGTGAGACCGTAACATTTTTTGAAAAACAATTAACTGTTTATATCTTTTATGGTAGATATTTTCATATCTAATATGACTGCATTACATGCATACAGTTATACAAATTTTGAATGGCTATATATCATAGTACCAATTAATGTATTCAACTCGCGCGCCGTGGAGAATTCGCGAGAAGTGTCATGGCGTCGTGTTCTTTGTGCGTCTAGACGGTATGTATCCTGGCTGTTTTCCCTGTTCTTTTTGCTCCGTAAATGGTTTTGGTCTTACTCTGTTCGCCACTGTTTCACTACTCAATTGCTAAACTATCTGTCGTGTTTTGCAAGTGATAGCATTGATGGATTCGAAGTAGTGTGCTCGTAAACAAATCACATTTGAAATGCAACAAAGACCGACGAAAAGGTAAAACGTGAAATGACCCGGGATTTTTGTAAGTGTCTAAAATGTAACAGACCCAGACATATCCGCCCAACACACAAAGCCCCAAGAAGTGTCGCTTTTAATTTAGTATCCCGAGTTCAATGGTCTCGGTGTTTCTGTCATGTCCTTTCGCACACGCCATTTTTTTTAACATAAAATTACGCCGTCTCAGAATGGATTATGCCTTTATGGTCAGATATTGATTACAAGGCCTCAGCATGGTCAAAATACATAAAACAGGACAAACGACTCAGGTAGTTAGTGCCAATTTGTGTCCCCAAAAATATAAGCGGGCCCTTACTTGATATTGTAACTAATGGCAGAGACCATATATACTCGGACCCCATGGTACCGCGGCATTCATCGTATCGCGGCATTTGTGATTTCAGATAGTTCACGCGGGACACGCCTCTTAGCGGCTGTATATTAATGCAAATCAGTAACCACGAAGTGCTCACTTCGTAAACAATTTCAATTTCCTCGGAATGTTCCGTCTGCTGTAAGTAAGGAGTTATTAATCAGTTGATACATATTTCTGGCATCTGTTGTAATATTGCCTTACCCCCATCTATCAATGGCCAACGATATAACCCGCAGTTCCCCAAGTTAACTTTCTCTATCGACCTGAACTAGATCATCTGCATATTCATGGCGACTAATGAGGTAACGGAAGTTACGTAGTCCGCACATTTTTTCCCGCTCTGTGCCCAGAATCTATTGGGAGATCATAAGGGCCATAATGCCAAACTTAGAAATACGTTCTTCACTAATAACCAAAAGATAAATACATACTTTGGGCATACTAGGAGTGCTTTTTATATATTTATTGTTGACTTTTAACATTTTTCCATTTTGTGACAAATTATTGTCATCCAATTTTTTTTAAACAATCTTAAAATATCATTTCTGATATTTTGATGTTGACTTATAAAAATATTTTTCTCTTACTTTTCGGTAAATATGCATTGAATACCTATTGCTGATAACACATTTAGAATTTTACTTGTGCTGTCTTTGCACTTGTCTGGACAAATCACTGATGTCTGGCATGATCATACCAAGTGGTTGGTAGAATTATGTCCTCTTTTTGTCCAATTCGGACCTCCATACACAACTTTTCTCTGTACCGCGATACGATGGAGTTCTCTCCCTTGTCAAACAGAGCGCGAGGCCCGGCTTTTACTCGGAGCTACTGATGTAAATAATGAACTTTTATCAGTAAAATATGCATTGTTTGATAACATGAATGATATCTGATACAGAGAACACGAATAAACATAAAGGTTAGTGAGTGCATTTTGTTCCATTTAGCGTACATGACAAGTACCCGCGATACCCCGAGGTTGCAGGCTAATAGATATTATTATATGGTCTCTGCTAATGGTTTATAGTATACTGCTCTTCTTTTATGTCACAGCCACCGGTCTGACTGAAGTCCGATGTTGGTTTTTCATTGGCCTTCACAAGAGTGAAAGTTATTTCGTATCCGTAGATCATTAATAACTCTGTAATTTGAAGTTTTGAACTGTTTCTTGTATTTATATATTTCTCTTCACTTTTCAGATATGAGACGCATGTAGCCAGCAGATAATAATATGGCATTGCCGAACTATCGCCAGGTTGCACAGTCCTCTCCAGCAGTTCGTAAGTATCTTGTTTAAATGTCCTTTTTTTGTGTTCCATCCTTGGTACCAGAATAAAATGTGAATAATAGTTAATACAAACTGTGGAATGATACAATAGAATGATCAGTGTTTAGAACTCATGCAAGTAAGAACAAAACTTATGATAGTCAAAACAGATCTATTATCATCAATGATTTAAGTAAGTCTTTGTTCATGCTGTTATCATACAAAATTTAAACAACTTTCTTGAACATGATGAAGAAGGAATAAAGAAGACCTTTGGATGTTTGATGATGTGTTGTAAACACATGGAACACAACAATCTCCTTGCTGATTGAAAACTAAATAAGAGAGAGAGAGAGTGTTATTATTTGGTTAATTTGACATACCGTATTCAACGTAAAGGCGTTCAGGGCACTCTCAAAATTAGAAAAAGGGGGCTCTTATTAGAATATGGTTTTGGTAAGAAGAAATACAGAGATGAAAGATTGTTAATATTGTGGTTTAGGCTGACAGCCTAACATGATTCAAAAGAAAAGTCTGTGCGTATTATATACGACAGATATATTTTCCAAAATTTACATGCCCATAATTAATGGTGTATATAACATATGAATGCATATTATGCATGAATAAATAAGTCTCCTACACATATATCAATTGGAAGGGGTGCTAATTGGGATTGTTCGTTAGCCGATATATCAGTAAATATGGCCGTGGGCGCTTGTTACGTCGAATACGGTATTTGGCAGAAAAGTTTGTAACAATGTTTGGACTATCTAAACTATAACTCCTAAGTTAACTTTCTCCAGAGAGAGGACGGTCAGCACCTGGCACACCATCAGCTTCAGAGAAGGTAGGTCTTTTACAGTGTTTTTGATAATATTCCATCAAATTCTGATGGGCCTATCCCAATACATGTTACGACTAAAGATTAATCCCCTGGGGATCCTGGTTATAAGGACCCCGTGTATTACAGGTGGTCACAATCACATACAGCTACTAGCTGACTGGGGGACTGTGTGTCCTCCAATCAGTGTTCGAAATTAAGCATGAAAATCAAGGGATTCTTTTCATTGTTCTTGTGTTAATAGTTACAGATTTGGGGATCTGTAGATTGATATAATATAGCAGCACACCTCAAGGACCCCAGGACCCCACTTAATTTTGAACACTGCCAAAAGTCACTTCTTTTAAAGAAATACGTGACAATAGCTTTACAGACAGATTTATAGCATCTTGTATATAATGATTAGCTCAAAAATACCTGAAGACAACAATATGAAATCAGTGACATCATCAAAGGCATCATTTGCAATTTATTTATTCACCCTTATTACCAAGATTTCAAAGTTGGGTCAGTCTGTATGTTGTATTTCAAATGATTTTTCAATTTTATTTGTGTTTCACCTCCAGGGCTCTGGTGGTAGCCCGTTTATCCAGACCAGTCATGGACATCCCGGCTTTAATCCTACGAAGGTTGGGAAATCGGCCCCTGTGAGTATTACTATTCGAACTATCATCACAATCATAATACTGACAGGGCTTTTAGACATGTATACAGATACTGGCAAAGTATCCATATGCTAATTAATGTAAAGTGTTTGACCTGTGTTTGGTGCTTATTGAAGGTAGTAATTGATAATTTTTAAACTTACCCTATCTCACACTATGCATTTCTTCCTTCTTCTTTTGATCCTTATGTGGAAATATGCTAGAACAATGTTTCCAGCTTCTAAAAACATTTTGTCCGATCATATCCCAGCATCACCATGTCACCACCCAAACAAATGTGTCATGCACTGTAATCCCACGTTGATGCTGGGATAGTGTGAGATAGGATAAGTATATAAATATACAATTTCATGTAAATTTTACAATGTTTGAGAGTAGATGGCAGTAAATGCAATACAACATATGAAATATGTAAAATATATAAATTGAAAACAACTATTAGAAGTAGCTTCTTGTTGAAACTATAATAAAACAATCTCGTTAAAATCAGATCTTAGTTCTTGTTACCACTAAATGAAGATATGAGGACATCCCATTACGGGTCACTTCAGATATCCTTTTATCCGAACTGCCTCCATGGTCTAGTGGTACAACGTCTGCCCGGAGAGCGGAAGGTCCGGGGTTTGATCCCCAGCCGCGTCATACCAAAAGACGTTAAGAGATGGTACTTGTTGTTGCCCTGTCTGGCGCTCGGTATAAGGGGCTAAAACCAGGACTGGTCGGCTCAGAGTCAGTATACTGTGTCTGAGTGGGGTATTCATGTTAAACTGTGGCATGGTATCTCAGTGAGCTAGCACCTCACAAAGGTTTACAAGGGTATTCCAAGCCTGTTACAGACTGTAGGCCTGATACCATCAGAATAATCATCTATATTGTGCTTCAGGGGATAAACATTTGAAAGTACTGCCAAACAATCTTGATCATCTGTTAGACATTCATAATTTTTCATTTTTTCAGTTTTCAAATTTTGAATCAAGAACTTTGTCTAAATATTTTTCAAAACATAGTCTGGAATGGAATTTGCCATTTTGATGTATTGCTGGAAAGCTGCTTTCTGATCGACTAATGTTGACTTCTTGTTAGTCATTTCATTGGTCAGTAAAAGTTTGCAAAAAGTCGTTCTGACGTGATCTGTAATTGTGTCCTGAGATCTTTGTTTAGCGTTAGCAAGCACTTAAGATGTGATTTAAATGAGATTGAGAATAAAGACAATTGCAATTCTATTGTATGACATTCTTCAGTCTTGAAAGTACATGGTACCATTCTGTATATTTCAGAGTGACCCTAGGGTGCCGAAACCTCCCAAACCCCCAGACAAGCCTCTCATGCCTTACATGAGATATAGCCGTAAGGTGAGTAGGAAGGTGAGACAAAAACGCGAAAGCGACATTTTTATTTTCGGTTATGTTCATCGCTTCACCGTAGTCCTAGCGGCCGTGCTCAGAAGTTGATTAACAGCTAATACCTGGAGAGGACGGCCTCGGCCTAGAGTACTTGCCGCTGCATGTGTTCCGTTCAACTGTGTTTTGCATGACTGTTTGTACATGCGTTCCTCCATCTCGCATGAGGCCAGGCAATAGGATAAACTATGCAAATCTTGCAATCTCTTCTACAGATGACTTTAGAAGTGTTTTTGTGTCCAATCTCAACTTTCTCATTCAGATGACTTGCTTTGAACATGTTAAACATAATCTAATTATAGAAATACCCCTTCAAAATGACTGCTATGTTGTAAGATGTACAGATGTTGATTCTGTTTTGAGTGGGATGATATTGCCTGGTCTAGAGTTGGAGGAACCGCATCTTGTTACTTGTGTCACAGTTAGTATTAAACCTTGTTGTAGTTAGTTGATGCTAATACTGGTTGTATAGGCTCTGTTACTTTATGCAATGCATGTAATTTAAGGGTGCAAACCATATATAAAAAGACACTGCTAGATTGAACTCTGAATGCCAGTGTTTATGATCTGCTAGCAGTTGCATTCTACTGGCCTAGTTGTCTAGTAGCTGACCCAAGCCAATCACAGATGTAACATATTGCAAATTGTGAGCTGTCAAATTGAAAAGTGTGTTTGAAATAGAACATTTTGATCAAAGGCCAGTATATCTTGGCATAGTTGCAATTTTTATTGTGTTTCCAGTTTTGCTCCCTTAATATTGATGTCCGTGTTAGAGATGTTAGATGCTGGATCATGTTACTGTGTTTGGTATTAATCATACTCACATTGAAATGCCCTGTCAGGATGTTTATTATGAAAAGATATTTTTTCAACATTGTGTCTTCTTAAGCAATTTCATTGATCGTTAATGTGTTCATTAATGTTTAGATCCTTCCAAAGGAGCATCCTGGCAAGATTATGGTGACATAATTATACAGCCTGAAACTTTAAACAATCAAATATTTATGTTGAACTCCTTTAAAATGGTTATATTTGATCACATCTTCATATTGCCTGAGATACAAGGATTATCAAGCTGTATGATTCATGTTCACCATCAAACTGTAGTTGAATCATATTGTTGAATTAGGAAAGTTTTTGTGTCATTGATATGTGATCTGTTCATTTGATTTTTTGTTCACCTTGACGTTGTCAGAGTGGGTTTATTTGAACATGTTATTTGTGTTTTATCAGCTGGATAACATGCTTCTCGCAGATTGACAGTAAATTGAGTAATCAGTACTAAAAAGTTGAGGACAGATTGTTATCAACACATAAAATATATTACAATTATAAGTGAAGATAATACTCCACGGTTATGTACCCTATATTATGAAGCAGCAGGCCTTTAATTCTGAATCATGAAAGTTCTAGAAACAGACAGGGGGCACAGGTGGCCTGTGTAGTGTTGCGTTCCTTGGGCACGCCAGAAACCTATGATTGTGGGTTCGAATCCTGGTTCGCCCCGATCATGTTTCTAGGTTTGTCAGCACCATACCCGTGCTTGTGTGTTTCACCAAAGTGGTAAACGTCTGAGACCTGCATCATTTCGGGCTTTCCTCCCACATTAAGCTGACACGCCGTGATATAACATGAATACTGTTAAAAGCGGCGTTAAATCCAACTCACTCACTCACTCCATCATTATCTCTGGACATGGGGCTGTTGGGTAAGCCCGGTGGTTGAATCGTTTGCTTGTCACACCAAAAGCCCAGGTGTAATTCCCCACATGGGTGCAATGTGTGGAGGCCTTTCCTCTTGTCTCCCACTGTGGTTTAGCGGTAATATTGCTAAAAGTGACAGAAAACCATACTGACTCTGATGAACTGGTTGACAAATTACTGATTAAGTTATATCACAAGTTTGCTGGGATATTCTGTCACAAATCCTAGGATATGAAAGGCTTTTCTAGTGATTTCACTTCAATAGTTCAGATCAGTGATTGTGCATAAAGTCTGTAGATACATCTTCTTGAAGTAATTATTGCCATTGTGGTCAACAAGCCGTACATAATTATTATTAATACAGCATAAACAGTGACCGCGATAGAAACTAACAGTTTTTGCCCACTAGTCCTGATAATGATAACATATAGCAAAACCTTTAAAAATGGCAAATTTCTGCTAGTCCTTTTGATACCTTTACTATTGGGCAGTTTAAGAAGGACTTATATGCCAATTTCTAACACTGAGTGATGTAATGGTTTTGATGAACATTTGAGCTACAGGCCTTTTTAGGAACAACATTATGATCACAAAGTAAAATTTCAACTTGATCTAAATGATTTTGTATTGAGATATAACAATGCTATCTTATTTCACTTTATGGAAAATCAATTCATTACCTTTTGCTCATGTGACCAGCCATGAGATAAGGAGCTTGTGAGTGAAAAACCACATTTTGACTTTTCATTAGATTTTACAACTACATCATCTTCGGAACTTGATGAAGGTTTCAAACTTTGCGTGATGTGTCTAGATATCACACAGGTTGCAAGCACACATATTGAAGTGTTTATCCTGTGTGAAATGGCCCTCCCACCCCTTAAACATGTTTAGGTCATCTTCCACCTGCATCACCGTCGTCATGATATGGCTGAAATACTGCCGATGTGACGTTAAATGTTACTCACTCACTCCACCTGCATTATTCCTCTGAAGTCTGGAGTTACCTGCCCCTGGAATGTAATGTCCCGAAAACAGGCATGTTGTTTGGAGTGGATAGTTCAGCAGAATGAAATTGAAATATGTTGTTTTCTGCTTAGTCATGTATAACTATGATAATGCATACAATTGTAAGTGTGGCACTTGGACAAATGAGTAAATAAAATATGAATATGTGTCCAAAAATATTACTTTAAGAACAGGTTTACATAATCAGGATTGAAAAGAAAAATCCCTGGATGAACAAGATTGTATTGATTAGTATTGTAAGTTACCTATGCTGTGATGAATGGCTATGGTTGATCCCTAGTTCTACAGGCAGGATCTATAGGGACAGTGTGGGTATATCCCTCTGTATGGGTAGAGGGTGGACCTAGTCACTGGTCTTCATTCAGCTCCAGGGGCGGTCGGGTAGCCTAGTGGTTAAAGTGTTTGCTTGTCATGTTGAAGACCTGGGTTCGAGTCCCGACATGGGTACAATGTGTGAAGCCCATTTCTGGTGTCCCCCTGCCGTGATATTGCTGGAATATTGGTGAAAATGGCGTAAAACCATACTCACTTATTCACTCATTCAGCTCCAGGGTTCCATAGTTACATTAGTCTGAGACTAGAAAGGTTAAAAAAGAACGGATGACATTTTCTTGTGGACTTCCACTTTCATTGGGTGGATGGTAACTCTCTAGCAGATCATTTTTGAGAATTGGTGAATATGAGAATTAGTTCTAACCCTAAGGGGGCAGAGGGGTAGCATAGTGGTTAAAGTGTTCACTTGTCACTCCGAAGACCTGGGTTTGATTCCCCACATTGGTACAATGTATGAAGCCTTTTCTCTCTCTTCTCTCCCGCCCCCAAAAATCCCCCCCCTTGCCGTGATATTGCTGGTATATTGCTAACCTTGAGTCCCAATTCAAAATCTAGACACCTCACTAGAAACTAGAAACCACTTCATTTCTGGAAATATACAAGTCAAAGTAAGTTAAGGACCACCCAAATATTTCTTATTATGTGACATGAAAGAATCGTGTGGTCCCTAATTTCTTTTGAATAGTATAATTTGTAGGGTATAGACCAAGATTCTGACAAATTTATATACTATTTAGAAACAAAATACAGGTGAAATAAGATAGCAATGTCATGATAAAGTTTCATCCATTGATGTAAATTTCCTATTTAGTATGATTGTATTTAACTGTGAATTTGTACATTACATATTTAGTATTATCCAAAGTAGGTAATGAATTAGGTAATCATATACTAGTTATGATTACCTAAATATAACCATGCTTACATGTGCTTGCTGTCATATTCAGAATGTATATCATAACATTATGCTCATCCAATCATGTATTTTACATTGTCAGCATAAACCATTTCACAAGACAAGTGTGCAGCAAAAAGCATCACCTTCCACACAGCCAATTAATCTCACTGATAATTTCCATTAATGTGTATTTGTCCTAAAACAGGAATTGGTAACGCCTGTTCTGTAGTATTTCATCACGGAGCATGTTTGTAAATGAGTGTTTTGGACATGCACTGCTTAAGAAATTATTACTTTTAGTAGCTCCATTTATTCTTTATTTGCGAATGAATTTTCATATGTTTTGAGCTTGCTCAATATTTTCAACATGTCGTATGATAATGGAAGCTTAAAGTTTTCCGTGATGCAAGTTGTTGGTGTACGTGGGCTGAGGTGTGGCGTATGTGTCGACATGCGGGCCAGGGTTTCCAGATGGAGTAAGTCATGCCGTAGTTGACCTATTGCAGGTATGGGAACAAGTAAAGGCCTCCAACCCAGACCTCAAACTATGGGAAATCGGCAAGATTATTGGACAGATGTGGAGAGACTTGAGTGATGTCCAGAAACAAGAATACATGGACGAATATGAAACTGAAAAGGTAGTCAATAGGTTTCTACAAGAAATGTAGAAATAAAATTTGAAAAATAGGGTTTTCCCTGATATTAGTCATCCTTAACTGCCAAAATCATCATTTTAGGTTGTCATTTGTACTGGAAAAGATGTAAGGTGTCATTAAATATTAGGTCAAGGAGCTACTTTATGTCATATTAGACTAAAAGTGCCGATAATTTTGTAAGCAAGGCTGTACATCATCTCATAATTTGAGGTCACGTGTCTGAACAGAGGAGGCATGTGAAGCTTGGATTGACAATTTTTGATTTCAGGCAAAAGAATGTCATTGCTATGATTTATAGCAGTTGAGGTGTTCTGGAAATGGGTTTATACTTCTAGTGAGAAAAGAGCATTGTTTTTTATACATCTTTTTACAAAGTGTGGCAGTTAGATATGTTAGGGAGGGGTGGACTACTGCTGTGGGTGAAATGGGGTGGATTTGGGTCAATTCTACTGGAACAGCACAGTTTTATCAGATCCTGTTGACATTGCAATTTTGAAATTTCTTTTTCAAAATGTAAGCTTTTTTAAGCAAGTGTGAATACAGGGTCTATCTGCCATTTACTATGAACATGTTCTCACATGATCCTCAATATTTATTACAATTCGGAGCAAAAAACGAGAGCAGTTTGGGAAAGACTTTTTTAATATTTTATTTGGATTTTGCATGTGGTTATGATGGTTTCTCAAGGAGATACAAGGGAACTAAAGTTTACTTTGTTGCAAAAATGGGTTTATGTATTTGTCTCTTCCCATGCATTATGTATGAACCACCACTTAATTCCTGCAAATTCTGGCCTACGTGGTGATGGCTTATTTTGATACAGTAAACTTGTTTGTCACTCCAGGCTTCAGCTGCAACAAATATGTCTCTATGTTTTCCTTTGTGTAGCCTTCAACTATGATATGCCTTGCCTACACAAATTGTTTGGCAGTCCTGTGCAGTACAGTTTTCAATGTCTGGGGAAAACCCTATGTATGTTTTAGCTTTTGTTTAATGATAGTGGCTATTTTGTTTTGTTTGGAGTAATGCTTTGGTTAAAAGTAATCAAATCAGTGTTCACACTGTTACAGAGAGATAATTGTATTTTGATGATTAGAACTCAAGCATTTGTTAGCTTTGGTAATCAAGTTTAATTTCCAGTTAAGGGGAAGTCTCCACGAATGAGCTGATTAAGTAAATTGGGTGGCTGGGGTTCCTGGTTTTCAGATGGTGGATGTGATGAGGATGATTTTATCCATTGCAGGTTACGTACAATGAGGCAATGAAGTCCTACCACAACTCCCCTGCCTACCAGGCATGGGTAGCAGCTAAGGGAAAAGGTGAATCTTCCTTCCTTCCATGCATGCTGAATCACTGGACAATAAGGAAACTGAGCAATAATAATAATAATAATAATAATAATAATAATAATAATAATAATAATAATAGTGCATGCTCAAAGCTTTTCATTATTATCCCGGTTAATAGATCAGTGTGAACTAGATTTTCATTCTCAACTCCCAGGGGAGTAACAAACTGGGCTGCCTGTGAGGCACTTGAAGGTTAATTCATATCCTTCCTGGTACCCATTCACTGTTGGGTGAACAGAGGCATGTATTGATCAAAGTCACTTGCCATAGCAGACCTCACATGTGCTTCAGTGTTGGGCAGGACCGAAGGCCTAGACACTCTCAGAAGTCAAGCTGCCGAATATTACATTACGTCTATTTATAATATTCACCAATACTACAGCTGTGTCATTGATCTTGTTGGAATTGTCCTCAGTACCTCATGCTGGTTGAAAGAGCTGGTTGGCGATTGGGTTGTCAGACTCCACCGATCACATGGATCATGCTGTGTTTTTTCAGTGACTGGTTTGGTTGATCCAGACTCAGTTATTAAGCACGGACTGCAGCATTGAACATTTACTTCCTCCCTTTGTCAGGGGGCACAGGTGGCCCAGTCGTCTAAGGCGATGCGATTCGCTGTGCAGAGTTGCGTCCCTTGGGCACACAAGAAACTTATGATTGTGGGTTCGAATCCCGGGTTCGCCTCGATTATGTTTCTAGGTTTGTCAGCACCATACCCGTGCTCGTGGGTTTCACTGAAGTGGTAAACGTCTGTGACCTGCATCACTTTGGGCTTTCCTCCCACATTAAGCTGACACACCGTGATATGACTGGAATACTGTTAAAAGCAGCGTTAAACTCAACTCACTCACTCCTCCCTTTGTCTTTGAGGTCTGTGAAGTAGTTGAGTGTGGTCCAGACAAGATGTGGATGATAGGGATACTCTGTACCACACCTGTAGGGACTCCCAGTTACAATTTGGTCCCCAGCAACTTACGTTGTATGTGAGACACAGCAATGGATGGGGTGGTCAGGCTGTGACCTGGTTGATGTGTGTCATCTTACCCTTAAGAAGTGAATCATTTCTCTTAAGATCAATCACTGGATTGGCTACTCCATATGTTATTATTTACAGTCCATCATAATTTTGCTAGAAATATTACTTAGTGAATTGTAAAATGCTATTTTCAAAACCTATTTATGGCCATTACTTGGCTGTGTTTGTTCAATATGTTATAATATTTGGTATTTATTTAGTTTTAGCAGATGTTCCATTTCTTGTCAATAATTTAATTTGTAATTCTCTCCAAAGGCATTTTTGAAAATCTTCTCCCATGATATTGCCAGCATGAGGTAGCTGAACTTCCTAGCATATGTGTTTGTTAGGATGACATCATATTTTTTTCAAATTATAAGATTTTAGGGTCAGTTTTTAGTCCCCAGTATTTATGCAGTCCGTTGTGTGTCCATCTGTGCAAGATGTTGTTTCTGGACCAGATCTTGAAAACCGTACAATATTTCTTCACCAAACTTGGTACATAGATAAGTCCAGTGGGGAACTGGTGCCTTTTGATAGTTTGGGATTTTTGAAGTTTTGACAACAATTTTGACTTCGGCTGAAAATGGCAGTAATGCTCATTTCTGGAGCATATCTTGAAAACCATACAATGTTTCTTCACCAAACTTTGTACATTGATAGACCTAATGGTGAACTGGTGCCTTTTGATGGTTGGGGGTTTAAACAAAATAACAAATTCATGTTTCCATAGCAACGACTTTGACTTAGACTGAAAATGGCAGTAGGGCTCGTTTCTGGAGCAGATCTTCAAAACTGTACAATATTTCTTCACCAATCTCAAAAATAGGTCTACTTGTTAACTGGTGCCTTTTGGTTTGCGTTTTTTATAATAAATGTGTTTTCAGTTTCCATGGCAACAATTTCATGTATTTGTTCACAGACTTTGTCCTCTTGTCAATCATTGGAATAGTATCCAGTCCTGTGTAGATGCATTAACGTTCAAGTGTTAGGAAGCTGTCATGTATGTTTCAGCCACCGAAGCCGCTGCTCTGGAAGAGGAGGAATCGCGGGCCGAGAGAGCCACTGCTAGCTCTCGGCAGTCGGTAAGAGTAATGGTCTCTGCTTTATTTTTTTATTCTAACAATTACAACATAAATTTAATAGAGGCAAATTCATTTAAGTGGATTGAAGTTTTCTTTCTGTTAAATGCCAAGTTTTATTCATTTTTATGAAGTAATTGATTCTGGTAACTTGCTGCGTGTGATTATTATTTTTTCTATTAACATAACTTGCTCATTGACATGCAGTCAAGAAGAAGTCACATGACTAGAGGATCATCTTAGAGAGTTGGAGTTCAATATGTGTTATTCTTTCAGAATTCTAAGAACGTGGACATGCCGAGAATCAGCATTCAGCCTGCAGAAGATGAAGATGGTGTGTATAAAGACTCAAAACACTGACTGACTCTCCTTCTGACATACATCGTCAATTCTGACATTGTGCTTTGTTGAAGGGACAACCTACATGCAGCAGCAAAAATGAATTCTTGGTCACTTGTACTCAAAATGCTTTTGATAAATATTTTTCAAGATGTTATTTTGTATACCATAATTATTTTGATCTGTCTGTAGGGAAAGTGATGTTTTTTTAGTTTGAAATTTAATTGGTTGTACTATGTTATTCTGTTATTAGATACTGCATTGTCTTGATTATATACCTTATAACATAGATTACAATGAATTGGTGTGGTGTCTGTATGGTTGCATGTGCTATCTGAGTTACAGTTTAACCTTATTTTGAGTTAGATTGTGTAAACTTCCTTTCCAGACTTGGATGATGGTTTCTCGGTGAAGCATATAGCTCATGCTCGTTATCAGCGCAATCATCGGCTCATCAATGAGATATTCAGTGATAGTGTGGTGCCTGATGTTCGGACAGTGGTCACTACAGGCAGAATGAGTGTGCTCAAGAGGCAGGTCCAGTCTCTCACAATGCATCAGGTAGGCTCTCAGAACTATTTGGGGAACGGAAATGTCCCCAGTATGTCACGGTTGTTGAAACAGGCAACTTGCTGCTATCCTGTGATAGTGCTGTAATACTGCTGACTGCAACATGAACCAAGAGTTGTTCCCTCCCTCCCAATGTAGCCACTCACTCACTCCCTCCTCGCTCAAGTCACTCACTCACTCACTCACTCACTCACTCACTCACTCACTCACTCACTCACTCACTCACTCACTCACTCAGAATAGTCATGAGTCTTGTCATGTTTCATGAATCATTTGTTACTGAAACTGCAGTTGAGGCAAAATTGCAGCAGATAAGTAGTAAGGATTTGACAAGGCTTTATAGTGAGTTAGTTAGTGAGTATGGATTTACACTGCTTGGCGAGGGACACCAGAAGTAGGCCTCTCATACTGTACTCATATGGGGGAATCGAACCCAGACCTGCAGCCTGACGAGTGAACGCTTTAACCACTAGGCTTCCCCAATGGATTTTTAGATATTAGTAACTAAAATGATTCTTTGGTTCCTTGTGTGACTTGTGTGATTGTGTTTCATACTCTGGTGGCTTGGATTTCTGCTCATGCTATCAACCACTGGATTATTTAATTGCTATTGGAATATTGATGACTGAAATGGAATTTTTTGTGTTCCAGAAAAAACTTGAATCAGAGTTACAACAGATAGAAGAGAAACATGAAGCCAAGAAAAGGAGATTCTGTGAGTCCAGTGAAGGCTTCCATGAAGAGCTCAAAAAGGTTGGTACTGGTCAATATTTTTCCACAAGACTTGCCTGACATATCATACAGATCCTGAGGTGATGCCTATTGTGGATTTTTTTTGCGTTTTTATTTTTCTCAATTTCCATGGAAAGATTTTGGATGTAGTCTCAAAAGGTGGTGGTGGATTTCGTTTCCGGTGCACAATTTGAAAACCATGAAAGACTTTTCATTCAAAGTTGGTACATGTATTAACCAAGGGCTGAAGTGATACCATTTTTTTATTTAGGAATTTTTCAAAATTTGAGTTTCCCCTGGTTCTATGGAAACACTTAAGACTTAGTGAAACGGAGGTAGGTGGTCGTCAACGGAGCACAACTGAAATAAAATATTCAAGATTTTTTATCCAAACTTGGTACATGTATTAATCAGGAAGTGGTGCCTTTTGCTATTTAAAAAAAAATATTTTGTCCTGTTTCCATGGTCACAAGTTTGACTTTGACTGTGTTCATAGTGGTGTGTTTGTCCAACCATATCTCTAAAATTAATAGGTATTCTTTCATGACGCTTTACACAAAGACCAGGTTGTCAAATGGTGCCTTTTGCTACTTTGGGCTGTTTAGAATTCATAATTTTTCCGTTTCCATGGCAACAAGATTGACTTTGTCTGACATTTTGGTATTTTGGTAACTGACATAGAAATACAAAGTTCCAAATCCCAATTTCCATGGTATCGTTTTGATAGCTGAATAACTACTCTTGTATACGGACAGACAGATTAGATAGAAATTCTCTCATCAAGTTTTCTTTCGAATTTATATCAGGGCTAGGGCATTTGTCTTCTTCTTGTGACTTTTGGCACGGACCTATGGTTATACAAGTCTGTGCTTTTGGTTAATTGCTTCAGATACATTTCAATTACTTTCGAATATGATTTGAACTGTTTACGTGTGGCTTTGACATGTTGACAAGATTAAGATGAAAATAGCCTGGGCAGGGTCATGTAGTATTTCAGTCTGCCATGATAAGCCAATGATCATGACGATGGTCTTTGTTTTGGCTAGCATCTATTGCAATGATGTTGAAAGCTGTGTTGTAGTAGAAAGGTGCTGATGCTGACTGTAAGGTGATGCTTATGTTTTGTAGTTATGTGAGAACAAGCCCCAGGTGACTGAAGACATGTTCAATGGAATGATATCGAAGGCACGAGAGGACATGCGTCAACGGCATCAACAACTCATTCAGCAACAGGAAGAAGAGAAGAAGAAGCAGCAGCTGCGTGATGAAGAGAAAAAGAAGAAGGAGGAAGAAGACAGAAAGAAAGAAGAAGAAGAGAGGGAGAAATCTCAAGAGGAGCAGATGGACGTTGATCAGGCTGTGAAAGAGGCTGCACCACAGGTCATCCATCCATCCATCCATCCATCCATCCATTCATTCATTCATTCATTCATTCATTCATTCATTCATTCATTCATTCATTCATTCATTCATTCATTCATTCTATTCCATTTAATTATTTATCTATTTGTAAATTGATATAACTGAAATATAGTTGAATTCATTTATTTAATTATCATGTTCATTCATTTATTTATTTATATATTGTTTGTAAAATTTATATAACTGAAATTTAATGGTTGTGAGTGTAATATATTTTTTAGTTTCATTATCTTGGACCATGTGATTATTTTACAGCCGACAGTTAATGGCACGGACATGAAACCAAAAGAAAATGGAATGGACACAACCCTTGTATGTATAACAACAAGCCTTTCACACAAATTACAGGATTAGATTCATACTAGCATGTCCTGCATAGGTTATCCCATAACATGTTGTGGTCATCATAGTTAAATTACCTAATATATTGAGAATTTCACCCAGGTGTCTTTTAATATCAAATATACAACTAAAACAAAGAGGCATGACAAATTAATTATCATAATATGAAAGAATCGGTTGGTTCTTAGCTTTTTTTAGTAATTATGTATCAATACAAGTCAATAAAAGTTAAAAGCTTTTAAAAGTTTAATGACGAGTTTTTGATATACCATATTCGGTGTAATAGGCCCCCATGGCGCTTTCTTTCCACATTAAGATGACACTTAACTGAAAATACTGTAAAAAGCGGTGACTCCAGATGGTGACAGTGACTGTTTCAGATTTAAGATGGTGACAGTGACTCTGTTTCAAACTCCAGATGGTGACAGTGACTTTATGTTTCAGACTCCAGATGGTGACAGTAACTCCATGGATGTAGAGGAAGCTAAACCCGCAGATGCCACCAACACCGAGACGAACAAGGTAGGTTCTTGTGTGTACACTGTGTGTACACTGTCAAAGTTCCATTATCATAATCGTGGTAAAAATTGGTGCTAGGGAAGTGATTCTATATCTTCACATTAACTGTTATTCCAGGTACCAGTTGAGCCAGACAGCACAGTTCCTAGTCAATCAGCTGCTCCAGTATCACCAGCTGCAGCAGCAGCAGCAGAAGCTGTGGAGTCGGAAACACCAGCAACAACAGGGCCCACTGAGGTGCAAGACACAACCCTTGCCACTGACTCTACAGGTAAGATAGCACTCCAGGGGAGGAGGTTTGGGGCAATCTCTAAGGTGAATCTGTAAATATAGAGAGAATCGGTGAAACCCTGTAAGTTTAAACTTTGTTAGTAGGTTAAAATCTAACGGTGTCTTCACAGTGTAATAAATATGTAATATATTGTGAGTATAATGACACATACCATGTTACGGCAATGATGATGTGTATTCTATCCATAATGTTGAGTCTGCCTGGAGAGTGGAAGGTCGGTGCTTCGATCCTGGGCCACGTCATACTTAAAGATGGTATTTGCTGTACCTCCATTGCACTGGGCATTACACTAGGCATTAAAAAGAGGGGCGGTCGGGTAGCCTAGTGGTTAAAGCGTTCGTTCGTCACGTTGAAGAACCGGGGTCGATTCCCGACGTAGGTACAAAGTGGGAAGCTCATTTCTGGTGTCCCCCGCCATGATATTGCTTGAATGTTGCTAAAAGCAGCGTAAAACCATACTCACTCACTCACTCGCTCATTAAAAGGATGACAAGAACAGGTTATCTCAGTCAGTTTAATGTGTCTGAGTGGGATATCCATGTTAAGATGAGGCATGATATCTCACTAGGCTAGCACTATAAAACCAGCATTAGTCCAGTCTAGTATAAGTAATAACTATTATGACACAGTGCATGTTATGATAATCTGGATGTATATCAATAATTGTGAAAGCTTGTGAAATAAATGTAACTGTTCTACACATATATTTTTATTGATTCGTTCTTGAAGCATTCGGAAAATAAATTGTGTAATGTTCCTCATGCAAGTGATTCTTCATTTTCAGATAAGCCTGAAGAACCATCCGATTCTTCTCAGCCGCCCACAAGCTCAGAACAAGATCAAAAGGAGGCATCTGAGCCACCAGTTAAGGAGACGGAAATGGCGAAAGAAGCTGTGCCGGAAGAAGAAAAAACTTCCATGCAGCTATGACCTGCAACTTAGAATCTAATTTCAATGAAGTAATCTGTTACCATTAATTAATTTTGTTGTTGTGCTGAAACAGTATTCTTTGGTACATATTTCTTGGAAGAAAACGTTTTGGGATTGGGTATAAAACTAAGGTAGAATTATGAATGTTTGAAGTAAAAATCATGTTTATAGGCATACTGTTTTAATTTCGAAATGAGTATTGAGCGGTTGAAAAGACTGTTCCAGTCTTATTTATTAAGAAAGTTTTGGGTCTGAATGTAATTGACTATGTTAAAATTGACCTGTTTGTCCTAGTTTTATCCATGTTATCTGAGGGCGTATTTTCATGCCGTTGTGATGACGGTCGTTTTATTGTCTGCATTTTCATACCATTTATATCACGTCATATATCATGCTAGAATAAAGTGTACGCAAACTAGGTCATGCTTGTTATTTGTATTATATTTACATGTCAGTGAATATGTTTGATGTTAAAACAGTGATTGTGGAGGAGAAAATACAGGGAATGAACGTGTCCACAAAATCATGAAGAGTTAAGGTTTGTAGGAACATGTGTATGTGAAGGAGATGGATTCTGGAAATACTCTGTAAAAGTGGTCAGCAAAGTTTCTCAGCATATTTAAATCATCTAAACTGCTGTACTAAAGGAAGTATGCATATTCCTGTAGAGCAAGTTAAGCATACATACAATTAATTACATACGCTCATGTCACCTCTCTTTATGAGGAAAGGGGCGGTTGGGTAGCCTAGTGGTTAAAACGTTGGCTCGTCACGCCGAAGACCTGGGTTCGATTCCCGACATGGGTACAAAGTGTGAAGCCCATTTCTGGTGTCCCCCACCCCGATATTGCTGGAATATTGCCAAAAGCGGTTAAACCATACTCACTCACTTTATGAGGAACTATTTCATTCTGCGATACAGCTGTTTTTTGTATGCCTGTCAGTGTAAACATGAAGTCCCATCTACTAAATAAAATTGTGTGTAGATCTTCATCCTTCCAGGTAAATAATAGTGATGTAAGAAGATTATAACAATTTACATTCACTTTGTGTGGGTTCATTGGAGTATGAATGTTCATAGAGTGAGGGCCAAACTTTGTATGAATGTCGGAGCATACAGTTTGGCCTTCACTCCATGAAGGTTCATACTCCAATGAACTCACACAAAGTGAAAGTTGTTTTTTAACTGAGTTATATGTTTCACTTCATGTAAAAATGCTAAGCAACAACCAGTAGGATTGAATCCCTTTGGACATTGAGGGTTAGAATTCATCCTCAGCAGCATGGATCAAGTGATCAGGCTTGATGTCTTGGTTGATTGATTGATTAATTGATTGCGTCATCGAACACCGATGGTAGGGATGCTGGATCATCATATCAATCACTGGATTGTCTGGTCCAGGCTCTGTTATTTTTGGGCCACCCTGATACAGCTGGAATATTGCTGAGTGCAGCATTTATGACAAACAAACATAAGATAAATCATACTTATTAAAGTACAGACATTTATTTACACCAAAGTACATATATATTTACATCAAAGTGTTTTGTTTTACAGTATTTTACACAAATTAGCATATGATATAATCTGACAATTTTACAAAATGTATGTGATCTTTAAGAAATCAACACACAGGATTTTGTTACAAACTGCTTTTCCAGCTTCATTCTGTTGTGATGAACGTTATCATATTTCAGACATGAGATACTCCAAATTCCAAGCTGATGTGTGGATGTCAGAATGGTGTCCAAGAGTTAGATCAGCATGAGCAATGATACACATACACTCATACAGTAAACTCAACCTCAGGCCAGATTTGTAAAAAGAAACAATTATTTTAAAGCAAATCAGCAGATTCCAAAGAATTTGAAAGTGAAAAATTAAAAAGCAGTGAGTTTTTTTATTCCTCTGACCAGAAATAAGTAAAATGTTAATAAACACCTCATTTATTGTCGCTAACAATATGAATAAATTATTTAAAATTCTTTAACGCAAAATTTATCTCAGAAATCGTGCCCTTTCTCGTTTTCCTAGTTACTTATCAGTTGGAGTTAAAAAAATACATAAATCGGAATTTGTCTATTTTGAGGTTTGTCAGCCTACTGACCTGAAGTTTTAGTAAAGAAATCTGTAACCACTCCAAAGTTTATGTTTATAGGGGAGACTTTACAGTAATGCAAATTCAATTTATCCATTTTTGGCTAAGAGTTTTGTAACAAGGCCATATGTTTGTTCATATTCATTGTACACCTGAACTGAGAGGTTGATGAGGTCACTAGTGTTATCACATAGGCTAATATTTACATTATATCACAATGTATCACAGAATTTGCTTATAGTTTGTGAGGACAACACCCAGAATTTGCATAGAAATACAGGTTATCACATCCGGTTAATCATGGTGCATGGTACATTTGCCAAGAACATGTAGAATGGGAAACATTAATGTCCCATGTTCTCAGAATGTTCCAGAAAAGTATATGAATAATGCTTTTTTCACCTTCTTGCCATCTACAAGACTAAGAAACAGTTATGACAGCAGACTTAATGTAGAATACCTGACAATGAGATAAATATTGTCATATGTTTATGACCATGTGCATAAACCTTTGATTTTGTGTTTGAGAATACATATATGGTGAACTTTGTTAAAAAAGACAATTACTTAAAGAAGAATTTCCTAAAAATTAAAAAAAAAAAAAGATGTTTATGTCAAAGACATTTTGCAAAATAAAATTTTACCAGAACTGCAGATACTGTTACTGAAATCTTGTGAAACAATTGGCTGGACTTGTTGCCTTGACAACTTTCAAGGGAAGTAACTCTTGATAAAAGTAAGATAGTGACAGTATATGTCACTTTTATGTCATTATGTCATTTCTTTTGGAACGTAAAAAAGTATATCGGAAGCAAGGCTTGAAAAAGTCATCTTGTAGATGAGACTCTGTGTTCCAAAGTTTCTGCAACTTAGTTCATTCTGTCATCCGACTGGCCATCACAAAGTAAGACAAAAGCGAGTGTGATTTCCTGGTTGATAAAATCTGCTTGAGGAAGTGACTTTGTATTAACAAATGTTGCCCAACACAATTCAATTAATAATCTGACTGGCCATGTTATTCACCAAAAACATTTATAATATCCCACCGATATATACATTTGTAGAATGTAGATGAGAGGCAGATTATCAGATCCTATCTTCCCGTCTTTGGAGATCTATTATGACCTGGCCACAAACAATGAATCTGTGACCAATAAGACAACAGATCTACTCAATAGATAACAATGTCAAACAAAGTGTTCTACTTTCCAGGTTTCACCCAACACAATACATACATGATGAAACATAACCCCATTCAGGTCTCACAGGTATATGACAGTAATATATGAACACTTTTATATAATTCCCAGAAAATAATAAAACTTTTATCAGAGACAGGTCAGGTATAATATCATCTGGATTATTAAAAGACATGTCCCTGGTTAGATTGTCTCCACTAAGTATACTGATGCAAAAAAAGTAAGGAATCATTTGGGGATACCTTTTTGTATTGAAGACTGACCACACAATTTCATAAAAATATCCCCCAAAATTCAAACTTCTTTTGTTCAGTATATTATCACTTGTAGTCTGGATGATGCTTGGTAACTATTGTGGGAAAGTATTCCGCATCCACTGTCACTGAAGGGGCATCACTACAGGAAATCTGTGTATCCTGAAAAGCAGTTCATGAGGCCGATCAATCTCATTTAAATTAGATCTTAGTTCTCGCTATCGCTAAACAAAGATCTGAGGATATACCATTACGGGTCATGTCAGAAGGACCTTTCATCCGACCAATCGAGGGGCGGTCGGGTAGCCTAGTGATTAAAGAGTTCGCCTGTCACGCCGAAGACCCGGGTTCGATTCCCGACATTGGTACAATGTGTGAAGCCCATTTCTGGTGTCCCCCGCCGTGATATTGCTGGAATATTGCTAAAAGCGGCGTAAAACCATACACACTCACTCACTCTGACCAATCAAAGCGTCACATACCAGATCATGAAAGTGACATTCGGAATGTGTTTTCTAATCATGCAACCTAGAAAACGTTAACAGGGGGTATTCCGAACGACAGTTACAACAGATTCCATCAAAACCATCGTCTATCTCTCGCTTCCATGGGATAAACATTTGAACGGGGGAGGCGTTGCACAGTTCGTGGGAAGCACTGCCATACAATCTCAGCCATATATTAGACATTCCGGAATGTGTATTTGTTCAGTTTTCAAAATTTTAATCGAAAACTGTGTCAACATATTTTTCAAGTGTAGTCTGAAATGGAAGTCGCCAGTTTGAAACGAGTGCCGAAAAAGTTCGAGAAAGCTGCTTTCTAATTAACTGATGTCGACTTCTTGATTGTCGTTTCAGTGGTCTGTCAAAGTTCGCGAAAGGTTGTTCTGACGTGACCCTTAATTGGATGTCCTCAGATCTTCGTTTAAACGGCAGCGAGAACTTGGATATGATTTTAAAGAGATTGTGGGGTTGATGACAATGTCAGTTTTAAATAAATATGTTCATCCAAACTCGAAATATGAACATAATCAGATTGCTGCCTTCTGGATCTTCTGAAGCTCTCCCAGCAGTTCATCATCCAATGGTTAGTTTATTTTTTGGTTGATAGCTTCTCTCCTCGGGGATCGCTAGCGGCAGCCTCTCTTAGTCTCTTGATGTACTCAGCGCCCCACTCACGCAACAGGTTCTACAAGAAAGAATTAATAATGAATATCCTTGTTGGGAATCCATGTTAGAATAGGTCCCAAGGAACCTATATCGTCATCAAAAGAGGAGACTAAATGGATTAGGTAGTCATACTAAGTTGATGGCGTATCTTCGCACCCTGACAAAACAAAAGGTAGCTCATAGTAACAATCACTTTTTTTGGTGCAGACTTGTTGTTTAGAGGCTGCATTACATAGCTGGAATATTGCTGAGTGGTTTAAATAAAAAGCAAATATCTTAAATGAAATGTCTTATTTGGAGATAAACATACTGTGTTTTGAAATTTGATGTAGTCCCACTGTAGAATAGATACCTCTTTATTTTAATTTTGAACCGAGCGCTTTCCGTAGCAAAAAGGAAACCTGTTTTTAACCAATCAGAATCAAGCATTCATCAATGTCATGGTAGAATCGTGAATATCTTATGAGAATATGGGGGCACGGCTGGCCCAGTCATCTAAGGCGCCGCGATTCGCTGTGCAGGGTTGCGCCTTTGGGCACACCAGAAACCTATGATTGTGGGTTTGAATCCCGGTTCGCCCCGATTATGTTTCTAGGTTTGTCAGCACCATACCCGTGCTCGTGGGTTTCACCGAAGTGGTAAACGTCTGAGACCTGCATCACATCGGGCTTTCCTCCCACATTAAGCTGACACGCCGTGATATAACTGGAATACTGTTAAAGGCGGCGTAAAACCCAACTCACTCACTCACTCATTATGAGAATATAGACATTGTAGGAATGGAAGTCCCCACTGCTGACTTGCTCATGTCACAAACCAGACCTTGATGAAGAATTCAGCTCAAAACTGGATACCTTGAAGATGGACCAAGCTGTGATACAGCTGGAATATGGCTGACTGTACTGTAAAACAACATTCACTCACAGAGAAGACTAATGGGAACATTACCCATTATGTTGATTGTGATTTACAACATCAGTATTATTAGTCAAGCCTATTTCTGGTGTCCCCCATCATGATATTGCTGTATAATTGCTAATAGCAAAGTAATCTAAACTCACTCATTGACTCTATCTCTGTTGATTGTGACTTACCTCACAGTATTCATATGTTTTCCTAAGAGAAAGATGGATACCTCTCATCTCATCATCCTTGAACACATACTTGACCACCTCCCCTGGGATCGGCTGAAAGGAGAAATCTCGTGTCACAAAGTGGTCCTCACAGTAGGCAGTCCTTACTCAAATGGGAAAGATTTCCTGTTCATATTTTCCTGGGTTAGGGCAACCTTATCCTAACCCTACATATATTTTTTTTATCTGCTTCTAAACAGGGATTATGATATTCAATAATTTAGAGGCAGGGGTTATGGGTAGAAGTTTTACCCTCAAATGTTTACAGGAAGTTCTATTTATTTTTGTACCGCCATATTTATTTTCTCCAGTGGAAAGAGTGATTTGTAGATTGCTTGAAGTATAACAATAACATACTGACAGCTGAAATGTACCCCTTTTTCCTCAATATCAACAAACAAGGCCAATCCAAAACCATTGTTTGGGAGTAATGTCTGATTTTATTTGGTCAAAATATTTGGTCTTAATGGAATTTTTAAAGTAGATTTTTTATATTTCTGATGTGAAACAATCAGTCATAGACTAACAAATCCTAAATCATGTGTGATTTTTGCATGAATTTGGAAATTAATCGATTCTTATTGGTCAATCAGGGGTCATCAAATCCCAATAAAATCCCTCTGATCGAAACAGCCGATTTGACATTCGCATCACTGCAGACCCTAATATATCTATTCATGTATACAGAATAGTACTTCTTTTTCAATCATTGTTGGTAGACATTTTAAAATAACTATATGTACAATTATAGATTACAAAATGTGAAGTTGTGTTTTACAACATTCAAAGGATGTGTGGCATTACATTTTGTGCAGGAAGAGAATCCATTTATAGCTTTGGGGACAACAGAGAGTATGAATGTTATTTCGCACTTCTATATATGAATGTGACATCATATCTGTTGCATCATAGTGAAAGATATGGCATCATAATACTGATGTGCAGAGTAGAATGAAACCTTGCAGTCTTGCTTAGTTTTCCCTAAGGGTGCCCACTTCATATTAGCTCAGAAAACTGCTGTAAGTACATGCTTTCAATGGCTGTCATATGTTCCAGTGAAGGATAACAGTGTAAAAAGATGGCTTGAGCACATACAGTACAGAAAGCAATGCGGTTCAAATCCAAGAATCCCTGATTATATTTATAGGTTTTTCATCACCATATCCATGCTTGTGGGAATCACCTAAGTGCTCAACGTCTAAACCCTGTATCACTTTAGGCTTTCCTACAACAAGCTGACATGCATTATTATCACTGAAATACTGATCAAAGTGACGTCAAACTGGACTCATTCAAGTCTCAATAAAGAATGCATTGCTCACCATTGTGGGTTGTCCTTTGGGTCCCGAGGACTTGCGTACTACGAACAGTAACACTGTAGACAGGATCTTGAGGTTCCGCTGATGGGTGTCACTCAGGGGTTCCGTGGACAGTCCATAGTCAAGAGGCTTCAGCAGCAGCTGTAAGGAAAGATGGTTCTAGTGATTCTACAACACTTGTTCTAAGCAAACACCTATACCTACAGCTTGATTCAGCAGCAGCTGCATGGAAAGATGGTTCTGGTGATTCTACAACACTTGCTCTGAGCAAACACCTATACCTACAGTTTGATTCAGCAGCTGCATGGAAAGATGGTTCTGGTAATTCTACAACACTTGTTCTGAGCAAAGACCTATACCTACAGCTTGATTCAGCAGCTGCATGGAAAGATGGTTCTAGTGATTCCACTTGCTCTAACATAAGGAGGAGGACAGATGGTGGTCTAAGATCAAAGAGTTGTGTCCCTTGGCTGGCAACATCATCGGCTTGTTGAATTTAATCAGATTTGCCCAGATTATGATCCAAGTGTGTTAAGAGTGAGTGAGTATGGTTTTATGCTGCTTTTAGCAATATTCCAGCAACACGGCGGGGGACACCAGAAATGGGCTTCACACATTGTAACCATGTCGGGACTTGAACTCGGGTCTTCGGCTTGACGAGCGAACTCTTTAACCACTAGGCTACCCGACCGCCCCAAGTGTGTTTAGAAATACAGTAAACTATGTTTATAATGAACACGCTTATAACAAACTGATGGATATAGCGAAATGTGTTTTGATCCTGTCCATTTGCTGTATATATCCTGTTTAGATGCTTATAACGAACTACGGTTATAACAAACTAAAATCAGAGGTCCCTTTGAGTTTGTTATAACCGTAGTTTACTGTAATAGTTTTCACAAAAGCAAACACCTACAACTTGCATTAATTCAGTCATTCTTGCCACATTAATACTGACCTCCGTCACATGACTGAAACAGTTAACAGGCTGACTGACTCTGACATTGAAAAGGCGACTAACGGGATCGGGTTGTCAGGCTCGCTGACATGGTTGATGCATGTCATCGATCCCAATTGCGTGGATCAATGCCCATGATATTAATCACTGGATTGTCTGGTCCAGACTTGATTATTTACAGACCGCCATCATATAGCTAGAATATTGCTGAGTGAGGTGTTAACACTGAGGAAAACACAAGGACAAATGAGTGAATATGGTTTGACTTGTATAACACAGCACTCAGGAATCTTCCAGCTATATGACAGCGGTGTGTAAATAATTAATTTTGGACCAGATATTGTGAGCTATGATCCACGCTGTCTGGGTGCGATGGCACGCAATCAACCAAGTCACCGAGTCTGAGCATCTGATCCATTGAGTTGCTTCATTTAAAAAGAATAGGTTGCTGGTGACCTATTCTGACTCAGGATCACCACAGGTTGCAGCTTAATAAGATAAGCACTTTCACTTGAAATTTTAGAAATCAACTTTGTGACTGGAAAGTTTTCCTCTTCAGTTTCTCCATATACTTACGGTTGTGATTAGACTCCTGGAGACGAAGATCCCAACCAACAACAGAAATGCCTCCTGTTGTCCAATATTTGTTGTCTTGCCCGCGCCGTTGAACTGGATGCGGTCCTGAAGACAAGAGGAATTACATCATAGCAACAGACAAAACAATATATTATGCACATAAAAAACATGAATGTTTCACAGAACCTTTGATGCAAGTCCTAAAATTTTAACAGCACTGTGATAGAAATGTCTGCATCAAGTAGATTTCTTTGGGTAAAGTGACACCTAAACTCACCAATTCCACTTGCCAGAAGTATCCATCAGGAAAACGTTGGCCATTCTTGATGAGTTCAAATACAGCTGCTTTTCGATGGGTTCCCAATACTCCTGACCTTGGCTGAAACATTTACTTGTCATCAGAACAAGCATATAAACCCCTGTCATGTGATAGCTCCAGTTTCTCTGCAACACAGTAAAACCTACCTCCAATGACCATGACCTCTGCGATGTCTGCCTACCACAGGCTATGTGACCTCTACCTACCTCCACTAAGATGACCTCTGTGACCTCCACTGACTATGACCTCTGTCTACCACAGGCTATGTGACATCTACCTACCTCCACTAAGATGACTATGACCTCTGTGATGTCAATCTACCTCCATGATCTCTACCTACCCCCACTAAGATGACCTCTGTAACCTCTACCTACTCCACTAAGATGACCTCTGCATACCTGTTAACTCTCACGCATCTCGCGTGAGTCTCACGCATTTATCACCTACGTCACGCTAACACGCAAGGTTGGGAAATTCTCACGCATTCATGTAAAATGTAGATAAATATATTTTGATACGCTTTTAAATATATTTATCAGAATACATGCTCTCTATGGCCATTAAAATGGTCTTAAAATCCCCCCCTCCCTAAGGGGACCAGCTTGCAGCCCCTGCACCCTGGCCTCTCAATCATTTAGACATCCAGGGGTTGACAGCTATGCCTCTGTGATCTCTACCTACCATGATCTCTGTGATGTGGTAGATGAGGTTTTCCACAACATAGGCAAGTACTTGGAGCAGCTGGGCCTGGTCTCGTGTGATATTCCGCCCACCCACAAGTGATGACAGGTCTTTCGCATTCGGCCCTATGATATCACCCATCACCGGATAGATATTGCCAGTTGGCTGAAAGACATCAGGAAAATGTATCAAAATGTTTCAGAATCAAACAAATACAAGTGTAGGATTTTGTTTGTTGCTTAACACAGCACAAAGCAAATTACTGTCCCATGAGGGGAGGTGGTGGATTAAGGAACACATAAACTTCAGTATACTTACATTTAGATACAACCGATGCAGGGCGGCCACTATTTCTTTCAATATAATCCCGAACAAGAACACACTACTAGGTCTACTGCCCTGGTTCTGAAAACAGACCATATCTCAGGAATAACAGCAGTTATTCAACATCTTCAAATGATGCATTAATTGCAGATATCATACACTGGATAATCGATGGTAAGATTTCATTGGATATCTTGCACCTTTTATAGAACGTATACCACCAGTTACAGGATTTTGTTGCAAGTCACAGGTAAAGAAACCGACAAATTTATTCACATTTGTAAATTATTTGTTCTGTAATGAGAATGATGATAAGAATGATGGCAGAGGTTGATTCTGAACTGATACATGTACACAATTAAATGGTACCAAATATCTATGAATACATATACACTGGTCCCCCATAGCTTTGTTTCAAACGCTTCACAATCACGCTGCACAGAATTTCTCTCACTCATGACCTTGAAATGAACAACCAATCAAACTGCATCTTCCGAACATGAGTTCCTCAAAGGTCTACTTTCAGAATCCTTGTACGAACTAACCCTCATTATATTTAATCAGAGTCCTTTAAATATACTGAAAGCTACAATTTAAGGTGAATGAGCTATTTGTGTGGAAGCCCTTAAGGGCCATTTTTAAAATATTTTTTTTTTGAAATTTCAATATACATGTACTTACTTGAAATTTCAAGATCATTATCTTGAAATTTCAAATTATTTATCTTCAAATTTCAACTTATCGTGAAATTTGAAGATAATAAGTTAAAATTTGAAGAAAAAAATAAAAAAACAAATGGCCATAAGAGGCTTCCATATATGTGTGATATAACACTTGTTTCATTCATGAAAGAACAGAATAATTTCATTTAACGATCAAACCAGACACAAAACAAAGTTATGGTGGTCCCAGGTTGTATGGTTGTTTAATGCTGCACTCAGCAATATTCCAGCTATACGATGGTTGTCTGTAAATAATCAAGTCTGGACGAGATATTGTGAGCAGCAATCCATGTCAGTTGGGTATGGTGACACATTGTCGCCTCTTACAGCCAGCATAGACTGGGGACCTAATCCAACCCTATGAGGTCTTAAACTATGAGGTACATTAGTCACAGCACTAAGGTCACATTGTAGAATGGGACCCAATACAATACACTTGTCTAGGGACTACAGGGAACAATTGAGTGCATTTTACAATTGTAATTACTAAATACACTACTGTTATATTATTGAAAAGTAAGCATCCCAGATTAGTGTCTGATATCAAAATTTTAAATGCTTTCTAAATAGCATGGTCCCAAGGCATAAAAGTCCAGTTTCCACCCTTGCCAAACTATGAGTTATATTCTGGCTGGACTAACAAGTCTATGCAATCAAAATCGCGTAATTAAATCAACATCCGGTTCATAGACAACATGGATTTCAACGTGCAGATTTCGGTTGACGCCAGGATTTGCAAAGGATGAGTAATGTCAATTGGGCGTTGACAGATATTTTCCAAATCTTTTAACATTTTTAATCAAGGTGCTCACATGATTTAATGCACTTCACTTTATTATCGTCTTGGCTGGGCGCCATCGTTTTGTTTGCAGCAGATATAAGTGATATCAGTGGTGGAATCTGATTGGTCAATAGGAGGGGCATAGAAGGGACATAACTCGTAATATCCACAGGTTACTCTACAATCGAGCCCAGAAATCCAGCCTAGTTCGTCAAGGGTGAAAACTGGATTTTTACAGTCAGTTAACTCCCTTGCCTCAGGAAGATGTCTGAATAGATACCCAAGTGTTTTTTCAGGTGATGGTTAGTATAGATCAAAGCAAATGACTAGATAAAAAATATTATTGTTTTATTTATTACATGTGTCCATACAATGTCGTCAATACTTCATGGACTTATATACCTCATGTTCATCAATGACAGGGTCACCTAGTGCATACAAGCCTGTGAAGTAGTAGTAGTAGTAGTGGTGGTGTTGGTGGTGTTGGTGGTGGTGGTGGTGGTGGTAGTAGTAGTAGTAGTGATAGTGGTGGTGGTGGTAGTAGTAGTAGTAGTTTCTCTATTTATTATCATCAATGCATTACTAACTATAGACTGTTTCAATGGTGGAGAGGGAGGAAAGATGGTGCCCCCATAGATATGTGAGTGTGTCAGTGTTGCCATTGAAAGAAAATCACAGGGGACTTATTCAACACCAATGACAAAGTTTAGAACAGAAGGAAATAAGGAGGCAGAAATCTGAAAAATTTCAGCAAAGATGAACTTTTAATTTGTTCATTAAAGAGATTTATTTTGCTATATGTAAAAGAATATGAGTAAACAAATGTAAGAGAGAACAAAAGATGTTCAGTGTGTGAAAAGTGGTTAAAATCAAACAGTGGAAAATTAATAACCTAAAAAACAACAATATTAAGAAGTGAGGTTGGAATAGTGAAAGAGGAGTTTCTTTGATGCAAAAGGGTTAAAAATAATAAAACTATGATGACGAAATATTGTATGTGTTAATTTATACTAGTTCTAAGGAAAAAACTAGAGTTAAATTTGAAAATCATGCAACAGAAAAAAGCAATGTTATTCTGAAAACATGTGACCATCAGGTGAGAAGGTGCTGACAACTATAAGGAAGAAACCACGTACTTACAACCTCGTTTCATACAAAGCTTACTTCATTGCAAAATAAATAACATCATACATTTAAGGAACAATGCAAAAATTGAAAGTGTCTCACGTAAGCAGTCAAATATTTGATGATTTACATTTTGGAACACATGCTTCCTGGAAATGTGCCATTTAACACTTTTACGACAACATAAAAAGTTTCGGGAATATCATAAATATTATAACCTATGTCATATAGCATTTAAGATATGAAAAGCATAAATATAATTCTTACTTCCATATGGAGCATGCCGACAGGATTATTTACGTTCAGTGGTTTAAACAGTCGAAATGCAAAGTTACTGATTTCATGGTTTGTTGAATTGAGGTGATGATAATTATTTTATATTTAATCTCATTAAAATCATTACAGTATGATACCTCTCTGTTTGAAGATCTGAGGACACAGCTATAGGAGGTGGCATTAGGTGAACCCATTAATCAGCCAATCAGCTTTAGGAATTCTAAATTATTGGATTGAGTGGCTGAATCGATCAGATAAGCATATCTGATTTTTGTATCTCAAAAATGAATGAAATTTGGCAGTTCCAAATGCAAAACATAAAGCCACACTACTGTATAATGTGGATATTTTATACATCTTATCGTTTCTACATCAAACATGGTGTATCAAGGGTATGTTTGTCTTCTGTAGTGGTTTTCCTTTGCTGATCAAAATTTAGAAATAATAATATTCAGATTGAGGTGTCCAACATTTGCTGAGAGTTCACCTGACTTGACCTTCTAGGGACGAGTCATCAGATGCACAGAGATATTATATCACAGTGAAATACCTGATTGTAATGAGATTGTTTTATAATGTACATGTTTCTTCCTGTGTTAGTAGGTTACCTTCTTGACAGAAGCTTTGAGAGAGGCTATAAACCAAGCACAATACGCAATATGACGTAGACGCCTGATCCCCTCTGAAAAACAAATAAACAAAACATTAGCCTATTACCAGGATAAATGATCATTCTTTCAAACCAAATCTATCAACATAATTTAGAAATATTATTGTGCACTTTTTAATTTAGCACTTTTCATTTGCCACAAAACATTGAATCCATGTGAGTGACAGTTCACTGAGTAAAAATGACAGTGAGGCCACAACAAATTGATTACTCGTTCATTGGAATTGGAAGAGACTAAATATATTGGTTCTGATATATTCATTTTGCACATCTTGTCTCAGAAATATTTTTTTGTTACACCACAGTCAGCTATATTCCAGCAATATGAGAGTGGCCTGTAAATAACTTAATCTGGACCAGATGGCCAGTGATTGATATTATGAGCAACACTGGAGTGTCACTACAACAAGCATTACTAAGAACAATTCTAATCTTGAATCCCTCAAGGGTTTGGAGCTTTCACATTTTCAACAAACTGCTTGGCACTCTTTTTTATCTTTGAAGGTTAATTTTGTAGCTAAATAAGCTAAATAAATCAGCCTTTATATTAAAAATTATGAAAAACAAATGTGACTATACTGAGGAAGAAATAATCAATTAATAAAATCTTCTTAATTTCATTGTCATCACTTCACAAGCTTGTATACACCATGTGTGATACATTGTGGATACAAGACTGTGAAGTATTGACGATGGCCGAATTTTCCTCCTACTGTTGCCTAGCTGTACATATTTTAACAATGCACAAAAACAAATACTTACTTGATCCAGGAAAGGGGTAGTTATTTACCTCTAAGTGGCGTATGGCTGAAATGTACATCAATCTTATGTGGAACGATGTCACATACGTTTCAACTTTAACAATAGAAATGTCTCAAGAGTGAGTGAGTGAGTGAGTGAGTATGTTTTTACGCCGCTTTTAGCAATATTCCAGCAATATCACGGCGGGGACACCAGAAATGGGCTTCACACATTGTACCCATGTTGGGAATCGAACCCTGGTCTTCGGGGTGACGAGCGAACGCTTGAACCACCAGGCTACCCGACCGCCCAAATGTCTCAAGAAGAAACCACGTTAAACACATATGATAGTATACATATTTCAAATGAACCTCAACAATGGGAACTGAAATCCGATATCCATATACGCATCCACGATTTCCATTCAACCATGCCTTGTGAAAAGTTAAGCACTGCTAAGAAAAGAGTTGATATTTGAAAATTTATACAAAACTGGCTTTTTGATATTTTCAACATTTATTATAAACATGCATATTTTTTTATTTAATTGCTGATAATGATTCCTGTTTTCTGTGTGTAAACCGATTGTATAATTGTATTATACAGACTGGGCTGACGTACAAACAACTATATCTAATATCATTTCATTACATGATGGTGACACATACAAAACCTATAACTACAATGTTATACATACGGATGGCAGGATCAGGCGTTTTCTTCGAATTGGGCGGAAACTCTCCATCATATTTTCTTCTGAACCTTGACTTTCCTCTGAGCCCTGGTGTAGAAGCAGTTCAAGACATACAAACATACAAATACATACCTGGCAGGTGAGTGACATACAAACATACAACATACCTGGCAGGTGAGTGACATACAAATATACAACATACCTGACAGGTGAGTGACATACAAACTCTACGACATACCTGACAGGTGAGTGACATACAAACATACAGGAACTACATACCTGACAGGTGAGTGACATACAAAAATACAACATACCCGACAGGTGAGTGACATACAAACATACAACATACCTGACAGGTGAGTGACATACAAACATACAGGAGCTACAAACCTGACAGGTGAGTTACATATAAACATACAACATACCTGACAGGTGAGTGACATACAAACATACAGGAACTACATACCTGACAGGTGAGTGTCATACAAAACTTCCTGGCAGGTGAGTGACATACAAACATACAGGAGATACATACCTGACAGGTGAGTGACATACAAACATACAGGAGCTACATACCTGACAGGTGAGTGACATCCAAACATACAACATACCTGACAGGTGAGTGTCATACAAACATACAACATACCTGACAGGTGAGTGTCATACAAACATACAGCAACTACATACCTGGCAGGTGAGTGACATACAAACATACAACATACCTGACAGGTGAGTGTCATACAAACATACAACATACCTGACAGGTGAGTGTCATACAAACATACAGGAACTACATACCTGGCAGGTGAGTAATATACAAACATACAACATACCTGACAGGTGAGTGTCATACAAACATACAGGAACTACATACCTGGCAGGTGAGTGACATACAAACATACAGGAACTACATACCTGGCAGGTGAGTGACATACAAACATACAACAATATACCTGACAGGTGAGTGACATACAAACATACAACTCCATACCTGGCAGGGGAGTGACATACAAACATACAGGAACTACATACCTGGCAGGTGAGTGACATACAAACATACAGGAACTACATACCTGACAGGTGAGTGTCATACAAACATACAACAATATACCTGACAGGTGAGTGACATACAAACATACAACTCCATACCTGGCAGGGGAGTGACATACAAACATACAGGAGCTACATACCTGGCAGGTGAGTGTCATACAAACATACAGGAACTACATACCTGACAGGTGAGTGACATCCAAACATACAACAATATACCTGACAGGTGAGTGACATACAACTACATACCTGGCAGGGGAGTGACATCCAAACATACGACATACCGGACAGGTGAGTGACATACAACTACATACCGGACAGGTGAGTGACATACAACTACATACAACTCCATACCTGGCAGGGGAGTGACATCCAAACATACGACATACCAGACAGGTGAGTGACATACAAATATACAAATACAAACTTGAAAATCTGCAGATTTCCTGCAAAAAGGTTAAATTCTAATCTTTGTTATAACCAAAACGATCATTTCTTTTAAGTGAATTGTTACTGAGTTCATCAGCTCAGTTTGATGCATCAGAGAGTTTGAGCACATCTCAAAAGCAATCCAGCTCCAAAATGAAACCTTCCAATCCTCCCAGTAAGTATATTACAGTCTACATAGGCCTTACATAATCTGGTAAGGGTCCTAGTACTATATATATTCTACCCATATTGTAAAGTATGACATCTTTTACATCCTACTATTGTAAATATTGTGGAACTAGTAAATAATAATACTACAAGTAGTCAATAAAAAACGGTCAACTCATTTATGAAAGGCTGCAACCGGCATTTGAAATGTGAGTGTCTTTAGTGGTTATTTTGAAAGTTTGATTTGTTAGTTTTATTGTTTGATACCACAAACCTCGAAACATGATTGAGGTGAGCCATGATAATAAACCCATGATCATAGAATTCTGGCGTGCCCAAGGGACTCAACTCTGCACAGAGAAGTGCGTTGCCTAAGATTCCTGGATAAGAATAACATGTAACTGGAATACCAATTCTCATGCAATGTGCAAAATAGTCGCCTGCATGCTTGCAAAATTTCAGATGGAAAAAAGATTCTCTCATTTCTGTAGATCAATACGACCATCAAAAATCATAAAATCATTTTGAGGTTGTGTGGTCGCGAGATCAGAGTTAGCACCCTTCATACTATTTGACTAATGATTTGCAATTTGGGTTTTCTTTATTGATACCTTCACAAAATCAATATTCTGGAAATATAAACACTTGAAATTTGAAAATGGGTTGTAACTTTTAACACTAGCTAGCCCACCTGGACAGCAATATTTTGAGACAATTTCACACATTGTTCTCGAGGAGTGTTGCTGCACAGAACCTGGACCAAGAACCATCTTCATTCATAATGCTTTCTAACAGCCCATGATAGTAATGTGCTGTGTGGTTCCCCCTTGATGTGTTTGCTTGTCCTGAACGGCTTCTCAAAGGGAAGGCTGTTTACTGGTTAGAATCTGGGGGAAAAAGTCTGACCAAGATGCCATAGAATTCCTGTATTCCTACCCCTGATCACACTGGGTGGCCTAGTTCAAGGTCTGGTCCTGCTTACATGTTGCATATCTGGCTGATGGATACAGTTCAAGCTCTGGCTGATGGATATAGTTCAAGGTCTGGTCCTGCCTATGCTTGTTGCATATAGATCTGGTTGTTGGATATAGTTCAAGGTCTGGTCCTGAATATGATGTTGCATATAGATCATGCTTATGGTTATAGTTCAATGTCTGGTCTTGAATATGATATTGCATATAGATCTGGTATATGATGTTGCATATAGATCTGGCTGATGGATATAGTTCAAGGTCTGGTCCTGCCTATGCTTGTTGCATATAGATCTGGCTGTTGGATATAGTTCAAGGTCTGATCCTGAATATGATGTTGCATATTGATCTGACCTATCGATACAGTTCAAGGTCTGGTCCTGCCTATGCATGTTGCATATAGATCTGGCTGATGGATATAGTTCTAGGTCTGGCTGATGGATATAGTTCAAGGTCTGGTCCTGCTTGTGATGTTGCATATAGATCTGGCTGATTGATATAGTTCTAGGTCTGGTCCTGCTTGTGATGTTGCATATAGATCATGCTTATGGATATAGTTCAATGTCTGGTCTTGAATATGATATTGCATATAGATCTGGTATATGATGTTGCATATAGATCTGGCTGATGGATATAGTTCTAGGTCTGGTCCTGAATATGATGTTGCATATAGACTTAAACTTGTCATTGAGGTACATCAAGTATTTTTAGCTGACAAACATTATCATGTAACCTTGAATATTTAGTGTTCATATTTGACACTAAGAAAGACAGGACATCTCTCAGAGCTGTTGTTTAGGCAACAAACCCAATATCAAATACATTGTGGTCCTAAAAGTAATAGGACAGGACCTGATACGGCTGTGTTCTATGAGGTGCCATTTTCTTGCATTATAGAGGTACTAAGCTCAATGGACTGTCACCCATTTCTTGTCCAGATTTAGACATTGTAATTAGTGTCATGTGTGAGACTTTGTATTTGTGTTACCGTATCTGACGTAATAAGCACCCAAGGCGCTCTCAAAACTAGAAATAGGGGGCTCTTATTTGAATATTATGCTGGTGACAAAAAAAGAGTTGAAAGATAAATTTTGTGGTTTATAGTGACAGCCTGAAATGTTTATGTACGACAGATATATTTTTCCAGAATTTAATTGCCCATAATTAAGGGTACATATCACACGAGTGTGTATTATACGCGAATAAATAAGTCTTGTGTACATTGATCAATCGGAAGGGGTGCTAATTTGGATTGTTCACTAGCCAATATATCAGCAAATATCGCCGTGGGTGCTTATTAGAGCGGGGCGCTTATTACGTCAAATACGGTATTAGATTAATCTCTACCCAGTAGTTTGATATAAATCACAAAATGTGAACTAAAATTGAGAAGAATATAGCCTTTACAAATGGTAATGTAGCTACATTTTATAAATCATGGATCTTTTATCACATATTGTTTGAAGAAGCAGAGCAGCAATAACATATGTTTCTCTTTCTCACATTTGTTTCTTGCCAGCATCAGTGTTTGAATAATATTTTGAATGCTTGACTGTGTGTATGTTTTGTTATATTTCTTAAAAATCACCTTGGCACCATTTCCAATACTTGTATTTAATTTCCCCAAATGTATACATACATTGTCTTTAGAACGTGAGGTGACCATTGCCCTGGATGGCCATCCTCCTCATGTAACGGGGAAAAGGTGAAATAAAATGTTTAAAATAAAAAAAACAAAATGTGAACTAGCAGAGAGAAAAGTGTTGAAAAAGTCCCCCTTTAATTAATGCTCAACCAGCATAATAACGGTAACCAAACGTGAAGTGCTTCAGCAAGTCTTCAAAATATAACTGCTTTGTACATTCCGGATGAACATACATATCATCATTTGCCGTAAAAGGCGACTTTGCTTGTCGTAAGAGGCGACTTACGAGGTCAGGCTCGCTGACATGGTAGATGCATGTCATCGTATCCCAATTGCGTGGATCAATGATCATGATGTCAATCCCTGGATTGTATAGTCCAGACTCAATTATTTACAGACCGCTGTCATATAGCTGGAATATTGCTGAGTGAGGTGTTAAACAACAAACAAACGAACCAAAAAAACCAAACATCATAAACAAAAGATAGAACTAGCTACATGACAACAACCACAAATGACGATTCTAAGCTGAATGTGCAACAGAAAGAAGCCGAGTGGCTGCATAAACTTGTTCTATAGAACACAGGACAGATAGTGTTAGTTCATCTTCAGTATTGTTGAATCACAACATGCAACACGTCTCAAATGATCATATTTCTTTCCACAAGCATCTTACTGTGATAGTAAGTCTATGCTAAAGTATGGGAGTTATGATCACCCTAGATCTATGATAGCATTGCGGAATGGGGCCTTGACCAATTTGTTTTTAAGTGTCAAAATGCTTAAAATTGAAAGTATGCTAATTTAAACTGATATTTGTCAATTAGTTTGTATTTTTTATATTTCAAGTTCTTCTGTGACAAAAAACAAGCACATTAATAATTAACTGGTATTTTTAAATTAAGATCCCTTAAGTTTCAGGCATCAATTTTACTTCTTTATTTTTAACCTTCTTGCAGTCCAGGGCCAACTTGCACAAAATGATCTTAGCACAAATACCATTGAAGCTAGTTTTTACATAGACTTACAGTAGCCTTAGCACTAAGATTGCTTTGTGCAAGTGGGCCCTGGACTGCAAGAAGGTGACACATAAAGAAGGAAAAATGATCCCGTAAACTTAAAAGGGATTTAATTGTTTTTGGTTCCAAATTTACCGAAAAACAGAAATGACCATAAAGTGCATTACATCACTTTATATTGAGAGATATGCAGTGATGCATCACTTATCCGGATATCAGATATATGGATATTCTGGACGATAATTAATAACAATAAATATTATACTTTACTTAACTGGAAATCATTTTCCTGGTCTTGAGAGATATGCAGTGAGGCATCACTAATCCGGATATCAGATACATGGATATTCTGGACGATAATTAATTACAAAAAATATTATACTTTACTTATCTGGAAATCATTTTCCTGGTCTGGACGGTCATCCTTTGATACCAAAAGGTAAAATATGCAAACAAATTTCATGGCTAAGGTATGAGGATTTCATTCAAATGAGATCTTTTACTCTGATATGATCACAGGGAGAGGCATCATTCTACAGTAAAAAAATATGATTGTCATGATATTGAGGTGTAAGATTAACCACCATGGTTTAGATGATGGACTACATCTAGGAAGGTGGAAATAGTAGACTAACGATTAGTCTCTGAAAATATATAACTTTGATAGAAAAAAAGAACTCCATTTTAATTGAAAAGGAGCCTGTGATGATGGGACTTGAACTTGTGGAAAATGTAGCCTCGCTCATGTAGTAATATAGCATTACAGTAAGGGCTGGGTGGAAGCGAAAATAATATGGTGTTATAAGCACTGTATGATCTTGGTATTAATTTGAAATATGGAAGCTCATTACTTTGTATTCTTTTTTTCAATTATCAATTTATAAATTCAATATTATAACTCATATACAAACAAAATGTAACTAATTTTATTTCATACATTTTCACATAACAAAAATATTTCTATTTTACAAAAAATGCAAATTCCACACATGATATGACAACAGATCCACTGTTTTTTAGCAATTGTTTATTGTAATGGACAATTTTGTTTCCGTGGTAACCAGTGAGAGCCTTCCACCTTTCTCCTAACACAGCTCTACAGAAGTGACAGAGTTCATGCTATACTCACGCAGGGTGCCGTGCTCAGAGAAAGTGTGCAAATAAATATGATAATTGTTAGTTTGTAGGTTAGTAATGCAATTCTAGGTGAAAACATGTTAATATTAACCCCCAAACAACAGAAAAACAATTAGATGAAAAATAGATATAAATAAAAAAATACCAAAAGAAAGAATGTTCTGATAGATGTTAGTTTTTCTTTAAATCATAATAAAACAACAAATTTGTATCTACATTGAATTTTATTTCTCACATATGTACAAAGGACATTTTACTTTCATATTGTCCGAGAGAAATAACCTTATTGAAAAAAGTACTTACACAAATGAAATTGTAGTTTCGATAGATTTGGTAAAATATCTGTATAACTCTCACAAAGATAAAACATATTTCAGTATATTGATAAAGGTACAGTATTGTCTCTAATTTTCCCATCTGTAGAATAATGAATAAATATACCTACATTCTTATTTACAGCTAACATTGGTGTAGCACCATCTATGTACATCTATTTGGTTCTAGTTATGTACAAAGTTACAACTAGCTGATTAGTTAAGTAATAATCACATGTTACATGGTGTGGAAGTAGAATATTTCAATTTCATTATCAAAGAAAATAAAAAACATTCATGCGACTGTTATCTGGACTTTTTTACAAATGATGTTTTGAAAATATTATTTTGAGGCATGACTGAACAGTTATCAGATTTCAATTTCCACACAGTGCAAAGTTTAGCACCGAAATGATTAAAAACATGTCAGTATCAGCTGTTTCCATTTAATCACAATAGTAACTTTTGATAACCGTAAAAAAAGAATCCGAAAGAGGTACTATTGTATAATGGAGATTAAACCCAAGCCTATCATTACTACAAGATAGGCTTATCAATGAAATATATGTCTACACATAATCTATATACTTTTTCAATTCAAGCATTCCAACTCACAAATCGCAGTCTTTAGTCATAAAATTGGCACAGCTGTGTTATATATCACAGTCATTTAAGAAGTGAAAATATCATACTGACCAATCATATTTGAATATCCTTATATTCAAACTGACCAATCAGCTTCAAGATAACTTGAGATTCAAAGTATGAGTGGTGCAACTTGTTTAAGTGAAAGAATATGATTGGTTCAGAACATAAGGTGGGAAGACTCTCCTTGGCTCATCACTATGGCAACATCCCAGGCCAAGGGTTAAAGTTCAAGGTCAACAGGTTCTTGGAAGGTGTCAGTGGTATACATAATAGTTGGATCCGTCGTCATACATCATGTGGGGATTACTGTAAGATTTCACTGCAATGGCAAAGAAAAAAACCACATGAGTTATACTTACATATATATATACATCATACTTTCAAAATTGCATGATAAGGATTCTCAAAAATAGCCAAAAATAATGTAAATTATAATCTATTAAATTTCTTGAAAAATCATCTATTTTGTTTCTAAATTTGTCAAAATTATGTACTTTATTCATAATTTTGATTGTATATGAGTTATTAGTGTTTCATTGTAATTTGTTTTCAATCAGCTTTTAGCTAGTGCAATGGTCATTGTTTGTATACAGGGACAACCATTTAATAGGCTGGTAGGGCCTGGGATGTTTTTGTTAGGGACTGGATATTTCTTCAGTCACTGCATGTGCAAGGGAGTTAACTGACTATCTCGTAATGAAGTTGCCATCCGGTTTGTAAACTGCCGTTCAGATTTCGTTCAATTGCAGGATTTGCAAAGGATGTACTGCCAACTTGGCATCAACAGATATTTCCCAAATCTTTTTATGTTTTTAATGAAGGTGCTCACCTGATTTGATGCACTTAGCAAAGTAAGACCCGTTTTATCACAGTACAGATTTTGATTATTGATCAGTTCGTCTGGACGGGGGGCACCATATTGAGAGGTAGAATCTGATTGGTCAATAGGAGGGATATAGAAGGGTCATAACTCGTAATAGCCACTGGTGGCGCTACAATTGAGCCCAGAAATTTTAGCCTAGTTCGTCAAGTGTGAAAAGTGGACTTTTATAGTCAGTTAACTCCCTTGCCTCAGAAAGATGCAGTCACTGCTTCCAACATTATTTCTTTCTCGAACAAGAACAAGCGGAACAATTTTTACTTTGTAATACGTTTTTGAGGTCAACAAGCATGTCTGACGAAAACTTTTCAATCTACATGTAAAACAAAACAATTAATTTTTCGAATCCCAGGGTGGCCAGAGTATGAAATGGTTGCTCCCTTATCTCTGGAACAGAAGGTTGTAATTAGCACATGTATGACATAGGGGGGGATAACTCACCTCCTCCTCCACCTCGTGACCCTCTACTGAAAAGGATAAAAACCACCCCTGTAAACAATACATAGAAATACAATATATGGTAATACATGGAGACATATAATTCATCACACACATAAAAAAAGCAACAAAACCCTTTCCAGAATAAGAAATCATTGTCCATGAAACCATCAGGATTAACATACAACTTTTGTTGTCATTAGTTATATTTGTTCAGAGCTGCTCCTGTCCTATGGTTATTACAGCCCTGTGATATGACCGTCTCTATGTTGGTGACCACCTCCGTGGTCTAGTGGTAGAGCGTCCGCCCGTAGAGCGGAAGGTCCGGGGTTCGATCCCTGGCCGCATCATACCAAAAGACGTTAAAAGATGGTACTTGTTGTTACCCTGTCTGGCGCTCGGCATTAAGTGGCTAAAATAAGGACTGGTCGGCTAGGAGTCAGTATACTGTGTATTCATGTTAAACTGCGGCATGGTATCTCAGTGAGCTAGCACTATAAATCGGCATCAGTCCGGACTAGTACAAGCAGCCACACACACACACGTGCATGCACGTCGCTATATAAGTGCAATAATCTTGGCCACGACGTTAAACTCCATTTCACCTCACCTCTATGTTGGCACTATCGCACATACAAATGCCTCATATCATAGATAGGTATATGATAAATGGTTCTATTATCTTGAGACTTGAGCAGTGGTTTAGTTGTTTAACTGAACAGCATCATGGCAAGACTCACAACATTACCAAAAGAAATAGCATAAGCTGCGGCAATGCTAAGACTAAGTGACAAAATTGTTAAGGCCCATTTAAGGACAGGTGTTAATAGAAAATGTTATATCCAAATTAACATACTCCTTAATTATTAATTTATCAGTTGTTCAATTATTATCTTAGGTAGAGAGAAGTTTAGAAGAAGAATTTTTTTAATCTGAGTCTAGGAAACATAGTTAATATGTTAAACATCTGTTAATGTATAGAAAATGCTATATCATCAGTGGTTGTGTTAAAGCACAAAGAATAAGCACGAAGAATTTAACAGAAATTATTACATATATATCTATTCTATTTGAGCTCGGGGCAATTGGGTAGCCTAGTGGTTACAGCATTCGTGTGTCACGCCAAAGACCCGAGTTCGATTCCTGACATGGGTACAATGTGTGTAATCCATTTCTGGTGTGCCGCACCGTGATATTGCTGGAATATGGCTAAAAGTGGGCAAAAGCATACTCACTAACTCACTCATTTGAGCTCATGCCTGGTCTAAGATTGTTAAAAGAGAAAAAGCATCACCAAAGTGGTAAACATCTTATACCTGCATCACTTAGGCCTTTCCTCCCACATCAAACCAATATGACTGAAATACTGTTCAAAGCAGCTCTAAATCCAACTCTTTCATTCACTCTCTTATGAATATGTAGGGGGTGGTCGGGTAGCCTAGTGTTTAAAGCGTTCGCTCGTCACGCCGATGACCCGGGTTCGATTCATGGGTACAATGTGTGAAGCCCATTTCTGGTTTCCCCCGCCGTGATATTGCTGGAATATTGCTAAAAGCGGCGTAACACCATACTCACTCACTCACTCACTATGAATATGTACAGGACACAAATTCTTCGTGAATATGAAGAATAGTGCTGTTACAATTCACTTGCATATTCATTGAATCAAACCGTATCCCTTCATGAACTGAATTCGTTATTCGTCACTAGAATTGGATGTTTAAAAGAAATTTAAAAGAGTGTTTTTGACTTGAAGTTGTCTGTTATTTATTAAAGCAGGATATCCAAAATGGAATTATATACAAGCCATGCAGTAGTCTGTTATGTTGGTCATCTACAACTCCACCTCAGTTAAATGACTGATTGTCAATAACGCTCATCAATTATTTGGACCCCAAAGGTAGCGGGTAGCGTTGTAGCGAGCAATCACGGTATTTGTCATTGAATATGATAAAATAATACAACTGCTGACTTGTTGTATTCATGATAACCTATAATCATGATACGTATCGCATTCGCCTCATAGTGTATTCGTTGCAGCCCTAATGAAGATTGGTATCAAACAATGTGTGATCTTTGGTAAATCCTTCTGCCATCAGTCCCATATTTCATGACTGATGATTAATGAAGCAATGTAACCAAGAATACATTACAACATCCTTCTTGCGAACATTATAGCGATGTTCTTGTCAACAAATCAGTTCATATCAGAAAATACGCAACTTTCAGTCAAAGGGTCAGTTGTCAATATCATGTCATCCTGGTTTGTCATGCTTTCTGTTATTGAGTAAGTTTCTGATTGCTGTTAGTGAATTTAATATTAGACATACTATTATCTACGCTAGGAACCATTGTTACAAGGCAACTTACGACATGTCGTAATTTGGCATTGACTGGTGGTGGTACATCATTGGCGCCGCTGGTGCCGCCATGCCGCCATAGTGATGGTGATACACTGGTCTTGGGTACTGCAAATAGGATATTATTGTTGTTATTTGCCTTATTTATTCTCCAATAATCTTTTTATATTCTTGATGTTCAAGAGTGTTAGTGCGGAAAATACTGTGTTAAGTGAGACTGTTAAGCTGCAATTAATAATGAGCTGTTGCAAATTTCAGTTGTAATTTGCACTGAAGTGTTTTGATTGAAGAGTATGGAAGTACTGGTACATGCACATGTAGCTATACAACCTCATTTCCATGTCACATCACCCATACCTGGGTAAGTTACTTTCCAGAAAGCTTCAATCAGGTGTATCTTCCCGAGGCAAGGGAGTTAACTGACCAATCAGGTTCCACCTCTTATATTACTTGCATTTGCTTAAAAAAAACGACGGCGCCCAGTTAAGACAATCTGATCGATAATATAAATCTATGTTGTGATAAAACCAGCATCAAATCACGTGACAACCTTGATTAAAAACATGAAAAGATTTGGAAAATATCTGTCACACCCAGTTGATGGAACACAAGCTGTGCAAATCCGGCAATCGACCGAAATCTGCACGTCTGTTAATGAACCGGATGTAGATTTCATTACTCGATTTTGATTGGACTATGCATAGACTCGTTATTCCAGTCAAAAAATAACTCCATAATCCAAACCTTGTTTGGCAAGGGTGGAAACTGAACTTTTATATTCAGTTACCTCCCTTGCCTTGAGAAGATACATCAGGTGGAGCGACAACATCCTATTTCAGGAGGCTCCTTCGTAAGTGTTATATTATATATACCGGTATTATATATAATATTGTATTGAAGTGCCAAGTGGGGGATCGGGGATCTGCTTGACCTGTTCCTCTGTAAAATAGTGTTTATTGTCTACTACATAGGTCAGAACAATATTATCCAAAATAATTACAGAAGAGGGTACTCTTGATGAGGTCAATATGCGAAAACAAGGGCCCTCAGATCCGACCCCTGATCGAGGGTCCTTCTTTTTGCATATTAAGTAACGATTCGTTTAATTGTACTGAAATATACTTTAAAGTACAAAGAGATGTTACTACTAGAGGCAATCTTGTGTTCTAGCAATATTCATCATGTAACAAGTCAATTCTGTTAATGTGACAAGACGATATTCGAGGTCAGTCATGTGATTTGAGGATCTACATTGAAAGACAGTGTTTCGTCATGTTGTATGGTTTAATCAACGGTACTGCAAGATTCTTGATGTAGGTATAGCAAATGTTTTTGTGTTACGAATAGCTTACTCCAAATATTACAAATGGGGAATTAAAAAAAAAATTTTTGACAGAGAATATATAGCTTACAGTGTATGGCTCTGCAGCCGCCACTGGATACACCGGCTGCGGTGGTTGCTGGGGGGTCATGTTCTTGACCATCATCTGCTGCATCGCCATGTGATGCATCTGGGCATTTTGCATCATCATCATATCCATGAATTCTAAAACATGGAGAAGACGAAGATTAAAATGGGACTTACGGCTGGGGCTGGAGCGGCAGCCATGGGCGCGGCTAACGGTGCAGTTGCTGGCCCCTGGAGATTCCTCACCATCATCTGCTGCATCGCCATGTGATGCATTTGTGCATTTTGCATCATCATCATGTCCATGAATTCTACAAGAACGTAATCACAAATGTCCATTTATGGTAAAAGAAAATGGCTGGTACCATGTGCTTGCAGGCAGCAGCTTGCTAGTGAGAGTTATCTCCCCTATACTGGTTTGCCAAGCTCCTCACAGCGATATCCCGTTCGCGGAGCTCTCTATACTATTAGAATTGTTGTGAGGGTGACAAAATAAAAAAAACATAAAACAGACAAAAATACAGTTTGTAGTGTTTCTTGGGATGTGAAAGAGTTACTTCCCTTCCCAGTTTTATATGTTTATGATTTTTTTATATCAGTTTACAAAGTAAAGATTTGTTTCCAAAACCAAATTTGAGATTTTTTTACACAGAATCCTTAAAAACCCCACTAACATCAATACTTTGACATACCATATCACCTGGCAATAAAAGACAAACCGGGAATAATAAGCGGATTCTTACCTCCCTTGTTAAAGAAAGTAGACTTTTCTTCTTTCCGTGGAGCCACCAGGTCTAACGTCTGGAAATGTGGGACACTGGTGACGAGCGGGGAAGGGGAAGCCATGGCTGCGTAGGCAGGCTGTATAGCGGGCTGTAGAGTGGGCTGTAAAGCGGGCTGGATGATTGCTGGGGGCGTGGCAATGGGAGGTAACTGGTATGTTTGAAAGGCTGGGAGTTCGGGCTGACGGTACTTGTGTTCAATCACATGCTTCACTTGAGACATATCTGCTGGTGCTACTGATACGGCTGCTACGCCTCCTGAACCTGGAAATATAATCATAAAAATAACACGAGACACATAAGCTCATATATACTGAACCAAAATGTTAAGGATCATAAATATTTTTAGGGATATCATTTTGTGAAAACTGAGCACACAATTTCATAAAATTACCCGCCCCCTTGACAGAAGTATATACATCGAAGAGGATATATGAGGAAAATAGGAATATGTTGTTAAGAACACTGTTAAATTACATGTGGGAGCATTGAACTGACGAGATAATACCAGAAAACAACATTAAGCGGTTCAAAGGAAATGACTCGTAGAAAGTTGGTGCACCAGACTGTGTTGAAGATCCAAGATGTTGTAGGCTAGCCTATAGTGTAGTGTAATCTATTTGTGGTGCTGGTGACAGCTAAAATAATGATAATAACACCAATGATAACACTAATAATAATGATGATGATGATGATGTAACACCTCTGGACAATTACTGCTAGGAAGACAGATGTGTTGTGTAAGGCCAAGAGACATTACTGTGTATTCATGACATGTTAATCTGGATTATTTCAGTAGAAACCGTCCAGATTAATAGGTTTCACTCAGAATATATCTCTACTTGTCTTCATGTCTTTGAACTCACGATACAGTCCTTACCGGGCCTAAACAAATTCGAACACAATGAATAATGAGATGATACATTAAACTTTAAAGAAGGTACTTTATACCCCAAAACATTCTTCAGGTAACCAAGAACACAGTGAAATGTATTTCAGTCAAAAGTTTAAAGAATAGCTATGGTTTTCAGAGGATATGATTCACAGACGTATGTCTTCAGCAGTGATGGGCATCTGATAAGAAACTTCTATGATCCGTGATGTATAAGCAACAATGGTTTAGAGACCATGATCTTTGAGTGGCAGCAACCTGTGAAATTACAGCTTGAGAGAGTGGAAGCCACTATGTGAGTTACAGGAACCTAAGAGTGAGAGCCACCGGAGAGTGACAGCAAACATGGGTGAGACACCATGCCCTGTAAAGAAGTGCCCAGTGCAGAAAAGGTGTGCAGGTTTCAGACACCATTCCCTATAAAGTGTTGCTCGGTGCAGACCTGGCATGCAGGGTTGAGACACCGTGCCCTGTGAAGTAGTGCCCAGTGCAGACCTGGCATGCAGGGTTGAGACACCGTGCTCTGTGAAGTAGTGCCCAGTGCAGACCTGGCATGCAGGGTTGAGACACCGTGCCCTGTGAAGTAGTGCCCAGTGCAGACCTGGCATGCAGGGCTGAGACACTGTGCCCTGTGAAGTAGTGCCCAGTGCAGACCTGGCATGCAGGGTTGAGACACCGTGCCCTGTGAAGTAGTGCCCAGTGCAGACCTGGCATGCAGGGTTGAGACACTGTGTTCTGTGAAGTAGTGCCCAGTGCAGACCTGGCATGCAGGGTGGAGACACCGTGCCCTGTGAAGTAGTGACCAGTGCAGACCTGGCATGCAGGGTTGAGACACCGTGCCCTGTGAAGTAGTAGTGCAGTCCTGGCATGCAGGGTTGAGACACCGTGCTCTGTGAAGTAGTGACCAGTGCAGACCTGGCATGCAGGTTTAAGTGTTCTTCCTACCGGCAGCATTATTCCCCTCGGCAGGGGCTGGACGGTGGGGACTGGGAGCACTCCGGGGGGCCTGGAGCATGCACCCTGGTCCTGGGATTATAACACAGTGAGAAACATCAAGCAACCCTGCACCATTTTCTTACCCTAACATCACTACATGCTAAACAGATGACTCATAGTGTTACAAACTAGAACAGACATAATCCTAAGGGACCGGTCAGTAATTACAGGGGTGGGGCGGGAGGTTAGGCTCAGAGGTTTTTGATGCACTAAAGTACTGAAAATATTTACCCTCCCCTAATGCTCGTCATATTTTTAAATGATACTCTCCCTGTCCTTGTTTACGTTTTTAATGACCTCCCGAAAAAACAAAATGCAAAAAGCACTTCATATCTTAGTATAAAATGTCAATTTGTTCATGATACTCACAAATATGTGTATTATGTTTTATGACCCTAGACGCTGTCATATTTTTTGGAACCCTCCCCTTATTCCTTCTGACCCACCCACCCATATAATAAATGACCGATCCCTAACATGAACTAAGTTGGCTGTCATAACGTCACGAAAACTAATCGGAAATAAGACATTAGTGAGTTGGTAGGCCAGAACTATTATTATCCTATTGAACTGATGTTCTTGGTAAAAAAGAGCGAGGCAAAAAACAAAACCAAACAGAAATAACTTTTGTTCATGGTTGATATATGGTCAATTCAATTAAGAAAAGAATGACGCAAAAGTTTGTTTCTAAAAATCTTGTTTTCAAACGTCATTGCTTCCTTTCAATCATTTTTCATTTGCAAAATTTTAAGTAGGTTAGTTCATAAAACAATTGCAAGAAGACAAATTGTCTGGCCTAACTTGAAAAGATAAAGATAATTTTAGTCATTATTAGGGTTATCTGATTCTACGTTAGATAAAAAACAAATTAATAAATGTTGGTGTGCTAATGTTCATCTCCCCGTGAAGATCCGGATTAGAAAAAGTCTTGCCATAAAAGGCGACAATGCTTGTCGTAAGAGGCGACTAACGGGATTTGGCTGTCAGACTCGCTGACTTGGTTGATGTATGTCATCATTTCCAAGCTGCGTAGATTAAAGATGTCATTGACTGAATTGTCTGGCACAGGTTCAAGTATTTACAGACTACTGTCACTTGGCTCGAATATTGCTGAGTGCGACATTAAACAACAAACAAACAAATAAACATATAACTTGCATCTCATCAGAAAGACACAATGTTTTGTTCGTTGATGCTGGTTAATAAGACGTTAGGGCAGTCACCTCGGTTGTGGGTGACGTGACGGTAGTGGCAGTGCCGATGTAGATCTGGTAATGAAAGTCGTGACGGTGGGGGTGGAAGGGGGTCAGGTGTGAAGCGACGTCGCTCGGAGTGCGATCTTGGACGATTGAAATCGGAAATTTGTTCTTGCTGAAAAGACAAATTCACATATTTCCTGTTTGAAAAGATATTTATGGCAATAATCACTACATAAAAGCCCTAATTTCCATTCATATTGGCCCTTACTCATCCCAGGGAAGAATGCTTACCAATACCCTTGGCACTTTGAAGGCACATTAAAAACAGATGGAGATGGGGTAGGTACACGCACGGAGTGACATGAGTGAGTTAAAATTTAAAGTCACAGCAATGTTTCAGCGATCTAGTGGCGAGAACAAGTAATACATCAATAATAAAAACCAGTAGACGATGGACAGTAAAAGAACTAGAGTATCACAGATGTGTAATTAAAACAAGTAGATAAGATATGGCTATACATAACAATATATTATAAAATAGGGGCTATAGATCATCAGCAACCAAAGGCCATCGCTCTAGGGACCATTGGGACTCCTCTGCTACCTGCATGGTTCCCCGCAGTATTAAAACCATCTATCTGAACACTGGCGATTGCTGGACAGTTAGTCTAAATTATGTGGTCTGCTTGAATGTAGCTTGGATTGTCGATTAAAAAACCCTGATACATGTATCTCACATGATTGAAAAAAACAAACCAGGACAACTCTGAGCAGGGTTCGAAATTAAGTCTGCTACTCAATGATTATAAATGAGGAAGGTCTAGTGACATTTCCTTGTGGACTACCTTTTTACCATCAAGTAGATGGCCACTCTGTAGCAGATAATTCGGGTAGATTAGTAAATATGAAACTTGATTTCTAACCCTGATGACACTATGGCTTTCAGAAAAAGATTTTGAAGAACACAAAATAAATAATGAATAGAACATTTGTGTTTTCCTGTCAAATAACATTATCTCTTGACCTGACAATGTTCAAATTGAAAAGGGCGGTCGGGTAGCCTAGTGGTTAAAGCGTTCGCTCGTCACGCCGAAGACCCGGGTTCGATTCCCGACATGGGTACAATGTGTGAAGCCCATTCCTGGTGTCCCCCGCCGTGATATTGCTGGAATATTGCGAAAAGCGGCGTAAAACCATACTCACTCACTCACTCAAATTGAAAATGTCCAATTTGTCAGGTCACAAAAACACACATATCCTCAGTACGAGGGTCTTGTCTACGTACTCGTATTCTGTCTATAAGCTCCTGCCTCCTTAGCATAGCCTGCTGAATCTTCAGCTGGTCTACATTCTCATCACTACCTGCAACACACAACACATTGACATGTAATAGAGCCTCCACAAACCCTGAACAATACTTGCACCGCTGTCTACATTAACAAGAGAAGTAAGATTGTGTCATATAATTAAAATATAATCAATTGAAAAGAAAATACATATTTTAAAATATAATATTCAAAATGTACATGAAACCAAATAAAAATACTACTTAAAAATAACAAACATTTAAATAATTGAAAAACATGTACATATTTAAAAACATTTATAATGAAAATTCCTCTGAAACTATAATAAGACTAAATAGCTAAACCTTGTTAAATCTATTTAACTTGCACTGTAATACGATGATATTTTAAATATATAAAATCTAATTTACTCATCAGTCAAGAACAATCAAATTCAAACCATTAAGAAGTATTTCTTTCAAGAAATTTCCAAGATACACCTAAAATCTTACCCCGACCTCCAGTTGGTTTTGTTTGTTTCATTGTTCCAGGTAATATGTTACCTAGCTACTTCTGTTATCATTCATACACCTCAATCGATCAGGTAAAAAATGTAATCAATTATTGGGATACAAGTTGAAGTAACCAAACTCGATTTGGAAAACACTTAATCACCAAGAATCTATAAAACTAGTTACCTGATGCTATGAGTATATGTTTCGTTGTTCAGATCAAGGGACATCAAAGAAATGTATGTGTGTAGTGAGGCAGTTTACCTCCTAGGGACTGACTTATCAACTCTATTAACTGTCATTTGTGCCTTGATATAGATACAGGATTAAAGGAGGGAAAGGTCAAAGTCCTAGAAAGGTGTTCTTTTACACTATCTGATATAGACTAACTATAAAACAATATAATTGATTCTATTCTGAGACTACATATTGCCGTTGGTTGACAGCCTGTTCATTTTAATGTCAAAGAGAGCCAGGAGGGGTATTAGAATTATAAAACATTCCAAGACAGCTATATTATTTCATGCGGCGTGTTTGCTAATTAGTTTATTTTTAACTTTTCATATTCTTACTGATGGTGAAATTTCACTTCAGCATAGTAGCTGGACAATAAAGATAAAAATAAATGTGATAATCTTAAAGACTAGTGCAATGTTTCATAGGTCTCCGTTTTTATTTGAATTCTCAAACACAAAAATGTTAATGCTCACTTGAAACACTGGAAGGTCTGTGTTGTAATTTGTCTCTTTCATTTGCAAGTTTCTGAAACAAGAGATATTTCTATTACAAAAGTTGCCCATATAATAAAATTACATTTCTGAAACAAAGAGGTATTCTGAAAAAAGAGAACGAAATAACAATAAAACAGAATTGTCTGAGAGTTAAAAAGCAACTGAAAAATAAATCAACTAATAGCATCACATCATCAGCATGTTTATCATGCAAAAACGACCTTCAGAACAGATAGAAGTGTTGAGTAAACAAAACTCATTAGCAGCCAATGGAAGTTAACACCATTTTCCAAAATGGCTGCCACTTTTCTTCCAGAACACGTAAGGCCGAAAAAAACTTTTTAAGTTACAAAAAGACATAAAACTGATCGTAAAAGAACAGCTAATAAAGAAATACAAGTGATGTACCTTGTCATAAGTGTTGAGTTCCGTGTATGGTAAATATAAGGAGAAACAGTTTCACACCAGAAGTATCAGGCCGCGGATAACATTAAAGTGGCAACTGATCGTCACGTCTTAACAGCGTTGTCGAAGATATACACAAATGATCATCTCTTATATCAAGATAAAGCAGCAATGGCGATCGATGTGTAACTATCAGATTAAAAGTTTAAGAGCTTACCTTGACATTTTAGCAATCATAGTTAGGACGCTAGACTATTGGAATTGCAGGTCCGCCATGTTTAATATAACCGTTCGTCTTAGAGACTCACAAGTTCTATAACAAATAAGGAAAACATAGTGTCGTTATGACGACCCATTCACCACGTACGGTGTGTCCCATCAATAGAACCTGTATACAAATAGCTCTATCCAGAACGTTTAGGTCTGACTGTGGCAAGGGGTCAATTCTTCAGTAGTTAATTGTGTGGTATTGAAAGGAATTCGCCTACCACCACTACTAAACAAACATTATGCATTTCTCTGATCTGTCAACGTTGTCAGTTGGTGTTATTGACAATACTGATTCGCTGCCGATCTCCGCGGTGGATTGTTGACGATAATGGAAGACATTCGGGATAAAGGCAACACTTTGAGAAGACTCACCTATGTTTGACTAAGAGGAGAGTTGACTTGCGTTGACTTATTACAATGTCAGAAAGCCTATTAACTCGTTCAGTGCTGCCACCAGAGCTTGTCAACCATAGCTATTTCAGTTTAATTCTGTTTGACAAATCACTGAAGTTTGCTAGACTTGAACTTTCTTTAGTTAACACTGCCTATAGAATATGCGAATTAGATCATGGCTTTTTCACTTGGAGCATGGATTCAGTGTATCCTGTTTTCACTGGTTACTTGTATTCAGGTTTTTTGAGACAGGTGGCGCTGTCGGTAAGAATTTATATCCAGTTTAGGATGGTAATGGATTGACAACACTTCTTGATCAGTTGGTACGAAGAGTGGATGAGTGTGGTTTTACGCCGCTTTTGGCAATATTTCCGAAATGGGCTTCCCACATTGTACCCATGTGGGGAATCGCACCCGGGTCTTTGGCGTGACAAGCGAACGCTTTAACCTCTTGGCACAAAGAATAGATGGCGTGTATTAGATGGAAGTGGTGGTTAATGAAGATTATGTATTATTCAGGGAGTGGGATTCATGTTCAAGACAGAGTATCATGAACTCAGTCCTTCAAGAAATACCATTGTTTTGTTTTATAGGAGCTGAACATTTTTTTGGAACCCACAACATTATTTTTCAAAGAATCCTGCATGTTCAGTGAATGATTTTTGGTTGTGTGTAAATACTTTATGACAAATGATTTTTCCCCAGCATTTTCGGGAACAGATGATTAAAAAAAAAAAATCCAGCTCCCCATGCTTGATAATTAAATTTTTCGCCTTTACCGGTGTGAAAGAACATTATCATAAAGGGGTATCTCAAATGAGTGAGTGAGTGATATTTCAGCAATATCAGAACACCATAAATTGGCTTCGCTCATTGTTCTCATATGGGATATTGAAGCAATGCCTTCGGCGTCACGAGCGAACGCTCTAACCAGTAGACTACCCAATCACCCCTTTATCTCATATGACAGCTTACGTTTAGGCCAAAGTTTTGTGTTAATTTGAGTAATAAATTTATTTCTGGTTAAAAATAGTGACATTTCTGAAATTTCATATGTTGTATCTTAGAAAGATAAAATTAAGATTTTGTAACACATGATCAGACAGATCAAGAATATAAGATTTGTGTAAAAAGACTTTCAACAAAATTACATTTATTTTATGAGTGAGTGAGTTTGGTTTAAAAATGCTTTGAAAAGTATTTCAGTTATATCAGCTTGTCAGCTTGACGTGGGAGAAAAGCTCACCGTGACACAGGCCTTAAACGTTTTCCAACTTTGAAACAGAAGAAGTTTTCAGATGAAATATAGCGGCAATAATATTGAGTTAATTGAACTATGGTTCTAGATACATACTCAAAATATTATAATACTTTGTTCAGAATGATTTATTGAGTGAGTGATTGAGTGAGTTTGTTTTAACACTGCATTGAACAGTATTTCATTTACAGCATGGAATGTCAAATTCACGTTGGAGTGAGTGAGTGGGTTTAATATAAGCCACTTCAAGCAATTTTCAGGTAATATCACAACAGGGGACAACCATAATTGGCTTCATACATTGAACCAGATTAGGGAATCGAACCCAGAAATTCAGTTTTTCAACAGTTAAAACATCTATTTTTAAAAATATCCCCATATATTCTGTTTAACATATAATAATTCTTTAAAGTCTTACAATTCGAAGTACAAAATATAAATCAAACATTTCTCAACAGGATCTGACATGTCACATTGTTGAATACCGAACAAACCATTCCCTTGAAACAAATCAGGATAAGTCCTCAAGACACATACATGAATCCAAAATATAATGGTAAATCCTCAAACCTAATGAATTATGGTGACATCAGATAAGAATCCATTTCTAGAAGCCGACTTGTAGTTTGTCCTCAACTCATAGTGGACAGTCCAGATCTAAACAGGCTCTGTTCCCTAGTCACACAAACCTGAATCTGGTCGCCTTCCAAACAGTCAGGAACTTTTTCTCCCACCCTATAATACGCTTATTCCTATCCATTAAAGCGAAACGTACATTCACAATGCAACACTGGTCTCTATTCATACAATACTGTGGCATGCAAATTTATTAGGCTTACCTTTATTGATATTCATAAAACAGGACTTGCAATCGTAAACAAAATGTGCCTTTATACAGGACAAAAGGCTCCATGCCAACAGGGCTTAGGGCCCCACAATTCTCCCAATCCAGCACCTATACAAATAAGCTGGTCACATTATGTTTCTGGGTTTGAATACATGGAAGTCAGACTAGGCATGCTTCAAGGAGATATACTTGATGCAGGTCTGTGTATGCAATACACTGGGAGGGGCACACACGATTTGTTAATGGAAGACTCTAGTCCACTTGCGAAAACTTTCTAGTTCAAGAACGAAATATTTGTTGACTCCTTTACACTCTGTTATAACTTAGAGTTGTCAACAAAATCTTCTGTCTGTATCCAAATCCTTCTATGAATCATTGACTTTATTCTTTTGGTCTTAATAAACTCTGAACCACCATTCAAAATTAGTTATGGTTAGATAAAACAAATACGTTGAAGATACTTCGCTGAAGGTTTTCAAAGTTTATTCTGTTTCTAATAGTGTTTTAATTAGAGAAATGGTAACTACTCACTAAGCTGGTCATATGCACATCCTTCCTCTTCCAAATACCTCAGTCACATATACACACATCCTTCCTCTGTCAAATACCTCACTCACATATACACACATCCCTCCTCCAAATACCTCACTGACATATACACACATCCTTCCTCTGTCAAATACCTCACTCACATATACACACATCCTTCCCCCACCAAATACCTCACTCACATATACACACATCCTTCCCCCACCAAATACCTCACTCACATATACACACATCCTTCCTCCACCAAATACATCACTAACATATACATACATCCTTCCTCCACGAAATGCCTCACTCACATATACATACATCCTTCCTCCACCAAATACCTCACTCACATATACATACATCCTTCCTCCACCAAATACCTGACTCACATATACACACATCCTTCCTCCACCAAATACCGCACTCACATATACACACATCCTTCCTTTGTCAAATACCTCACTCACATATACATACATACATACATCCTTCCTCCACCAAATACCTCACTAACATATACACACATCCTTCCTCTGTCAAATACCTCACTCACATATACACAAATCCTTCCCCCACCAAATACCTCTCTCACATATTCACACATCCTTCCTCTGTCAAATGCCTCACTCACATATACACACATCTTCCTCCACCAAATACCTCACTCACATATACACACATCCTTCCTCCACCAAATACCGCACTCACATATACACACATCCCTCCACCAAATACCTCACTCACATATACACACAACCTCCCTCCACCAAATACCTCACTCACATATACACACATCCCTCCACCAAATACCTCACTCACATATACACACAACCTCCCTCCACCAAATACCTCACTCACATATACACACATCCTTCCTCCACCAATTATCTCACTCACCTACATACATACATACACACATACATCCTTCCTCTGCCAAATACCTCACTCACATATACACAAATCCCTTCACCAAATACCTCACTCACATATACACACATCCTTCCTCAATCAAATACCTCACTCACATATACAAAATTCCTTTCTCCACCAAATACCTCACTCACATATACACACGTCCTTCCTCCACCAAATACCTCACTCACATATACATACATCCTTCCTCCACCAAATACCTCACTCACATATACACACATCCTTCCCCCACCAAATGCCTCACTCACATATACAAACATCCTCCCTCTGTCAAATGCCTCACTAACATATACATACATCCTTCTTCCACCAAATACCTCACTCACATATACACAAATCCTTCCCCCACCAAATGCCTCACTCACATATACAAACATCCTCCCTCTGTCAAATGCCTCACTAACATATACATACATCCTTCTTCCACCAAATACCTCACTCACATATACACACATCTTTCCTCTGCCAAATACCTCACTCACATATACACACATCCTTCCTCTGTCAAATACCTTACTCACATATACACAAATCCCTCCTCCAAATACCTCACACACATATACATACATACATCCTTCCTCTGCCAAATACCTCAATCACATATACACGCATCCTTCCTCCACCAAATACCTCACTCACATATACACACATCCTTCCTGCACCAAATACCTCACTCACATATACACACATCCTTCCTGCACCAAATACCTCACTCACATATACACACATCCTTCCTGCACCAAATACCTCACTCACATATACACACATCCTTCCTGCACCAAATACCTCACTCACATATACACACATCCTTCCTCCACCAAATACCTCACTCACATATACACACATCCTTCCTGCACCAAATACCGCACTCACATATACACACATACCCCTGCCAGATACCTCACTCGGTTATACATATATCCTACACTGAGTGCATATCACTATACCGTTGGTCATGTTGGGAATTGGACTCACTATCAACCAATAACAACTGCCATGTAAATAAGATATAAATTGTCAATGCCAGAGAATTATCAATCTCAATTATATTCTCAAACAGATTCCACTGAGCGTAAAAGGTACAATAACAGTGATGAAAATGAAAATGGATCACTCAAAAACAGTGATGACACCAGGTGTTCGCAGAAAAGGGGAAGAATGTCTTGCACCCATCGCTCGCATAATTTGCATAGAAAAGTTTTTGGTGTTGGCTGATGCCGCCATATGGCGGCGGCCTGTAAACAATAAAGTCTTGACCAGACAATCCAGTGACAATAGACCAGACAATCCAGTGAAAATTCATACACACACACATTTGAACAAATTTAAATACCAAAGTAATCTTAACTGTACTTTGTTTTGTATTACAATTTGTATGATGAGTAAAAAAAAGATAAAAATGCCATTGCCATTCATGGAATATGTACTGTAGTTTCATCTATGGCTATCAGTGATAAGTCTTACACATAAGTACAAAGTCTTGCTGTTTTATTTTGGCATTTTAATCCTCAGCCAAACAGCTGGATCCAGATTCAATAGCTGCAATCTTTTACTTCAGGGCAGATCCATGAAGATCCGGGGTAGAACAGGTCTTCAGCAACCCAAGCTCGGCATCAAAGGCACCTATGCTTGTCGAAAGAGGTGACTAACGTGAGCGGGTAGTCAGGCTCGCTGACTTGGTTGATGCATGTCATTGTATCCCAATTGCGTGGATCGATGTTCATGATGCCAATCACTTGATTGTCTGGTCCAAACTTGATTATTTATAGATCGATGCCATATAGCTGTGATATTGCTGAGTGCGGCGTTAAACAACAAACAAACAAACGAAACTTCAGGGCATATTTTCAACATAGACGAGTGCACATAATTATTGGCATCCAACAAATATGTCTGAAAAGTATCTGGCATAAGTGAGTGAGTATGGTTTTACGCCGCTTTTAGCAATATTCCAGCAATATCACGGCGGGGGACACCAGAAATGGGCTTCACACATTGTACCCATGTCGGGAATCGAACCCGGGTCTTCGGCGTGACGAGCAAACGCTTTAACCACTAGGCTATCAGACCACCCCATCTGGTATAAGCAATTGTAACCCAGGCATACATAAAAAACCCAAAAGAATCCCCAAATCATCAAAAAACCTTACACTAGCATCTTGACACAAATTCCATTCTAACATGAAACACCTTTCAATTGTGTCCTCACATCAATCCCATCCTAACATCAACACCATACCATCAAACAGAAAAACTATCCCTACTCAAAAATCATTTCCTGAAGCAAACCACATAGAGTAGCGCCCAACCCTTAAAACGAGGCTTATTAAAGGAGTAACCCCTCCCCACAGTAGAACAAAGCACACCACATTTTTGTCATTTATGCATTAAAACATGCTGGTTGCGGGGATTTCGTTTGGTGGCAGACAAGCCCTACCTCTGCTAAGCTGTCTGATTTAGATTCCCAATGAAGTCCACAAACGAACTGACCTCACCTTCCTGTAATACCTTCAGCACAACCACCACTGATCCTCACCGAAGTCCTCCCAACACTGGAATGACTTTCTAATCAAGCACCTTTTCTTATAAAGTCACCTTCATTTCCTACAATCCTAACTGGCCTTTTCTTCTGTCCCGGTGGTTAATTTACAGCCAGAAAGAGTCAACACAATACGGGTGTATAGTGTTAAGAGTCCATAGTCTCGCTGACACTGTGAAATCCAGTTCATCATATATTAGCTGCCAACTTTCCACTAAGTCAGCATTGAAGTGTTTGAGTGGGCTAATCGTTGACAATCTAACCACAGAAGTTCATTTCATGCTAATGCGTAAACAACAATAGACTGTTTGAGTGATATATATGGCATTTAGATTGGTCATATGCTCTCCCCAAAATGTAGGGAATCAATATTATTATTACTACTATTATTATTATTATGGTGATGATGATATTATACATATAAATTATATACCGCATACTAGTATGTGCTCAAAAGCAGTTTTATTTGTTCCCCGACCAGTGGATGTATTTGCATTCCAGTTATCATTCTCAACTCCCTGGGGAGTATACAACCCAACCTGCCTACGGGCGCTAGAAGGTTTTTACATCCACCTCACAAATCTGGTACCCATTCCCTGCTGGGTGAACAGAGTCACCACACGTTTTGACACTTGTATTTCGGGCGTATGTACGCATTCTTGTTTCCACCATCTGGTCATCTACCATCGAACGAGTGGGTTCTTTTTAGTGCACAGAGTGTGTGTACTGTACACAGGGGTAGTGAAAACACTGTAAAGACATTGTTGGTCCCAAGGCTGAATAATAACCCGGTCACTAGTCGGATACGATCTCAGCACCTGGCACTTGCAAACCTGGCGCTTTTGACCGCTTGCCCACTCCGTCCCCAGATCCGCACTCCGGATCATGAAATATGAACGTTGTGATCAGAAAACAGATCAGCTTAAAAAATGACTGCCAGGGATAGAAGGGTTTCGGAACCAAAATCTAACACCTCAACATACTGAAACATGCACGTGAACCATGCAATTCTTCTATGCTCATTGTTATGGTGTCATTATTGATTTTGACACTTTAATGAAAGGTTGTCAAATCTCTCTCAGCAACTACTATTGTTGATTTTCATTTCCTCAGTTACATGTTAGCTCTCTACTCTTGCTTTAACGCAGTATCTGTGATCAGATTGTGAATGCGTCGTCTACAGTGTGATGAACGTCTAAGCGCTATTGACATGCTCCAAACTGGTAGAATTCAGCGAGAGGTCGCCAATATGTTCAATGTGTGTCAGTCTGTGATTTGTAGACTTTGGACACAAATTGTTAATGATTGGCCCCATACAGGATTGATTAATAAGAATAAAAGCGACAAACCCCTTTTCATATTCATAAGAAAACCTCCACCAAAAGCAGGTTCGATTGTATGATCCCTACTATATCACGAGCCTGTGTTTATGAAACAGAATCAAATAAGTGATGATACCAGGCTTGAGGAAAGTCAGCATGTTCAGCGACCACGTGTTATACCACCGTCAACAAGTCACCATAGTCTAGCCAGGCGCCAATGGTGTTGTGTAATGTTTTAAGATGAGTCAAGGTGCACCCTGGACTTTCTGGACTCTACTTTCACAAAAAACAAACATATTAAAACACATTGACAAATGATAAACAGATGAACCTGCTTAGAAACTCTGGGTGTTATCAATCTCATTGCAAAGGTAGTAGCAACAAGTACAATCTTTCAACACATTTTGGTACGACACAGACAGGGATCAAACCACCGACTTTCTTTTCTCTGAACTTGATAATCAAAAGTGGTAAGGGAATTATATTACACTACTGTCTTAACAACTTTTCACATATTAATAATATTAAACGAGTAATATATAAATAATCCCATATTTTGTTATCGACCCCAGAGTAGGGTCAAGTTTTCCTCAACTATTTTCTTTGTAGACAAACGAGAAGCATAGTCGTCTGTTACGGCAAGCATTGGTTGCTGAAGACATATTCTAACCGGGATCTGTTACGGCAAGCATGGGTTGCTGAAGATATATTCTAATCGGGATATTTACGGCTCCAGTAGCCGATGACACTATACACAGATAATGTCAAGCACACATGTACTGACACATACTCCAATAATGACGTCATACACATCAAGAAAGGCGAGTTACGAGGTACCCCATGGGGGGTAAACAGAAGTTCTCGTTAACTGGTTTAATAAAGTCAGTCTTATAGTAGACAATGTCTCTGTTTGAGCACAGATATATGATGTTGGTGACTGTACATGGGTGAACAATAGATGTCTATTATCTCTTCTAATGGTATGGGCGTCCCTGACGACAACGGTGTATGTTTGTACAACATCTATTTCTTAACATGACTGATAAAAAGTAATGATATCCTGGCAACAACCTACCATTATCTATACAATTTTGACAATATATGTAGGTTTTGGTTCTTTATGATCAAATATTAAATTAAATTCATTAATCATTGATAAATAATAATAAATTAGTCGTACGAATGTACTGTTAAAACGTGTTACTGTTACAAGTTACAATGCTTCATACTAATACAAGTCGATCCAGGGCAGGTACATTTGGAAATTGTTGTATGACTAATACTATTTACTATTCTTGTCATGCAGTTACCTTCCTTGAGTCTCTGTTGACAATAAAGGGTAAACTGGCTTTCTCAGGCTACATGGTGTTTGGAGTTACCTCCCTTCAATTGGCTCTGCAGGTGCGGAAGCTTCTTGGGGACGATTTCGGTTATTGACATTTAGACAGGGACCAGAGTGATATACAAGGTCATCAAACAACACTACACGCCTTGTTGGATGAGTGAGGCATTGTAAAATATTTCACGTGGTCCTGTTTACAGCGTGCTGTTAGATATTAGGTGTAGTTAAGCAACGTTGGTCGCGGAGAATATTTGGATGGGTGATCACGCTCGCCAGCTTGACTCGTGAGAGTTTTTAGATCTGCGGTCCTGCCCCTAACTGAAGCTTGAGTATCGCCTGTAGTGTCTCCTAAGGCAAGTGATTTGGTTCGAAATGTGCCCCTGTTCACCCAGCAGTGAATGGGTACCAGGTAGGAAGAGATTGGAATGTGACTGTTAACGTTCTAGCGCCTCTAAGGCAGCTTAGGTTGTATACTCCCCAAGGAGCAGAGAATGAAATTCAAATGCACGCTGATGATAATGTAGCACCATGAGCAATAAGTAAATGGAATGTGGCGCTTTTTAAATGGACTGTTATGAAAAGTTTCCTTTTCACAAATTTTAGTGGTTCAATGTGTCCAGATACATGAAGAAATATGTTGTATGAGAATATGTTTTTTTAGAAGATGAATATTGTATATTTCAAAATTAATTATGTATAAAGATTCGATTAAACAATGATAATAATATATAATATAATAGTAATTGTTACCTTTTATTAATATAAAAGTACTCAAATGAAGTTTTCTCTCCCTAAAACATGCATTATGCGCCCTTCCCTTCATCGCGTTATGAGGTAAAATGGGGATTGTAACGTCGTTAGTGCTAGCCCACTGAGATACCATGCCGCAGTTTAACATGAATACCCCCACTCAGACACAGCATACTGACTCAGAGCTGACCAGTCTTTGTTTTATCCCCTTAATGCGGAGCGCCTGGATAACAATAAGTACCACCTTATGACACGGTATGACACGGTCGAAACATCGACCTCCCGCTCTCCGTGCAGACTAGACCCTGAGATCACGGAGGCGGCCCGTCGCATTACAACTATTGTAAATCAATGTTGTAGTATTTGAATCAACAGCCGTACGTTTAAGATGACCTTGTATATTTGTACTGCCCACTCGACATGATTAAAAAAGACAGAATTGTTATTTGTGTGCTTCCGATGAACACAACAGATGGTTTTATATTCTTTACTGATTGCACTCTTTTAAATGTCAAAACCATGCGTAGCAAAGTGTTCACTTTTGTTCCCTGGGAGGTAACAGCGTGTACAAACATCAGGCAACATCAGCGGGTGATGAACATCTATTGTCTGTACCAAGTAACTCTCATTAAACGAGGGTAAGGGCCCACGGGGACCTAGTCGTTTAAGGCTGTCGTGTGTTACATCTGACGACCCCATTAAGTTAATGACACAAGGGGTCCGGGTCTGAGGCGCTGCGATTCGCTGCAAATACGTATGATCGTGGGTTCGAATCCCGGTTCGCCCCGATTATGTTTCTAGGTCTGTCAGCACCATACCCTCGCTCGTGGCTTTTATCAAAGTGGTAAACGTCTGAGACCTGTACTACTTTGGATTTTTTTTCCACATTAAGCTGACACGCCGTGATATAACTTGAATACTGTTAAAAGCGGCGTTAAACATAACTCACTCACTTACTATACAAGACCGCCATGCACACGGAGAAGATTGGTATTTTTAACAGGTTATGTGGCCCTGATTATTTCTCGAACGAACATACACAAGTCAACGAACGGGTTTAATCGAATTAAAGAACCCCACGGGAAGCCATATTTGTTATCTACCTGGTCGATATTTCAGCATAAATACTGAAACACCAATATTGTTCACGGGATATCCTACATGATTAAGTCAAGAGTTGTAGGTAAACCTTTAAGCTCCGATATGGAAACTTACTGCAGTTTATATAAGAAGCATGGCGGTGTATTGGTTCGCCGTCACTCAACCTGTCCTGTGTGATCTCGAGCTTCAGGAGATTATAGTGGCGGACAGAATGCACGCACCACAATCATGCTTGTACACACTAGGGGGCACGGGGGGCCCAGTCGTTTAAGGCGCCGCGATTCGCTGTGCAGAGTTGCGTCCCTTAGGCACGCCAGAAACCTATGATGGTGGGTTCGAATCCCGGTTCGCCCCAATTATGTTTCTAGGTTTGTCAGCACTATACCCGTGCTCGTGGATTTCACCGAAGTGGTAAACGTCTGAGACTTGCATCACTTCGGGCTTTCCTCCCACATTAAGCTGACACGCCGTGATATAACTGGAATACTGTTAAAAGCGGCGTTAAATCCAACTCACTCACTCAATCATTGTGATTAAAGCGTCTGTTTGTCATGCTTAGCCCTGGGTTCGATTCCAACATGATTAAGTGTGAGCCCATTTCAGGCCTCCCCACCGTCAAATTTGCAGGACTGTTGCTAATAATGGCGTAGAACTCATTCAGTCACCCATATGGGGATTTAAGGAATTCTTGACCTGTGTGCCGTTGTACAAGAGATCTTATCGCTAAGGTGACTCCCACACCTTAACATAGACTTACGACAGTCGTAGTGCTAAGGTTGTTTTGAACAACGGCACCCTGCATCGTATAGGAAAACTGAGTTTACCCGACCAATGCTCCATCATACCGTTGTTTGCTCTTCTGTTGGAGTCCTGTAAGCAATCGATTCTGGATCAGACAATCCCACCGTGATTTACATCATGATCATCGATCCACGCAATTGGAATATGATGACTTGCATCCACCAAGTCAGGAAGCCTGGCCACCCAATCCCATTAGTCGCCTTTTACGTCAAGCACGGGTTGCTGAATACCAATTCTAGACGAGGCTCATGACGCGATTAGTTACAGAACGGCGTCATATAGCTGGCATTAAACAAGTGCGGCAAACAACGTGAAACTTTCAGCCTAAACTACCACTCCAAACTCTAAACTCACAATCCTCTGAACCCTTCATATGTGGCAATAGGTATGTACAATATCATAACACTGTCAGGTTTGGAAACTTAAGCTGTCATATTTCTAACACTTCCAGGTAAATAAACTATCAAATCTTTGTTAAGTATACCATTTAAAGCCAGTGTGTATCGGTTTTGCCTCCATGGAGCTTACGTTCAGATTTATATGTCAAGAACTGAAGTGTGTTTCAAGAACTTGATATCATTTATAGATAGCCTGATATATGGTATATACGAGCTTATGACTATAATAACAGGTACCCAACAACTACTCCATACGTCAAGATCTGGGGCGGCCTCCTTGTAAGGTAAACACCCGAGGCTGTAATCTGGATATAGAGTCAATAACGCGCTTGTTGATCAGTCAGAGGAAGTCACGAGCTGGTGAAGGAGGGACGGGATGTTAGTTTACGATGTAGTTGGCAGTACTACAGACGGACATACTTATTCTAAGCCGATTTACGTATTTAAACTCAATAATGAATACACTTGCCATCAGTATCATCATTTGTGAAAGGAGGCCGTGAAAAACCCGTCACACCATCACTAGATTGTATAAATCTCCAGAGACGTCACGCCTTTGTTTTCTGACCGAGTTATACCACATAAAGGTCGACCTTGTATATAATACCTGAGATATTATGTCAGATCCCTAGGATTAACTGTTCTTAAATTATGTTCCTTTGATGGGATTTGAACTCTAACACATTGCATGACATTTCGGCTTTGTACTCTCAGCTTGCTCCCTCTCTGGTATCTGGGGCTGAAATATGAAGCTATTTTTGGAGTGTTTTAAGTTATTGGCAGTGAGTGATAAAATATGTTATTTTGTAAATTATCATAAATTGAAATATGTATAAGCATCTGAATACTTCGAACACATTGCAATCTACACATTTTGAAGGTATATGTATCCGAGAGCCTGTTGTCGCGAGAAAGTAATTCATGATACAAGATTGACAAGGCGCTGGTCGAGTCCAATTCAGTATAGGGGTCAAAGGACCCAACTGTCGTCAGTGCATGCAGTTTGTACTTTGAACAGCTCGTATATGTTTTGCTTATGAAATGTGTACATAGACATTCATCATTTAAAAGTATTTAACATTGCAAAAGTCGGTTTAAACTTTCATAAAACATTTCCCCGCGTGTTTCATGTGAGATTGAAACCCTCATTATCCAAGATGTGATACAGGGCTTGCTTTTGTGTAGTTCTGACAATTAGACCTTGAAGAACTGTTGTAATATTGTTACCGACAACTAAGAAGTTAAGCTTGATGAACAGTTGTATTGGATATGTTTTCAGCTACAGCTGAATATTCAGCCACATGTTCTCTTAATTAAAACTATGGACCTAACTATTTCATTAAAAACGTCTTGTAACAATGCATTTTTCGAGGCAGACAATTCTTTTCGTTCAAAGAATTTATGGTATATCGTCAAATCAGAATTTGAAATTAAGGAACAGTTGTATTGTATATTGACAATACCCAATTAGAACTTAAAGATCATATTCAAAGAATCAGCATATAGTGTCTGAATTCAATTGATTACATGAGCACGTAAAATCCCACAGCTCATAATATGCGATCAGTACTCACAAGCATGCCACAACAGTGAGTGAGTGAGTATGGTTTTACGCCGTTTTTATCAATATTCCAGCAATTTCACGGCGGGGGACACCAGAAATGGGCTTCACACATTGTACCCATGTGGGGAATCGAACCTGGGTCTTCGGCGTGACGAGCGAACGCTTTAACCACTAGGCTACCCGACCGCCCCGCGTGCCACAAGCTATATCCCTCTTTGGTTATACAGCTATAGAGTCACGTGATTCAACACAATAACGGCAATGACATCTGTCATAATGGTTGTATATGTCTATGTCCAAATGTCAATGTGTCCTACAGCTTGAATCTGTGTCCAGGTGAACTCCCAGTCAACAAGACAACATAATTCATGTAGAAAACTCATTGTACGTCTCGTACAGATTAAACGCAAGTACATAACATCTATGGTCCTGTTGTGTCTTATAGTTTATTCATATCTATGTCAACACAGGATATTCTATAGCATGTGTATGACACACTACATGAGCACTATAACCTTATGCTTCATACAACTTGTGTCTTCCTGTCTTCAAATGACCCATTTATTAAGTGAGTGAGTGAGTATGGTTTTACGCCGCTTTTAGCAATATTCCAGCAATATCAAGGCGGGGGACACCAGAAATGGGCTTCACACATTGTACCCATGTCGGGAATCGAGCCCGGGTCTTCGGCGTGACGAGCGAACGCTTTAACCACTAGGCTACCCTCCCCCCTCCCCCCCTTTATTAAGATTATATGCAATGCATAATATACATAACATTTTTACCTTATATGGTATTAGATGTACTGTTTTGTTTTCAATATCACAACCGCCTCCATGGTCTAGTGGTAGAGTGTCCGTCCGGAGAGCGGAAGGTCCGGGGTTCGTCATACCAAAAGACGTTAAAAGATGGTACTTGTTGTTACCCTGCTTGGCGCTCGGCATTAAGGGGCTAAAACAAGGACTGGTCGGTTCGGAGTCAGTATACTGTGTCTGAGTGGGGTATTCATGTTAAACTGCGGCATGGTATCTCAGTGAGCTAGCACTATACATCGGCATCAGTCCGGACGAGTATAATCAGCCACACACACAGTGCAATAATCTTGGACGCGACGTTTAACCCCATTGCAGCTCACCGTCAATATCACAATATAAAAGTGTGCAATATTTATCGCCTCTGTTAACGTACTAGGTACATTCAATGACGCATGCATGTATTGATGTGTGAACTTAATATCTATGCAAGGGATACAACTTTCAACTGTGTTGGTTGGTTGGTTTGTTGCCGCACTCAGCAATATTCCAGCTATATGACGGCGGTCTGTAAATAATCGAGTCTGGACTAGACAATCCAGTGATTAATATCATGAGCATCGATCCACACAATTGGGATCGATGACATGTATCCTGACCACCCGATCCCGTTAGTCGCCCCTTACGACAAGCATAGTCGCCTTTTACGGCAAGCATGGGTTGCTGAAGACCTATTCAACCCCGGCGACTTCACGGAGAGACAAGCATGGGTTGCTGAAGACCTTTTCTACCCCGGCGTCTTCACGGGCCTTCAACTGTGTAGAATGTACATCAGACGCTATTGAATAGAAGGTGGCACATTAAATACTTTCATAAGCTTGTGTATAAAGTGATTGAATGAAAAAGATGCATGTGCGAATACTATAATGTACCTATGAAGGACCGTGCCTCAGTGACTATACCCCATTTCCAGTCTACATGTATTTATTGTTTGTTTGTTGATTAACGCCGCATTCAGCAATATTCCAGCTGTATGACGGCGGTCTGTCAATAATCGTGTCTGAACCAGAAAATTGAATGGATCGATGCTCATGAGATCAATCAGTGCATCAACCAAGTCAGCGAGCCTGACCATCCGATCCCGTTAGTCGCCTCTTACGACAAGCATCATTGTTAATATGCCCTGTGTTTAACTGAGTCAATGTTTCTGTGTATTTAAGGTAACAGTATCACTGATCCAAAAGGTTGAGTTTGCAGTCAGACACACTGAGTTGCTGGGACTACCAATATGCCAAGGCATATAGTCCTTCTTTGAAAATAACCTATAAGTTGTTGGTATGCTGGTTATAGCCACGTTATGACTTACCACTGGTTATTAATCCACTTGATGCGAAAAGAATTAAAAAAATATCAGCACGGTAGACCTTGTAAAGATGTGTAATTTGACATTTTAAAATGATTAAATTCATGTATATGAACTGAGAAGTTCAAGTCTTTGTTGCAGATATACTGAAAGGCCCCAGGCCTGGAGTACAAAGTATACAGCAATGGTTGATTGCTTATGTCGCAAGACGTAACATTTCTGAACTTGAAATGAAAATATAAAAGCTGCTAAGTATATATATATATAGACGACACTAATTACACTTAACGATATGTAGTACTTAATATGGAGCTTGGTTTGCATATCGAAGTTTGAGAAAATAGGCACATTAGAACAAAATGGTTCTTGCCTTCTGCACATAAAATTGCACATTTTACACATTCTAAATTCCTTCGGGATTTTGAACCAAGAAGGAATGGCGCACTTAGATGGCATAACAACAAAACAAAATTCTGACAAATATTTAAGAACTGAGTCTTTGGTGTCATTCTGAAATGGGGGCACGGGTGGCCCAGTCTTCTAAGGTGCCGCGATTCGTTGTGCTGAGTTGCAGAGGGCACGCCAGAAACCTATGATTGTGGGTTTGAATCCCGGTTCGCCCCAATTATGTTTCTAGGTTTGTCAGCACCATACCCGTGCTCGTGGGTTTCACCGAATTGGTAAATGTCAAAGACCTGCATCACTTCGGGCTTTCCTCCCACATTAAGCTGACACGCCGTGATATAAGTGGAATACTGTTAAAAGCGGCGTTAAACCCAACTCACGCATTCTGAAATGTGACGAAGATTGTATGTGTAAAGTAACATCATTTATGAAATGACCGCAGTGATTCGGCAAAAACATTTCTTGGACTGACCAGTTTTGGTATTTTCCAAAACGACTACAGCGGAGATTGAACCAGCGACATAGTAGCGTAACAATGACAACAGCGAAGGGCGACATGCCCAAGTACTTAGACAACAATAGACACCCTCCTTCTCTTTTATGGGGGATACTACAAGGGAGATAACTGTTGTATGATTTGCATTGTTACCCTCTGTGGAACATGGCTTAGAAATGTAAGCCTCGATTTCCTTCACTTTTCTATGTGTGATCTACTGTCGTGTAGCATTCATTGTGCGATTAGTCATTAATTTCAGGTCACTTCGAACGTTATTGAAAGGAACATGACACGAGACTTAGAGACAGTACACATGGGGCCTTAATAGGGTGAAGGACTGAAGTGTCTCCATAGATGGTTGTTATAATTGATTCAGAAACATTTCACGTCATCTGTTTGTTCATGTTAGTATACTGACCTCAAATCTCATTAAAACCAGATCTTTGTTCTCGCTATCGCTAAACAAAGATTTAAGGACATCCCATTACGGGTCACGTCAGAACGACCTTTCATCCAACCAATCAGAGCGTCGCTTACCAGATCATGAAAGTGACAGTCGGAATGTGTTTTCTAATAATGCAACCACGATATATTTAACATGGGGTATTCCGAACGACAGTTACGGGGTTTATGATTATATCCATACAATCTAGGCCATCTATAAGTCATTCCAGAATGTTCTTCTTATCAGTTTTAAATTTTTTAATCGAGAATACGTCAAAATATGTTTCGAAGCGTAATCGCCAGTTTGAAACTAGCGTCGTAAAGCTCGAGAAAGCTGCCTTCGATTGGCTAGTGTCGTTTTCTTGTCAGTCATTTCATTGATCGGTCAAATTTCGCGAAAGGTCGTTCTGACGTGATCCGCAATGGAATGTCCTCAGATCTTTGTTTAGCGGTAGCGAAGACTAAGATCTGATTTAAATGAGATTGACTGACCTCTGATGACCCGTGGGGTCGGGTTCAAATATATTCGAAGGCGGAAGAACATCCACGTCAACTTTGATTGTTTTTTTTTAAAAAATGGAGCCATGATTATTATCATTGATTTCGAGTAGTCCTTTCGTATAATTTTCACAGCTATTTTGGTTAAAGCGTTCGTTCGTCACTCCAAAGTCCCGGGTTCGATTCCCGACATGGGTACAATGTGTGAAGCTCATTACTGGTGTCCCCCGCCGTGATATTGCTGGAATATTGATAAAAACGGCGTAAAACCATACTCACTCACTTCATGCGGCGTTCAAACGTGCCGATTATGGCTCCCGTTTGAGCTCAGACAGCGCTACGACACGAAAAGTGTTCTCAATTATCTGGAATGTCCTATCATCGTCTGAACGAAGTCGTATACGTTCGTAACAGAGTTCTACGGGTCGGGAAAGGTCCAGAGAGGTCGACCAAGCACTCCCGACAGTATGGCGCGTCGCGTAACATTCGGGAAACTCAGCCGATTTTGTCTAGTCGGATTACAATCGTGACTATGCCGTGACAGATTCTGCTGTGTCGGATCAAAATCGTAACAATATCCTGTCTTGTCTGGACGGTGTCCTGGGGATCGGGACGTTGTCGTGATGAACGGACGTGATTTGTAGAAATTGTTCATTGTCGTTTCTTCTCGACTTAGTCCAGAATGCGTCCAAATCTTTCCGAATGCGAACCGTCTCTGTCTGATCCCTGTCGGATCGCATTCGGGAGAACCGGGACGCTGCCGGGAGAGATTCGGTCGTTTTTTACCACGCGGAAGATACAAATCGGATCAGATTCGGATAGAGAACGGGAGAATCGGGACGAATTCAGCTGGAAACGGAAACGTTTTTACAAATTTGTGAATTTCCCGCCACGAATCACAGGATCTTAATCAGACTTTTGACAAATTTCAATTGGGACAATTTCAATCAAGGACAGCAGTAAAAAACCCGAATGTGAGTCTGAGCACTTACGGAAATGGAATCTGTTTTTGCGGGTAATCGCGACTGTTTTTTCTCTTGCATTGACATTTCATATTGAAATACACCCGTGAACATCCAGTTCTTCAGTAACCCATGCTTGCCATAAAAGGCGACTATGCTTGTCGGTAAGCGGCGACTAACGGGATCGGGTGGTCAGGCTCGCTGCATGTTGATGCATGTCATTATATCCCAATTGCGTGGACCGATGCTCATGATGTCAATCACTAGATTGTCTGGTCCAGACTCAATTATTTACAGACCGCCGTCGTATAGCTGCAATATTGCTGAGTGTGGCGCTCAACAACAAAGAAAAAAACAAACATCATATATAAATAACCAAAAATCCGCTGTAGATAATTATACCAACCTGTTTCTTCACAGGTATGTTATTTCATACCTGTACACCCATCATAGTAACCTGCCATACTTTCATTAACATTTATTCACATGATTCTCGATTCGAAACTGCACACTGCATGGCATTTCGGTTTCCTCGCTCACTATCAATACGTCGACTGAGGCAGTATGTATAAACAGGAAGGTACTTAAAGTCAGGCTTTGCTTACTTGCAATCGCATTTAAATCATATCACTAAGATAATTGAAATAAAATATTAGAAAAATCACCATTAAAGAGGAACTAGACGCGGGCAAACTGGCTGTCCACGGCATCGTGTGATTCAAGTCGTTCAAACATAACACTTTGGTTGTCTCATAGAGCTTCTGCCCGGAGAACGTAATGTCGGTGGTTCGATCCCCGGTTGGCTCATGCCAACAGAGGTCAAAAGATGGTACCGTCTCTGGCGCTTGGCATTTAGGGTATACCATGGGGCTGGGGCAAGTATTATGTTTTTTTATTGGAGCCCTGGCGAAAACTGTTTAGATAAACATATTAAACGATCTGATCATAAATACACTGAAGTTGACTTGTTTTATGTTTTAAAGGAATGTGTGCATAGAAAGAGAGAGTGAGTGAGTATGGTTTTACGCCGCTTTTTAGCAATATTCCAGCAATATTACGGCTTCACACATTGTGCCCATATGGGGAATCGAACTCGGGTCTTCAGCATGACGAACGAACGCTAGGCTACCCCACCACCCCGTGCACAGAAAGAAATGCCAACGTTAGGGACTGGTAGTGTAACCATGGAGTTTTATTGTTACTGGCATGAAACAATGTTTCACGTGACTAACCACGGGTCCGGGTAGTCATGTGGGTAACCGGGTCCTACACAGGACCCACCTGACCCGAGTACCCAGTTGCCCGTCCCCGCCCAGTATAAAACAAAAAACTAGTCGCCTCGGAGTCAGGATACTGTGTCTTAGTGCGGTATTCATGTTAAACTGTGATAAGGTATCTCAGTTTATTTTTATTTACTCATCAATATTCCAGGTATATGACGGCGGTTTGTAAATAATCAAGTCTGGATCTGACAAACGAGTGATCGATATCATGAGCATCGATCCATTCTATCTGGATATGATGACACGTATCCACCAAGTCATCGAGCCTGACCACCTGATCCCGATAGACGCCTTATCTAACGAGAATTATAAAAAATCCATTATAGGATTCCGACTATGACATAAGTGTATGTGTTTATGAATCAAGTATAGTGATAATTCCAGGAGTTCGCGTAACCTGTCCCACCGGTAGCATCCTTTACAAACACAGGCAAAGGCAAATCAATTGTTCACCTAAAAAGACACGGGTATATATGATACAGATCAAATATGGAATTGAATTGCATTGGACACCCTCTTTGTCTACATGTCTAACATGTACCTGTGGTTAGGTTGATAAAGCCACACTGCAACGATGGGTATATGTATTGGCAATTTTACAGGCGCCTTAACGCGCCCTTATACAGCTCGCTGGTAGTGGCCACGATTATGATCCTTGATGAGTCAGCACAATTCTCGTGATCAACAATGACTTAATTTTGTCCACGTTTCATCTGCTTATTCAGGTTTGTCTCGACAAGCCTGTACATACACTAAATCTTCATTCCAATTATGAACTCACAAAAAATAAAAGTGCCCGTTTTTCAAAACATATGTGTTTCTTTATTGATAGGGAGGCGTCGCTACTACTTCATGTACCCGTAGACCATCGTTCCTCAATGAAGTATTGACGGCGGTAGGGTAAGGTAAATGCATGCTTCACTCTCCCACCCTAAGAGGGCCTCACTGAACGACGTTCTACAGCATGTTTTGCTGTGTCCATAGTATCGTCATGTAGTCTTTGAATGACAAGTCTACATGTGCACTTACTCCGACCTTCTATTGAATGAATACCCAAGGAAACCAACGGCTCGGTATGTGTGTGCTTATCAACCTGTGTACTATCAGTAATAGCCAAATAATAGAACTTATATCCCGCTAGTGTTTAGCATATACATAAAGTTTTTGTGAAGTTGACGTTAACGTGTATGACGTGATCCCTCCACACCTCTGTGTTTAATGCCCGTTGTTTGCCGCAGTGTTGAATTGTTAACCTCTGTAGATTGCATTGCGAACACAGACATAATGTATTGATTTTCATGATAATGTACGTAGGTTTTGTGCTGATATATTAATATTATTATAAAACACTACACACCAGGGGGCATACCTAAAGTATATAACACATTATCTTCTCAGTTAATGGATCAGTGTACATTCAAACTGCATTCTCAGCTCCCTGTGGAGTATACCCCTATTGTTATTAAAAGGAACAGGTCAAGTTCAAACTCGAATTTTCGAATCCTTAAGACGCATTTTGTAACAAGTAATGTCTAATCGTCTCTGATATTCTTATTTTCTTAATAAGCCATCGCAGCAAAATACAATAATTTTATAACAATCATGTTCCAAGCGTGCTCTACGGGAGAAAGGTCAGGTCTCATGGCTGTCCATTGCATTCTGGTGATGTGCTGCCGCTGGATGTAGTCAGTTACGATACGTGCACGGTGGGTACGAGCGTTATCGTCATGAGTGAGTGAGTATGGTTTTACGCCGCTTTTAGCAATATTCCAGCAATATCACGGCGGGGGACCAGAAATGGGCTTCACACTTTGTACCCATGTCGGGAATCGAACCCGGGTCTTCGTCGTGACGAGCAAACGCTTTAACCACTAGGCTACCCGACCGCCCCCGTTATCGTCATGAAAGACAAAACGTTGACCAGCATGGCGCACAAACGACACACCTATTGGTGCCAGTATGTTGTCTCTGTAGTACTGTCCGGTGAATCTTCATACATGCATTGACTTTCTTGTGATCCCGCACTATATCTGTACAGACCGATCCCAAATCTGTTATGTTGCCTTACGTTGACGTCCGCATGACGTTCGTTATGACGCCTCCAGACACGTCCACGCCTATCCAAAAAGTCCAGAGTGGACTCATATGAAAATATTACTCAAGGCAATCGGCGATCCCCGTTTCTTGGCGCTGGCTAGAATGTGCCGATTTGTTTACGGGGTACAACACGTGGTCGCATACCGAGCCTACTGATTAGCTGCATGCAGATGATTTCATATCGTCTGGTCAGTAGCTGAAACTCCGGTGGCCGGGCGCAAGTGAAGACCGATTTTATTGGCTGTTGTTTCTGATTAATCGATCCTGCACTTGTGTTGTTAACCTTGGCCACCTGTGCAGAGCCGAAATCATTAACATTTTGTGTCTGCAGAGACCTGTTAGAAAGTCACAGACAGAGAACCACGGAACACACTGGCTACTTCTCATTGTGTTATACCAGTTTGAAGCATGACAATAGCCCTCAGGCGTTCATCCCGTTGAAGTCCCCGCATTCTCAATCTGATCACAAGTACTACATTAAAGCAAGAATAGAGAACTTACGCGTTACAATGGATAATGAAATTCGACAATACCAATGGCTCAGAACGATGTGACGACCTTTCACTGACCTTCCGGAACCCTTCCATCTTTGGCATTTTTTTCCAAAGCTGATCCCAGCAGGCACTGTACATGGTTTCAGTTTTGAAATTTGGTTCCGGAGGTTCTGAGGTGTCGGATACGTTGACAAACATTGTATCAACCCTTCGATATTTGAAAATATATATGTTGAAATCGGCCATTGTTTTCAACATTGACTGTTCGATATTTGAAAATATGCTGAAGTCTGACATCTTTTAACATTGACTGTTCGATATTTGAAAATATGTTGAAGTCTGACATCTTTTAACATTGACTGTTCGATATTTGAAAATATGTTGAAGTCTGACTTTGTTTTCAACATTGACTGTTCGATATTTGAAATATGTTGAAGTCTGACATTGATTACAACATTGACTTTACGGTATTTGAAATATGTTGAAGTCTGACATTGTTTTCAACATTGACTGTTCGATATTTGAAAATATGTTGAAGTCTGCAATTGTTTTCAACATTGACTGTTCGATATTTGAAAATATGTTGAAATCTGCAATTGTTTTCAACATTGACTGTTCGATATTTGAAAATATGTTGAAATCTGCTATTGTTTACAACATTGACTGTTCGACATTTGAAAATATGTTGAAATCTGCCATTGTTTCAACATTGATTAAACACTGGCCTTTCAACATTGACAACATGATGAAATCTGCCATTGTTTTCAACATTGATTTAACATTGGCCTATCGATATTGAGAATATGTTTAAAACTGACATTGTTTCAACATTGAAAAGTAATCTAAAATTCAACGTTTCAATAATACATAAATTCAGCGATTTCAACAAAGGTTATTTTTATTGTTTATAAGACATTTTCTTACTCTCTTCATTAGTCGACAGGACGAGGAGAGTAGATGCCTGAATCAAGGGAGATAATGCAGCCTTTATTGATACCTGGTATTGATTTAACGTCGACATTTCAACTTTCAAAATACAAAGTCATTTCTGATTTGAAGCACGGCCTTGTTTCCACATTGATAACCGATTTTGATTCAACGTTGACATTTCAACATCATCACAACTTTCAAATCGAAACCAATTAAAATCAATCCTATTCCAATGTTGAAGCACGGCCTTGTTTCCACATTGATATCCGATTTTGATTCAACGTTGACATTTCAACATCATCACAACTTTCAAATCGAAACCAATTAAAATCAATCCTATTCCAATGTTGAAGCATGGCCTTGTTTCCACATTGATATCCGATGTTGATTCAACGTTGACATTTCAACATCATCACAACTTTCAAATCCAAAACAAAATCAATGTTGAAGCACGGCATTGATTAAACATTGTCTTGCCCGCTCCACCGGGATCCTTTTTCAGACAATATTTATGTTTCATGATCTACTTTTAGTAACAAGGACATAAGAAATCGCTAATGAGATGACACGAATATGACCTAAACACACTATTACCGACCGGTGTTTACCGAGAAATGCATTATTTATGACGCTCATTGCATATATTGACGTCTGTGACTAGTTATATCACCCTAACAATAAGATACATCATTACAGGAACACACATTAGCCTGGTAAATGCTAATGTTAAACCATATAGGCTGACTATGTACATGCATATTCTGCAGGGGAGGATCCGGCATTTTTAAAAGGAAGAGGTCCAAAATATGTCACAGAGAGAGAGAGAGAATTCTATTTCAATTAAACGGGGCCTGCATGGGTGTGACGCGGTGCACGTGGAGTTCATGCTCTACACACTATGCACTGTAGTTGTTCACACTGATTTAACCATCATGATGACGAAACGTTGTTGCTGCAGTTGATTCTAAGCTAAGAGTTCACCGGCCATTCTAAACAAGTAAATGAGTGAGCGGCTTTTAACAGTATTCCAGTTATATCGCGGCGTATCAGCTTCATGTGGGAGGAAAGCCCGAAGTGATGCAGGTCTCAGACGTTTACCACTTCGGTGAAACCCACGAGCACGGGTATGGTGCTGACAAACCTAGAAACATAATCGGGGCGAACCGGGAACCCACAATCATAGGTTTCTGGCGTGCCCAAGGGACGCAACTCTGCACAGAGAATCGCGGCGCCTTAGATGACTGCCCACGGGTATGGTGCTGACAAAGCTAGAAACATATATGGGTCGAACCGGTATTCGAACATACAATACCAGGTTTCTGGCTTGCCCAAGGGACGTAAAACTAAACAGTGAATTGTGGCGCCCTAGATGACTGGGCAACCGTGCCCTCTCACCATTACTGACTGATTGTAAACTTATAACTGTCTTCCACTGCTAATATATTATTTATAGATTTGTCCAAAAGTCTTTCGGAATTTGTATGCAGACGTAATAGAAATGCCAAACCCCTGTTGATGTTATCGCCTGCACGGAAAATAGATAGTCGCGGGTTCATTTGTCAATCTGAGCAGTTAATGAGATAAGTAGGTGAAGATTGCATTAAGCCGCACCAGCAACCTGGCAGCTATCTACGGCGAGGAAGTATTTATCAGTGATGTAGTAAGATATAGTGTGGCAATACTAAAATAACAATATCGATTGGTAACTACAGAACATTGTTTCAATAAACAATTGTAAGGATAGACAAGTGAATTCTATCATGGTTGCCATGACAGCTTTGTGATTGCTGGATGATAATTGGCTGCAGTGATGTGTGATAGAAACAAGTATGATTTAAACACAATCAATAGCCATTTGAAAACAAGGACGATAAACAAGGTTTCAGGGCAAACTACATGTATGACAGGGCGACTATGCTCAGGGGGGTTGGAGATGGGGCCGCCTCCGTGGTCTAATGGCAGAGCGTCCGCCCCAAGAGCGGAAAATCCGGTGTTTGATCCAAAAGACGTTCGGCATTAAGGGGCTAAAACAAGGACTGGTCGGCTCGGAGTCAGTATGGGGTATTCATGCTTGTACTAATCCGCACTTATGCCGGTCTTATGGTGCTATACAGACTCCGAACCTGTGCCTGCTTTATATCTTTAATGCCCGGCGCCAGACAGGGTAGCAACAAGTACCATCTTTTAGCACCTTTGGTATGACGTGGCCAGAGGATCGAACACCCGAACTAGGCTCTCCGGGCAGACGCTCTACCACGAGACCACGCGGTGGTCGGGTGTGAGTGAGTGAGTTTGGTTTAACGCCGCTTTTAACAGTATCACGGCGTGTCAGCTTAATGTGAGAGGAAAGCCCGAAGTGATGCAGGTCTCAGACGTCTACCACTTCGGTGAAACCGACGAGCACGGATATGGTGCTGACAAACCTAGAAACATAATTGGGGCGAACCGGGATTCGAACCCACAATCATAGGTTTCTGGAGTGCCAAAGGGACGCAACTCTGCACAGCGAATTGCGGCGCCTTAGACTACTGGGCCACCCTTGCCCCCCGCGGTGGTCGCTGTTTGCAGGACTCAAATAATTGTGCTGGGACTGACAATTTTTCTTACCCAGTTCCCCTTTAACGCTTTTTGACCTCGTTTTCATATTTCACTAACGAGAAAATATGGACGTAAATCTGCTTCGCCATTGCGACAGTAATGACGAAATATGGCTGCGGGGCACACTGTTTTAATTATGCAAAGGGATGCTGAGAAACCAGTTTGTGTTGACACATCGATATGGGTTTTTCGCGTGATCCTATAGACACGCTCTATCATTCAACCATTAGTGCATATTAAATGGAAAGACCGATTTAACCTAACGACTTATTGATGATAACTATAATACATTTGACAAACTTCCAGAATGAAGTCACATATAAATAGAATTAGTCGACCTGATTCTTCCCCCCTCCGCCGAATATAGGGGACAATTTGAGCCACAGACTTGTGTTTGTTGATTGCTCTCGTGAGAGAAGTTAAATGAAACAGAATTCCGGATTACGAATCATGGCTCCGACGTTTTTAGTCTGAACATGAAGACGTTCTTAACCAGATCTCCAGAAGGTGAAATTTCAGAAATAACGGAATCGGGAGTGAAGTGGTCTCACTGTATTGTATTGGTATATTAGAAAGCAACCGATCTGTTAATATGAACATTATGAAGGCGTTCTTAACCAGATCCCCAGAAGGTGAGATTTCAGGAATAACGGGATCGGGAGTGAGATGGTCTCACTGTATTGTGTTTGTATATAAGAAAACAACCGACACCCAACAATGGTAGCTCCAGATGGGATTTCTTTTGTTTTATACATGCCATACATAATTTAAAACCCAATTCAATCCGTGACGAGTGACACGTACTAATTGATTATCTCGACCTATTTGTCACGACTACTGAGACCACAAAAATCTGGGACCAATGATCCACAGTCTGGAACTGAGTTTTATTCAAAGTGTAGTCATAGTAATTTGTCCTTTGAGAGAGACATTGCTTCTGTGCGTTCAGGGTAATCACAGCTGCTTCTGATGTAAATAACATTTCGTCTTAAATGCAAATAGAGTGGTCAGTTGGTCAGAGCCTACCTAGTTACCCATTTAAGAAACCCGTTTGGGAGTTTAAGATATGAATTTTTCGAGATACGGGAAGCTTTGAAAGGATGTCTGCCCGGACAAATTCAAAGGGGTTCCATTTTAATTTATCCTCAACATTGAACACGAATGCCATTTAACATATCCACTCCTGTTGAATACAAGCATCTGAATCATATCTTTGCCCTTCGAACTGAAATGACATTAACATATTCACTCATGTTGAATACAAGCACCTGAATCATATGTTTGACCATCGAACAGAAATGACATTAACATATTCACTACTATTGAATATAAACACGTGTATCATATGTTTGACCATCGAACAGAAATGACATTAACATATTCACTCCTGTTGAATACAAGCACCTGAATCATATGTTTGCCCTTCGAACAGAAATGACATTTAACATATCCACTCCTGATGAATATGAACACCTGAATCATATCTTTGCCCTTCGAACTGAAATGACATTAACATATTCACTCCTGTTGAATACAAGCACCTGAATCATATCTTTGCCCTTCGAACAGAAATGACATTTAACATATCCACTCTTGTTGAATATAAACACCTGAATCATATCTTTGCCCTTCGAACTGAAATGACATTAACATATTCACTCCTGTTGAATATGAACACGTGAATCATATGTTTGACCATCGAACAGAAATGACATTTAACATATCCACTTCTGTTGAATATGAACACCTGAATCATATCTTTGCCCTTCGAACAGAAATGACATTAACATATCCACTCCTATTGAATATTTGCACCTGCATCATATCCTCGCCCGGGGACCAGAAAGGACATTCAACATGTTCACTCCTGTTGAATGTCTGCACTGGAATCAGACCCTGGTAGTGTCACATATGAGGATGATACGATGACCCTCTTTGCAACCCAGCCAATATCACTAACAATCGTAACCCACAGGTGTGACACCGTTCAATAAGATATAAAGTGCATTAACCAAGTGCTTCAACGTTTGAGGGGACCCGCAGGCAGGGGGATCCGCAGCGTGCAGTGCAGAGGTACGTCATGTATGATCCCTTTACGTCATTTTATCCATTCCACCTACCTTATGCTGGCACGCGGGATACAACTGAACTTCAAAAGATCTCAAAGCGAAAAAATCCTTTCCAAAGTCAGAAGAAATTAGAGTATTCCGTCCCATCAGTGGCATCCGTCACAAACACATGTAAAGGCAAGTCAAGTGTTCACCTCAACAAACACGGGAAGTGAAATTTGGGAATGGCATAGGACATCTTTCTTGTAACAGATGCGTCAAATTTGGAAAAGTCCTTCACAAGTCTACTATAAAACTTTTGAAAACATTTCTAAGGCATTGTAAGTTGTAACCCTGATAAAACAACTTTGAACAAGACTCGTTTGACGCTCTTTGAAATCTTTGTAGAAAGATCATACTCGAGAGTACCTCAAACATTCGCAATTTAGGACACCAAAGCCCTGAGCTGTTGGAATACTGCTAAACATAAAGGGAAAGTTGACTATTGGCAAGCTGAAGTCATACTGTCTTGTGGATAGTTTGTTTGAAGGGAATTGTCTATTTGACCATTATTCAAAGCTATCAGGTCATCGATAGACCTGAAGCTTATGTTAAACCTCTTCGACACATTCCCGTGTTTTGAAACGCTGAAACTTCGCTTGTCAACTTCGCTAGCTATCCCATACCATGACCTATGCCATGGAGTTTTCATAACTCCTTTCTCACGACCACTTACCTTTTCAATGATAATAACGCGACCGGCGTTTGTTACCAGTAGAACAGGTGACATCACTTAGTCCAGTGATCTATTCATATAAATTGTATCACGCATGGAATCCATTTGACCAGATATTAGAGACTTTGTATTCTCTGTCGTTGACATTTTGAATTTACAGTCTCATATCCCAGCACTGTACTGAAGAAGATAATGACTTTTCTTGAGAAGATTATTAGAAGCCAATCTTCTCGTAAACAAAACATCACAAGCACAATAAGCACATGTAAATAGTCACCAAATAATAAACAAACCGTGGGCTTACAATAAGTACCCAGTAAAAGCCTAACAAACAATAGAGGTCGAACGTCTTGTATCAGAAGATTTGTTTCATTTATTCCAATGCCAGAATGTAAGCTACTGTCTAACTGCCCCAAGTATCTACAACATATTTTAAAGTGTTAACCTATTAGAGAATTCAAAGTGGTATCTCCCTCGAACGTAAATTTTTTCAGTCCAGAACAGTGCAATGTCTGTTACGGTACATATAGACCAAATGCCTTTTGTACATATACATAATTCAAGTTGTTTGTTTGTTGTTCAACGCCGCACTCAGCAATGTTCCAGCTATATGACGGCGGTCTGTAAATAATCGAGTCTGGACTAGACAATCCAGCGATTGACATCATGAGTATCGATCCACGCAATCGGGATACAATGACATGTATCAACCAAGTCAGCGAGCCTGACCACCCGATCCTCCTACGACAAGCATAGTCGCCTTTTATGGCAAGCATGGGTTGCTGAAGGCCTATTCTAACCCGGATTTCCACGGGTCTCACATAATTCAAGATATAGACCGTATGCATGGTGGGGTTGTGAAACATGATTTACCAACAGCCGTTAGAGTGTAAAATAGTGCATAGTTCACCATTGTATTCATTTTGCGGCCTTCATATCTGGATCTTATCGGACTGAAATGACATTAATTCTAGGCTAGGAAAGACCAGTACAGTTTAGCGTTCTTGGCTGCACTTGATAAATCTACAGCTCCCATTTGGCTTGATGTAATTGAAAGCTGGTGTCATCCAATTCTTATGATTGATTTTAACGATTCCCGAGACAGTGCTATTAACTACATTTCTATGCTTGTTCACCTCTCCTGCCTTTTGTTGAGTAATGTGCTCATCGCATTGTAATGTCATGTGTGCTAAACCTTTGAGGTGAGTGAGTGAGTGAGTCAAGGTTTAAAGTCACGTAGGCAACATTTCAACACGTTTTACAGTTACGTCACAGGAAAGCCTGTCATTGAAGAACAGTACAACAATCGACATGTCACAGATGTACTTGAATTGGTTGAAGAACATGGAAAATATCTGACTATTAGACAGTCATACACTATGGGGCTATCGATCGCCAGGTGAATGAGTGGGTATGGTATTACCTCGAAATGACCTTTGAAGTGCCTGATATTCACTACCAAATGGAACACAATTATAACATATTTTGACATCGAAATAATCTGATGTATTTTTCGCATGGAGACAATGCACTTTAGGAGGCTTTCCCACCGCTCCAATCCATACAATGCACGGTGGGGACTTAGGGAACCTTCGCTTTCCTTATGGTTTTCACAGTATGATTTGTGCCATCCCTTCTGTTGATTGTTGACATATCGAGCCGGAGATTAGAACACACACAACTTCTGCGACTAAAATGGTGGTAGACTACTTTGAAGATCGTGAGTGAGCTGGTGGAACCCGGGCATTCAGCGTTACGAGCGAACGCTTTAACCACTAAGAAACTCCACCGCCCTTCGAAGGACGTTATCTTACATCTCAACCTTTGAAATGACCAGTACCATTATACATAAATTCCATACCATTTTTTTCTAATTGCTGAGGCACGGAATGCAGGATGGACTAAATCACCAAACGTTTATGTACATAAATTTGGGCTTAGCTTCAGAATCTGTTTGTTACAGATATTCCTTAGCCATCACCATAGCCATTTCAAGTTCAGTTTTCATGACAAGCCATGGCTGACTAAAAACTAAAAAAGCGAGGTTAAATGCCATATCTCTCACTCTCTCAAATATCTTCACTTCACCGTGTACCTTTAATACCACGAAACTGTCTACGCGGAAGCAATCAATCATTGCAAGATCATCAGGGATATTGCATTCTTCCACGGGGGTATTTTATCACACCCCGGCGAGGAGAGGAGTGGTCGACGCGCCTTTCTCCTCCAGTGTCTACTAATCGATGAAACACTTCTGATAGTGTGGGTAGTGCATACCATCAACGCAACTTAAATACTGTCTAACGGGATAATTCCATTTGGTTCTGGCAAGTTGCAAACCCCTGAAACGCTATCGACGGGCACTCTGTGAATACAAAACACTTTAAGAATAATGTATTACTTAGTAGTTTGTCAAAGACTGGCCACAGTGGAACGGGGATGGATTCTTTGACCGATAAACCATAAGGGCCTACACAACGAAGGCATAGATGTAGTCGGCTTCATGGAGGTTCCATCAAGTATAGGCATTGTAACCATTGAAAAATAAAGTGTTGTGCCGAACAACCAATGGTTTTACTTCTGCTTTCAGAGATAAAATGTGCATGGGCGCTGACTCAAGAAAATACCCCCCTTCCCCTCCACTACCTCCGAATATCAACTGGTCGGTCCTTCAGAACTCGACGTCTTTGGCACCAATACCAATTGTGTGGCATAAGGTCGTGAAAGTATACGGTCAGCACCATGGGTAAGATGGTGGTTTCCCCATGAAGTCCCGATGGCCAGGCCTGGGATCGTTCCACTTTTGTGATGTAGCATGCCAGTTTAAGCCTTCTTGGGAAGAACTGAGGGGATTCCCCGACAATTATAACGTAGGATGCCAGTTTAATTCTTTTTGAGAAGAACTGTGGGGTTTTCCTACAGTTATGATGTAGCATGCCAGTTTAAGCCTTCTTGAGAAGAACTGAGGGGATCCCCCAACAGTTATGATGTATCATGCAAGTTTAAGCCTTCTTGAGAAGAACTGTTGGGATTCCCCGACAATTATAACGTAGGATGCCAGTTTAATTCTTTTTTAGAAGAACGGTGGGGTTCTCCTACAGTTTTGATGTAGCATACAACTTTAAGCCTTCTTGAGAAGAACTGTGGGGATCCCCCTACAGTTATGATGTAGCATGCAAGTTTAAGCCTTCTTGAGAAGAACTATGGGGATCCTCACACCGTTATGTTGTAGCATGCCAGTTTAATTTTTCTTGAGAAGAACTATGGGGATCCTCACACCGTTATGTTGTAGCATGCCAGTTTAATTTTTCTTGAGAAGAACTATGGGGATCCCTACACTGTTATGTTGTAGCGCGCCAGTTTAATCCTCCTTGGGGTGAACTGTAGGGATCCTTATACTGTTGTCATACAGCAAGTCCTTCCAGAGATGAGCAGTGGATGCGAGTTATTAAGACAAATATACTGTTCTTTCAAATCAATACTTGTAAAACAGCACAATGTCTTACTTGCCAAAATCAATTCGCAGCCTGGGGCAGGACAATCAAGTATTGGCATTCCGTTTGTCCTGCCCAATAACAAATATGCAAGTTACAAATGGTAGTATTAACTATGACGTCTATTGCTTTCATCCATGTGGAGATAGACCATTCTGCATGAATGCATAATCTGAATGAATTGTATTCAATTACCGATATCTCCGATGTACTTAGGGATATGGTCTCCCACTGGATGCCCGGATGTTCATTCAAAGAAGACGTCCCAACATTTCTGCATTGTTTGTCCCGTTATAACAGGGTCTATTCCTGATCTATGTCGTCGCCCTAGTGTGATAATACCGAACAAGCTTTTCACCATAAGTGGTACAGTGAAGTGCATGTATTCAAAGGTGCATTCGTACAGCCAACATGCCTATACGAATGCACCTTTGAATACATGGACTTCACTGTACAATAAACCTCATTAGGTTGTCATTAAACTCGACAAAACATTAACGTATTGGGTTGGCTGAAAGGAAGTTAAAGAATTGAATTAAGAGACGTTAAATGGGTAGAACGAAACGTTATAGGGTTGAATTAAGAAACGTTTAAGGGGTTGAATGATACATTATAAGGGCTGAATTAGGAGATGTTAAATGGGTCGAATGAGACGAGAGATGAATTAAGATAAGTTAAAGAGGTAGAATAAAGAGAAGTTACAGGGGTTAAATTAAGAGTAGTTAAGAGGCTGAATAAAGAGGTTAAAAGTGTCAATAAAAGAGATAAATTAAGATAGATAAAAGGGGTTTAACTCCGAGAAGTTAAAAATTGAATTAAAATAATTAAAGGGGCTGACTGAAGAGAGGTTATAGGGACGGAAATAAGTTAATTAAGGCCTAGGATAATGACAGGTCAAAGAGTTGAATTATGAGAAGTAAAAGTGTTGAATGAAGAGAAGTTGAAAGAGAAGAGAAATTGAATTAGCATAAGTTACAGGGGGTGAATTAAGAGAAGGGTGTCACATCTCCTGTTAGGGTGACAATAACGTATTGCTTATAACTTGAACTAAATCCCTCTACTAAACTTATAGTTATAAATCAGCATCATACATTCTAGTGATATTAATGATCTTGCACCCAGTGAAGCCTCCAGTGCAGGCTTTCCGACACCATTTAACCAATAACGGTAAAAACTATATGGAACTATCACCTTGGACACATCAATTACGCCCTATAATGTTACCACCATGATCTTCTAACGGAAGCAAAAGCCTCGATCACTATAAGCATTAACCCAATATCAATATTAGGTACGAGTCGCCACTGAATCTCCGCCATCCATAACATGTAAATGTTATGACCATCAGCACATCTATCTCAATTAAAATAACCTTAACTAACCACACAATCTGAGTGAATTAGGTCAATGGAGCACATTTCGGTGTCCGACTGTGAATATCGTTGGTTACGGACAAAAAAACAATCGCTGTATTTTATACATGTTTAATAAATATGATCGTTTAGAGCTTACTCTTAAGGCTGAGACTGGGCTGTGTAAATGGTTAACGAATCACAACAGACAGAGTGTGTTAACATTATACAACAAAACATATAGCATGTGCGTTATTGTATAGCTTACAATGCCCACCCATTGACAAGCCTAACCTGTTTGTACAGAAGAATGGGTATTATGTATTCTGTAAATACGTCTTTTGAACTATACCTTCTCATTTGAACGCGAGTAATGAAATAGTCTCGTCGATAACATTAATCAAATGTACATAAGACCTTGGTCGGTGTACATACGATACCGCTCTCTAATGCAAAGAACATATTGACTGTTTTACCAAATAAACACATATTACAACGGGGCTTACCATGCTTACGTGTATAGAATCATAGATATTTAATTTTATTTATAATCATAATAATCATATATGCCATCTACAGTACAGCATTGTAACGTTTTGTTCCTATATGATTTTTACTTATTTCTCATCATGGTGTTCTATTTTTAGATACTATTAAACATGTCGCTTCTGAATGCGAAAAGTGAGGAAGTATGGTTTTACGCCGCTTTATATTATAGTCCAGCAACATCACGGCGGGCAATCCAGAAATGGGCCTCACACATTGTACCCGTGTTGGAACCGAACCCAGGCCCTCAGAGTTCCGCGCGAACGCTTTATCCACAAGGCTACGACCAAGAAAAGGCCTTTGATGTTCAATATTTTCGCTACCAAATGAAACGTAAACGGTGATAACATATTTTAACATAACCTTATGTATTCTAGCATGGGGACAATACATTAAATGAGGGCAGTGTTGCATGGAATAGTGCTCGTTGTGTAGAGTTGCGTCCTGTAGCAGTGCCAGGATCCGCTAATCAAGTCCGCCCTAATTATAATTGGTTTTCGGTACCATGATCGTACGCGTTGGTTTCTCGGGGACTTCAACTTTCCAATCAAATTTGAATTTGTGTCAACAAATTATATTCCAGCAACTCAAGCCATTGGTGTCTATATTTCACAACTTGAGAGGTAGAACAGAGCATTCTCTTTCTATAAGGATTTCAAGGAGCGTCAAACGACCCTTACTCAAAAGTTGTTTGATCAGGGTTACAATATTCAAGTCCTTAGTAAAGCTTTCAAAATGTTTTATGGAGGACATGTGGAGGACATTTCCAAATTTGACCCATCGTGATGTCGATGCAATTCCCCATTTTGATTCGTACCATTGTCAAGGTGAAAACTTGCCTTGCCTTTGCAAGTGTTTGTGACGGACGCCACCGATGGGACAGGATGGTATCGTCACTATTTGATAGTCTTCATAAACACATGCTTAGTCGGAATAGTACATTGGCTCTTATGATTATGAAAAGGGTTTTGTCGCTCTTATTTAACCAGTTTACTCCCACGCTAAAACAGACACGCGGTGATATAAATGAAATGATGCTTAACTCGGAGTTGAATCCGACTCACTCACTGATCATCCTGTTATCGCCTAACGTTCCAGCACATTCTTATCCTTACCATCATTAACCTGGTATTGAAAATGCACGTCAATAGCGTGTGTTATCAATAACACAATATTTGAATTGATAAAAAAAAACCACCCAATAAATTCATCTAAGATGTGATAAAAATAATCCATTAAAAAATCACATGCTTAAGGTATTCCGCCAACAAAAGAAAAGTGAATCGGAAAACAACATGCCAAACATGAGTAATCGCTACCTGGCTTACCAACCAACAGATTTGCCCTTGCTGAATGCCATTGTAGTGTGAGACACGGCTTCCTAATAATGGGCCGTCTTGGCACAGGCATGTTTCTGTGTAGATGCACACATATCAAGGGGGCGTATTCATGGTGAGAGCCTCTCGTTACCTTTGTCAAAACGGTTGATATAGGTAAGTGGTGTAGAATTGTCAGGGATGATTGTGAGATTTAGTGGCGACTGGGGGTAATAACCGCTCCTTCTATCACACACATATATATATATATATATATATATATATATATATATATATATATATATATATATATATATATATATATATATATTCATGAAATAAAGGATGAAAAAGGTACATACAAATGATAGAAGGAGCGGTTATTACCCCCATCTATGTTTGTATGTACCTTTTTTTATCCTCTTTACATTACAAAATGTTACGAGAAAAACAATAATATTATATATAAGATTTTTACTTTTTACTCATTATGTTATTCTATTTCTGGATAATATATTTCTAATTTCTGAATGCGAAAATGCAATGTAAAGAGGGTGACAATGAGGGTGTAAAAAGTACACACAAATATTTCCTATTTCCAATTTCCACTTCGTTAATTGCGTTTGTCTTTCGGATAAGTTCAAACAATCGATATGTTATCCGAATCGCTGCTGGTTGCGAATGAACTGTTCAGGATTGAATACGGCATATACACTGAAGGTGTGTCTTCATGCTGCCTATGCTGTAGAATTTTAACTTCATATCCCGTTAAACGCAAACACGTGAGTACTTGAAAATACTTGAATACTTGCGTCAAGGTGAGTGAGTACATGTGCTAACTGATTGTTATTGCAAACTACAAATGTTGGATATGTATGGATTTTTAAACTAAAACACGATGTATGATAACAATACAGTAAAGTACGGTTATAACGAACTCAAAAGGACTACTAATTTTAGTTCGTTATAATCGTAGTTCGTTATAAGCATATATACAGCATAACTACAGCAAATAGTCGGGACCAAAAAAGTAAGTTCGTTATATCCGTCAGTTCGTTATAAGCGTGTTCGTTATAACCGTAGTTTACTGTAATGCAATTGTCTTCACAATTTTCATTTACACACAAATTACTGTAATTGTATATAAAGAAAAGCGACAAAACACGTTTCGTTATCATGAGGAATCTTTGCTAAAAGCAACGTCCATTGTACGCTACCGACGATACCATACCATTTAGGTATAACTATCGAATAGTGATGATACCAGGTGTTTGTGAAAAATAACATGACATACTTTAAAAAAGCCTTAACTAGTAGCGATCAAAGAATGTGAAAGTTCGTAACAGTCCATGATGTAATCACCTGTATTCACATAGGCATTTTACTCAGGTACTGACAAAGTCAAGATCAAATGAATTCATCGCTTGAATTTAGATTAATTCCTCTGCCATGTGATCTCAATACTTTGCCATATGATTTCATTTCTTTGTATTACGATTTCAATACTTTGCCATATGATTTCATTTCTTTGTATTGATTTCATTCCTTTGCCATATGATTTCATTACTTTGCCATATGATTTCATTACTTTGCCATATGATTTCATTTCTTTGTATTACGATTTCAATAATTTGCCATATGATTTCAATACTTTGTGTTATGATTTTATTCCTTTGTGTTTGATTTAATTCCTTAAGTTTGTGTTTGATTTCATTCCTTTGTGTTATGACTTCATTCCATTGTTTTTTATTTAATTCCGTTGTGTTTGATTTCATGCCTTTGTGTTAGGATGTGATTCCTTTGTGTTTGATTATTCCTTTGTGTTCGATGATTTCTTTGTGTTATGATTTCCGTATTTTCTCTATGCTTTGCATATTATCGTCTACATAAACTAAAATACTTATGAATAACTAATACGAATAAACATCATACATCTTACCATATAATATTTGGATATATTTGTATTAATGATTTCATGTTCAGATATAATCTCAAATTCTGTGTGACGATGCACACGGGTTGTAACCGATGACCCAATCTCGTGGACTACGTGTGATGTATGTGACTTTAAACCAATCCATGACTTCCCATTTGCTGAAATACATCCCCCCCCCCCCCCCCAATCCCGATCCCACCCCAGCCCCATAGACCAGCGCAGGGCAGCAGAAAACATGGTTACACATGTTACACTGGTTCCAGTTTAAATGGCGTACACTGACGTAATCAGCTGGCGTGAACTTCCCTTTGGCACCGCCGTTTATATGACGTCATAAACTCCCATTGATCACGTGCCGGTTACCAGGAGACATGGATCTATACGTACGTCACTGGCTGTTGTATAAATGATGTACATTGACACTCGTTTATCCGGACGGTAACATTGCAAGTGTAATCGCCCGTGTTAACAGTCATTCGGATAAACGAAACAAGGGCACGTAGAAATGCTCTTCTTATGATAGATATACGTTGCCAACAGTAATCGGCCGGATGTGCGGGTTTCCGGACTAACGGTGTCCGTACTACCGAGGTTTTGCTATATTATGTAATCCCTAATCTCTATGGGATTTGAACTGAAGTTATTGCCTATCATAAAGATTCGATTTTCTTTCACTTGTTTTGAAACTGGGTCTGGCTTATATAGAAACCCGGGTGGTTTTGTCTCCAGTGAAATGGTCCGTATAACCAAATCTGGTTAAACAAAGTAATTTCCTCTATATATAACTACGTTCCAAGCGGTTATCGTCCATAAATGAGGGTTTCCGGTAAACAGGGGTTCATTGTGCATGATTGATTGAACTAAAGATACCTATGTTGTCGTCATATGTGATGGTCCCCCTGAAAACACGGTTCCCCGCCAAAACAAACACACTACGATTGGTATGAGAGTCAAACAGTGTATATTTACAATACACGACCAAATGGCCGAGCAAACAGAGCTAACATTCATACCAGGCAGAAATAATAGTGACAATTTATAGTACGTTGTTCGTCGTGCGTGTGAAGAAGTGTTGTGATATGAATCATGAGGGCTGATTTTATATTGGTTTGAAAGGTGGCTCTCTTTGTGTATGAAGCAAGATTTGGTATGTTGATGTGCATGGTAACATGTTAAACATTTACACCAATAAGTGACCAATAAGAGATTAAGGAAGAGATCATTTAATATTGGGTGGGGTTGGAAGTGTAAAAAATTATCTGTAAAGACGAGCCAAACCATTTTGTTCCGAACAGCAATCATGTCATTTCTTTTGAAAAAGATTTTTGGTAAAAATATTAGATTTGGTAAAAATACAAAAAAACAATTTTCAACATTTTGGGGGGACTGATTGTTTTTAAAAACATTTTCTATGATGGCTAGGCAGCTGAACTTCATGTTGATCCTGGAATACATATTTCATAGCAATAACTAATTACGGTGGACCATAACTTGAGTGAGTGAGGGAGTATGGTTTTACGCCGCTTTTAGCAATATTCCAGTGATATCACGGCGGGGGACACCAGAAATGGGCTTCACACATTGTACGCATGCCGACCTATAACTTGAACTGTTAACAGAGTTGAAATGGGGTCTTATCCAAGATGATTGTACTTATATAACGACGTGCACGCACGTATGGCTGCTTGTACTAGTCCGGACTGATGCCGATTTATAGAACTAGCCCACGGAGATACCTATCCACGAGTTAACATGACTCCCCACTCAGACACAGTATACTGACTCCGAGTTTTAGATGCCGAGCGCCAGAGAGGGTAACAACAAGTACCATCTTTTAACGTCTTTTGGTATGACGCGGCCAGGGATCGAACCCTGGACCTTCCGCTCTCCGGGAGGATGCTCTACAACTAGACCTTGGAGACGGTCCGTTAACAACTAGAGTATCACATAACACAATACTAATTCACAATTATTTTTTGAACGGCTGGTTATTTGATAAGCCAGCTGTTACCAATGTGAATGTTGATGTAACTATATGGTTTAATGAAACTGGGATGGCTACCAGTTGCGAGTGTCTATAATATGTACAGATATAAAGATGATGTTTCCAGCCACCTGCCTGGATCTCATGCTTGATTGTCATGCTAGGCTGTCACGGTTTTGCGAGGCTGGCGAGTTAGACATTAGATGTCATGCCAATTGTCACACTCGAATGTTATTTGAGGCTGAGACACGTTCCACAGTCATGTTGGAATGTCATGTTAGACAGTTTGCTAAACTGGCAGTCATGCTAATTTGTTCGAAGTACGTTAGAGTATCCTGTAAGACGTGCATGTCAGACTTCATGTCAAAATATAATGTTTAGATTATCATGTAAGACGGTCATGTCAGACTGCCATGTTAGATTGTTATGGCCTATTGTCATGATAAATTGTCATGTCAGTCTGCCATGTTAGAGTGTTGTGGCGTATTGTCATGATAGCACCATGTCAGACTGTCATGTCAGATTGTTATGCCATATTGTAATGTCAGTCTGCCATGTCATACTGTCCTGTTGGTACAGATCAACCTGCTATTGCAAATTCAGTCAAAATTATGGAACTTGCAACCATGGACAAATATTGATAATATGAATACGTCAATTTGCTATTCACGAACAAATCACGTTGAAAATTATCACATCTGGGAAATTAGAACTATATTCGTTCTGTCCGAATGTGAATGTAGTACATCTACCTTTGTGTGACACTTTGACGTATTAGATAAATAATATAGGTAGACAATGAATATACTCTGTTGAATCACAATTCGACCAGTTCGGTCATACATTCATGAAGTATCATCACCAAGTATGTTTCTCAAGTATGTGAACTCGGTACAGTAGAGGACCGTCGTTGGTCACCTTCAAACAATAGATCAGCAGTTTATATATTAGAGCTCGTCGTCATTATTATTCACTCTATCAAATATTCCAATATCACATGTTTAAGTTTAAGTTAAGTTTATCATCAACTTTGTCCGACTGAATTCACCAGTACAGCTGTCAAAGGGTAAGAATCACAATAATATCGCACTCCCCAAGTTGGATTCACCTGTATGCAATGTACATGGAAAGTGAACATGTATATTACATTCTAACAGTACATCTCCTTTTAAGCTCATATACCATTTGATTCTATCATACTGTTTACTAAGCGAAACAAAATGGCAGAAAACAGAAATCGGATTCATCGCTTAAATGACAATCCAAAGGATAGGTTTCGATGATTAAGTGGTTAATTTCAAAGTATAGTATCCTGTGAGCGTCCGTTGTATAATAAAACAAACGTTATTCTTATAGCTGACCTATCACATCTGTAAATACATTTCTTTTCAATTCCTGTCCCTACTGACAACCAGTTAATCATTGTTGTTTACTCTTCATAACATAGCCAAACAAGCACAGCGCGCTCCTGTAGCCATCTCGTCGGACACAGATAATATTTCAAATTCATAAGTCAAATCTTTTTTTAATTGAACTAAATCTACTCTCACCTGTTGTATCATTCGCATACGAAGTCTTGTCATATTATCGTGTATACTTTCTGAGTCGGTGGCCGCCATGTTTGCTGTTTCGGGCAACGGGCCCTGTCCTCTATGGAAGTCTTCTCTTCACTCTCAAATCATAAATGCTTTTGTTACCCCCAAACCTTTCATCGGCCAGGAACGGAAGCCGGGTCTATTTATGCGATTAGGGGTGGCGGGTAGACCTGTCATTCGATACCCGATATTAAATTCGCCCGAGCTTCAGAAATGCTATCCGTGAATGGGTGGGTCTTGGCGATTTAATAAAGGGTATTTTACCACGTGTTGAATAAAGAGATTGTCAACTGCGGTTGTTATTTGGTGTTGAGTATTGACTTAGATTTCTTATATTGGCCAGTCCTGGCGTACACAATTGAACACACTGGCGAAAACTGGCGTCGTTTCAATACATTTATATATTTGTGCAGTTAATACTGTCTTAATTCTTTAACTCAATTACAAAGGGAAAGGTAATGTAAGAGAATGGCCATTAGCAACTTATCATCAAAATGTAATCTTCTGAAATGGATGTTCTCTTACATCTTCACAGGATGTGACACTTTGACTATTTTATCAATACTTCATTACTTGATGTTTTACGGCAAATACTTGCAAATAAAAAATGTCAATTACTTCAATATGTGTGTTACTTTCATGACAGCATTTTACTCCGTGGTTACAGCGTGGAAGGATGCTCATCATCACTGGTTTGTCTGGTCCAGACTGGATTATTTACAGACCTGTTGTTTTTGACTTGACTACTGCTGATTACGACGTTAAACGCCTAAAAAACAAACAACTTTTCAATTTTTTTGCAACTTTGATTTTTCCAATTCAGTTCTGGTTTGCCTTCTGTTTTCAACATACGCACTATTTAACAGCGACAATAAATGTTTTGGACCACTGTACGTACTGCCGCCGAAAAAATGCATGAGCGACAAAACAGATGACTTTTTTTCGTGCCATAATTTGTACGTTAATTTGCTGATAAAGAAATGTTTTCGATCTTAAAGAAATCCAAATGGCATAACATTTTGCACGACATGCACGTACTTGACATATTTTTATGAAATTACTATCTGGAGTACAATATAGATATATACTCATACTCACTCACTCACTCACTCACACAAAAGGCATTTGGGGGCACGGGTGGCCCAGTCGTCTAAGGCGCCGCGATTCGCTGTGCCGATTTGTCTCCCTTGGGCACGCCAGAAACCTATGATTGTGGGTTCGAATCCCGGTTCACCCCAATTATGTTTCTAGGTTTGTCAGCTCCATACCCGTGCTCGTGGGTTTCACCGAAGTGGTAAACGCCTGAGACTTGCATCACTTCGGGCTTTGCTCCCACATTAAGCTGACACGCTTAAAAGCGGCGTTAAACCAAACTCACTCACTCACTTAGATTCTTTGAACTAATTGTGATCCAGGTATCTTTTCCACGCATCAACGCTTTCCCCGTTTATTGATTATGTTTATTTTGATAACGTTTTGAATTATAATGGTTTGAATCCGATCTAGAGATCTATGCTTGTCTTGCGGGGTGAATTGGATAGTGTACTCCGACGGCGTTCGAAGTTGTTCATAACATTATTTATTGTTTTTTCTGGTTAGACTCGATTATTTAAACGCTGTCGTATAGACGGAATACTGCGTAGCAAAACATACCCCCCCCAAAAAAAAAAAACACAAAAAAACCCACAAAAAGAACAAGGACCTACAGAAGGACCTGTACCTACGTCAGGACAAGGCCGCTGATATGTAGCATGGTCAACGACCCAAGCCGTAGGGATACGATGATACGAAATCCACCATGCCACAGAGCCTAGCCACCCGATCCACATTTCTGACCAAGAATCCCAAAAGAGTAGGGTTCTTCCTGTACATCCAGGTGTATCAGGCTTACAATCGATGAAGTCTTCATCAACTCATGCTTGTCGAAAGACGCGACCAACGAGATCGGGTGGTCAGGCTCGCTGACCTGGTTGACGCATGTCATCGTATCCCAATTTCGTAGATCGATGCTCATGATGTTAATCACTGGATTGTCTGGTCCACACTCGATTATTTACAGACCGACGTCATATAGCTGGAATATTGCGGCGTTAAACAACAGATAAACAAACAAACAACATTCAGCCTAATAGTTAAAGAGCTCACTCGTCACGCTGGCACGTTCGTTCTCCCCATGGGAACAATGAGTACAGCCCATTTCAGGTGTCCCCAGCTGGAATATTGCAAAAATACATTCACTCACTTTAATCAGCAAAGTATCTTTACCGCCAGAATCTGAGACCCGTGAAGATCCTCGAACCTATGCTTGCCGTAAAAGACGGCCCTGCTTGGCGGAAGAGGCGACTAACGGGATAAGGTGGTCAGACTCACTGAATTGGTTGATGCATGTCATTGTATCCCAGTTAAGTAGATCGGTGCTCATGATATCTGGTCCAGACTCGATCATTTACAGACACCGTCATGTAGCTGGAATATTGATGAGCGCGTTGTTAAACAACAAACAAACAAACAAACCAGAATCTGACACCTATTGCATTCCAAAGACTGTCAACAGGTTGTTGTTTCTCGCACGGGTCAGTAGGGTAGCTTAGTGTTTAAAGAGTTCACTCGTCACGCCGAATGAGAGAGTTTTTCCCTATATAGGTACGATGAGTGAAGCCCATTTCTGGTGTCGTCCGTCGTGATATTAATGGAATATAGCTCAAAGCGGCGCAAAACCATACTCACTCACTCGTTCCTCGCACCGCCACAGGCACATTCTGCCCTTCCTTCCCACGTTTATCGGGAACCATGCAGCCCGTTACACCAAGTGAGTGAGTGAGTTTGGTTTAACGCCGCTTTTAACAGTATTCCAGTTATATCACGGCGTGTCAGCTTAATGTGGGAGGAAAGCCCGAAGTAATGCAAGTCTCAGACGTTTACCACTTCGGTGAAACCCACGAGCACGGGTATGGTGCTGACAAACCTTGAAACATTATCGGGGCGAACCGGGAATCGAACCCACAATCATAGGATACTGGCGAGTCCAAGCGACGCAACTCAACACAGCGAATCGCGGCGCCTTAGACGACTGGGCCACCCGTGCCCCCTCCACCCCCCCCCCCCCTCTCTCTCTCTCTCTCCACACACACACACACACACACACACACACACACACACACACACACACACACACTCCCCCTACCTCCACCCCACCCCCGTTACACCAAGACCAATAAGAAGCCAGCCTATCTATTGGGAAGAAATATTTGGTTTTCAAACTAGAGGCCTGCTAGAATGGAATGTTTCCCCTGGGTCTTGTGACAACGTGGCTATCAAAATAGAAAGATCTGTCAATTAAATCTAAGTCATCCAATATAATTAGTTCGAACGTATTGGCTTGGATGTGTCTCCAAGTGGAGACGAGTCATTTCCTGTGTAATCACTATTTGCCTTGATGCCTTAGGGTCAGTAAAAGGATGACCGTCATTGTCAAATCAATAGAAGTGAAGAAGGCCAGTGTGAATTGACATCGTGTTTGAGAGGAGTTTAAGTATATATTCATCACATAAACTACCTTGCCTTCATTGTGGTTAAAAATTATATACTCACTGTCAAAAGAAACGCGAACCCCGGAAACATGTAAAGTTAAGAAGAGAGATGTTTCCAATGTGTACCGATTAATGACAATATCAACAATCAGTCAAGTATTACCACAGTTTTTTACTCTTATCACGATATGCTACACATGATTTCCAAACTTTACACGCTAATCATGCACGAGACAAATGGTGCATCTCGAGTCATGGATCTATGACGTCACATGTGATGCGTTCATGTGCATCGATTCACACAACATTCCAGTATTTTCGTTTGTGTGTCAAACCAATCTAATATCTCTTAAATATGAGTAATTCTTTTTTAACCAACATCTATGGTATTCGCGTGTCATTTGTCTGTGACTATATTTGTGGGTAAGGAATGACTGAAAGATTTGTCTTTGATTCCGTTCAACAGAGCGATCTACGACTGTTTCAGTGCGTGTTAAAGTTGAACGTCGCAGACAATCCACTGATTGACATCATGAGCATCGATCTACGCAATTGGGATACAATGACATGCCTCAACCAGGTCAGCGAGCCTGACCCCCCGATCCCGTTAGTCGCCTCTTACAACAAGCATAGTCGCCTGTAATCTTAAGCATAGGTTGCTGAAGAACTTTTCTCTAAACGGATCTTCACGGGTCACTTTGTGAAACGGGGTTTCAGGAAGGAAAGCCAGGGCGAAAAATCAGACCAACAAACGTATTTAAGTAACAATGAGGTCAGGTCTACCTGGTACAAATAAGAAATTACTGATCAATCGCCACATAAAATTCGTCACCGGAGCAACAGCCGTTTGTGGTCATCTTGTTGGCGGGTCGAATCACTGTGTTCATCACGCAATCAAAGTTGGAACCTTGAATTGAGTGAGTGAGTTGGGTTTAACGCCGCTTTTAACAGTATTCCAGTTACATCACGGCGTGTCAGCTCAATGTGGGAGGAAAGCCCGAAGTGATGCAGGTCTCAGACGTTTACCTGTTTGGTGAAACCCACGAGGACGGGTATGGAGCTGACAAACCTAGAAACATAATCGGGGCGAACCAGGATTCGAACCCACAATCATAGGTTTCTGGCGTGCCCAAGGGACGCAACTCAACACAGCGAATCGCGGCGCCTTAGACGACTGGGCCACCCGTTCTCCCCTCCAACCTTGAAACTAGTCAGGGGAAGAAGAAGTTACTATAATGTGGTTCGGATTTTCAGGACCGGTGATGACTTTGTTAAATAACTGTCATCGTCCTCCGATGGCTCGGCGTGTAGCGTTGTTCATGCTTTCAATCACTGGTTTGTTTCGTCTGGACTCGATTATATACAGGCCGGCTTGAATATTGCTGACTGTGGCGTTAAACAACACTCAGTCACTCATGTGATATCCACCATGTACACACTCTTCAGAATAAGAACATTTGCTGAAGAACTGCTGTAACAATTTAGCATTAAATGTGTTGACCATGACATGCCCATGTCTCGACAAGACTTATCGGAACTGATTTCCTTATATAAGCTTTGTTTGTTTCAGTAATATTCCAGCTATATGATGACAGTCTGTAAATAATCGTGTCTGGATCAGACAATCCAGTGATTGATATCATGAGCATTATCCAAGCAAATGGGATACGATAACCAAGTCAGCGAGCCTGACCACCCGATACCGTTAGTTGCCTCTCACGACAAGCATAGTCGCCTTTTGCAGCCAGCAATTCTAACTCGGATCTTCACCAATTCTAGACCAATTCTAGACCAATTCTAACTCGGATCTTCACGGTTGCCTTATATGGTAGTTAGCCATTTTACATCTTTATTATACTTAAGTCTTACAAATAATTCACATTCTCAAAACAAGAATATTCTGATTAGGCGTTGGATTTGAAACGGAAATTTAAGCTTTCATAACAAATGGGTTGATAGTGGTAATAAACCATTCAGTATTTAAACCGAATTTGTTATACATGGGATGCGATTCGACGAGCATCTTTCAGCACCAAAATAGAACACACCACGTGACTGATTTGTTTACAGCAACGCCGACGCCCATGCTGCGCGTTTGACGAGGGTTGTCTGATGGTCGATAAAGCTGACATATTCAAACTTGGGATTAAATAAGAGAAGGCTAACAACGTTGGATGAGAAGATTGACGGCGTCAGATGAGAAGGTTGTCAGTGTCAGATACAAAATGAATCGAACCTAGGAAACGTCGTTATCCACATATGCCGACAGAAATGTACATTGTGTGAAATGGACCAAACTGGATTTTGCACTCTTGGGCGGCTTTGGGTTTCAGCGTCGAAATTGGACCGGAAAATCGCGAGGGACCTCGTTTATCATTGTTTGTGTTAAGTCGTCATATATCGCCGAGTTTTTGGTTCGGTGGATCGCTTCGGTTACGATTTCTAGTGTGTTTTATTTCAAGAGGTGTATATGGTTAAGAGGGGTGTGACAATATATTTTTGCTATATGACTCATGTACTACATCATAGGCGACCCATGAAGATCCGGGGTAGAATAGGCCTTCAGCAACCCATGATTGTCGTGAAAAGCTATTATGCTTGTCGTAAGAGGCGACTATGCTTGTCGTAAGAGGCGACTAACGGGGTCGGGTGGTCAGGCTCGCTGACTTGGTTGATGGATGTCATCGTATCCCAATTGCGTGGATCGATGCTCATGATGTCAATGCCTGCGTGGATTGTCTGGCCCAGACTCGATTAATATACAGACGGACATCACATAGCTGTAATATTGCTGAGTGCGGCGTAAACAACAAATAAACAAACAATCAAAAATATTACATATAATATCCTTAAGTCGACACAAAAGTCAGATGAGGTATCTGATGCTCCCTGGAGGATTGTCATATCTAGGGGTCCAGCTCTTGTTTGATGCCTACATGCGCGTATACTTGGAAAAATTGTGATGTATGTATATAAGTGAATAACAAAACGTTATTGACGGTTTGCAAATATCAGATTCACAATAAAATTGTATTCAACATATTCAATATACAAATTACAGTATGTTAAATTAATCACGTATATTTTGGAAAACGAAGAAGCAGCATACAATATTTTATACTATGGTCATATTTACACACGCCTTCCTCGTGGCAGGAAATACACCACACATCACGTGCCAGGTCTGAGACGTCTCATTTGCAAGAAATATTTTTGATACTATCCAAAGACTGGGTTCCTTACATTTCACTCATAGACGGATACAGCAGGATACAGAGGGGGCGCCGAGGTGCGCATTTCCCCTATTTTAAGCATACTAATCATTTAGCGTATAAAAACATATTACTGACTAATTTGGTGACGTTTTCAACTAAAGCAACAATTAATTTACTATTGTTTGGCTTACAAATTCTAATTATTTCCCAAATAAATTATTTGCATTCCTCGAGTATTTATAATGTTTTTTTGTACCTGTGTGTAGAAGTTGTACACCCTTCATCCCTTTTAAAAAAGTACGTCCGGGCCTCTCATTTAAGGAATTCTTACTTTAATAGTTTCTATAAACTCTCGACTAAACTTATTTTTTAAGTGTAGAAGGTGTTTATAATGAGTTTGCTTGTTGACACCAATATATCAGACACTACTTGACTATGGCCTGTGTCACACTTCAACATCAATATTTACTCACTCACTCACTCAAAATCTTACCTCTGTTTTCACAAGGGAGTCTAAACATGTGAGTCATATATAGACATTCTTGTTCCATTATTTGTGTTACAAAACGAGAACCGCAAAGCCAAAATGCAGGTTTTCTGTTATGCACGGCCACGAAGTGGCTATTTAATCGTGGTTCTGTAATCTGTTATGTGCGCTGCATATTGCCAACGGGATTGTGAAATAGTCATGTGACCTAATGATCACATGACCTTGACAAACAAGATGGCCGACGCAATCTAACAAACGCGGAAAGGTAATATAAAAATGTTTATTTTTATGGCCACAAATATTAGTCAGGACATGACAATCATATGACTACACTCGGAAAGAGTATAAGTAGACTAGGTCATCTTTTATACTGACATAAAACTTCTGCGAAAGCGACATGTTAATATGTTTGTTGAATGTGATTTTGTGTGTTGACATCGTACAGCTCGCTGGGCACTCGCCCCAGCAGCCGCTCACGTTCTTGTTCGTGATATCGGCTTATAACACAGTATAGTCGGTGCGGAATTCGACCAGTGACGACTGTAACGGGGTACTGAGGTTCCAATAAAGCCTAAGCTTGATCGAATCTTACACTTAGCAGAAAATCAATAGTCAAGTAACGCTGATCATAGCAGACCTAGGCTAGATCCTTACCGATATTATCACAGTGGTGAGAGTCTGACGGATGCCATAGACAGTTTAAAATGGAATTGGGAATAATATCCTTGTTTTGAATGGACTCTCTGTGCGAAGTTTCTTTACTGATGGATTGAAGTTTTAACGAAAGGATCTTGGTCTACACAAGAAAGATATAGGGCCTACACAGAGTCGTTATATTGTGGGACTGGGATTATTAGCCTAGCACCAGGTTTGAACTTTGTTCCTTACGTAATTTACAAGTCATCATGGTTATGGAATATTCAAATACTGTATTCTTTATAACTGTACGTTAAGACAACATGGTATTCTTTCCCTGGCTGCCCTCAGACATTGTATAGGGTTGAATCAGGGACTTCCTGTATGGAAAAGGTGGAACTATTGAATATGTAGAAGAATGAAAGTCTTTCTTTGACTAGATATATACAGATAGGTGAAATTTGTGAACTTGTAGCTTTGTCTACTTTGATCTCAGTTGATCGTTTATGTTTTCTGAATGATGTTTGATTGTTGCCATTAGCTGATTAGGGCTGGCTAAAATGATTGATAATCAGAATTATTGTCGATGGGAAGAAATTATTTGATACGAAATTATCAATACTACCATACATAAACTAGTGTGATGAAATATAGTTTAGATTTACCGAATCCGACTTGTAATTCAGGCCTCAAACTTTAAATTTTTACCAAGTAGCCATTTGGCTACAATTATTTTTTTCCAGGTACGTAGCCAGTAGTAAAATCAAGAAGTCAAGCCAATATTGTAGGTAGCCAAAGGGATTTGAAATTATCTTTTATCAAATAACTATTACATGTACAAGTCACAGCATTGGTCTTGGAATCGTATCTTAGTGGAAACTGTACTTGAGTTTTGTTATTTGTGACTCGAACAATGATGCAATTTATGTTACTAGATTATATATTCATGCTGATCCAATAAACTATCAACTAAGAAAAAGTACTAATTACATTAATATTTATGCATTTCGGTTCATTGTCCACTTTAGGAGGAATTATTTGCGAGTACAATTAGTAGCAGACATGTATATTTTTGTGTCTACATATGTGTAGCAATAGAATTTAGTCGCAACAAGATATTTTTCAAGGTAGTCATTTGGCTACCTCTGAATTTTAGACAGTAGACACATTGAAATTTAGGTCGCATTGGCAACCATTTTAGTCGCAACTTTAATGCCTGTTATTGTCAATAATGTCAATTGTCAAAGACAGAAAGCAACTGTTTTGTTATATATCAAGTGTCCACAAAGTAATCTATGTATAAATGTGTCACCGCTCACCAGTGGCATGAAATATGTTGATTTCTTTGGCGACTTTCTTGCATATTTGCTTAGAGCTACTTCTCCAATATTTATTGACAATTAATCGATATTTCGTTAGCGATAAACGGCTGAGACCTTCGGGCTTTCCTCCCACATTAAGCTGACACGCCGCGATACAACTGGAATACTGTTAAAGCGACGTTAATCCCAACTCACTCACTACAAGGGCTACATGACATTCATTTTGTTATACATGTTAAAGCAGGGACAAAATGAGGCAACTTACATTCTATTTTTGCAATGAGTCATATTTTTGAACAGGGAGAGAGATCATGGTTACTGATACTGACTGTGGTCTACTAGCAGTGACCTTGTCTAGCATGTCTAGTGGAGCAATGTATCTGTTGTACCATGTTTAGTGTGGATAGATACACACCTGATTAGAGGCGACTTTTGGGGATATTTTCACTATCGCAAAGGTATTGTGATAGTTGTGTTCATTATAAACGTAGTTTACTGTAAATACCTATTTATGAATATGTACATAATGTAAGATTTTAACTGTTATGTTGTTTCTTTTGTGAATAGGTAATAACGTTATGGCGAATATGGTTGCAAGTTTACTACATACGATAACCTCCCACAGTTCAGATGTAAACTGCGTTGCCTTCACCCATGATAAACTTGCCACATGTTCCGGAGACAAGACTGTCCGGATATGGAGCACGGAAGACTTCACGGAGCACCCATCATCACCTCTTCTAGGTCATGCCTATTATGTCAACTGTTGTGTGTTTTCACCGTTTGGAAACACCCTGGCTTCGTGTTCGACTGATGGGAAGTTGATACTGTGGGATGTTAAGACAGGGGATCAGGTTGGAGTCATCCAACATCCAAGTAAAAATGGAATCCGTGTGTGTCACTTCTCCCCCGATTCTTCTCAGATAGTTTCTGGTGGAGATGACAATACCTTGTGCCTTTGGGAAGTTTGTTCTCGGAAACTCCTCAGGTAAATAATTCATTGCTTTCAAATAAATTCTGATAAGGCGCTGTGATGAATTAATTATTATTATTTTTATCCCTCCCACCCTTTCTTATATCGTTTTGTTGTTCCCAAGTTCCTACCTTTCCCATGTAGCAGCCATAAAATTTCTGAGTCCCGTAATGGAATATGAACAACGGACCTTTTGATCCGAGGTCGGACGCCTTGTCCACATGACCAATGAGGTTAACCCTGTCTGCAAGCTGACTAGATAAGAATATCATCTGTGCTAAGACTCAACGTCCTGCTACATACTTCCTCATCAACGGGCATGTTCTGGGCCACAGATTAGGGTACTGAGATTTTTTTGGTTCAATTATGTTATGAACATGCTCAGCCCACATTGGACACTGATGTGACGAACTAATTCAAAGCATGTACATGTCATGGCTACAGGGCAATCCGTCCACATTTGACTAGTTTTCATCCGTACAATATGCCAATGCAGCATCTATCTGGACCACTGATGGACAGAGTCCTTTAGGAATCTACAGTTGACAACTTGATACGGCACCAGGACATTGTGACATGACACATATGAAACCGTAATTACACAGAAGATAGTGAATTAGGCATAACTGATGATAACTACAGGCCTGGGTTTATGGTAGGTTTATGCTTCAGGAGAAGAGACATCTGTGGCAGTCTGTTGTTTCCAAATGCATGCTGCAACATGATATGACATGAAATAAACGAGGTATTTTTTCTGTGTGATGTCCAGTGTTAGCGTGCTCACTCTGTGCAAATTGTGATATTGTTGTTTCGACTATGTTGCCATTTGAACAATGTTGATCTCATTGACATGGTTGAGGTGTAAGAGTTTTTGAAGAAAAAAGTTCTGTTCACAATGTTTTAGGTGAAATTTATTTTGTCAACAAAAAACTTAACTTTTCACCATTCTCCATCCTACTTTTTACAACTTAAAACCATGGAACAGTCACTGATTGTATTGATTGTAGCTGATTGTATTTGTACCAATTTCTTAGGATCTATTTGTATATAACAGTTGGTCTCAAGTGCATGTATTTCATATATGAAAGCAGTTGTGCATATCTGGGAGCATCAGAAAATGTTGATCATTCTGTATAACATGCCTATATACCTGTAACCTTTTCAACCACAAGGATTCAGTGTCAGTATTCTGTCAACTATATGCATGACATGTGAATACCAATCTCATTAAAATCAGATCTTAGTTCTTACTCCCGCAGAACAAAGACCTGAGGACATCCTATTGAGGGTCATGTCAGATCGACCTTGCATGAACCTTGACCGACTAATGAAATGATTAACAATAAGTTGACATTAGCCAATAAGAAAGCAGCTTTCTCAACCAATACGGCAAATTTCAAACTAGTGACTTGTATGCCAGACTATGTTTTTGTAGCAGGGGGTGAAGTCATCCCACACATGATATCCTTACCTTGTCAGCTTGCTGACAGGGTTAACCTCTTTGGTCATGTGGACAAGGCGTCCGACCTCTGATCAGAAGTTCCTTGGTTCAAATCCCATCACAGGACTCGGATATTTTATGCCCGCTACATTTTGAACACTTAATTAATTCAAAATTTGAAAACTGAACAAAAGAACATTCTGGAATAGATGGCCAAATTGTATGGCAGTATTTGCCATGGGCTATGCAAATTCTCTTGCATTCGAATGTTTATCCTATTAAGGTGAGAGATAGGCAATGGTTTTGATGGAATCAGTCATACAGTCAATAACTGTTAACCTTTTCACAATTGCTAGATTAGAAAACACATTCCGACTGTTGCTTTCTTGATCTGGCAGGCGACACACTGATTGACTTGGGACTTAATGGGATGTCCTCAGATCTTTGTTTAGCAATAGCGAGAACCAAGATCTGATTTAATGAGGTTGTTTGAATAAAGTTATTACAATTGTACACAGTATTAGATTAGCTACACAAATATTAACATTTGTGAAAGTTAATTCACAAGTAATTGGTTGATGGTTCAACAAACTATACAATGTGGCTTCTTTTGATGTCATTTTGACATCTGAGATGTAGATGTGAATGACAAGGTTGTTTGTTTTCTGTAGGTGTTTCTCTGGTCATGACGAGATGGTTGCAGCTTGTGCCTTCACACCAGACAGCTACTATGTTGTGTCGGGGAGCACTGATGGACACTTGCGCGTGTGGGATGCAAAGTTTGGTCATGGGCGGGAGCTGGCTTACGATCTAGATGGCCATGACCTTGGTGTGACCTGCTGTGAATTCTCTCCGAAATATGGATCAGCTGGTAAGTGTGATTATATAATCTGTAAAAACTGGATTGTTTGTTTGGATGGACGCTCTGAGACAAAGACAAACAGAAAATCAACCAGTGCTGATTTGAAGTGTGTATTAAGTCTTACATATCGAATTATGGAAGCGTCAGCCTGAGAAATATGTAAATAACACTGAGACGCTTTTTCAAATATTGATTCATGTTTGATGGGTTTTCTGTTTCCATTGCCTTGGAATTGTTGTTTTTGCATTTTGAACATTGTTTGCCCTTCTTATCAATATCCTTTCAGTAATAAATGATGTGACAACATTTCTACTCTTTGTGTATGCCATGGTTTGATGTCACTTGCCTATCATTTCTTATATAGATTACCACTCCAGGGTTACATTATGCTAAAATACTATAAGGGTAACGCTATTTTTCAGGGCATTATCATTTGCAGAAGCCCGAGGTCTTCCATTAACAGCCCGATGAAGGAGGGCAGTTGAAAAGACCTCAGGCTTCTGCAAATGATAATGCCCTGAAAAATAGCGTTACCGTTATTATAGCTAAAATGGATGGAATTTGTTATCAAATAAAAAGAAACAACAATATCCATTTTGAAACATTTACTGCATTCAACACGAATGTCACTGACCCACTTTTACAAATATGGAAACGTCATAGAACAAACCAGATGACGTCACTATTGAACGTTACGTCACCTACCCCTATCCTATGACGTCACCTAACAACAGGCATGATAATGGCCCGTCGTCAAGTAATATGAGGGCATTATCAAGTTACAGTGGCCCGCTCATTTCTGATAAATTGCGGGCGTTTTTATGATAATTCTATCCATTTTAGCTATAATTAGATGATAGCGGGCATATAACATGGGCAACAATGGTGAAACATATACTTTATAGTATGGATTTAGCTGTGTGTAGTTAAGTTAAGATGTTTATAATGTAAATGTCTCTTTGAATTTGTTTTTAAACAAAGATTGTCTGATACGTTGCAATCGTCATAGCAGTCCTCTATTAATGATTCTTCAAACTGCTCCTATTATAAACTTTAGAGTTAGAAATTAATTTTCATTTTCACTTGACCACAATAGCAACCAGCGCCGACGTTTCGGTGTAGGTTCTAACATCATTATCAAGCAAGTAATAATGTTAGAACCTACAACGAAACGTCGCTCCTAATTGTAATCATGGTAATAAAGAAGTTGTTCATCCATATATCTTATCCTTACTTACTTAAACTCCAACTTCTAAATGCCTCTCAAAGAAGTCGAGTTGAGTTTTGTTAAACATTCTGAATATACTTTATTTATTTACCATAGCAGTTATCACTTGGCTGAAACCGAAATTGTGTTACATTTGTAACCATGGTAACAAAAAGAATTGACCATTCATCAATTACATATCCAACTAAGTGCCACTGTTTACATGGAAATCATGATTGCTTATGTGAAATCATGTTAGATTCAGGAGTGTATGCGTGGTACAGGCTCTAATTGGCACGATTGTTGCCCAGTGATCAATGCCTGTCCACTTTATCATACGTGATCACACTGGATGACAGTGTGAGGCAGCATTTGTTACTTTAGATATTGAAAAGTTTTCCTTCCCCGTGTTCTTCAGCTGATACATCCTTTGAATAATTGTGACAAATCTTCCAAAACTTTTGTCACCTTAATGTTCATAAAGTTTCCTGAGCATGTTGAATGTGTGCTGAAATACCATGTCACACTCACAACCATCTTCCTGAGGCAAAGGAGTTAACTGACTATAAAAGTCCAGTTTCAACCCTTGCCGAACTAGGCTGATATTATGGAGTTACGTTTTGTCTGGACTAACAAGTCTGTGCATAGTCCAATTAAAATCGTGTGCCGAAATCAAAATCCGGTTCATTAACAGTCGTGCTGATTTCGATCGATTGCAGGATTTGCAAAGCATGTGCATCGCCAATTTGTTGTCAACAGATATTTTCCAAATCCTTTCATGTTTTAATCAAGGTGCTCACATGATTTTGATGCATTTCGCGATGTAAGACCCGTTTTATCACAATATAGATCTTGATTATCGATCAGATTGTCCTGACTGGGCGCCACCGTTTTGTGTGAAACAAACGCAAGTGATGTGAGTCAGAGAGGTGGAATCTGATTGGTCCATAGGAGAGGCTTAGAAGGGACATAATTGGTAATAGCCACTGGTGGCAACAACGATCAAGTCCAGTAATTCCAGCCTAGTTGGCAAGGGTGGAAACTGGACTTTTAAAGTCAGTTAACTCCCTTACCTCGGGAAGATGACTCACAACCAGCAGTTGTGAGAAATGTAGAATTTTATTCTGTTAATTGCCCTTGAACAAATGACATTATTCATTAGAAGTACTTTGAAACAACCATTTTATGTAGGATATCTTGCTCTCTATTAATCTTGGATGCCGTTGTTCAAAACAACCTTAGCGCTATGACTGTTGTAAGTCTATGTTAAGGTATGGGAGTTACTGTAACCTTGGCACTAAGATCACTTTGTACAACGGCACCCTGGTCTTGTTGGGATTCCAGGTTGAATAGGTCCCCAGCAACCAATGCTTGTTGTTAGGGACAACAAATGGATCGGATGGTCAGACTCAGTGACTTAGTTAATTATGTGTCATGGTATCCAATGCTGTGAATCATTGCTTGTAATATGTATCACTGGATTGTCGGGTTCAGATTTAAATATTTACAAGCTGTTGTCTTCTTGCTGAGTGTACATGATGCATTGGCAAGGCAGCTAATGAAGATATAGCATAATTAAAGACTATCCTTAGAAATTCCTATTTTTCAAGCCTAGACCAGAGAGATCTAGCAGAAATTTTATTTCACTTAGTTCTTTCTCAGTCATTTTTGTAAATAATAATACATGCAGTTATAAGTTACAAAATGAAGATTTGCAGTTACTACAATATTTAAAGTATGTGTGGTTATACATTTTAGGCAGAGAACACCATAGAAATCGATTATTTAAAGAGAGTGTATTTCAAGTTTAGTGACCAAAGTGACATTTGGCACTTTTCTATAGCAGACTGTGATGTCATATTTCTTCAACACAATGAGCAGTGTAACTTCATGATTTTTATGTGCTGTGCAGGACAAAACCTTGCGAGCCTAGCATTATTTTCTTTAGCAGTGCCCACTTCACATTGGCTTAAGAAATTGCTGTGCAACACACTTTCAATCCTTGTTTTATATGCAAGGAAAGTATAATGATGTTAAAAAAGGTTTATGCATATACAGACCAACCTCTGTTTTATGTGTAGCGGCCATAAAATTTTCAAGTCCCTTGATCGGATTCGAACCACAGACCTTCTAATCAGAGGTCTGACACCTTGTCCATATGACCAAAGAGGTTAACCCCGTCAGCAAGCTGACAAGGTTAGGATGTCATCTGAGGGATGACTCCACGCCCTGCTACATACTCCCCAGTCAACAGAAGGCATGTCCCGGGGCGCATAGTAGGGTACTGAGGCTTATTTTACTCAAATTTAATATGAATGTGCTCAGCCCCATGGGTTCCAATGTAGCGGCCATAAAATTTCTGAGTCCTGTGATGGGATTTGAACCACGGAACGTCTGATCGGAGGTCTGACGCCTTGTCCACATGACCAAAGAGGTTAACCCTGTCAGCATAAATATATGATATCCCAGGGATTTTATATAATGTCCGGGGTATTTTATAGAAATAACTTCCGTTCAGCATGTTCAGATTGTAACATGTAATGAAATGTAAAATCAAATGACAAATGTTGATAAATTTTTTAAGTTTCTTTTTTCGGTTTATAAGCATGGAAAAACACTTTCTCTCGGTTTTGGTAGACAGAGCATGCCCTGGGGGTCGGGAAAAACCGCGCGGGCTTCGCCCCCTTGGTTTTTCCCTATCTAGGCCATCCACTTTGGCTTCTGTGTGCATGTGCATCACGACTGCTCGTGCATAATGTGAAATTTCATTGTGATTAGATAATGCATTGAGATGCAACGCTTATGTTTTGTAAATGTACCCCTCAACAATACTACATTCAAATCATCGGTTCCCTTATTTTTGTGGGTCGTATAACATGCCAATAATGATTTTCTACCTACTTGCCTGTCCACTGATGATATTCAAACAATTAATAGGAATAAAAAAGGAATAGACGTTCCAGCGGCCAATAAAAGCGTTATATAATGAAGATTATTACCTACCACTCTCAGTAATATGAGAGCTAGGTAAATATTGAGTGTGTGGGTACCATCTATTTCTGATGGCACATTGTGTATCTACATGTGGTTATTGAGTATTATGTTTGCATGTCTATGGGATGTGTCCTTGTTCAGAGAAGGGAATGTTTTGTCAGCTGGTGCAAGCAGTATGTATTTCTCTGTGGGGAGATGGAATGATTGATTTCGCATTCTGTCAAACATTGCATCAATGTCGTTATTTGTTATTCATTTGTAATTATTTATCATGTCGAGATATCATCTGTTTCATACTGTTTTGTTTATTGTCAGTTGTTCATGTTGTCATGGTTGGTGCCTTCTAATACCAGTAATTTTATCTTGCCACATTTCATTCAATGTTGTTTTATTTCTGTAATGGAGAAACCACTCCAAAATGTAGATTTGTGAAAAGAATGTTCGTATCACAAAGGTAGTTGTTGTAGCTTCGGGGCTTGAACATCAGTTTTCCCAAAACTACAATTTGTAGTGCTTTTTTTACTCAAACTGTTTCCAAGTAAGGACTTGTTTTAATAACTATGTCATGTTTTATAAGGTATTTGTTGAAAATAATTGAAAAATATACCAGAACTCTTTTGTTGTTTGTATTTATACTGTATGAGATGTCCTTGTGTGCTGGACGAGACATTTGGTCCTTCTTTAGCAACATGATATGATATGAAATGACATTTGATCCTTCTTTTGCAACATGGTATGGTATGAAATGACATTTGGTCCTTTAGCAACATGATATGATATGAAATGACATTTGGTCCTTCTGTCGTGACATATGATGTGAAATGACATTTGGTACTTTAGCAACACGATATGATATGAAATGACATTTCATCCTTCTGTCGTGACATATGATGTGAAATGACATTTGGTACTTGAGGAACACGATATGAAATGAAATGACATTTGGTCCTTCTGTCGTGACATATGATGTGAAATGACATTTGGTACTTTAGCAACACGATATGATATGAAATGACATTTCATCCTTCTGTCGTGACATATGATGTGAAATGACATTTGGTACTTTAGCAACACGATATGATATGAAATGACATTTCATCCTTCTGTCGTGACATATGATGTGAAATGACATTTGGTACTTTAGCAACACGATATGATATGAAATGACATTTGGTCCTTCTGTCGTGACATATGATGTGAAATGACATTTGGTCCTTCTTTCGTGACATGGTATGGTATGAAATTACAATTGGTCCTTCTTTTGTGACATGGTATTGTATGAAATGACATTTGGTCCTTCTATCGTGATATGATATGATATGGAATGGCATTTCGTCTTTCTTCAGCAACATGATATGATACGAAATGCCATTTGATTCTTCTGTCGTGACATGATATGATATGAAATGCCATTTGGTCCTCCTGTCGTGACATGATATGATATGAAATGCCATTTGGTCCTTCTTTAGCAACATGATATGATATCAAATGCCATTTGGTCCTTCTTCAGCAACACGATATGATATGAAATGACTTTTGGTCCTGTCGTGACATGATATGATATGAAATGGCTTTTGGTCCTTCTTCAGCCACATGATATGATTCAAAATGCCATTTGACCCTTCTTTCATGACATGATATGAAATGAAATGGCTTTTGGTCCTTCTGTCGTGACATGATATGAAGTAATTTTTGGTCCTTCTTCAGCAACATGATATGATATGAAATGGCTTTTGGTCCTTCTGTCGTGACATGATATGAAGTGATTTTTGGTCCTTCTTCAGCAACATGATATGATATGAAATGGCATTTCGTCCTTTTATGTTGGTTGCTGGTTGATGGATGTCTTAATTTGTCAATTCTTTATGCATGACATCTCTGATAAATAATTCAAATCAAATTACACTTTGTTATCTGCTTTTTCACTCTGTGTATTCACAGGTTGTAGCTTGTTTTTTTGTATGTTTCAGCGAAGACATCTTCTCAAGTTGCGAACTTCCTGCTGGCCACGGGTGGCAAGGACGATCAGGTCAAGCTGTGGGAGTTCACAGGCCAGATCGGTTCCTCAGGTACGTCCCTTGTCCACAGTAGGAGACGTTTTTCAGATAGGGACACACGTGTCACGTGCTTAATATCTAACCCTTACTGTATACACAGTGGCTGTTATTTCATGGCCATTGCAGTATTTGTGTTTGTCATGACTGACATGATATTTAGACTGTTTTAAGATTTTCTTTGAAATTGACCATTGTTGGTGACATAAGCTATTGTTTTTCAATGGACCTCTTCCAAATGGCCATGGGGAAATTCTTTTGGCATGTCATAAAAGGTGAAAGTTCATGACGTAAGGTTTGTCGCTACAACTTCATTAAGATGTGAATACACAATGCCATTTAAGAAGATTTGAGGCATTTATCATTAAACTTGCTATGTACCTTCACTCATAAGGAAGGTCCTGTATGGGTCAATGAAGTCTAATTTAGTGTCAAAGTCAAGCTTCAGGGTTTTGTAAAACATGTTCATATTATTGTCAGTTTCTGTCATGTTTACCTTTGCTAGCATGCTTTCTTCTATATCAAAAGTCAAGGTCACATTTGAAGTAAGTGTGAAAAGTATGTGTATCTTTCTCTTGAATAGAAGATATCCTACTGTGGAATTATTCCTCATGGACCTTGGGAATTATTAGGCCACATGCTATGAGAAGGTCAAAGGTCAAGGTTTTGAGCTAATAAGTATTTGATTACACTTTCTCAAAATAAATGAATGCATTTATTATTGAACTTAATTAATAATATACCTTTTTGAGACTGAGTTTCTTATGGTCAAATTAAGTCGGAGGTCCATGTCAGTATTCAGGTGTTTGTAAAACATGTTGTATCTTTGTCAGATCTGAGGCATGAAATATGTTTGCATATTTTCATAAATCCAACCACAAAAGTGTTGGTGGCAAGTCTATCAAAGGCCAAGGTCTTCTTTGTGGTTATTGTAAAAAATGGTTGCTTCATTCATTGCCAATTTCTGTTACACTTTTACTTGTAGAATCCTGAGACTTGGATTTTTGATGGATCTAATGAAGTCGTCTTGAGGATATGGTGGAGGGGGGAATGCTTGTTTTTTTCAATTACTTTGCCTAAAATGCGACTATGCTTGTCGTAAGAGGCAACTAATGGGATTGGTGATGGGATGATGTCAATACCTGGATTGTCTGGTCCAGACTCGATTAATATACAGACTGACGTCATATAGCTGGAATATTGCTGAGTGTGGCGTTAAACAACAAACAAACATGCAAAGGTTGCTGGGGACAGTTCTAACTCATGGATGTATTTCCAGTGGTACTGCTGAAGCTGAGAGACACACTACCCGGCCACACAGACACTGTCCTTGCCGTTGCCTTCTCCCCCAGGGGGGACATCCTGGCTTCTGGGTAGGTATCTGAACTGCATCCCAGTCATCCAGTCGAACTGATTTGTGATCATGTAGTGATAAAGATAACAAGTGTCCTTGGTCATGATAACAGATTTCATGATAAATGGGGGCGGTCAGGTAGCCTAGTGGTTAAAGCGTTCTCTCGTCAAGCCGAAGACCCGGGTTCGATTCCCGACATGGGTACAATGTGTGAAGCCCATTTCTGGTGTCCCCTGCCGTGATATTGCTGGAATATTGCTAAAAGCGGCATTAAACCATACTCACTCACTCACTCACTCACTCACTCACTCACTCACTCATGAAAAATGGGAACTGATCAACTTGTCAAAGTGTCTTTGGTACATGTTATCTTATGTTAGAATGTTCAGATAAAAGGGACTTTGATATGCTGTATTTTAGTAATGTACAGAATACAAATGATCAGAGGTGAAGTCCAAAGATACACAATACAACCTGTGTGTTTATAGAAATGCGTTAAAAGCGTTGTTAAACCCAACTCACTCAATCACTATGGAAATGGGGCGGTGGGGTAGTGACGAGGGTTTTAGCTTGTCATGCCAAGTACCTGGTTTAATTTCTGACATGGGTGAAATGTGTGAAGACATTTCTTGTGACTCATACTCAGTGAAAAAGTTGAATAAAACCCAAAGTTGACCAAAGTTGTAAACATTCACAAAGTTCACCAAGGCGTTTCTCTCACATTAATATCTCAACAGTTCCATCCATCACTAGTGACAACACATGACAACATATCTTCCTACTATTACCTGTAGGTGTAGGACAGAGTGTCTGCCTGGAAATCGGTAGGTGGTTCGATCTCCTGGCCATGTCATACCAAAAGACATTAAAATTTGGTACTTGTTGTTGCTGCCAGGCAGGGTAACAACAAGTACCATCTTTTAACATATTTCAGTATGATGTGAACAAGAATCGAAACCACTGACCTTCGCCTCTCCGGGCAGACACTACATGACGGAGGCTGTCCCATCATTATTGCTGAAAGCAGGATAACATCATACTCATGTATTCTGATTCTGTCAAATTGCAGCAGCTAGACGACTGGGCCACCTGTGGCTCATGCTCATTGCATTAAGGATAAGGTTTCAATGTATAATGATACAAGCATACTATCATGACTATTGTAACAGTGTCATTGACTACATTTTCAGGTCCTTTGACAAGACCATACGCCTGTGGAATCCAGTAAGTAAATGTAATTCACTTGTTGCCATGGTTATTTGATGTCATGAAATATGTGCATAGTTCGGATGCAGATTCTATTGATCACCAACTTCATAACTTAGGGCCTGAGTAACTATCTGATAAGGACCGCCTCCGTGGTCTAGTGGTAGAGCGGCCACCTGTAGAGTGGAAGGTCTGGGGTTCGATCCCTGCCCGTGTCATGCCTAAAGACTTTAAAAGATGGTACTTGTTGTCTGGCACTGCTCATTTAGGGGCTACAATAAGGACTGATCAGCTCGGAGTCAGTATACTGTGTCTGAGTAGGGTATTCATGTTAAACTGAAGCATGGTATCTTAGTGGCCCAGCACTATAAATTCAGCATCAGTCTGGACTAGTACAAGCGTTACACGCACACGCACACGCACACGCACATGCACACACACACACACACACACGTGCATGCATGTCGCTATATAAGTGCAATAATCTTGGAAGCGACGCAAAACCCCATTTATATATCATAAAAGTTAGGTCATTATCGTCACTTTGGTGTGTAACAAAGCTCTGACATATTTAGCAGATGTCAGTATATATTTTGTGATATTTTGTGTAATGTTGTGTAACTCTGGATTTGACTTTGAGATTGAGATCTAAGATTGAATTTGGGTCACCTGAAAATAGCCATTTATGAAAGTTTAGTCCATTTCCAGCTATGTCATGGTGGTCTAGAAATATTCACCTCTGGACCAGATCAATCTTCCCGAGGCTAGGGAGTTAACTGATTGTAAAAGTCCAGTTTCCACCCTTGCCGAACTAGACTGGAATTATGGAGTTATATTTTGGCTGGAGTAACAAGTCTATGCATTGTCCAATCAAAATCGCGTAACGAAATCAACATCTGTTTCATCAACTGCTGTGCATATTTTGGTCGATTGCTGGATTTGTAAAGCCAACTTGGCATCAACAGATATTTTCCAAATCTTTTGATGTTTTAATCTAGGTGCTCATGTGATTTGATACACTTTTTATGACACTATAGACTGCGTGCCGCCATTTTGTTTGAAGCAAATGCATGTGTATGAGAGGTGGAATCTGATTGGTCAATGGGAGGGACATGGAAATGACATAACTTGTAATAGCCACTGGTGGCACTACGATCGATCCAAGAAATTCCAGCCTAGTTTGGCAAGGGTGGAAACTGGACTTTTACACTCATTTAACTTGTCTCGGGAAGATGGACCGGATCTTCATTGGTATGAGCAAGGATGTGATTATGAACTCATGTTTTTGTGTTTCCAGCTCAAAGGAACTTCCATGTTTACAATAGAAGGACATGCAAGGTAATTATTTACACCCTAAGGAAATCATCATAAATATGTCCACGATGCAGTTTGTTTGTGGTTTAAAGCCACACTCCAGCTTAATGACAACCTATGTAAATAATCGAATCACTGATCTATGCAAGTGGGGATGAGTCTGATCCGATCCATTAAGAGATTTAATCACCACTTACGACAAGCATGGGTTTCTGTGGACATATATTCTTAGGCTGATCTTCACATGGACAAATGTTAGTGGGATACGATGACATACGTCATCCAAGTCAGAGAGTCTGACCAACTGATCCCGTTAGTTGCATCTTACCATTGCTTACGGCAAGCATGGGTTCCTGAAGACCACTTCTTACCTGGATCTTCACGGGGTCGATGAAGTTTGAATTGCAGCTTATGATATGGTGACAACTTGTAAGATAACTTACAGTTATGTTATCACTGGATTTGTGGTAGAGAGTGTCCCCTGTATTGTAATCTAGTGTAATCTGTATTATGTATGCATGTGTCTGTCTGTCTGTGTCTGTCTGTCTGTCTGTCTGTCTGTGTCTGTCTGTCTGTCTGTCTGTCTGTTAATTTCATTAAGCCTATTCCTGAATACAACATCCGATGGATAGCTGTTTGTATTTGCTAATGTAACTGTGACAGACTAGGAGCCATGTCACAGCTGGTGAGGTCATTAGCTCAGATCACAGAAAGTGTTACTCATGTAGTGTACCGGTAGTGCATTGCCGAAGTAGATGTGTATTGAACAATGTATCAACAAAGACAATTTTCAAATGAATCAATGACAGAGGCTCTTAATTAAGGATTAGTCCACTAGTATGGTAAAGTCTCCGATTTCTTCAAATAATGTGAGGTGAAATGGGGTATCGTTGCATTCAAGATTATTTCACTTATTTTGCAACATGACTTCTACAAATACAAAATCAAGCAGAATGCACCTTTTGGCAGTTCAAAATTTTGAAAACAGTTTTCACTTTTTTTTCATGAAAGTGTCATTGATTTGAAAACTGAACATTGATATGCACATAATGCATAAAACTGGGCTTGTTGCAAAACCAGTTTTTGCCCATTAGTTCAATGAAAACTTACTTTTATGATCTTTTTGGAAATCTTTTTAATAATGTGTATCAATCGTGTACAGAATAAATATATCAGTGTTGGTTCAGTGGGAGTGTTTTTGTTTCAGATATGTGACAAGCTGTGCCTTTTCGTTTGATGGCCAGATGCTGGCGTCGGGGTCGAATGACAAGACAGTGATGGTGTGGAAGCTGACCGACACGTCCAGCATCATGGGTCAGTCAGTGGTCATTTGTGATGGTGTTGTAGCGACAGGAAACAGACTCTGACGCTGACCCATCTCAATAGGCGATTTCTTTCAAAATTACTCAAAGTACTAAGTTCTGATACAAAATTATTGTTTAAATTGTCAAATGAGTTACTACTACTATATTTAACATAACATTCTCGTAGCCATGGCAACATGGTGGATCCAGATGGGGTGTGCAAACCATACGTGTGACCTAGGTACTAGTATCATATATAAACACCCTCCCTTTTTTAACATCCTGGACTCGCCTTTGTGTTGTTTATAGGGTTTTATGTCGATATTTGTCAAACTTACTATCAATATACGAGGAACCACAATACACTGTTTTGTAACATTTATTGATTTATTGTCATTTATAATTCATATTTGCAGTTATTGATATCTTTCTGGTTTGGTTAAGAAGTACTTTCAATATTTGTTGTAACGATCAATCAAACAAAAAAGTCATTACGAATGTGCATGGTCCAGTGGCAATACATTGATCACAAATAACAATGTCAGTAGTTAACACTGGCTCCTTGCTACTCTGTTGATAGACATAATGAAAAGAAAAAATACAGATAACCATCACTATCCAAAATGCATCTTGTTTGAACATGTTGATGAGTCATATTGGTGTTTATAACTTAACGTCAAACTATTACATTTGTTTTACTCTTCAACACCTTTCTTACCTTATATGTACATTTTTTTTTATTGATTTGTGACAATTTGATAAATTTTCGTCTATTACTTTACAGTCGTGCTCAACTATGAAAAAATAACTCGCTGTCATGGCATAAGTCAGATCACTGTAATCTTTGCACTTGAAGCATTTATTGTGAAAGAGTAATGGCATCGGGTAATTTATATTATAATTGAATTTAGATGTACATGATGCACAAAACCTAAATGCCAACATGTCTTGCAGCTGGTCTGTCTGGATTTGAAGAACCAGTGAAGCAGACACAGCAGCCTTCAGCACCAAGCTTTGTGTCTGTTGAGAAGTGGGGTGTGGAGGATGTGTGTGCTTGGGTTACCTCCCTTGGATTGCAGCAATACCAGGAAGTGTTCAGGCAGCAGGCAATAGATGGGACAGAGTTACTTGCCCTTACTGCCAAGGATCTTGAAGAGTCAATGGGAATAGGTGAGTTGGTATTCTGCCGGTACACTGTGCAACTGGTAGGCTATCTCATGTCATTTGCAGGAAATTATCTTATTAAAATATAATTCCTTGTTTGTTGTTTAATGCTGCATTAAACAATATTCCTATTATATGACATCTGTCTCTTTATGATAAAGTCTAGAATAGACAACCAAGTGATTGACATCATGAGCATCGAGCTACACATTTGGGATACAATGTCATGCATCAACCAAATCAGTGAGTCTGACCACCTAATCTATTAAGAGATTTACTCACCTCTTACGACAAGCATGGGTTTCTGGGGACATATATTCTTAGGCTGATCTTTACATGGACATCTTTTTTTGTTAGTTGTTTAACGCCGCATTCAGCAATATTCAAGCTATATGAAGGCGGTCTGTACATAATCGTGTCTGGACCAGACAATCCAGTGATTGACATCATGAACATTGATCCACGCAACTTGGATATCATGACATGCATCTACCAAGTCAGCGAGCCTGACAACCCGATCCCTTAAGTCGCCTCTTAGGACAAGCATAGTCGTTTTTTACAGCATGGGTTGCTGAAGACCTGTTCTAACCTGGATCGTCATGGGTCACATATAATAAAGGATGAAGCCTCTGACAAGATGGAAATCCAGTTTTATGACTGCAGGCGTTGGCTTGTCATGCTGGATGTAATGTGTGAAGCCCAATTCTTGTGTTCCTGCCTTGATTATGCTGAAATATTGCTAAGCCATGAACCATAAACCATGCTCACTCACTATGAAAGCAGTATCAAAGGATGGCCTGTAGATAGTTCTGATTGGGAACATTTTGTTCCATGTTTTAGGTGCCCTTGGTCACAGGAACAAGATTTTGAGGAGTCGCGCTCATGTACAAGAGCGTCCTATAGGCCAGACAGTAGAAAATGGTAGGTGTACAAGTGATGAAGATGACAAAAATCTTAAGATAAACTAATAACTCATTGTGGCCTTGTGGGCATTCAGTATGAGAGTGGAGAATAGAAAATCACTACAGTCGTGCCCCGCTTATACGGACTTCAGATATCCGGAAACCTCGGTTCCCGGACGATTTTCATTCAAAACGAAATAATTACTATATAAATTTACCCGTATATCCGGAAATTCAGTTTCCGGAACCGGACGGTCATTTTCATACACAAAACACTGAAATGCACTCAAAATTGTCTCACTTATCCGGACAGTAAATTTCCGCTGGTGGTAATATCTTTGATTCGTGAGAAGTCAATTAACCAAGTGACACTGAGTTACGTTTGAGACGAGCTTGTTTATTGTACATGTAATCCCCTTCGATAAATATGGCGTCTGTGGTCAGAGGTCAAAGTTGAACTTCATTACGTATTACGAGAACATTACGAGGCATTGTTTTATATCTAGGGATTAAGATTACCTTGTGTATTTTCTCGTGAACTAAGCCGGAAACAGCAATCAGCTGTACACACGTTTTCTTGGAATCGACCGGTGATTCGGTAAAGACACACCCAATGATATAACTTTATAGGATTTTTAATGCAAGGATCGACAACAATTGTATCTGAAACTATTTTTTTTATCAGGAATAATATATTCCATTATTTTCTTAATTATATGCAGCCTTTACTAAACATATTTAAAATAATAATAACCCTAAGCGAAGCAGCTGATCGCTATTCTCGGGTATTATTTTTGACATGGAACCAGTCTGACCAGTCACCGTAAAGGCTCATGCGCAGGTGATCGCGTGATGTCGAGAATTTCATGTTGACATAGAATCGTCAAACAAAAACAAATATGACTTTTAACGAGTCAAAGTATGTCATTTATGATATATGTATCCATTCTCTGTCAACTAAAGTTCGTTTCAAGGCGTCAATAGCGGTATTCTGACCGTGGTTGCTGTTAATAACGGTGAGTTGTGCGATCTTCCGATCGCTTCACACACGATTTCGCCGAAATTAATAAAAACAATATGTATAAGGAATTTTGTCATGAGTTGCATAATTGAAGGGAAGTAACTCTTCCAGTAAGAAGCTGGTTTCAGTTATACGGAAATTCGTTTATACGGACGAATTGTGAAATGACGCAAGTGTCCGTATAAACGAGGCACGACTGTATTTGCATATTATATCGAGCATGTCAAATGCAGTTTGCAAGATCAATGAAACAAGATTAAGGAACACTTCAAAAGGACAGCTTTAAGAAAAATATATATCAAAAGTCTTTTTTAATTTTTTTTCTAAAACATCAGGATATGAATGTAAAGTTTCATGTTTTGCTTATCTATTGATTATAAAATACATGCATTTAATTAACAAGAGAGAAACTAATTGTCCTGATTCATGCAGATGCTGGAGTCCCGGACGAGTACCTGTGTCCCATCACAAGGGAGATAATGCACGACCCAGTCATTGCCACAGGTGAGACACTGGCAAACCTTTCTGAACACTAAGACTGAAACAAATAACTTATGATGATGATGATGATGATGATGATGATGATGAATTACTATTATCAGCACATCAGCTGATCTACACATTGATATTGCTCACAAATTTATCTTATGGAGAGCCGCTATGCAGGGATTTTACCTTGTAAAATTATTTTGTCATATGTTCCTTTATTACCCTCAGGGTTTGAAATAACCAAGTTAATAAACATCATATGTGAACTAGTCCAAATATTAATTCTTGTGCACCAGTGTCTGGTTTTCGTCATATGGATGGCATTGTTGACGTCATTCAACAAATTATGCTTTTTTAGGACAGCTGTGGTGATCAGTGCATTTTTCTAAAAGGGAGCTCAAAAGGATTAGGAAATTATGACACTCACATATGTGTCATCTGCTTTTATTAATTATGAAACGTGTGTAAGAATTCATGTATTACCCTCGCTCTCGCTTGGGAAATACAAGAATTCTGACACTCGTTTCTTAAAATTAGTATGACACACATGCTCTTATAATCATCTTTATATATGAGTGTAGGAATTAAAGATACCAAAAAAGACCAAGAATAGTGTAAAACATTTGTAGGGTAATAACAGTGACAAACAGACCACTGGGTCTTTGATAAGCGTGGATATTATGTGACAAATATTAAACAAGTTATCCAAAAACGATTGTGTCTTCAAGTATAGTTACCATTAAGAGAAAATATTAGTCTTCATCATTCTTCAATTACAAATACATAGCTGCCAACCCCAAAAGTGTTCAATGAGTGAGATGTATATTGGCCAGGGTCCAGGGCAAAGCCTTGGTAGGGGTTGTAAGGGACCGAAAATGATTGTAGCCATTTTGCCCAGTATTTGGGCGCTCTCTGTTTAACTTTTTTTGTAAATTGTCTTAACATAAAGATGTAGAAAGAGAGGGTGAGTTTTGCTGAAAAAGTGTGAGTTGACAGGTATGCAAATAATTTCAATAAGTATTAGAAAGTAACTAACTTATTTTAGCTGCTATTTCTCTTCTAAAATTATTTCAATGTATCATCTTCAGATGGCTACACATACGATAAAGCAGCAATCAAATCGTGGATTGAGAGCGGAAAGGATCGGAGCCCAATGACCAACTCTGTACTACCAAGTAATAATCTGACACCAAACAGAACACTGAAAATGTTGATCCAGCGCTTTGTGAACGGTCACAGCCAAGGTTGACTGCTGGGGTAACTGGGCATTTCAATATGCTATATTCTGTCCAATAGTTTTGTCAATAATCAGAGTTTCATTTCCTGATCTTATAGTTGATGAGGATGACTATATTCCTATTCATTCATGATATATTTTACATGCATGTTTCCATAGCGATGTAGGTGCTGTCCATGTGTTATTGGACTTGTTATATTGTGATGTTTGAAATTATGCCAGTGTTCAGTTTGTTTGGGTTTAAGGTAGTTTTATGTCCACACACTTTCATGAGGTCACAGCAACACACACATTCAGAAAATTATTTCTGTTTTCATTTTAGATGTATAAAAAATATGGAACTTTTCTTATGTAAATAGTTTTGAATAGTTTTAAGATGGTGTTTGGAAGACAACGTATATGTGTCACTGTACATATGTTTGTTAAATGTACATTTTGTGGGTATCCATGTCTTTTTTTCTGATTTTCCGATCTCCCCCCGGTCTAATTTTTCATTCCAGCATGAAATAATTAAAAGTTTTCGTTTTCAGTTTTCCCTGCCGCTGTGCAAAATTATGCCCCAATGTGATAAACAAAATACAACTTCCATTGCACAATCATAAAAAGCCAGCTCAGCTTGATCTTTCTTCTGCTAGGTTTGTAAAACAATTATTTCTAAAGCAAAGCGACTCGATCTAAATCATATATTATTTTTAAGACTGATACCAAGTGTTTTAAACTGTCATAAAATAAGTTACACAATGTGTGAAATGCAGCTGTTATTTATTTTTATTTTTTTGTATATTATTTGGCCTGTTCTGTAGCCAGTTGAAGACAGCCTCCGTGGTTTAGTGGTAGAGCGTCCACCCGGAGAGCGGAAGGTCTGGGGTTCAACCCTCGGCCACGTCATACCAAAAGACATTAAAAGATGGTATTTGTTGTTACCCTGTCTGGAGCTCGGCATTAAGGGGCTAAAACAAGGACTGGTCGGCTTGGAGTCAGTATACTGTGTCTGAGCGGGGTATTCATGTTAAACTGCGGCATGGTATCAAAGTGGGCTAGCACTATAAATCGGCATCAGTCTGGACTAGTACAAGCAGCCACACACACACACACACGTGCATGCACGTCGCTATATAAGTGCAATAATCTTGGACGCGACGTTAAACGCAATTTCACCTCACCTAGCTGTTTGAATTTGGAGATTATCAGTATGTATGAATGGCCTTGTGAGTACTCCCTGCATGTTAAAAGTGGATAATGTAAATGGTACTAAGAATGACAGATGTTTATCTCCACTCACACTAGTGAGGGAGTTAGTCAAGGGCGCGTCCATCGACTACCACCAGTTTCAGCACCTATGAAAACCTCTTTGAGTAGTATTTATAAAAAAATATATTTAAAAAATATAATTAACTTAAACATGATAAATAGGCATTTCAACAGTGTTTAATATAACTTATGTTTCCAAATGCTATAAAAAGGTTATGTTCTTTTGTTTCTTTTCAATTTGCAATAGAAACAAAAAAAATTCAAGATATAGTTTTCTATTTTGACAATATTCATATGTCTACACAACATACAGCTGGAACGGTTGTGGACCATCAAGTTTCGTACAGGTGTACCCTCATTCCACTGAAGTCTGAAAAATATACACTGTTGGTTCTCTGTCAATGACTTTAAAGGAGTTGCTGTGGTAAGAGCAGCCACCCTGTAGCTTGAGTGTATGAGTTAGTTGCCATAGCAAGTTTCTATGCTCTCTATAAGAAAATCATGAAATGATGTCATGCAGGCCTGTCAAGTCCGACAAGCGTTGCCAGGGAACCAGTGGCATTTATTTTATTGTGTACTGTTGCTCAAGTCATCATCATGTCGAAAACTACATTTTAGTACATTTATATAAATAAGTGATTGGTTATAATGGCTGTTTTGAGAGATATTGTGCTTATTGTTCATGCTGTGATCGATTATTTATTGAGATCAAGTGAATTATAGTATTTTATTGTGTTGGAACTGTTTATCTTGGCAATGGCCTTTTTTGTATGTTTGCTTCTCATTCTGAATGATAAAATGGGTTTTGACATGCTGTTTGTATTAACATGATTAAGGATATGTGTTTGGATGAATTAGAAGGATTTGACTCTTCTGAGATTATTTCAAAATCTCTATCTCTTATTGTTGGTTGGCCAAATGTATCGGGAATTGCAACTTGCCATATATGTCACAAACTTTGAAGAAATTCACTGTGTATGATATGAAACTGCTTCTCCTTGATGATTGACGATTTCCGGCCATAAAGAATCTTATGAGAATGCACCAATACACAAAACAGAACACTGCCTCCGTGGTGTAGTGGATAGAGTGTCAGCCTGGAGAAGAAGGTTGGGTTTTTGATCCAACGCCACCTCATACCAAAAGATGTTAAAAGATGGTACTTGTTGTTTCCCTGTCTGGCGTTTGGCATTAAGGGGCTAAAACAACGACTGGTCGGCTCGGAGTCAGCATAGTGTGTCTGAGTTGGGTATGCATGTTAAACTGTGGCATGGTATCTCAGTGGGCTGGAACTATGAGCTGGATGAGTTGAAGCAGAAACCCACACACGTCAACCTTCACTCACTCACTCACTCACTCACTCACTCACTCACTCACTCACTCACTCACTCACTCACTCACTCAACCACCCACTCACTCACTCACTCACTCACTCACTCACTCACTCACTCACTCACTCACTCACTCACTCACTCACTCACTCACTCACTCACTCACTCACTCACTCAACCACCCACTCACTCACTCACTCACTCACTCACCCACCCACCCACCCTTCAAATGGCATGATAAGGAGTTTGTTGTCAACTTGCAATAATTTTTGCTTTTGCTCAGTTTGTATTTAATAAGGAATAATCAAAATATTGCTGTTTATATTATTATTGATTATGTTGACAGTGAAGTAGTTGAGTGTATAACTACCGTGTGATAAAGTCCAGTGAAGCAGGATCACCTCCATATATTACCAATAGTGACAAAGATGTCTGTGAAATTATAATAATTAATTGTCACTCAACATTACAATGACGTTGCCCCAACACTCGACTGACTGAGCTGATTCTCCACTTGTGATCAGGAAATATGTTCTCAGAAAAACATTTATAGGTAATATATCGAATAACCTACCGGTACTTGCATCTTGGAGTTTTATCCAATTATCTGTCCCTCATGAAATAGTGTTGAAAGTTACCAGCGAACGAGTATTGTTTTATGCTGCTTTTAGCAATATTCCAGCAATATCACGGCGGGGGTCACCAGAAATGGGCTTTACAAATTGTACCCACATGGGGGATAAAACCTGGGCCTTCGGAGTGATGAGCATGATGAGCGAATGCTTTAACCACTAGGCTACCCCACTGCCCCTGAAAGTTACTTTGGGTTAATTTGCTCAGGAAAGATTATTGCAAATATGTTTTGTAATATGGTTACAATACACTTCTTGATCACTTTGGTACACTTGTTTCTTCACGGGTGGCTCAGTTGTCTAAGGCGCCATGATTCACTGTGCAGAGCTGCGTCCCTTGGGTATGTTGGGCATGCCAGAAACATATGATTGTGGGTTGTAATCCCGGTCGCCCCGATTATGTTTCTAGATTTGTCAGCACCATACCCATGCCCGTGGGTTTTACCTTGCTGGAAAACATCTGAGACCTGAATCACTTTGGGCTTTTTCCTCCCACATTAAGTTGACACACCGCAAAATAAATGGAATACTGTTAAAAGAGGCATTAAACCAAACTCACTCATTCTTCACAGGTTTCATGAACTTATTTGATGCAGTTGTTTTACTTGCGACATAATGTTTCTCATCCCGGAAAGTACCAGTCATAATGAATGTGTTCACAGATGTGATCAGTGTTGCCAAAATTGCCTTATTTTTTAAATACACAATTAATTCCTATTTTGTCATCCCATGATCATGATGATCTGTTCTGTCTGGCATTGACATCTGTAAATATATTTGTTGTTTCCAAACTTAAGAATAATTCTTTCTAACTTTTACATAACTATGTGTTTGTATGTGTGTATTGAAGTAAATACTTTAAGTAATTTGAATTTCTTTTGTTAAATGTCTCTATGTGTCCAGGTTTCTCATCATTTGTAGCTGTGATATATGATTAAGTGTATATAAAGTACAACAATGTTTATACCTTGCTTACAAGTGAAACATTTTATTAATACCTTGTTAATTCAATCAACCATGATCTGGTCAAGATGTTCCTACTCCTGATCGATCTACCTGTGCTGATTCCAGGATAGAATTGGTACCTAGTAACTTACGCTGGTCGTGAGAGGTCATTTATCAGGCGGTCTGAATCTGTTACTTGGTTGATGGCAAAGTAGACACGATTTATGGCTAACAACTTCCATATTTACTGTAAAGGCAACGTTTCGGTAGAGATCCTTATACCGTTGTTAGCCTTGCTTTGTCATCCTTCAACTTCTAAGTAATGTCTATTGGTTGATGGATGTTAACATACCACAACGGAGTGGATTGATGCTTTTGTAAGTGACAATGTCAGTCATAGTAACAGACTCAGGGGTAAATTATGTCATTATGGGAGAATAGTGATGCTGAACAGTGTAAAGCTTATGTTGAATTTAAGTGAAATAATCAAACCTTGAATGTTGGCTTTGTCCTTATTTTGAAGTTTTATATTACCTGGTATTGTCCTTGTGTTCCCTGTCATTTTATAGATGGATACATTTTTAATAAACATCTTTGATAATTGATTCATTGTTTATTTATTAAGTACAATAAAGCTCACCTGCATCAAAGGTTCATGTTAATGTATGGTGAAAAAAGGCAACAGTTTGGAAAAGCTACTTTGACCCATAAAGCACCTTCTTATCAATATGATATTGAGGATGTGATACAGCATCTCATATATGCAAAATACTGTCATCTGTCTTTAACATATTAAATAAAACAGTCATAAGAAATATCTGCTGAGAGCAGAGTCCATTGTACGATTCTGACTGTTTCATAAGCATGTTTTTATGAATCACTTTCAAATAGTGATACCATGTGTTGGCTTAAGATGCATAGTCTATCCCACCAGAGGCACCAATCATGAACACATGCAAAGGCAAGTCAATTGTTCCCCTGAAAAACATGGGAACATATGGTAGTCAGTATTGTGAACTCAATCAGACATCATTTTTGTGAATGATACATCATATTTGCAAATGACCTCCACTGAATGCTGGGACCACAATGGTGCTCTTTGAAATATTCTTAGAAAGAGCATGCATCATTCTTCCTCAAAAGTTGTAAAATGTAGACACCAAAGGCTGGAGCGGGTGAAATATTGCAACATCATCTCTACGACCATGTGGGTGATTTTACCAAAAGGTTAGGCATCTTGAGACCTGTATTGACACTCCTCCCACAGGGAGACACTGCTGAAAGTTGTGATGCCCAGTATGTAGAATCTACAGGGGGTGGCACATGGTCTTGTGTATAGCACACAGGTCACAAATCAGGTGAAGCATTGAGTGTACTTGGACAAGTCACCATGTTTATTTGGGGATGGTGGCAGGAGTCGTTCAGAATGACCCCACAGAGCTGCTTAAACATCTCAACGCCCAGCACCAGAGAATCCAGCTCACCATGAAGACAGAACCACAGATGATGGACTGAGAACATCAGTGTACCGCATGCCCCCCCCACCCCCCGCCACCTCCCCCCCCCCACCCACCCACACACACACAGACCAGTACATCCACTACAATTCCTGCCACCATCCTCAGATTAAACAAGCCATCATCGCCACACTCACCCAAATTGCCAAATCCATTTGCCACCTTGATGCTCTCAGCAGTGAATTGGACCATCTCCAGGAAACCATCACCTCCCTCAACAGCTATCCTGCCCACCTAGTCTCCAAAACCACCCGTAAGGCTCTCAAGAACTCTGATCCCAGGCCCAAACCAGATCAGAATCACCCTACCCTACCAAGGCCCCCTGACTCATCCGATTTTCCCGCCTCATCAAGACCAACAAAACCAACATAGATGTTACCTTCTCTAGCGGTAGGTCCATCAAGACCCATCTACAAGCCAATGGCAGACGCACAAGCAGTGTAAGTCCCAACCCCCGAGGATGTATATACCAGATCCCCTGCAACTGTGGCCACCAGTACACTGGAGAAACCCTTAGGCACCTCAACACCAGAACATCGGACCTTTGGTCACAAACTCGATCTGAAATCCGCTATTTCCGAACACATCCTGAAGAAGCAAAACCATAACATCATGTGGGAAGCAACCAAAGTCCTGTCTACCAACAACATCAACAAATGGCGACAAAGAAAACTACAAGAAGCCATTGACATCAGGAGACACCAGCTAGCCATGAACAGTGACCAGGGAACCTATCTGCCTAGTACTTTGGACATTTCTTCGATCTTTGTCGGTGCTAATTACCTAGCTGGCTTCAATTTGCCCATTGCTATGTCCACTCTTTCAGCTATCAGTGCTAATGACCCCCGGCCTCCCGTTTGCCCAGTGTCCATTGCCTGTTACTTATCTATGATACTTAAGTACTGGCTTCTATACTATACTATCACTGTAAAGTGTTGGCTTCCATTGTCTATTGCTAATCATCTTTCAGCGTCAATCATATGTTGGCTTCCCTTGTTAATGTCCACCCTTTGTTATTTTCCACCTTGTGTTATCTTATTATTTTTGTTCTTACATGTACATATATATGCGCTCTGCCCCCTCATGACATAAACAAACCGACCCAAACATAGCTAAAACTACCACACTAGCATACATACACAAAAATTGGCCAAATGTGTGTCACATTTACACGGAATGATCCTCAGATCCGACCTCCAAACACACGGGTTTCGGAGTCCATACCACACAACCAACTAAAACCACACAATCCTTCCGACTCCCAAATAACCAATCAATATTCACGGCAGAACTAATGGGCATGGCCTCAGCCCTCCACAATCAAGAATCCAAAAACCACAAAAAAATCCTAATAGTCCCTAAGTGGACTGCAAGCCCTCCAAAACAAAAATACCAAAAACCGACCTAAATTAATAAATCAAACACTTAAAAGCTCCAACGACCTAACTAAGGCAGGCAAACAAATAACCTTCTTGTGGATACCCGCCCACGTAGGAATATAGGGTAATGAAAACGCCGATAAAGCAGCTAAACTATCCCTCAAAATCCCAGAAATAAGCTTAAACTTACCAATCTCAAAGTCAGAAATTAAAAGTGTAAACAAGCAAAAAATCACAAAAAAATGGCATAACCTATATCTAAACTCAAATAGCCAAATCAAAAAAGTGCTCAGCAAACCACTAACCAAACCAAAAATTCTCCATCCATCAAAAAAAAATCGACAGAGTAATCACTAAACTCCAAACAGGACACACCAACCTAAATAACCACCTAAAAAAACACTCTACAGGTAACTGCCCACATTGCACACAACCAGAAACCCCAGAACACGCACTCATCCTCTGCACACACTACCTCACACATCGAACCGCATTACAAACCACCCTCAATCTAAACAAGGCTCTCACTCTAGAAGCAATACTAAACCCACAAAATAAACTAGAAAACTTCAAGGCCTTAGGCGTATTCTTAATCAAAACGGAACTAATAAAACGCATCTAAAAACATAATAACCTACCAAATCAAACAAACAAACCTCAAACAAACAAACATCCACCATACCCAGCTCCCTTAGTTCTCGTCCCCAACCCCATCGGCATCTATTCCAAATCTCAAAATTCCCAAATTCTATATAAGCAACCCCTAAAGCCCCCTCTTGGGTTGCACAGACCACCTTCGCCCCTTTCGGAAACACATTAAATGGCCTGGCCGGGCCCGTGTGCGAAATACGCATCAGTCGGAAAGCGCACGTTAAATCTCCAAAGTAAGTAAGTAAGTAAGTAAGTAAGTAAGTAAGTAAGTAAGTAAGTAAGTAAGTAAGTAAGTAAGTAAGTAAGTAAGTAAGTAAGTAAGTAAGTAAGTAAGTAAGTAAGTAAGTAAGTAAGTAAGTAAGTCATGGCATTCATTCACCTGATGAAGCTGTAAGCATATACTCCAAAACTTTGTGTTCCTCATAATAAAAAAGTTGACATCCATATATTCTCTTCCTTATGTGTATCACTTCTAAATGCCTTTCAAAGACCTGTGATAGGTGATGAATTCCATTATTTGTTAAGTTGAATCACTGACAATTTATAAATTTTGTTTTCTTTTGTACCAGTTGTCAGACAGTTGTTCACGACAGGACTAGTCTATTCGTATTTAAGGGAATATATCACACACCTGATGTGCCCTCAACCATAACAGTTGTTGTTTTAAGCTGTCTGACAAAAGGGAGATGACCGGTCAGTTATGTGGCAGCAAAGGCCTATTACGCATGTCAGACTCGTGAAAATTCGGGGGTAGAATATGTCTTTAGCAACCCATACTTGTCGTAAGAGGCGACTAACGGGATCGGGTGGTCAGGCTCGCTGACTTTGTTGATGCATGTCTTCGTATCTCAGTTACGTGGATCTATGCTCACGATGCGAATCACTGGACATGCATCAACCAAGTCACCGAGCCCGACCACTCGTTCCATCTAGTCAACCAATTGTCACGGAGCTGTGCTCCAATGATCAAGGTTGTCATAAAATAAGAAGAAAGTGATAAAGAAAAACGTGGTAATAGGTTCCCAGGTTTATTAAATAACTACTAATTGTACTAATAGTTAACAATTAAATTAAAATAACGGGAAATAAACACAGAGCTTATCCCTAAAATAAGTCACTTAGATTACAAAATAGACGATTAGGTCTCAATATCAACTGGTCATTATCGACTTGTCACGACTGTCACTTTGACTGAACAAGGAAATACTAAAGTCCCAAAATTCCTAGTCAATCACGGGATGGTTGGTTATCCACGGATTGCTAGAAAATCTGAGTATTACAAACGGTAGTTACGAAGGGCTTAGGAATCAGGGGAAAGTTGCTTATCCACGGACTGCTGGAAAAACTGAGTATTTGAAACACTAGTTACTTAGAGCTGAGACATCACGGAAAGGTTGGTTATCCAAAACTAAGTATTACAATCCCTAGTACCTAAATTTAGTTCAGACCTTAAAAAGTTATACACTGCGCGCGGACGTCGGAGAGGCCATCCTCTACTGGACCGCCGAATACAACTGACAGGGAGTCTAGCTAACGTTTGTTTCTAAACGCGGGGAAAACACGAGTAGCAAACTAACTACTTTATCTACACTGAAGGTGTAAATACCACAATACAGTGCTGAACATGAGCTATCTGACGGTATAATTGAAGAATCACAACAAGCTATGTACAATTATTGATGAGGCAAAAATGACCATAAATACATGAGAAATATCTGAATGTAGATATAAATTTCCCTAATGTTTGCATATCATAAATACAAAAACATTCCCAATATAAGAATTTTGTAGCGAACATATACGAGATAACATACATCCAATCAACACATGGTTTGAGAGTGTCATTAGATTACAAGAGAGAGAAATAGTTGGGCCACGAATTCTCTTGCACAAATCTGACTCCGTAAGATAGCGGCCACCGGAGTTTGTCGGGAAACAGAGCGGCAGTAGACTGTGACATGAGCAAAAATTTATCCACGGTGACACCTATAGATTACACAGAGTGAGTGAGTATGGTTTTATGCCGCTTTTCGCAATATCCCAGCAATATCACGGCGGGGGACACCAGAAATGGGCTTCACACATTGTACCCATGTCGGGAATAGAACCCGGGTCTTCTGGCGTGACGAGTGAACGCTTTAACCACTAGGCTACTCGACCGCCCATATAGATTACCCAGAGGCCACATGTATTGTTGTTATGAAAATGTTATAAAATCATGGGACCAAGAAAAGAGTAAATTTGGCATGAAAGGTGTCTCCGTTTCAATGTTCACCCATTTACATTTACTTCATAAACAAGCCTCAAGTAAGAAAAACACCCTACCGACAAGCCCTGCTATACCATATGCAGGACCATGTCCAGAGATGCCTTCATTCGGCAGCAGGATGCTGTCCAGATAGTCCGCTATATTGCTCATCTTGTCTGGATTCAGTTGTGCGACTTTGATCAAAGTTGCCATGTTTTGTTTCATCTTGAAGCAAACAATGTGACGATCAACTGGACAGTTCGTGTAATATGCTCGATTAGGATGTGGCTTATCAATCAGAAGTTCATGACACTTGTCAGGGTTAAAGCACTCACGCAGAAATTTGGAAATATCTTTCAATTCTTCATTGTTGCACATTGTTGATAGTTTGTGAAGTGTCAGAAGATTTTGTTCAATCAAGAAACTCAATGGCTCTGGAAATGATTTAGCCTGTTTCAGGAAATCGTTGATTTCAACACTGTGTTTTTCCTGAACATCAGCATCGGGGGGAATTTGTCGACGATGTATCATGTCAGTGAAACAAGATTCGTCACATTCTTGTTGGTGAAACGAAGCTCCGTGTCTACTTGTTGTATCTACACATTTCTGATGTCCAAACTTGGGTACAGCACCAGCCGAAGGAACACTACTGATGGTTGATCTGGGATTGCAGGATTTGGACAGTACTTCATCATCAGGACCATTTGTGGCCAACAAGCTTCTTCTCTCGGGCGTGCCGCTGTCTGTAACATCGTAAGCACAGGAGGCTTTCAACTTGCTAGCGAGAGGTATATCAGCGCAGGAGTCCTCAGTCTCCTTCATTTTGAGTTGGCTTTCCGTCGCCCTTCGTTCAGATGAAGCATCCCTGTCATATTCTCTTGAAGTATCGTTGTTTGTGCAAATAACATCCAAGTTGGCATTATAATCCTGCAAAAAATATGCCGTTTATTCCTTGGAGCATAGAATACTGTTGCATCAGTGAAATAGTTTAGAAGACGATGATTGAACAAAGGGCTTGCAATACAGGCTAAGTTAAGACTAGTACTACCGATTTAATTGTTTTAAATTAAATGTGCGCTCAGTAGACCTTGATGTTAAATCTGATATGCTTTGCAGTTGTTAGAATTCAAATTGCGTTTCTATATTAGAATGGGCAAATTAACATTGATTATCGGAAAAAAAATATCGCCAATGAATAATGTAATATAACACCATTAATGCTATTTTCTTAGAACGATTTTTAAATGTAGTATTTAGCAGTTGTATGAATCATGGATTTAGAATTCACTCCACCTGTTACGCATGGTAAGAATTACCTACCAAATCTATTGTAGGTACGTATCTTGACAGCCCTCCCTCTTCTTGCGTGCCTGCAAAACAGATAAAAGAACGCCAACTAAATGTAAAACTATCAATTTTATGCATAATTTATATTTTTGCGACCACAAATAACTATGTACACGGAAAAATACATGTGTTATATGTGACTACTTTAAGAAGCTGTATATGCCATGTGATCAGAGAGCATCAGTGGACGATATTGAAGATCTGAATCAAATCACTCCGACAATGGTGACCCAATGAGGTAGGACAGGATCGATGGCGTGATTAATAGCGTCACATCGTACCCCGACTGCGTACATCGTTGCTTATGATATCGGTCACTGGACTGTCTGATCCAGACTCGCCGTCATATTTCTGGAATATTGCTGATGGTGCGTTATATCATACAAACAAACAAAACAAAAGATGTATTTCAATACCTGCTTGTGTCTTGTCATTCTCAGGGATGAACAGCAGCATGGATTCCTTCGATGAATCAGCATGGATCGCAAACTCAGACCTCTCCTCTGTCAGTGGCCTCACACGGTCGCCAACTTCACGAGGGACTGTCACGTTAACATTCACTGAAAGTAGTGTGCACTCATTAAACTATCCGAATAAATAAACTTGGTTCCAAATAGTTATTATCACTCAAAAAACTGGCTTCTACATCGCCTGTGTGAGATCGGAAGATATCTCCTGGGAGATACCGCTTCAATAAAATTGCATCACAATGCTTTGCAGATTAAGAAGATTTCTTCGTACCTATGATTCATTTATTCGGAAATTTCTTAATCCTGACTTTTTTACTTGAAACAGTCATCATCCGAATTCCCTGGTTTTCGAATTTTAGGAATGATCTTTTACTATCAGATTAATAGGAAACTTGGTTATAAGTTCTGTGATATATTTTTCATTGTCGAGTTCTTAATCACCGTTTCTTATCATGTGAAGATCCAGAGTAGAATAGGTCTTCAGCAACCCATGCATGACGTAAAAGGCGACTAAGCTTGTCATAAGAGGCGACTAACGGGATTGGGTGGTCGGGCTCGCTGACTTGGTTGATGTATGTCATCAATCCGAATGGCGTTGATCGGTGCTCATTGTGTCAATCACTGGATTGACTGGTTCAGACTCGATTATTTACGGAACACAAAGGTGGAATATAGCTGGAATATTGCTGAGTGCGGCGTAAAACAACAAACTGACTCACTCATCACGTGAGGATTTAGAGTGACATGAGGAAATTCATTCATACTGAACGTGTTAAAACAACAAGGTCAGAAATACCACACCCATAACACGACAGTTTGCAAGCAACCGACTATTAGATGTAGGAAAAAACAAGAATTTAACGTCGTGAATGATTGAAAATCATTTTCTGAAAAGGGTAGACACTAGAGAAATGTCAATTTTGTCTGTAGGTAAAATATATGTGTTATTTTGTGATTAAGTAGATAACCGGTATTTGTTGTATTTTATACGCCACACTCCAGCTATATAACGGAGAATAGCAGAACATTAGTCTTTTAAGTTATCATACAAAATTTGTAAATAACAATTAATCTATTTACTTACAGCTTATTTCCAACATTGATGCCCGTCGTGGCAAATACTTTTGTTTTTGTTCGCATGAGTCTGAAATAGAAAATAACTGGGATACAGTCAAGTCTCGTTAATCCGACACTCGTTAATCCGACACTCGGCTTTATCCGACACAAATGGTGGGAACCGATTGATTCAGTGCTATTTAGTCCCGTTAATCCGACATTCTCGTAGTTTGCAAGTACTTGCCAAAGCATAAGCAGACCCTTTTCTGCAATTTCTCCAAAGCTCCAAAAATCGTACCATACTATATACTTCCAACATGATTTCTTTACCTTGGCCTTAATCAAGACAAGTACCGAAGACACGACAAAATCCCAAGTCTCAGGATTGTACAGGGATAAATGCAACAGTTACTGCCTATGAAAGATATAACCATGTTCCTCAATGACTTCAAACTGATAGACACGTCACCAACATTTCATGGGGTAGAATTTATAAAAGTACCTGCCTGTAGAAGTAACCATATCCCCAAATTGCCAATGACATAAACAGGTTTCATCAAAACCTGCATGGTGACCCATGGTTACGCAAAAGGAAGTCCTCAGGGCCATGTGGACGAAGTCTATTCAAGAATACTTTTTAATATTGATACTCTTTGTGTTGTAGGCATAAGAAAAGTCAGCGACGACTGAAGTCAAAATTCCAAGAAAACCTTTACAATTACTCAACTGACAGTCTTAGAAAATTTGATTCAAAATTCCATTTTGTTGTAATTCATAGTGATGTACATAAATACCGTATTTGTCCTAATTACACACAGACAATGTCTCGGATTGACTCAAGTCACTTATTACAACGTCTTGACCAAAGAAGAGACCGCCTCCGTGGTCTAGTAGTAGAGCGTCAGCCCGGAGAGCGGAAGGTCCGGGGTTCGATCCCCGACCGCGTCATACCAAAAGACGTGAAAAGATGGTACTTGTTGTTACCCTGTCTGGCGCTCGGCATTAAGGGGCTAAAACAAGGACTGGTCGGCTCGGAGTCAGCCTACTGTGTCTGAGTGGGGTATTCATGTTAAACTGCGGCATGGTATCTCAGTGAGCTAGCACTACAAATCGGCACCAATCCGGACTAGTACAAGCAGCCACACACACATACATGCACGTCGCTATATAAGTGCAATAATCCTGGACGCGACGTTAAAACCCCATTTCACCTCACCACCTCACCATCTTGACTAAAGTTGGTACAAAATCGATGAAAATAGTTTTCTTAAAGCAGCACCCTTATATTTCGGATCTGATATAGGTCTGTTTACTTACTTACCGTCAGTGACGCCATGTTTGATCTCAGTGCCCTCTTTAAGCCCGTGTATGCTGAGGTCTGTGAGAGGAAAAATGCAATTGTAGTTGCTTACATCCCTCCTGCAGATCTGGGTTAGAATTGGTCTTAGGAACCCATGCTTGTGAGAGGCGACTAACGGGAAGCGGGTGTAACAAATGTTCTATATGGGATAACATTTTCTGAGTACAGTAAGATTCTCATACATTTTTGGGGTAAGTCCCGTCTGGGATCTAGACTACCAGTTGTCGGACTTTCATTTTTGTGGAAGCCTCGGTGGCTGAGTGGGTTAGATCCCGAACTTCGTGTGCTGGCGATTAGGTGCCTCACTCTGGCAGTGTGGATTCAAATCCCGGACGGGAGTCAACCCCAAAAAGTACGAGAATCTGTACTTTACTCAGAAAGGGTTATCCCAAACATAACATTTGTTACGTTTGGCCACTTTCTAAATGGCATTGTGGGAATCGGGTGGTCAGACTCGCTGACTGGATTGATGCACGTAATCGTATTTCAATTGCGTAGAACGTCATCATGAAGATGTAATAATGCTGAATACGGCTTTGAACAACTACCAAAATTTGCTTCATTAAACTTAGTTGACAGTAATTAGTTAATTGATAGTTATACAATAAATATATACACTGTATTATGTAACAGTGTAATCATTTTACCTTTTAGTTGCATTTAAGACAAAGTGCAGTTCAGTCAAGGTGATATACTTGTATACAAACGGTGAAGGTGTACTGACTGAGATTAGCTGTGTTGTGTTGGTTGTTTATGACGTCTCCAAGAACGTTGCCGATCACAGTTGAATCATATATACGGCTGCCAGATGCACCTGTAATTGATAGTGTTGTTTTGGACGCTTCAACCTTGTTCTTGGCACCTGAAATATAACGTGACACACGTCAACACACATCTTCTCACTACTGCCATTGGTACGTGAGTATTAACATATATAGTGGCCCAATCGTCTAAGCGCCGGGATCGCCTGTGTGGTCTAGTAGTAGAGCGTCCGCCCGGAGAGTGGAAGGTCCGGGGTTCGATCCCCGGCTGCGTCATACCAAAAGACATTAAAAGTACTTGTTGTTACCCTGCCTTGCGCTAGGCATTAAGGGGCTAACACAAGTGACTGGTCGCCTCGGAGTCAGTATACTGTGTCTGAGTGGGGTATTCATGTTAAACTGCGGCATGGTATCTCAGTGGGCTAGAACTATAAATCGGCATCAGTCCGGACTAGTACAAGCAGCCCCCCCCCCCCCCCCCCCCCCACACACACACACACGTACATGCACGTCGCTATATAAGTGCAATAATCTTGGACGCGACGTGAAACCCAATTTCACCTCTCCTAGCTGGTTGAAATTGGAGATTATCAGTATGTATGGATGGCCTTGTGAGTACTCCCTGCATAACATATATATAAAGTGCAATAATCAAATCCCATTTCACCTCACCCCACCTCACCTCACCCCACCTCACCTCACCTCACCTCACCTCTAAGCGCCGGAATTCGTTATGCAGAGGTACATCCCTTAAGGCGTGCCATTACCGTGCTCATTGGTGTCTACAAATGGATTCGTCTACGGCCTGCATCACTTCGGACTTGCCTCCCACATCAAGCTTACACGCCGTGATATAACCGAAATACTGTTCAAAGCGGCGTTAAACCCACATCACTCACTCGCGTATATTTATAAACAAATAAATGGTTTAGGAGTGACAAGGGCCTTTGTAACTAACATATTTTAAAAGAAAACACGTGGAAACGTTTAGAAACCAATATGAAAAATATCAAGTCAACTTAGGTCACGTACTTATTGTTTTATTGTTAGATTTTATACAAAATTTAAAAAATACATCTTTGTCACTCATTTCAGCTATAATTCATACCTTCAATAAAGGGTAGAAAGAAAAGAAGCTAGTTATCAGAAATAGAAACAACTAACATTGTATAGTGACACCTTACAGTTTTCTATTACCGTATTCGACGTATCCTAATAAGCGCCCACGGCGATAATTGCTAATACATTGGCAAGTGAACAATCCCAGTTAGCACCCCTCCCGAATGATCAATGTACACAAGACTTATTTATTCGTGTATCACAGTCACTCGTGTGTTATATGCACTCTTATTTAAGGGCAATTAAATTCTGGAAAATATATCTGTCGTGTATGATACGCACATACTTTTCTTTTGTATCATTTCAGGCTGTCAGCATTAACTACGAAATTTACGATCTTGCAACTCTGTTGTTTTTGTCACCAAAATTATATTCTAATAAGAGCCCCCTATTTCTAATTGTGAGAGCACCCCGGGCGCTTATTACGTCGAATACGGTATCATTTCTAGTGAGCCACAAAGGCTGTAATTTCTTCCTACTTAACACTGTCCGTTTTTTTCTGAGCATACTTGTCCTACATTATGCGTCGTGACTCAACTGCTCTTTCATAACCTATGTACGGCGTTACTAAGGCTGTTATCTTATACGCTCATGTCAACATGGAGTATTCTTAAGGGTGAATACATACCACCGAATACATGACATGCAACTGATAGTGTTATTTGTGACCAAAATGCTATTTTTTACGAATATTCAGAAGCTGGCTGACCTGAGATACTGTCAACACAGTGTATATTATGATATCAACAGTAACACAATGGTAGCATAGGTTGTGTTAATAGCCGTCATCAATACCACTATAGATATGTAGAACATATCTGAACAGGCAGTACACGTTAACAGCGAAGTCGTGAGCTTGAGTGTAATACTTAATGGAGTTACCGTTTGCCAGTGGAGAAAGATGGTGAGATAAGTCTAATGTTGTGTGTGTTATGATGTTTTCTATGTGTTCCTATATCTCATAAGTGATATGATTGAAATATGTTTTAATATTCATTTCGTATGTGTAGATAGTCAATATTCATTACTATCGAACTAATCGACAGCTACAATAGTCCCATGATTTTTAATTTGAAAGCTACAACATATTCATGTAGAATTGGGATTCATCTTTATACGTATTTCTTAGAATTAGAGTGAGTATGGTTTAACGCCGCTTTTAGCAATATTCCAGCAATATCACGACGGGGGACACCAGAATGGGCTTCACATTGTACCCATATCGGGAATCGAACCCTGATCTTCTGGCGTGACGAGCGAACACTGTAACCACTGGGCTACCCGACCGCACCTTAGAGTTAGAGGCTTTGCAGACGTAGTATCCCATAGGGAGGAAACATACATATCGGTTACATATTATTTAGGTCAGTGGGACAAGGCACCATTGTGACCTTCTTTATATATTCTGTCAGTTATTGTACATTTTTGTTTCATTGAGTATTTCGTTATTCTTGATTTTAAATCTCATTCAGTCTTCATCGTTTATAAGTAATTAATTAAATCGGATACAATTTATTGATCAAATACATCTGAAATAAAGTATTTGAATATATAGACGAGTAACACGACATTCCTTACCTCCTTCCAGCATTGATCCATTGACCATTGGTCCCTCAGAAATTTGTTCGTTGCTTCCCATTCTGAAATAGTACCATTTTTGGTCATGTATACTCCGGTGAACTGAAATAGCCACCCTTACAAAAACACACAGACACAGACACACACAGACACACACACAGACACACACACAGACACACACACACACACAGACACACACACAGACACACACACACAGACAGAAACAGACACAGACACACACAGACACAGGCACAGAAACAGACACACACACAGAAACACACACAGGCACAGAAACAGACAGAGACACACACACACAGAAACACACACACACACACACAGACACAGAAACAGATACACCCCCCCCCCCCCACACACACACAGACAGACAGACAAACAGACGCGCCGCTTAAAGGCTTGTATATTTCAAATGTTTGAGGCAATGCTTATTTTTACATTTACAGCGAACAATATATTCATGCCACGCCTAAGTCAAAATACACATTAGGTCACTAGCGCGCCCAAAATTCAAAGGGTTTTCTTTACCTTTAAATGTGTCTTTGTAGCCGTCATTGTAAGGTACTACGCCATCACAGACTTCCATCAATAGTGGTGAGGTTTGGATGAGGAAGTGTACCCGCTTTCCTTCTACTATCAGGACACTCCTGGTCTCCACTTCCAGACTTTATGATGATACTTCAGAAAATGATCAGCTTAAATACAATTCCAATGACAGAGGCTAAAATTATAATGTGTTGTGGGGAATTATATTACTTCTTAATCATCCTACTAAATGTGTACAACGTAATATAGACACGTCATGTTGACAAAGGTTTAAATAAAACGTTTGCCAGCTACTGCAAAATGGAATTGAAAAGTTTTGTAAGACATATTTCCTAAGGAACAATATGTATCGGTAAGTGAAAATACGTTATATTTATTGTCTCTTATCCTGATAGTGTTAGCGTGCTTGTTTTGGTTATGACGGTAGCATGTGGCTATATAAGGCCATGACGTTACTGTCTTGTGAGTTAATCATCATTATTCTCCCCCCGAAATTCCCAACGTCGTATTTCTCGAGAAAATGATTACGTCAAACACGCTTCATTATCTCATCCGGAGTCGATTATTGACAAGCCGCTGTCATATATATTTGTAAATGTGGCGTTTATAACAACAAAGAAACTATTCCGTTTCAGTTGATAATGTTACACACACACATATATATATATATATATATATATATGTGTGTGTGTGTGTGTATGTAGCGTATGTAATTTATATGTGTATAAATATCGCTGTTATGTTCATTTTAAAATTATGTTGTTGGTATTCACTGAGTGGAATCGTGCGGTTGTGTGGCTGCTTTATTTGTGAACGGTGAAGATTCATTCTTCTTTTAAATTTAAGTGTGAACGTTGAAGATTATATATCGGAAAGACTGAACTTAAATTAAAAAGAAGAATGAATCTTCACCGACTTCATTTGCGGTTAGGCAGATGAATACATCTTCAATTCAGTTTGACAATAATAAACATTCTCCCGCCCGTCCGCCCGGTAACACTGAACGTAAACATGTTCTCGGGTCCCCTGGCTACAGCGTAAACTTATCATTTGAAAACAATCTTAAATGAACATGCCACTAAAGTAATTGTCAATTATAAAATTGCTAAATTCTTCATAAAAGAAGACATCGTGATACAACTAAAATAAGGTAAACTGTAGTTAAAAATCAACTGCAACTAAAAGTAATTACAGTATGATCGACTCGTACGACCCACTGAACATTTTCAGATTATGAGAAAATACTTTTGTGCAAAATCTGAACAAACCTATCGCCCGACAGGTGTTGACCACACACCGAACAATCAGGGAGTAGTCGTCCACGAATATGTTTTATAATCTGTTTACTAATAGCACGACATGTTAAATGTTCATTGAATTGTGGATGTTTAAATGTGATCATGTCGAATGCAGTTGACCTGTTATTGTGTTTGTGACACGGGTGGCCCAGTCGTCCAAGGCGCCGCGATTCGCTGTGCAGAGTTGCGTCCCTTGGGCACGCCAGACACCTATGATTGTGGGTTCGAATCCCGGTTCGCCCCTTTATGTTTCTAGGTTTGTCAGCACCATACCCGTGCTCGTGGGTTTCACCGAAGTGGTAAACGTCTGTGGCCTGCATCACTTCGGGCTTTCCTCCCACATTAAGCTGACACGCCGTGATATAACTGGAATACTGTTAAAAGCGGCGTTAAACCCAACTCACACACTCACACTGTCATTGTGTGTATCAACCGTTGCAGATACATAGTTAAGATTTGTCTTTCACCCTTCATGTTCTATGTACTCGCATGTGTTTGTCACATGTGCCCCCGGTTGGGCAGGGTACGCACACCTTTTCGCGAACACCTGGCGTCATCACTACTTGAGAAGGGTTCATAAACACCTTCTTTTGATAGTCGGAATCTTTCATTGGATTCCTGATAATTATTGAAAAGGTGTTATCACTTTATTTTGAGTTACATATGATTGGTACTTGCGCTGTACACAACAGTTATGAGAGTCCACCTGAAATATACCTGTCCCTTCAACGTTGTGGGGCAAAGTAGCGGATTGCGTATCACTTTCGTTAATTCATTTTGGCACGTGATGATAGGTTACTTGATCTTTAATGTGTGCATACATTTATAATTTCGGTTGTTGCTATAGTGGTACCTCATTACTGAGGCACCTTAATCAAACAACTTACAAGTCTTGGTAGAAAGAGTACGTTCGATTGCTTCTCAAAAGTTGAGAAATGTAGACATCAAAGTAGGAGCTGCTGGGATATTGCTCGCCATAAAAGTTGACGATTGCAAAGTTGAAGTTATTCTTCTTGTCATACATTTACTTGTGGAGAGTATTTTGTTTTGGGAATCTTTATGTAGAGATCTAAATATCAAACAGATGAGGCAGTCTCACTGGTCTCCTTTATTTCTAGTTCAAGTGGGTAAATCAGTGGAAGGAATTTGGCTTTTTGATGGTTATTGACCGGTGTCCGAGAACCCATATACCTGAAGCTTAAGTTGAAGTTCGTGGCAAATATCAAGTCAATTGTTCACCTGAAAACAGCTTGGGAACATTTGGTACAAGTCAGATGAGGGAATTGAATCGGACATCATTTTTGTCACTGATAAAAATCTGGAAATGTCCTCCACGTGTCTACCATAAAACGCTTTGAAAACTTTACTGAGGCCTTGAATGTTGTAACCTTGATCAAACAACTTCTGAGCAAGAGTCGTATGTGATCATATTCAGTTTATTTCAAATCAATTTCAGTATCTACATGACATGACTGTAATCCTTACAACAGCAACTGTACCCAATCAAATACAAATTGAATTTAGAATTACATGTAGGTGTAAACTTGGTTTAGAATATTTTGGTTGAGTGCATGGTTCACTGTTTCATCTCAGCAGTAATACAACATCTGTTAGACAGCACAGTGTCTGAAACTAACACATTAATTCTAATTCTTCTTTTTACTACTACTACTACTACTACTACTACTACTACTACTACTACTACAGATCACACGCAATAATACTGCCTTAGTTTGGTTCATTAAGCTAAATGTTATCCAGAAATGTAACAATGTCACTCATCTTGCTAGGATCTTGATGTGCTATGTTCACGATGGAAGATACATTTAATTCTGTTCTCCAGCGAACGTGATCTGAAAGGTTCCTGATTCTTTGAAGCAGTTTGACATAGTTGAAAAAGCTTTGATGATTTGCCGAAGGATAGAAAACGTTTTGTGTTTCAATTAAAACGCTACGCAGGAACACAGAAAGACGTTTCAGTTGGGCGATGTCTCCATTGTCCGACAGTGCCAACAGTGACAGGAATGCTTCTTCAGTGTAGGAGCGCCAGGGATCATGCATTGTTTTCACTTTTGCAAGCATATATTCAAGGTGAAAGTAATCACCAGTCTCGGTGGAAGCATGTAGGCTGTTAATGTCATTGCCTGGAAGGTCACATCCAGATCTTACATCATGGGAATGTCCTTTGACTACAGAGTCACCGGTCGTTTGGGTGCCTTCTTGAAGAGACGTGATTGGTATTTGGGTTTCAAAGGTTTGCGGCGGATCTTGAAACAAATTTGTCATCAATGTCCCGACAGTGTGACCGTCTTCTTGGTGTTTGGAAGCTCTTTTTGTCTTGGTGGGATGCAAATATTTCCCGTCGGTACAGTCATGAGAAGAGACCTTAACCTTCCCCTGCAGATTGATGTCAGAGGGGGACACAAGGATAAAGTCATCTACTTCTTCAAAACTGTAACTGTCTTCATCAGTAGAGGGTTCAGATGTGCCATGTTTTGAAGAAAAACTACCTCTGAACCAATTCCAGACGCCAGTGTAAGATGGTCCCTGAAAAATGAGATGCTATTATTAGGGAGTATTTGTTGACGGAAATCGAAGCCCCTATAAAAATATCAATATATAGATACGACTAATGATCATAATACGTGACATTATAACGTTAGGTGAAAGAAAACACGTTTTGTTATAACGGGGCAAGTATAGTTTTTGCACTGGCTCTCATTTCAATATAGAAAGAAGGAAATTCAGAGAATGGAATTTGAATTTATGAAAGAATACTCACTACGCCAATGGTAGGTCGGTATGAAGATAATGAACCGTCTTCCTGAATACCTGTCGATAGAAAATTACACATTGCAACATATTTCATTAATGCACATTTTATGCATTCTTTATTGTAACAAAACCGAGAAATTATGAAATGAGGTGACTCACTCTGAAACAGCTGTATAATAATATGAACAGCAGGCTGTGTATATGATTATTTTATGCTGTTGTATGGGTGTTTTCAGATTGGCTTTGTTATAGGTCAGACCTCAGTCATATTGGCCCGAGGCATACTTTATTGGCCCGAGGCAACGCAATACAACCTGTCGGGTGCCTGTGTGACCGACCGAGAACCTATAACAATAACCTAGCGAATATGAAAGCACAGATTGAATGACATTTATTGACCACCTAAACTTTATGTTTCCAAGTAGCACCAGACAAGGAGATCAAGAGAAAGCATACAAATTGAAATTTATGAATACAGTTCTAAGGAACGATGGAAGTATCAACATTCAAAAATTACACATACTGCTGTAAGCTATCGTATTGTATATTCTGAATAAACAGCCGAGGGGCATAAAACTATCACATATGGATGCATGATTCCTGTGTATGATATAATAAACACTATTGTAGCTGTTTGTAAAGGGAGGAGAACTGAATGTGTTACCATTTTAGACTTTTTAGACAGTACAGATCACTTGTGGTATAGGTGATGGAAATGTGGACAGTGAAGAACACATGTGGTATAGGCGTTGGATATGTCGAGTGTAGAACACATGTGATACCTGATTTCGCCTCTTTAGGAATTGTCATGGGCGTTTTGGATTCATCAATCGCGCCAGTGACACCGATCTTGGTGTCAGAATTCAATTTGTCTTCTGTCAGCTGTGAGTGTACAACATGTGGGGTGGCTTCACCTTGGCAACCAAGTCTGATGTCTACACGGTGACTAGTCACTGGAATATAAAATGTCAATACCTGAGAATAACCAGTCTTGATTATCCGCCGAAACAGATTCCATTTGGCGTAAAAGGTAAAAACAATTGTTAAAAATTACACGATTGGCCCAATGAAAATCAGTGACGCCATCAGATGCGAAAATGGTAACTATGTCCTGAACAAATTTTAGCCTTGACCGTTATCAAATTAAGAGAAACGACACACAAATTAAATGTTTTAAAATATGTTATCTCGAATGTGTTTAATTATCAAATCATTAATTATCGAAGACGGAATTACAGTACTTGTGTCGTTTTTTTAATGTTTAGAATCGGATCACAGTATGATTTGATTTGAAACTGGGATTGACAATATATTTAAAACAAAAGAACTATTAACTCTTACACAAAATCTAATAACTTACAATTAATTTCTATGGAGCCAACTGAAGCCTTTCGAACAGAAGCTATTTCACCATCTTCATCTGAAACCCAAACATATTCACGTCATTTGTGATGTTGTTGAAACGTGAGCGTATGAGTAATTTGGAAATGAAACCGCTTTGAACAAAACTTAAGTTATAGCTTAATGGAGAACGAAAGCAAGCAATGCAGGTTTTAGTCCTTTTCTCACTTTGATGTAGCCGACGACCCTGACACGCCTGGTTGGTGCTAGGCTGCTCAGCGAATTGCCCCACATGACCACCCATAGCCAGCTTTTACATTTAAATGTACACCATGATCACACCAGAAAGTGTCCTTACCGTTGTCAATTTTGCTATCTTCTTTGGCGCCAAAGGAGTTGATGTTAATGTCTGTGGAAGAGAATACATGAAAGTATAAATATTGTTATAACATGCTTCAGTAGGAAGGGATAAGTGTTTAAAAGTGGAAAATGTAATACCATATTCTCCTACCCAATGTGGCGCTTTGGGATTTCGGGGTGAAAAAATATGTCCATATATCCCATGTCCATATGATTCCAGGGAAACTGTTGACCTCCAAAAACTGCAACTATAGTACAAATATACACGACTTGATGCTATAGCAATCACTGATACAATGCTTAATATCTTGAACCGTGACCTGCATGTGAAGAGCTCACTTCTCCGTACACCTTCTGCTCCCAGATATAACTAAGGAGACAAATACACGTATTGTTGCAATTGTCAAAAACTTCTGAAACACACACACTGTCAGCTACATGTAGCAATGAGAGTAGTTCTCACTCTACATTTCTGAATAAAAGCTGCAAAACAAATTCCATAATCATGAGAAATAACTGCTAAAAGCAGAGCCCATTGTACGATTCCGGCTATATCATGAGCATGTGTTTATGAATCACTATCAAATAGTGATGACACCCGGTACATGCGAAAAGGTGTATCCTACACACGTGAACAACGTTTATTGTCACCAACTGTAAACTTCAACATATATAGTTGGAGCTTAATTAGTTTTCTGAGACACCTGTTCTGTAATATATTTTTAGGGGGCTTGTTTTCCGGAGGGCAGTTGCATGCTTGGAGTGCTCCCATATGTGACATCCTTACCATGTCAGTTGCTGACTGGGTTACTCTCTTTGGTCATGTGGACAAGGCGTCCGACCTCGGATCAGAAGGTCCGTGTCGAGTCCCAATGGGACTCAGATATGTTATGGCGCCACATTTTGACACAGTTACAAATTAGCGTCAAAGAGAGAAAGGTTCTCACTGTATTGTGTGGCATGGTTCGTGACGTTGTCCCCATGCACGACGCCGGCGACGTTGGCGTTAGACAAGTTGCTGTTGTAGGCCCCTGTTGCTGACCTGAGTCCAAGATCATCCCTGCCTGGCGTCCCATTGTAACTATCATCTAAAATACAGTGAGTGTGAAAAGATATATGAATCGTGACGTCAATACGTGGACATTGGTATAAATTATATTTTTTATTATGTAGTAGAATCATGATCGTTTGTAATAAAGAGGTTCGAAAAACATTGATGTGTTGAATGATAAATAGTCATGTCATTCTTAGACACGTTATATATAACACTTGATATCGTGTCACAGTGTCACACAAAGGAGGACAATTGTATGCTGTATTATTTTCTCTACAACGAGAGAAGAAATCCGTTGACTGGCGTCAAGGCTATGACTGATTAACCCGGGAGTAGGTCATTGACAAAGGATATATCTGTGCATTGGATGTCGCTATTACAATAGCTTATATACTAGTCAAATTATTTTGCCGGGCATGACTTTACATCAACATATTTACCTGGTCTTGATGTACAATGAATTGGAATTGGAACCATCATGTTTTTGTTTCACACGCCCCAAAGTAAACGCAACTATACTATAGCTGGTACACCTTGACTTAAAATTAATCATTTTATATTCTCCCTGGCCAGGATTCTGGGTTATCAGTCATTCATTATCGAGCTCCAGTACGTATGAACTTGTGTCTCGCATGTGTGTTAAAGGGGCTACGAGGGTCCCTTTATCACATGCTAGCTTGTTAAATGTTTATGAAAATGGGCACCAGAACGTGTGTCATAGTCCCCCTTTAAATTGCTACATGCATGCAAAGTAATGTTGACATTTGACGTATTGCGTATACTTATAACATAATGATAGCAGTGTTTACTGCGTGTATTCAGGGACAGAGACTTTGGGTACAAACATAAGAAGGAAGTTGTCATCCAGATACCTAACGCTGTCATGATCACTTATTGTGAACCAAACAAGTATTTATTTCTTGCTTTATGTATTACGATTATTGTATTCTTACAATATCATAACCTATGTGTCACTTGGAATACAATTTGGTATATATGTCAATGAAGAATATGCAGTTTTATGAAAACTGATCTGGTTTGACACATGGGATGTTGATGAAGGGTGGTGTATTGTATTAAACAAAGAAGTTATTAAAGTATTACCTTCGCATGTGGTGCTCTCCTGACAAACCGTGTTATCTTTAGCCATGAAGCCACCAGTATTGACCCCTACGGGGGCACATACGACAGAGGACTGACATTTACTCTCCATTCTAAAATGAAAAACAGTTAATTAATGTATGACGACTCACAGAAGAATGGATAAAATAATCGGTAAACAATAAGTAACAATTTACGAAAGTCGTCATGTCTCATGTATTCATCTACAACAATTATATATTCATGTATACATGTTTGGCGAACCTTGTGAAGGGCTTGTTTAAAAGAAGTAAATTCTATTTAAGAATGAACTGTGAATAGGAGGTAACCACTTTTAATTACAAAAGTTCCACCCACCTTCGCGTGTTATCCTGTAGCCGTCATGATGGGCAATAAGAACCTTGTAGTTGATCATCTATGCTTCTCACATCCACAGAAAGACTGATACAGTCTACACAGTGTAGACATGTGTTTATAGTCATGTTGTCATTCACGTAAATGGGGAAGGGGTTATGTTGTCTCTATAAATAGGGGAAGCATCTGATGTGATCTAATAGATAATTATGTCTATACTCAGTTGATATCATAAGATCGGTACGTTTTAGTGTTTTATTATATACTTCAGTGTGAAAGACTGAGTTTTCTGAAGTTGAGAAAAGTGATATTTTCATTGCAGTGAACATAACACTTGATATTTCACTGCAGTGAACATAACACGTTGACGGAACTATGTTGGTCTACACGAGACAGCTCGTACACAAACTGTTGATTTACGTCAGTTCAACGTTGACAAGTCATATAATGACAGATGGTCATTTATGTAGTTAATACCGATTCTTACCGTTTGTTATTTTGTTGAAAATGATTTGTATTAAACTGTGAATTTCTCTTCTGATTTGTCAGTCGATACTTTACGTTTCGCAAAGAGCCATTTTGTTACTTGAATTGCGTGTATTCTTTCGCTCAATTCGTCTAATTGATTTGAAATGTATTTTTTGATGAAGTTGATTTTGTATATAATCATATCCAAATATATACTAAAGAATTTTAGTGACATCAAATATTTTTGGTTACTTTTGTTTATATTTTTGAAGATTTAGCAAAGACGGAACTACATTTTTAGTCGTACTTACAGGGGGTGGAAAACCGTCCATGTGTATTATGTAGGGAGAATTTACGCTTGAAGGTTTTACATTTGTAATGAAATAATTTAATCTTCCTGCAGACAACTACACCAAAAGTATATAATAAATAGGATATTTCATGAGTCGAGTGAAATATCATGTTTCTCTCATCTCGTGACGGGAGGAAAGGAGATATTTTCACGAGTGGCGTCCATTCGGGGGCATACTGACCTAACCCCCCCCCCCCCCCCCCCCCCCCCGGTCACTCGGTGAGAGAAACATGATATTTCACTCGACACATGAAATATCCTCTATATTTGCTTTTTTCTTTACTTCTTTGTCGTATGGATAAAACACATTATCTCATTTACTGGTGTAAATATGAAAGAAGTTCTTGGTAATATTCATATTAATATTTCAGTTCAAACAAAATGAAGCGACAAATCCAAGACGTTATTCATGCAAGTAACAGTTATAGTGATGACCTCAGGTATTTGCGAAACCAGAATCCGACGTGAATGAGGGTCAAATTCAAACACGGAAGTCTCCCAGAAACATATTTAAACCTCCATTATAATACCTTTACCGCTATTGACATGACCCATAATAACACTTCAGTGTGACTAAATCCGTTAGCAATCCATGATTGTTCGGAACGTCTCCCTTGCTTTCATTACGCAACGGGTAACAGTTACAAGGGGGTGATCCTAGGGAAAGGAAAGCCATTCTGTGGCATACGGGCACTAATCAGTGCCTTAAGACAACAGGGGCTCAGTGGAATGGTTCCTAGGGGAAGTGTGCCAAAGCATTGCAGTATTGTTCACATGCCTCCATATTGCCTTCACTGTGGAAGGTTTATATAACATACTGTATGAACTGACTTGCAAGGTCTTAAGGTTACTTTCATGTTTACTTTATGGTAGGTCAGTATGAGCCCGAATCGTACAAATGACGCTGTTTTTAGAATTTATTTCTTAAGATTATGAAAACGTTTTCTGTCGCTTCCTATATGAAGACATGATATTAACTGAACGAATATATATATATATATATATATATATATATATATATATATATATATATATATATATATATATATATATATATATATATATATAAAAGTTAAAAATATCATGCATTATGTCACTGGAGCAGGGCTTACCTCATAACCGTGTTATCTATGTGATCATGATCATTAGGGGTTGCTAACACAGGCTGACGGTAACATTCATAGTCTGAATCACTACCGTGATGTACACAAACGAATGATTAGATCTATGGAGGATGCCTCCTTACCTCGGATGTTATGTCTATTTGTATATGTATGTGTGTGTGTGTGTGTGTGTGTGAGAGAGAGAGAGAGAGAGTGTGTGTGTGTGTGGTTGTGTGTGAGTGTGAGTGTGTGAATGTGTGTGTGTGAATGTGTGTGTGTGTGTGTGTGTGTCGAACAACGTGTACAACGAACTGTTTTATCCGATCCATTGTAGTTCGTTATATCCATGTTCTCTGTGTGTGAGTGTGCGTGTGTGCGTTTGTGCCTACGCGTGTGCTTGTGCGTGTGCGTGTGTGAGCATATCACGTTGTCTTTCTTGGCGGCGAAATCAATTCGGAAAAAGTCAATGTTTACAAAGAACAAACCTATAGCTTAGTTTGACATTTTAACTATTGCAATGTGACATGCCAGTGGATAAGGCCCTGTCTAGCACGACGCATTTGTTGAACGACCTACAGGTGCTGATTTACGAGTTAAACCAACTTTGTTTTCAATGCAAAATTGGGTTACCTACAGATGTAACCATAGTGAATTGAATTTGAGACCGAACATGCCGCGCGAGGCATGAAATGTTAAATTTAGCAAGGTTAAATCTACAGGTATCCTAAGGTGACATGTCAATTGAACGCGAATATATTGAGTGAAATGGCAGCGGTTTTGTTCTCTGTTAGAGTGTGCAAGTGTTTGTCTGCCTGTCTGCGACTTATTTGAAGAAGATAAGCGCGACAAAATCCAAGGGATTTGCATCGGACATCAGTATATGAAAAACAGGTATAAATTTCCATTACATGTGCTCATTGTAAAGGACTCACACGTGTGGCATATATAAATTTACATACAAACGTATATTTATAGTAGAAGGAGTTGAAGGAGGCGTTAAATATGAATATAAAACGTCAACGCATTAAGCTATAGCTGTTAAAATTTGTATCAACAGTTATTTATTGCAGCGAATGTTATCGTGAAAGTATATAACTCAAACATCCAGTTTTTAAACTTTAAGCTGGCATATATCATTTGTCATCCCAAACTGGCTTCCAAAGGATACATATCGCTTAGCAGGCCACCGATCGTAACCGATGACGTCATAATCAAATGACATCACTAATCCCTCTGCCACAGAGGCTTGGTAGCCTTGGTAGTGTTCACACTGAGGACACTGGTTTTCACAGTTTATAACCTGAAGAACGATTTTGTATGATAAATGGAATCTCACACTTGTGTCTTCCGGTATAAAATATATCAACACTCATCTATAAAAATTTAAACCTCGACCCTCGAAGTTTAAACTTTTATCGACTCTGGTGATATAATTGATATCAAAAGACACTTCAGCGAGATTTTCTACTCATCTGACTATAAAAAGGTTGGTTTAACCCTGCTTTGAACAACATTTCAGTGTCACAGAGTTTCTGTTTAATATGGGAGAAAAGTCCGAGGTTAAACAGGTCTCAAACGGAACATGTGCGTGATGCTGCTTTTATATAAAATACATATTGAATACGCCGTTTTATCATCCCAAAGTGGCCCCCACAGTAGATATCGCTTAGGGGCGATCAAGCGATATCTACGTTGTAGATATCGCTGCAATGAAATTGCATCACAATGCTTTGCAGAACCATGACGTCACAATCAAATGACACCACTAATTGCTCTGCTACTGGATCTCCTGGCAGTACTTTTTACACTTAAGACACTGCTTATTACTGTCTACAGACTGAATAAGTTGGAAAAAGGATGTTGGGTGACACATAAAATCGCACCCTCTCACGAGGAGTTTTTCCTCGTCTTTTTATCAACTCGTGTTGATATATTTGATATCAAAAGACACTCGGGTGAGATTCTCTCTGAATACATAATTATGAGTGATGCGGACATAAAAAGCAATGTTTGAAGAAGAAAAGCATCCCATCACACTGTCCTGCAGTAAAAATAAAAGTGACATTTGTGATTTCAGAAATGATATAATTTGACTTGGTGCTTAATATATCTTTAACAACATGACTCAGTGTATGAAATAGTGTCTTTGTTTAAATGATATACAATATATCTTATCTTACTTGATAGGGTTTTCCTCATGATGTAACGTATGTATATATTTACAGGCATGTAAGTGATAATACGTATAATTGATACCCATCTAGCTCACACTTGAAGTTAACACAATGCATACTGACACCATGGGATACAATTCGTATTATTCAATGTGTGTTTCAAAATAATGCTATTGATACTACACAAACCACAATACGGGAAATAATCAAAACTAAAATCTGTTCATTACTGATGACACAAAAGGTTGTATTCTTTTCCTTAACATCCACAAATAAAATCTAATATTAACACATTAATATATGTAAGGTTGATAAGTATAGTTGCTTTTCATAATTACTTTTTCTATCTTTTTATAACACCCATGGGATTCCGGGTTGGATCGGGTTGGATCGGGTGGTAAGACTCGATGACTTGGTTGACTGCGTGTCATCGTACCCGACGGCGTGAATCGTTGCTCACAATATCGATCTTATCTCAATTAATTACCTGCCGCTGTCATATGGTTGGGACATTGCAGAGTGCGGCCTAAAATATCAAACAAAATTGTTTGCATGTAATGTCCCTAATAATGCAAAGACGTTCTTGACACTGTTTAATAGGATAGTATTAGCACATACCCCAGTTGTATATGCTTTTGACATGCAACTACCCCATGGCACATCTCATACTGAACCCGTGAAGACCTTTGGGTAGATAGGTCTTCAGCAACCCATGGATACCGTAAATGGCGACTATGCTTGTCGTAAGAGGTGACTAACGGGATCAGGGGGTCAGGCTCGCTGATCTGGTTGATGCATGTCATCGTATCCCAATTGCGTGGATCGATGCTCATGATGTCAATCACTGGACCTTCTCTGGTCCAGACAGGATTATTTACAGACAGCCGCCATGTAAGTGGGATATTGCTCAGTACGGCGTTAAATAACGAACAAACAAACAAACGTAACTCATACTGAAATCCCAATTGGATCGGTGTTAATGATTTCAATCGCTGGATTGTACGGTCCGGATTCGATGATTTAAAGACTACCCGTCATATGGCTGGTATATTGCTGAGTGCGGCCTTAAGAACAAACAGACAACAACTCGTACTGAACACGCTGTCAAGATTTCATACTCTTACATAGTAATTTACAGAAACACATAATAGACTCGCAGTCTTTGGGAAATAGAAATGAATCGAGCTTCCAGTAGTTTCAGAGAAGCCACATAGCCGACAAGGATTGTGTCATACAGTAACGTCGCCTCAGATGTATCGTTAAAACCTAGTCCGTGTGAACGAAGATCATAAACAGCCTGTGACACTGTTCCTTTGTACTTTATGGGACGTTCTGTTAACAGTAGTTAAAATCGATCGTTGAAAACCGGGAGCGACTTACTTACCTGCTTTGAGGTTCACTTCTTTCAAGTAAGACCAAGCTTTCACTTTGAATTATAAATAAGACCTGCTCTGAGGTTTCACTTTTGAATACAAAATCGATTACTTCGTCTCTTGTGTTGATTCTTGCCTGGTGAAGATCTTTTTCACATGAAAATTCCATGACGTGAAGCGAACATGCAACCACATATATCATGTTTATTATTATGATATAACCATTTTTATTTCCATAGAGTGGAGGGATTGGCAAACAAGCAAATTTTGTTTATCTAAATGCCTCTCCCAAACATAATACATATACAAATTATAATATATTGAAAACGACATGACAAATGGCATGCATTATATAATTGACATATGCATTAAAGATAATTATCATTCTTTAAGTGTTTTATTACTCGAGTATATTTCGTAACTACAGCTACGTTATTATTAACACCCAGCACAACAATATCACAGTATCATATATCAAAACCAACATTAAAAAAAGAAAGAAAAGAAAACAAAAACAAAAACTCAGACAAAATCTCTAAATCGACAAGGAGATGGAATAAAACTGTGCACTGATTTCAAAATTTCAAGATTATTTACAGTTTGTCATTATAATCCAGTGTTGTCCCATTGAGCCATCGGGCATGTGCTTGCATATTAATGAGCATTGGACGATCCATCTCAAACAGGGGTAGACTAAAGGTATCAAATAAATACAACATATTTGATTAATGATAAATCTAAGAAGATGTCGGTTAAAAAATCGGTTAACGACCTATAATTCGGTCTAGCTGAGAGTACAATGAGCCGAGCTCATAACACGTCGACTCTTCCAGTGACAACCCTGTATGTAGTAAAAACTTACAGTTGAACATATCTTCCAGTAAACCTATTTTATCAAATCAACACACGTCATAAACGTGTTACGACAATACGCAAGATGGTTAAAAAGTAATGGCGTCATAGTTTTAGGGAAACAATATGAACTGCAGTGGGTCAATGATGTCTACACCGCACAGGGAACGTACATTGAATGCAGATGTGGCATTTCCTGGACATTATGCGCTATTATTATTCACAAACTGGTAGAACTCCGGTGGCGCGTTGCCATATTTATGCTGTTATATCGTGTTGTTGTCACGAGCACCGTTATGGTGCTAACAAACCAATGCTCATTGCCAGTACAAACGCAGAGTGCAATGGCTAACGCTCAGCATCAGTACAACTAAGGGACGCAACTCCGAACAGGCTGAGATGTTTGGGCTACCTCAGCCACGACCGGATGCAGAGCAACCGACTTCATCTTAATTTTGTTTGATGAAAAACGAAATGAATGCCAGATAGTTGATTGGTTTTATTACCAGAAAACCGAGGATTAAGGATGCCTTTATGACAGTCGGGAGTTTTTGAATTCGGAATGAAATTACTAGTTTATAGTACACAGTCACAATGGTTATACCTAAGGATCTCTGCGCACACTCCTTGTACCATTTTTCCCAGGGAATTTCTTTGTCTGCATTGAGATTACTACCCAGGGTCTGCTCTTTCCGCAGGTACCATATTGTTGGGATTTTTCGGCATTGGTCTTGAAGAATAAGGGGGTTACTGATAGACAGTTACAAATTGCCGAAAATATTGACTTTTTTGTGATGATTTTTGTGATGACCATAAAGTAATTATTGTCGGAAATTCAAATGAACCCCTTTCGGACGTACAGGGGATATAGTATGTTTATTTTCTGAAATAATGGTAGCTATCTAAATCATCATAATTATCATTTATATCAATACATGTAGGCCACAGGCCTTTGTGTACAAACATATGGCAATGTGCTAACAAGAGTGTACTACATACATGCAAGACAATGGATGGGAATTACATCTTGATAATTGTATTTCCGATTTCTGAATAAACTAAGGATATAAGATCGTTCCACACTGGCATAGTACACAAACTTTGCTGTGTTGCTAATTATATTTAGACTTAAGTCAAACTTCTGCATATTTGGGTATATAGTATTTTGATTTGAGGTACATTTGTTTCAGGTGAACAAAGGCTGAACATATTAGCAAAATGCGGTCTTCGTTTTCAATATTATCAGAGTTACATACCTTTAATTTTCTTCATTTCAGCAGTATACTAAACTGCTGGCCACGCTTAATTTCTAATTTGTGACAGCTCAGCTGAAATCATACAACATGTTTAAACATTTCTTTGTTAAACGACATTCAGACATATGAAGTAAATGTAACTAGTATTTCACACTACAAATGACTGCAAAAATCTTAACAAGGTCTCTACCACATTCACCAAGCAGTGAATTAGTTGAAGCTGGCATCTGTACCTTTGAAAATATTTTACAGGCGTACGATTGAATCTTTTCTAAATGGTTTGTTTCACCAAAGCCCCAAATCTCCGACCCACACAAAAGTACAGGCATGAGCATTATAGGAATAGCCAAATTTCCGGTCGAAGGATTCATAATCAGTACGAATCGGTATTCGGGAACAACTGATCCTGGTACAACAAAGGGACACAACTCTCTGTCATGCAGAGTCAATTTCGGCGTCATAGATGATTTAGCCACTCCGTTCCCGACTGGATAGATAAGACGAAGAAAATCCAACGACAATTTAATTTGTTATGAACGGCGAAATGAACGACGCATTTGACAAGTATTATTCAAATAGTCCAGAAAACCGAGCGTTACCGATATTCGACCAAGATCCGGGGTGGAATATGTATTACAATGGGTGGTGCCCCAAATATCAGAACCATTACATAGAATAGGTGTTATCATAAATAGATCTGGACAACTAATGTAAACAATTTCGTTTGGTAATTATTAACTGAAAATATTGCCTTATTTGCTTGGGATACAAGACAGATCTGAGCTTTGCTCAAGATTAACTTTACTCGTGAAGATCCGGGTTAGAACAGGTCTTCAGCAACCCATGCTTGCCGTAAAAGCCGACTATGCTTGTCGAAAGAGGCGACTAACGGGATCGGGTGGTCAGGTTCGCTGACTTGGTTAATGCATGTCATCGTATCCGAATTACGTCCATCGATGCACGTGAAATTGATCACTGGATTTTCTGCCCGAGACTCGATTATTTACAGACTGCCATCATATTGCTGGAATATTGCTGAGTGCGGCCTTAAACAACAAACCAAACAACCGACCATTTGCTGTACCATATTAAGGGTACATAATGTGTATTTTCCTGACATAGTGGTAGCCGTCTGAATGAAGCGATGTGTAGGTTTCCAGGGGAAGGAGTCTATCACCACTGTAGTAACTGACGCCGTTCAGCACTCCCTGTTGAAACAAACATAAACACATATACACTGGTCACTGTGAGTGTGTGAGTGTGTGGGTTTGGTTTAAGGCCGCTTTGAACAGTATATATAACGGCGTGTCAGCTTAATGTGTGTGTGTGTGTGGGGGGGGGGGGGGGGGGCTGGGGGGTTAAATCCACGATATGATGGGTGTCCGTTCGGTGGGGCTGGGTGGGTGGGTGTGGGTGTGGCTGGGGGGGGGGGGGGGGGCTGGGGGGTTAAATACACGATATGATGCAGGCAAACTTAGAAATATAATCGGACCGGAATCGAACCCACGATCATAGGCTTTTGGCATGGCTAAGAAACGCAACCACAGCGCTTTAGACGACTGGGCCACCCATGCCTATTCCCCTAACTAGTACAAGACACGTGCGCCTATTGCCATGCAAACTTTAATGAGTTATTAATCGTGCCTGTGTATTGATACTTGAGTCCTGCGACTTTCTCTCACCAAAGAAACCTCAAAGTCATCATGAACAGTATTGGGGTAATCTAGATTCTGTTTCATGAGCTAGTCAGTTTGGTTTAACGTCGCTCTTAACTGTATTTCAGGTATATCAGAGAGCGTCAGAAAGCCCGAGGTGATGCAGGTCTCAAACGTTTACCACTTTGGTGAAACCCAAGAGCACGGATATGGTGCTGACACACCTAGAAACATAGACGGGGCGAACCGGATGCGAGCCCACAATCATAAATGTCTGGCGTGACCAAGGGACACAACTCTGCACAGCAAATTGCGGCGTCTTACCCGACTGGGTCACTCGTGCCCACTTCGTGAGCTTGGAGGGTTGTATCATACTGTTCTTAAGGGAATCATAATGTAAGTAAGGATTTTATCTACCTCGAATTTGGTGCTGGTGATAGTGACAACCAAGGTGAATTCCTCTTGGCTGGCTATTGAGAAAGGCCCACCATCACCAGTTTGTTCCTCTTCATCTATATAGATAGAGAAGCCCCCCCAGTTTACGTCCGTCCACAGCAAACTAGCCACCTTCCTTTGACTAGGATCTTTTAACATGAGGTAGATCCTATAATATGGAACGTTGAGATTGTCAAAAGTCATGGGAACGTGAAAAAGCTGTGAAGGTGCATAAACACAGACAAGAGAAATAGTATAGCATTACAGTAGACTCCGTCACGGTGTCATAACTTGATTGAACGTCGCAGCTTAACCTGCTTACACGTAGATTACCATTGTGAAGATCCGATGGCGGTTGCAAGATATACGTATTTATCACACACAAATTAGTTCACAGAAATATTTTTCCGAGCTATAGATGTATGTTAACCCATGTACTTACGGCGTCTCTACAAGTCGGGATCCAATGACTTCAATGGTGACACCAGTTACCAATGGAGATGGTATCTTGAAAACTGTTTGTGTCTGAGAATGAAAGTCAGAGCTGTCACTGCAAAGAGCTATTGTTAATTGATAAAATGATGCATGTCCTTTTGAAGAATGACTCTTTCTTTATGATCCCCCATGTTTCTGTAAACTTAACTGGCCCTATTTCGTTCATGTTCATTTCAGTGCCATTGCTTTACCGTTGACTAAATCCGTCAGGAATATTCCGAAGATAGTATTATTGTCGGCGTTGTTGCCAATCATGTTCATATTCATATTGTATTCTGGTGTGTTTAGGGTGAAAAACATTTTTCCAGATTATGCTTGAAAATATAATTTGTCTTGAGGTTAAACAACAACAATCATTCACTGGGTATAGTTGATGTTCTGAAAGATAATGTGATGCAGGCCGCAAATATATCACTCATCCTTTCTGTAAAAAGGTATGTAAAACTTGAAGAAATAACTAAAACATATTGTCGCTCAAATAAAAATCCCAGTACATGTTTCCATCAGACTATCAAATCGCTGGAAGTTACATATATTTAATGCTTAACTTGTCTGGGTGTGACAGTTTGATCGCGATTGGGGGACTGGAATAGATTTAATACAGCTACAATTATTACCGTAGTCTTACATGTTTGTGCGCACCGTCCGGTGATTGTGGATTAGAATACAAAATATATAAGTTACAGTATCGTACAGTAAACTACGGTTATAACGAACTCAAAGGGGCCACTAAATTTAGTTCGTTATAACCGTAGTTCGTTATAAGCATATTTACAGCATATATACAGCAAATGGACGGACCAAAAAACAGTTCGTTGTATCCGTCAGTTCGTTATAAGCGTGTTCGTTATAAACGTAGTTTACTGTAGTAAGGTACGGTTGATTGCCTGTCAAAATACTCTGACGGCATACTTGCTCACACTGTCTGGTCCAAACTTATGTACAGGCCGCCGTCATAGCTGGAGTATTGCTGATTACGGCGTTAAACAGCAAACAAAAACGTACCGGCTCTACCCACAGAGTCTGCCCACACATCGTCCTGGTGCGCCAGCTTCCTCCTGTATAACACACGCTGTTGATGGAGTTTGGGTCAGTTACAGGCGTCGCTATGCTGGAACATCCAGTCGCTGTCGACACATCTGCGTTGGGTACTTTGTAGAACTCGCAGTCAGCTGGCAATGGACATTGAATATCATATAAAGAGGATATTATATGAGTGTTCATGTCATACTATTTTCATGACGCGAATGTCGAAAACATAGTATGACACGAACACGAGTATAAATTTAACGCTAAATTAAACGTTTGAAACATCACGCTTCGCGTTCGATTCCAAATTCAATTTGAAACGGTTATATCTGCTGGTACCCCAGCGCTACATTGAAAACGCAGTATGTTTATCTCCTAAGTGTATCTACTACTACTACTACTACTACTACTACTACTACTACTACTACTACTACTACTACTACTACTACTACTATAGAAGCTTGCAGTCCCAGAGCAGAACTTCAAAACCGTACAAATTTGGCACATAGATATGTGGTTTAAACATATTTATTTTTTACGAAACTGGATTGGTAAACAAGCGAAGCGCTTATGTTAATACCGCTCCATTACACATAAGACATTATACAATAAATCCACCAATGAAGCTTAGATGTAATACATGAATTGTACATGCTAAGCTAGATGTGTATAGAAGTTTTGAATAGAATCTAATGTTTTGATTTGCTCTTCCTTACTCAAATACAAACTTCCGCATAGCACTGTTTGTAAAGAATAACCATGTTGGTAAAAATACATTTCATTTCGAAAAACATAGTAATTTGTACACACAAAAAAAGAAGTGGAAAGCATCTTCGTTATGATATCCACAGGGATAAGTTTTTTTATCCAAAAAATAATATATCATACTGATCTGCGTTAAGATCGCTTCAGCCAAGCCTGAGGCGACTGTGAATAATTTGACATAACATGTTTCCATAATTTAAATCCCAGTGTAAACCATTATCTCCCCTTACGTGAAGCAAATTCTTAAATGTGTAACGGTCTCTGCCCAATTTTGAATTGTATCTTCTGTCTTTTAATGACTTACAATAAATTTGTTTCATTGTAAATCTTCTGATGACTCGTACCCCGGACAGTGCCAGATCTGGCATATAATTTTTCCAATAAATTAGCTTGTGCCACATCTGGCATATAATGTTTCCAATAAATTAGCTTGTTCATTTGTACAGTTGTCCCAAATATGACAACAATAATCCAAAATTGGTAAAATAAATAATTTGTACATAGTTTCTAAGGTAGTTCGGGATAGACGATATTTATAACTTCTTAAACAATTAACCAGAGGACAGCATTTCCTTGCAATATCATCAATGTGCATTTTCCATGTACAATTACTTTGTAAAGTAATACCTAGGTGCTTATGGCTTTATACATCTTTGCTTTCTGTACCATTCATATATATGTTAGGTTTCCGACTAGGGTTTACTTTACGGGTAAATTGAAAAGATTCAGTTTTTTCGGGACTGAATTAACTTTCCATCTAGCAGCTCATTCTGAAATTCTGTCCAAGTCATTATCGAAATTACGAGCAGCTGTACCAGGATCTTCTATGATCACATACAACGATGTGTCATCAGCAAAGATTCTAATATTACTATTTATTCCTTGAACAATGGCATTGATATAGTCTGGTAACCCCCGCCGTGATATTGCTGGAATATTGCTAAAAGCTCATTGATATAGATAATAAACAATTATGGTCCCAAAATCGAGCCCTGTGGCACACCTGTTAAGACAGCTTTTGGATCTGAGCTATAGCCATTATAACTACCTTTTGATATCGATTTTCTAAGTAACTATCAAACCATCTCAATAAATTTCCACAGATACCATGCTGTAGCTTTTAAATTATTCCTTTGTGCCAAACTTTATCAAAAACTTTACTTATGTAACTAAATACAGCTCTATCTTCCTTACCTTCATCTATAACCTTTGCAATAAAGTCATATGAACTGTTTGGTCTAATGGTGACCTGGTACCTTTCGATAGATTGGGTTTTTCGAGAAGAAAATGTTTTCGAGTTTCCATGGCAACAACTTTGACTTTGACTGGCGACAAAAGAAACTTTTTCATAGTTTTAAACCACTTTAGTTTAAAAAAATTCACAAAAGGTAGATGCATGAAGTAAAATGTATTGAAAAGATCAAAATCTCAACGAAATCAACATTTAAGTCATACAGCATCCGATATTGGCATTGACAGTTGCCCGAATTAAGTTGGGGTAGAACAAGATTTCAACATAATGGACTATGGACACACACATTAAAAACCGCTCAGGTTAAATGACACGTCACATTAATGGCGTGTATGACCACCCCTGTTACAAGATAAAACAAATACTCTCAGAAAAAAGTCTCTGATGACGCCATTCATGATACATCGCCATTCTTCTTGGAGGGCCAGGATCAGTTCTTGTTGGTTGGCAGATGTGTTCTGTCGGGGACATGTCTGGGGAGCGGCAGGCCACGGTAACACGTTGACGTTGGCTGCAAGGACATTCTGTACGCTTCGAGCTGTATGAGATCTGGCATTGTCATGTTGATAAAAGGCACCACGTGGAAGCTGTTGTAGAACTAGTAAGGTCTGTAAGGCCTAATTCCCTGAGCCCTCAGTCTCCTGGCCATTGTCTCTCGAATAACCATATGTCTCACGGCATTCGTCGCTGATGACGTCACTGTCTGGAATCGATTCCAGAGATGCAAAGTACCGGTCTTCCTTGGACGGCGTTACCCTGGGTCTGCCTGTTCTTTGCATGTCTTATGTCTGCCCGGCAACACAGGGGCAACCAAAAGTTCTAGCAATGTGGGCATGTGTGGCTCCCACCTGTATCATACCCAGGGCCCGCTCGCGTGGTTCGGGTGTCAGTCGTGGCATTTCGTTGGTGGTTTGTTTTGTCCGTGTGAGTGTCTGACATGCCGTCCGTATCATTTACATACCCTTATTGCATGTGCCCAAGCAGTACGTGTTTTTCATTCTTTTGCATTTTCTAAAAAACTAAAACGTGCCGTTTTGATTGGTTCATTCACAGTAATAATGCCAGAGGCCCAAGTACATATAAATTTGAAAGATAGATTAACATTGTGACAAGTAACAGTAATATTATTGTTCAGAATATATACTTTTCTTGATAAATGTTAAAAGCTTCTTCAACCATGTGTTATTTCTTGTGTTCATCAAATTAGTGTAAATACGTTCATTTTCATATTCAGATTGTAACAAACATAAATGATTACTTCGTAAATCATTACATGCAGGGCAGCTAAACAGGAAATGTAATTTATCATCTATTTCACCAGTATTACAATGTTTACAAATTCTTAAGGAATAATCAAATCCATCTCGTCTTTCTGTATTACATCTTAATGGTAACTCACTTAACCCTAATAAGCATAAATATCGTCTTATATCTCTACTCCTGAACGCAGTGATATAATATTCAGTACAGAAAGTAATTTTAAACTTGGAATAATATCGCAATTTCCCAGAATCAAATACAGGAAACGTGAAGAGTCTGCCAGTTACAATCTATACGTCGTTGCTTAAACATTGAAACAAAATATTTTACATCCGACACACACTGTGCATTCCATACATCACCAAATCCATACATATAAAAAGATGTTTAACATGAGTAGCCAACGTTGTTCCACCACTTTCATCCAGTCTTTTCATGAATTGGTAACATTGATAAGAGTGTCTTTGGTTACACCAAAATTTAATACAATTTATATGATAATCAACAGACAAATTGTTTCTTTGACACTCAAGCAAAATTGCAGAAATTGATACATGTTTACAAACACCCAATACAAATTTACAAAAACTAGCATCAAATGATGCAATAGATTGATACATATGGAAACCCCATATTTAAGCACCATATAATATTATAGGTTTTATTTTAACATCCAATAACTTAAAAGGAATATTAGAGGGTATGTTTGGAAATTTAAAATATAACTTTTTGAGAACAAGCGACACCTTATTTCCCCGAGCAACCAACGTTTCCACTCCTTTAGTCCAAGATAATCTACTTGAAAATGTGACTCCAAGGTAATTGTAATAACTTGTGGTTTTGATAACCTTTCCAGTACCACTTCTCTGTCTTTCGTAAGTAACCTCCTCTTCTAAAATTTATTATTTCTGTTTTATCCAAATTTACTTCCAAACCCCAGGATTTGCAATAACCCTGACAGACATTTTACGTTGAAGTCCTATCACAGTATCATCCAATAGGCACAGATCATCAGCACATAGTAAAAGAAGAATTTCCAAATATTCTTGACCGACATTCTATATAAGATTAGATTGTTCGAGATCATTCTGTGGTTCTAAAATAAACATAGTAAAACGAAAGGGGTTAACCATACACCCTTGTCTTACCCCACTCAATGAACTAAAATATTCTGTGACTGAGCTCCTAGAAGCTTTTACGGCACACTTTATTTTTGTATACATATCTTGTAGCACTGTCAAAAGCTTTCCATGGATACCCTTCTTCATAACAGAATACCATAATATTTTTCTATTCATAGAGTCAAAAGCTTTCCGAAAGTCTAAAAAAGGCAGTAGAAACGTCCTCTGCACTTTGAGAGATATTTTTCAATGAAATATTGTAAGGTAAAGGTTATCTCCCAAAACCCCAACATCCCATTTCCCCTACAACCCAATTCCCCTACAATTAGTTAAAACAACACGCGGCATTTACCTGTCCGGCATTATGAACTCACCTAAAGGAGAGATTAAGGTCTGGAGTACAGGTAGGAGAAATGAAAGGGGTAGAGCTCTAGGGGATAAGGGGACTTAAAGGAAAGTTTAAAAAAAAATATTAATGTAAGTGTAATGAAAGATGCCTGTATGATGAGAAGACAATTTTAGAACTTACAAAAATAACAATAGGAAGAAACAATCATTACACTGAGAATCTGAGATGAGACGATTTACAGTTGAGATGGCTTGGTTTATATAGGTACTTCAAAGTGACTAACATGACTCGTGTGCGAAATACGCATCAGTCGGAAAGCGCACGTTAAATCTCCAAAGTAAGTAAGTAAGTAAGTAAGTAAGTAAGTAAGTAAGTAAGTAAGTACTAACATGACATCAACATGGCTGGTCTTCACAATGTTGAGTTTGTTATGTCACAGAGAGGAAAGCCCCAAGTCCTATTTGATGGTTATCTTCACACTAAGAACGTCGAGAGACTGACTTGCGTACACTGGAAGTGTGTCAAGTCCACGTGTAGAGGAAGACTCACGACAGTAGGAACCGTGATGAGGAATGCTACAGAGCATAACCATGCCCCTGAGGATAGCCAGAAGGTCCGGTTTATGAGCACCCTGAGGAAGAGAGCGAGAGAAGAGTCAACCCCGATGCACACCCTCTACAACGACTAAACAGACCACTATTCGTGCTGTCCAAGTCGTGTTTCCTGCTGCCGATGTGAAGGGATGTTTCTTCCATTACTGCCAGGCGATATGGAGGAAGGTCCAGGATCTGGGACTAGCTGTCGCGTATCGAGAAGATCCTGAAGTCAGCAAGTGGATAAGAAGAGCAGCTGGCCTACCCCTACTCCCCAAGAACTAAGATCCAGGACACGTGGGTTGACGCAATGGACAACACACCAGATGTACCAAGAACTGTCGCCTTCAACGACTACATCGTCACTACCTGGGTCGACCACGGAGCACGATTCCCCTTACCACCGTGGAACCATCACGGTACAACAGGTCCCAGGACGAACAACAACCTGGAAGGCTTTCATAACCGACTCATCCGACATCCCGACATCTACCGATTTGTGGAGGTAGTCAGGAAGGTGGAACAGGCAGAACGAGCTAAGATTTTACAGCTCGACTTTGGAGCAGCTCCAAGGGGCAGGAAGAGAGTGTCCAGAGAGGTGGAGAACCGTCTCTGCCGCCTGAAGGACGAGTTGAATAGAGAGGTGAAATCCCCAATGTAGTTTCTAGATGCGCTTGGCCACCTCCTTAGGCTGGGATAAAGAGTGAATTGAACATTTGAGATGAAATTTATTATAATGTATTATGAATTTTGAAAAATGAATATTTTGTTATAATGTATTATGAATTTTGAAAAATGAACATTTTATTATAATGTATTATGAATTTTGAATAATATCGTAATCGTAATTAAATATTTTTTCTCAATCTATTCGTGTTTCTTGGGTTGTTCCATTGTATGAAATAGGTAACAGACTAGGGATTAGCAGTGCTATGGACCGTGAACTTTGTTGTCTTAAGCTGTTGGGGAAATGGGATGTAGGGGTTTTGGGAGGTTACCAAGGTAAATATATTGTCCATTGTACTGTACCTGCTCCTGAATCCTGCCTGTGCTTCAGGTATTACATTGCTGATATCGGTAAATAACTGCAGTTGTTGATTAATAATTGACATAAACAATTTTCCAAACACATCCATAAACTTATTCCTCTATAATTATTTGCTTCATTTTTAAAGCCTTTCTTGTGTAATGGTTGAATAAAGCCCATTGTCCACTCGTCTGGATAACCCCCAGTGTTCATAATGTGCTTAAATATGACAGTCAAATATGGAATAGTATGAGAACAGCAGCTTTATATGTTTTAAACAACTAATGGCAATTTCTACTTCACTGCTAGTGTTAGCATTTAGAATTTCTATATATCGATCGTTCATACATTTATCACAAGCATCTTCAGAATGGTTTGAAATAAAAGTATCAGCTGCATCCATTAAATCGTCATATTCTGGTATGTCAGTTCAACACGTGTTTGAAATATTCAGCCCATTGTGAGGAAGATATTGACGATGTCGTCATATTACTACATTTCGTTAGATTTTTAGAATACACTATTACTCTGATTTCCTTCGTATTGATCCTTCTTTCTTCTGCACAGACACCTATATCGATCTCTTAATGTATGATAAGTTCTAAGGGCCCCTAAATAACCAAAGAATTCTAAATATCGATGACTTTGTTACTTTATAATTATCTTTTTCATTACTAAGGGTATAATTACCTTTTTCATTATTAAAGGTATACTTGAGGGTCGTCCAGTCCTCCATATTCTATCGAACATCACAACATAGTGATGAGGACGACAGTGTTATTTGGAGAAGTTTATCCCAACAATTATCAGATTCTCAAATAAACATCCAATGGTGATAAATACATTTAAATAAATATTTCAAAACAGTTAATCAAGATGACAGGAATAATGGCTGCATGAACACCTTGGTAAAAAGACACACCAAAACTGATTTTCATAACTGGTGAACACAACACATTGCATAATATAAAACCAGTAAAAATGATACAATATAACCTCATGCTGGATAGAAAATAAGAGCAAAACAGAAAAAATAGACGTTCAAACAAGAAGTAAAATAGCACGTCATGTCGAAATTAAATAAAGTAATCTGAGAGGGGAATCTTAAATTACTTCTAACTTGATATAAATAAATAAACAAACAAACTGTGTGTATGTATATATGTATCTCCTTTGTACACCATGTGTGACACCTCTTAATAAACAATACGTCATCATCAGTAACCATATGGCTCATTGTGGGGGCAGGCTTGGCGGCACGGATGGTTGGAGAACTGCAGGGCACTGAGGGCAGTTCATCATGGGACAGACAGATAAGAAAGATTATTTTACAACTGCAAACCCTTATCCCACTAAGTATGAAGCGGGAATGACGGGAAGTTCACGCCTATTACCTTTTTCATTATCAAGGGTACAGTTACCTTCATTATTAAGGGTATAATTAAGAATTGTTCGGTCTAACATGCTCCACTGAACATTCAAGTTGACAAACATATTAAGGTCTTTAACAGGCAATTACTTTTAAAACTACTGTAGCTGCTTAATGCTGTTAAAGTGAAGACCAAAGAAAACTCCATTGTTCTGGTGGAGACGAGAGATGAACTCATCTTCAAAGGTTTTGATTGTTCTGTGTATAAGCAGTTACATATCTTTGAACCATACCTATTATCACTGTCTGTAAATCCAAGATTATGTATAACTTGATATAGATTAACTAATGTTATATTTGGGATAACACTTTCTTAGTAAAGTACAGATTCTAGTAATTTTTGGGGTTGAGTCCCGTGCGGGATTCGAACCCACACCTGCCAGGGTGAGGCACCTAATCTCCAGCACACAAAGTCAGCGATCTAACCCACTCAGCCACCGAGCCTTCCACAAAATGAAAGTCCGACAACTGGTAGTCTAGATCACGTACTTTGAGTACCCCCCTGACAAGTGTAAATTGGCACGGCTCCCATGGCCGAAAGCTATGAATACACAATGCCATTTAGAAAGTGGTCAAATGTAACTAATGTTACTAAGAAAGTGTTATCCCAAATGTAACATTAGTTACATTTGACCACTTTCTAAATGGCATTGTGTATTCATTGATATAGATTAGGTAAGCATCATCTCCTAATAGAAACTGGTCGATGGTACAGTGTAATTAGAAAACATAGAATCTGTACATTATGTAATCTTTGAATAGATGATGCGTTACATTTCATGTTACATTGCCCTAACGTAAATGTCCTCAGAAATCGATATCTTCCAAACTACTCTTGCGAATATCCTTCACTTGAAACATATACATATATCACGAATGTCTACTCTATACAATATAAGCCTATCCTTATAAAATTGTCCAAGTATATCAATTCATCAATGAAATTGTATAAATAATGTTACTTGTATATGTTTGCATATCTCTATATGCTCACACATACTGTGCATACACTCTCCCCCCAAAAAAGAAACGCAGAGGTAGATTTTTAGTAATTTTTTTGTACATAATAAAGTCGATATATTTAATTTAATATCATAAGTACAAATAGGACATTTTGGAGCTCGATAGTCACATGTTGTCGTTGTGACCGCCCCGGGCATCAATCACGGCTCTGCATCTCCCCTGCACTGACTGAATAAGTGTACGATTTCTTTCCTGCGGAATTCTGCGCCATTCTGCCTGTAACGCGTTGGTCAGTTGTGGGTGTGTCTGCGGCGTGTTCTGACGTTGATGTACGCGTCGATCGAGTTCATACAAGAGGTGTTCGATTGGGTTGAGATCTGGAGATCTCGACGGCCAGGGCAAGCCGTTGATGTTGGCATTATGAAGGCAGTTTATCGTGATACGAGCTGTGTGCGGTGGATCGTTGTCCTGTGGAAACAGCTCCCTCTGCCGGTCAATGATTGGAAGAAGGTGAGGTTGAAGAATTTAATTCATGTTGCGATTTGCTGTCAAATTTCCCTGAACCACAACAAGTCAGATTTCGCGGTGTAGGGTATGGCCTCCCACACCATGACACTACCGTCACCGAAATTGTCGAATTCCAAGGCTGTAATGCATGGCACCAAAACAAGCGTCGCTGTCGATGAATCTGTTGCAAAGCAGGTACGATAACTGGTCTTCTGGGTCGGAGTCCAGCCTCGCGAAGATGGTTCCTGACAGTCTTGTCCGATATCCTCCTCAAACCAGGGATGCGTCCTGCAGTCTCCGTAGCTGTCGCATTGCGGTGACGTAGGTGGAACAATCGAACGTAGCGATCCTGTGCAGTGGTGGTAACTCTGGTCGGCCGTTTCTCGGTCGGTCTGCAGTGAACTTGAACTGTGTGTATCGGGTACAAAGGCGGTAAATGGTGCTGTGGGGACATGGAAGTGGCGTGCAACAGAAGATTCCACTCTTTGGATACGTTCTATGGCGATGTTCCGATCGGCAGCGCTGAGTCTCGGCATTTTCGAACTTGAAAAATGTTGACAACTGAATGACAAATTATTGGCTTATGCTTGCCTCTTTGTAGCCACTACCACGAGTTACGAATGCCATAACTTGCACGTGCATTTTGCTTTAACGTTTTCCTCCATGAAATTTTTCAACAAGTGTGAAAACAATGCCGCTTAAGACATTGCAAATCGACAATGGGTGCGTTTTGACGAATATCGGGCCACCAACATGTTCCAACACAGATCCAATTTATATACCGGTCTTTTTGTGTAGTCAGGTTCAATGAACTACAAACTACCTGTGCGTTTCTTTTTTTGAAGAGTGTATATCATATACTATTATTGTATCTATCTACGCATTCTCACTGAATATATCTATGACTGTATATTTGTATTATGCATGCATATCCTCTCTGTATTACATGTTGTGATTTATGAGAATAAACTTGACTTTACTTGATTGGTGTCACCAGATGGGCTTTGACAAGATTTGACGTTTTCAGTGTGTTTGTGTACATTTGGTTATTTGCTTGCCAATGGTAATGATTTCCATCAACAAATGCTGAATAGAATGGATGCTTGTCAGTGAAACTATATACAGACTAGCTCGTGATTTACATGATTGGATTTATATTCTCTTCAAATATCACAGTGTCACACCATTTAGCAGCAATGACTACTAATATACGATGTAATATTTAAACTGTATTACATGAAGCCATTTAAGTAAATATATGCAAGAGAAAAAAGCCATCGAGAATAAATGATAACAATGTACAAAGATAAGATGTCCACTCTGATACGGGTTCAGTCTGATTACGTCTTCTTCTTTTTTTAAAAAATATATGCGTCCATTCTTTCTGAATAAAGCCAAAAATAACTTTGAAATAACCTGACAGGAAAAGTAAGTGCATGTTCCGTAACTCAGTGTTTTTGTAGATTACTGTGAACAATTGACTTGACTTCTCATGTCTTTGTGCCGGGTACCACCGGTCGGACAGGAACATCTGGTATCATCCCTATTTGATAGAAATTCATAAACATATGCTCTTGATAAAGTCGGAATCGTACAATCGACTCTTCTTTTGGAAGAGATTTCGGATGAATATGGAAATAGATTTGTCGCTTTTATTTATGGGAACCAAGTTCAATGCATTTGCTGTCATGCAATGTGGGCTTCATTTCTAGCAGGGTATGAACTCCCCAAAAATTCAGCCAGACCACAGGACTGGCTAGCTGAAATACTTACCACCCCTGACCAAAACCTGCCTGCCCACTATAATCATATGTTTCTCAGGATAAGCTAACGGGGTTTCTTTTTGGTTACATTTTATCATTCATCTTTACATGTGAATTAATGCTTATCATCGGGAAATATTTAGAATATTTTCACATATGAAATATAACCCGACCGTCGGGCAGGGGGATTTAGAAATCTGGCAGCCCGAGTTGAAATCAACCCGTCTCGGACGGTCGGGCAGGCAGGTATTTCGAACACTGTTTCTAGGTTTCAAATATATAGTATCATACTGCTCCACAAATTGAATGAATTCATGCATTGTTCTTTCAAGATGTTCTCTTTTGTAAAGATGATTTCTCTACTGTTCACAATAAAACCCTTAGTCAGTTATTCAAATATGGCCCAAAGTTGATTGGACAGCCTTCTACCAAATGGGATCACAAATATATGAGAAAAGTGGTATAAATACCATGTGGAATCTCAAAATACTCAAATGATTTGCTTGAACTTTTGAAATCTTAGAAAAGAATCAAGTTCAATACTGTGAAAATTTGGTTCTTGCATATATGATATGCATATGATAAACCTTTTTAATTAATGTCGGTATATATTTTTGGTATGACAAAGTATATGTGTTATTTAGATTTTAACTGTCCGTCATGGACAAGATTTTGATAGTTTTAAAATTTACCTTCCGCTAAACTGTTGCCGATGTTGTGTGTTAACCTAATCACCCACTTACACCGTCTTCCTGTGGACATTTCAAAAACGGTTTTGGCTGTAGGCTTTGCAAAAACAAAAGCACATACAATTTGAACTTAATAAGATGTTGTCCTGCTGACGACTGCAGAAAGTGAATTTCATTGTGGCTTATTTAGCCCATGTGTTACTCTAGATCGTCGAGCATTTTTTTGTATGATTCCATGACTATCGTTAAGCGACCCCTTTGATCTCATGCTTACCTGCCCAGTACTGAGAGCCTGGATCCGGACTAGCATTAGAAAGGTCCTTGTCGTTGTTGTCAAACAGTTTGCAGTGATTATTGTTTCTGTTCAGCAGAACCACGTTGCACTTGGAGTGGTAAAAACACTTGGTGAAGCAGTCTGTCCACTTGAACCCCAACCCAGGGTACAAGATCTCAAGCAATCCATTGCTGAGAAGTTTGTTATCAAACTCTGGTCTATGATGGTAAAAAGAACCACATACGTTCGGTGGTGGTATTTTCCCATTGATAATGTTAACAATAAGGGCTAATGTTATATATAACACCACAACACCCTCCATTTGGGATAACGAGTTTCTTTAAAAACTGGCAAACATTCCTTAGATAACTCTGAACAACGCGCATATATGTACCCGCAGTCATGAGATGCCTTCTAGTTTCAATGACGTCTTCTCCAACTCGGATTATGAATCGTAGTGCAAATTGATGCTTTTGTCGTCTCAGCAGAACGATTTGATTTTATTGATCAACACTTGGTTACCGCCATCGGATGGTGTAAACAAACGATATTATTTATAAACTTACTAGGGAAGCAGTTTACGTCAAGATTGATTGAAAAAAATTCAGGTATTCATACGGAAAAACAAACTTAAGAATAACTGTCAAGACAGTATATAGGTGACTGAAACTTGACAAAAAGACACAAAACATCCGCGACCAGAGTTCATCAATGGACTAAATGGTGCCAAAAGCAGCTGGTTGGTTCAGCCGGCAATGTCAGCTACGACCAACTTGACATGGTTTGATTACATAAATGCTGATGAACGTTTCGCAAAGAGTCGCACAAAATCTTGTAGTCTCGATCATTGTCCAACTTGGTCACTTAAACAGTGGCAAGGTGTACTCTTGCCAACCCTCACTTCAATAGAAAATCAGTCGCCGGCTCAAAACGAGGTTCCTCCAGCATTGAAATGGATTTACTGACCCAGACGGGTTTTATGATGCGTTGCTGATGAAGCGCTGTCATTCTTCACATCATGTCTCACTGAACACCACTAGTAATTATTGATTGAGGGATTTCAAATAGAAGTGAACTGACGTTTGCATTGCAACAGGAATCTGTTCGTGGACCAATACGTTACAGTTAGAATAATTTTATCGATATGCTGATACTTAGCCATATCTATATCTATATTCATGACATTGTCACCGTCATTGGTTACTGAGCCATTCAAGAAAATCATGCACTCACTAGTGAGTTAAGGCAAAGGGTGTGATACAGATTGTCCAAGAAAACATTCTATGGTATCCCAAACCCACGGAATGGTTGAGTGATTGAGAGTATGGTTGTTACGCTGCTTTAAGCAAAAAACCAGCAATATCACGGCGGGAGACACCAGCAATGGGATCACACATTGTACCCATGTGAGGAATCGAACCCAGGTCTTCGACGTAACGAGTGAACGCTTTAACCACAAGGCTACCCCACGCCCCCCTCTCAAGTAACTTGAAAATATATAGGAGTGTTTCACGACATAAGGTTGAAAACAAGTTTATTCTTACTGTTATTAACTATATTGCTGATCTCCAAAAAAGACATCAAAACATAACAATATACATGTATCTCCCATCAATATCTTTTGCTTTTAAGATATCTAAAGGGTACCAAGGAGGAAAACTTTCAAAGTAAATTGTACGACGACACCCAAGACATAGCAAATTTATTAAATGACTTGTTTGTAGGCCGGGCAGTAGTTGATAGTTCAGATAAAGACCCTATTGATCTTTAAATATATAGATAGTCCCTTATAATTATGTGACATTACACTCAGTTGTAAGGAAATTGAGGATATCCTTCGTTCAGTTGAAACGACAAAAGCAACAGGGACCGATGGGATAGGAAACTTTAATTACTTAAATTAACTGCCACAAAATTGGCACCAATACGGGTAAAATTGTTCAATTTTGTCACTCCAGAATTCAACCTTTCCAGTTTGGAAAGAGAGCATCAGTTATTCATATCCATAAGAAAGGTCTTGAACATGACTTTTCTGATTATAGACCTGTAGAATTGACAAGCTGCATGGCCAAGTTATTTCAGTATGTGGTCAATGTTTTTGAGAGATAACAATCTGTTGACAAATTTACAATCTGGGTTTATGCCTGGTGATTCAATTTCAAATCAATTAACGTATTTGTACGACTTTATAGCACAAGCTGTAGATAACGGCAAGGACATTAGAGCTTTTTTTGTGATATCCGTAAAGAGTCCGATAAAGTTTGGCACAAGGGGATCAAAACAAACTTAACTCACGTGGCATCAATGGGAAATTATTAACATGGTTCAAAAGTTATTTGGAAAACAGAGTTCAGAAGGTAATTATTCACGGTTGCAGTTATAATGTAAGGCCAGTGACGACTGGAGTACCACAAGGATCAGTAATGGGGCCTTTATTATTTCTTATTTATATAAATGATATTATGGAAGGTATTAGTGGTAATATAGAACTTTTTGCAGGTGACACGTCAATATATGTAATTGTGGAAGACCCGACCATTGCTGCAAACTACCTAAATAATAACTTAAGTAGAGTATCTACTTGGACAGATAACTAGCAAGTTAAATGTAATCCAAACAAGACCGAATCTATCCAATTCACACGTAAAGTAACTTCCGAAACCAGCCTCAGGCAGATTTTCAAACTATGTCTTAATGGAAACTATCGTTTAATCTCTCATGTTACTAATTTTGCTTACAGCGTTTTACTTCAGCACGTTCATGTTTGTATGCAAAATAATCACCTTATTACTTACCTTTGACTGTACATTATAATTGATGACATTTGTATGACAACTGGAGCCGTATTGACAAGTCTTTACTTGTTTACCAATCCAGTCTCACACATTCTGTGAAATAAATTTGTAAGGATACGATTTATGGATTTATTACAATTAGGAGCGACGTTTCGGGGTAGGTTCTAACATCGTTATCAAGCAAGAAAATACATATGTTTAAAACATATTTTGCTTGGATGTCAATAGGGATACGCAAAAATGCTATACACGTTTTCTATCGATTGGTCAATCAGCGATTTCAAGCGACAAAACGAGCGTAGACAGAGACAACTGATGTTTTCGCTTCCAAATGAATTTAGCTAAAAAATCGTAAATCTACAGGCAACTAAGGGCTACATATACCACAACCGTCTGCTTATCTTTTCAACACTAACCATTGCCATATTCCTTTGATAAGCTGATATTAAGTTCAGGTTTAATTAACATGAGGCTGCAACAAAGAAAGCTGGTCACAAAGGATACACGTCACAATAAGTAAGAATAGCGAATGTAAATATCATCAACTATTCTGATATTTTCTCGTTTGGCGTGAACAGGAAGATGTCTTTTAAATGTTTTATGCTATGTTTACATTTACGTGTTTTGTTTATTTCTAATCATTTGGCACCTATGTCTTAAAAAATTATTTATATAAAGGGGTAGGTGCAAAAGTAATTGCAGTGACAAGACACACGTGCCGTCGTTACACACATACCTACATTAACATTAGTATGTTTTATGGTAGACAAGGGAGGACATTTCCAAATATGACTCCTCAGTGACAAAAAATCCCCTACTTTTACTCATATCAATATCTTCCCGTATGTCTTTGAGTCATGACCCATTATTGATCAAGTCATCTTAAACCTTCATTTTTTGCCTACACACCCTGACAATAATGTGAATGTAGTCATTTGTTGTTTTCGAACATCCCTTACTCTTCATGGGGGGTATACGTTTTTGTCATAAAAGTGCTAAATTAATGCATCCATGTCGTGATGCTGGCAAAATAATATTGATCGTTGTTCCGATACAATGTAAACAACATACTCCCACTGATCATGAGACTGTTTTAGCAATTGATTGTTTAGGTGTTTCAGGTTCAATACACCATTAGAGAACAATAAGTGTCACGTTGCATACATTTTTGAAGATTATTTGTTTCCACTTTGGCATAAAAATATAACTCCGCCACCACTTTGCGATAAATCTTTATACCTAAAAAAAGTTCACTGACAACATATGTCTACTTGCATTTTTGTGTCATCATGGTGTACAAACACGCATGTACATTACACATGTTAAAATAACTTTTTATATACTTGTAAAAGAAATTATATGAATATGATATACTAAGTTACGTAGGTTTGCAGAGAATCACCTTTTCACTCGAAAAAAAAAGCTCTTACATAAAGCGTCATACGTCATAAAGTTATTTAATCAGGGTTACAACATTCAAGGTCTCGGTTAAGCCTTCAAAAGGTTTTATGGTACACATGTCAGGATATTTCCAAAATTGACGCATCAGTGACAAAAAATGGTTTCCGATGCAATTCCCTTTGTTCACTTGAGGCATTTTTGATGCGTAAGTTTTTAGGTGACCAATTGACTTGCCTTTGCATGTCTTTGTGATGGGTGCCACCAATTTGGCAGGATACACCTAGTATCATCACTATTTAACAGTGGTTAATAAACACTTGCTAATGATATATTGGGTATCGTACAATAAACTCCTTTAGCAGAAATTACTTAATAAGTTAATTAATTATTAATTATTCGATAGAGGAGCGCCAGCTCTGCCAAAGGTTGTGTTTCCGTGGATCGATGCTCATGATATCAATCACTGGATTGTCTGGTCCAGGCTCGATTATTTGCAGACCGCCCTCATATAGCTGGAATGTTGCTGAGTGCGGCGTTAAACAACAAAACAACAACTTGTATTGGGAAGTTGAAGTTTGGGCTGCGTTAGTTTTGAACTGAGAGTCAAAATTTCTGTTTTGTGATCAATCATCTTGAAGAAGTTTGTCGTAATCCAATTTTTGAAGTCAACAATGCAGACTGTGATTCTCTGGAATATCTCACTAACCGATGATGGTGACAGTTGTATGAATCCTAGATATAGCTGTGTAGAATCAGCATACAGGAAAAATCTGAGATCTTGAGATCCTGCAACTCTGTCAAGGATGTATATAGTAAAAATGTTTAGGCCAAAATAAGATCCTTGTGGCACTCCAAACGCGAGTACCCTTCTCTCTGAACTCACTCCAACAATGATCACTGACTGGTGGAGTCCTGTGGGATATGATATCAAATAAGATAGAGCATCACCAGACTCTTCTTGGTCCAAGGGATGGGTTTTTACATAATTACGTTCCCCTGTTTTTTGTTCAGGTGAACAATTGACTTGCCCTTGCATGTGTTTTTGAATGGTGCCAACGGTGAGGCATGATACGTTCACCTCTTCGCGAACACCACTGATTCATAAATACATGCTGATGATGTTGTCAGAATTCTATATAGAGAAGACTAAACTCATTCTTTTTTGATACTATTTTTATAAAATGTAGATATTCTTTGTTATCTAACCGGTCGAAAGCGATGTAAGACACCATAAAGGTTTACGACACCCCCGCCACCCTCCCCCCCCCCCCCCCCCCCCCCTTATTCCTTCCCCAACATCAAATGATTGGTCAATAATTGATATCTTCCACTCAAATAAAAAGCTATTACATGACGTGCAAACTTCGGTTAAAACACCGGTGTTTATTTATTAAGGTTCAGTAATGGACTTTCTGTTTGCTTTCCGTAGTTTGTATTTTTGTACGGAATGCTGACGCATCAACTATGAATGAGCCTTAAATATATATATATATATATATATATATATATATATATATATATATATATATATATATATATATGGTGAACTGTCAACACAAAGAAACCAGTGTTACTTCGATTTTTATAATCGCGTCTGATGCAGATTCCTTTGTCTAGTATACCCGTGCTCGTGGGTTTCACCGAAGTGGTAAACGTCTGCATCACTTTGGGCTTTCCTCCCACATTAAGCTGACACGCCGTGATATAACTGGAATACTGTTAAAAGCGGTGTAAAACCCAACTCACTCACTCACTCACTCCTTTGTCTATTTTGTTTTTTGTATGACTGACAACTATTCACAACAGTCTTCTTAGATAATTTGGCCAGTTTTGATTTAATGGACGAAAAACATTCTGACGTTCATGCTCATGTAATGCTCGATCAGGTGCCTTAATCTGAGAATGTGGGTTCGAGTCCCGAATAGGGCTCAACCCCAAAAGTACTAGAATCTGCACTTTACAGAGAGAGTGTAATCCCGAAATATAACATTTGTTAAAAAATGATATATCCGGAATACTGGCGAGTGTCGTAAGGCAACATGAATCTAACAAAACCCACGCGGACAAAACGATATTATAAGAGTTATTGTTTGGCTAAATATATTGGTCCGTGCATAAACACACTTTCAGTTTGATAATTTCTCTCACGATCCGCCACAAGTCAGTAACACTTATAAAAAGCACATGATTGAAGCATGACCACTTCTCCAATGTTGTAAATATTGTCATTTGAATATTTCCTATAAAGGAGGCACAAGTGACACCATCATAACCACTAATACCTATCACGATTGCCAGGAACGCCAAACCTATCCAGAAGAAGCCTGCAGCGTCAGTGTGTATCACAGTTGCATATAGAAATTTACTCTCGAAGAGACTAACCAGTATGTTTAAGTATGAAAGACGACGCGCCCTATCGACGCACGATGACACACACATAGGTCGTTTCAGAAAAAAAAAACCTTAAGTGCCCGGGCTTTGTCAAGAATGAATATGGTAATGTATCCCTAATGTACCCCCTTATTAATGTATACAATGTTTTGTTACTGATCATAGTAATATTCTGAAAGTGTCTAATATTTTGTTTAGCCCAGACATGTTGATTTTGTGATATCACCAAACATTCAATACAAATGCCATATGTTTGATTGAACGATGTTAGTCACACGATCGTTACCCGGTGCAGTGCACACAGGCAGCTGTTGAACCTTCATACAGCATTTTTTTATAAGACTGCACGAAAATGTCTTGGAGTCAGTGAGTATGGTTTAACGGGGCTTTTAGCAATATTCCAGCAATATCACGGCGGGGCCTTCACACATTGTACCCATGTCGGGAATCGAACCCAGGTTGGCGTGACGAGCGAACGCTTTAACCACTAGGCTACCCGACCGCCCCGGAAATGAAATGAAAAGGAGAATGCACGTGACAATTATGTGCAGTGACAATGACTATGAAAGGTCAAACGGCAGTCAATATTTTACCATACATTTGTCGACTTATTGGAAGTCGACCATATCTCGTGTATGGGATCGCTTTACCCGTCTCAATTCACCATATCTCGTGTATGGGATCGCTTTACCCGTCCCAATTCACCATATCTCGTGTATGGGATCGCTTTACTCGTCTCAATTCACCATATCTCGTGTATGGGATCGCTTTACCCGTCTCAATTCACCATATCTCGTGTAAGAGATCGCTTTACCCGTCTCAATTCACCATATCTCGTGTATGGGATCACTTTACCCGTCTCTATTCACCATATCTCGTGTATGGGATCACTTTACCCGTCTCTATTCACCATATCTCGTGTATGGGATCGCTTTACCCGTCTCAATTCACCATATCTGGTGTATGGGATCGCTTTACCCGTCTCAATTCACCAAGTCTCGTTTAAGAGATCACTTTACCCGTCTCAATTGACCATATCTCCTTTAAGAGATCGCTTTACCCGTCTCAATTCACCAAGTCTCGTTTAAGGGATCACTTTACCCGTCTCAATTCACCAAGTCTCGTTTAAGAGATCACTTTACTCGTCTCAATTCACCAAGTCTCGTTTAAGAGATCACTTTACCCGTCTCAATTCATCAAGTTTCGTTTAAGAGATCACTTTACCCGTCTCAATTCACCATATCTCGTGTATGGGAACGCCTAGAGATCGTCCGAGACTGCAGAGCATGTGCCTAGTTTGAGGAGGGTAGCGGAACAAACAATCAGGAATCGTCTGCGAGAGGTGGGAATTTGACCCAGAAGACCGGTATTTGTCGCTGTATCGAGACGTTTGCATCGACGACAACGTATGCGATTGAGCAACACCGTACAGGCATGAACTCTGTGAAACTGGTGCCGAGTCTGGTTCAATGATGAATTACGATTTCTTCTACAACTCCGAGATGGAAGACAGCGTGTCTACCTAACTACGTTGGACAGGTCGACAGATTCGGTGGTGGGGGTGTTATGGTGTGGGGAGCCATGTCCTACACACGGAGATCTGACTTGGTGGTGGTCCAGGAGAATCTGACAGCAAATCAGTACATCGACCAAATCTTCAACTTCACCTTCTTCCGATTATCAAGCGACAGGGGGTGTTGTGTCAACATGACAACGCTACAGCACACAAAGCTCCTGTCACTGTTGCCTTCCTTCATAATTTAAACGTAATGTCTTGCCACGGCCCTCCAAACCCCCGGATCTGAACCCGATAAAGCATCCGTGGGATGAACTCTATAGACGCGTACGTCAACGTCAACACACGCCACAGACACTTGCACAACTTGCACAACTTCATGGAGAGGGAGTTCAATGTTGGATGACTTGTTCCCAATCCATTTCAATCTGAATAAAATAAGTTTTAAAACAAAAACAAAAAACAAAACAAAACTGGCAAACGCGTTGCAGGAAGAATGGAGGAGAAATTCCAAAGGCCAGATACTGTAGCCTTAATCACCTAATCAGGTGATGGTAAATCAGGTAAAGCAATGCTGACAGCACACAGTGGTCACATAAGCTACTGAACGCCCCCATCGTGGACGTACATGTCTTGTGACAGGACATTCAGTCAAATTAAATGAAATATGCACATTTAGTTAAACACAGTAAATTTGTTCAAAGTTTGTCTTAACGTTTCTGTTTTTGAAGAGTGTAGTAGAGTGTTGCAGTAAGCTGAAATATGAGAGAGGCGGCAGCGCGGACGTAGAAAACCTCCGCTCGAGAACTCTTTCACCCTAACGGTCAGCCAACGCTATTAAGTCTGTTTGTAAATTTTAATTCGATACTACGGACTAAGCATGTAACTAATATGATGGGCAAGACCATCATGATAACTTGCATGCATTGCGCTTTAAGAACATGTTTTTTATACAACAAAGGCCCCAGTGGTTATTTAAGCTCCCTTTACACAGGGCAGCGACCTTTGCGCCACCTTTGAGCGATAAAAAACAGGCCAGGACGTTCAATGGTCGCCTAAACCCAGAAAATTATGTTTCTATGTAACTGTTCCAGCAGAAACTACTCGAGTTGTTCAGCGTCTGCAATCACAATGAAACACTTCAGATACAAGCCCTCCATTTATAGGCAGGCTGAGTAGGACTTACAGGTAGCTCAAAGGAGGCAGAAAAGAGGCAGAAGCATTGCCATGGTGTCTCAAAGGTTGCCGTGGTCGCCGAATGGAGTCAAGGCGGTCGCCACAGTCATTGTTCAATGCACGCTGTTGGTCGCCCAAAGGAGGCACAAGGGAGGCAGAAGCATCAGCCAGATAGAAGGGAAAAATTACCTGGCGACAATTGGGCGACCACTGTGCCTTCATTCTGCAACAACGGCAATGCTTATGCCTCCCTTCTGCCTCCTTTGAGCCACCTTTGAGCAACCAATCTCCTCAGCGACCTTTGTGCGACTGTTTTGAACATGTTCAAAAATTCAGGGCGACCATGGCGTCCATGGCGATGTCTGAACCTCCTGTGTACCACCTTGGAACGACCTAGACAACCGTTCTGCCTCCTTTGAGCCTCCAACGACGACCTGGCCAATTTTATGGTCGCACACTGGAGGCACGAAGGTCGCCATCCTGTGTAAAGGCCCCATTAGTTAAAAGGTAACTAAAACCCGAGGGAAGAAAACATTAAATGGACATAAGCAATAAACATACAAGGGGTGGTCCCTCAGACTGTAACTCGTCACAGCTTGTTAGGTATTGATTCCCAATTTGAAACGCAAAGGTTACCCCCAAAATCGGTAAATTGAGAACTCAGTACATAATCACACAATATCAATGCACAAGTAACAAAACATGTTGACACACACCAGATTAGGATTGCAATCATAAAAGGCAGTACAATTGGTTAAATAATGTTATACAACGAGTCAAAATGTGTACCAGCAGCAATAGCTAATAGGCGCTTTTACAAAAGTCGGTGGACACACGAAAGTCAAGTATTTGCCACAGTTGAATATCTTAAATGGCACGTGCCCCGCTCTTAAATACAGGAAACAATTTTCGAAACGGCAGAAAAGTCGTTGTTTTTCCGCTTGGTATCCCGCCCGCACTGGAAAAGAAGATGAGACGCAAGTCCGGTCGAAGAAGGAAGGCTTCGAATCGCCCTCTTTTCGCTCCCACGCAGGGTAATCCAGACGCCAAGAAAACGCACATCGGAGCTTGTACAGAACAACGCAGAACAACGCTGCCGACAGCATCTCATAGTGGAACCCTACACACCGGGATGCCAGCGAAAGTATCAAGCGTTGTGACGGAGTCTGGACTATACACAACGCAAGGGAGATCGCTCATTTACATGCCGTGGGAGTATCAAACTGCAGGACTATCAAACGTGGGAGTATCAAACTTGGTATTTTATTAGCGCCTTAATCAATTTACAATCAACAGTACTGCCTTCAACAATCGTATCGCCACATAACAAACTTATTGCATCAGGTTATTATTTCCCATACACTTACTCAATCACAACCTCATAATAATTGTGTGTGTCCGTGCGTGTTTTTGAAACCAAGTATTATAGCCAGTGGGTCCTCAATGGAACAGACACGTGAATATCCGGGCTGGACAACGGATGACAAGTGGCCCGGCCACCTAAACGTCAAAAACCAACCCTGACTATCTCTCACAACTGACGCTCTCTCACATGACAACACATTCAAAATTGAAATTGAAGGTTCCCATTAATGGAAGCCAAAGATTATATAATCAGAACGAGGACTTATGTCACATTTAAATGCAGTGGCATCTGTATTGATATGAGCACAGACCGATATATCCATTGGAACAATATACCAAAGTCAGGAATTTCGTGACAGCCTTTAAAAACTATGTGCCACCTTGCTAAATGTACCTAGAGAGTCTTTAAACTTAAAAAGAAATGATGCACGAAATGTTTCCATATTCAACCATTGTCAGAGATAACCTGTGTCGTAGAGTAACTGTCAGATAACTGACACGTGTTTACTTCCCATGCTTGTTTGACCACGACGTACGTGTAGAAACACCATTGCTTTCATTACATACTTACTGACAGTGGAGGTAAAAGCAACATGCTTCTGTTTCTGGCGATCCTATTCTCTGTGCACTCAGGTAGGTCCATCTTGAAGGTATACTGACGAGGCATATTTAGACACGTGTTTCAGAACATGGTTGTAAACGTAATCCGTATTTTGATTTGTTTGAAGAGCAATCATGGAGAAACCGACGTTGAGGTCGATTTGTGGTTGAAAGGCTCTCTCGTAAGCCGGGGAGGTCGGGTAGCCTTGTGGTTAAAGCGTTCGCTCGTCACGACGAAGACCCGGGTTCGATTCTCGACATGGGTACAATGTGTGAAGCCCATTTCTAGTGCCCCCCTGCAGTGATATTGCTGGAATATTGCTAAAAGCGGCGTAAAACCATACTCACTCACTCTCTCGTAAGCCGAAAACCATTGAATCGATCGACTCAACACCGAAAAAGTTTTCTATGGTGCAGCAGATCGTAAAGATAAATTTCAAGACCTTTTCTTCTGTAACATTTTCAATAGTTAAAACACTATTGCAATTCTATTTCTATCTTGGTACGACTATCGCAATAGTAGTGCAATGTTTCGTTTAGTATCGTTCCGCCCTGCAATGCAGTTTTCTTTATTCAACATTGTTTCTAAATCCAAGATGTCCGCCGGATGTTAGAAATGCACCTTTTGCTTTGGAAGGTGTAAGTGAGTTCAGGAAGAGATACCTCTGATTTGGCTTAAATGAATTGGAGTACTTTTGTGTTTTCTGGCATACTTCAAGCATGGTGTAATTTGGGGTCAAACGATTGTAAAAGTTGATGATCAACAGATTGTTTTTCATTATATTATGTCTATGACATGATTGAAAATATGCTCAAAGCGGCGTTAAACCTTATTCGCTGACTCACCTATCCTACTCCGTTGCGTATATGTGTGTATAGGTTGCTGGTATGTCAGTGTATTCCACGATAGGATACTATGATCCAGCCAGGTTCTTGCGGACCAAGGCCCAGTTAACCCACTCTTATGATCTTAACACTGACACTATCTATCTTATATAGTTTGATAGTTCAACGTCTGTCACACGTGATTATATCTGACGTGAATGAGCAAGTTGAGATAAACTACACTGTAAACACCCGATTGGTCCATCAGAGGTTTCAAATCATAATAATCACCTTAGATTTCACTGATGACTTGGCATTGCACCGCTCCCACTGATTACATGCATATCACGCGACCGGACCTTTCTCGTGTTTGTAAACAATCGCACCTGTTCTAAAATCAGAGCTGTCTGTAGAGCTTATCTACTTTAGGGTTGTCCACTTCGTGATGGTTTACAAAAAAATTGTTGAACAATTTGTATACTGGTAAATCGAGTAAAGTACAGTAGACTACGGTTATAACAAACTCGAGGGGACCACTAATTTTAGTTCGTAATAACCGTAGTTCGTTATAAGCATACATACAGCATATATATAACAAATGGTCGGGACTAAAAAGTAAGTTCGTTATATCCGTCAGTTCGTTATATGCGTGTTCGTTATAAACGTAGTTTACTGTAATACTGATGCAGAGAAACAATGTTCGAGCATGTAAAGCGCTATTCTCTGTTATGTAGAAAATAAAACACGTCAACGCCAGAAAATGACCGGTTTCGATTGGCGTTAAAGGAAACAAACCAGACGATCAAGTGATGGACCAGAAAATCATTTACTGAGATACGTATTTACTGATTTGGGCTGTGTATGTGTTTCATTACTTCAGTTTGACAATCCACTCAAACAGTGAACAAAACCGCTGCCATTTCACTCAATACATTCACGTTCAATTGACATGTATGTCACCTGTAGGTTACCTGTAGATTTAACCGTGCTAAATTTAACATTTCATACCTCGCGCGGCACGTTCGGTCGCAAATTCAATTTACTATGGTTACATCTGTAGGTCACCCAACTTTGCCTTGAAAACAAAGTCGGTTTAGCTCTTAAATCAGCACCTGGAGGTCATTACAAATACGTCGTGCTTAGCAGGGCCTTATCCACTGGCATAACACATTGCAAAAGTTAAAATGTCAAACAAAGCTATATGTTTGTCTTTGTAAATATTGACTTTTGCAGAATTGATTTCTCCGCAGGACAACGTGATATGCTCGCTCCTTCTCTCTGTGTCTCTGTCTCTGTCTCTATCAATACTTTAGTTCTCTGCATGTCACTTCCGCCGTTTGTTTCAGTGGGAGCAGTGTGTCCATTTGGATTTGTCCGCAATGCCAACTCCTGCTACGCTTTCATTGCTGAAGAAATGTCGTGGGACAAAGCTCAGGTTTGTGCATCGGAATTTGTTATGAATGAGTGAGTGAGTTGGATTTAACGCCGCTTTTAACAGTATTACAGTCATATCGCGGCGTGTCAGCTTAATGTGGGAGGAAAGCCCGAAGTGATGCAGGTCTTAGACGTTTACCACTTCGGTTAAACCCACGACCCCGGGTATGGTGCTGATAAACCTAGAAACATAATCGGGGAGAACCGGGATTCGAACCCACTATCATAGGTTTCTGGCGTGCCCAAGGGACGCAACTCTGCACAGCGAATCGCGGCGCCTTAGACGACTGGGCCACCCATTACCTATTTGTGTTATGAATTGTTACTTTGCTTCTCAAACTTTTCTTGGGGACAAGGGTTAGAATACGCCCCTATCTCTCGTAAGACTGCATGTCGTCAACTTAACAAATCGGGAAATCCCAATGACTTATGTGTACACTGGAGTCCCGCGACACTGCTGATACTATCGACCACTGGTTTGATGGGTGGGTGGCTACGTGGTTTAAGGAGCCGTACTTGGATGCTTACCGTCCTTTAGTTGTGCTTGGTTAAAATCCCAGATTCGCCCTGATGGTATTACCGGTGGTACTGGATGTGGTAGTGCCGCTCCACTCCTTTTGATAATTTGATTCTGCGTATATCAACACTATGCACGGATCGGTGGATTTAACAAAAGTTGTAAACGTTCACGAAGTTACCAAGGAGTTTCACTCACTCACTCACTCAAGCTCCCATACACACTCACTCACTCACTCATGTGATTGCTGTTGCAGGACTTCTGCCTCAACAAGTACGGAGCCCATCTGGCCGAGGTAGAAACAGCTGAGGAGAACACGTTCCTCGTGGACTACCTAAATATCCATACTCGTACGTCAACATCATTATTTAACGTCATACCTTGTTGCTTGGCGTCATACCTCTGTGACTTAATCGCGAGAATGAAAGAGTACATTATTCTACAACGGTAAGTCGCCTTTGTCCGCAAGGTGCAATACACCTCCTGCATCATAAACCACAGATAAACCACAATTCATAGATTCATTCTGTAGAAACGATCTGTGGAAAACGTTCTTGATACATTCTACGGCTACGCCCCGTGGTGTACCTTATAAACATATTCTATAGCTACGACCTGTGGTACACGTTATATATACATTCTATTGCTACGATCTGTGTAACCTGTGGTATATGTTAAAGCTACGTTCTACGGTTACGACCTGTGGTACACGTTATATATACATTCTATTGCTACGATCTGTGTAACCTATGGTATATGTTAAAGATACGTTCTACGGTTACGACCTGTGGTACACGTTATAGATACATGCTACGATCTGTGGTATATGTTATAGATACATTCAACGATTACGCTGTACATACATTCTATGGCTACATTATGTCGCTACGACCTGTGGTACGTGTTATAGATACATTCTACGATCTGTGGTATACGTATTCTACGACTAGGACCTTTGGTATAAGTAGTACATACGTTCTATGTCTGTAATCTGTGGTATACGTTATAGACATATTCTACGGCTACGACCTTTGGTATAAGTAGTACATACATTCTTTGTCTGCGATCTGCGGTATTCGTTAACGATAGATTCTGTGGATACGATCTGTGGTATACGTTATAGATACATTCTACGGCTACGACCTGTGGTATACGTAGTACATACATTCTACGGCTACGATCTGTTGTGTACGTTATAGATAGATTCTGTGGATACGACCTGTGGTATACATTATAGATACATTCTACAGCTACGACCTGTGGTATACGCAGTACGTACATTCTATGTCTACAATATGTGATCTATGTTGTAGATACATTCTACGGCTACGATCTGTGGTTGGGAGGGACTGACAATACATTTGATAAAACCTGGCGCTGGTCTGTGCTTTCCAACGCCAGTATGACGTACACAGACTGGTCCCCAGGACAACCAGACGGTAGTTTCCAGGGATTAGAGCGTTGCCTGGAACTGGAATCCACGTATAAATTGAAATGGAACGACGACGACTGCTACGATCACGACATGTTCATCTGTGAACGACCGTAAGTGTAACTGCCTGATTCATTCGTTCTTCTAGCTGCAATACTAAAGCCACATCACGGGAAAGTGAGCAACGACCTTATCTGTATATCATATTGTTGCATGGTGAAGGAACATGGTAAATGACGATGTAATGTGTTACATCGCAGTTTGCAGCCATAGCATTTTGGGGGAGAAGGGAGTGGGGGTGGTTGGGTTGTGGGGTGGCACACCGGAAAAGGCTTCACACATAGTGAGTGAGTGAGTTGGGTTTAATGCCGCTTTTAACAGTATTCCAGTTATATCACGGCGTGTCAGCTTAATGTGGGAGGAAAGCCCGAAGTGATGCAGGTCACAGACGTTTACCACTTCGGTGAAACCCACGAGCACGGGTATGGTGCTGACAAACCTAGAAACATAATCGGGTCGAACCTGGATTCGAACCCACAATCATGGGTTTCTGGCGTGCCCAAGGGACGCAGTTCTGCACAGCAGCGCCTTAGACGACTGGGCCACCCGTGTCCCCCGCTTCACACATAGAATTTATGTCTTACAAATCGGACTCGTGTCTACGGCATGACGTGCGAACGCTTTAACCACTAGGCCTCTCTACCTGCGTTTTTTGTTATGTTCAAGATGTTGTCCTTATTTCATTTTTTAAACTATGAGCATGCACGATACCAAGACAAATATGTCACACTGATTATTAGTAAATGCTTTAACAGGGAAAAAGTGTATTGATATTTTTTAAATTAACGTCAGATAGATTACACGACCCCTCGTAGATATAGATATGTGCGCTTTCAATAAGAGGTTATCATTTGACAGAGATATGACATTACTGAGAGTATGAATATTTTAGGCCTCTTCACTGAACACTAGCTTCTACGATTAAGCGAACCTTTAGAGAAAAATTATACTCAGGGTATCGATGTTTTTCAGATTTAATCCCCCGATCCCCCCTTTTCCTGGTGTTGGACGCTAAACAGGTGATTGATCTGTCTCTCGATGGGCGGCCAAGTATTAAGCTCTTTATACATAGCACAGAATAAATGGTTTGAAATTTAGTGTTGATTGTTCTCTTTTGTAATCACCTATACACCCTTAGATCCAAATGGAGTTCTGGTGAAGATCTTGGTGCCGTTGTACAAAGCGATTTCAGTCAACGCTAAGGTGATCGTAATTCCCATACCTTAACATAGACGTACGGTAGTCGTAGCGTTAAGGTTGTTTGGAACAATGGCACCCTGATTATTTGGGGTCACTCTTCAACACATCAACAATTCCATCACGCTAGGGACATATCCAGGCTACATTGTATACTACATGTATATGTAAAACTTTGTCGAAAACTAATATCTGTACATATTTTACACAGTCAATATATACTGTCGATAGCTTTGAGTTCTGGGAGCGGATGCCTTACTCTGAGAGTGTGGGTTCGAATCCCGGGTGGGACTTCAGCCAGAAGGGTTTTGGAATTTGTACTTTAAAATCCCAAATGTTACATTTGACCATTTTCAAAAAGGCATTGGCGATTCATAGGTTTCGGCTGTTGAGGTCGTGCGAATTTACACTTGTCAGAGGGGTACACAAAGTATGTGATCTAACCAACTAGTTGTCGGTCTTTCATATTTGTGGAAGTCTTTGTGGCTGTGTGGGTTAGATCGCTGATTTTGTGTACTGGCGATAAGGTGCCTTACTATGATAAAGTGGGCTCGAATCTCGAATGGGATTCCATCTAGACGCATTTATGAAAAGAAGACTCCTCGGTAACTGCCTGTGTGCACACGTAGCGCAACGTAAACCAATACAGAACTAAGAAGCAAACGTTAACGTGACACACCAAAAGTAAAGAGACTCGGTCAAAAGAATTAACTGCCTTGGATGGAATTATAGCACATGGCAAGGACAATTCCTCAAGATACAGTAACGAGCAACAGTCCATATGCAGAGCGCTCCTGTCATATGCTTTTGTTAGTCGTTTAACGCCGCGCTCAGCAATATCCCAGCTATATAACGGCGATCTGTAAATAATCGAGTCTGGAACAGACAGTCCAGTGATTGAAATCATGAGCAACGATCGACTCAATTGGGATACGATGACATACATCAACCAAGTCAGCGAGCCTGGCCACTCGACCCCGTTAGTCGCCTCTGAAGACAACCGTGGGGTACTTGATTCAGAGTATGGATTTAGTGTTTGGAGAAGAACCCTTTTGGTCCCCGATGCTATATCAGTGGCTGTCACTCCCTCCGTGTATACATACAATGAATGAATTCTCGGAGCAAGTTGCCATCGACGTTGATGGACATGCTAAGCCGCCAGTCCATCTTGAAAATGGACTGTGCCGGTTTTGTCCTTCACCTGTTAAAGATGAAGTCCATTTGTACTATTGACTGATGTATTCACGTTGTATGTGTGTATCAACTACTGGTATTTTGTCCATTATAAGTTGTCAACCGATCTCGAGGGGAACATCACACCGTATGCCCCGAGCAATCGGTTGACAACGAATTTATCTTACCGACATTCATTCATACAGGTTGGGAATATATGTCCGTAGTTTCACGAGCAAAACTCGTAGCAGACGATGCATACAAACCGAGTTACTTCCCCTTACCCATTAATTCAGATGAACATCAGTCCATTTGAACTCAACGATGCTTATTCTAGAAATGCAAGTTCCCTGCGATGTTTTCCGATTGATTTCTCAGTGGGCTACATGAGCGGACCACATGAACAATATTTGCCCGCTTTATCTCTCAGAAGGTGAGATAAATCTTCGTATACCTCCATGTGTGAATGGTGAGATCTGATTGGTCCACGTGATATTGATAACATACTTTATCATACCCTCATGTCAGAAGGATGAGATCTGATTGGTCCACGTGATCTTGATAAAATTCTGTGTATTCCGCCTTGGAGGGAAATAGATTTCGCAGCGGAAGAATACATCCCTTATATACCCCTGTTCTCCGTCACGAGAGTGTTTTAATTCTTTTACAGTGTCATATTAAAACATGTCCGTAACATAAATTTGTAATGCGCTTTTGAGTCTTTTCTTCTAAGCCACTACTTTTCTTCTTTATTAGAAATCCTACGCCACGGGAACCACACCCGTCCTTATTTACTGAAGGGATCTGTTATGCCAATTCCCTTTGTAGCCATATTATATATATTTTATATTATATGTATATGACAGTCTAGGTAGAATGTTTCACCAGCACCCTATTGAGACACTACATTAGGACACGTGCGGATACCGGGTTAGAATTGGTTCCAAGCAACCCATGCAAGTCGTCAGAGTGAGTGAGGTGAGGTGAGGTGAAATGGGGTTTAACGTCGCGTCCAAGATTATTGCACTTATATAGCGACGTGCATGTACGTTTGTGTGGCTGCTTGTACTAGTCCGGACTGATGCCGATTTATAGTGCTAGCACACTGAGATACTATGCCGCAGTTTAACATGAATACCCCACTCAGACACAGTATACTGACTCCAAGCCGACCAGTCCTTGCTTTAGCCCCTTAATGCCGAGCGCCATACAGGGTAACAACAAGTACCATATTTTAACGTCTTTTGGTATGACGCGGTCGGGGATCGAACCCCGGACCTTCCGCTTTCCGGGTGGACGCTCTACCACAAGACCACGGAGGCGGTCCAGAGTGAGTGAGTGGGTGGGTGAGTGAGTGAGTATGGTTTAAGACCACTTTTAACAATATAACAGACCAGAAATGGGATTCACACATTGTACCCATGTCGGGAATCGAACCCGGGTCTTCGGCGTGACGAGCGAATGCTTTAACCACGAAGCTACCCGACCGCCCCGCAAGTCGTAAGAGCCGACTACATGCATCGAGTGGTCCGACTCGGTGACTTGATTGATGGCGTGTCAGCTTTCCCCGACGGTGTGAATCGTTGCTCATAATATCAATCACAAGATTGTCTGGTCCCGATTCTATTATTTGCACAAGACCTGGAATACTGCTGAAGCCGCGGTAACCAAGAAACACACACATTTGCATAGCGTTTCGATCATGACACCAAGTTGTATAATCGTCCCGATGACACTATCCAATTATACTTAATATATCATCAAATATATAACAAACTATTAATAAAAAGAACTATACCTTTGCTCAGTAGTTGTGAATTTTTCTCCGGGATTGTTTGGTCGTGTGACAACCACCACGCTTTTGACAAATAAAGCATATATATACGCCCATACCAGCTATACCACCACGCTTTTGACAAATAAAGCATATATATACGCCCATACCAGATACACCACCACGCTTTTGACAAATAAAGCATATATATACGCCCATACCAGCTACACCACCACGCTTTTGACAAATAAAGCATATATATATACGCCCTTACCAGCTACACCACCACACTTTTGACAAATAAATCATATATATACGCCCATACCAGATACACCATCACACTTTTGACAAATAAAGCATATATACACGCCCTTACCAGCTACACCACCACGCTTTTGACAAATAAAGCATATATATACGCCCATACCAGCTACACCACCACGCTTTTGACAAATAAAGCATATATATACGCCAATACCAGCTACACCACCACGCTTTTGACAAATAAAGCATATATATACGCCCATACCAGATACACCACCACACTTTTGACAAATAAAGCATATATACACGCCCATACCAGCTACACCACCACAAACGCAATAGTACATAAAAGCGACAAAACCCTTTCATAATCATAAGATATATCTGCTAAAAACCACAGCACAAGGCATGCATCATTGTTACATGTAAATGTCCGTCATATAGCTGCGGCGTGAAACAATAAACAAACAAGCAAAACATGTAAATGTGTTTGTCGAGAGTTTGTCGGTGGCATTAAATGATTCAAGTGATCGTAAAATGCCGATCACTGTCGGCAAAATATTTGACTGTAGCACAGGCATGCATCATTGTTACATGTAAATGTCCGTCATAATTATAGCTGCGGCGTGAAACAATAAACAAACAAGCAAAACATGTAAATGTGTTTGTCGAGAGTTTGTCGGTGGCATTAAATGATTCAAGTGATCGTAAAATGCCGATCACTGTCGGCAAAATATTTGTTTGTTTGTTTTTTGTTAGCGCCGCACTCCAGCAATATTCCAGCAATATTCCAGCAATATTCCAGCAATATTCCAGCTATATGATGGCGGTCTGTAAATAATCGTGTCTGGACCAGAGAAGGTCCAGCGATTGACCTCATGAGCATCGATCCACGCAATTGGGATCGATGACATGCATGAACCAAGTCAGCGAGCCTGACCACCCGATCCTGTTAGTCGCCTCTTACGACAAGCATGGGTTGCTGTATATTCTACCCCGGATCTTCACGGGTCAATTGCACATATTGACATTATTGACGAAAGTTCCAATTTGACAAATATGTTTCCATTTGTTTATGCTCTTCAAAAAGAAAGAAAAGAAACGCAAAGCCAGATTTGTGTGAGGTAGGAAAACACATTTATACGAGGAACCGTACAAGGTACTGAGCCAAAATGTTGTGGAGATAACACTCGGTGATTGTAGTCATCTCAGTTATCGGTACATGGGAAAAGTCCAAGGTGAAGGTCAGCTACCATAGATAACGCGTATGTCCCCCGTTGGAATCGATAGCGACCTGACATCTCCTCCCCATGGAAGAGGCAAGTATGCGAATCACCTCCAATGGTGGACCACTCGTCCTGCAAAGCAAAAGCCAACTGCTGCAACGTCTTGTGGGGTTGTGGTTGACGTCGGCGTAGCCGTCTATCCAACTCATCCCACAGATGTTCTATCAGGTTCAAATCCGGGGATCTGGAGGGCTAGGGGAGAACATCAACGTTGTTGTTGTGTAGACAGGCTCTTGTGATCCGTGCTGTATGCGGTCGAGCGGTGGCCTGCTGGAATACACCGTTGTCGTTGGCAATTGGGAGGAAGTGTTGTAGGAGAATTTCGTTGATGTCTCTTTCAGCCGTAAGATTGCCCTGGATATGGGCCAAACCTGTCCTGCCATGATGAGAGATAGCCACCCACATCATAACGCTACCCTCACCAAACCTGTCCACTTCCTGTACGTTGTTTCCGGCGTAACGTTCTCCCCGACGTGTGTAGACCTGTGCTCTTCCCATCCCCTCGACGGAGGAGAAATCTTGGTTCGTCGCCAGACATCTATCCATCGCAGTTTATGGATGTCCAGTGTTGACGACACCAATGCAGTCGTTATTGACGATGTTATCGCCTCAATAGACCTCGTAGACCTGCTGCCCTTAAACGGTTTCGCACGGTCTGGTCGGAGATTCTGCGCAGTCCGGGTATTTGGGATGCGGTTGAGGTGGCTGTGGTCGTCCTTTCACGTAGGTGGCGCAGTCGGTTGTAGCGATCTTGGGCGGGGATGGTTACTCTTGGTCGTCCCGTATTGACTCATTCTGTTGAAACCGATCGCATAGCCTTGTGATGGTGCTGTGCGATACATTGAAAACCCTGGCTACAGCTGATCGGGCTTCCCCTGCCTACAAGCGGCCTATGACGTTGTTTCTTTGCACTTTTGTTAATCTTGGCATGTTGTTGAACTGTCACTGTTCGATTGACGCAGATGCCATCCAATCAAAAACCCTGCACTTTAATACCGTTCATAGTACTGCTGCACGTGCAGGAGGGGATGACACGTGGACGTCAACACCCAGATGCTATCTGTGCTGACGATTCCGCACCGGCTGGACATGGACTCTTACACCAGTTGCCTATTGCAACCGGTCCCTTATCCGAGTGGCAGTTTCGAACCGATTTCTTAATGTCATTGTTCAGACAAATCTGTCCTGGGCTGGAGTTGTTGCCCTTGGGTGGACACAGCGGCGTCGATCATCGACATTGTGTGTTTGTAGATATCTGGCCCTCAGTCTGCTGATGACAGATTGAGAAACATGTAGCGTTTGGACAACAATATTCTCACGTGTGACATATCTGTGGCAGGTCAACGTTCAGCACTTTGCAAACGCCTCATGATCAATGTTGTTGGGTTGTCAATGATTACATGTGTCTAATAAAGTGTCTTAGAGCATTTGGTTCCAAGAAAACAATATGCGTCTGCTCACAACCGCGTCTGAGTAACAATAGTAAATCTGGCATACCACCCCTTGCACGTTCTGTCCGAGGTCACGTGCGTCATGACTGTCACAATGTCGTCCTTGACATCTTGATTTCTTCAGAAATGTTCTTGTCACGTAAATCACTTACCTACATTGCCAGACATTGGTGTAATTTCCTGTAGAGTCACCTTACAACAAAATATTCCTTCTAATTTTGCATATCTTTATCTATATATGAGGTATTTATGTATGCTAAAACGATGCCTTGAGCTAACAGCTTCAGGACATATCACGTATAATGATGCACTGGTGAACCAAAGGTCGAGCATCAGATGGGAATAGAGATAGAAACACACACGGAGACTGTTATTATCAGCGCACGGTTGTGTTTGTACCTGTGAATGGAACTAAGCTGACGAGAAGCGAAGTGAGGCGAACTGGACATACAATGTAGCTCATACACAAGCTAGTAAGTATCAGCGCACGGTTGTGTTTGTACCTGTCCACTGAGCTAACGCGAAGTCAGCATTTACTAGTACATTTAACACGGTGGTGTTTGTACATCAGGTAAGTTTTATTGTGAAGCGCATATTTACACATTGTGCATGACTACTCTCTGTGACAGCAGTTTGTGCGTCTTGCGCTCTGTCTGTCTTGTACTGAGAGAGAGAGAGAGAGAGAGAGAGAGAGAGAGAGAGAGAGAGAGAGAGAGAGAGAGAGTAGATATTCAACATCTGCCGTCATACCCGCCTTCAACGCAAATCACCAACGTTCACTGAAGGGTACATTCAAATTGTGACCTGTCCTTCACCTGAACTTCACGTATGAACATATTAATCAGTATGCAAGTAGTGAGAGTGTATACAGGGAGCTGAGAATGAAATCGAGTGCACACTGATCCTTTGACCGTGGTCAATGAAGCGCTTTGAGCATGCTTTAGGTTGTGAATTTGGTGCTTTATAAATATGCACATTATTGTTGTTATAATTATTGGTGTCCAGTCATAACCTTACTGTAGCTGGAGCTGTGAGTGAAAATGAGAAATTGTTTTTTTAGAAATAGAGTAATAATTAACTTCTAGATTTATCCAAAAAAGTAAAAGGAAATGGTAAGTTGTTGGTGATGTATTAGATTCGGGTATCGGGTATACTTTGCCATAGATATTTTTCAAACAAATAATCTACTTTACGTTCAAACATTGACATTTTGTTAAACTGTGTGATTCAAATTGAATTGAACTTCGAAAACACGACGAACGCATCAGAGATTCCACGCCAGAATTGTAGATGTGACATCATACCCGCCTTCCACGCAACTCACCAACGTTCACTGGAGGGTGAAATGGTAAGTTGTTGGTGATGAATTAGATTCGGGTATCACAGTTTACTTTTGGCCGTTCAGGTTGCAGTGTTTTGATGTTGGTTCATAGTAATGTTTTGATAAGGCTTGTAATGTTTTGGTCGAATCCAATTTTCAAGTGTGTAGTGTATGGTATATAGCGTGGCAGTTTACGTTATCAAATATGTCTGTCTTGTACTGAGAGAGAGAGTGTGTGTACGTGAGAGAGAGAGAGAGAGAGAGAGAGAGAAGAGAGAGAGAGAGAGAGAGAGAGAGAGAGAGAGAGAGAGAGAGAGAGAGAGAGAGAGAGAGAGAGAGAGAGATATCCTACATGTGCCTCCAAGCCCACCTTCCACGCAACTCACCAACGTTCCCTGAAATGTGGCCTATCCACCAGAACTTCACATGTTAACATATTCAATGTACATATTAAACAGTATGCAATTAGTGAGAGTATATACAGGGAGTTGAGAATGAAATCGAGTGCTCACTGATCCTTTGACCGTGGTCAATGAAGCGCTTTGAGCTTTATAAATAAGTATATAATTGTTGTTATAATTATTGGTGTCCAGTCGGTTCATGTTCCGTTAGGGACATGAACGTCTATGTCAGAAACCAGGGCATACTGCAACAAACCTGGAAAGTCGTGCCAGAGTATAACCCATTATTTCAAGGGTAAGAGGGCGCTCGGGTAGCCTTGTGGTTAAAGCGTTCGCTCGTCACGCCGAAGACCCGGGTTCGATTCCCGATATGGGTACAATGTGTGAAGCCCATTTCTGGTGACCCCCGCCGTGATATTGCTGGAATATTGCTAAAAGCGGCGTAAAACCATACTCAGTCACTCACTCAAGGGTAAGAACCCAGAAAACAATACATAAGGTAAAGTGTTTTCCAAATACTTTTCTCCAACAGAACAAGCCTGCAAGAGTGAGTGAGTGAGTTTGGTTTAACGCCGCTTTTAACATTATTCCAGTTATATCGCAGCGTGTCAGCTTAGTGTGGGAGGAAAGCCCGAAGTGATGCAGGTCTCAGACGTTTACCACTTCGGTGAAACCCACGAGCACGGGTATGGTGCTGACAAACCTAGAAACATAATCGGGGCGAACCTGGATTCGAACCCACAATCATAGGTTTCTGGCATGCCCAAGGGACGCAACTCTGCACAGCGAATCGCGGCGCCCCAGACGACTGGGCCACCCGTGCACCCTAAACCTGCAAGAACTGTCAATGTACATATGTGCCCTATTCATGTTTCATAAGACAATATATATATAAGGTTTCTCAACTATCTATTTATTATTCATGGAATACTGTATTTATGTATCTATTTATTCATTTATTCATGGAATATTGTAATTATCAATGACATCTAATATTTATTTATTCACATGATTGATGTTCAGATGAAATATACTGAACAACAAAAGTTCCTGTGACATTGAATAAAATTTAATGCAAAGTTATGTTTTTTACCAAATCGAAACCATTTCGGTTTGCAACAGGTAAAATACTCCTGTAAGTGTTCAAATGGTTTAATTTGACGTACTGACTTCATAAAAAACCATGAACATGCCAAAATGTCAATTTACAAATCAATAGCGTGTGTGTCCACCTCTTGTTGTGATGCAAGCAACACATCTTCGTCTCATGGAATGGATCAGGCGTCGCACAAAATCCTTCGGGATATCTGTCCATATCTTATCCCAGCATTGGGCTTTCATAAAAGTCAACTTTTGCATGGAATGCATGCTTTTCTGTAGCAGTTGCGTTTTTGAGACTTGATTCCATACATGTACTACAATATTGAAAACCAAACTTTACTTGTTTGAAAACTACACAGTGACTAAAATATTGGTGTCACAGGAACTTTTGTTGTTGAGTAGATAAGAATACACCGATCCAATCCCGATCGATAAGCCCCGCACACAAGCTGCCGACCTCGTTTTAGACGTTAGGGGGGATACCACTGGCTATTCGCCATGGCGTCACAGCCGGCAAAACTTGTGTGCGCGGGCGATGAATTTGGCCTAGAATAGTTTGGAACCAGTCGTGTGTCAAAAATATCTAAAGAGAGTTATATATAATCTGTTTTGGGTTATATTTTAGTTGTCAAATTGCATATGGGGAGTCAAAATGAGTCATATGTCCGTTGTAATGGTAGATCGGACAGTGAGGAAGTCGCCATGGCTGAAAGTTAGAAGCGTGCACTACTTCGAAGCACTCATGTCAGGCAGAGCATATTATTTTGTCAATATAGCGTGTCAATAATATATCATTCATCCAAGGGCGGGGTAACTAAATTTTGTTTTTACTTTCCATCGTAATTGTTTGGAAAGTCATGTGCTTACAAGCACAAATTACAAACCATGTGGATATCGCATGTCACTAGGGATAAATCTAGACCTGCTCAGAGGCTGATATTCAGCCCCAAATCTGCTGCAGATGTCAGTAAACTGTCCCTCTTCAAAATTCGTAACATATCTATGCCATCCTAAAAGAATGCAGAATGTACGGAAATTTTTAGTTATTAGTTTTTTCCCAATATGTTTACCAAGGGCACTTAGTTTTGTATTCTAAATTTAGATAAAAGTCCCTGGTCACACTTCCAGAATATTGGACTAAAGAACTGCCAGTGTTTATGTACATGTGTGTGAGAACAGTGGAAAACATTGAGAGGATCCAAGATAAAATAAGCACCTGTAATTGCCATGGTTATGGCAAATCAGTCGAATCCAAATTCCAGAAAAGGGAAACCTGTGTTGACAAAATTATCTGAAGACAGGGTCTGCAGTACTTCCCACAAATAACAATAAATGATCTTTTATTCAAAAGAATTGTCACGAATACAAGAATTATTACTGTTAACAACTAAACATGTAAATTAATTAAAACAAATATATCATAAGGAAGATAATTTATGGATGTCAACTTCTTTATTATGAGGAACATAACCATCATTAAGATTAAGAAGAAATAATTGTTTTATTGCACTAGAAACCACATGCCTATAGGACATAACACTTAATATTATATATTACATTTTACAAATCACTTGTGAAGTGACAAGTTTTACTTTTGCATGAAACAACATTTAAATGCAAATATCAGGTAGCTGGACACCTGGAGTTTATTAGGTATCTAAACATATATCCCAAGTATGCTTCACAAATACTGGTGTGAACATGACTTTTCCTTACATAATAAAAATACATACACAAACAGGGATTCAGACCAGTTCCTTTTCTTGGATACTGACTGATTGTCATCCATAATGTCCTAAGGTTGTTTTAAAATTTGATTAAGTCATATCAAAAGATAAAAAAAACCCACACACATGAAACCAGCAAAACCAGCAAAATCACTGTGAAGTAAATATGAAGCTCATTCTCAACATAATCATAACCAAAACTTGAACAATATGTAAATAACCAACATCCTTAAAAAACACTAGCTCTTCCTCAATTATCCAATATTGACAATCTCCTCAAATCATGTTAAAGAATTACATTTTTAGTTAAATCCATTTCTATATTCTTCACAGTTATATACAAATGTATTAAGAATTATATAATTTATTCTGTATCAGAATTGATCAGGCACTCTGGATAATGCCTGATCAGGGTGTGACAAGAGATACTACCTTTATTTTTACAAATTCTTTGTATCTTGAAATAAGTTTCATGCATTATGATAATGGTAATCACTTTCAACACTTTCTTTAAAAACAAACATTTAAAAAGAAATAATATTATGTCCTATAGAAAAAGCCAACAAGCTATATTTAATACCAGGTGGATGGTGTACCATCAAACATTTTGTGTCTGTTAGTCCTGCAATTAAATCATATTAATCTGACATATAAGGCTTCAATTAAATATCTGGTTGGAATAATTATTAATTACTTGATTAGATTATAGTTTTTATCATTACTTGACCATGTTACTCTGAGTTCATAAAATATCTTGCTATTATTTCCAGTAAATTAATTAAAATGAATGTCACTTATAATCGTTTTTAACAGTTATATTGTGACACTAAAATGTATATCAGTAAGCTTCCACTGCCAGTGAAAAACAATTCTAAACATATACTTTTCTTATATCAACTGAGAATTTTTTCATTTCAATCCGTCAAAATATTCCAGTAAGTCACTTCCTTAAAGGCTTCTCACGAAATGTTCCTCCTCTTTCTAACCTTGAAGGGGTGTTTCCGTTTCATAAGAATAGGATCAGGTAATTCTTCACTGCATGTCTCTTCATAGAAATGCTGAAATATTCAAAGCATGATTTAATGGGAACTTATATGAATTAAATCAAAAGATTTTGTGGAACGAAAACCATTGACAATGATTATATTTCAATGTTTAAAGAATTATTACTGCAAGAATAATTTGCAATATTATGGTCGAGTAATTTGCAATATTAGTAGATAAGCTTATTGCGATTTTGGTGATTTTGAAACTAAAATCATATCTAAAAATCTGTAACAAAATAAATAATATCTAATAGAGAGGAATACAATTTTAACCAGATTGTACTTCAATGTAAATAATGGTAGATTTCGTTCTGCACTAACCGAAATCAGATCACTGTCATATTTGTGTACAGTGTGTCACGGCCGTCTCGCTTGTCACATTTCAGCAATATGACCTGCTAACTCAATGCCCGTTGTTGCCAAAGTACATAATTCAAAAAATAATTTGTAGTTACAAGCATTATCCTTGTTTATAACTTGCGTAAAATCATAACCTGCTACGTGTTACTCATATTGAATATGCATATATGCTAAAAGGTGGAAATTCGTGCAAATTCTCACCCTCGAGCATACGTTGGTCCCGTGGAAGATGGTTGCAACATTTTACTGATGGTGAGGCCTACCGCACATCTTGATCAGCCTCAAACATTTTTCTCCTGTCCCTGTTGGTATGGGTTAAGGTATACATCTAAACCCAGCGATACGTAATGGATCTCGCGAGTGAAAATAGCACAAACCATAGGCACGTCGCTTCTCGTGTACCGTTTGACCCCGGAAACAAGTCCGACAAATTCACAAGGCGCGCCCGGCCTTCTGATTGGATGAAACTCACGCATGCGCTAGCTTTGATTGGCAGACTGGATTGGTCTATTGACGATTAATCAGTCACACTGTTATGATGTATTGATCAATATTTACTGTCTATGCACATAATCATTGTGGAAAAAAACTACTTATTATAACGTTTTGTGAAATTGTTCTAAAATCATCCTAGAGTCTATAGATGTAATTTCATTGCAAAAATCCTTTAAACGTAAAAATATAAGTAATGTGAAACTAATACTGAAAATATTTATGTTGTATTTAATTGCGCATATGCAGCAAAGCATGAATGTTAATTTTAAATCACATTTTTTCACGTCCATTTTCGCTTACAATGTTGGGAAGGTATATTCTTTCATTTTCAACGTAACATCAAATGCTGATCCTTATACATCAACAGAAGTTCAAATAGAAGATACTGTCAGAGAAACTTGCATGTGGGATGTTGATTCATCTTCTACCGTTTCCGGGTCACGGGAGCATACAAGGTCAAGCTGATTAATAATTATGTGGTCAAAGATACATTATTATTTCATATTAGTGTTGATTACTGATCTTATGTAGTGATTTGTGTATATTTTGGATGTGACATATTTCAAAATTTACTTTTATTGTTTTGTAACGAAAGATTATCAGCAGACTACCCTTGTCTATGAGATCACATCCGGTGACAATTTCACTAACTGAAACATTGCTGTCAGTGTTCACGATCTTTATTTCGTGTTCCCCTCTCCTCATAATAAACGGAAAATAACAAATGAAACACACTTGAGAAGATCGTCAACTTTCGCCAAGGCACATATACGACGGCAATGTAAACCTTGTTGATATTAAAATAGCTATAGGTTATCCTGAGTTCCAGCGAAGAGCGTCATGTTACATTTTCGTACGTCTGCTGGCACTACGACACAATTTGAGTGTTTGTATATCGAATATGTTTAACCAAAACACGTGGTACTAGGATTGGTGAATATTTATAAGTCGTTTATTGTATCCTGCAACGCACTTTCCCATCCACAATGTACGGCAAGGTTCCAAGTGGTTCTACTGTAATGTATAATAACGTATGGAATTGATGAGCATGCACATGAAACAAAAAAAAATCATTTTTCAATTAAATTTTTATACCTTCAAACCTGTTTGAAAAAATTGTTCAGGATTTCTGCTGTGATGCGCTGCCTGGATGTTGGTGAAAACACCACAGCGCTATGTGTGCCGGTTTTATGTGCTTGTTTCTTTCGTGGGCAGTGACAGGTGTTAAAACTCATTCTCGTATACGCAGATAGAGCTTTTGGGAAAGTGGGGATGCAATTCTATTGTAAAAGCAAAACATGCTTGCGTGCACTCCTGAACTCCTGAACATTCCCATTGTTTGTTTTGTTTGTTTGTTTGTTTGTTGTTTAACGCCGCACTCAGCAATATTTTAGCTATATGACGGCGGTCTGTAAATAATCTGGACCAGACAATCCAGTGATTGATAATATGAGCATCGATCCACGCAATTGGGATCGATGACATGCATCAACCAAGTCAGCGAGCCTGACCACCCGATCCCGTTAGTCGCCTTTTACGACAAGCATAGTCGCCTTTTACGGCAAGTATGGGTTGCTGAAGACCTATTCTACCCCGGATCTTCGGGGGCCATATTCCCATTGACCCGCATAACGTCGCCATATAAGTGCAGTGATTTTGAACTCGACCTTAAACTCCGTTTTACCTCACTTGGATTTGTGTATTTTCTGTCTGTTTTCAAATCTGAGTGGTTCTTTACAGCCTCCAATTGCAGATGGCCGACCCATCTTTGTGGTCCACTATGACAGTGAGGGGCGCATGTGCGATCCTTGTGGTGCTCCTGGGTCAGTTTGCGGCGGGCAGTATCTATTGCTTGAACTTGACGTTAGTAGCCATGAAAGCGACGTTCAATTACACACAAACTGAAGGTAAATATAACAAGAGTGACTTGGGAAATAAATATTTGTTTTTATATCATACCTCTTGAGGACATAGAATTGGTTACAAATAACCTTCGTCGTAAGAGTCGACTTAAATGGATCGGATGATCAGCCTCGTTGAATTGGTTGTTAACAGCTTTCCGTTTGCACGCCAGGACCAGTCACTTCCCACTCAAAACCGCTAATGTGAGATTTTGCATCAAAATTTAAATATGAAATGTAGATTATGTAATGAATATAATGAGACTGTCCAACACATTGTCAGTGGATGCCCAGCTTTGGCACAAATACAGTGTCGAAAGCGACATATGTAGTGGCTCGATCCTTTTACTTCCGCCTTCGCCATGCTTGTGGTTTTGAAACAGAGGTCCACCGACACAGAGGTACGACCCGGAATATGTAGAGGGCGTAATGGAAAATGATAAATACAAAATTCTTTGTAATAGGACCGTTTACAGCTTCAGACCTATTCAGGTCAACAAACCTGATCTTGTCTCTGGGTGCCTTGGGCTTGGTACCTCCCTATTTGTTGACTGACATTGGGGGAATACCCGTGTTTGATGCCAGGAGTACAGTCCTTCTGACAATCTGGATAATGTAGAAGGCTTCAGTGTTGGGGTGTCGTCACATTCTCCGAAAAGTTCTGGGTGGGTTTGACTGTGTAGCGCTTCCTGGGAGAAGTTCAATTCGCTGTCTGGGCTGCATGTAGAAGGGGGAAAGGGAGCTGAGGTGATGATGAGCCTAACCAGCCTGACTGTGCCAGGATCACCCAAACCCTCTTTGATTAATTTCGTATTTTGACCTGTACATAATGATAAAGTTTATTATAGTGTCGTGTGTTTACCAAACACACATCATATGCTAAAAGCAGTATTTAGGTTATGAACTCAATATCACATTGATTATACATACACCCATACATTTAAAGAAAATCAATTATCACATTGATCAATAAATTTCAAATAGTATAAAACATCAGATGGTTTTTTTTTAATTACAGTGTCACCTAATTAAGATATACATATATACAAAATACATTTACACACACACACACACACTCAAGTACGTGCATACCTACAAACACCTATCCTGAATACACTAACTTGCACACTTCCATACAACCACACTTGCATACCTTCGATTTATACCTACATACACCCACACATGCATACCCTCAGTTGAATGCCTACATACATCAACGCATGCATACCCTGACTTTCATACCTATATACACTCCCCCATAAACACCCTCACTTTTACACCATCAGACACCCACACATGCATATCCTCAATTTCATATCTAAATACACCAACTCATCCACCAACTCACTTTCATACCGACATATACTCACACATGCATAGTCCAACGTTCTAAATGCACTCACTATTTATTTAATCTAAAAAATATACATCTGGCTTATATTAATATGCTATATATGTATCAAATAAAACAACAAATGTCTCAGTGTGTCTATATGTATCGAGAGTAGAAAATACCACGTTAAATGTGCAATGTCTTTTCAGTGTCTCTAGTCATGTCCTCATTTCTACTTGGAGTCGGATTTGGAATGCATTCAGGGGCCTTGCTGGACAGGATTGGCCCAAAGTGGACCTCGCTAATTGGCATAGCCCTCACCGTTCCAGGCCTTGGGCTAATGTACATCGCTTCTGTGACTGTTGAGTTCTTCCGTGACAAATCATGGCTTCTGGCTATTTTTGCTTTCATTGCTGGTAGGTTATTAGCAGTCATTTGCGGGAACCTCCTTTCCTGTACAGAATCCAAAAGCAACATGATGCGATTCGACTTACAAGATATTTCGTCAATAATACTGCTTACGTCACACACAATTTGTGGCTACACACTCTGGCTACACAAAATCAGATTTCATTTCATGTACACTATTCATCAGCTACTGCAATGTTCACTGAAGAGTTACGTCCCTATGTTGTCGGAATAAGGAGAGTCTACGGAAAGCACTTCATTCTTGGTGACCTCATCTGTGCAATGTTAAGATGGCGATAACAAGTTTGTCTGATTAGTTCATGTGTAATGGTAAAAAATGTTTATTTCTATTTTCTATCAATTATGATAGCTTAATTAAGGAGGTATGAAATCTGATTTCTAGAATTTCCACAAATTATGTATTGCATATAACAACAGTAGTATACAATATTAAATCATTGTTTTGGTTAGGATGTTTATTTAATTTCCTGGTTTTGAATGTTATGTTTCATTTTTGACCATGTGCCAATTTTATATCAACCGTAATAAGAAGGGAGATAAGCAAAGATTGGTGTTGTCATATCACCATGTGTTTTAAGCAGCATGCATGAGGAAGGCATGAAAATTCATAAATAGGAATTTGTTTATAAATGCATCTTCTTAATTTCTACCATATATAATAATAATAATAATAATAATAATAATAATAATAATTACAGATTTATAAAGCGCTGGTATCCAGTTCGAAGAACTGCTCAAAAGCGCTTCATTTGAGTCTACACAAAAAAGAAACATTACGCAGCTAGGAAAACACAAAGCCTCAATACTCCAAGAAAGAGTAACATAGTAACTTAATTCTTCCTAAATGAGGGTTTGTGGCTGATTTAGACTCGGCTCATGGAAATACGCCCTAAACTTCAACTTTGTTCATTATATTCTCATGGCCTAAAGTTATGAAAGGTACAATGTATATGAAATATTAAGCTTCCTGTTTATTAAGGGCATTTAAGGCATTGTTTCTGTACATTTTATGGGAATATTATGTACATAGAGTAATTTCAAGGTTTGTGTTGTAATTTATCTTACTGTTAAATGTTCATGCCTTTGTAAAGTAAACAAGCCCAAACTAGTATAATACTGCTGTGTTATAAGTTATTGTGTAAATTAAGGAAATTTATAGGCCATACACTCAATGAAATCTTTTCTATCTGTTCCAGTCAATCTAATGTTTGTACATGAGACACAAGAATAAGAAAAGAATAAAGAATCAAGATTATTGGTTGGAATTTCATGTTGTAATCAAAATCATGGTTCATATCACTATCAGTTATATATCTTGCTTAGTTGTAGCCCTATCGGGATTCCGGTTAAGCATTTACACCCAGCAACGCATCGGTGGTCAGGCTAATTGCTTGTCATTTTACCCCGATAGCGTGGAGATTTGTTCATAATATCAATCACTGACGTGTCTGGTGGAGATTCGATTATTATGATAAAAACCTTGTATTTCTTCAAATTGCAGGTCAAGGTAGCTTCGTGACCTTCATCGTTACCTGGACGACAGGCGTACGTCAGGCTGATCCACGTATTAGGTGGATACTAATGGGTGTGCTCAAAGCCATAGTTCTCGGGAGTCCAGTATTCTTCACCTTCATCTATAATGTATATTTCATGAATGCTCAAATTGAAGACGCAAAGAAACAAAACTTTCAAGGTTTTATTTTGTTCCTGGTGATAATGCTTGTGACAATTGACCTTTTAGCAATCTGTCTGTTGGAAGATGATAACAGTAGAACTACTGAAATTAGTAACGGCCAAGAAATTGAAAAGGAGGGTGGTACATACGGAACTATCCCTGACGTAGCTGATGGTAATTCTCTGCAAGAAGACAAACAATTGAGTAAAACTGACTCAAAGTATCATAGGGAGTGTGAACCAACTGAGAACAAACACAGATCTGACGCAAATCCATGTAACCATGAGGATAGTTCATTATCATCGCCTGATAATGTCTTGTCCGGAAAAGAAGACATTCCACTGATAACTCAAAAAGTGTCTGAACATGTTCCTTTACTAAGGCTCGTGAAGACGGCATCGTTTAACATAGTGCTCTGGAATATTTCATTGAGTATGATAACTGACACTGTGTTCTACGGTAACATACCCGTCATCACCCAGAGTGTCAACCTGCAATATTTAGATACATCTTTAATGATTGTAAGTCGTGTATGTATCTGTAGCAGTGCGTTCTTTTCTGGCCTCTTCTACAATTACATGAACAATCAACGAAGTATCTATTCTTTGATATTTGTTGCTGTGATGGCATTACTGTCGGCTAACACGATGATGTTGATCTCCACAGAACACGCTGCCATTCTTCTGGCAGCTGCTGGACTTATTGGATTAGCTTCTGGAATACTATGGGTTCTAGGTGCAGGTTTGGTGTTTTCTGTGTTTGGACCTAAAGATTATGGCAGGAACTGGGGCTTTGTTATTATGATGGGTTTCGTTTTATCTGAATGCGTGTCTTTGATTTTCGGGAAGATGTATGACGCCCAGGTATCTGCAGCAGATTCACACGTATGCTATGGAGGTCAGTGCACTAAACACTGGTTCATTCTTTTGCTTTGTACATTGGCGGTGTCATTTATACTGAGCTGTTGGCAACTGATCACCACGTGGAAAAGGGCTATTTAGCAATTGTCCTGTTGTACTATTTTGACACTGCACACTCACAACATGTCAGAACCCTTATTTACACAGGAATGAAGAACTTTAAAGCGAGTCCCGGTCATTCCAGCATAAAGAAATGGTGTTTGGAGTTTTACCTTTTGTGTCTCACTCTTGTCATTGTATATGCTATACGACATTTTGAGTACATGAGGAGATATGCCATGGCGTGTCAAGTTGACACGGTAGGAAAGGAAAGTGATGTGATATGAAGAAAATGAACATTACCGACGATATATATTCCGGAATTCTGAAGTCCGTTGTACACACTTTGAATTTAAAGTTTCCTAGTCATAATACATAACAGACAAGTTTCAGTAGGGCTATTTTCTGCCAGATATCAACTCTTTTCTCGATTCAGGAACGGAGACAGACCCGCTTCAAGACAATTGACAGTGAAATAATTGTGCACTTACATTAATTCTAGAGCCTTATGCTATTTTTCTTCTGCCGCTTATTTGACCCATTGTTCCGTTTAAAAAAAAATCTTGATTTTTATATAGATCACTGCTTGCCGTAAGAGGCGATTATGCTTGTCGTAAAAGGCGACTATCAGGATCGGATGGTCAGGCTCGCTGACGTGGTTGATGCATGGTCACTGGATTGTCTGGTCCAGACTCGATTAATTACAGACTGCCGTCATATAGCTGGAATATTACTGAGTGCGGCGTAAAACAACAAACCAACCAACCAACCAACCAACCAGAGGCAGTCAATAAAAATGTCCTCCTCATGTACTCTATGTTTTTATTGACTTACGTGGGTCTTTAGGAGTAACATATAAATATGAAAAGAAATTGATTTTTACGACGGGCTGCTAGGTTTCATTAGAACGTGTGGAATGTGTAAGTATTTGAAAGCCTTCATCTGATTAATAATTTACATGAACGCGATGGATATACTGACACCATACAATATATCTGTCAATGAGCAATCGGTATTGTACACGTATGTGACCGTGATCGTATGTTACAGCTCAGACCAGTAACATTCCTAACTGGTACAACATGACGGTTGAAAAAACAAAAATGAAATGACGTGGAGAGTGGGGTAACGTGAAACTTAAGTGAAGGCAATTCAAATGAAGCGAAGAAACGTGAGGTGAGCTAACATGGAGTGAAGTCACGTTAAGTAAACTGACGTGAAGTGTTCAAATGTGTAAGGAATTAACACAAGAGCTAAAGTTAAGTGAACTAACATGAAAAAAAGCTTGCACAAAATAAACAAACGTGAAGTGAGGAGAGGTGAAGTGGATGTAGGGATTAAAAGGAAAGGGATTTAACATAAAATAACCTAATGTATGATCCTATGAAGTGAGCATAAAACGCGAAATGAACTGTGGCAGACAATATTTTCCAACAAGCATAGTTATTTTGTTCAACTATATTTTTCCGGCCAATATAATTTTTTCAATAAAATCCCAGATCCTCACAACGAATATCTCATGGCGGACCCTAAGATCTAACGTGAAGTGAACAAACATGAGAGGAGCTAACGTGAAGTGAACAAACATGAGAGCAGCTTATGTGAAGTGAGCTAACGTGCAGTGAACTAACATGAGAAGAGCTAACGCGAAGTGGACAAACATGAGAGAAGCTAATCTGAAGTGAACTAAAGTGCAGTGAACTAACATGAGAGGAGCTAATATGAAGTAAACAGACATGAGAGGAGATAATGTGAAGTGAACCATTATGAGCGGAGCTAATGTGAAGTGAGCTAACGTGCAGTGAACTAACATGAGAGGAGCTAACGTGAAGTGAACTAACATGAGAGGAGCTAACGTGCAGTGAACTAACATGAGAGGAGCTAACGTGAAGTGAACAAACATGAGAGCAGCTTATGTGAAGTGAGCTAACGTGCAGTGAACTAACATGAGAAGAGCTAACGCGAAGTGGACAAACATGAGAGAAGCTAATCTGAAGTGAACTAAAGTGCAGTGAACTAACATGAGAGGAGCTAATATGAAGTAAACAGACATGAGAGGAGATAATGTGAAGTGAACCATTATGAGCGGAGCTAATGTGAAGTGAGCTAACGTGCAGTGAACTAACATGAGAGGAGCTAACGTGAAGTGAACTAACATGAGAGGAGCTAACGTGCAGTGAACTAACATGAGAGGAGCTAATGTGAAGTGAACAAACATGAGAAGAGCCAACGTGAAGTGAGCTAACGTGAAGTGAACTAACATGATAAGAGCCAACGTGAAGTGAGCTAACGTGAAGTGAACTAACATGAGAAGAGCTAACGTGAAGTTAACTAATATGAAAAGAGGTACTGTTAAATGAACAAACGTGAAGTGAGGTGATGTGAACTAGCTTGTCGCGAGTTAACGCTAAGTGGTTTAACGTAAAATGAGCGTATGTGAAGTGAGTCTAGGAAATGAGATATACAATGCGAAACGAACCAACACGCAGTGAACTGAAATAGGGACAGAATAGAGTACCTCAGCTGGATCCGCCGTAAGACGATGATGACTGTGTTCATGATATGTGACGTCAATGTTATTCACTAGCACTTTTTAAATCATCTGATGCACAAATGTTAAACACATGGTGTAGTTTGATACAAATATGTCAATTGAACGTTGTATTAAAAATGACACAAAATCCCTGACGATTGCTTTGGGGAACGTTTATCCATTGTATACACACGGGGGAACATGCATGCAGCTTCGTCCACATCTTTAGTTAATTTGATGCGTGTCATGTCCCCCGTAGGCGTGGGTCGTCACTTGATTGTCTGGTGCAGACTTGATTATTTACAAGCCCACTTTATATAGCTATGTAATTTGTTGAGTGTGGCGTTAAACACCCAAACAAAGAATAATTGAGCGTTTATTTCCAGCTATCGGTTAAATGATGGGTGGTGACTTAAAGCGGGCATGTAACCGAGTACAGTTAAAAAATCGTAAAACAATTATCATAACTGCACTCTGTATTCATAGCTTCAGGGCATTATAACGAGGATACAGGCAAGAAATATAACCTACTTCATCATGTATTTCAGTACGTTCGAACAGGGGAATTCCCCGCGAAGACTAAGTTAGGAAAGATTGTGTTAAATGAAATATCTACCCACGAGGAAGAAGTATGGAAATATAAACTATCATGTAGAGCTGACCTATCTCGATATTCTAAAATTCACACAACACTTACTCCTCATGTGTTATACAGCATTGTAATGTTATATCCAGAATTGAGAGAAGAAATACAGTATGTAATAAGGATTGGTTCCAGAAGCAAAATATCAAAAGAATGTACAACATGTAATACTTTTGATCATGATTTTTATCACCATGTCATCTTAAACTCTGAATGTCTACTTTCAGAGAGAGATTTATTCTTTTCAACTCTAATTGATAACCTTGATGTTGAAATGTATGTTAAAATAGAGATGATTGAAGACCACGATATGTTTGCATTCTCTCTTGGTGCAGACAACAATGACATTGATGAAAAAACGTGGCATTTCACAATTATTGAATTTTCATGTTTATAAGTTCACTGCTCATTAGCTCACTTCACATAAGCTCCTCTCATATTAGTTCACTGCACATTATGTCACTTCACATGATCGAACAGCAGGCGTTCAGCATATAAGATCCTAGTTCAAGTCAAGTCGTACTAATTTTCGTTCTAAAAGGGTGATAATCCGTTATTGTTATGTTATGTTGTCACGTGTAACGTGCTACCAGTTAACGTAAACATACAGATAATGTTGTCCTTTTTAATTATTTCAAATCAAGTAGAGTCATTGAACAGATTTGTATGATTTGATTTAAATCCGTTTGAGGAGCAAAATAGCTGCATTTTTGTAAAAGTGTCAAGTCCCGAACCAGTCTGGATTGACTGACAGCATTGGTAAGGGTAATTTATTTGTCTGGTGACCCTATCTCCTTTACAATAATTGTATTACCCAAAAGAGAATCAGAACCCATTTTTGTTTCAATTTTTAAATCGCCATTCTCTAAAATAATAATAATAATAGTGAATATATTCTTTATACAAATATGATATACACATATTTATAATATCAATTTCCTGCTATACCGTATAGTTCAATTCATTTGTTATAACCGCACAATTATAGATATAAAAAAAAACTGTTAAGAAACGCTTAAGGTTTTGCACTTCGTCACATACATGTTTGTAGATTGATATAATTTTATAAAATGCGAAAATAAAGACTAAAGCATTGACGCAAATGCGATACAGAAAATATAAATGTCGAACTCTGCGCTTTTGAATCATACTTGAAACATTGAAAAAGGTGAATACAAAGGGAAACCACTCTCAACTAGAGTATGAACTAAGATTATCTGTTCCTGAGATATCAATAAGGTCACGGTCATTACTATAGCCTGCTGACACCTTCCGTGTTTATCCTTCTCAAATAATGGAAAAGGTATGTTGTTTCACACTTCTTTCAACATAGACTCGGATCGAAATATCTGATATGCTGTCTACACCATAGTTATGTGGATCGCTTTCGCGATTAAGAACAATTTTGGCGTGGAATCTCTGATGCGTTCGTCGTGTTTTCGAAGTGTCAATTTGAATCACACAGTTTAACAAAATGTCAATGTTTGAACGTAAAGTAGATTATTTGTTTGAAAAATATCTATACCCGAATCTAATACATCACCAACAACTTACCATTTCCTTTTACTTTTTTGGATAAATCTAGAAGTTAATTATTACTCTATTTCTCCAAAAACAATTTCTCAGTTTCACTGACAACTCCAGCTACAGTAAGGTTATGACTGGACACCAATAATTATAACAACAATAATGTGCATATTTGTAAAGCGTCAAATTCACACCCTAAAGCATGCTCAAAGAGCTTCATTGACCACGGTCAAAGGATCCCTGTATATACTCTCACTACTTGCATACCGATGTAGTTCATGTATTGAACTTATATGAGAGGAGATAACGTGAAGTGAGCTAACGTGAAGTTAACTAACATGAAAAGAGCTAATGTAAAATGAACAAACGTGAGGTTATAGGTAAACTAGCTTGTAATGAGTTAATGTGAAGTGTTTTGACGTCTAATGAGCTTACGTGAAGTGAGTCTAGGAAGTGAACTATACAATGCAAAATGAACTAATACGTAGTGAACTTAATGAAGTGAAATAACGTGACGTGAACTAAAGTTCACACAAACACAGACGGAAGGTTTGGCGATCACTCATATTCAGCGATCTCTTTATATAATTTTCACCACTAGTTTACATTTTACGCCGAAGAGAATCTGTTTTGGCAGATACTCGAGACTGATTATTCTCCGGTACTGACGGTTTATGTTTAGAGAACAGTGATTACAGAACCTGCTGTAACTGTAACCAACTCATCCACCAACTCACTTTCATACCGACGTATACTCACACATGCATAGCCCAACGTTCTAAATGCACTTACTATTTATTTAATCTAAAAAATATACATCTGGCTTATATTAATATGCTATATATGTATCAAATAAAACAACAAATGTCTCAGTGTGTCTATATGTATCGAGAGTAGAAAATACCACGTTAAATGTGCAATGTCTTTTCAGTGTCTCTAGTCATGTCCTCATTTCTACTTGGAGTCGGATTTGGAATGCATTCAGGGGCCTTGCTCGACAGGATTGGCCCAAAGTGGACCTCGCTAATTGGCAAAGCCCTCACCGTTCCAGGCCTTGGGCTAATGTACATCGCTTCTGTGACTGTTGCGTTCTTCCGTGACAAATCATGGCTTCTGGCTATTTTTGCTTTCATTGCTGGTAGGTTATTAGCAGTCATTTTTGGGAACCTCCTTTCCTGTACAGAATCCAAAAGCAACATGATGCGATTCGACTTACAAGATATTTCGTCAATAATACTGCTTACGTCACACACAATTTGTGGCTACACACTCTGGCTACACAAAATCAGATTTCATTTCATGTACACTATTCATCAGCTACTGCAATGTTCAATGAAGAGTTACGTCCCAATGCTGTCGGAATAAGGAGAGTTTACGGAAAGCACTTCATTCTTCATTCTGTGCAATGTTAAGATGGCGATAACAAGTTTGTCTGATTAGTTCATGTGTAATGGTAAAAAATGTTTATTTCTATTTTCTATCAATTATGATAGCTTAATTAAGGAGGTATGAAATCTGGTTTCTAGAATTTCCACAAATTATATATTGCATATAACAACAGTAGTATACAATATTAAATAATTGTTTTGGTAAGGATGTTTATTTAATTTCCTGGTTTTGAATGTTATGTTTCATTTTTGACCATGTGCCAATTTTATATCAACCGTAATAAGAAGGGAGATAAGCAAAGATTGGTGTGGTCATATCACCATGTGTTTTAAGCAGCATGCATGAGGAAGGCATGAAAATTCATAAATAGGAATTTGTTTATAAATGCATCTTCTTAATTTCTACCATATATAATAATAATGATGATGATGATGATGATGATGATGATGATGATGATAATAATAATAATAATAACAATAATAAGATTTATAAAGCGCTGGTATCCAGTTCGAAGAACTGCTCAAAAGCGCTTCATTTGAGTCTACACAAAAAAGAAACATTACGCAGCTAGGAAAACACAAAGCCTCAAAACTCCAAGAAAGAGTAACATAGTAACTTAATTCTTCCTAAATGAGGGTTTGTGGCTGATTTAGACTTGGCTTATGGAAATACGCCCTAAACTTCAACTTTGTTCATCATATTCTCATGGCCTAAAGTTATGAAAGGTACAATGTATATGAAATATTAAGCTTCCTGTTTATTTAGGGCATTTAAGGCATTGTTTCTGTACATGTTATGGGAATATTATGTACTTAGAGTAATTTCAAGGTTTGTGTTGTAATTTACCTTACTGTTAAATGTTCATGCCTTTGTAAAGTAAACAAGCCCAAACTAGTATAATACTGCTGTGTTATAAGTTATTGTGTAAATTAAGGAAATTTAAAAGCCATACACTCAATGAAATCCTTTCTATCTGATCCAGTCAATCTAATGTTTGTACATGAGACACAAGAATAAGAAAAGAATAAAGAATCAAGATTATTGGTTGGAATTTCATGTTGTAATCAAAATCATGGTTCATATCACTATCAGTTATATATCTTGCTTAGTTGTAGCCCTATCGGGATTTCGGTTAAGCATTTACACCCAGCAACGCATCGGTGGTCAGGCTAATTGCTAGTCATTTTACCCCGATAGCGTGGAGATTTGTTCATAATATCAATCACTGACGTGTCTGGTGGAGGTTCGATTATTATGATAAAAACCCTGTATTTCTTCAAATTGCAGGTCAAGGTAGCTTCGTGACCTTCATCGTTACCTGGACGACAGGCGTACGTCAGGCTGATCCACGTATTAGGTGGATACTAATGGGTGTGCTCAAAGCCATAGTTCTCGGGAGTCCAGTATTCTTCACCTTCATCTATAATGTATATTTCATGAATGGTCAAATTGAAGACGCAAAGAAACAAAACTTTCAAGGTTTTATTTTGTTCCTGGTGATAATGCTTGTGACAATTGACCTTTTAGCAATCTGTCTGTTGGAAGATGATAACAGTAGAACTACTGAAATTAGTAACGGCCAAGAAATTGAAAAGGAGGGTGGTACATACGGAACTATCCCTGACGTAGCTGATGGTAATTCTCTGCAAGAAGACAAACAATTGAGTAAAACTGACTCAAAGTATCATAGGGAGTGTGAACCAACTGAGAACAAACACAGATCTGACGCAAATCCATGCAACCATGAGGATAGTACATTATCATCGCCTGATAATGTCTTGTCCGGAAAAGAAGACATTCCACTGATAACTCAAAAAGTGTCTGAACATGTTCCTTTACTAAGGCTCGTGAAGACGGCATCGTTTAACATAGTGCTGTGGAATATTTCATTGAGTATGATAACTGACACTGTGTTCTACGGTAACATACCCGTCATCACCCAGAGTGCCAACCTGCAATATTTAGATACATCTTTAATGATTGTAAGTCGTGTATGTATCTGCAGCAGTGCGTTCTTTTCTGGCCTCTTCTACAATTACATGAACAATCAACGAAGTATATATTCTTTGATATTTGTTGCTGTGATGGCATTACTGTCGGCCAACACGATGATGTTGATCTCCACAGAACACGCTGCCATTCTTCTTGTAGCTGCTGGACTTATTGGATTAGCTTCTGGAATACTATGGGTTCTAGGTGCAGGTTTGGTGTTTTCTGTGTTTGGACCTAAAGATTATGGCAGGAACTGGGGCTTTGTTAATATGATGGGTTTCGTTTTATCTGAATGCGTGTCTTTGATTTTCGGGAAGATGTATGACGCCCAGGTATCTGAAGCAGATACACATGTATGCTATGGAGGTCAGTGCACTAAACACTGGTTCATTCTGTTGCTGTGTACATTGGCGGTGTCATTTATACTGAGCTGTTGGCAACTGATCACTACGTGGAAAAGGGCTATTTAGCAATTGTCCTGTTGTACTATTTTGACACTGCACACTCACAACATGTCAAAAACCCTAATTTACACAGGAATGAAGAACTTTAAAGCGACCATCGTCGAGTCCCGGTCATTCCAGCATAAAGAAATGGTGTTTGGAGTTTTACCTTTTGTGTCTCACTCTTGTCATTGTATATGCTATACGACATTTTGAGTACATGAGGAGATATGCCATGGCGTGTCAGGTTGACACGGTAGGAAAGGAAATTTATGTGATATGAAGAAAATGAACATTACCGACGATATATATTCAGGAATTCTGAAGTCCGTTGTACACACTTTGAATTTAAAGTTTCCTAGTCATAATACTTAACAGACAAGTTTCAGTAGGGCTATTTCCTGCCAGATATCAACTCTTTTCTCGATTCACGAAGGGAGACAGGCCCGTTTCAAGACACTTGACAGTGAAATAATTGTGCACTTACATTAATTCTAGAGCCTTATGCTTATTTTCTCCTGCCGCTTATTTCACCCATTGTTCCATTTTAAAAAAAATCTTGATTTTTTCATTGATCACTGCTTGCCGTAAAAGGCGAATATGCTTGTCGTAAAAAGCGACTATCAGGATCGGATGGTCAGGCTCGCTGACGTGGTTGGTGCATGGTCACTGGATTGTCTGGTCCAGACTCGATTAATTACAGACTGCCTTCATATAGCTGGAATATTACTGAGTGCGGCGTAAAACAACCAACCAACCAACCAACCAACCAACCAACCAGAGGCAGTCAATAAAAATGTCCTCCTCATGTACTCTATGTTTTTATTGACTTACGTGGGTCTTTAGGAGTAACATATAAATATGAAAAGAAATGGATTTTTACGACGGGCTGCTAGGTTTCATTAGAACGTGTGGAATGTGCAAGTATTTGAAAGCCTTCATCTGATTAATAATTTACATGAACGCGATGGACATATTGACACCATACAATATATCTGTCAATGAGCAATCGGTATTGTACACGTATGTGACCGTGATCGTATGTTACAGCTCAGATCAGTAACATTCCTATCTGGTACAACATGACGGTTGGAAAAACAAAAATGAAATGACGTGGAGAGTGGGGTAACGTGAAACGAACTTAAGTGAAGGCAGTTCAAATGAAGCGAAGAAACGTGAGGTGAGCTAACATGGATTGAAGTAACGTTAAGTAAACTGACGTGAAGTGTTCAAATGTGTAAGGAATTAACACAAGAGCTAAAGTAAAGTGAACTAACATGAAAAAAAGCTTGCACAAAATAAACAAACGTGAAGTGAGGAGAGGTGAAGTGGATGTAGGGATTAAAAGGAAAGGGATTTAACATAAAATAACCTAATGTATGATCCTATGAAGTGAGCATAAAAACGCGAAATGAAATGTGGCAGACAATATTTTCCAACAAGCATAGTTATTTTGTTCAACTATATTTTTCCGGCCAATATAATTTTTTCAATAAAATCCCAGATCCTCACAACGAATATCTCATGGCGGACCCTTAGATCTAACGTGAAGTGAACAAACATGAGAGCAGCTTATGTGAAGTGAGCTAACGTGCAGTGAACTAACATGAGAAGAGCTAACGCGAAGTAGACAAACATGAGAGAAGCTAATCTGAAGTGAACTAAAGTGCAGTGAACTAACATGAGAGGAGCTAATATGAAGTAAACAGACATGAGAGGAGATAATGTGAAGTGAACCATTATGAGCGGAGCTAATGTGAAGTGAGCTAACGTGCAGTGAACTAACATGAGAGGAGCTAACGTGAAGTGAACTAACATGAGAGGAGCTAACGTGCAGTGAACTAACATGAGAGGAGCTAATGTGAAGTGAACAAACATGAGAGGAGCTAATGTGAAGTGAACTAACGTGCAGTGAAATAACATGAGAGGAGCTAACGTGCAGTGAACTAACATGAGAGGAGCTAATGTGAAGTGAACAAACATGAGAGGAGCTAATGAGAGGAAGTGAACTAACGTGCATTGAAATAACATGAGAGGAGCTCATGTGCAGTGAACTAACATGAGAGGAGCTAATGTGAAGTGAACAAACATGAGAAGAGCCAACGTGAAGTGAGCTAACGTGAAGTGAACTAACATGATAAGAGCCAACGTGAAGTGAGCTAACGTGAAGTGAACTAACATGAGAAGAGCTAACGTGAAGTTAACTAATATGAAAAAAGGTACTGTTAAATGAACAAACGTGAAGTGAGGTGATGTGAACTAGCTTGTCGCGAGTTAACGCTAAGTGGTTTAACGTAAAATGAGCGTATGTGAAGTGAGTCTAGGAAATGAGATATACAATGCGAAACGAACCAACACGCAGTGAACTGAAATAGGGACAGAATAGAGTACCTCAGCTGGATCCGCCGTAAGACGATGATGACTGTGTTCATGATATGTGACGTCAATGTTATTCACTAGCACTTTTTAAATCATCTGATGCACAAATGTTAAACACATGGTGTAGTTTGATACAAATATGTCAATTGAACGTTGTATTAAAAATGACACAAAATCCCTGACGATTGCTTTGGGGAACGTTTATCCATTGCATACACACGGGGGAACATGCATGCAGCTTCATCCACATCTTTAGTTAATTTGATGCGTGTCATGTCCCCCGTAGGCGTGGGTCGTCACTGGATTGTCTGGTGCAGAATTGATTATTTACAAGCCCACTTTATATAGCTATGTAATTTGTTGAGTGTGGCGTTAAACACCCAAACAAAGAATAATTGAGCGTTCATTTCCAGCTATCGGTTAAATGATGGGTGGTGACTTAAAGCGGGCATTTAACCGAGTACAGTTAAAAAATCGTAAAACAATTATCATAACTGCACTCTGTATTCATAGCTTCAGGGCATTATAACGAGGATACAGGCAAGAAATATAACCTACTTCATCATGTATTTCACTACGTTCGAACAGGGGAATTCCCCGCGAAGACTAAGTGGAGAAAGATTGTGTTAAATGAAATATCTACCCACGAGGAAGAAGTATGGAAATATAAACTATCATGTAGAGCTAACCTATCTCGATATTCTAAAATTCACACAACACTTACTCCTCATGCGTTATACAGCATTGTAATGTTATATCCAGAATTGAGAGAAAAAATACAGTTTGTAATGAGGATTGGTTCCAGAAGCAAAATATCAAAAGAATGTACAACATGTAATACTTTTGATCATGATTTTTATCACCATGTCATCTTAAACTCTGAATGTCTACTTTCAGAGAGAGATTTATTCTTTTCAACTCTAATTGATAACCTTGATGTTGAAATGTATGTTAAAATAGAGATGATTGAAGACCACGATATGTTTGCATTCTCTCTTGGTGCAGACAACAATGACATTGATGAAAAAACGTGGCATTTCACAATTATTGAATTTTCATGTTTATAAGTTCACTGCTCATTAGCTCACTTCACATAAGCTCCTCTCATATTAGTTCACTGCACATTAGGTCACTTCACATGATCGAACAGCAGGCGTTCAGCATATAAGATCCTAGTTCAAGTCAAGTCGTACTAATTTTCGTTCTAAAAGGGTGATAATCCGTTATTGTTATGTTATGTTGTCACGTGTAACGTGCTACCAGTTAACGTAAACATACAGATAATGTTGTCCTTTTTAATTATTTCAAATCAAGTAGAGTCATTGAACAGATTTGTATGATTTGATTTAAATCCGTTTGAGGAGCAAAATAGCTGCATTTTTGTAAAAGTGTCAAGTCCCGAACCAGTCTGGATTGACTGACAGCATTGGTAAGGGTAATTTATTTGTCTGGTGACCCTATCTCCTTTACAATAATTGTATTACCCAAAAGAGAATCAGAACCCATTTTTGTTTCAATTTTTAAATCGCCATTCTCTAAAATAATAATAATAAAAGTGAATATATTCTTTATACAAATATGATATACACATATTTATAATATCAATTTCCTGCTATACCGTATAGTTCAATTCATTTGTTATAACCGCACAATTATAGATATAAAAAAAAACTGTTAAGAAACGCTTAAGGTTTTGCACTTCGTCACATACATGTTTGTAGATTGATATAATTTTATAAAATGCGAAAATAAAGACTAAAGCAGTGACGCAAATGCGATACAGAAAATATAAATGTCGAACTCTGCGCTTTTGAATCATACTTGAAACATTGAAAAAGGTGAATACAAAGGGAAACCACTCTCAACTAGAGTATGAACTAAGATTATCTGTTCCTGAGATATCAATAAGGTCACGGTCATTACTATAGCCTGCTGACACCTTCCGTGTTTATCCTTCTCAAATAATGGAAAAGGTATGTTGTTTCACACTTCTTTCAACATAGACTCGGATTGAAATATCTGATATGCTGTGTACTCCATAGTTATGTGGATCGCTTTCGCGATTAAGAACAATTCTGGCGTGGAATCTCTGATGCGTTCGTCGTGTTTTCGAAGTGTCAATTTGAATCACACAGTTTAACAAAATGTCAATGTTTGAACGTAAAGTAGATTATTTGTTTGAAAAATATCTATACCCGAATCTAATACATCACCAACAACTTACCATTTCCTTTTACTTTTTTGGATAAATCTAGAAGTTAATTATTACTCTATTTCTCAAAAAAAAAATTCTCAGTTTCACTGACAGCTCCAGCTACAGTAAGGTTATGACTGGACACCAATAATTATAACAACAATAATATGCATATTTGTAAAGCGTCAAATTCACACCCTAAAGCATGCTCAAAGAGCTTCATTGACCACGGTCAAAGGATCCCTGTATATACTCTCACTACTTGCATACCGATGTAGTTCATGTATTGAACTTATATGAGAGGAGATAACGTGAAGTGAGCTAACGTGAAGTTAACTAACATGAAAAGAGCTAATGTAAAATGAACAAACGTGAGGTGAGGTAAACTAGCTTGTAATGAGTTAATGTGAAGTGTTTTGACGTCTAATGAGCTTACGTGAAGTGAGTCTAGGAAGTGAACTATACAATGCAAAATGAACTAATACGTAGTGAACTTAATAAAGTGAAATAACGTGACGTGAACTAAAGTTCACACAAACACAGACGGAAAGTTTGGCGATCACTCATATTCAGCCATCTCTTTATATAATTTTCACCACTAGTTTACATTTTACGCCGAAGAGAATCTGTTTTGGCAGATACTCGAGACTGATTATTCTCCGGTATTGACGGTTTATGTTTACAGAACAGTGATTACAGAACCTGCTGCAACTGAACTCAAACGTACGAATCCGCCGAATCGACACAACACACCGTAGTCATGATACAACATGTTACGAATCATGTGTTCATGATATGTGACCTCAAGATTGGTCACTACGTGCCAGTTTCTAAATCATCTGTGGCATATATGTTAAAAACATTGCGCTGTATCATACAAAATGTAAAAGCAAAATCCCGTAAGAGAGGATATTTAGTGTACACACAGAGGGACATGCTGTTTTTTTCCACTCCATTGGTTAGCTGTATATATACAGGGCAAGCATGCAAGCTTTGTCCACACTATTAGCCAACTGTATATACACAGAGGGACATACTTGCAGCTTTGTACACACCATTATTCAACTGTTTATACACAGAGGGACATACTTGCAGCTTTGTCCACACCATTAGTCAACTGTATATACACACAGAGGGACATACTTGCAGCTTTGTCCACACCATTAGTCAACTGTATATACACAGAGGGACATATATGAATCTTTGTCCACACCATTAGTCAACTGTATACACACAGAGGGAGATACATGCAGCTTTGTCCACACCATTAGTCAACTGTATATACACAGAGGGACATACTTGCATCTTTGTCCACACCATTAGTCAACTGTATATACACAGAGGGACATACGTGCAGCTTTGTCCACACCATTATTCAACTGTATATACACAGAGGGACATACATGCAGCTTTGTACACACCATTAGTCAACTGTATATACACAGAGGGACATACATGCAGCTTTGTCCACACCATTAGTCAACTGTATATACACAGAGGGACATACATGCAGCTTTGTACACACCATTAGTCAACTGTATATACACAGAGGGACATACATGCAGCTTTGTCCACACCATTAGTCAACTGTATATACACAGAGGGACATACATGCAGCTTTGTACACACCATTAGTCAACTGTATATACACAGAGGGACATACTTGCAGCTTTGTACACACCATTAGTCAACTGTATATACACAGAGGGACATACATGCAGCTTTGTCCACACCATTAGTCAACTGTATATACACAGAGGGACATACTTGCAGCTTTGTACACACCATCAGTCAACTGTATATACACAGAGGGACATACGTGCAGCTTTGTACACACCATTAGTCAACTGTATATACACAGAGGGACATACATGCAGCTTTGTACACACCATTAGTCAACTGTATATACACAGAGGGACATACTTGCAGCTTTGTCCACACCATCAGTCAACTGTATATACACAGAGGGACATACTTGCAGCTTTGTCCACACCATTAGTCAACTGTATATACACAGAGGGACATACTTGCAGCTTTGTACACACCATTAGTCAACTGTATATACACAGAGGGACATACGTGCAGCTTTGTCCACACCATAAGTCAACTGTATATACACAGAGGGACATACTTGCAGCTTTGTCCACACCATCAGTCAACTGTATATACACAGAGGGACATACTTGCAGCTTTGTACACACCATCAGTCAACTGTATATACACAGAGGGACATACTTGCAGCTTTGTACACACCATTAGTCAACTGTATATACACAGAGGGACATACTTGCAGCTTTGTCCACACCATTAGTCAACTCTATATACACAGAGGGAAATGCGTGCATCTTCGTCCACACCATTTGTCAAATGTATATACACAGAGGGACATACAAGCATCAGCCAACTGGATATACACAGAGGGACATAGATGCAGCTTTGTCCACTGTCTGATTCAATGCGTATCATTTTAATACGACGGTTTGGGTCGTAGCTCATATAATCAATCACTGGATTTGTCCGGTCCAGAATTAATTATTTTCAAGCCCCCTTTATATAGCTATGATATTGTTGAGCGCGTAGCCAAACACCCAAACAAAGAAACGTTGTGCGCTGACTAAACTTATAGCTCACCTGTCCGTTAAATGATGGGAGTTGACCAAGAGAGTGGTGATTATTCGTGGGCATGTAACCGGGTACTGTTAAAAACGTTAATCAAATATAATCTACAACTACACTCTTTTACATTACAACGAAGATTAAAAAAAATATCAGAATGATGTCATTTGCTAACATCTGTTAACACCTGTAGGACATGCCACGCGTACTGATGTATTGGTGAACCAAACGCCGAGCGTCATATGGTACTAGACATAGAATGTACGAGACACAAGCTGGTCATTATCAGCGCACGGTTGTGGTTGTACATTTCAACTGAGTTAACGCGAAGCCACCATTTACCAGTGCATTTAACGCGGTGGTGTTTGTACATCAGGTAAGTTCTATTGTGAAGCTTACCACATATTTACCCATTGTACATGCCTGTTATCTCTGTGACAGCAGTTTGTGAGTTTAGCGCACTGCTAGTATGCAATGAGTGAGAGTATTATCAATGGTTGTATACTCCCCAGGGAGATGCGAATGAATGAAAATCGAGTGCACACTGTTCCACTGACAGGGGTAAGTGAAGCACTTTGAGCATGTTTTAAGATGTGGATTTGGCGCTTTATAAAAATGAACATTGTTGTTGTTATTATTATTGGTGTCCAGTCATGTCTTAATTGCAGTTCGAGCTGTGAGTGAAACTGAGAAATTGTTCTGTACATATCGAGTTATAATTAACTTCCAGATTCATCTATATTGCCGAGCAAAAAATAACAAAATGAAATGGTTATTCGTTGGTGATGTATATATATACCTCATTTATACATATATTCATGTTTATATATGTTTTTATATTCAAGTTATATTTATTATTCATGGAAATGCATGGAATACTGATTCATTATTCATGGAATACTGAAATTCAACAAGGATATCTTAAGGTTTTTTATATACATGATTGATGTTCAGATGAGAGATGAGAATTGACGATTGATCATTTACACTGTGTTAATGTATTGGTCAATATTTAGTGTCTATACACATAACCATTGATAACGCTTGTAGCGTTTTGGCCAAATAGATTTATCAAGTGTATAGTGTATAGTATAGCCTGGCAGTTTACATCACCCAATATGAGTTAGCACAAGGAAAGACGTTGGCCTCTGTCAAACATGATATAGGATTGCCATATACATTCTTTAAAGGCCGACCCACACATGATCAGAGCTGAACATTGCGTCAGCGTTTTTTATTTGTCAGCACACCGCACTAACACAGCACGTCATCAGCGCCAAATATAAAAAGACAGCACTCAAAAAGGGATTTTAGCTGCATGCATCTCTTTCTTACCGGGGATAACATAGACCCAGAATCGTTTTACTTTCATTTCCGTTTGTCTTTTGGTGATAGAGACGCATTCTTCACATACATTTCCCCGGCTTGCCCTCATACTTACTTACTTTGGAGATTTAACGTGCATTTTCCGACTGATGCGTATTTCGCACACGGGCCCGGCTAGGCCATTTGATGTGTTTCCGAAAGGGGCGAAAGTGGTGTGTGCAACCCAAGAGAGGACTTTAGGGGTTGCTTATATAGAATTTTGGAATTTTGAGATTTGGAATAGATGCCGATGGGGTTGGCGAGGAGAACTAAGGGAGCTGGGTATGGTGGATGTTTGTTTGTTTATGTAATTTTGATTTGGTAGATTATAGTGTTTTTAGATGCGTTTTATTAGTTCCGTTTTGATTAAGAATACACCTAAGGCCTTGAAGTTTTCTAGTTTATTTTGTGGGTTTAGTATTGCTTCTAGAGTGAGAGCCTTGTTTAGATTGAGGGTGGTTTGTAATGCGGTTCGATGTGTTAGGTAGTGTGTGCAGTGGATGAGTGCGTGTTCTGGGGTTTCTAGTTGTTTGCAGTGTGGGCAGTTACCTGTAGTGTGTTTTTTAATATTTTTTAGATGGTTATTTAGGTTGGTGTGTCCTGTTTGGAGTTTAGTGATTACTCTGTCGATTTCTTTTGATGGATGGAGAACTTTTGGTTTGGTTAGTGGTTTGCTGAGTACTTTTTTGATTTGGCTATTTGAGTTTAGATAAAGGTTATGCCATTTTTTGGTGATTTTTTGCTTGTTTACGCTTTTAATTTCTGATTTTGAGATTGGTAAGTTTAAGATTATTTCTGGGATTTTGAGGGATAGTTTAGCTGCTTTATCGGCGTTTTCATTACCGTATATTCCTACGTGGGCGGGTATCCACAAGAAGGGTATTTGTTTGCCTGCCTTAGTTAGGTCGTTGGAGCTTTTAAGTATTTGATTTATTAATTTAGGTCGGTTTTTGGTATTTTTGTTTTGGAGGGCTTGCAGTCCACTTAGGGAGTCGGTAAGTATTAGGATTTGTTTGTGTTTTTTGGATTCTTGATTATGGAGGGCTGAAGCCATGCCCATTAGTTCTGCCGTGAATATTGATTGGTTGTTTGGGAGTCGGAAGATTTGTGTGGTTTTAGTTGGTTGTGTGGTATGGACTCCGAAACCTGTGTTTTTGGAGGTCGGATCTGAGGATCCGTCCGTGTAAATGTGACACCAATTTGGCCAATTTTCGTGTATGTATGCTAGTGTGGTAGTTTTAGCTATGTTTGGGTCGGTTTGTTTATTTATTTGGCTAGCTAGTGTTGTGTCTATTTTGGGTATTTTAAGTTTAGGGGTGAAGATATTTGATTGTTTGCAGTTTTGTTTAAGATTTTTAATTTGGTGTTCATTTAAGTAGTTTGTTATTCTTTGGGATATTGGGGTAAGTAAGGGGTGCCCTCATCTGGCCTACACCTTATATCTCCTACACCTCATATGGCCTTAACAAAATACAACTGGTTACTTCCATACCCCTGTTGTGTAAAATGGTACTGTCCATTAACCCATTAATGATTTCATTCATTAATATGAATTAATGACCTGAGTACATGTGCCTTTGAACTAATCCGATGTATTCATAGTGGTATCTGATCCTTGAGTTTGTTTTGACTGTTTATACAGGATTACTGTTATAATCCACTTTGATCATTTAACAGGTCTACTCATCTCAAACGTTTTGTAAGTGTGTATACATTACCTTACTTGAATCTGAGCATTTTAACAGATCTACTCATCTCCAAATTTCTGAAGTGTATATATACCTTAGTAAGTGCTATTGTTTCTCTTAACTTTGATCAACGCAATAGCTTTCACAATGTTAACAGGATCATCTGATCTCCAATTTAGGAATAGGTAAATATATGTTAGTTTTTAAGTTTGTGCCTCAGTCTGAAAATGGCAAATCTTCAAAGAGCTGAGTTCGTTCAAAGAGAGGCGGATGGGGCATTCTTCTTGTGCCCTAGCTTGTGGCTGCAGGTGTACACTATCCATTGCCTTGTGGATGGCAAGATGTTGCCAGTCGCCTTTTCCCTAATCCCAAACAAGACCAAGCAGACCTATGTCCGACTGTTCACCTTGCTCTCTCCAGACATCATCCAGAAGCAGATGTCTTTAGTGCAATCAGCGATGTCTTCCCAGCAAGTTCTGTCAGAGGATGTTTTTTCCACTACGCCTACGACCAGGCTCTGTTGTGGACAGAGGCCTGGCCCGAGAATACACCGACAACCCAGCAGTGCAGACCAACATCAGAAGAGCTGCAGCGCTGCCGTTTCTACCCCTAGCTGAAGTCCAAGATACCTGGATTCTAGTGATGGAGCAAGGACCAGATGGCCAGCAGATCTCACCAGGTTCAACGACTACGTCACCAGCACATGGGTGGACTTCAATGCCACGTTCCCTCGAGCCCTGTGGAATCAACACAAGAACACCGGTCCACGCCCCAACAACCATCCTGAAGGTTTTCACAACAGCCTGAAGAAGAGAATGCCAAACCCAACATCTTCCAGTTTGTCAAAGAACTCAAGAAGATCGAGATAGCAGATAGACAACCAAGAAGGCAGCAATCTGGGTGGTGCCATGAGACTTCGTGCTCGTGTTGACAGAGACCGAGATGCAGCGATCGAGAGACTGAAGCAGCAGCTTGCTGCTGGCAGAAGATCAGTGATCCAGTTTCTGGATGCAGTTGGACATTTCATCAAATTACAGTAAATTGCTAGTAATGATGTAATCCTAATGTTATAAAACAGGAAGATGATGGATATAAATGTACAGTGCTATGATAAAACATGTGTATTTATGATATTTGATGCTGTGAAAACATTTGAGTTGTGAAGATAAATGTACAGTGCTATGATAATACATATGTATTTATGATATTTGATGTTATGAAAACATTTGAGTTGTGAAGATGATCTCAAAATGAAATTCCAGTATCAAAAGTCATTTACATTCTTTGTTATCTTGTTGGAAGAGTTCATTTTACTTAAGGGATAAGGGTACAAGTGTGATGTGCACTCATCCATAAATTTGTTTTGATAGTAGTGTAGGCCTGATGAGATGTAGGCCAGATGAGGACATGCCATTTCCCCATCCACCATGTGTATTTAGGCTCTCTTAGTCAATTAAACAAACAATATAATTGTGATAATGTGAATTCGACTTAATATTTTGTTCTGAACTTTTGCTATGATGCGCTGCCTGAATGTGATAATACACCAGTGATTCGTGCGGTTCTAAGTGCACTCCTGCACAACCCACACACCCCTGGAACCGGGTAACGTCGCTACCTAAGTGCAATAATCTTGAACGCCAAGTTAAACCCCAATTTTACCACATCTGGATTCGCGTATGTTCAGTAGTCCAAGAACCAGTCCAGATATTGGGGTGGGCTGATTAATCTGAGTTTGATGTTTTGAAAGTCATATATCCACAGATTAAAAGACAACTTTGAAAGCAATCCGGTACTCACAGCGTAGTGGTAGGCATCCCAACATAAAGGCGGACCCCTGAGTCGAATCTGAGGAACAATGTTGCAAGCAATAGTCACATAATGACGTATGGTACGCCATGATATAACTGGAATACTGAGAAAAGCGGTGGTTAACCCTACTCACTCACTCACTCAAAATGTTGGTATATGAAATACAGTAATAAGGTAGTTATGTAGGTCACCAGAGGTCAAAAGGTCACGAAATGTGACCCCTGCCTAAAATCCTAGCACCTGTCAGAAGATACACTGCAGATGCAACACAAATAGAACTTTCTTAACCCAAATGGAATGTAATTGAAGCCAAGAAGTCTGAAAAGTGATTTTTTTTGTCTTTTGTGGTGTGGTGCAGAACGGTGTTTGGTGCAATTTAAAAAAAAAATCATTTTGCGCCAAAAAAAGCAATATTGTATGAAGTTGGACTGCCTGTAATACGTTTGCATGAATCTAAAACTCATCACTCCAAATTATAATATCCATGTCCTGGATGTATTCAGAAGTAGTTGAAGCTGAATGGTTATGATTGTTTGGGCACACAAGCTGAAATTGAAGTCAAAGTGAGGTCAAATCTAAATATCAACCTAAATAACATAAAATGCAACTATCTGCAAATCCCAATATTTGATATAATCACACAATTAGTACTGTCAAAAACTAGTTTTATCACATTATTGTTAGAGACTGAAGACTTGATAAACATGCGTGGTCACAAAGGAGTCTCCTACAATATAGGCCAGCGTTGATTAATCATCATCATCATCATCATCATCACTCTCTCCAACCTCATCCTCAACTTGCTGATTGCTACATGTCTGTAATTTCAAAGGTATACACACTTCCGAGTGGTTCTTTACAGCTTCCAACTGAAGATGGCTGATCCATCTTTGTGGTCAACGATGACAGTGAGGGGCGTATGTGCGATCCTTGTCGTGCTCCTGGGTCAGTTTACAGTGGGTTGTTACTATACCTTAAATGTGACGTTGGTAGCCATGAAAGCTACGTTCAACTACTCTCAAACTGAAGGTAAATATAATATAAATGCCTTGGGATATCCGTATTTGCTTAAAGCATTATACCCCTTGAGGACTCCGGGAAAGAGTCGTTTCCAAATAACCTTAGTTAGTCGACTGAAATGATTCGGATGTTCATAATCGTTGACTTAGGTCGACGGCGCGAGGCGTTGCCCATTTTGAGCAGCTGGTTTGGCTGACCAGGACTCGATAATTAACAAGCCGCCGGAGTATTAATAGCTGCGTCATTATAAAGGTAACTATAGTTTTAAAACGATAAGTCCAAACAAAATGAAAGCATACAAGAATGTATATTCTCGTATTGCTGGTTGAAAGCATTATGCAGGTACTGGTATTCGCGAAAAGGAAGGCAAGCATGTTCTGCCATTCTGTAGCAGCCATTGTTTATAACAGACAAGGCCACTTTAGAGACTGTTTGCCCTAGAATTAATTTTACCACCGCCTGCGTAGCCAATAGATGTGCACAATTGGGGGCGCCGTATCGTGCAGAAAAGGTTCCCAGTTGTCAGAGATTAAACGCCGATTAATGTTGATCGCCCACAGTTGATTACTGCGTCCTGACTGACCGTGTTCTCCTATAGTGGGGATCGTAGTCTGTCATACAGTCCCTGAACAAATACATCCGATACATCCCATGTTTGGCAAGTCTACATTCTGAAAATGAAGTATGAAGTATCTAGTCTCCATTTTATTTTATTTGAAAACTAAAAATGAACAACCGTTACGGTTTCATTTCAGCGACCAGATGTTAATCGTAGGGGATCGTTGCTCGAGCTATCAGTCTTTTGTTTGCCTTGGCACATTCTGATATTTTCATTCATCCGTGATATACATTGATTATTACGGCCTCTTTCACTGTAAATAATTTTTGGCTTCATGATATCATTTATGGATAGAACAATTCTATATGCGTTAGTCACAAATAACGCCCAAAGCCTCCGATACGGTGTTCTGTCACAAAACAATACTATCAAAATAAATTAAATGTTCAATTATGTTAATTTCTGTCACGCTGAATTTCCCTTCATCATTATTAATAATTTATATTTTTGAACGATGGCTGTACGAACGACAGATGGCTTGGCATTCAGCACAAATATAGTCTGATAAAAAAAACACCGCAAAAGTGATTTTAGATGTATGTTCTATATATCATATAGAGAATCGACACGGTTATGGATATCGTGTATAGTCGCCATTAGATTCCAAAACTTACTGGCATCGTCGTCCCATGGGAGCAATCAGATCCTGAATTGTTGCATGCAGTGCTTGTCAACAAGTGATGTTGCACGTGCATGTTATGTTGGTGTGTTTCGGCGCCAGGCTCCCAAGTGGCTGTGTTTTTCCAATTTTTCCATCTTTTCACCAATTTTCATTCTTACGAGTATACGTAAACGTATGAATTTAATAGAATTGACGGTCCAATAAATAATAGCGACAAACCCGTTTCCACAATCATAAGCAATTTTAGCTAAAAGCAATGTAGAATTCCGATTATACCCCGAACATGTGTTTATGAATCACTATCATCAAACAGTGATGGTATCGGGTGTTCGCAAATACGAGAGCGGATCCTGCGCCACCTGGGGATAAACAGATTCAGCATTCAACGTCTTCTCCAAATTGGGTGAAGGAATGAACCTGAAGCTGTTCCGAGAAATCTAGCACCATTATAGGACACATATATTTACGGAATATATAATCAGCATTTCAGGGAGTTTATTCATAGAAAATGAAAATAAAAGGTTTTAATTGAAATAATTTCTTAGAATCAAAGGTACTAGGAAACACACATTTTGATACTTTGGTGGGATTTGTAGCAATATAGGATTAAGATTTTGTTGATGACAATGAAAGAAAAACCTTACAAAATGGCAGTTTTTAAAATGAAACAGTTAAAAATCTTTTAAATAATTCTTCCCTGAAACAACAGGAATTATACGTTTGACAACCTTGATTATGTAATGTTTATCAACACAATCTATTTCGATATGCTTGTAGGCATAGGTACTTTAGTATAACTATGACAGGTGAAGGAGACTGTCTGATCGGAAAACTATTTAATCGATGGCAATAATTTTAATTGCGATACAACTGGATACCCATGGCATCAGGACCAATCAACATAATCTAAAGTCTATACATCAACCAAAAGCGAATTAGTAATTCATTTAGTATCAGGCTTATAATCCCAGAGACAATTCCTTCTAACCTATCAAAGATCCACCCATCAATGATTTATCGATGTATTAATTCGGCTCTGTACCTATTTAATCATATTTTACAATTATTTAACGAAGGCAAGTTGGTAATAGCAATACCTGTATTCCAGCAACAAGAGGGAGGCGGACACCAAATACCGAGTTACAAAATTCGCCTTGTGGAGACAAAACGCTTTGAAACACATATACAGTAAACTACGGTTATAACGAACACGCTTATAACGAACTGACGGATATAACGAACTAACTTTTTAGTCCCGACTATTTGCTGTAGTTATGCTGTATATATGCCTATAACGAACTACGGTTATAACGAACTAGAAACAGAAGTCCCTTTGAGTTCGTTATAACCGTAGTTTACTGTATATGTATATAATATAAACACCAATACAGAATTGAATAAGGATAAAAAGAGAGAAATATGACATTAAATGTGCAATGTTTTTTTTCAGTGTCTCTAGTCATGTCCTCATTTCTACTTGGATTCGGATTTGGAATGCATTCAGGGGCCGTGCTGGACAGGATTGGACCAAAGTGGACCTCGCTTATTGGCATAGCCCTCACCGTTCCTGGCCTGGGGCTTATGTACATCGCTTCTGTGACTGTTGAGTTCTTCCGTGACAAATCATGGCTTCTGGCTATTTTTGCTTTCATTGCTGGTAGGTTATTAATATTCACTTGTTGGAACCTTATTTCCTGTACAGAATCCAAAAGCAACATGACACGATTCGATTAACAACATATTAATATCAATAATACTGCTTACGGCACACACATTTTAAATATGGGTCAGATATATACACATGCACAAAAGTTAAGCGCCACCATATTCATAGTCTCTTGATTTCACGTGTGGGAATCAGAAATACGAAATATGATGATGTATGACCGAATTCGGCTTCCATAGTTTCATGAACCCAAATTTGTCCAGATACCACAAGGAAAGCGTGCTTTACGAGTTGCTGCAGTTCCCCTACCCTATAAATAGTGAAATTTAAGTTTCAGACACGTGGTTGCATTTTGCTCCTGTGTGAGATTCCCCTTCCAATAGAGGTAGAAAATCAGCCATGGTGAGGAGAAAGTTAACGAACGCTGAAAGATGGCAAGTGATAGGCATAAAAAATGCTGGCACGTCACGAAGGGCCATTGCAAGACAAATGGGTCGCCATCACAGTGTTATCACTCGTTTGATTGTCAAACATGGTCAAACCAATGATGTCAATGACAGGCATAGGTCTGGTAGGCCAAGACCTCTAACAGAGAAGATAGGCGTCTTTTCAGGATAGTCAGACGAAATCCATTTGCCACAACAGATTTAAGACTGCAGTGGATTACCCATCAGAAACTCTGGACGATGACCGTACGGCGTCGCCTCAGAGCGGCTGGTTATAACGCCAGAAGACCAGTAAAACGTCCTCAACTGACTGAGAGGCACATGCGGAATCGCCTGATATGGTGTCGTGCCCGTAGTCGATGGAACTTAGCCAACTGGAGAAGGATCCATTGGTCCGACGAGTGTCGAATGCTGCTACGAACTGTTGATGGTCGAATTCGTGTTTGGAGGCAACGTAACACTCGTGTTGCACCAAGGAACATCCAGAAGACCTTAGCATGTGGCGGGGGGTCTGTCATCATATGGGGTTGTGTTTCCTTCTGCTGCAAACTTCCGCTGGTGACAATTTGTGGAAACCTGAATGGCCAACAATACCAAGATGCCGTTCTTCGTCCAGTGGTAGTCCCTCATTTTGACAACCATCCTCTTCAGACAAGACCTGTTTACATGGACGACAATGCTAGACCACACAGATCTCGGGCAGTTTTGGCTTATTTGCGTCAAGAAGCTATTGCCACTCTTCCTTGGCTGACCTGTAGTCCGGATCTTAATCCGATTGAGCATCTCTGGGACATTCTTGGCAGGAAAATCATCGTGATCCCCCAGTTCAAAATCTCGATGGACTTGAAGCCGCACTTCATGAAGAATGGATCCGTTTGCCTCAGAGAAGCATTCAACGACATGTAATGAGTATGAGGCGTAGGGTTGAAGCTGTGGTCAATAGACACGTTACTGACGTTTCTGTCTTGCAATAGACACCGCACCCCCTAGGGTGTCTATGTGACACCTGATATGGTCTGCTGATATCATGACAGTTACAATGTACATGACAAAAAAGGTTTTTCAATGTTTTCTAATCCTTCAATTTCTGGTCTTCGGTAAAATTCCATTCTGCTCATATTCTTTTGGAACACAAGATAAACTTTTGCATCACATGAGGTTTACATATACGGCTAATAACAATCGTACATTTCGTTATAATAGTCATCAATAAGTGTCAAAAGTAATAGCTCACAAATATGGTGGGTGGCGCTTAACTTTTGCGCATGTGTATATTTACTTTGGCTACAACAAATCAGATGTCATCTCCGACGAGTTGGCTGAGGCACTGCAATGTTCAATGAAGATTTACGTCCATTAGCTATCGGGATAAGCAGGTAGTTCGAATCTCGATTCGAATACCCGTGCTCGCTAGCTTCATTACACACATATAGTTTATTGCTTGTGACGTGCTCCATACCTTCACTTTCATCGCCGGCCCCTGGCCCGTCACCCCAAAAAGAAAATAAAGAATTAAGACGAAAGACCCAGAAAACATCCAGCGAGGATGATTCTGACACAGGGTTGTTGTGAACGCTATCATTATCATCAGGGTCGATGATATGATCAGATGGCGCAAATCTACAATAAATAGAAATTATTAGCAGCGCAAATCTGTAACGGTGCGCATTATTCATAATTTTATTCGTATACGACACAGAAACACACGAGGGTGATAATCTCTCGTTATATAATTAGTATTTTTAAAGTATGTTTAGAAATCGCTTGGGCATAGAATGCGAAAGTGAACCGCCATATTTAATATACAGCTCCAAATGTAATATCGGGCTTTGAATATGCTTTACTCAATGGATTTGGCACATTATATAAATTTGCACATAATCATTGTATACAGATTAAATTCAATGTAGCAAAGAGGGTTTGCGTGATCATGGCATAGATAGGCTGGTTAGGCTCATCATCAGCTCAGGGCCCTTGACCCTTCTACACGCAGCCCAGACAGCCTAGACTAACCCGCCCAGAACCTAGCCTAACACTGAGCCTTCTACATTTCCCAGATTGTCAGAAGGGCTGTATTCCTTGCAGCAAACGTGGGTACTCTCCCAATGTCAGTCAACAGATTGGGAGGTACCAAACCTAGGCACCAAGAACAATGGGGAGTCGGCCAACTTGGATTATTTCCTAATCGAGGTCTGCATATTTGCCATGTCTTGTCAATAACATTAGTGTCAACAGAAAATTCCATAATATAAATAATTTCATTGTGTGTTTGGGATGTCTTGTGTCATTTGTTGACGTTGTAGCAGGGCGCTCCTCCCTGATAAATTTATTGATGACCGGATTCCTGTCATGACAATGTAATTTCACATGTACTCCGACACCATTGTCAACACTGTCAAGATATTCATAGATACGCTGAATTCCAATACGTTCGTGTTTTTGTGTGCGTGCATTGTCTACTTTTGATAGAGTTGCCAAGTCTTCCAATATCAGGGGCTTTCGTCAATCTGTCGTACTGATCGGGTAACATTCCAGACACAAGGTATCCATTTACCAAATATTTGTTACCAAGATAGGGTAACCTGGGCCATATCATCACATGATTTTTTTCACATCAGAAAGTAAAATAGGCAACGTGTCCAATAATTTTCATGTCCAATTTCTGAGCAGGAAACGAGGATGACAAACTACGCGAATAAAGTCGATCACAGAGCTTTTCAAGAGCATTTAAAGTGGCACAAAACATCTTTTGAATGTATTCATCCGTTTTTTTACACTTGCAGAAAGAAGAATCACGAGCAAAAGATTTTTCAATTATATTCTCATCGTTTACGTCATCTGTTAAAACGTTTCCACGGACTGGATCGATATTTTTCTCAATAGAATATGAGAAAGTATTATCGAGAAGCTGGTTGTTTATCACAAGGTCCCTCCTCCAAAAAAAGGTTTTGATTTTCATCGCTTGCTCATAAATGAAATCAATCTCGTCTCTGTTTTCAGCTGAAAAGTTATTTTTTCCTTGTGGCGAAAATTTTCTCTCCGAATTTCTTCGTTTCACAGCCTCAGGGTTGTCTTTCGAACATTTTCTCTTAATCCCAATCTTTCAATACCTGTCATTTTTGACAATATTCCTTACTTTAGATCTACAGTTCGGTTGCATAAAATCAGCAGACAACAAATAGAGAAAAGCGGGAAATTAGGCGTGGCTTATGTAACCCATAGGGGTATGACAGGTGACTTTCGCTTTTGATAAAAGTGTAACTTTGAGTCTTTTTAGAGAACCTAACTTGAGTTACATATATTATTTCGTTTCCCACAAGTTTTCTTTATACAATACAAAATTGGTCGGTTTTGATTGTTTGAATGCAATGAATGCCATCAACCATCCAGACCAACACAATCCATTCAACACGACTTGTATGAGACTACCCACCAACGCTTGGGTCACGCGACATAAGAAACAGCTGCCCAAAACAACGCGCTACCATTATTTTGAGGGGGTGTAGAGAGTGCTTTCCATAACTTGAAATTTTGATTTATGATGACTAGCCATGCCTAAATATGCTTATTTGTAATGCTACAAATTCACGGTAAATGATGAAAAAATCCTTAAATCTAAAAATAATCGAGTCGGACCAGACAATCCTATTGATTCGCAATTGGGATTTGATGACATGCATCAACCAAGTCAGCGAGCCTGACCACCCGATCCCGTTAATCTCACTTCTACGACAAGCATAGTTGCTTCGTTTGGTTGACAAACAGCAGTACAGAACCATCAACAAAATCAACATTGACATTGAGATTATGTCCCACATTCATGGCTCGTTTAAGAAAACTTGTGGAATGCCTTGTTTTCATCATGAGTCTTGGCATGTTTCACAAGAGAGTCATCAGACAATTTAATGCGTGCAAAAGGGCACAATACAATTCTGTCCATTCTCCACCACGCCCACCCATAATAATTAGTAAATATAAGCGATTGCGGGAAGAACGAGGGTGGTGGGATCTATTGTCTGACATGATTCATCTCTGAATTTCTTGCGTCGCCCAATACGAAATGACGGGTACAGCATAAGTATTTGTGGCTTTAACTTTATTGCGAGCATTCAGCTTTGAACTTGCTAGGGGCATCATAATTTTAAGATTGCGAAACCAACTTTATCAGATTAGTTTATGGATCGTAGCACAATCAATTGTATATCTTGCTGTGCTGTACCTATGTCGGGATTTCAAGATTCAAGAAACGCAAGATTTATCGTGTGGATCGGCTGGTCAGGCTCTTATTTAATTGATTGTCATCTTACCCCCAAGGCGTGGATTATTGATATCAACACTGATTTGTCTGGCGCAGTCTCGATTATTGAAAGACTGACGTAATAATAATTCAGCTGGTACATTGTTCAGTGTGTCGTAAACACCAACGAAAGGATCTTTTCGTTTTCCTTCAGCAATAATACCGACTTTTACCTGATAAAAACTTGTTCTTCTTCAACTTGCAGGTCAAGGTAGCTTCGTGACATTCACCGTTACCTGGACGACAGGCGCACGACAGGCTGACCCACGTATTAGGGGGATACTTATGGGTGTGTTCAAAGCCTTACTTCTCGGTAGTCCAGTTTTCTTCACCTTAATCTACAATGTATACTTCATGAATGGTCAAATTGTAGACGCAAAGAAACAAAACTTTCAAGGTTATATTTTGTTCGTGATGATAATACTTGTGATTGTTGACCTTTTAGCAATCTGTCTGTTGAAAGATGATAACAGGGGAATTACTGAAATTAATAACAGCCAAGAAATGGAAATGGAAAGTGGTATATACGGAACTATCCCCATTGTAATTGACGATGATACTTCGGAAGAAGATAAACCAATGAGTACAATAACAGAGGTGAAGGATGAACTCTTTTCGAGCGATGACGAAGACGATCTGAAAACCAAATATAAAGAATACTCTTGTTTGGAAAATGCAATGGATGAATATGATCGAGATGATGACACATGGTCTTTTGAAAGAGTTCAGAATTCATACACTTCTGTGGACAAAAAAGACCTTTCTGATGAATATGACCAGAAAGAACCTTCCATCAACATGTATTATTCTTTTCCTGACTCAAAGTTACACAGTGAGTGTGAACAAACTGAGAACAAACACATATCTGACGCAAATCTATGCAACCAGGATAGTTCAGCGTCATCGTCTGATAATGTCTTGTCCGGAAAAGAAGACATCCCACTAATGACGCAAAAAGTGTCTGAACATGTTCCTTTCATAAAGCTCCTGAAGACATCATCGTATAACATTGTGCTGTGGAATATCTCATTGAGTTTGATAACCGATACAGTAATCTATGGTAACATACCCGCCATCACCCAGAGTGTCAACCTGCAATATTTAGATACATCTTTAATGATTGTAAGTCGTGTATGTATCTGCAGTAGTGCGTTCTTTTCTGGCCTCTTCTACAATTACATGAACAATCAACGAAGTATCTATTCTTTGATATTTGTTGCTGTGTTGGCATTACTGTCGGCTAACACGATGATGTTGATCTCCACAGAACACGCTGCCATTCTTCTGGCAGCTGCAGGCCTTATTGGATTAGCGTCTGGAATACTATGGGTTCTAGGTGCAGGTTTGGTGTTTTCTGTGTTTGGACCTAAAGATTATGGCAGGAACTGGGGCTTTGTTATTATGACGGGTTTCGTTTTATCTGAATGCGTGTCTTTGATTTTCGGGAAGATGTATGACGCCCAGGTATCCGAAGCAGATTCACACGTATGCTATGGAAGTCAGTGCACTAAACACTGGTTCATTCTTTTGCTGTGTATATTGGCGGTGTCATTTATACTGAGCTGTTGGCAACTGATCACCACGTGGAAAAGGGCGTTTTAGCAATTGTCCTGTTATACTATTTTGACACTTGACAATCATTATTACAAAATGTCAGAACCCTTATTTACACAGGAATGAAGAACTTCTCAGCACACATTAAGCGAATTTGAGAAGAAAGAAAGGAGTGTTAATCCTGGGGATCTGTTTATTTTATATATGTATGTTTATATACTATGTAACATACTTCTGCTAAGACCCATTACCATGTAGTTGCTCGTGTTCCTTCGCACCATCACGAACATAAATACCAAAATATACCTATTATGTCTTTGGTATTATTCGCAGAATAAAGAAGAAGATGTATAATTTCCCTACCGGTAGCACACGCCACTCACACAATTTGCATCCCAATGTATGTAAGTAACAATGCCAACAACATTAAGGGCTTATTCTGTATTGTCCGTTACACAGTGAAAGCTGTTTTTCGTTTTACTCTGTACTAATGTGTTACCAAAGTAGCAAGCTACTTGTAGTTTTTAGATGAAAAAACACTAAAACAATTAAAGCATGTGCTCTAGAATTGATGTTATAATATAATTTACAGTTATCAAAATAATAAAAATATTACAATTTTGGTTGTTAGAAGCTATAAAGAATATATATTTAAATATATTCATACATTAAAAACATGATAGGTAAAGGAAGCACTTTATTCATTTAATTTGTTTAAATGCCTTGAGAAACAGGTTTTTCTGTCGAAACGGGCCTTTGAGAAACAGGTTGTGCCGTTGAAATAGGATCCTGTGAAACACGTTGTGAAGTTGCAGCTTGACCCAGGTAAACCGGTCTTGCCGTTGCAACTGTACCCTGGGAAGCTGGTTGTGCCGTGGACACTGGACCCTGGAAAACTGGCTGTGACGTTGAAACGAAGCCTTGAGAAGTAGGTTGTGTCGTTGAAACTGGTTGTGACGTTGAAACTGGACCCTGGGAAACTGGTTGTACCGTTGAAACTGGATTCTGTGAAACCGGTTGTGCCGTTAAAACTGGATCCTGGGAAACCTGTTGCGACGTTGCATCGGGGATTGAAGAAGGAGGTTGTGACGTTGAAACTGTACTTTGGGAAACTGGACCCTGTGAAACTGGCTGTGACGTTGAAACGAAGGCTTGAGAAGTAGGTTGTGCCGTTGAAACTGGACGCTGTGAAACTGGTTGTGTCGTTGAAACTGGACCCTGTGAAACTGTTTCTGTCGTGGACACTGGACCCTTTGAAACTGACTGTGACGTTGAAACGAAGGCTTGAGAAGTAGGTTGTGACGTTGAAACTGCACTTTGGGAAACTGGTTGTGCCGTTGAAACTGGACCCTGTGAAACTGATTGCGACGTTGTAACGGGGACTGAAGAAGTAGGTTGTGCCGTTGAAACTGGACCCTGGGACACCGGTTGTGCCGTTGAAACAGGTGATGCACTGGAGGTGGGGGTGTATTGTGGTAACGAGGTAGTCACGGTCGTCTTGGTTGTCGTTGGCAAGGGAACCATATCTGTAGGAAATATATTAATTTGGTTATCAAAGCCAGATAGATATGTAACTAAGCAGATTCTTTTAATCAGTGAACAATGTTACGTCAACTACGACCATACATATTTGTATATATTTCAACTCGACAGAGGCAGAAGTGATGCAGACCAATTCGTTGGTCCGAATCACAGAATGTGGTCATTTGTTTGTCAGCACCATAACGACATGGATATATAAAAACATAAAGTTTGTAGTACGTGAATTACAATTATACAGTATATGTTTTACATTTACTTACATAGAAATGTTCACGATACATAGGCAGATATTACACCATATCATATTTCACGATGAGTGTTGGGTGTGGGGTGTAAGGTGGTGTTGGATATAAAATGTAAACTCCAGATACTCGTAACTATCGGTCTCGATTATCCGCCGATTCCATTGGGTGAAAAGTTAAAATAGCGGTGACAATTATATGAATGGATCACTGAAAATCAGCGGTGACAATTATATGAATGGATCACTGAAAATCAGCGGTGACAATTATATTAATGGATCACTGAAAATCAGTGATGACAACAGGTGTTCGCGAAATCTGTAATGTCCTGTCTTACCGATGGCGCTCGCGATTCATACAATTTGCATAAAAAAGTAAGTATTTAAATCCTGATGGCGCACAGCGCTGTTCCTGCCATGCAACGACGGCCTGTAAACAAACCAGACAACCAAATGATCGATGGACTAGAAGACGCACTGACACGATAGTGCATTTACTGATTTTGTTAATTTAATAAAAACGAAATGAATTTTGAATTAGGTCTGCTGTATATATGTTCATAATTTGACATAAAAATTGCATTAAATCTGTCTCTTGTACAACTTACAATATGTCAGGAATAAATTGATTTACATATCAATAAATATTCCTCTGACAGGTTGCATAAAAGAATTATTGATATATAATCACTACGACCTCCGGTTTCTTCATATTTATGCACAACATATAGTTGTTTCGATTTATTTCGTGTTTTAAAGGTTTCTTTCTGGAATTAATGTTCGATGTACCACAAGTTGAAGCAGATTATATGGTGAGTACTCTACCGTATTCACAGATGTAGGTGTAGTGTTGGGGCCAAACATGACAAGCGTGGTCCTCCCAGTGGTAGTCCTTGGTGCTCTTCATCAGCACACAGTCTTCTATTCTATGAAGCAGGCTGGGCTCACCAGGTGCCCAGTACGTGAAATGCGTAGGCTCACCTGAAGAGGCAAGTGAGGGTGTGAGTGCGTGCGTGCGTGCGTGCTTGAGTTTGGTCTAACGCCCATTTGAACAGTATTCCGGTTAGGATATCACGGCGTGTCAGCTTAATGTACATGTAGGTGGAAATCCCGGAGTGACACGAATACGAGAGACGCTGCAACTTTGAACCGTAAATATCGACGTCGTAAACGACTGTCCCACTCTAATGGATCAAACAGTTGAGAGATAAACCCACTGTATCATCGGGGTAGTATGACTGTAGATTAAATCCCTTATTTTAATTTTATACTGAGTGCTTATATATGTATAGATATCGTGTATCAAATGTTCAGTTCGACTACCTCAAATAGCAAAACGTCGACTACCTCGAATAACAAAACATCGACTACCTTAAATAGCAAAACATCGACTACCTCAAATAGCAAAACATCGACTACCTCAAATAGCAAAACATCGACTACCTCAAATAGCAAAACATCGACTACCTCAAATAGCAAAACACAGTAGGTTTATTAAATTTTCCATTCCACCATGAATAAAATAATGGTTACAAAATACCTTGTTTTTCACAGACAACCAAAGTCATTATGAATGTGTATTAATGTTATTGTTTCAAACCAACTGGTTCATAATAACAAATACTGTTTTGAATGGAGTCGGTTGCGAAATATATCAGTTCAGCGGGTTTTTTTTGTTACTATTTATATAATCGGTCGCCGCTACATTGGAAGATGTCATGATGATTTCCAAGAAATGGTCTTGGTTGACTCCAAGCAGTGCAGATATGAAACAGTTTGCGATGAAATGATTATTTGTGGATAAACATATGTAAACAAAACCGTTGTGATCTTTTAAAACCTAAAGAAAAACCTATCGAGAGGGTATCTCCTTTGTGTTACAACCTTTAATCCCCAAACCCGGAAATATTTGGAAGTGTTCGGGAAACACTGTATTCCTTAAATAAGTGTAAAGAACTAAACAAAAAATATCACAAAATAAACTTATGAAAAGTAAAAGACAGAGCCAAAATCTGAAACAAATTCTTACTAGGGCTTCTTTCTCAAATGGAAAACAAGAATGTAAAACAGTACAAAAGTGTACCAGACCAAATTGTGGTACTTGCCCTCTTGTTTTACAATGTTGTTCTGTTACATTCAAAGACGGAAAAACTTTCTATGACCGTGAAAATATGAATTCTGCTTCGAAAAACTTGATTTATGTCATGCAATGTGCTGGATGCAAGGCCGAATACATTGGACAGGCAGGGGACACCCTCTGAGCGAGAGTGAGGGTCCACCGACAACAAATAAGGAACCCCTCTTTCCGGTGTCCTCCACTCAGTCAACACATTGATCAGTGAGCCGGGAATAAAACACCAAATTTTGTGATATTCCCGTTTTACAAATGTGACAATGATGCACTGAGAAAGATAAAAGAAAGTTATTTTATTAATACTTTCAAACCAAAATTCAATGGCCTGAAATAATTGAATTATTTTATACAATGACATGTATTGTAGATTTTACTGCCACCACAATACTTATTTCTGTATGTGTCGTACGCCTGCCCTATCGTCTTACGCCTGTCTTATATTGACGTCACAAGGTTAGATTGCACTGTCACGTCATACTATGTTAGTGTGCACTGTGACGTCAAAACAGCGTAACGGTATAACTGTACTCTTGAAAATCACATGCGTGAAACCGGTTGAGTAAGGGATACAGCTCATCTTTGGACTTTTGTATTTTATGATATATATGTAATCTTACCCCGGACATTGTATCAGTGTTCACTCAAATTTCATTTTCATCTCTCTGGGTAAACATGTAACTTATAATCCACACTGGCTTAAATATGTTTTAACACAAAGTTGGCTTGAAACTCCACAGTAACATTAATACACGTTCATAATGACTCGCTCCACCTCGAACTTCGACATGGCTCAACTCCCAAGCTCGGTGAAGTGACTACGTGTCATTGTACCCAGATGGCGTGGATCGTTGCTCACAATATCAATCTCTGGTCCAGACTCGATTATTTACAGACTGCCGTCATACAGCTTGAATATTGCTAAGTGCGGCGTCAAACAACAAACAAACAAATTTTAGGCACCGATGCCATTGATCGGGTGGTGAGGCTTGGTGAATTGACTAACTGAGTGACATCCTACCCAGATGGTGTTGATCCTTGCTCTCAATATCAGTTACTATATTGTCTGGTCCAAACTCGATTATTTACTTGCCGCTTTCATATAGCTGGAATATTGCTAAGTGTGGCGTCAAACAACAAACAAACAAATTTTAGGCACCGATGCCACATGGGTTTGGGTGTTATTTATTTAACTGTGTGCGTACTCTGAAATATATTTAATCATATCTAATAAGCTGTTGGTTGTTTATCACCATTCAAATCGATGCAACTTTATGCTTGCAGCAAGCATGGACTGTGCTGAGCAAACCGATGCAGCAGTGTCTATTTTCATAGTACTGCCATGTATTGCCATGTATCTTATATCATTATATCTTGGAACACTAACAGGGTCAATTAATGTGAACATTTGAACATTTCCTAACATATGGTGTCTGTAGACATGTTCTACCTGGAATGTAACAGAGCTAAAGAGAGTCACGTTTGAGAGATAAGCGAACTATTTTGACTCCATTTGGCTGTTTGTTAATATATTAATCACCTCACTATTGAATCCATACAATGATCGGGGGATACAGGTGGCCCAGTCGTCTAAGGCACCGCAATTCGCTGTGCAGAGTTTGCGTCCTTGGGCGCGTAAGAAATTTATGATTGTGGGTTCGAATCCCGGTTCGCCCCGATTATGTTTCTAGGTTTGTCAGCTCCATACCAAAGTGGTAAACGTTTTGAGACCTGCAATACTTCGAGTTTTCCTCCCACGCACCGTGATACAACGGGAATACTGTTAGGAGCGGCTTTGAAACTCACTCACGGTATAATTGTCATGTTCTGATGAAGAATAGCACTGTGTTAAAGTTGACCTGACTGTAGATGTCTAAAGCCTGATACAACCCTGATACAATACATGCTTTGCAACAAGACAGCACGGATGGCCCAGGTGTCTATTACGCCGAGTATACCTCAGGGCATAACATATACATATAGATTACATGAAGCCAGTTAACCAATAATACTCGCAGCTGTGACGACGCGAAATTATTTTTTTTTGCAAGAAATTATATACAGTGAGATGTATGAATTAACTCCGAAACGTGCATAGTTTATTAATGACCATGCAGGATGTGACACAGTATGTTTGACTACTTACATCCAGTGTATGAAATAATAATAAAAAAATACGGGGCTGCATCAGAACCAACAGACCTGAAAAGCTGCATTCCCTGACGAAACTCACCAAGCCCACATTCATAAAATACTGCAAATTATTGTGACAAATAAATCCACACATAAATTCACTACAGGAACTACCTGCCAAGGGCTTACAAGTGCTGATTTCTAACACTGCTAGCATCGCTGCAATCAATGCATGTCTGTGCTGGACATTTAGAGAGAGGACCGCCTGCGTGGTCTAGTGGTAGAGCGTCCGCCCGGAGAGCGGAAGGTCTGGGGTTCGATCCCCGACCGCGTGATAACAAAAGACGTTAAAAGATGGTACTTTTTGTTACCCTGTCTTGCGCTCGGCATTAAGGGGCTAAAACAAGGACTGGTCGGCTCGGAGTCAGTATACTGTGTCTGAGTGGGGTATTCATGTTAAACTGTGGCATGGTATCTCAGTGTAATAGCACTATAAATCGGCATCAGTCCCAACTAGTACAAGCAGCCACACACACACATACACGTGCATGCACGTCGCTATATAAGTGCAATATTCTTGGACGCGACGTTAAACCCCATTTCACCTCACCTCCCCATTTAGAGAGAGTGAGTGAGTTGGTTTAACGTAGCTTATAACAGTTATATCTGGTCAGCTTGAAGAAGCCCCAAAGTCATGTCGTAGACTTTAATTAATTTGGTGAAACTAACCTGCCCGGGTATGGTGCTGACAAACCAAGAATTCTAAACAAGGCGAGACGGTCATTGGATTCTTGCACGTATAGGGGACACAACTCTTAACAGCGGCGCTTAAGACGATCGAGTGCCTCTGGAAAGGCTCTTTTGGAACATTTGGTAGATTAGAACTACGTGTGAATAATTTACATAAACTGAAGATACCGACACGTGTATTTAGATTTTAACTTAGATTAAGATGATGAATTTAATATCTATTTAATGGCATCTATTTTTATAAGATTCTACATTTTGTAGGAAAAGCAGAATATCTTCGTGGGAGGGGCGTCCTCCCCACAAACTTCATTAATCCGAAAACCTCCTTCGCTGGAACATACCCTTTGTGAATAAACATATTTCAGCCAGCTTGGATTATGATTTATATGTATACTCCCCAGGGAGACTCTCGGACCATCAGAACAGTAACTCGAAGCGCGAACAGCAAGCAAGCAGGAGCCGTCACATCTAACAGTTTGACGCTACGATGGCCGTAACAGCTGACTTGTATGAGTTTTTACACACCGGTTAGACTGAGCAATCATTTGTTTGTTCGTTTGTTGTTTAATTTAAGGCCACGATCAGCAATATTAAACTTATGTGACGGAGGTCTGTAAATGATCGAGTCTGGACCAGACAATCCAGTGATTGACCTCACGAGCATCGATCTACGCAATTGTTTCTCTTCCCCAGGTTTCTGTTAAGAATATTGGAAGATCCACGTTTTTACATGACAGTATCAGACTAAATCGTGTCAAGGTGCGCCTAATAGATGGGTACATGTTTTTCTACACGTAATTTTGGTACAAACAGAGGAAACAGTTTCCTATCCTGATCGAATGATTCAATATTTCATGTTCAATAAATGGTGAAACATGTGATTTTATCACATAGAATCGATGAGTAAATAGTTTGTGATTAAACGCCCACCTGGTAGTAATATTCTGTCAATTAAATAGTTAAAACTTTAGCAAAATGAGAAGGCTGACAAACATCGCTGACATTAGAATAAAAATAATCAAGTATTTTATGGCTTACGATATGGAACAGATGTATATACCCATAGTGTAATTTTTTGCGAGAGAAAAACTTTTAAAAATATATGCAAATTCTACAGCCCGATGAAAACTCTAAAGAGTAGCATGGAAGGAGTGTGTATACTTATTCTCCCAACCTTCGCCTTAATCATGTACAACACTGCTGACATCACCATGAAAGACATCCCTACCGGTGAACGATGTTTACAGAATAGTGTGTTCACTGACAACAGTTTCTTTGAATTAGGGATCGTATACTAGTATTCATTAATGAGTCATCCAAGTTATCAGAATCAATCGGACAATATTGTTGTCTGTGTCAATGTCTTTCTTTGTAACCAAGAGACTGGATCGAAAATAAAGACAAATACCGCCGTCGGTGTGCGTGCTTTTGCAAAAGTAATTGAGTCACGGGTAAACTGAAACTTTGACAGTTTCAGTTGAAATAACAAATCAATGTAATATCTTTCCTTTTTTATCCCCAACTCTAACCTTGATAACCACCCCACTCATATTGTCAATAATGCAACCCGAGGTATGCAACGATTAGACGATCGCGAATTGATATTTCAAAATAGAGAAGAATTAATACTGCGCATAAAGGTTATCACGCGAGTGTGTTTTGGGATGGTAGATATCCAGTATTTGGAGTGGTAGACATCCAGTATTTCGCGAGCCCTGGCGAATGAGCGAAAACATAGTGTTTATTCCTAATACAGGACATTTATCATCCCATAACACACAAGCGTGCTGCCCAAACGTGTAAAATGTCCCAGTTCCGTCTCAGTTAGACACTTATTTTCAGTTTCTTAGACCATTGGTTTGATTATGAAAACCATTATCGCCGTCGTCTTTCCATATTCCCGATGGTTAATTCTGAACCTTTTATATTTGCATCTTTATCCGTATATGACCCCAACGAATACGGTCTTTATCCGTTAGTTTTATCCTGCCAAGAAACCTAATCATTATATGATAAAATCACAGAACAGAATTTCCCGCAGAATCAGAATAAATATTTTCATACGAGTGATGTAGACACAATTTTATGGATAACAACTTCTTCAATACTGTAAAAAGCGACGTTTCGGTATAGATCCTTATACCGTTGTCAAGCAGCGATCTTGTAGCGATATTAACTACATAAATGACAATCTGTTATTATTTTGCCTTGTCAATGTGAAACTAAAGTGAAAAGGAGTCATTGGCAAATGCTTATCAGAAATTCAACTGATGCTAAGTTGGTTTTGAAGGGGGAATAAGTTGTCGTTGTAGCATATGAGGTTGTCAACTGTATCGGCACTTCAAAGTATTCCAGACTGGCGTCATATATGTCCACAGATGTGTGAGTGCTCCTAGAATTTAGTGAGTATTTACAATGTCGATTAAAGTTATGCGTTTTAACATTTGCTTACGCCGTCGGTTCCAAACCTCACAAACACGATATGTACGTGTCTAAATGTATCGTTTAATTTAAAAACGTGGCAATCCGGCTCATAAAGAAACACGAAAACAACATTATCACTATCCCCCACCATGGGGCAAATTCCTATAAAAAAAGTCCTATAAAACCTTATGAAGAGAGGGGCGCTTTATGTCACCAGCATAAATGATTAAATGTGAAATTAACACACACACAAATGGCCCCTTCTCTAGAAAAAATAATCAACCAATTCTCGAACTCAGACTTGATAGGCATCTCTCAGATAAGCTAACTTCATTTCTTTCTGAGAACACTTGTCCCCGTTGCAGACCCCGTTGTAACTGTGTATGCTCGAAATCTATCTATACATGTAGCCAAGGAAGTAACTCTGGAAAATAATAGTTTCCGAGACCAAATTTCGAACAGTCTTGACAAGTATCTAAGAGATAGGAGTGTTTTCATTCACGTTTCTGGGGAAAGTTGTCCCCATAGCAGACACTATGTAGTAAGTTGAAAAGCATGGAGCAAGGGCCATAACTCTGTAAAAGTTAATTTACAGAACCAATTTTCGAACTCAGTTTTGACATATATATCTAATACAAGCTTGCAAAGTTTCAAGATTTTGAGAAAAAAAATGTCAGCATTGCAGACACTATGATCTAAGTTGAAAAACATGAAGCAAGGGGAAAAATTCTGTAAAAATAATTTTAAGGCACACTCAGTCTTGACAGGTATCTCTTCGAAAAACATAGTTACAAACTTTCATTCATGTAACGTCAGTAGTTTCTGAGAAAAGTTGTCCCCGATTCATTCAGTATGCACTAAGTTGAATGAGCAAGAGCTATAACTCTGTAAAGATGAATTTAAGACTCCAATTTTCTAACTCATTCAAGTTCATGCCCGGTAATATCAGTGTGTAAAATGTTATTCCTCTAACTTACATAGTTTTAGAGAAAATAGCGGACGGACGGACGAACTCCGTTCCAAATTCACCCACCTCACTTCGTTTCATGGCATAATAGCTATTCAAAAGGCACACGCACAGTTGGAACAAGTCGTCTAGAAGATCAATGTATTCGTGGAATATAAATGTTATTGCACCTCAGGAAATTGATTTTATAATAGCTTCCAATGATTAATCACAATCCTAGCCGCTCTTGTTAAAGAAGCTATGTTTTCTTCCAATACATGAACCGAGTTCAACTGCTTGTTCAAATCAAGAAACGTGAGTAGCGAACTTATTGGAAACCTGTTAAAATCAAACCCTCCACTCCATATTTTCCATCCTATCCAATGAGAATTTAGTCCGGTTCCACAAAGTGATCTCAGCACTCGACTTGTCGTAAGTCTATGTTAAGATGGGAGTTGCTTTTAGCCGAGATTTCTTATGATGTGGAAAGGGCAATTTAATAAAATCATATCTTATATGATAGAACCCCTCCCTTTGGAGATCTTAAAGCGTCCATAAACTTCAAAGGACGCGTCACGTAAACCTCTAAGCAAACCATGAGAACACAGTCAAACTAGAGAATGTGTGGATTCTTGAGCCAATCTGATGTTAAAATAATGAAGAGTTTACCTGATACCCATTCGTAACTATTCTCAATGTTTGTATCGGACAAACCGATCCATATTCCGTGTTTTTGGAAGTTCATGCTCTTCAGTGTCTGTGCAAGAAACAGCTGGGTGGCCATATCGTTGATGGTAACCAGACGTCCGCCCTTGTGCTGACATTCCTTCTGAGCATCCAACCAGTAGGTCTCTCTGAAGATGGCAAACTCGTAACATCGTTCACGGAATGAACGATAGTAGGTGGAACTTGCTGCGCCCGGGCAACGACTTAAGTCATCGCTAATGGCTCCTGGAAACAATAGGGGGGAAGTAATGAGCGAGTGAGTGTGGTCTTACGATTTTTAGCAATGTCCCTGTCATATTATGGCGTGGGACATCAGTAATGGGATTCTCAGATTGCACCAATGATGGAATCAAACCTGGGCCTTCGGCGCGACGAGCGAAAGTGTTAACCACTGTACTGACTAATCGCCCCGGAGAGTTATGAAAATGAACATATTTTCGTGTTGCAGTTAACGGCAAAGAGACCTTAACATCCAAATGAAAAAATAATACGTTCAAATGAAGTGTGACCAAGTATGGCTTTATGCTGCTTTAAGTTGTTTCGAGACATATTGTTATTTCCTTTTTTCCAAATGGTCTAACGACCAAATTTAGTCGCTGTACGCATAACATATCAAATATCTAATTTATTCATGTTATTATATTCAACATCAGATTGCCCCTGACACACCTGTATTAACGTGCGAGCCACCACGTGGTGCACCAATGCCAGCGAATGCTGATGTACCAATAGATATACAATAATCTATGTCAGGTGTTGGTAGGGTGAGGGTACCGTGTCACACAATCAGTTTGGTCACATTCTATGTGCATAATCTACTTATGTACTTCTTATAATAAGCTAGATGAGTGAGGATTTACTCTGCCCTGAAGTACCACAGGAAATCACTCGAGAGACATGCAAAGACAGATCCTATTTCGTTCAATTTCCGATTTGCCTTTTAGCATGTTGGCGAACCGGATGTACGCCGTGTCAGTGTAACCGTTTATTAAACATTTCATTTGTGTTTCATTAAGCATGATGTATGGCATAATATTCTGAGGATTAATCAACTTATGATGTTCATATAGTGTCTGCATACACCTACGGTGATGTAAAGGCATTATAAGTTATAGTTGTGACATAGAATGGTTTTGTGGTCGACATAGAAAATGTTGTTTGTCAACATGATGAATATATTATATGTGGGTATTTTTAAATCGCTCTTGCGACCTGATTTCATTTAAAATGCCCAGTTGATAAACACACAACTTAACATAAATGCCCTCCCCTCCCTTTTTATACAATCTGTGTCATTCCTTCATACGCAGCGTTCCCTTTGCAACTCGGCAGTGTATGCACGCCTTGTGAAGTATTGGCGACGTCATTGGCTATGGTGTATGTTTGTTGTTTAACGCCAGACTCAGCAATCTTTCAGCTGTATGAAAGCGGCCTGTAAATAATCGAGTTTAGACCAGACAATCCAGTAATTGATATTGAGAGCAACGATCAACGTCATCTGGGTACGATGTCACGCAGTTAGTCAATTCACCGAGCCTCACCACCCGATCAATGACTGCCATCTTACGACCAGCATCAGTTGCTGGGGACCCATCATAACCCGGAACTCCCACGGTGGCAGTAGCTACGAGTGGGCAAATGTGGTAAAATCATCTGAGGCGCCGACATTCACAATAAAGAGTTGCACCCTTTAGTTATATCAGGATCATTGAACGTATGGTCGAATCCATAATTGGACACGATTATTGTCCTTGGTTCCCTAATCTCACGCGTTGGTTAAACGAAAGAGGTAAATGTCCATAACATTCGTCACTTTGGTCTTTCCGTCCACATTAAGCTATTACGCCATGATGGAATACTGTTCAAAGCGGAATTTATCTCACTCAGTAATTGGCTATGAATGATAATGACCTCAATGTCCTACATACCAGTCACGAACAGACACAATCCAAGAACAGTCCTCAGATCAACCATAGTAGTTGAGATGGAAACACGTCTTATCTCCTGAGCGGGTCAAATATCATTTTGTAATATAATCTGATAGCTATTCCTGCCATTCAAAGGTCAAAGTGTTATCTGTAAGAGATCCAATGAAGGTCAGGTAAACCTGACCAATTTAAAAACATAGAAGACGTTGCTATCGCCATTTTCTTCTTCAAGGTCTGTTTCGCATTCAAAGTCTTCCCAAGTTTATTCAAGTGATTAAAAGATTATGAGATGTTAATCAGTCAAGGAATTAATTGAATCCCAATGCTGTGACCCTAACACGAGTTTGCACGCATTTAAACATTTAGATGTTTGAGATTTATAAATTACAATATGGCGACTGTGAGACCATCTTGGATTTCTGAATGAGGTTATATTACTGTATGTTGTGCTGATCATCCACACCTTGTTTCATAAAGAGCACTTATTAGTATAGTAAAATAGTCTTAAATAGGGACCCGTGAAGATTCAGGGGTAGAATAGATCTTCAGCAACTCATGCTTGCCGTAAAAGGCGACTATGTTTGTCGTAAAAGCCGACTAACGGGATCGGGTGGTCAGGCTCACAAGATGCATGTCATTGATCCCAATTGCGTGGATCGATGATCATGATATTAATCACTGGATTGTCTGGTCCAGACTCGATTATTTACAGACAGCCGTCATATAGCTGGAATGTTGCTGAGTGCGGCGTTAAACAACAAACCAACCAACCAATCTGAAATAGGGTAAGCTATCTAAATTTCGACCAATCAGAGGACTCTATTCCGTTGGTGTTGTAATAAAATGTGCTTTGTGTGCAAAAATATACCTAAATATCCCTTTTAACGAAATCGAACAACTAACTTTCGACCAATCAGATGCCGCAGTTATATTTGCAAGATGGTGAGAAAACCTATTCGGCTGAGTCCTGATATACATTGTATCTAAATTCCAAATTTGAACGAAATCTCTGAATATTGATTAATCAGCTCTGCAGGCGTCCTCTCCGTTTCCATGGAAGCAAGGTAGTAACGTAAATAAAGTTATATTGTATAGTGTCCCTAGATATACCTTTGAACCAAGATTTATCAAATCGTCAGTTATGACCCATAAAGAAAACCTGTAAATAACGATAGATTGACTGGCATTTCCCATTTACAACAGTCATCATGCAAGATATTCAACTTCATTTGTACGTTGTTGACAGTATTGCCAAACACAATGAGGTCTTCCGCAAATAGAAGTAGAAAAATATAAATAAATTCCGGATGTATCTTAACACCAAAACGACAATTTTGTTCCATTTCAGTAACCAATTCGTTTATAAAAAAAACCTGAAGACAAAAAGGGACAAAGCATACACCCTTGTCTCACACCCATGAAGCAATACATATACCAGATACTCTGCTGTTTTAACGAAAACAAGCCTTTACACTACTGCACATGGATTTTACCCATTTTAGCACTCAAACCATGTGTGTACAATGTACATCGATAGATGTCGTCAAGGCCAGGTGATTTATTATGTTTCTTGGCACTGATGCTTTCAAAAAGTTCGGATCTGGTGATTGGGGATTCTAATATGTCAATTGTCACATAACCTTGACATGTCACTATGTCATCCACCTCACCAAGATTATCCTGAATACCCATTGATTCAGAATTCAGCGGCGAGAAATAGTCCCTCCAGTCTTGTATATCAATAGGGTTGGGTCGTTGCGTTCGCCAGACACACGTTTTATGATGTCCTAGAAACGTTTAGAGTCTACCGCTTCTGCATTTTCTAGGTCACTCCTTTTTCATTGTGCAAACTGGGCTTCCTTGATTCCACACAGTTATCTGTATTCATTGTAAACTTTGTAATACTTAACAAGGTATAAGTTGTCTTTAGTTTCTTCTGAACGCATTTAAATAATGGCGCCGTTCATGTTTCTAAAGATACATTCATCATCATAGGGGAACATGTCACCGCTAAACCATAATCTATCACACTACACCCTAAATGGCCAATAAGCTGCAGGGTGGCCCAGTGGTCTAAGGCTCCGCGATTCGCTGTGCAGAGGTGCGTCCCTTGGGTACGCCAGCAAACCTATGATTGTGGGTTCGAATCCCGGTTTGCCCCGATTATGTAGCTAGGTTTGTCACCACCATACCCGTGCTCGTGGGTGTCACCGAATACTGTTAAAAGCGGCGTTAAACCCAACTCACTCACTTACTCACTAAAGGCCCAATAAAAGTACCGTCACCGATATGATAGTCAGCTCCAAATCTTCCATTCACAACATGTATGTTCAGAATTGAACACATTTCCAAAAGAGTTTTTCCAAAGTTATTTATTAATTTATCACATGAATATCTTTCCATTGTGGAAAAATTGTGTAACAAAAAAGTAATTATTACTTTCAACATAGTGAATAACATCTGCAAATGGAGCCGATCGCGACACCTGATGCTCATCACCTTCCAGAGTAGTAGCTGGCATGTCCTCAACGACGAGCTTGCCATTCTTATCATAGGCCCTACTGTTCTCAGATCTGAGCAAAGTCAGTTTCGCTTATTACGAATAATTGCAAGAAACCGAGCAAAAACAATAAAATCGTGAAAATGGCAAAAAGTATCCTATATTTCCAATGAAACTTTGTTTATAAGAAAAAATTACATTTAGGGGCGATATGTACACTATTAACCCTTAATGTAAAAAATATATAAATTTTACATTAAGGGTTGCGGGTTACGGAAGCGTAATAGGGCCACGGTTTAATTTTTTGTGTCTAAGTATCTCCTACGTAGGACTTAATATCTTCTACGTAGGACGTAGTATCTCCTACGTAGGACTTAGTATCTCCTACGTAGGACTTAGTATGGCCTAGAATTACTATCTCCTACGTAGGACTTAGTATCTCCTACGTAGGAGACAGGAAGTCCTATGTAGGAGATACTAAGTCCTACGTAGGAAATACTTAGACAAAAAAAATCACCGTGGCCCTACTACGCTTCCGTAGCGGGTTGTTACTCTTAATGTACAGATTTTTACATTAAGAGTATTTTTTACATTAAGGGTTGTAACAAGGCACTGATGTAACCCACTCTGAAAGACATTCAACGGGTCCTTCTTCTCTTCTGGCCCATTTATTGGCATATGCTTTGACAACATACATAATGATTTTAAAGTTATGATCCCATTTGGCTGCTCACAATGTTTTGGTCCATATTGGAATAACTGACGAAGGTTGCTATTGTCAATAATGTTGAAATCACCTGTGATTATATGACCTACATAATTGGGGGAAGAAAGGTTTGCCGTTGCAAAATGATCGCTCTTTTTTGTCTGAACCATCAACTTAACTGCCCTCTGTCCCCTGCATATTATCCAACCATTCGTGCCAAGCCTGTTCCCATAATAAGCCATGTGGTTACCGTTAACTGTTGAGTAAAGGGAAGGCCGCTTCTAACAAGCTATATTGTACCCAGCACAATATCGTGCATAGCATGTTGAGAATAGCATTGCTGTTGTTCTAAAGATTATTTAACAAGTAATCAAACTTTGACAGCAAACAACAAATGTAATTAAGTTTTATATCATATCATTATATCACTTTAATCCTAGTTGTTTGGGGGATACTATAAAAATAAATCAACGTTTCTTTTGAGCGAGCATGAACTATAAAAGCTAACAATCAACAAACGATAACACCAAGAGTGTCGATAATTCCTGAATAGCATTTGCTACCTTTACCAACGTCAATATGCTGATCTAACTTCTATGAAATCAAAAGCAGGAAATCAAAAGGAGACAATAATGACAGTTCAGTGGTATTAGTTGTTGCATATATATGTCATCAATCTATACCCTGCCTTGTTGGTAAGTGATGTAGACAAAGACCAAAGGTTTCAGTAAATGTATTATATGGTATACGTATAACTCATAGATTATTCTCTAATATATTATTAAATTCAAATCCATATATTATAATTAAGTTTACAGAAAGTACCACTTCAACACTGAAATACATTTGTAATTCATAAACATGATTTTGAGAAAATAATAGTGAGTGAGTTGGGTATTACGCCGCTTTGAACAGTATTCCAGTTATATCACGGCGTGTCAGCTTAATGTGGGAGGAATGTGATGCAAGTCTCAGACGTTTACCACTTCGGTGAAACCCACGAGCACGGGTATGGTGCTGACAAACCTAGAAACATAATCGGGGTGAACCGGGATTCGAACCCACAATCTAAGGTTTCTGGCGTGCCAAAGGGACGCAACTCTACACAGCGAATCGCGGCGCCTTAGACGACTGGGCCACCCGTGCCCCCTGAGAAAATAATAGTTCTCGTTGACTATACATCAACATTATAAAATTGCATAAATTTGGATTTCGGAAATAGATTCGCTTAAGTAATACATTCTCATCTCAGTTACATGTAGGTTGTAACGATTCACATAAAACTGATAGATGCATTTCAAATGACCCACCCTGCTCTCGTGGCACTTTATATGATAATATTTCTCATTACTTATTTGTACATGCGTGTCCATTTTACGCTATTATCAGAATAATTTGTATTATTATAGACATGATTATGATAATGTTGAAAAGGCTGTACAGGAAAACATAGAAATAACTTAATCTGCAGATACATTTATTCCGCATCTGATAATTTATCAAATTTGCTGTATATTTCAATTATCTTCTTATAATTTACTGATTTAATTATTGCGTAACTGATATTATCGAATTGGAATCTTGTTTTAGCAAATATTTAAAATTAATTGTTTACATTTGGTATGTCATGCAATATGTTTCAACTGTGTGTATTGGAGCGGTATCAAGATAATTCATTTCATTATGAAATATATATGTTTGAAACATTACAAATGTTTATGAGGAAAATCGTATAAATCAGGTATAATGTATAATATGGTATGATTTATAGTCCCCATGCTTATAAGTAAGTTTGTAATTGTTTTTCCGATGCATCTTAGAGTAACGTGTTTTCTGCTGGACCAGTCAGAGCCCGCTGTCAACAATTAATCACCGACAGGCCTGAGCTGGGCAGTGGTGAGCTGTCGGGCCAGTGGAATGGTGTCGTGCCGGGTTAGCGAAAATCCAATTTTCCCTAGTATCAGTAAAGCGAAAACCAAGTTGGGGTATTTGTCCCACGAAAGCGAGAAATGAGTAATGGCTATAAAAACACAGGATTACCGTAGTTTAGATTAACGCCCGTGCTGCTCAAACAGAGGAGAGGAGAGGAGAGTCGTTTCTTAAGAATACATACAGTATGTATTTGATGGTATATATAAAGATTGCAACTTATTTATCTATTCAGCATCAAATACTGTCTTGAGGCGCCGAGACACAAAATGGAGTTGAAGGGAACATGGCAAACTTCATAGACAGCTTCCTGCAAGACAGGTCGCTATCAGTTAAAATAGGGAACAATCGATCGGATCCTATGGCACTGGACAATGGCACGCCACAAGGCAGCATCATAAGCCCAACCCTGTTTAATATCATGATCAATGATCTTTTTGACCATGTCAACTCTCCTACCCAAACTTCTAAGTTCGCTGATGACGGAGCAATATGGGTAAAGCACAGAGATATCTCACAAATCAGAAAAAAACTCCAGTCAGCCCTGGACGGAGTAGATCAATGGTGCAATAAATGGGGATTCACCCTTTCAAGTGAAAAAACGGTTGGAGTTCTATTCAAACGCCGGGGGAAAGATGCTATGATACCCCGTGTCTCCATAAAAGGCAAACCTATCAAATTCGAAAAATCTGCAATATTTCTTGGAGTTATCCTTGATCAACACCTCACTTGGCGCAAGCATATAGAATATGTGGAAAACAGATGTCAAAAAGACCTGAACGTATTACGGGCAATTTCAGGCACATCTTGGGGCACATCGAGGGACACTCAGCTGGACCTCTACAAAGCTCTTATCAGATCAAAAATTGACTATGGTTGTGAGGCTTTTCACTCAGCATCAAATACTGTCTTGAGGCGCCTAGACAGAATACAATACAAAGCCCTAATGCTGGCCACAGGCGCAGCGACAGGCACCTCACTAGAAGCACTACAAGTAGAAACAGGAGAACTCCCATTGAAACTAAGAAGAGAGCAGGCAATATTATCGTTCTGGGGACGAACATCAAACCCTTTGGTTAAAATGATATGGCAAGACAAAAACGCTCGAGATGAAGCCCTAGCTCGAAAAAATCCCTCACTAAAGCCATCTGGGATATTAGTGCGTGAACTCATTCGAAGTCACAATTGCGATGACATTCAGCCTCCAGAAAGTCACTACAAAGGGTTACACCCTCCCTGGACTTTACAAACTCCCAAAGTTGACACTGCTTTAACATCAGAAGTCACTAAAAGAGAAAACCCAACCCTACTACGATCAGTAGCTATCACTAAAATTCAAACTACCTGGGACAGCTGGGCCCATATATACACTGATGGATCCAAGAATCCTATCAACAACAGTGCTGGTTACGGGATCCATATCCACAGCTCCAAACCCCAAGCATATTCAGTTCGCTTGCCTGATGGTCAGTTAGTATTCACGGCTGAATTGGAGGCAATTCATCATGCACTCAAACTCATACCGGAACTCCCGGAAGCAAAGGCAGTCGTCCTATCAGACTCACTAAGTGCACTTCAGGCCATCAGTGGGAGAAACTCAAACTCCAGGCCAAACACAGTCAAAAATATTCTATACGAATATACAAAACTATCGGACCAAGGGCAACAGGTGGAGCTGTGTTGGATCCCCTCTCACATAGATATTCATGGAAATGAAAAAGCAGACTCACTGGCGAAGCTAGCTCTAGACAAAGCGGATATACAGCCTATTCCCTTTAGTAAACTAGAGATAAAAAGCAAAATCAAAGCCTCCATAGCAAAAAGATGGCAAGCCGAATGGGACGCAAGTAAGATCGGCAGATGGCTATACAAAATTCAACCCAAGGTCCAACAAAAGCCAAACTCATACTCAAATGAAAGGAAAATTGAAACTGCTATCTCACGCCTCAGACTTGGTCACAAAAAGCACTATGACAAGGTTTGCTCATCTTGCAATCAGGCTGAAACCATTGACCACCTGTTACTAGAATGTCAAGACCATGCCCCAGCCCGGGCTAGGTTAAAACAAGAATTTCAGTTAGATCCGCTATCTGTCATAGATCTCCTAAAGCCAAGAGATGCAATAGCGAAGGCCAAACTAACTCTATTTCTGAGAGATGGACAGCTGCTCGAACGTATATAAACAGAGCAGCCAAGGATAAAAATGAAAGCATATCAATATAAGAAAATAGAAATCATATCAATGCAAAAACAGAAATTATGTGAACACCGAAATCACAATAGATATGTGAACCCTTCTCACACACAGGAGTCCCAAAGAGGGACAGGTCAGCCGAAATTGCCTAGGCAGAAGGCGACCTCTTAAACACCTAATGCAACAACATTATCTATTCAGCATCAAATACTGTCTTGAGGCGCCGAGACAGAATACAATACAAAGCCCTAATGCTGGCCACAGGCGCAGCGACAGGCACCTCACTAGAAGCACTACAAGCAGAAACAGGAGAACTCCCATTGAAACTAAGAAGAGAGCAGGCAATATTATCGTTCTGGGGACGAACACATCAAACCCTTTGGTTAAAAAGATATGGCAAGACAAAAACACTCGAGATGAAGCCCTAACTCGAAAAAATCCCTCACTAAAGCCATCTGGGATATTAGTACGTGAACTCATTCGAAGTCACAATTACGATGACATTCAGCCTCCAGAAAGTCACTACAAAGGGTTACACCCTCCCTGGACTTTACGAACTCCCAAAGTTGACACTGCTTTAACATCAGAAGTCACTAAAAGAGAAAACCCAACCCTACTACGATCAGTAGCTATCACTAAAATTCAATCTACCTGGGACAGCTGGGCCCATATATACACTGATGGATCCAAGAATCCTATCAACAACAGTGCTGGTTACGGGATCCATATCCACAGCTCCAAACCCCAAGCACATTCAGTTCGCTTGCCTGATGGTCAGTCAGTATTCACGGCTGAATTGGAGGCAATTCATCATGCACTCAAACTCATACCGGAACTCCCGGAAGCAAAGGCAGTCGTCCTATCAGACTCGCTAAGTGCACTTCAGGCCATCAGTGGGAGAAACTCAAACTCCAGGCCAAACACAGTCAACAATATTCTATACGAATATACACAACTATCGGACCAAGGGCAACAGGTGGAGCTGTGTTGGATACCCTCTCACATAGATATTCATGGAAATGAAAAAGCAGACTCACTGGCGAAGCTAGCTCTAGACAAAGCGGATATACAGCCTATTCCCTTTAGTAAACTAGAGATAAAAAGCAAAAGCAAAGCCTCCATAGCAAAAAGATGGCAAGCCCAATGGGACGCAAGTAAGATCGGCAGATGGCTATACAAAATTCAACCCAAGGTCCAACAAAAGCCAAACATACTCAAATGAAAGGAAAATTGAAACTGCTATCTCACGCCTCAGACTTGGTCACAAAAAGCACTATGACAAGGTTTGTTCATCTTGCAATCAGGCTGAAACCATTGACCACCTGTTACTAGAATGTCAAGACCATGCCCCAGCCCGGGCTAGGTTAAAACAAGAATTTCAGTTAGATCCGCTATCTGTCATAGATCTCCTAAAGCCAAGAGATGCAATAGCGAAGGCCAAACTAACTCTATTTCTGAGAGATGGACAGCTGCTCGAACGTATATAAACAGAGCAGCCAAGGATAAAAATGAAATCATATCAATATAAGAAAATAGAAATCATATCAATGCAAAAACAGAAATTATGTGAACACCGAACTCACAATAGATATGTGAACCCTTCTCACACACAGAAGGGACAGGTCAGCCGAAATTGCCTAGGCAGAAGGCGACCTCTTAAACACCTAATGCAACAACAACATTTATCTATGTCCAAAATGGCTAATGCACAAGTTCGAATGACCATGGTTGATACCGTGTGAGGTGGTCAGCACTTGTTTTATGAGGGATTCAAGTTTCGTTGTAAGAAAACGGTCCGTGAGAAGAAGTATTGGAACTGCGTTGTTGCTGCCTGCATAGCGTCGGTGATCACTGAAAACGGCATTCTTCAAGCGGCTTTGCAGGTTAGAAAATAATGCACACACAGAAAACCATCCTGTTCACATTTGAGCCAAGTCTTTACCCTGTTCCCCATAGTGTACAGATTGGTAGCAGAATGATGAGTCCTGGCAGCCACAAGTAGTGGAAGTTACATGAACTGTCCCCAGTCTATAATTGAACAACCTGGATGAAATGGTGTTCGTGAAATTGTTGCTGGTTCCAGAAATGTGAAATATAGCACATTTTGGCAAATTGTTTTTTGTCTGAGAACGTTCCTTAAATTTAAGGCATCAATTCCCTTGTGTGAAAATTCCAAAATTAGAAACATGCGGTCTTTCTCTGGTATATTGGTGTCTATTTAGGGATGAAAATCGCATCATGAATATGATTTGCACACACCAGGTTTGGTCAAAACACCTATCAGGAGATACTTTCTGTCTTTCAAGATAACCATGCTAAGCTATCCGATCTGAACTGTTGGTCAAAAGAAAAATCAACTTGAAAATCGGATTTCACCAAAAACTTACAAACGTTATAAAAAGGTTACGAGACTGAAAATAGTCGCTGAAACGCTTCAAACTTTCGGTCCAAAACACATCTATAACACCATTATCAAATACATCTCCATCGATTTACCATTTCTTGTTTGTTTCGTATTTAGCCACCATCATACATGAGTGTATACTTCCTTTGCCCGACACTTTATTCACTGAAGACGTTGAGTCTCATATCTTTGAGTCTTACCATAGCACAAAACAGTGGTAGGAATAATTGATTGAGGTATGACGACGTTCTGGTGTTACTTTCACATATAAGTACTCTTGCAATGTAAAAACTGTGTTTTGAATGTAAACATACAAAAAAGCGACGAAATCCTTTCCATATTCATAAGAAATCTATGCCAAAAACAGTCGATTGTACAATACTTACTGTATCATGAGCATGTGTTTATGAATCACTATCAAACAGGGGGCGGTCGGGTAGCCTAGTGGTTAAAGCGTTCGCTCGTCACGCCGAAGACCCGGGTTCGAATTCCCGACATGGGTACAATGTGTGAAGCCCATTTCTGGTGTCCTCCGCCATGATATTGCTGGAATATTGCTAAAAGCGGCGTAAAACCATATTCACTCACTATCAGACAACGATGATATCAGGTGTTTGTGAGCGTATATTGTGAGCGTATCCTGCCCCACGGATGGCACCCGTCACAAACACATGCAAGGTAAGTCAATTGTTCACCTGAAGAAAAAAAACACTGGAACATAAAACGTTTTCAAAGTTTTGCGGAGATCTAAAAATATTAAGGAACGTGTTTAACTCCTAGCCGAATACACATTTGGTGTGTTCTATCTAAACACATGAAATGAGCTTTCGTCTCACAATTTACCAATAATTTACAACTTAAATATGTTTTAATAAAGTGCATATCATTTGGCATTGAGTCAAATATGTATACGATGTATAACAATTATGTATTGAAATTAGATGTGCAAATCAGATTCACAAGCACTTTCAAAACACATCTATCACCAGTACAACTCGGTACAATATCAACATAAAATATGAATATTAATATAAAAATGTTCATAAATGTGTTATGACTAATATTAGTTCTCTCATACAGTTGAAGTAAGCTGACAATGAAAATATTTGATTACTGCGATAGACCTTTAAGGTTTTTTGTGTTTGTTTCTTTGTTTATGTGTTGTTCAACGCCGCACTCAGCAATATTCCAGCTATATGACGGCGGTATGTAAATAACTGAGTCTGGACCAGACAGTCCTGTGATTGATATCATGAGCATCGATCCACGCAACTGGAATGCGATGACATGCATCAAGCAAGTCAGCGAGGCTGACCACCCGATCTCGTTAGCCGCCTCTTACGACAAGCATAGTCGCTGTTTTTTGTGACCCCCCCCCCCCCCCCAAACACACACACACACACCACCAACCCACTCACCACTCCGCCCATGTTTAGCTGTTAAACACAAACCTAAACGTGTTAAAATATTGGATAAGGAACGTGTTTAAGATTTAAATACATTAATTTACAGTGTGCGTTTCAAAGTAGACACAATTTATGGATAACAACTCCTTCTTTTTACTTTAATGGCGTCGTGTCGGTATAGATACTTTTACCGTTGTCAAGAAAAGTGTTCAAATTGTCTTTACTTGACAACGGTACAAGGATCTATACAAACACATCCGTCAACTTCCAGGAAATACCAATCAAACAATTCAATGTGCGTCGAAGGTTCGAATCAGATACGCCCACAGTATGATCCGATCAGTACCCTGTTAGTTGTTTAAACAAGGGGGCAAAAGCCTGCATGCATCCCTGTAGGAACGTCTTATAATATTGCATGATTCTCATTATTCATAGTCTTTGCAACACAAAACATACTCTATTGCTATGAATAATTCGTATCATCTGGGTTATAATTACAAACTCGTTCAGCAAAACGAAACGCAGTGAAAGAAACACGAAAAATCAATACAAAACTTGACATTGAATTCAATGGCGACTATCGATCATTGGTCGATTGCCATTAAGAACGAACGGTATGAGGGGGAAATCATTGCAGTTAATCAACGGGTGTCTGTAAGAGTACAAGAGAGATGGGTGCGGGTGTATATACGTTGTTCTGCCTGTTAACAATCAGTTCTGTGTATTGGTAAGTATATGAATACTATTTCACGCACTCGATCAAATATTGTGTATATTTCTGCTCTGGAAATTAATTTGAACTTTAACGTCCACTTATATGCATGTCTTGTTTGCCTAAAAGTATGTAATGCTCACTGCTATAAGATGTTTTCAGACCCGTGTAGATCCGGGATAGAATTGGAATTCAGGAACCGATGCTTGTCTTGAGAGGAGACTAACGGGATCGGGTGGTCAGGCTCGCTGACTTGGTTGATCAAGGCAGCGAGTCTGACAACTCGATCCCGTTAGTCGCCTCTTACGACAAGCATAGTCGCCTTTTATGGCAAGCATGGGTTGCAGGAGACCTATTCTACCCCGGAACTGCACGTCAAATTGTGTGCATCAGTTGAAATAGCCAAAACTTTATATTGCGTGAAGATATGTTGAATGAAAAACGTCCTTTGTCATGTGACATACAATGCCAACAAACAACACGTGACCAATAATCAGAGACAGGTCACTCTTCAAAGAGAATCTGACGCAGCATGCTCCCTACCAATGTCGGGATGGTTTCGAAAGGAAGATTGTTGCACTCTTTAGTGAGAGCATTGCTGAGTTCCTGTAGAGTTGCCGGAAGGACAGGGTGTCGTGAGAGACTCGTTCAACACGTGTTCAATAGGGTTGAGGTCCGATGACGTGCTGGCCACTCCAAGCGGACACTGGTCTCCTGCTCTAATTGCGAAGTCAGGTCCGATTGCACCGGCATACATCTCATGTGCACATCCAGAATGTCATCCCTTTAGCGCACACCTGTCATCGTGTCCCGCTGTAGTACATGAAGATCGGTTTTATCAGCTCTACTAATCCCACCCAAAATCATGATCGAGCTCCTTCCATAGCAGTTATGTTCGGCTACGTTGGAATCCTGAAATCTTTCTCCTTGTCTGCGCCACATTCGGACAAAGCTATGTGTAAAGATAGACAGTATCTCGATTCATCAGTGTAAAGAATTGGAGCCCTCTCCTGGTCTGTCCATTTGACGTGACCTTCAGCCCAATCCAAAGGTACCTGCCCGTGATGTCGGGTCAGTGGTATGCGAATGCATACCCTTAGTGACAGGAGACCTGTCTGTCTGAGTAGACACGTTATCGCCACTGGCGTTCCACATGTCATTTCTGAGTGTGGTGGCAGTCACTAAGTGATGATGTCTTGCTGCAATAAGGGGAAACCTGTCTTCCCGATGTGTGATGGAACGCTGTCAACCATCTGCATTGTGCTGGGAAGCTGATCCAAACGTCTGGTATCGAATCCATTACCCTGCTGATCAGCTGTCTATCTGATCACGCTTTGGCTGACACCAAAGACGTTTGCAACACGACATGCTGTTGACTCAGTCTCAAACATGACTACGCATCTGCCTAATTCTTTGGTCGCCAAACGACTTCTTTGCTACTGAGGATGCTCTTATGACCCCTCATCGTCAAATAGTATATTTTTCTCTGATGATGATGTGCAACGATTCTGTCAGGATACATCTAAACACAGGTTTTAAAGCACCCCGTGTATATCGTGCCCATGCCTACATGCCTCTGTCCGTTCATCGTGAAACTGAAGTTCTGCAGGGGTAACCCAATCATTGTGTACCGGAATATTTCAATTTGTATTTGTTGGATGATTTTTGGATATCATCAAAACTTGATCCTTAGCAAACTTTGAGTAGTATATATATATATTTCGTGGCGCACGGGTGTCCCAGTAGTCTAAGGAGCCACAATTCGCAGAGCTATGTCCCGTAGGCATACCAGAGACCTATGATCACGGGTTCGAATCTAGATGACATGCATCCCGCCGGGCTTCCCACATCATTATTCACCCTGTGAATAACTGACGGAGTATTTACAACGGCATAAAACCTTACACACTCACTCACAGTCGGATAGGGGCGGTGTCCCCCGCCGTGATATTGCTGGAATATTGCTGAAAGCGGCGTATAAACCATACTCACTCACTCACTCACAGTCGGGTTCCAGACTACCTGTTTATCTACATGAGTGAGTGAGTGAGTTAATATTTAACGTCACATCGGCAATATTTCAGCCATACCCTGACGAGAAGTTAAATTAAATTAAATATACATATATTTAAACTTTATAAAAACCTGTCATCGAAGGACAGTATGATAACTAGAATATCACAGATAAGATTTAAAACTAGTTGAGAAACATTTAAAAGCAGAAAAAAACAAGTTAACAACACCATATAAAAATGGGCTAGAGATCGTCAGTAACTAAAGGTAGATCACCATACAAGGGACCATGGGGACTTACAGTACCTTTGCTTCCTGCATGGACACTCGCAGGATTTATATCAACCCTTCAGTCACTGGCGATAGTTTACCAGTTAAGCCTTATATTAAATGACAAATTTCTGGCATGCATAACAATACTTTGAATGATTTGGGACTTACATACCCTCTTGGGGGGACAATAATCTTACGCTACTTCAACCCCCGTCGAGGGTACAGCGACTAACCATCTAAGTTATGAATTTGCACTACCAATTTATAAAATAATACATAGAGGATATTTAATGTGTTTTCTCAAATACCACTTTTATCTCATCGAGTGAAGTGGGGAGAGTCTAATATTTTCACGAGTGACGCAGTCACGATTGAAAATATTTGACTCTCCCCACTTCACGAGATGAGATAAAAGTGGTATTTGAGAAAACACATTGAATTTTCCATTTATTATATACATGTCTTATTTTTATTACTTGCAATTTATATATTTTTTCGAAAACAGTGTCTGATAAATTACCAAGTTCTCCCTGTCGCCCCTTTACCACCGCCGTATAAAGGGGGTTTGCGAAAAGAATATAGTTCGTGAATAAAACGAGCCCTGTTAATATATGTTATGCGAAATATATTATTTCATATCGAGTATTAAGTTCCGTGGACATTTTTGTTTGTCATAATTAAACATTCCTGTTTAAAATGAAAACAGAAATCATTTTCAAACAGCGATTATTTTATTGGCGTTGGAATACATAAACAGTTAGTACTGTGACCATGTCGAAAGATCAGCTGAGCGCTCTCCAGGCTTACAAAATCCGTCAAATTGGATCACATTTTCTCACAGGTAAGTATGAAAGTTGACATAAACACATTTATAGAACCCCGAAGATTTTAACTGAAACATTGTTCCTTGCTGTCATGAATTAAATCAGGAAAGTTCAATTCTCGGAAAATTCAAGCGGTCGCTTCTCGCTACGGCGGTACGTCTCGCTGTCGCCTGTTGTGCCTAATGTCTGGCGAGGCATGTCCGGCGCAATAGTGATATTAACATTGTCATAGATGTTATTTCCAGACATCAGACTCGTCAAAAAGTTCCTGTGGTCAGTTGAAGAGAAATTTTGCACCTGCGGTTGATACAGTCGGCATCTGACGTAAACGTAATGTTTTGATTCAGGAGAAAGAAGTTACGGCACCTTGTTTATATCAGTCACTAGTGACTGATATAACTTTTTTTATATCTGTCGTCACTGATAAATTCCAGTATTTCATTCATATGTATATAATAAATTATGCACATCAAAATTTGTGAACAAGTTCGATTCCTTTTAAAAAACCTGATATTAAACGAGAATTAACATCATTAAAAATGTCCTTAATTGTTTTTAACACTGAAATATTTATCCTTATGATGAAAAATTCAATACAGTCAAGCAGGACATGCTTCTTTCGTAAAATGACCTCTGGACTGACAGCCCAAATAGGTGTAACCAATATTTGGTTTAATTTCATGTAATTTATTGATACCTACTTGAGTGTCCCACTTCTTTTGCATCAGATCACGGATGTAAGATCTAATTACAGGTTTATAATCGGTGTAGGGGATTAGAAGTGGTGTCACAGATTTGTTGAGAGCTGCTTTTGCAGCAACATCAGCCATTGTGCTACCAATGATACCAACATGGCTTGGTAACCAACAAAAGACAATGTCATATTGGCCAGTAGCAAGATCATTAATTAATTTGGATTGACGTCTGGGTGACATATTTTTAATCGCCTGAAGGCACGAAAGAGAATCTGAAAAAAATATGAATAAATTTTTATTGTTTAGGTTTAGATTGGTAACTGACAAAAATGCAAATAGGGCTGCAAAAATGGCGTTTGCTTCTGCAGTGAATATGGAACTGTTATCAGGTAATGGTGAAGATATTGTTCTGGATCCAATGACAGTGGCACTAGCAACTGCGCGACCATCCTTGGATCCATCTGTAAATATAGATTTATAAGTGACGTAAATGTTTCTTAGTTGATGGTATTCTTGTTGGTAAATTAATTGGTTAGTATCTGATTTCTTTAGTTTTGTTAATGTCAGGTCTACCTCTGGCTTTACCATTTGCCAAGGAGGAGATGCGAAAAGTTGAGTAGGAGCTATATCTTGGGAGTTTAATATTAAAAGCTGACATAGCAGATTTTATTCTGATTCCAAGTGATGGAGTGAGTGTTGATTTCTTATTGTAACGATCTTCGTAGAGAGGATTGAATATGCATTCACAAGCTGGATTTGACTGATTAGAACATAATTTAGTGAAGATAATTTCAGACGGCGTTGTTTAAGAGAAGGCTCATCTGCTTCTTTATATAGACTGTGAAAGGGAGACGTTCTAAAGGCTCCAAGGCAAAACCTCAGGCCCTGATGATGTATAGTATCTGGTTTTTGTAAATTACTTTTGCAGGCTCCACCATAGACGATGGAGCCATAATCAAGGTTTGAACGGATCAGTGGCCGGTATAAGTGTAAGAGGGTTGTTTGATCCCCTCCCCACTTTAAAACAACTTTCAATAGATCGAGTGCCTTTAGGTATTTAGCTTTAAGGTGTTTAATATGTGGAAGGAAAGTTAAGTGGTTATCAAAAATAAGTCCCAAGAACTTGGCCTCCTGAACAACTTTGATAGGGGTGCCATTCAGAAATAGTTCAGGATCCTTATGTGGCTTATATTTTCTGCAGAAATGTATGCAATGTATTGATTTGGAAAATTTAAACCCTTTTTCTAGACACCACTTGTGAATTTTATTTAGACATAATTATAATTGCCTTTTGTATTGTGTGCATATTTTTACCACGACAAGATATATTAAAATCATCCACAAAACGTGATCCATCAACTGAATCATTTTAAAATGACAAACTGTTAATTTAAATACTGAATAAAGTGACAGACAAAATACTGCCTTGTGGGACACCCTGATCCTGATTATAGTGATCAGACAGGGTTGTACCCGATCGGACTTGAAATTGCCCGTCTGTTAAAAACTGTGACATAAAATGCGGCAGACGGCCTCTTAATCCAAAAAAATGAATATCTTTTAAAATACCATGTTTCCATGTTGTATCGTAAGCTTTTTCTAAGTCGAAAAAGATCGATACAGCACGTTGTCTATGTACAATGGAATTTTTAATGAACAATTCTAAACGCACTAAATGATCGATGGTACTTCTGTTTTTCCGGAAACCACACTGGATATTGGTAAGAAGATCATTTGTTTCCAAGTACCACACTAATCGATGATGTACCATGCGTGCCATAGTTTTACAAACGCAGCTAGTTAGAGATATAGGTCGGTAATTTGATTGATCAGAATGATCCCGCCGAGGTTTGGGTATGGGGATAACAATGGCATTATGCCATGAAGGTGGAAACCTTCGAATATAGTCAACATTGTTTCAAGACATGATCGGGCAAGTGTTTCAGTAGCTGATAATGAATATTATCAGCGCCTGCTGCTGTATCATGAGCTTGCCCTAAGGCAGTATATAGCTCATGTAGTGAAAATACTTCATTGAAATCTTCACCATTATCAGATGTAAAATTTACCTTTTTCTTTTCCTGTTGGAGCTGATATTCTTAAAATTCAGGAACTTAATTTGATGAAGACGCATGTTGAGATAACGTTTTCCCAAGTCTATTGACAATAGCAGTTTTATCAGTCAGTAAAATATCGCCATCCTTCAGATGGTTAACTGTAAAATGTGAACCCTTGCCTTTGATCTTTTTAATCATGTTCCATACCTTGGACATAGGAGTACAAGAGTTTACTTTTGAGACATGGTTTTTCCATGATTGACGTTTATTTTGCTTAAATAGACGTCTTGCTTTGGCATTTGAGATTTTGACAGTGTTTAAATCATGGACAGTTGGATGTTTACGGAAGTATTTCTCCGCCTTCTTACAACATTTCCTAGCTTGTTCGCAAGTATAATCAAACCATGGTTTACGAATGCGTGGGTTGATAGAGGACTTAGGAATTGATTCATCAGCAATTTTATTCAGTTGATCTGGGAACAACTGAATCGGGTTAGTAACATTCTGAAAAGACGTAGGTTGTAATTTATCTTTGCATAAAGATTGAAATAAAAGTCAATCAGCCTTCAAAAAATTCCATCGAGGTGAAGGTGGATCATCAGTGGGATTAATGGGTTTAAGTACGGTGGGGAAATGGTCACTTCCACATAGGTCATCGTGGACTGACCAGGAGAATTCGTTAAACAAAACTGAATCCGTCAGAGACAGATCTAGAGATGATTATGTGCCAGTAGCAGGGTGTTAGTAAGTGTCGGAGTCATCATTAAAGATGCATAGATCATTATCGGAAACGGGGCGGTCGGGTAGCCTAGTGGTTAAAGCGTTCGCTCGTCACGCAGAAGACCCGGGTTCAATTCCCGACATGGGTAAAATGTGTGAAGCCCATTTCTGGTGTCCCCCGCCGTGATATTGCTGGAATATTGCTAAAAGCGGTCTAAAACCATACTCACTCACTCACTCACTCATTATCGGAAACAAAATCCTCGATCACTTTTTCCTTTTGATTAATGATTGCACTTCCCCATAAAGGATTAGGCCCATTTAGATCACCCATGATGACTCAGGGCCTTGGGAGTTGGTCGTATAGATTTTGTAGATCATTTTGCTGAAGATTTGAAGAAGGTGGAATGAATAAGGAGCAAAGTGTGAAGGCAATATGCAGTGTAGGGTTAACTGCAACTGCTTGCAGATTCGTGTCAAGCGGAACAGGACTGTGAACAACGCCCCGCCGCACCAAAATAGTAGCACCTCCAGTAGCTTTATCTACCGGAGGAGTGAAGGAATGATTGGGGAACTATACTGCCTTAATTCAAATGTATCTGTATTTTGTAGGTACGTCTCTTGTAAACAAATTGCTGATGGAATAAAATCTGTTGTTAATAACTGTAGTTCATTAAAATTGTGCATAAGCCCTCTGCAATTCCATTGAGGTACATTTGAATCGTTCATGGTGGTTCCACAGGAGATCGCTCACGTGAACGTGAAGAGGAGTCACAACTATTGTTGTTCTGTGAAGATGGAGTAACATCCATTCAAAGAGTTCAAAGAAGTTGTGAACATCTACAGATGTTTCAGTAGGAGTCGGATCTTAGTTGTAATTTTCCTGTTTTGTTTTTTCTTTTGTTTTCTTGACGTGCCAGTTGATGTTTGTACGGTAGCTGATATTTCTGGAGCTGGTAAAGATTGAGTCAAAGCCTGACTCATAATCTTAAGAGACCCGTGAAGATCCCGGGGTAGAATAGGTCTTCAGCAACCCATGCTTGCCGTAAAAGGCGACTCTGCTTGTCGTAAAAGGCGACTAACGAGATCGGGTGGTCAGGCTCGCTGACTTGGTTGATGCATATCATCGATCTCAATTGTGTGGATCATTGCTCATGATATCAATCACTGGATTGTCTGGTCCAGGCTCGATTATTTACAGGCCTCCGTCATGTAGCTGGAATATTGCTGAGTGTGGCGTTAAACAACAAACCAAATCATAATCTTAGATGGTGGATAAATGTCATATGCTGGAGTATCTAAATGAGGCGTCTGACTTTCAGATGTTGTCGTAATAGGCATTTGGTGTTCTGAATTTGCTCATGTCAAATCTGTTTGACATTCTCTTGATCTAGTTGTAGAAGGGCGAGAGACAGCTGCAGCATAGGTTTCTGTTGTTGGAGGAGCCCGGCTGGCAACAATTTTTTTAGCATCCAGATAAGACATATTATTTTGACATTTGACAGCCAAAATATCCTTTTCAAGTTTCCACAGTGGTCAGAATTTAGAAGATGCAACATGACGGCCATTACGATTTGTGCATTTGAGTTCTGCTGTGCAATCAGACCCATGTCCAAACTTCTGACACTTATAACATCGGAGTGGATTGGGGACATACACCTCCTCTCCGACGTTAAAATAGCCTGCCTTTATTGATTGGGGTATGGTGGAAACGGAGAAGGTGAACAAATATGTATTTGTAGGGACAAAGTCCTCACCATCTTTTCTTGAGAAACGTTTCACTGACGTGACATGTTGTTCCTTTAATTCTTCATCAAGGACATCTGAGCTAGACAACGGGCTCTGTCGCGGATGATTCCTCGACTTGAATGTAGCGTTCTGTGCACAGAGACAGCTACTGCAGTGTTTGCAAGCGTTGTACATTTCAAAAGATTGATAGCTTGCTGTCTCCGTGCACACTCCATCACAAGAGGGCCGCCCCGGAGCCGTGAAACATTTTTAACCTCTCCGCAAATACCCATGGCTTTGCAAATTGCAAATGGATTTATTTTTTAAAGGATGTTCAGTTCCAGATTCAACAAAGAAATCGTGCCCAATTTGAATTTTGATAAATAGAAGAATCATCAGATGAGAAAGTCTCAGCTTCTAAACGTCTTTTCTTTTCGTTGCGGTTCGAACCAGAGTGATTGTTTGCCATGGTGAAAGTAAATTATTCAACACCTCTGCTCCCCACCCACCATGGAGTGCCACAAACAGCGATGTTTTACTAAATCGGATCTCCAACATGCAAACATCAGGGATACAGGGGTGGTATACTCCAGTAAAAGCAACATGAATAGCTGAATTTGTCTACCAAAGTAAATGCCAGGCTGGTTCGACCCATGACAAAAAAACTGGAGACAGACAGAACTCAGAGGTCGATAGTACTAGATTGGCCCATGAGCCACCGCCTTCTGGCATGGGACTCTAGGCAAGTTGATAACAAAGAATTTTCATTTATGACATTCATACCCAACATTCACATTCAATTGAAAAATTCTAAAATGAACTTGCTGCATACACAGGACATGGCGTGACCAGCCGATTGATAGGGCCCATTCTACCACCCGTCTAGGTGAAGTTAGGGTCGAAGTGGTGTGTTGGGCAAAAGGAACACCGGTTCCTGGTTCCATTGCCCTCAACCACCAGACTCCCGTCCTCCGCCGACACAGGGGCGCAAACAGGTTGCCCAATTTCGGTCGCCTTTTACGACCAGCAACGGGGTGCTGTGGACATATTCTACCCTGGGTCCACACGGGGGAAGAGCTGTTAGCGTTACCCAGCACTCACCACGAGGAGGTTGCTCTTCATGAGTGTCGTATCTGCATGAAGTTGGACATTTTATACAGTCTGACATATACACGCATTTACACATAAATACATGTATTACTATTTCTGATTTAACGGATGGTAATTAAGACGGTTAGCTAATGAACAAGGATAACATAACATATTATAGTTGGCACGAACCTGAATTATAGTATACCATACAAATATATAAAACGTAGGAAATATTTTAATATAGTAAATTATTAACTGTTTGAATGACAGGTATTTAATAATGAGATAGTTTCTTCTCCGTATTTAATTGCAACATAGAAATTTAAAAATATAACGTAGGAAATATTTTGATATAGTATATTATTGAGTCTTTTAATGACAGGTATTTAATAATAGATAACTCCTTCTAGGTATTTAACTGCAACATATAAATAAATAAAACGTAGGAAATATTTTAATATGGTACATTATTAAGTCTTTGAATGACAGATAACTTCTCAGTTTTTAATTGCAACATTTCCACACCCAAAATCGATATGTATTGGAAGAATGATCACAGAAAACATGTTTGATTGGTATAAGTAAAAACGTGAATATAACTTGAGTAGATATGACGTTTTAAAATCAATTTACCATGAGACAAACTTGTTTTGCAATGTCATTTGTTTTTGACCTTTCCCTTTTTTATACCTTGTGTTTACGCTGTTTGTATTTCGACACGCGAAAATCCGGGTTATTCGGAAGCGCTTTTCCTCTAAACAGATGTACATATGTACACGGAAAAACAGTATTACAATTTATACCAGATAAAAATCGATATGGTGAATAAAGTGTAACTATGGCTTATCGAGCAAATATGTGTATACATGCTTCAATGATTGATGTGTTACATGTAATACTGTAAAAAATAAAGATAATATTTGCTTACGAGTGTGTATGCATCAAATGAACATAGATTTGTATAGTTTGTTGTTTTGAATGGGGAAAGATTCATGGTAAAATGGCTTCTGCTTTATCAGAATATACCATCTCTTGCAATTAAACTAACGATGCCCTATTCTTACAAATGCGTATGCTTAAAAAGGAGTATAGATTTTAAAAGTGTGTTGTTTGCGTAGAGGAAAACGCTTCATCCATGGTAGGAAAGCTTCGGTTCTGTCAGCATATGCAATCTCTTGCAAAATAAATTTGTTATGGAAAACGGTAAGAAAAGATGTATTGTGCGTAACCCGTTACCCACAAATACCATTAACTTGAGGAGTAATATGTAGAGAATCTCATTCGAGTGTCTATTCATATCAAATATGTCTATTTGAGTCGATAACTCCGAGGAGTGTAGAGAGTGAGATTCTATTTGTTATCAGACATAATTCGCCCAACAGTCACAAGCAGTGTCCCAAGTATAAGAAGTACTGCTAACCAGCTTCCGCCACAGAGGTTAGTGATGGAATTTATTTGTCACGTCATGTTAACCGATGACGTCACAATGGTCCGCATTGTGATGCAATTTGTATGTATTAGGATCTCCCTCAAGTTATATATCTCCTGTGGAAACCAGTTTGCATGATAAATTGTATTGTCACATCTCTCAGCTCTTCGTTCAAATATCCCAAATTAAAAACGGTATCAGTCCTCACTGTCCACCAAATGTTGGGGGTATGGTTGCAAGACAAATTAACTGGGCTAGCATATGCTCACCACTCAAGGTTTAGATATGACTAAATAAAGGTCATCCTCGATTTTTCAGTGTATTGTATCTCAATTCCTAGATAAATCAATGGAACCCATTCGCATGCATAGCTTCGTTGAGATCCCGATGCGAATGGAACGATGCTGACAGTGTTCATCCAATCAAATCACTGTCATAAGACAGAAAAGGTTCTGTGCTGTTAGACAGAGGGTTAGAATCGGTGTGGTCGGTGCCATCAGGTCCGTTAAGAAAGGCATGTTGTCAAAAGGATCGAGGGTATTTCTTAAAATAGAATGGAACAATGGAGAATCGAGAGTAAATAAAGGTGAGCTTCCGTACCACCTTTAACAGGGACGTTATTAACAATGTCTCCACTACAGATTCATTGTTGCGGACTTAGGATGGACATTTTACTGAAAGTTTTGATCGGTAGGTCGAAATAAAAAACAATGAAAACAATGCTTTCGGGGTTATTTTCAGGAGTTTTAAGATCTATTTGGATCGGTAGGTGGAAATAAAGGAGTTGAATAGAGCACTAAATTTAAGGTTTGTCTTCAAGCTTAAAGAATATGTTCTCATGACTGTGTCACTTAAGTCGATTATTGTGTTCATTTTGTTAACGTAAAAAAACCTTGAAATATTGATTTTAGATTTATGGAAACTGTAAACCTTGTATTTAGTGTAGCGCTCAGGGTAGCGTCACCGTTCAGTATTGCGCATCTGTGGCGATACATGCACTTTAACGGGAATACGAAAAGAATGGAATAACCATTTGAATTGTATTGGTTCTGTCCTAGCATAATTGACAATTCTAGATCTCTAAGGGCCGACATCGCTTAATGTCATAAGTGAACACATATACTAATCCGTTGTAAAATCAAGTTACATAATTAAAGTCTTTGATAGGCATTTATGTTACCGATATGTTAATCTCAACACGCCGAGCTTCGAAGAATCGCCGCATGTCGCTTTAGCGAGAATACACGTACTTTCAAACTGTCGCTCTGCCGAGAAGACCTGTATTACGTAACCAACTCAATTCAGTTCTTTGTTTACCTTGAGCTTTACAGCTCATCAGTCTATATAAAAGTATGTTGCAAAAACAATATTCATCCCTAACACAGACAACTCACAAGGTGTGAGTATGATTTTTCCTGAGGGGGCACGGTTGGCCCAGTCGTCTAATGTGCCGCGATTCGCTGTGCAGAGTTGCGTCCCTTGGGCACGCCAGAAACCTATGATTGTGGGTTCGAATCCCGGTTCGCCCCGATTATGTTTCTAGGTTTGTCAGCACCATACCCGTGCTCGTGGGTTTCACCGAAGTGGGAAACGTCTGAGACCTGCATCACTTCGGACTTTCCTCCCACACTAAGCTGACACGCCATGATATAACTGGAATACTGTTAAAAGCGGCGTTAAACCCAACTCACTCACTCACTCACTCAATTTTCCTAAACTCTAAAATAGTCGTATAAACAACCAAAATACAACCTGCTGCTGGACAGGAGGCATTGAAACGAGCGCTTGGGAGATGTATAACATGTAAATTATAAATTGAAACGTCATGAAGTTGTATGATCTACGTTATTGGTTTCCCATGACTCCAAATGTAGTAGCTAATTGTTTTTTACGTTTCTATTATGATGTTTATTATGCGTGTGCGTATTTGCAAGAAAACCGACAAAGACAAACAGTGAGGTGAGACGATACTAATATATGACCATTCACCTGTCTCCACGTCACCTCTACCCAGGACCAGTTGATTATATATTTATATACTGTATTTTGCGACACAGGACACTGACTATTTAAAGGAATTAACAAAAAAGACAACGTGAGCCTACAATAATATTGCTCTTTGTTTTTAACAACGTTATTGGACCTACTTATGTTGTTTTAGCGTCACATGTTCAAATAAATAAAAGCGACTAAAGTTATCCATAATGATGAGAAATCTCAGCTGAAAGCAGAGAGTAGTGTACAATTTCGACTATATCACAAGCATGTGTTGGATTAAAGAATTTGTGATATACATCAAATTATGCCACATATGAATGTACATGTATGTCAGCTGAGGAACCAGAGCCATATATCAGTACTATCAACTTTGACTTGACTCTGAACCCTGAAGAAGACCACTTCTCTTTTGTTCTGGACCCGGTTGTATCAAACGTTAATGATGCATTAACGTGTCATTAAACCATCATTAACTAATGTATCATTAAATCCAGTCGTACTTACGTAATAATGACGTCGTGCTGTCATTAGCGCGTCATTAAGTTAATGAAGGTTCTGGGGCATCATTAGCGTGTCATTAAAAACAAACATGGCAGCGAACATATTGTTTGAACGCTTCGGACGCACGAGGAAAGACCGTGTTTTCAGAAAACGAAATCATCACCTCGAATCCATGAGCGATGAAGAAGTAAGGACTCGCTACCGTTTTGGGTAGACAAGCATCAGATATATCTGCAATCTTGTGAGATGAATTACAGCCAAAATCTGCAAGATCGCACGCACTTAGTGTTGAACTACAGGTAAAAGTCGTCACTAGAAACTCGGCAAGTTTCAAATAAATATATAATTACCGCCACATCAGGCAAATTTATAGCGGCAATCTTTAAATAAATGATACGCAGTTCTGCCAGCGTGGGTCTCACTGCTCACTAACACATGTTTTGGTACAGTCATATATGCAGCCTAATGATACCAACCTTGTAAATATATTTCTCAATGAAGTAATTTAAATTCATGGATCCTTTTCACTTCACACAAGAAAGATACGTTTTCAACTTGGCGCTGTCAGTCATGATCAGTTGCATAAAGGGGAGTTACTCTAATGACTTAAACTAAATATTTCGTGCATACTGAAGAGAACAGTTTTGCGTGTTCGATCCCGACCAAAAGAATCTTTTAATTATCAAAGCATGCACATCTTATATCAATCATTAACACTTTACTCACTGAGACATTATGAAACGCAGTAAAATAGATAAGCCTCTTTATAACCATTTTATCGGGTTCTGGTAACCCTACGCTTCTTTGCAAGGGGAAGTGTCCTGCAAATCACTGGCGACACAATAAGCATAGACAAATCAACGGTCTCACGAGTTGTTAGGAAGGTTTCCCTTGCCATCGCGTCTCTTGTGCCCAAGTTTGTTACCTGGCCGTCCGAGAGGGATATAGGCGACATTAGAAAGGAATTCCACAATATATCTCGATTTCCTGGAGTCATCGGATGTATCGATGGGACACATGTACGGATACAGGCACCATCAGACAGCGAACCTGCCTTTGTCAATAGGAAAGGCTACCATTCGATCAACGTTCAAGCAGTGTGTGACAGCCAAGGTGCGTTAAATAAATTCTTATTTATATAATAACAAATAAAATGTCACTGCAAAACCTTTGCAAGGAGCATACACGTCCTCCCTTCAAAGTCACAAGGGCAATACGTTTACGACCCTGACACCATTCACATTTTGATGACTCCGTATTTGATGACTCCGTATCTAAAGCCATCTACCCTTTAAACCCTATATTTCACAGGTGCTTGTGCTGTGTTACGTAATCTGGCGTTAATTCTTCGTGAACCCATGCTGGATGTTAATGGAGAGGACGACAGTAACATTGAAGGGCAATAATTTATTAAGTATTTAATTGCAACATAGAAATTAAAGAATAAAACGTAGAAATATTTTAATATAGTAAATTATTAAGTCTTTGGGTGACAGGTATTTAATAATAGATAACTTCATCACTGTATGCAATTGCCACATACAAATATATAAAACGTAGGAAATATTTTAATATGGTACATTATTAAGTCACAGAAGTTTTACCATAATCCTTAATACACTTCAGGAAGGACTTTCTTACATATTCGCAGAAAGTATTTGAGGCAAGTGTAATAAATACCATTTTGGACACCACTGTCACACACGACAAACGTGTAGGGGAAATTTCATTCCTTGATCCATGGGCATTTGTTACAAAACCTGGTGACCATAGATATCCATATGTCTCTATCTCCAGAGTTTCGGAACAATTTGTCAAAAATGAAAGCATTCGTCATCTGACGTGCACTGAGGAGATATGGACTGCCTCATAGATAAGAGGGCTGGTCAAAAAGTTCTAAGCCTAACAAAGAATTTTATTTTATTTTTCAACATAATCTACCTGCTGTTCAATACATTACTCATATCAATAGTGAAACTTTTCAATTTCAGTCAGAAAAAAGTTTTCTGAAACCAACCTGAAAAAACAATTCACGGCAATTTTGATGTCATCGTTGTCGTCATAGCGCTTTCCACGAAGTTGTTCCTTCAGTTCAGGAAACAGGTGGAAATCACTTGGTGCCAGGTCTGTCGAGCAAGGAGGGTGAGGAGGCTCTTCGAACCCACATTGTCGCACAACAGCCTTTGCAACTCGAGAGGTGTGAGGAGAGGCATTGTCATGAAGTAGTAGAACGCCAACAGTCAGCATTCCTCGCCACCTTTCTTTCATAGAATCTGCGACGAAGCAAATCAGCATAGTAGGCACCGGTAATCGTATATTGCATTTCTAAGTAATCAACAAGGATCACCCTTTGCTTTTCACAATACAGTAGCCATAACTTTCTTCACTGATTCTGAGGACTTGATTTTCTTTGGTGCTGGAGATGGGGAATTGTGTCATTCGATGGATTGACGTTTTGACTCGAGATCATAGTGGTAGACCCATGTTTCATCACCCGTAACTATTTTTTTTAATTTGACGCTGTAATTCTTCTCTGGCCTTGTCAGTTCTTTTTTTTCCTTATGATCAGAGTTTAGAACCATTGGCACCCAACGAGCAGATATCTTATTCATCTATAAATGTTCATGAATTATAGTTTTAATGGATCCATGGTTGAGCCCTGTGTCTTCAAGTTCAGCAAGAGTAATACGTCTATCTGACAGCATACGTTTTTCTATCTCCTTGAGTAAATATTCATTGATGGAAGTTGAGGGCCGTCCAAACATAGGGTCATCATCAAGGCTTGTTCTCCCAGCCATAAACATAGCTGCCCAATGTTTCCCAGTTGTATAGCTTGGGGAGCACTTTCAAAAACTTGATGGCATCTCGGTTCTCGTTTTTTTCCATTTCTGTGTCCGTATGTGGACTCCTATCACGTTCAACTGACTGTCACTAATATACAAACGGCCTCAACAGGTCAAATACACTTGCAATGAACTACACAAACAATGCACTACATTTAAAGGTATGCCTAACTTTGTTATGGCCCATAGTTAGGCTTCGATTTTTTTACCTGCCCCGTAACATCTGTGTAATTGGTGAATAGGAAATTTCGGCAAGAAGTTGATATCCGCATGGACACCAATGCCCACCAGAGAGCAGAGCCTTTCAACATCACCGGTCTCAATCATTGTACTACTGGTTAATATCCGGTCCACACACGAGAAGGGCAATAACTAGCACTTGTCAACAGCTCCCTGGGCGCGAAGTCACCTGGGAACAATAACGATCGAATTTTCCAAAGACGACCTTCAACCAGTACCCGAATCGTTCCAAAACAATAGCCAGTTATTGGAATCATAGATTATATGGTAGGAACGTCAGTGACTATGTATGGATGTACCTATAGACGTATTGATAGGCTTCGTGCTCGGATTGGCAAAATCAAAACAAGCAAAACAAGAAAGTTGGACAAGAGGTTTTACTTAAGCTTCTAGTTGATCAGGTATCATTCAGTAAGTCTAATATCCAATTCCCTTCCACTGATTAACGCATCTGAACTGGAGCAAACAAGACCAATGAAACCATCTCATCTGCTCCCCTGCAATAAATAGCTCCTTAAATACGCCTTAAATAAGATATGAGTCGTTACATTGAAATACTACAAATGCTATATATCATTAAGTGGCAGCATCGTGATCGAGAGTTCAAGGACAAGGTATAGCTTTGTAGGTAATAGAAAGAATTACTCCTCAGTAGATCACATTTATGTACTTCAATTACTCATTCGGTCGGGTAGCTAGTGGTTAAAGCGTTCGCTCGTCACGCCGAATACCCGGGTTCGATTCCCGACATGGGTACAATGTGTGAAGCCCATTTCTGGTGTCCATCGCCGTGATATTGCTGGAATATTGCTAAAGGCGGCGCAAAACCATAATCACTCACTCAATCACTAATTGATGTCTATCAAAGTTTAAATAAACAATTATTCTTTGCATCCTTTGCTTTTAGCAAAGTTTTTGACTATGTGTGAAGATGGCTTGTGGCTCAAAATAAATAAAAAAAGTAATATCACTGGAAATTTTCATTCATGTCATCAACAACATATACTTAAATATTCAATATTCTTTATTAAACAACGTCTTTTTCTGCGTATAAATGGCGTACGCCATTTAACGTGTCCACTTAAAGTTCTGTACGTATTATTTTAATGTAAAACAATCTACCCCACATGGAAAATGGTGAACAAGGTGAATATTATTCTGTGTACAAGCAATTACTTTACTTAAAACACGTTTTGTTATAATAACACTATACATTTCGTATTTCACACACTAAAATGGTCACAATATGGCTGAAATACTGCCGCTGTGACGTTAAATCTTAACTCACTCACTCACTAACTAACTAAAATGAGAACAACAACCCACCAACTTTCTGTTGCGCCCGGGCGGTGGAAAACATAAAAAGAAAAAGAAAGAAAACAGAATATGCAGTTGTGGTTTGTGTAATTTAACAATATGTAATTTCTTTTCCTACTTGTATGTCCGTTACTACTTCACCAACGAAAAGCCGTTTTACACACTTATTTTGTACTAATCCAACGGTTTATATATAAAGTTAAACTCTCAAATTATATTTAAAGGAGTCTGTGTTTGTTTTTACTTGTATATATTATGTGTGTATGTACATGTATGCTCTAGGCGCTAACATCATTACCACGGCCAATTGATCAGTGTGCACTTGATTTTCATATTCTCATCTCCCTGGGGAGTATACAACACAAGTAGGAAAGATAGACTTTATAAAGCGTGAGACTTGTCTGCCACTAGTGACATCTACATTTGTCTCCATTATTTATAACAACATACATTATCCTTAATACCAGAACAATTTGAAAAACGGTCGAATAACTACATATTCTGCCATTTCACGAAAGAACACTTGATTCTGATGGGTCAAAATAGGATAATGGCATCGAATTCCATTAGATACCTCAAAATTACCAAACCTTTCCATCTATTTTATCACCATCTATTCGTGTAAACCCACGAACTTACTCAATCCAACAAAGATGTCTTGCCATGCGGACACTGGAATAGTTTTGTTTGTTATTATTCATGTATATACTTTGCATGTGATCGCAACTTTATGCTGTAAACGTATTGTGTACTCCAAAATGAAATAAATAAATTACAAATTTTTTTTTTTTAAATGATCGATAGCCGATATGTCAAAACCAAAACGGGGGGCACGAGTGGCCCAGTCGTCTAAGGCGCCGCGATTCGCTGTGCAGAGTTGCGTCCCCTGGACACGCAGGAAACCTATGATTGTGGGTTCGAATCCCGGTTCACTCCGATTATGTTTCTAGGTTTGTCAGCACCATACCCGTGCTCGTGGGTTTCACCGAAGTGGTAAACGTCTGAGACCTGCATCACTTTGGGCTTTCCTCCCACATTAAGCTGACACGCCGTGATATAACTGGAATAATGTTAAAAGCGGCGTTAAACCCAACTCACTCACTCACTCAAAACCAAAACACTTGACTTAACTTTGCATGTGTTTATAGAGGATGACAACTGTGGAAGAATATTTACGCTTACCTTTTCGCGAACACATGGTATCCCCACTTATGCAACATGCTCATGCTTTTTTACGTTTAATTTCCTTTTTTATGTTGCAGGGGGTCATATTGTCATTTTGATAAATTGTAGACAAATCAGGTGAACCGATTATATTTATTGTTCAAACAACTGGGGTATTAATGTACAGAGAAGACTTGTAAGTTCATTCCCGGTACTAAAAAGCATGTTGTTTATTTTTTAATTTTTTTTATCAAATATATGATGTCATTAAAGGTGCTGTTTTTGTTTATCTAAATATAAAAGTCAACGCGAGAATAACTAATTCCTATTATGCGCCTAAACCGATTCCATTGGGCAGTAAACGCAATACAAAACATATAAATGGATCACTGAAAATCATTGATAATATTAAAGGTGTGCCGTCTTAATGTGTATAAAAGAGGTTAATATAAATATTTACTAATGTTTACATGTAAAGGGTGACACACTATACAACCAAAATATCTCTACCTCCCATATTGATTTCTGCAGTAAATAACACATTCACCGTGAACTACTGCGGCCTTGGACAGTGTTGAGTAACGGAATTAGGTCAATCGCAGTCAGATCGAAGTTTGGGGTGAAGGAATAATCATTCTGAAAAAGGATTATTGTAACCAGTGAGCTATTCAGGTCCATGTATACACTCTTCTAAAAAAGAAACGCACAGGTAGTATTAAGTTCATTAAACCTGACTACACAAAAATTCTGGTATATATACTGGATCTATGTTTTTGGAAAATGTTGTAGGCCTCATATTTGACAAACGCAAAACGCAGCCATTGTCGATTTGCAATGTTTTAAACGGCATTGTTTTCACACTTGTTCAAAAATGTCATGGAGGAAAACAGTGAAGCAAAAAGCACGTGCAAGTTATGGCATTCGTAACTCGTGGTAGTGGCTTTATAAAGGCAAGCATAAGCCAATAATTTGTCTTACAATTGTCAACATTTTGCTTGTTCGAAAATGCCGAGACTCAGCGCTGCCGATCGGAACATCACCATAGGACGTATCCAAAGAGGGGAATCGCAGCACCACAGCACCATTTGCCGCCTTTGGGACAGATACACACAGTTCAATGGAAGCCATTGACATCAGGAGACACCAGCCAGCCATGAACCGTGACAAGGGAACCTATCTGCCTAGTGCTTGGGACTTATTGCTTAGTTTGATCTTTGTCACTGCTAATTATCTAGCTGGCCCCCACTTGGCCATTTCCTTTCTTCACCTATCAGTGCTAATCACCCGGCCTCCAGTTTGCCCATTGTCAATTGCCTGTTACTTATCTATGATAATTTAAGTACTGGCTTCCATACTATCAGCGCTAATTACTGTATTGTCTATTGCTAATCACATATCAGTGCCAATCATCTGTTGGCTTCCCTTGTGAGTTTCCACCCTCGTTTGTTTCTACCTTTTGTTTTCATATTAATTTTGTTGTCCTTACATGTACATATATATGCTCTCTGCCTCATGGCATTCTTTCACCTGATGAAGGAGTAAGCATATACCCCAAAACGTTGTGTTCCTCATAATAAAAAAGTTGACATCCATAAATTCTCTTCCCTTTTGGATATATTTGTTCACACAACAAATACCAATGGCGCGAGAGTGTCAATAGACTTATAATATGAAAGGAAAGCTTGCGTAAATGGCGAGATCTATCTCCAACTTGGCATTCAGTCACGTCAGCTCTGCTTGTCCTTGTGTTTCACTGGTAGGGTGGTAGGCGTTGATCGACAACCTACATTATGTTTCCAAAAAATAAAATATTTGGATATTCGCCCGATCAATGTATATCATAACAAATTCTTTGACAAAACCCATACCTAGTAACAGGAGACAGAGCACGTGGTGTGACAACTCAATTTACAATGTCAATATCGGGTGTGACCACCATGTGCGTCGATGCAGCGGCGGCGTATTGAAGATACCATATTGTTGAAACAGCCTGGGGTATGTTGTTCCAAACGTCGTCCAAAGATTGGCCAAACTGTTACCGACTGGCTCTGGTCCTGTCGTCATCCCAGACAAGTTCTATTTGGGATACGTCAGGTGAAACAGCCGGCTATGGCAGTACAACAATGTGATGGTGCCTCAAAAAGGGTGCAAACTTTTTTCAAACGATGTCGTCCCAGTAACGTACCCCAATCCAATTACTATTAACAATGACGAGTTATGTTCTCCCGTGAGTAGTGATGCCACCCATACCATTAGACTTTCACCCCCAAACTGACGACATTGAGTAACGCAAGCCTCACTAAAGCGTTCTCTTGGCGCCTGTAGACCCTAGAACGACCATCAGAGCTGTCCACGCGAAACCTGGACTCATCAGTGAACAGAAAACTGTCCCAGTCTTGTCTTCTGAACCTCAGGTGCTGTCTTTACCCAGCTAGGCATGCCTGAAGGTGACGTTGAAGCAAAATTGGGCTTATCGCTGAAGTCTGTTATCTTGTTGAATGTTGACGTGACGTCACACGTCAAGGACGGACAAGTGCAAGTCATAAGCGTTGTGTTGTTAATATTTTTTAGATGAACGCTGAAATGTCGTATTCCTGTTTGCAGCATACTCGCGGCACGAAGACGTTCATTTTCGGTTTAAAAAAGTGTTTTTATGAGCACTTGATAACACAAAAGCCATGACCTTAAAGTTGAGGAGATGTCTGCATGAATATATATAATTTCAAAAATGCATTTTTAATTTCAGAATAAATATATTTTTTATTGAACTTTATATAAAGCACGGTTACATTTTTCCGTTAGTATATATTGAAGTATGCCGGTACAGCATGACATCCTTACCCTTTTTGCAAATAAATGGTGTCATCACTGTTATGCAGTGATCCATTCATAAAATTTTCATCACAATTTTCCGTTTTTTGCCCCACATTGAAGTTGCTAATCGGCCAAATGCTCGTGCCTTGAGGCATATATATCTACAAACACTGCATTATCCTCCACCTCAGATACGCAAAATATAATTTAATGATTATTATGGATTACGTTTGGCAACGCGTCAACAATATCCTTGATATACTATACGAGAACATGCTCGTGCGATACTGTAGAAATGTGAAAATGAATTCACAAACCTACTGTTACTCGTATATCTCCGTAACAAAATACACTGCCGGCCCAATCTCGAGATCATCACCATTTTTGGGAAACACTAAAGATTATTTTCGTCATGTTCCATATCGATTTGAGACCGGCCCTGTTCAAATAATTAAACAGAAAATACCATAGTTCTACTTATTCGGGATCAGGAAAAATCGGTTGATGGATACCTAAGAATTCTATCAGAAATGAGTTACCCATTGAAATGTATGTGCGTCTTAATAATGAAGATACGCGCGAGACACTCAACTGGATTGATCAATGTGTTTGCGGCATAAATGTAATCACCAACGTCGCCCGAGGCGTTTTGGTGGGGCTCCAGCAGCGGCATTATGCCATAGCAAGCGCGTCTGTGGGATTGTTGAACCTTCCAACATGTCAGTTAAACCAATTAATGACGGAACAACTTCAGGCAATTTCGTATCTGCTCTTAATGCAGTCCACCCTCGTGTCACCCTTCTTTGGCTTCGGTAAATACGCTCCGAATATTGCTATTGATGGAGATACGGGATGGACCTCTCCGACCGTCAGACAATGGGTGTGTTGTTAGACAGTTGTGTCGGTTCCATAACATGTCTATTAGATTATGTTTGTTTGTTTGTTCTTTAACGCCGCACTCAGAAATATTCCGGCTTTTTGACGGTGGTCTGTAAATAATTGAGTCTCGACCAGACAATCTAGTTATTGACATCATGCGCATCGATCCACGCAATTTGGATACGATGACATGCATCAACCAAGTCAGCGAGCCCTACCACCCGAGCCCTACCACCCGTTAGTCGCCTCTTACGACAAGTATAGTCGCCTTTTATGGCAAGCATGGGTTGCTGAAGAGCTATCGCTCTGCCACGCAGATCTAACTGCACAATGCACGCAAATCCCCATGCCAACATAGCTTTTAATCACACCCCGTTTTCTATTACATTTACCGAAAACAACATATGTGCGAGATTTAAGCTTATCACGCACGCATCTCGTGATGAATTAAGTTCGTGAGTCTCCTTTGCCGACATCGTTAGTTCAATATGTCATTCAATATGATAGTAATTTAAAACGATGATTTTTTACCTTTACATTGAAAGAACACGTTAAAGTGCTTTGGCCCGGAGAATCGACCACTAACCTGGCACTTACAGATATCTTATATTTGTTATTGATTGTATTGATTCATTTTCATTTATGTTTAAGCGGGTAAATAGTGATTACTAAGCGGGTTTCTGTCAGATACGTTGTATCTCACATCGATTGGTTTCAAAAAGTATCTAACGAGTTAAAGTTTAAAAACAAGAGTTGTCACATGTTGACAGACACGAGTGAAGTATTCAGTTTCTCATGTATGCTTTGTCGTTTCACTCCGCACTCACATATATTCCAGCCATATGACGGCGGTCTGTAAATAATTGAGTCTATACAAGACAATCCAGTGATTGATGTCATGAGCAACGGTACGCAATTGAGATACGACGGTCATGTGTGACCGCATCCCGCTTACTGTTTACAACTCATATCTTGTGTGACCCAGCACGACAAAAAACTTCGTTTGTATTTTATCAATCCGAGCTGAAACTCCGATTCTTATACATAGACAAACTTATCAGCAAGACGGAGTACAAATGGTGACCATGGGAATGCCTACTTCGTGCCTGAATGTCTTACCCACAACTGTCACACAGAAGTTATCAGTCATGAAGTCAATCAGTTCATGTTGTCTCAGTGACCTTCAGATATCATTTCGGGGGCACGGGTGGCCCAGTCGTCTAAGGCGCCGCGATTCGCTGTGAGAGTTGCGTCCCTTTGGCACGCCAGAAACCTATGATTGTGGGTTCGAATCCCGGTTCGCCCCAGTTATGTTTCTAGGTTTGTCAGCACCATACCCGTGCTCGTGGGTTTCACCGAAGTGGTAAACGTCTGAGACCTGCATCACTTCGGGCTTTCCTCCCACATTAAGCTGACACGCCGTGATATAACTGGAATAATGTTAAAAGCGGCGTTTAACCAAACTCACTCAGTCACTAATGACATTGAATTTTCGCTAACACCTGATATCATCACTATTTGCTTGTGATTAACGGACGCATGCTGATCATGATATGGTCAGACTGGAATAATGTTAAAATCGGCGAAAAACCCAACTCACTCACTCAGATATCATTTGCTTTAACTAATGACACATTGTCCAGACCCTCGGAAGATAGAGATGTAACTATATCTGTGGTCACTATGTTGAGTGACAAATGCCCCATGGATCAAGGAATAAAGTTTTCCCGTAAGTTCTCGTGTGGGATAGTGGGGTGCGAAGTTGAAAAATCAAATATTTTGAGTCAATTCTGAGATCACAAAAGTCAGCAAGAAGAGAGCACAATCGGGGACTGGATCACTGGTGACGTCAACATTTCCAGCATTTCACTGTATTAATTTCTCTGTGAACTTCAGATGGGTCATTTGCTTTCATTTGTAACAAATTTGTCCTTAACCTCAATATAGAGACGTAACTCTATTTATCATACATAAACTGGCTCCAACAGGAGATATCGCTTGGGTGAGATCAAGCGATATCTACATTGTAGATATCGCTGCAATGAAATTGCATCACAATGCTTTGCAGACCATTGTGACGTCATTGTTACCATGACGTCACAATCAAATGACATCACTGATGGCTCTGCTACTGAAGCTGTTGATGATAAATAAAATCTCACCCTAGCGTCTTTTTATATCAAATACATCAACACTGAAAGATAAAAGTGGAAAATCTCCTCGGCAAGCCTCAACTCGTGTTGATATATTTGATATAAAAAGACACGAGGGTGAGATTCTCTATATATGCCCCCCATAGATCAAGGAATGCAGTAATTCCTTACGTTTCTCGTGTTGGATAATGTTTTGAGAAAAAGGGAACATTGTTTTTTTCTGAGAAGACAAAACGTCAAGTAAATACTTTGATTTTTTTTTAGAATCCATAAGGTGGTAATGTCTCAAATAATCTGTGAATATAAAGAAAGCGCTTCCTCGATTGTATTGAGGATTATGGTAAATCTTTGAGACAGAGATTAATGTTCATTTGGTAGAACCTGCAATAAATAACGCACTTGTACGCATTTGTTAGGGAGCATTGGAATCCAGTACAAAACAGGAATGATGCTTGTCAACTAACTTCAGGTTTTCAGAGTCAAGACAAACGTTGGTAGTACAGATGCATGGTTTTGGCAGATAGTTCTTCCTTAGTTACCATACTGGATCCATATGTGAAATTGTATATATCTTTATGTGTCCCGAATACCGAGATCTTTGAGCAAACAGTTAATGTAGAGCTGCTTACATATCACAGTAATGCTATTTTGGGCCTTACCAGAGGGAACAACTACAAACATTTCATGTGGTCCAGACCATGAGTTAATTCAATTCTGTTTTCTATTTTTCAGTTTTTGTATTGTGCCAGTGACAACATCACACACTGACCTACCCACTCTGAAAGACACTCAACAGGTTCCTCTTCTCTTTTGGTCCCATTTTAGCTTTTTTTGTCATAAGCTTCTACGGCATACATACTGGCTTTTATAAATGAAATTTGAAATATTGTGCGGCTTTTACGGAAATTGATTTTTATCTGAGAATGTTTCCTTAATTTAAGGCATCATTTCCCTTGTTTGCACATTTCAAATAAAAACATGCGGATTTTGTCTGATTTAGTGGCCGGGAGAGTCTGTTTCCGGTTTGGCCAAACGTTTCAAAGCAATACCGAGAAGACTTCTCTGTCGTCAATGTCCTCGGTTCTTACTGTTTGTAGACTTATCCATCTTCACCAGTTGCTGGAGTCGTCTTCTCACTTGGGCGGTCGGGTAGCCTAGTAGTTAAAGCGTTAGCTCGTCACGCCGAAGATCTGGGTTCGATTCCCGACATGGGTACAATGTGTGAAGCCCATTGATATTGCTGGAATATTGCTAAAAGCGGCGTAAAACCTCACTCACTCACGTTTTCTCACTTTGTGCTGTCCCAATGATTCCTTGAGGAGAGGCAACAAATCTTCCAAATGAATGGTATCATTTGGCCATCGTCTTTTGTGACCATGTCTGCGTCGTCTTCTTTGAGATGTCGGGAACAGATTCAATACATTGACGTTGGCAGTTTGTTTTTGTGCAATTTGTGTGATTGGCTACATGCTTACCCTTTTCGCGAACAACCGGTATTATCACTGACTTTTAGTGATCTATTCATATCACTTTTATCACTAATCGTCCTTCTACGCCCAGTGGAATCTGTTTTGGCAGATAATGGAGACTGATTAACCTCTGTCCTTTTGATTTTACATAACATGGGAATGACCCTGGTATCATTCCAAATAAGGAGGTACCTTCTGGAATAGCTAAGGGGCGTTCCCTGTTTGCGTAGGTACACTATTGGTTATAGTTATGATCTCTAAGTGGCATTTAGACGACGGATACTGATGACAGAATGGATGCTATCAAAAGGTTGATCATCTATACTTTCTCGTCATCTGTTATCATGTATCGTGTATATCGCTATTAATCTCGTAACCTTTCCCTTTAGTCTTCAGCAACCGTTATTCAGCAATTTTTGTTGTAAGAGGCGACTGACGGGATCGGGCAGTCAGACCCACTGATGCATGTCGTCGTATCCCAGTTGCATATATCGATGCTCATGGTGTCAAGCATTAAACTGTCTCTTCCAGACTTGATTCTTTTAGACCGCCGTCATATAGCTAGAATATTGCTGAGTGTGGCGTAAAACAACATACATACAAAACAAAGAAAAACCAACTGGTGAACACAGCTCAGACAGAAAATGACATTACTGTTGACCCCGATGAATATGCATAAGTAGTATGGTGAGGTGAGGTGGAATGGGGTTTAACGTCGCGTCCAAAATTATTGCACTTATATAGCGCCGTGCATGTACGTGTACGTGATGCCGATTTATAATGTTAGCTCGCTGAGATACCATGCTGCAGTTTAACATGAATACCCCACTCAGACACAGTATACTGACTCCGAGCCGACCAGTCCTTGTTTTAGCCCCTTAAAGCCGAGTGCTAGACAGGGTAACAACAAGTACCATCTTTTAACGTCTTTTGGTAAGACGCGGCCGGGGATCGAACCCTGGACTTTCCGCTCTCCGGGCGGACGCTCTACCACTAGACCACGGAGGCGGTCCATAAGTAGTATGGTCCATTACGTTCCAGATATGATTGGTCTGGAACAGCACATGTGTATGCGTTAACCTTCTGTGTAACTTTCCGCGCGGTAACTAGAATCACGCAACATTGAATGCCTACGAGTTAAAATACGATTTCCACACACGCTAAACACTACTCCATTTTACACAAGGCCAGTTTCACTAGTTACATCTATTATTGACGTGTTTTGCGGTAAGCGTACTGTGAAATACATCCATTGTATAAACATCCGATGTATAGACATCCATTGATTGTACTGTGTGTTTTCTTATATTGTCCTGCTGTATTTTCAGTATACGAACACGTAGGAGAACGCGGAACCATCAGTTTGACGATCTGTGGATAACAAACAATGTCGTGGATGATGTGTATGGCGTTTCCACCACTGCGTGTGCCGTCAGGTGTGCAACATCCACCAACTGTCAGTCATTCAGTTATCACGTGACGGATCAACACTGTCAACAGCATTCTTTGGCCAACTTCGCTCCAGCAGCTGTTACCACCATTTCCTATCCCGGTGCCATATACTTTGGTTCTTTATTGGGTATGATAATGAAATCATGAATTATTAATCTGATTACGCAATGCTGTTGCTAGAAAAGTTTTTTTTTCAAGTTAATCAGTCACACATCATGTATGTATGTATGTATGTATGTATGTATGTATGTATGTATGTATGTGTGTGTGTGTGTGTGTGTGTGTGTGTGTATGTATGTATGTATGTATGTATGTTGTTTAACGCCACACTCAGCAATATTCCAGCTATGTGACGGCGGACCAGACAATCCAGTGATTGACATCATGAGCATCGATCCACGCATTTGGGACACGATGACATGCATCAAAAGGTCAGTGAGCCTGAACACCCGAGTGTGCGTGTGTGTGTGTGTGTGTGTGTGCGTGCGTGCGTGCGTGCGTGCGTGCGTGCGTGCGTGCGTGCGTGCGTGCGTGTGTTCATCAGCTATGACTATGCTCAACCCAGTAGCGTGCCGATAGTACATGTGTTGATGTGTTTTCATGTATTTTGGATTCGCTTTGATTATGTTTCTTGGTTTGTCAGCATCATACCCGTTCTTTGGGGTTTGTTTACCGAAATGGTAAACGTCAAAGACCTGGAATCGCCTCGGGTTTTTCTTCCACATCCAACTGACACGCGTTGTCTGAAACAAAAATAATCTTCAAATCTGCGTAAACCACGTTAAACCACGCACGTATTTTCGGCCCTTTTAGCAGGCTCAAAATAACACCTTGAAATTTAACTCTACTGTGATTCGACCCAAGGTTCAAATCCCTCAAGGGTGCATTGGTCCCAAAACACTCAAGGCTCTGATCTCTCCCCGTTAGGCTCAAATAAATACCCTACATTTTTACAGTATTCGTGATTCGCACCCTCTACCAGATCACTCCAGATTTATTTATATCGGAGCCTACTTGGGCCCAAACTACTGAATAAAATCTGTTAGTTCGCTGAGTAAATCCTTTCTCCACTTTGTATGCCATGTCTCCTGCACGTATATCTGTCTTTGCCTTTCTGTTATTTCACATGGCTACATACGAAATCAGGGCCAATCATAGAAATATTTTACTCGGCGGTGGGGTAGGTAATTATTTTTCAGAACAACCAAAATTTATTTTCTAAATTTGAGTACAACTTCTTCCAGTATTTATAAAAAAAATAACCAAAAGTTCGGGGCCAAATAACCACCAAAAACAATGTATCAGTTTATTCATTTTTCATGTCCCAACTTATGCTTTTTTCTAATTATACAGATTGTTCTGGTGCCAACAGGATCTATAGCCCAATAGATGACATTTGTGTTGAGGTTGTGACATCGTCACAAACTTGGCATATTGCTGACATCACGTGTAAGAAACGAGGCGGTCGACTGGTAGTGGTGGACACTGAAGGAAAATTCAACTTCCTTAAGACAACGCTGCAAGGATCAGCTGGTAATATGTCTAAACATACATGTGCCCCAAAGCGGTTTAATGATACGATGATAAAGTACCGTATTTGTAGTTATCAAAGCGTCATGTCGATCCAGGGTCGGGGCATGGGGATGTGCACCACCACCACTGCCCATCCAAACACTGCCAACCCTCAGATTGTGATTTCTTTTCAACAATGATACCACGACTACTAAACGCAAACAGTTTGGTGAATTATTTGCATTCATACATTTTACATTTTATAGAAAAGGTGTCACACTACACTACACACGCAACAGCAAGGTCAGAACACTCACTTTATGAATACAGAGACTACAAATAGCTCTCGTATCTTTTTCAAATATACTACTCAAAATTTGATAAGGATCACTAGGTGATATGTGTGTAAGTTACCACAAACATAACAAAAGACATGACTCTGACTCAGAAACGTGTTTAATCATGTTATGAATGAAAATTCATGAACGGCATGAACTTGTATCAATATGGAATGTTTGAAATCTGCAAACACCAAAAGGCATTTCATTAAAAAGTGTTAACAGCAAACAAGAGAAAGAATTACACAGTTATGAGGGATAGTCCATCATTACACTTAGTCGATGAAGTGTCAATATCGAGTATGACCTCCCCTTGCATCAATGACGGCCTGACAACGTCGAGATATGCTGTCAATAAGCACCCGGATGTTCCCAATGGGAAGGTTGTTCCACTCTTCCACGAGGGCATGTCAGAGCTCTGCCAAAGTCGTGGGTTGTGCTCTACGGCGTGAAAGGGCAACCTGCAGCATGTTCCAGACATGCTCAATCGGGTTCAAGTCCGGCGAGCGCGCTGGCCAATCCATGCGGACAATTGTCTCCTGCTCAAGGTACTGCTCAACCACCCTGGCGCGATGAGGACGGGCGTTATCATCCATCAGGATGAACTCAGGGCCAACAGCACCAGCGTAGGGTCTGACGTACACATCGAGGATCTCATCCCGGTACCTCACCCCCGTCATTGTTCCTCTCTCCAGGACATGAAGATCTGTCCTTCCATCTCTGTTGATTCCACCCCAGACCATGATGGAACCACCACCATAACGGTCATGTTCACTGATGTTGGCATCATGGAAACGTTCACGTTGTCGTCGCCACACCCGCTGCCTCCTGTCTGTAAAGTCCAAACAATACCTGGACTCATCGGTGAACAGAACTGGAACCCAATCGTTCCGTGTCCAAGTGACATGATCTTCAGCCCATTCCAATCGCTCCCGCCAGTGTCGAACAGTCAGGGGGATTTGGACACATGCCCTTCTCGAGTAGAGACCTGCATTGTGAAGACGATTCCGTATCGTCTGAGTGGACACATTCACCCCCGAGGCGTTCAGGAGGTCGTTACGTAGGCTGGTTGCTGTCCAGAAGGGATGACGTCGTGCCTGAAGAGCCACAAAATGATCTTGGCGTTGGGTTGTCGACCTCTGACGACCACCCCCATGTCGGTGTGCTGCTGTACCAAAATTTTGCTGTCGGGACCAGGCCCTGCTTACAACGCTCTGGCTGACGTTTAGTGCATTGGCAACGTCACGTTGTGAATAGCCAGCATCAAGCATTCCAATACATCTGCCCAGTTGTTCTGTCGTCAGGCGACGCCTTACACGTTGAGGGGGCATTGCGTAGATAAACGTAGTGTAAACACTCAATTGAGTTTACAGTTTCAGAATGAATCAGACACCGTTGCCTGATTGGAAATCGTGCAATGGTAGCAAAAGCATGAACTGTGATGTGAAACGCATTTCCCATGGCATGAAATGCACGTGCACGTGTGTTGGAGACGTTTTTGATTTCACTTGAACACAATATTGCCAGTTATGCAGTTATTTTGTTTTTTATTAAGAAAAATATCTACGATCCTTATCAAATTTTGAGTAGTATATTTGCCAAACAGTCCAGTTATCTGTCCTAATTTACATAACATGATTTGATTATGAAATACCTTTGCGGATATAACAGAATATGACCCGTGTTGTAGCCTGGAGCTCCACCAATTACTGGATCGGCCTGAGTGATGAGACAGTGGCGAACGGCGTATTCATCTGGTCGGATGGGACACAGGCAAGCTACACAAACTGGATGCCAAACGAAGGGAAGAGTACCTCTGAGTACTGTGTTGAGATGGTCCGGTCACATGGCTACCAGTGGAACGACAACCCCTGCTGGGCTCCACTGAGATTCATCTGCGAATACACAACTAGTGTTGTGTGATGGTATCATGGTTGTACGTGAATGCAGGTTTTTATTACGATTTACGCATCAGCCCAGGTGAAACTTAGTGGAAAAAGGTCTTGAGGAGAGTCCTATTTCTTACAATCGAGGTAAATAATTTCAGTTGTTTAAAAACATCAAAATTACACAAACTATGGCAAAGAAAGTAACTCTTTGTCTTGGCATTGCCCCAAAACATTTCTTCTTAATTTGATTTATCATCCAAAACTGGCTCCCACAGGAGATATCGCTTGGATGAGATCAAGCGATATCTACACTGTAGATATCGCTGCAATGAAATTACATCACAATGGTTTGCAGACCATTGTGACGTCACTGGTTACCATGACGTCACAATCAAATGACATCACTAATGGCTCTGCTACTGAAGCTGTTTTCAGTACTTTTTACACTGAAGACACTGCTAATTACTGTCTACAAATTGAAAAAGTTGAAAGAATGATGTTGGATGATAAATAAAATCTCACCCTCGTGTTGATAAAAATCTCACACTCGTTGATAAAAGTGGCAAAAATCCTCGGCAAGCCTCGGAGTTTTCCCACTTTTATCAACTCGTGTTGATATATTTGATATCAAAAGACACTCGGGTGAGATTCTCTATATATTCAGTAGTAAATGGGTACCCGGTAGGATGACATCTTTGTGATTATAAACCATTTCGTGACTCATAATGCAGATTGGGTTGCATACTCCAACGAGATCTGAGCATATAGTTAAATTCCACGCCGAACCTCTGACCGAGGTAATGATTGTGTGGGTTCCATTTTTAGTATTCATTAACGATAGCCAGCAATATATTGAAAGAATAATTTGTTTTAATAACTCTTTTTTTATTTCGTTCACTTACCATACTGTTTTGGAAAAAAACATATCTGAACCAGAGACATTGAAAAAAAGGACCTACCTGAAACTCATAGCTTATTGCTATCTGGAAAATAACGCATTGTGCTTGTTGATTCTGAACGTATCATTGATTAAACGAAAGGTCCGAAACAAGATACCACTAAGACATAGTGAATGAGTGGGGTCGGTTAGCGACGCTTTGAACAGTATTAGGGGCACGGGTGGCCCAGTCGTCTAAGGCGCCGCGATTCGCTGTGCAGAGTTGCGTCCCTTGGGCACGCCAGAAACCTATGATTGTGGGTTCGAATCCCGGTTCGCCCCGATTATGTTTCTAGGTTTGTCAGCACCATACCCGTGCTCGTGGGTTTCACCGAAGTGGTAAACGTCTGAGACCTGCATCACTTCGGGCTTTCCTCCCACATTAAGCTGACACGACGCGATATAACTGGAATACTGTTACTGGAATAGTGGCGTTAAACCCAACTCACTCACTCACTCACCCACTATTACAGTTATATTTATATTACAGTATGCCAGCTTGGTGTGGAAAGGAAACCCCTGGTTACTAAGGTCTTTGGAGTTTACCAATTTGGAGTTTCAACGCTGTTCGACAAAAATGAAAGTCTGGTAGTCTAGATCATGTACTTTGTCTACCCCTCTTACATGTGTAAATATGCACGGCTCCCATTACCGAAGGTTATGAATACACAGTGCCATTTAGAAAGAGGTCAAATGTAACATATTTTATATTTAGGATAACACTTCCTTAGTACAGTACAGATTCTAGTACTTTTTGGGGTTGAGCTCGGGATCCCTGACGTGTCCTAGCTATAGATTACGTGTGCGAGACAACCAGTTGTCGGACTTTCATTTTTGTGAAAGGTTTGGTGGCTGAGTGGGTTAGATCGCTGACTTTGTGAGCTGGCGATTGTGAGAGTGTGGGTTCGGTTCCCGGATGGGACTCAACCCTAAAAAAGTACTAGAATCTGTACTTTACTAAGAAAGGGTTATCCCAAATATAACATTTGTTACATTTGACCGCTTTCTAAATGGCATTGTATATTCGTCATCCGGAACGTCTTAGACGTTTACCACTTCAGTGAAAACCCATATGAGGGGATATGGTGCGAATATACCAAGGACAATAATCAGTTCGAAAGTGGGATTTGAACCCACAGTCATGAGTGTCTGGCACGCATAACTGGTGCCTCGAGAAAGACCTGGATACAACGAAGGCTCCCGTGTATGATATCATGAGCATCAATCCACGCAATTGGGATACGATAACATGAAATCAGTCAAATCACCGAGCCTGTCCTCCCGTTTGAGTTTATTTTTTGTAGTATGGACGGGGACGATGGGGTATCCTAGTGATAAAAGCGTTCGCTCGTCACACCGAAACCCGGGTTCGATTCTCCACATGTACAATGTGTAAAGCCCATTTCTGCTGTGATATTGGTGGAATGTGTCCCAAAACGGCCTAAAGCCATACTCATTCACTCATTCACTTAGTATGTACGGTTCTTTTGACAATATTACATCAATATGACTCTTGGTGTCACATTGAATCTTCTCCGGGCCTTCTTTGTGACCTCTGAGTTATATTGTTAAGTAAATTATATCACGTTTCGGTGTAGTGCGTTGGGTTAAATATAAACGACAAAACTCTTTCCATAATCATGAAAATGGGGGGTAAGGGTGGCCCAGTCGTCTAAGGCGCCGCGATTCGCTGTGCAGAGTTGCGTCCCATGGGCACGCCAGAAAGTATGATTGTGGGTTCGAATCCCGGTTCGCCCCAATTATGTTTCTAGGTTTGTCAGCACCATACCCGAGCTCTTGGGTTTACACAAAGTGGTAAATGTCTGAGACCTGCATCACTTCGGGCTTTCCTCCCACATTAAGCTGACACGCCGTGATATAACTGGAATAATGTTCAAAGGGGCGTTAAACCCAACTCACTCACTCACTAATCATGAAAATTACCGCCTCTAATAGTATTTCAGTTATATCACAGAGTGTCGGCTTCATATTGGTGAACAAGTACGGTCCACAGTAAGGGAAGCCAGGGAGATTAAGTGAGAATTTTTTTATAAAGCCCACCAGCCTCGGAAGGATGTGGTGATGATAAACCAATGTCCATGTGATAGGGCGAAATACATAATTATATTGGCATGACGATAACATTTGTTCGTTTGTTAATTTGTTTGTTGGTTGGTTTGTCAGCAATATTCCAACATTTTGACGGCGGCCTGTAAATAATTGAGTCAGGGCCAGACAATCCAGAGATTTACATCATGAGCATCGATCCACGCAATTGGGATACGATGATACAAACTTACTTTTTGGTCCCGATTATTTGCTGTAGTTATGCTGTATATATGCTTATAACGAACTAGGGTTATAACGAACTGAAATTAGTAGCCCCTTTGAGTTCGTTACTTTAGGTACGTTTATGTATACACATTAATAGACACGTAATGGTAGCATACTTATCATCACCTAAGCACATTACACAGAAGCAGATTACTAAAAGGTATTATCAGGGTCCGTCTTCACACCATGTGTGCATCTACTGCCATTAAGCAGTTGTGACGTGTTAGCTGTTTATGATAATATTATTATGCTTAATTTTAAGGATTGATTACTGCACGTGATTGATAGAGGCCACATGCTGGTCATGCAAATACTGTTTCCAGATGATGTTTTATTACAGTAAAGGCATCCATGGGTCGGGTGTGTAGTTTGTACATCAGAACCTGAATACTGTCAATCGTTTAAGAAATAAATCGTATGTGTTTTCAGATTTGCGTATGTTATTGAGTATGTGAGTACATTGAATATTTTGAGAAGGCGTTAGCCGGAGGATTCAAAAGTTTAAATTTACACGAATCTTTCTCTTTTCTTCTTGATGTCACTCGCGATTGCTCTGACGTCATGATTCTGTGAATAGCAGAATGTCGAGAAGAAACAACTAAATCAAAGATCTATATTGATCAAATATAGAACTGAATGTGCACTTAATGTGCATTCAGTGTTTTTTCAATGGCTATGGGACCCGTGAAGAACCGGGGTAGAATAGGTCTTCAGCAACCCATTCTTGCCGTAAAAGGCGACTATGCTTGTCGTAGGAGGCGACTAACGGGATCGGGTGGTCAGGCTCGCTGACTTGGTTTGATGCATGTCATCGATCCCAATTGCGTGGATCGATGTTCATGATATTAATCACTGGATTGTCTTGTCCAGACTCGATTATTTACAGACCGCCGTCATATTGCTTGAATATTGCTGAGTGCGGCGTTAAACAACAAACCAACCAACCAACCATGGCTATGGCCACGTATGTCACATTTCATTTGATACTTATCAAAAACGTATTTCCGGGTTCAAATCTAATTCAGCAACGTACATGTATTCATCTCAACCAACCAGACTGCAGCACACTTCCATAATCTAATAATATTGAGAAGACAATATAGTACACAGAGGTGGATCATTACGGTAATAAGGCAAATAAACTGTGATTGCATAACAGTCTTACTTGGCATACGTGTCCACCTGTTTGCATGTATATGTCGATGATATGAGTTTATTATTCATATACTATAAATTAACGACAATGTACCAGTTCTATTGTTTTGTCGTAGCAGTTTCAATTAGAACCCCAAAACGTTCATTTACAGCAAACAAAGGGATACGTGTATATATGAGACACTCCGGTGAAATCTACACAGTATACTAACGTTCATCTTAGCTATAAATGATGACCTCGCTACTGACACTCTCATCATTACATGTGCTGGCTATCACGGTGTGATATTAGGATTTAATAAAATAAAAAGGCTTCAAGGTATGTCAGTATATTTATAAAAAAGGACCATTGACAGAACAAAATACAATCTTTTACCAGGCTATAGCCCCTTGTTGCATCCCAATACAAACTGAGTTGTGTTATATCACTGAATACATTATTATTGTTAAATGTCGCAAGTTTCACCTTCGCCTAAATCTGGGACAATAGGTAGTGTCAAAGCTTCCACAAAGCATGTCATCTTTTGGCAGGTTATCACGGCTGTAACAACGCAGACACAAGTGGATAAAAAGCTTCTCACTCGAAAGCAAGACTGAACTATTGTTGGTCATTTTTCAATGAAAATGTTTCACAGTACAATGCAAGTACAATCTGCTTGAGGCCAAGTAGAATTTCAAGCCTTTACATTGTAGGTATGTCAACACTATCACGAGCAAATATTGATTGAGTTATGGTAAACTCGTGCAATGTATTTGTCGGTTCTTTGTGTGTTAATGCTATTGTCCGTTAGGTGTCAAAGGTAGGTCGACAAGGAAAAAAACAGCGAACCTTTTGTTGCGAATGTTGCCTATTTTGGCTCCATAAATATTTCGAATGCAGGAAAATATTCAAAATCTATTATAACTACAAGTAGTGTCAGAGTCTTATGTATTGTCAAACTAACACGTTCTAATTTCAACCGGGGCTACTTTTTCAACGCTCACAAAAAGTGTGTTCCTTCAAAAAAATGATTGTGAAGAACATTCTTGGCAGCATAAAGTTTCAGTTTGGTATGTCGTATTTCACATCCAAAACTACAGACGGACATAATGCATAGTTTATGAAACCATCTATTGAAAGATGGGGAATGGAATTCTAGGTAGCACTAAGCTTCAGTTTGGTATGTCGTACTTTGCATATCACTGGCGGACAAACTGCATAGTTTATGAAACCATCTATTGAAAGATGGGGAATGACATTCTAGGTAGCACTAAGCTTTAGTTTGGTATGTCGTACTTTGCATATTACTGGCGGACATACTGCATAGTTTATGAAACCATCTATTGAAAGATGGGGAATGAAATTCTAGGTAGCACTAAGCTTTAGTTTGGTATGTCGTACTTTGCATATTACTGGCGGACATACTGCATAGTTTATGAAACCATCTATTGAAAGACCGGGAATGAAATTCTAGGTAGCACTAAGCTTTAGTTTGGTATGTCGTACTTTGCATATTACTGGCGGACATACTGCATAGTTTATGAAACCATCTATTGAAAGATATACTCGTGGTAGGTTAAAAAACAGTTAATAGTGAGTGAGCGAGTTCAAATTTAACATATAAGCCATATAACGAAGAGATCATTTTTTTACACTCATAAAGATCATGTACACTAAAACTGTAAAGTAAACATCACAGATAAACTAGATAGTGAGTGAGTTGGGTTTAACGTGGCCTTTAACAGTATTCCAATTATATCGCGGCCTGTCAGCTTAATGTAGAATGAAAGCCAGAAGTGATGCAGGTGTCAGTCGTTCACCAGTTTGGTAAAACCCACGGGTTTGATGCTGCCAAACGCAGAAACATAATCGGGGGCGAACCGGGATTCGAACCTACATTCATAACTTTTGGGCATGCCCAAAGGACGCAACTCTGCACAGTGAATTGCAGCGGCTTGGACGACAGGGCAACCCAATGCCCCCGATAAACTAGATTAATATAAATTCAACCTATCTAGACAGTCATCTATATAAACTACACTGGAATAATGACATACGCATATACTTGGATGTGATGTAATTGAAAAATTATACATAAAATTAACTATTATAGTAATACATGTAACATGAACTGAACAAACACATTCACGAACACTGTAAAACATTACATTATAAACGAATTCCGCAATATTATCTGTGTTAATACGATGCATCAATTTCAGTTTAATCAATATCTGAGTGGTCCTTTACTCTTAATTATCAGTCTTCCACGTCTCATAGGCACGGAAGCTATCACAATCGTGTTAATTGTTAGCTAACACGATGTTACATGTTTGCTACAACACCGGCTGTTGAGTTCGTTTCATCCCACCTGGCTCAAGTGCAGAAGGGCGAGATGATCGCGGTACCAGATACATGTGTAGTTGTTAACGATGGAAGCAGTGCGTAAATTTGAATTATTTGAGTAAGTTGAAATTGAGAGACGTATTTCATATCATGAATTTTAAGCGGCGGCATTTGTTCAATCTATAGCTAAACCCAATACAAAAACTGGACATGCGACCGATATCTATTCTTATGAGTGAGTGAGTCAGTATGGTTTTACGCCGCTTTTAGCAATATTCCAGCAATGTCACGGCGGGGGTCACAGGAAATGGGCTTCACATTTTGTACCCATGTTGGGAATCGAACCCGGGTCTTCGGCGTGACGAGCGAACGCTTTAACCACTAGGCTACCCGACCGCCCCCTATTCTTATGAAATCTCTTTCCAATGTGCGTCGTGTGACGTTGGCTTGTGTAGTTTAACTCTCATTAAATGATACTGGCTGTAGAGAAACTTGTATAATAAAAAAGTTGTCCGATCGTGTATTCATCCGTATATATATTATTAAAAATACAGATCAATGAATGTCATTACAAACCGTTGATTGAAGCGTCTAGGTTTGAATTGAATTTACTCAGATACCGACTGATAATTAAGAGTGTATCGCATGAGATGGTATTCTGTTTTCATAATTGATAATTAGTTATGGATTTCCCAAACCTTTTTACAAAGGTCCCACCCAAAGGACACGTGCTCCAGATGAGATGTGAGGTGAGGTGAAATGGGGTTTAACGTCGAGACCAAGATTCTTGCACTTATATATCGACGTGCATGCACGTGTGTGTGTGTGTTTGCCGCAGTTTAACATGAATACCCCTCTCAGACACAGTATACTGACTTCGAGCCGACCAGTCCTTGTTTTAGCCCCTTAATGCCGAGCGCCAGACAGGTTAACAGCAAGTACCATCTTTAAACGTCTTTTGGTATGACGCGGCTGGGGATCGAACCCCAGACCTTCCGCTCTCCGGGCGGACGCTCTACCACTAGGTCACGGAGGCGGTCTTGCTACAGATGAGAGAACTCATGATAACCCTATAATGAATTACATGGCTTCATCCATGACGTGATGATAGTTGAAATGGGATGTCTTGCCCGCCACCAGCGCCGGGGTAGTATGTCTACTATAATGTGTCATGTGGGTATTTTTAATGAAATTGGGGACACGACATCCGGTGGCTCGGTCGTCAAAGGCGCCGCGATTCGCTGTGCAGAGTGCATGTGGTAACGTACATGCCCCAACCTGGAGCTGTCCAAATTCCAATGTGTCTGGTTGCTAGGTACGAGGTACCCATGGAGCCAAATTACAGAATCCTTTAAACAAATAACTGTCCACCATTTAATTGGAAATACCTATCTATCAAACTTGGTGAAAAAAACACCCTCTCCAATCTTTGAACACACATTCTGAGTCAATTCAAGGTCAACACTTACAAGACCACGACCCTAAATATAACTATCGAAATTTCCGATGAAAAGCGGGTAATCTAATTCTATGACTCAGCAGTACAAATTACCCAAATTTATCTAATTAATATTACCTATATAACACTGATATTTGGATAAATATAATGCGAAACGTGTGGACAACCATCTTGACCAGCTTGTTATTTTGTTTATCGATCTCATCATGACAATATTACAGTGAAAAAAGAGAGTGAGTGAGTTAGTTGGGTTTAACGTCGCATTGAACAGTATTCATAGACTAACATATAGTCTCTGAAATGAACATATCGTACATAAAAAAACCAGTTGTTCAGTTATCTTAATAAAAATATAATAAAAAGGAGCCCAGTGACTCTCTTCATTTTCAGATAGTGCAGTGATCCAGACTTGCTAAACATTATAGACTTGCATGGGCTGTTTTTTATATATATTTGTATCAGGGTCTGTAAGACAGACTACAGTATTCACGACGTGCTTAATGTGGGAAGAAGGCCCGTTACCGTATTAGTTTACAACATTGGTGAAACACACGAGCACGAGAATGGTGCTGTCAAACCTAGAAACATATTACCAGAACCGAGATTCGAAACACTTGTTTCTGGCCTACCGCGCAGCGAATTCGGGCACCCGTGACTTCGATAGTAAAAATAAAATATAACGGTTAAGGGTGCTTAGCAGTTTAATCATTACTGCAGGCTCGGCAGCGGAAATACATGATGCAAGTGGATTTTGTTTGTTTGTTTGTTTGTTGTTTTACCCCGCACTCAGAAATATTACAGCTCAATGACGGCGGTCTGAAAATAATCGAGTCTGGACCAGACAATCCAGTGATTGACATCATGAGCATCGATCCGCGCAATTGGGATCGATGACATGCTTCGACCAAGTCTGCGAGCCTGACCACCCGATCCCGTTAGTCGCCTCCTACGACAAGCATAGTCGTCTTTTACTTCAAGCATGGGTTGATGAAGACCTATTGTCACCCGAATCGTCACGGGTCTGATGGTACTCGCGTAACAAGCTGCGTGTTGATCTCAATTAATTATTATGCAACATGGATTTTTGTGTGGAAGTAAAGGAAGGTATCTGCCACGACTTTACAAGGACTTTCGGACTATCACATACAGATGAAATACGATGCTAAAGGAAAAGTGTTTCTTTTTTTAGAATTAGATGAGCCACATTCAACAGACTGTGCTCTATTATTTAAACGAGGACGTGTCTTGGGTTTAACGCTGCTCTAAACGGTATTCTAGTTATATCATAGCGTGTCAACGTAGTGTCAGAGGAAACCACGGGCACAGGTATGGTGTTTGCAAACCTTGAAAAATATTCAGGGAGAACCGAGATTCGAACCCACAATTGCTGCGCCTCAGGCGACATGGTCACCCGTGCCCCCACATTCAATGAAGACATTACATTGTGTTGGATGCCAAACTCGGTTTTTGTATCAATATGTATTTGGAAGTGATCGTTTAATAAAACTATCGACCTAACTAGAACCAGCCATATATTATATTTTTAACAATCTACAAATTAAAAGAAACAATTGTTATGCTTGAGCAGTCATTGCATGAATTGATTTTTATTCACTGTGAAATTGTTCTGTTAGCTGTATGGTATAACGAACACAAACATATTTCTCGTATATATGATACCTGGGACGCCTATTTGCTCAATGAACCGCACGAGAATTTTTAACCTTCTGCGAGTTTTTCAGTCAGCAAAATGCATCCGTTTTGTTCCGCTTCGTGCTTCTGGTACAGCCTACGTTGGTAAAAATGTAGGATCGACTGTCAGACTTGAGCGGGAGATCTAAAGTAGATCCAGTTTAGTTTATTTCGAGATCAGCCGTTACTATACCTCAGTGTCCAGAGTGTCTATCGGATCTCTAACATATGTGAAATGGGGTAAATGTGATAGTTCGCGTCAAAGAAGTTTCGCTGTATATTCACAATGACCTCAAACATTTGAACCAACACATGAAGCTTTAATGTGTTTGTTCATTGCAACATATGTTGCCTTGTGTTCCTTTGGAATTGGGCATAAAACTTTTAACCGTCTAATAGTGAGTGAGTGAGTGAGTCGGTGAGAATGGCTTTACGCCGCTTTTAGCAATATTCCAGCAATATCACGGCGGGGCACACCAGAAATGGGCATCACACATTGTTCCCATGTCGGGAATCGAACCCGGGTCTTCGGCGTGACAAGCGAACGCTTTAACCACTAGGCTACCCAGCCGCCCTGACCGTCTAATAACAAGACTGCTCATGCCATTATATAGTTTCCAAAAACATTGTCGTTTCTATTTCAAAACGTATCTCTTTTACGCTCATTAGATATGTTTTGTAAATTAACGGGGACTCATATAGTCGTGCATTTGACATTTTTTCTTTACAAACTTTCTTTTTTATGTCTGGATATAGTATTGTGGTATTTGAATAAGTAGGGGAAAAAAACGACAAAACTATTTCCATAATCACAAAAAGTCCGAATTCAAAAGGTCATCGACAGAGCACAACCAGTCTCGATTATCAGCTGGAACAGATTCCTCAGGGCCAAAAAGCAAAAACAGGGATGATGAAAAAAACCCAAATGAACTAAAAGCAGTGTCAATTTTACTATTCCGATTTCATGTACACCAGAAGCATGTTTTTGAATCACTATAATTAATACTGATGACACCAACTGTTGTTCGCCAACCCACCACTGCCGAAATGGATTTGTTATGATTAATACATGTGTTCACCTGGAAACATGTTCGGCACATTATATTTCGACATAAGTAAAACCCTTTCTGTAATCAGCCATGTTTTAAAGGCCGTATGTTTTGTAACTGTTCCAAGTCAATAGTTATTTGAGCACCTTTTCAAGTGTCCTCTGTTCTTCTTGATATGATTTGATGTGAACCAGTGCTTGCGTCATCTGTGATGACGTACATGTACGGTGTTCCTTCACAAAAATGTTTCGCCGTGAATAGCTGGAAAATTGCTGTTGCGGCGTAAAACGATATTCATTCATTCATTCACAAAAGTGGTAATCAGGTATTGGTAGTCTTTGACATTTATTAAGATGAGATCAATGTAATATTCCAACGTTTTTAAAAGTCACAAGTAAGTTCAGGATCTATGAAAATACAAAGTGACGCCTTTTACCTTTTAATGTCCACAACTGCTTGGAAGCCGATGATGTCGGCTTTCATGTCCAACCAAAGCTGTAGCCGTTTCACAACTTTTGAGGTACAATCGAGCATGCTTTATCTACATGTACGAACATTTCAAAGAGCGTCATACGACTCTTGTTCAAAGGTTGTTTTATCAGGGTTGCATCATTCAAGGCCTCAGTCAAGCTTTCAAAAGGTTTTTTTAGAAGTCATGTAGAGGGCAATAAATATACAATAATAATCATACTTTTTTCTTTCGATTCACAAGAGAAGTTATTTAGAGTTCAGTTCGAAATAGAGGGGTTTTTTCAGTATGTAAAGATTAATAACATTAATATATAGTAATAACAATAGTTCATTGTTTTCTCTTTTGATTAGAGTTCGGTTTTTTGTAAACTTGAATTAAGTTCAGCTTTAGAAGGTGGCAGGCATCATCCAGGAACTGGACCTTCCTTCGACATCCGAGCTGATCCTTCAGTCGTTCACCCAGTTCTCGATACACTCTTGGGCTTGGGCGAGCTGTACCACCGTGATCTAACTTCATCATGTGGGCACTGTCTGCATCCTCTCTCAACTTGATTTGGTAAAGAACCCATTGTGGACTCGCATTTCTCTTTTTCAAACATCCATGGAAGCCTTCAGTGTCTACTTCTCATTTTAGGAACTTTAATCCACTTTATTCTCTTCTTCTACCTCCTAACTTTAATATGTTACGACAACAACAAACAACTACAAAACTGAGCTAATACAACAATTGTTTCTCTTGTATTCCGGCACTGGCAATAGAACGGGGACAAAATAGTGCCATTCCGCGTTCACTTTCAGTGCAAGCGACATGCGATGTTGGCGAATAGGTACTAAGCTAAACTGCATTGATTGATGCTCATGATGTCAATCACTGGATAGTCTGGTCCAGACTCGATTATTTAAAGACCGTCGTCATACAAGAGGAATATTGCTGAGTGCGGCGTTAAGTAACAATCAACATGTAACTTACCCCGATCCCTATATATTAGTATGTGTGAACATGCATAAACAATGCAAGGGCGCGCAACCTTTTTTTTAAATGCATGCGTTGGCCTGGTTAATATGATACATAAACTTATCATAGCACACCAATGCTTTAAACATCCATTACCTTTCCTCACTCGCGTAACGGTCAAGAGAGGTTGTACCGAAGTGACACGAGTTGTCCTGAAATGATCTGAATGGCGTCATTCGTCCGTGACGCGCCCGTGGTTAGATTTGTTTAGGATCACAGGGGAACTAAAATAACTGCGTTAAACAAATCTAAGCACAAAACAGAATACGCCCAAGGTATTCCAGAACATATGGATGGTAGCAACAGTATACTTACATTAGAGGGTGAATCTACAAGCAGGAAACATGTTTCTGAGGCTGTTCCAATTTACTCGTGTGTTTGGGTCTGGGTGCAGAGGCAAACATACCAGTTCAACATCTTCCAAACCGGTGGCAATTGTAACAGGTTAGTAATACTTTCTTCGTCGTTATTCGTTCACAAAAAGAGTTGGAATCTTCATTTTTTACGACCTTCGGGGTTTGCTTCGTCGTGACAAAGGGTAAAAGAAGTTGTTTATCCATAAAACGTGTCACGTATTCCTGTTCCTCCAAGTTCTAAATGCCTATCTAAGTCTTCAGCTGTTCTTAAATTTACAGGATTAATTGATGACAAATATTGTTCAAGTTGTACAATGGATTTGTAGGAACAATATAATTCTAGTTTTGGTGATATATAGGCTGAACAGACTTGCGTAAACAAATCTCTTGCTGAATGGAATAAATTAAGGAGAATAAGAATGTTATTCGACTAGACCACGTATTACCTCGTCCAAAGTGTCCCGTGCATCAAGAGCAGCGCCCGTAAGGATGATCTTACGCTTGACCTTATAAGCCTTCTATGTGAAAAAAGAGTCTTGATAGGCATTTAGAAGTTGGATGTAATTATGACGAGAATTGTGTACAACAACTTATTTAAACATATACAACGTTTCAGGGCTGATTCTAACCCATTCATTATATATGAAGCCACTTATAATCATGTACATGTAAGTGATGCCAGTTTTGACAAGGTTACAGTTATTCAAGTTTGATGGAGTGGATCGACATTCATAATGAGCTGTCAGATTTTCTGGTCCATTACTTTAATGTCTGGATTTGACATGATTACTTTTGAGCAGCGTCAGGCAACAAACACTTATTCAAATTGTGTGGTGGTGGTGGTGGTGGTGGTGGTGGAATAGGGTTTAACGTCGCGTCCAAGATTATTGCACTTATAAAGCAACGTGCATGCACGTGTATGTGTTTGTGTGGCTGCTTGTACTAGTCCGGACTGATGCTGATTCATAGTGCTAGCCCACTGAGATATCATGCCGCAGTTTAACATGAAAACCCCACTCAGACACAGTATACTGACCCCGAGCCGACCAGTCCTTCTTTTAGCCCCTTAATGCCGAGCGTCAGACAGGTTAACAACAAGAACCATCTTTTAACGTCTTTTGGTATGACGCGGCTGGGGATCGAACCCCGGACCTTCCGCTCTCGGGGCGGACGCTCTAACTCTAGACCACGGAGGCGGTCTCAAATTGTGTGAGTGGCATGTGTAGCGGTAGGACATGACATGCTTACCCTTTTCGCAAACGCCTGGTGTCATCACTGATTTTCAATGATCCGTTCATATAATTTTCGCTCAATGGTTTCGAGGGATATTCGAGACTGGTTATTCTCTCGCGTTGACGTATCTATAGGAGTATCTATAGGTGTATCTATAGGAGTATCTATAGGAGTATCTATAGGAGCATCTATAGGAGTATCTATAGGAGTATCTATAGGAGCATCTATAGGAGTATCTATAGGAGCATCTATAGGAGTATCTATAGGAGTATCTATAGCAGCATCTATAGGAGTATCTATAGTAGCATCTATAGGAGTATTTATAGGAGTATCTATAGCAGCATCTATAGGAGTATCTATAGGAGCAACTATAGGAGTATCTATAGGAGTATCTATAGGAGTATCTATAGTAGCATCTATAGGAGTATCTATAGGAGTATCTATAGTAGCATCTATAGGAGTATTTATAGGAGTATCTATAGCAGCATCTATAGGAGTATCTATAGGAGCAACTATAGGAGTATCTATAGGAGTATCTATAGGAGTATCTATAGGAGTATCTATAGGAGTATCTATAGGAGTATCTATAGTAGCATCTATAGGAGTATTTATAGGAGTATCTATAGCAGCATCTATAGGAGCATCTATAGGAGCAACTATAGGAGTATCTATAGGAGTATCTATAGGAGTATCTATAGGAGTATCTATAGGAGTATCTATAGGAGTATCTATAGTAGCATCTATAGGAGTATCTATAGGAGTATCTATAGGAGTGTGGATAGGAGAGTGGATACAAGGTAATATAATGTACATGTGACCATAACTGTTGTTATACAAAAGATTACATGAGTTGATTATACAATGAATAAAAAATATTTCCAAAGCACTGGTTGGAAAACTCCCATCTCTCGATTGATTGATGGTTTGGTTCGTTTGATGTGGGTAGGTTCTTTGTGCTTGAGCTTCTTCCGGTTGTGAATGTTTTTGTGCAGAGGTAATCAGTGTGTCGCCAGGAGAAGGAGGGGTTGGGAGTGTTGGTGATATGTTCTGACAGAGCTGATTTCTGGTCTGATTTCTGGTTGGAGGACTTGTGATCGTTAATGCGTATGTCAGTGGGTCGGGTGGTTTCACAAATGTCAAGTTTATTCTCATAAATCACAACATGTGATACAGGGTGAGGTGAGGTGAGGTGAAATTTGGGCTTAACGTTGCGTCTAAGAATATTGTAGTTATATAGCGCGCGCGTGTGTGTGTGTGTGTGTGTGTGTGTGTGTGTGTGTGTGTGTGTGTGTGTGTGTGTGTGTGTGTGTGTGTGTGTGTGTGTGTGTGTGTCTGTGACTGCTTGTACTAGTCCGGACTGATGGCATTTATAGTGCTAGCCCACTGAGATAACAAGCTGAAGTTTAACATGAATACCCACTCAGAAACAGTTTACTGACTCCGAGCCGACCAGTCCTTGTTTTAGCCCCTTAATGCCGTGCGCCAGACAGGGTAACAACAAGTACCATCTTCTAACGTCTTTTGACGCGGTCGGGGATCGAACCCGGACCTCCCGCTCTGCAGGCGGACGCTCTACCTCTAGACCACGGAGGCGGTCTACATGTGATACAGAGAAGGGTTATATACATATGTCCCCATATACAGACAGATATGTTCAGTGAGAATGCGAAGATAGTTTTGTTTGTTTGTTTCTTTGTTTATAGTTTAACGCCGCACTGAGCATTATTCCAGCTATATGACGGCTGTCGCGTCTGGACCTGACTATCCAGTGATTAACATCATGATCATCGACCTACGCAATTTAGATACGATGCGTAGATAGTAATGATAATAGTACAAGATATATACACAGTATGTGTGAGCATATACGTATTTACAAATATATACTGGTATCATTATATAAACAATTTCATTGATACATTGATATACTTGGACAAATTTATAAGGATAGGCCTATATTGTATATAGACATTAGTTGTACTTGTCTATATGTTTCAGTTGAATGAGATTCGCAATAGTATTTGGGAAGATATCGATTTCTGAGGACATTTATGTTAGGGCAATGTAATATGTAACGTAACTCGTCATTTACTCCAAAGAACATAATGTACAGATTCAATGTTCTCTAATTACACTCTACCATCGACCGATTCCATTGGGAGATGATGATTACCTAATCTATATCGAGTATCAAATTGTTTATTCATTGCAAACTGAAAGTCCATGCGTGTTTCTTCTAACTGACAATGCATGATGTATGTATAATGCAATATTTTGTAATAAAGTTATATTTGAGGTTGACATGAGTATGCAAAACAAATTGATATTTGGATAACACGTAAACTTCTTTTGAATATACTTGCTTCTTAATTGAAGATAGAGTTTACACACAAGCATTAAATGATACTCATTTTCTACAACATTAAGGTTACAAGATGTACAGATATTGTTAGACTTTTAAAATATACCTAAATATATTTTTAGATCTTAATAACCTGCTCTGAACTTCGCTATTTCGAGTTAAAACATAATCTTAGGTTTACAGGCAGTCATAATAGGTCTGGTTCAGTGACATGTAACTGCTCAAACAGTGAACAATAAACACTGTTTTAAGAGGTCATCTCTCGTCTCCAATCTTGATAATATTGATCTGTAAGAGTTGTTTCAATTTAATACATCAACCATGAAATGATCGACTGAGATAGCCATACATCATTTAACCCCGTGTTCTCCAGTATTCCGTTTATACAAGTTAAAAGTGGGATGTAATAATCAGCTGTCACATTGATGTATCTTATACATAGGCCCATATACCGCCTGCACCAGCTTGTATCGTGATAGTAATTAACATTTTACTCCAACATAAAATCATTCTTAGTTATAGTGGGTATCTTCCAAGTTCACCATAAACCATTTAGCCGGGAGTTGATTGCTTGACTTTAGGAATACGCTTGTCAATATTTCAAATCATAACTGACTTTTCAAAGCCCCACACTTGAGAGGCATATAATAATATTGGTTGAATGATGTGGCCAAACAAATGTAATTGTCAGTCGACGGACATTTTAAATTGTCGAATCTTTGTCAAAACGATAAACATGGCTCTGGAGGATTGCTCGCAAAGGCGTTTTTGTGCCTTACAAAACCGACCATTATATGAATAATATACCCCTTAAATATATATAGCTTTTGACAATATCTAGTGCTGAACCATGTAGAATAAATCTATAATTATTCTTTGTTGGACGAACGTTTTGAAAAAAAGAGTACTTTTGTTTTGTTTAATGTTATCTTAAGTTTCCAAAGACTGCACTAATCACTAGAACATTTGATGATTTCTGTAATGTGCTTAAAAGCTAGCTTTGTGTAGATAGCATCTGAGGTTTAAAATACAAGCCTGGGGCAGTATACTGCTCACAGATGAGTCCAATAACATCTGGACAGCCCCGATGGTCGCGCAAGTGTCTACAGGCGACGCTTGCGTTCAGCAACTTGAGGTGGAAGTGTAACGATACGGGGCGGGAGAACAAAACTCATCATTAATAGCATTTTGATTGTCGTACGCTACTGTGACGAAATCGTTCGAGTTAATTTTCTACCCTTTGTGCAAATGCAGAGACGTAACGTCGCGTTACAGCAGGTTAATGCTAGATCACATGTTGCACGTGTTGTGAAAGACAGTTTGAGGCAGCATAACATTGCTGTGCTTCCATGGACGCCTGTTTCTCCAGATCCCTCCCCAAAGAACATATTTAGGATGAGATGGCTCAACGCCTACGACAGGACCAGAACCATCCGGTAACATTAGCTCAGTTGCGCCAGTCTTTGCTTGACATTTGGAACAACATCCCCCAGGTCAATCATCAGGTGTCTTCAATGCACCTCCGCTGCCTCGCCTGTATCAACCCACATGGCGGTGACCATCCCCACATTGACATTGTTAATTGAGTTGTTACACCACGCCTCTTTGGGGGCGTATCCCTGTCTCCTGTTACAGGATAAGGGTTTTGTCAGTGAATTTATTATGATAAAACATTCATCAGACGAATAACCAAATGTTATGTTGTTATTTTCAGTAACATAATGCCTGTATTTACATCACTCTGTATGAAGCACTGTTACTTTTTTTCGTTAGTATAGACCCATGTTAGCAAAAATCAGGCTACAGGATGTCCTCTCATAACCACTAACTGTGTCGGCGAACTGACCTATCTAACATCCCAATTGTAATGTTAGGCACAGGAAAATCATAATTCAATCATTTATGAGAGTTTATTAATCCTTGTTCGTTTTATTTCAACAGAATGTTTATCCTTTTTGAGACATTTCTGACATCATTGGCGTGTTATGAGGTTTTCATGCATATGTTAATGAATGGCCACTTGATAGGGCTGACGATATGTGACGTCAAGAGTTGGAAGTGCCGGTCGTTAGTCTTGACTCCCCTATTTCAAGTTTATAATGCCCTGGTCAAGATGGGATTCATGATCCATGACCTCAAAGATTATATCATGTAAGGAAGATGAAAACAACATTACTGTATACGTTCTGTAAATACAAGGTCATACAAGCGACAATTTGTTTATTTCAAATGAAACACACATGTTCTGGTATTTGTATGAGTTTCTGAAGCTGCAAGGTGAAACCAAGGGGATACGGATTCCCGATGCTCCCTGATTATGATCCTTGGTCGGCTAGCACCTTGACCTCAGTAAGGACCATAGGATGTACCCTGCTGTTCTTAGCTGCAAGCTGCATAATTGAATGTGACGTGTCGATTGTGGATGTATACATTTGCCGGATGAACCATTAAATATAAGGTTCTGTTTTATTTATTTGCAGTCGGATTCATTGAATATGGTATTTTTCTGTATTTAGTTGCAACCTGAACAATTTGATATGAGGTGTCGATGTATACATTTTCAGGATAGACCATTGAATATAAAGCTCTGTTGAATATATTTACAAGCTCTATCACTGAATATCACACCCTAGTGTATACGTGTGCAGGCTGAATCATTAATATGAATTTCTTCTGGATGTTATAGATATATTCAAGCAATATCACTGACGGACCCCAAAAATGGGCTTGACACATTTTATCCATGTGGGGGAATTGAACCCTGGGTTTCGGCGTGACGAGCGAACGCTCAACCACAAGACTACCTCACCGCCCCTGTATATCACAATAGGTGGAACGCGTAATTAGCATATGTGTAGTTCCACACGATTCAAAATACAAAGTTGTAGACAAGGCAAAGTTCTTAAAGGATTGCCGAGAGGGGGAGGTCGGTGTTGCGATCCCTTGCCGTGTCATAACTATAGACGCTTAAAGAAGGTTTTCGACGTTACCCTGCCAAGCGCTCCGCTAACCTACGATAATAAGGACTGGTCGGCCCTGAGTCAGTATAATGAGTCTTAGTGGACGTAGGGCCGGTCGGGTAGCCTAGTGGTTAAAGCGTTCGCTCGTCACGCCGAAGACTCGGGTTCGATTCCCGACATGGGTACAATGTGTGAAGCCCATTTCTGGTGTCCCCCACCGTGATATTGCTGTAATATTGCTAAAAGCGGCGTAAAACCATACTCACTTGGCGGACGTATGTTCAACTGCGGACTAGTACAACGCACACACGTGCATGAACTTAGCTACGTAAGTGCAATAATCGTGAATTACGCAACGTTAAACCCCATCTCATCTCTCCTCACTTAAAGGATTGCAGTTTCTGTACACTGTGTTACAGGCAGCAGTAGCGGTATAGGGCGTGGCATAGCGGAGGAGCTAGCACGGACAGGGTATGCGCTGACCATACACGGTAGGAGTGTCGCCGGCCTCAACGCCACAGCTGACCTGTGCCTTGCTGCTGGATGCGATGAAGATGATGTGAGTGCAGCCATGATATGATTAGGACCATCAGATGACAGCAGTGAAAGACAACTGTCGGATGGGGCATTTCTTCGGAAAGAACCAGGAAATTCGTATTGATAATTTAAGTGATACATTAAGTTGTAAGTCGAGAAATCCCGCTTGTCGGACGTCTAAAAATTTAAAGACTATTACGCAGTACACATAATTCGTTAATCCGGACGATTTCACAAAGAACAGTGCCTTCCGGATTAGCGAGGTTTCATTATGGCCCAGACTCTCACAAGACTAAGGAAAACACTATTGCTAATTTAAGGAACTTGATTAAGAACAAATTTCAAGTGACTACAATATATAATACAAGATTTAATTAAAGGGGTTTGGGAAGAAATTATCAAGGGTTTTTTAAGGGAAATTTAACAGTCTGATAAATAGGAATGTGATAAGGCAATATGCATTGTGTCTTCCTGTTCCAATCCGGCCAAAGCAAATAACATCAAACAGCACTTCTAACTTTGCGGTATTTAGTTGTCAAAAAGGTTTGTGTTTGTTTAACATGTTATCATACGAAAATGTTCTACTATTTTTCAGATTTTATGTTTGGATGGCGACTTGTCGAGGAACCACGTACTTGAGAATATACCAGCACAAACACTGAAGAAATTCGGCAGAATAGATGCCCTTGTAAGTGTAGTGAATGAACAAACACAGTCTGAACAAATGGGTTTAAGATGCATAACAGAAACATAATTCAGTATGTACTCCTTGACGTACCCCACGAACTAAACACAATCACGGGGTTCCACCAATGTGATGGCAACTGATGTAATTGTCTAGTGTCAACAATGTTGCTAGTGGCCTACTTGACAGGTTAAGCCACCTCTCTATGACCTCTTTGTAAGTGTGTCATCAGCCTGGGAGATAAAGCGTGCACTTTCATGAAGTGGGGTCAATCCCAATACGTCCGAACGCACACTAGATACATCATCTATGTATGTCGTTGACATATGATGAACTTAATTACTGGACACAAACAAATTGAGCATACAGTGGCATGGCTACTTATTTGTTTTCGCCAATACCAAAGTGAAATAAAATAGATACGGAAGCGTAGTAGGGCCACGGTGATTTTTTTTGACTAAGTATCTCCAACGTAGGACTTATTATCTCTTACCTAGGACTTAGTATCTTATAACTAGGACTTAGTATCTCCCACGTAGGACTTACTATCTCCTACGTAGGAGATAATGATTCTAGGCCATACTAAGTCCTACGTAAGATATAATAAGTCCTACGTAGGAGATAGTAAGTCCTACGAAGGAGATACTAAGTCCTACGTAGGAGATACTAAGCCAAACGTAGGAGATAGTAAGTCCTACGTAGGAGATAGTGAGTCCTACGTAGGAGATACTAAGCCCTACGTAGGAGATAGTGAGTCCTACGTAGAAGATACTAAGTCCTACGTAGAAGTGCTAAGTCCTACGTAGGGGATACTTAGACAAAACAATTCACTGTGGCCCCACTACGCTTCCGTAAATAGAACACGTATGTAAGAAAAGAAAGAAACATTGGGAATTTATACGTAGGACTTAGTATGGCCTAAAATCATTATCTCTTACGTAGGAGATACTAAGTCCTATGTAGGAGATAGTGAGTCCTATGTAGGAGATAGTGAGTCCTACGTAGAAGATACTAAGTCCTACGTAGGAGATAGTAAGTCCTACGTAGGAGATACTAAGTCCTACGTAGAAGTGCTAAGTCCTACGTACGTAGGGGGTACTAAGACAAAAAATATCCCTGTGGCTCCACTACGCTTCCGTAAATAGAACACGTATGTAAGAAAAGAAAGAAAAATTGGGAATCCATAGGCTACTGATGGGTAGAATCATAAACTCAACATCTTATTCCCAAATATATTTTCATTAAGTCTGGAAATAATTTCCGTACAAGCGTGCTCATGTCTGGGAGCATATTATTTATACACGTACACACTGACTCAGAAAAGACCAGACCAGACTAACATATCTGTGGGTATTGTGAAATACACCAACCCCGTTAATGCCAATGCTAACAGTATTCATTACAGAGCACATATCTTTGTTTCAGATCAACAATGCAGGTGAAGCATTTCACCCAGATAAGATGTCACTGTTCGATACTTCACTGTTTGACCGTATCCTGAAGGTTAATCTCAGAGCACCAGTTGTCCTTTCAAAGCACGCTTTAGGAGCCCTCAAAGTAACCAAAGGCAAGTCATTACTTCGACAGATCTCTGTAATCCCTCAACAGGTCACTGACATGATGATCAGAGATCCGTTTCAATTTGCCTTCTCTTCACTAAGCCGCTGTGTGCGTTGTATCCAAGTTGACCTAACTTAAACTGACAGCGCATGTGACAGGCACCATACGAACCGTGGATGTTCAAATAACAATTATAGACGGTTAACCAGTGCATCTTTCATCTTTGCCGCAAACGTCCGCGCTGGTGAATGGACAGTATAAACATATCGACTTAAATATGACAGATAAATCGCCTTATACTGAAACTTTTGATCACCGAGGCAGGTGTTATATCAGGAATGAGTGCTGAGTATTGTAATTGGATAAGTGGATATATTTGAACCAGCTGACGACCATGTGAAGCGACAGTGGGATCAGTTTTATCGTTACTTCCATATGGCTTAAATGTTTGTTGTAGTTTTGAAAAAGGAAATTATTGTGTGGATCATTGTGATCCCCTGGTTGAGTGTTATCCTTAACTTCTACGCTTTTCAACCTGCACTATACGTTGACATGGTTATTGGAACATTTGTGTTCATTCTCAAGTTGATTGCGCATCAAAATTCATTGTTTGATAGTTGTAATTTTGTTAGTGAATAACATGTTTTGTTGTATGGATGGTGGGCGACGTGTCTGTTTATATACTTCCGGCTATGTCGAACCCCGAAGTATTTACATAGGCCCCTATAACATCGACACAACGGTGTTTGACTGCATTTCTATTATGATTAGTAATGTTCGATGGTATTGTAGTAACATTGTAATCTAATATTTGATATATGTGGTACAAATTAGGAGCGGTGCGGTAGACATAGCTTGTGGCTAAAGTGTTCGCTCGTCAAACGGAAGATCCGGGTTCGATTCCCCACATGGATACAATGTGTGAAGCCCATATCTGGTGTCCCTCGTCCTAATATTACTGGAATATTGCTGAACGCGCGGTAAAACCAGAATCTCTCACTCACCGATACAAATTACGGGACACCTGCCAATTCCAGTACACCATTTCATCTCGTAAATTCAACCTAAAACTGATCATATTGACGGTCGTTATAGTTACATTTCAATGTCTTCAATAATTGCATATGGATTACATTGACAATGATCAGATGATTAATGTTTTTTGCCATGTGCTGTCGTAGGAAATAACACAGAGGGGTGATCAGGGGTGAAATCATTTTTTTAAAATTTTTCACTGATGCGATTTTGCCCGTGAAGGTCAATTGTTTTCTGACATCGAGGGGGCGGTCGGGTAGCCTAGTGGTTAAAGCGTTCGCTCGTCACGCCGAAGATCCGGGTTCGATTCCGGACATGGGTACAATGTGTGAAGCCCATTTCCGGTGTCCCCCCCCCCCCCGTGATATTGCTGGAATATTGCTAAAAGCGGCGTAAAACCAAACTCACTCACTCTAACATCGAGAATGGAGGGGCGACAAAAAACATGTCATGCACACGGACAGCTTTTATTACCTTCCTTACGTATTAGTTCGTGTTTTAGCTGCAGACTGAACAAAAGTTGCTATACTAAACTAACAATCACTTAAAAACTAGTTTCTATTCAGTGGTAAACCCATGTCTTTGAAACTTTAAGGTTGGCTTGTAAAGCATATTTCTCCTTCCAGGAAGTATCCTGAACATCTCAAGTGTCACCGTCGACAACTGCGTGAGTTATGTTGACCGTAGCACCTTATGTAGAAAGTGAATTAGAAACAGCATATACTTATTCAATAAATAAACATTTCAAACACGGACAACCGAATGCATTTTAACCTGATGTCGGTTATTGAACATGTTGTTGTTGTTTATTCTTGTTGTCCGTTTCTGTTCAGCGAATGCTGATTTATGGAGTGTCGAAGGCAGGATTGGAACATTTCACAAAAGCGCTTGCTTTAGGTGAGTATATGTGAGGCTGCCAACCCCCTTTTGGTACGCGGGATTCGGGGGTCTATTTGGTGGGGATTCGGGGCTCAGCAGTGCGGTACGTGGGACGCAACGAATTGAATGTTATTTGGTACGCAGATTCAAACTTTGAAAGAAAATATTGGTGTACTTAAATTGCCTATATGTACTGAACAGCAAAAGAAACGTCACCATGGATAGATATATGAGAACCCTTATTTGTCCAAACACTGTAACCATACTTTGAGACATATTAAAACTTGGATGAAACTTGGCAAAACTGATCATCAAGGTTGAAATTAAAACGTCAAATGTTCTTAAAGTGAAACACAACACTAGTCTCTAAGAAAATGACATCACAAGTCAGTATCTCGGGTGTCCGCCATGTGCATTGATGGCTGCAGTGCAACGTCGATACATTGAAAGGATGAGGCGGTTGATGAGGGCCATAGGCACTTGAGCGCGCACTGAGGAACGCCGGAATTTTGACATGTGCTTTTGAGACTTGCGTTAAGTAGTATTTGAGATTCAGGATAAGCAAATGAGAACATAGATGGTGTGGGTGAATGTTGTTTGACTCCGCTGTTAGGAATATGCAAGATGTGCCATAGCGACCTGTACATTATCGAGTCTGGACAAGAAAGGCATCATGCACGCACCCCACGGTCTGGAAGGTCACATATTGTAACCCCCATATCGCCATGACATTCAGTTCTGGAGATTATTCTACCCCGGTAATTCCTGGTGATGTATCAGCAATTGAGAGCCTTACGTTTTTTCCAGTTTTATCGTGTTATCATTATTGAAACCTGAAGAAATTCCAATGATCTATTAAATCAACTTCAAATGACATAATATTGGTCAAGATTAATGAGGATGGGATCGTAAAGATATCCTTACCAATGTTTTAAACTCCTGAAAGCTCTTGATGACAATGGCAAAACGAATTGAGTGTCAAATGTCATATCTATTATTTTCATGTGGTTATCCTAATAACGTGTGTGGATATCCCAAGATGTAAGGTATACACATTTGTTCTAATACTCTTTTGAACAAAGGTTACAGGATATGTATAGTCAAAAAGTGCACGATAGTATATCCTCTTGGTGTTTCCTCAACCATTACAATGATATCAAGTCTGCTATGGAACCAGAGAAGTATATAAGTAATGTCATATGATAAATCGCTTGTTAGGGCATTCACAGTGTCATTTCTCAATTTCAATGTAAATTGCAGACGTAGATATCAGAAAGAGAAGTTGAAATGTGTAAGAACTGCCAGTCAGGAGAGATTGGAGATGAATTTCATGTTTAATAGTATGTGATAAGTATAAACATCTTAGAGAAAAGTATATATATATAAGTTTAACAATAGCAGAAAAACTAGACGTTAATGATCAGTCTGATAAAATCCAACAGCTCTGCAGTTATTTGTTCGCTTGCCATGTTGTTGAAACACACATTCTCTGTCAGATAGTTTGTTTGTATATCATGTATATCACGTGGCTAAACTGAAATTGTAATGTCAACGTACAATGAGTCATTAAAATTTTTCCCTTTCTGTCCGACATTCCAGTCGTGATTTTCCCATTCATGTCGAGAAATATATCAGTTCCAGCTCATAGCGTCATGTCTCACAATTTCTTAAGGTACTTAAGAGAATTACATTTTATTCAAACCTCACGGAAAGGCCCATGCTCAAGCTTTCAACTCAATGTTTCACTGTCAAAGACCCGGTGATGTCATTCCGGATTTCTTGTGGTGGACATTCAGAGGAATTTACTTAATATGACACGTCACTTGTTCCATCATGTGAGGTTCTATGACATGTAGACGTTTTCACACCTCCTTACTTTGTTTGTTTGTTGTTTAACAACGCACTCATCAATATTCCAGCTCTGGACCAGACAATTCAGAGATTGACATCATGAGCAGCGATTAACGCAATTGGGATACGATGACATGCATCAATCAAGTCAATCAAGCCTGACCACCCGATCCCGTTAGTCGCTTCTTTCGACAAGCAAAGTCGCACCTCCATACTTAATGGCACTTACGTTTTTAGTGACGCGACCGCCTCCGTGGTCTAATGGTAGAGCGTCCACCCGGAGAGCGGAAGGTCCGGGGTTCGGTACCAGGGCGCGTCATACCAAAAGACGTTAAAAGATGGTACTTGTTGTTACCCTGTCTGGCGCTCGGCATAAAGGGGCTAAAACAAGGACTGGTCGGCTCGGAGTCAGTATACGGTGTTCTAGTGGGGTATTCATGTTAAACTGCGGCATGGTATCTCAGTGAGCTAGCACTATAAATCGGCATAAGACCGAACTAGTACAAGCAGACACACACACACGTGCATGCACGTCGCTATATAAGTGCAGTAATCTTGGACGCAACGTTAAACCCAATTTCACCTCCCCTCACCTTTTAATTACGATTGTGTGAGTGGCATATACTATCGGCAGAACATGACATGTTTTTCCTCTTTGCAAACTCCTGGTGTCATATGACTCTCAGTGATGTTTCAGTCATGTTATTGTTTCGCCTTTTGTCTTTTGACGATTATCGTCTTGAATTCACTGATAAATTTGTCTTTGTCTTTTCTTTTACACTATGAGTGAAAGTGAGTATGGTTTTACGCCGCTTTTAGCAATATTCCAGCAATATCACGGCGGGGGACACCAGAAATGGGCTTCACACATTGTACCCATGTCGGGAATCGAACCCGGGTCTTCGGCGTGACGAGCGATCGCTTTAACCATCAGGCTACCCGACCGCCCCTTTTCACTATGAAATGGATACCGATACAGTTTTGTGTTTTCGTCATGACAGAAATGTATTGATGTTTTATTGTGACAGATGGCATTTCGAATATAACATAATCTCATCTCTTATATTTGCAGAGGTTGCCTCGGCTGGGGTGCGGGTCAATTGTATAAAGTAAGTATGAAGTGTCGTCATGGCAACGTGTTCATATATTCATCCGATATGTCACTTCATCTTTTGCAAATCAAACCAGTTCTGGTTTAAGCCCCTTTGGAGACATTGAGCATAATGCCCGGTGAAATACGATGCCAAAGGATTTAGTTATATTGCTGGCGTTACCTGATTTTGTGACGCAGTACTAAAAAGGATAAGCTCCATTCAGATACAATTACTTGTCTTTCAGACCAGGCGCTATCATGACCCCTGTATGGGGACGGTTCGGCAACCTCACGGACGAACGAGAAAAACAGGTCAGTGGTTCAATTGTAATCTCTGGTAATCTTACCTTCTTTTATTATTTGCCTGCGAAGAGATCACCCGTTTAATAAACATACAGCTTTATTACACATTGTGTAATACAAAAACGCGTGCTTGTGTACTCTCGGAACACGTTTCACGAACAAATATTGAAAGCTCTCAACATCCCTTGGCTTATTCAACGACATTGCGCGTGGAGATGATAGATCACTGAGAGGAGCTTATGCACACTCGATGACCCCAGCAACCGTGTTGCTAGGCTAACGTCACATGGCATTGTTTCGCCGATGGATCTTGCAACAATATTCAACAAATTACGTCATCGGGTATTGTGACGTGATGGTAAACTTTGAGGCGCAAGACCCTGTTCCACAAGGCAATGGTAGCGCAACGACAGTTTAAGTTAAAGTATGTGCGTTGCGATAACCTTAGCGCTACGATAGTTTTGTGGAACGGACGCCTGAATTCTAAAGCTGGACCGTTGTATTGTATTAAATTCATGCGTTTCAACTTTTGACGTGTTTGAAGTTTTATTCTGTTAAACTCAATTGGGTTATGCCGTGGATCGTGTAGGTTTCAGAATATTCACACTCAACAGTATAATTCTAAAAACGTTATAAATGGCAAGTACAAAAAAAATACAAACTCGCTCCCGTGTAAACCAGTTTTATGAAACTCGTGAATAGTTGTGGTTTCTGACGAGCGTTTAGATACCAGTACTTGTCACTCGTTTCATAAAATTGGTATTACACGGGAGCTCGTTAAGTATTCTATATATATCACCTCATATTGTGGTCACATAAATGACCAGGCGTCCATTTCAGCTACTTAGCCAGTGGACATCGATATAAATAAATTTCTTATCAACCAACAGTTTGACTGGTCAACACTGAAGAGGTTAAAGACATGCATACGACTTAGGACGTGGTTCTTGCTTAGGGATGGTAACTTGCATTGTTTGATAGGCATTGCTTAGAACTTGACGGATGACACAATTTATAGATAACAACTTCTTTAAATACTGTATAGGCGACGTTTCGGTATAGGTCCTTATACCGTTGTCAAACAAGACTTAATGAGGGCTGACTGACTGAGGGATTTTACGTGCGCTTTCCGACTGCAAGCGTATGTCGCACACGGGACATAATGAGGGACATTGTACAGAAGATATATTGTAGGTTGAGTGAGTGAGTGAGTTGGCTTTACGCCGCTTTTGATACTATTCCAGTTATAGCACGGCATGTCAGCTTAATGTGGGAGGAAAGCTCGAAGTGATCCAGGTCTCAGACGTTTACCACTTCGGTGAAACCCACTAGCACGGGTATGGTGCTGACAAACCTAGAAACATAATCGGGGCGAACCGGGATTCGAACCCACAATCATAGGTTCCTGGCGTGCCCAAGGGACGCAACTCTGCACAGCGAATCGCGGCGCCTGAGACGACTGGGCCATCCGTGCCCCCTTGGCCCCCGAGAATGCCAAAGACATATGTGATAATCTTATATGTCGAACAAAATTATACCTCTCTACTCTTGGTTTCTAAAACAACTAGGTTTCTAAGCCACACATTCCCAAATTTAAGTCAGTTTTCGGTAAGCATCTATACTTGGTGAACCCATCCTATAAAGCAAGCTTTGCCTTCTACAGGAACAACATATGTGTAAGGGAATGTTTCAAGGGAGACAACTCGGAGTAGATTATTTTGTTTAATAGTGGAGGCAGAACATTTACTTTTCTTCGGCGTGAAGGATAATAACAGACATGTTTAGTTTTGCCGTCACAATATTTAAAAGCACGGGTAACACGTGCAGTGGCTGGAAATCTTTAGTTCAAATGCGCAGGTATTTGAGGGAGTGGTGTAGGCCATGAGTGCAAGGTGCGTTACAGGTACAAGTGCGGGGCGCGCCTCATTCCATCGTTTGCAGGCTTTGACCCATAATAGTTACAGTCACCAAATTACATGTCATCATGACGACATCTATAATCTACGCTTTCCCAGATTATTTTTCTCCAACGTTTTTTTTTGCTCTTGTTTTAGTGTTTGACTATGAGGTTTTGCTCAGAGGGACCGGTCATTTATTTCAGAGATGGAGAGGTTTTATGTAGTAATAGACTATTTTATGTCCCAAATATAATGTCTTGTATGTCATTACCCTTGATGGAAAATGGTTCACTTTCTCTGTAACCAACCTAATAAAACAGACTGTGCTTGTGTGTTAAATGTGCGTAATGTTTTCATTTATGGTCTAAGGGAGATAACTCGGACTAAATGCTTTTGATCTGTGGTGGCCAGTCTGGACGATTTTATTGTGAATGTTTACGTCCGGATTAACGAGGTTTCACTATGTCATATGTAACCACGAGTTTGAAAGCAAGCCTAAAACTGTGAAGGGGAAAGTCACTATTGATGACCACCTACCATACATACTCCAAGTTGCTTTACGTTGTGACACACTTAAAATGTCATGGAACATATTTACTACAGAAGTCTTTGAATACAAAATGTTTGGTTTACGGACTTTTCCCCAAATGAATATGGTCGGTTTTAATACAATAGATTATTAAAATCATGTCCTTTTTTGTGTGATCCTGTAGAGGAAATGTCAGACGGGTAAAAAATATATGGGCAAAATATAAGTTTTCACAATATTAGTGATAACGATTAAAAATAAACTTTGGGAAAAGTGGGTCCCTAACAGCCTACTTAAAGTATTTTTGCACAAATTAAATAAGTAAACAGACTCAGTGGTGCGGTAAGACCCTCTTCTCAAAATGCTGATTTTATTCCACATGTTATCGGTTATTAGGCGGATCGATCGACCAAGTTCGAATTATTGAACAAATAGCCATAATCTTCTTTGGCATTAATGCATGCATGTCCATAATACATAATCAGTGACAAGAAAGATGTCTGATGTAATTCCGTATTTTCACGTGTTTCATATTTTCGCGTCTTTGTTCGGATAAACAACTGACTTGCCTTTGCATGCGTTTGTAACTGTGCCTTCGGATGGGCAGGATACGCTCACATTTTCGCGAACATCTGGAATCGTCGTTACTTGTACATGTATTGTATAGTTATCCAGAAATACATGCCAATGACAGAGTTGGAATTGTAAGATAGATTCTGCTTTTAGCAGAGATTTCTTTTGATTATTGAATTGTTTTGCCGCTTCTATTGTATGTAATATCTATCCCTACTAATTTCAGCTGGAGGAGAGCCTCACCCACTATTTCCACCCCCTCCGTCGTCTTACAACTCAGGAAGACATTAACCATGCAGTGACGTTCATATTGTCGGACAAAGCTAGTTTCATAACCGGGGCAAATATACCAGTTGCTGGTGGAGCTCACATGCCCTTCGACGGTCGTGTCCTGCAACATCTGGAGAACAAGAACGCCAAAAGTGACTCCGTCGAGAAGGCCGCAAGTGAATAGAAAGATACATGAGTGTATCATATGCCTTGTATCTTTGTACCCGTCACTGTAATTTACCCTTTCTTTGAAACTTTTGTCTTCATACTTTTTGTCTTGTTTCTATTCGAGGCGGTAGGTGATATTATATTTCCTACCCTCATCACCACAAATGTGGTGTCCCCCGCCGTGATATTGCTGGAATATTGCTAAAAGCGGCGTAAAACCATACTCACTCTCTCACTCATCACCACAAAACCTCTCACCCCAACCCCCGGCATATCTTTGCTCAAGTGGCTCCTAGGGTTATTTGAGGTAATGTCGCATTGATTCGTCTGTCGGTACAGTCTGTATGTCCAACTTCATCTCATGAACCGCTTGATGAATTTAGCTTACTTTTGTAGCTTAGCTTTTGTAATTGAAAATTTATAAATGAAAAACAGATCAGCGTAAAAACATTTTTTTGGCCACTGACATTCCTTTACTCAAAGACGTCGATTACGGTAGCGTGTGGCTGGTAGGCAATATGATAACATGTAACTAGTGTTCGTCCAAGCGTTTTATTTCATAACCAAATTAAAAGATTTAAAAGATTAAGAAAGCAACTTCGCTCGTACAGACGCTGAAATGCAGGTCATTCTTCTCTGTCTAAGCAGTTCATTCTTTGTCTTTTTGCACAATGCTCGAAAATTGTGAGCATTTATTTGCGTTCCGCACGGAACTATCTCATTCATGAGAACCGAGTATCGAGGATGTATTCTTTTCATGATTACCAGCTTGTTGAAAACTGTATCAACACTCATATACTAGGAACCCAGGGTTACATTATTGACATTTTATAAATAGTTCTGCAGATGTTCATGTGAAACTACTTTGTGACACTTTCTGTTAAAATGACGAATGAATCAACACAATGCTTGAAGGGTTTCCCCAAACTATAGTATGAAAACGGATGAATTGAATTTCATTTGCTGTGAAATAAATCCTTGGCATCTCTTATCAGCTTTTCTGCTGGAATGTTGCAAAGCTAGGAGTTTGAGCTATGCTTTTCTACAATAAATCGTAAAAAATAAGTATATATGTTTAGAAATATTTTACAAAGTACGTCACTGCATATATAATAAAATAAAGTATAAGATAAATAAAAAAATATCACAAAATGATCGAACATCTCTTTGCTTAGCCCCACATGACTGACATGTAATTGATCCATTCATTTAGTTTTCACTACTATTTTGATCTGTTACATCCAATGGAAACAGGGGCGGTAGGGTAGCCTAGAGGTTAAAGCGTTCGCTCGTCACGCCGAAGACCCGGGTTCGATTCCCGACATGGGTACAATGTGTGAAGCCCATTTCTTGTGTCCCCCGCCGTGATATTGCTGGAATATTGCTAAAAGCGGCGTAAAACCATAATCACTCACTCACTCCAATGGAATCTGTTTCGGCAGATAATAGAGACTGGTTCTTCTCTAGCGCTGACGTATTATATAAACATATTATATAAAGCCTCTGCGTAACATACCAGTGATACAACAAGGTCCAGTGGATTCAATCACACTCGAACTAAGTCCACACTGTTGTACAGCCCCGTTCCGCGAAGGCCTGATGTCGTCGTGCGAAGGCCTGATGTCGTCGTGCGAAGGCCTGATCTCGTCGTGCGAAGGCCTGATGTCGTCGTGCGAAGGCCTGATGTTGTCGTGCGAAGGCCTGATGTCGTCTTTGTACTTTTTTGTGATTAATTGTTTGTGCATGATGCCTTTTCACATGTCTATGATTTTCTTGTGATAACGATATCAGTATGAATACCCAAAGTCGGTAATGAAAAGGTACATACCTTACAGATGTGGTTGTATACTCCCCAGGGAGGTGAGAATGAAAATCGAGTGCTCACTGATCCAGAGACCGAGGTAATAATGTTAGCAGTTTGAGCATGCTCCAAGTGTATGGAATCTAGGGCAATACAAGTGCCCTACATTATTATTATTATTATTATTATTATTAAAATAAAATTATTACAATAATGGTTAGGCTCATTATCAGCTCAAGGCCCTTGTCCCATCTGCACACTATCCATATCTCCATGTCCAATTGTCAAACCATGTACACACACATCGCTATTAATGCATTGAATGAATGTCAACATGGAATCAAATGTGTCAAATAAAATATGCGAAGGGTTTAATAAATTCTTAAACAGCAATTTCATTGATCTTGATTTTTTTTACTAAAAGCTCAGTAATAATATAATGTGACAAGATTGAGGAAAAACATGGCAAATATGCGGACCTCGCTTTCGAAATGTCACGCTTGCATCTCAAGTACCAAGTCGTCCGACTCCCCATTGTTCTCGGTGCCTTTAGGTTTGGTACCTCCCAATCTGTTGACTGACATTGGGAGAGTAACCAGGTTTGCTACCAGGAATACAGCCCTTCTGACAATCTGGATAATGCAGAATACTGCAGTGTTGGGGCGTCTTCACATTCTCCGAAAAGTTCTGGGTTGGTTTGACTAGGCAGCGCTCCCTGAGAGAAGTCCAACTCGCTGTCTGGGCTGTGTATATAGGGGCAAGGGCCTTGAGCTGATGATGAGCCTAACAAGCCTGACTGTGCCAGAATCACCCAAACCCAATGATAATAATAATAATAATAATAATAATGATAATCATCTGTACACGAGTAATATAGCTATCCATTTTCAATGGGTTTATTAATATCCATCATGGACAGTGTGTCATATAATTATAATCAGATTACGCTGGCAACAACTCACGGTATCTGAGTCAATATACTTCGGTCACCAAAATTCATGATAACAGGTGTTTGCGAAAAGATGAGCATATCCTGCCCCATCTTTAGCACCCGTCATAAACACATGCGAAGGCAAGTCAATTGTTAACCTGAAAAAAATACGGCGACATATGGTACAATTGGGAATTGAATCGGATATCATTCCATTCGCTACTCTTGTGGCAGTCACGCAAATGCATCAAGAAACAGAACACACACAAGAAACACTCAAACCACAAAACTAAACCACGTGTATATGGTTATACAGAATGCACAATTTAATCAAAGGCTAATGGTATTTCGGTCAGTACCACAGGTGTTGTCTTATGTGGAGTAAACTCACAAGTACGGGATTGATGCTAACAAACTAACCTGGGCATGTTTCGCCCCATTGCAATGGGAGTCTGGCAGGTCTATGGACCAAGCTTTGCAGAGCGAATGTGGCTCGCACAAGGCAGAATGAGCATTTTAAAATACAGAAGTTCTTCATTTACACGTTATTTCAAAACCCTAAGTTTCTTGTCATATATGTATTCGTATTTATGAAAAGAAACAAAATTGAAGAGAGCGAAAAAAGATATCCCACCAGGTGAAAGCCATCATTTGAAATCAAAATATTGAAGCAGATATTAGTCAGCCACACAATCTCGGGGAAGAAAAGTGTCTGTATCACCACTCAATGACCTTTCTAGAAATGAAAGTTATCTCTCTGTCTCAATACTATCATAGTAACTGTGAATAGCTCCAATATTGCTCAGTGAGCGTAAATGCATAAACTCCCACTTACTGCTCAGTGAAATTCATGTATTGTTAATATTCAGGTAGGTTTTAAAAATGTGTTTGAAGTGTTCACCTAGAATATATTTACATGAAAGAATACTCTACCTATATAGCCAGGTTGCGTTCAAGACACAATTCTCCTGTGAAGAATAAGCTAACAGTAAACGGTTTTAGTAAAACTGCATGTACTCGTCCGCACTAATGCCGGTTTTACAATGCTAGCCCACTGAGATACCCCTCGACAAAAGGTACATTTTTTAACGTCTTTTGACCGCCTCCGGGGTCTAGTGGTAGAGCGTCCGCCCGGAGAGCGGAAGGTCCGGGGTTCGATCCCCGGCTGCGTCATACCAAAAGACGTTAAAAGATGGTACTTGTTGTTAACCTGTCTGGCGCTCGGCATGAAGGGGCTAAAATAAGGACTGGTCGGCTCGGAGTCAGTATACTATGTCTGAGTGGGGTATTCATGTTAAAATGCGGCATGGTATCTCAGTGGGCTAGCACTATAAATCGGCATCAGTCCGGACTAGTACAAGCAGCCACACAAACACACACACGTACATGCGCGTCGCTATATAAGTGCAATAATCTTGGACGCGACGTTAAACCCAATTTCACCTCCCCTCACGTAACGTCTTTTGGTGGGACGTAGCCCAGGGGTGGAACCACCAACCTTCTGCTCTCTAGACAGACCCTCTTCCACTACACCACGGTCCGGTCCTTCATTATACGAAATTTCAAGGGCAGATTTAGTATTGCTAAAAGTGTTGTACATCATTATCAGATATGATTGTATGGATAATTATAATTATGACAAAAGTCATATTTTAGTCTTTGAGTTCCTCGTTCTAAATTGAAATATATATTATATGGAATATATATTATATATTACCCTTCCAAGTGTTTGTATATATTAAGTTCATAATATGAGTGAAAGGTACATGTTCCCTGTTTCAATGTTATGGGCTCCTTTGTATTGTAATTTGTAGATACATATCGATACCACGAAAATTGTATTAGTCTACTGTCGCCGGCACTGCTGATGATGAAGCTATTCATTGCTCAAATAAGAATGTCGAATTGTCGTCCATTGTCCGATGTCAATACATCAGTGACAATTGAGGATATCATATATTTATCGTTGATGCCGTGCAACACTATAATATACATGTACATCATAATCAAATTGACTAGTATGTAAATTACTACCTACAATGAACATGCACATGATCATGCACCTCAGAATATCAAATACTAATATTTTATTGTGTTATAAATTTAACTGGATGAGTGAGAACATGTGATATTAATTTCCCATCAATATCTTCCCTGGTTGGTCTATCAATGTCTACAAAATAAAAATAATGAAATTAAAAAGGGGCACAGAATGTTAACAATGCTTAATTTCGGGCTAGAGTTGAGCCACACTAGACTTTCCCAATCATTCTAGACTTGAGTTGGACTGTCTACGTCACAGCTCATACGACATCATAACAAGTCCAGTTTGGCCCTCCGCCGGAGCTTCCGTCCGTTAGAGCAGCTGGGTTTGGGTTATATCATCCAACATGACCAACTATGTTCTAGTACACAAGAACATGATCAGGGAGTAATCCTTTTTCGACTGCTTGTAAAAATATGATATCTCACCTCACAGCTGGTTAATATATATTTTCTGCTGAATATTCGGAAGAGAGTTAGTGAGTTGGTACGACATACATGTATATATATATATATATATATATATATATATATATATATATATATATATATATATATATATATATATATATGTATATATATATATCACTCGAAAAAGGATTACTGTCATAGAACCATATACATATATGTTTAATGAAATGACTGCATCGCTCCATTTTGAAAAGAAATTGTGTGTGCTGTTTAACGCCATTCCCAGCAATATTCCAGTGATATGACGGAGGTCTGTTGTAAAAGAACTATATGCAACTTGAATCTTGAATCTTGAAAGTTGTATCTTTTCCGCAAAAACGTATCAGATGCAGTACACATGTATCAAGTACACAGTGTCGCGAGCTCGGTTCTGGGCACATTTCCTTCCCCCCTCACTCAGACAAACACGTGCCTCATGGGGGCCACGAGACCACAGGTTAGGCGTGGACTCGTCCCTTGTCTTATTCGGTCAAGGGTAAGATCTTCCGGACGACCACTGAACTAGTGGCATGCGGAATGTGGATGAGGTACTACGTGGTCTGAATTTATTACCTTTTTAAGAATATGACACTTTTAGAAGCTTTATATGCATGTAAACCAGCGCGAGCGCGACAGTTTGGAACTTGGAGGTGCATGAGCATTAAGCACCTACATTAAGACCTCACAATAAAACGCTATGGACGCGTGGACAGACTTGTGTTTTCAATTAAAGACATATCAGGTAGAACTGTAACATTAACTGAACTTAACGTCTTTTTCCCAAATGTATTATGCGACAACGAGACCTTGAAAATAGTGGTGTCGTCTCGTTGTCGCCCTATGGTTAAATAGGGTTATTCAAAGCGCGACTTCCACTTTGTGTGAGTTTAATGAAGTATATAAACCTTCTTAGAGTGAGGGGCAAACTGTATGAACATTTTTCCGGACACTTTCTAGACGCTCTCCAATTAATCAATTTTAATGAATTTTTAGTCTTTGGTCCGTCGAATGACCATATACGGAAAAGAAAGACGTTTACGTGTTTGCAGTGTTTGGCATTGCACATAATATAACAGATAAGGATTTTATTCGTTACATGCAATCTTTTGATATTGTGGGTACTACTGAAACGGCGGCCGATGATATAGATCTACTCCATGTGTTCTCAGATTATGAATCTATCTCCAAAGTAACAGAACACATTGAAACTGCGGAGACTGTCTGGGGGGGGGAGGGTGATAATACGTGAATTCGTCCTATGGTCAAACATTACAGAAAACTATTTTCGTTTTATTCGAAAAGCCATTGATTGGTCTAGATTATGAGCTATTATTTGGCTGTGCCTATATACAACCAGAAACATCTAACTGGTATATCAACAAACCTTATTTATACTGTAAAAAGAGAAAATATTATCTTTCAAGACAGTCTTTTTGACATACCCGTTGTTTTACCAGATGTACGCATCAAAACACGAGAAGGAGGTAATGCTGATTTGGGGGATCGAACCCCGGACCTTCCACTCTCCGGGCGGACGCTCTACCACTAGACCACGGAGGCGGTCACGGGTACAAGAAACATGTAATGGTTGACAAATGACTGAGACGGGCGACATGGAAAATATATCAAAGTTCACTACTTAATTGTTATTGAAGTATTGACAATGAACATATATATTTTGTAGGATAATGATGAAAAAGACAGAAAAGTCACTTCGCACATGGATCACACTTATATATGCGTTTGTTGTTTTGTGTTGAAATAATTTCTGTATACCTAAATCACCTGTTATATCTCCTCGTGGGTGTTAACCTTGACTTGACCTGTAATGCTTTTAGTCAAAATTTATGTTCCACGATTAGAGGGGTAGTGGCCTTTTTATGGGTATTTCACATAATGATGGACATCTATTTCGTGTGTAGTAGGTATATGACTAATATATATTGACACCGTGGGAACCAACCTTGGACCTTATAACCAGACACATTGGAATTTGAACGCCTGCACGTCAGGGTATCTTTCCCACATAGTTCATATAAATATAAGTTTATCATGTTTTCATTAAATGATATAATTATAGCTCAGGACCGTATAATGTTAAATGTGATATGTACGTGGTGAAAAACCGGCGGAGATTACCAGTGCTTCATTTACAATGTAAATGCATCCTTGATATTCCGAAATGGAATGGGATTGGTGAACAGGTAAAGCCTATTTAAACACCTCTCCCAACAAGGACATTTAACACGTAATATAAGTAAATTGTACATAAAGTAATAAATTTAGATTACCTGTGCCTAATATTCGGATGCAAATCTACAGTAAATACAATCGATAAAAACCTTTTCCAGATTCATAAAAAAATCTCTCCTAAAAGCAACTTCAAGCACAAAAATACACACATTCATGTAACGGTACATACCAAACCGGTACATCCATGCACACGTACACTTGTGCACATATACCTCTACATACCAGCAAATCGCATATCACACATACAAACGACTATTAGATTGATGTAATTATGAAAGAAATATTTAAATTTTAACTTTTTGCAAAAAAAACCAAGTGAACAGACTCTATAATAGCAAGGTTAATATCAGTAGATGTCTCAGCATTTCTAAACAGAACTGAATTCATGTCATATCCTTCTATATAGTATAACATTATTATTTTCCTACGAGGGCAAACATTTCGGGGTTAATAAAAATCATGTGTCCCGCGGATCAAATCACGTCACGAAACAACAGTGTAATGTTTCGTCATCCGGGCGGCATTGTTGACGTCAATCGAACCTCAGTGTGACGTGAGGTCGGAATGACGTCTTACAAGAAACGACGTCATAGTTGAAGATTGTTGACGTCATTCGACAGATTGTGGTTCCGCTGCTGTTGCGCCTTGCTGTCCTTATAGGTAAACACTCAAATTCGCGACTGTATGCAGATATCTTCTTCGTTCTGTTTTACATGTGGGGATGATCAAATAGAAATAGTACATTCCTGTAAATATATCGGCCTTTGATTACATTTAGATTTTAATTATAGAGCAAAGGAAATTGCTAATCGGTCAGTTCTGCTCTTGGGTTGTTATTAGTAAATCAAATCAGTTGGGGTATGAATTATGCAATTTTAACACTCTAATAATAATTGGGGAAAAATATCGAATGTGATACACATAACTTCAGCATGTTGTGTATCCATTAAACTTTCATACGTTAATGTTTTCATTACACATGTTAAGGTAGGGTAAGAAGTTCTGTAATAAGTTCTAAATGAACACGGTTCGGGTTTTGGACACGCAGCTAACACCGGTGTGCGCAAGTGACCCCGTATGTATATGCATAAGCAATGCAGGCGTGTACTAAACAAACGCCCCTGCGTTGCATCCGCGCACAGTGCGTTGTTTATAGATTAATAATTAAATCGCACACCAATACCTTAAACACCCATTTTAGATATTCATCCACCTGTTTAATTGAGTGACTGAGTATGGTTTTACGCCGCTTTGAGCAATATTTCAGCAATATCACGGCAGGTGACACCAGAAATGGGCTTCACACATTGTACCCATGTCGGGAATCGAACCCGGGTCTTTAACGCTTTAACCACTAGGCTACCCGACCGCCCCTCAACCTGTTTAACCCCCTTGATGCCACAGGGACATATATGTCCCTCCTCTACAACCCTCACTTTCAAGTCAAATAAAATTCAAAATATATCATGCACACTAATGCACTTCACAGTTTAGAATAAGGTGGGAGATTCCCCGTTCTGTGATATCATCCACTGGCATTTTAGGTCAAGCAAAAGTACTAAAAATGACCTCTGAAAATTAGCTACTTCGTAAATGTCGCCATTTTTATAAACATTACTAAATCACCACTCATCGCGTTATTTACAGCATGTTTTGAAATCTAAATTTCGGATATTTACTCCGAGAAATGGATATTAGCATATTAGTGATCACGGGTATCTGTCCTTTATGAAATCAACAATGATCATTCCAAAACGTCTCCGATAACCCTACAATCGTTTAGAATGTTTTGGAAAATACGCAAACACGAACGCCGAAGTGAACTTTCCGCCATATTGGATAGTGTTTACAAAATCACGTTTCATGTACACCGGTTATGAGGCGCCTGCAACATCACGTATATTTCAAACTTATCTGCGATACCTACATCCTTGAATCCTCATACATTTTAGAATAGAATGACCAATGGTCTTTGTCACCAATACAAAGTGCCTAGATGAAATCAAGCAAAAACAATTAGGTGTGAAAACGAACGCTGTGCTCGAAAAACTGCACTTGTTGGAAACGTAAATAAAGCAAAAATTAAGATTTTACACAGTGTAGCATTTTCTCCTATTTTGAGCTATCCATTCGTCTATTCGTTCAAGATATCAGCTCAAAATGTTCAGAATATGCATGGGAAGAGAATCGTGGGAAGAATGAGCGAATTTAAATAGATACACTGCAATGATTTGATATTTTCAACAAAAATTGTCAAAGTTACCGTCCTGTGTGACGCCATGATTGACGCAAAATCACGCACAACGACAACGGTATTTATCGGAATTTCTGACTATTTCCGTTGGTTTCAATTAAATATATAGCAACAAATAACAGTACAAAGATTGTCAGAGTGTTTCTTATTACTTACATGTCACATTTATGTATATACGATCCCTGAATCAACGAAAGTCTCCTCGTAAAATCCTACGAACTGTTGACAGTGAACACGCCATTTTGTAAAAGTCGGTCATAGGTAGTGATGTCGTACGTCAACATTGTTGTACATATTTGGTAATTTCTTTTAGGTGAAGGCCCTTGAATGAGTGTGCACACGATCATTGTATCATGCTGTTTACAGTTTCAGTTATGATGTAGATTTTGCATATCTTTCATAAATTTTGTTAGACATTAATTTCACTTTGGATATTTATCAACGTTCAAAATGATATCATACGTAAATATAGGCCACAACATGTATGAACGAACCGTTGATAATCTCCTGTTTGTTTGAAGCTTGTTTACATAAAAATTAAGAGGTGTTTAGTGTCGAATGCATTTCTTTCCTTTGGACAAGTGTTACAAGATGAAGTGTAAATGTAACTGCAGCATGTACGTATTTCTTGGGATGTGTGATAGTCAATATTATAAGTTCATCTAACCAATGTCCATGAATGGCCGTTTCATTTTATTTTATAACTAAAACTGCATATATTACTTTAACAAAATGGATAATATTTTTCGGTAAAATATATGCACACATTTCTGAAAGAATTGTCTTGTTCTTGGAATTGTTTTTTTTATGTCGTTTGATACACAGAACAGTGATATCTAACGATTCGCCAGGTGCGCGTTAGTCACAAACAATTTAGGAATTGTTCCTCTCGTTTTGCATTATATAATCATTTTTCATTTTTTCAATATTGTGATCACAGGATATTAAACTGTTTACTTTATTTCTCCAGGAATTGTAAAAAGTATAAAAATAAAACCCATGCCAGGTACCCTGTTGGTTCAACCTTATACGATTATGCTGATAATTCTATACCAACAAAGCTTTCTTCGCATCTTTTATTGTGTAATTCTGAGATGAGATGAAGAGAAATACTAACATAATAATGAATAAATATATGTCCAATATTGAATATAATTTTGGTTGTTTTGAAATATTCTTTTGGGTATTTCATTAACTTAGGGGAGATATATATTAATCAAATACCAGTGTCGTCTTTCTCCGACGTTATCAAAGACATAGAACCAGCCATGACGTCAAAAAGAATGGTGTCATTTTTGGGGTATTTCATTACATTTGATGACAAGGCCAGTGTTCCATTAATAATTGTGCAACATTAGTCAAATTGCACTTACACAATCAAGAGAATATTGGAATCTAAGGACTCAGTTATAGGTTAGATAGGGCCATCCATTTCTCTATTACCTCTTTTTATGAAGTACGATTTCATCAGTTCTTATGGGTTTTTTTAATAACTGAACGTATACAGTTTCAATATCGATATTTGTGTTGGAATAGTTTGGTTCCTCGTGAACAAAACACAACGAAAATATATTGTCCTTATCCACAGCTAATTCTCACCATGTGACCTGTGTTACAATAAACTAGTGATGAGCATAGCGGAGTTATGCCCCCTTTTCTTTGTACGTGTGTTACCTCTCTATCGCCTTTTGACGTCATAGAGAAAAATCAGTTTTCGTCATTTACGGCATGCTATTTTTGGCATTGAATGTATGTCGTTATACAAACGCATATAAATCCATTTGATATGTAGTTATGTCGTTCAGATATTAGGCAGTATTTTGTTCGCTCACAGTTTCCATACAGCTTCTAAATTTTAAAAAATCGTCGCACAGTACTTTTATCGGTGTACGATAAAATGAGGAAAAAATCACTGTTTTTGAACACAAGATAATTTCTCGGACAACACTTAGAAGTGTCTTTTTTTTAAACCGGTTTAATAATTGCAGTTTAATTTACACCATCAAATAGGAAATTTAACATTCTCCACCTCAGCGTAATTTTATAGCCAGAGGTTAATCCAGTGCCGCATGAGCGCAATTCTCGCACAACCTTCACTTTTCTTATCTTAGGAAAATGTGCGTCAGAAAAAAACCTCGGCATCCAGAGGGTTAACGACGAAGAAGTGTTGTCGTGAAGTGATACGAAATGGCGTCATTCATCCGTGCAACACCCGAGGGTAGATTTCTTTAGATTCACAAGGGCACTAAAATAACTACGCGCTTTAGATCACCTGACATAAAACGCCCTAGTTATTACAGAACTGGTGTATAGAAGCAACATAGGACTGACAAGTATCTGCACATAGGAACCATGTTTATAAAGCGGCTCCAGGTTACTCGTGTGTTTCAGACTGCATATAGACGCCAACATACCAGTCAGACGTCTTCCAAACCGGTGGCAATTGTAACAGGTCAGTACTACCGATTATTCCTTCTTAAGAAAAAATAGAAATTGTTTATGGCCTTTGTTGTTTCCTTTTTTTGTCAGATTTTGAAACACGTAAATATATATATCCCCAAAAGACGTTCGTGATGTACTTGATATTTCTCGGCTGACAATACAAGTCCTTCTGCAGGTCTACAACTCTCTAGTTCTGGTTAGACCGCCTCCGTGGTCTAGTGGTAGAGCGTCCGCCCGGAGAGCGAAAGGTCCGGGGTTTGATCCCCGGCCGCGTCATACCAACAGACGTTTAATGGTACTTGTTGTTACCCTGTCTGGCGGTCGGCATTAAGGGGCTAAAATAAGGACTGGACTGCTCGAAGTCAGTATACCCTGAGTAGGGTATTCATGTTAAACTGCGTCATGGTATCTCAGTGGGCTAGCACTATAAATCAGCAGCTGTCCGGACTAGTACAAGCAGCCACACAAACACAAATACGTTCATGCACGTCGCTATACAAGTGCAATAATCTTGGCCGCGACGTTAAAACCCATTTCACCTCAACTCACCTAGTTCTGGTTAAGACTTTCGGCCTCATGCAACTCCCAGTTGGTTTTCATGTTTAAATTTTAATTCAGGCGGCAGTAGCGGTATAGGGCGTGGCATAGCGGAGGAGCTAGCACGGACAGGGTATGCTCTGACCATACACGGTAGGAGTGTCGCCGGCCTCAACGCCACAGCTGACCTGTGTCTTGCTGCTGGATGCGATGATGTGAGTGCAGCCATAATGTATTTAGTGAATGTGACGTGGTGAAATACAATGAGAAGGGACCATGAAATTCGTATTGAAAGCTACTGAAAAACCTTGCTAAACAAGAAAACCTTTTTTCCGGACCGATTAGTTTTTGGAATATATACAAAGACAGGCACGCAGTACGCGGACGATTTCACAATGAAAAATTCCAACCGGATTAGCGAGGGTCCACTGTGGTCCGGTCTCTCACAATAGTAAGGAAAATATTATTGTTTATCTACGGAACAGGATTAAATATAATTTTCAACAAATACAAAGAAATGATATAAGAAGTTAATTAAAAGGTTTGGGCAGAATGTATCAATGTTTATGTAATGGAGGTTTGAAAGCCCGATAAATAATAACGTTGTGAGCTTTATGTTTCCGTATAGTAGTTTATTAGTACTGCTGAAATATAACATCAAACAGTACTTCTAACCTGTTGGTATTTTTTGTGAAAAAGAAATGTTCGTTTAAAATGTTTTTCCACGAAAATATTTAATCTTCCATTTTCAGATTTTGTGTGTGGAAGGCGACTTGAGCAAAGACGACGTACTTGAGAACATACCAGCACAAACACTGAAGAAATTTGGCAGAATAGATGCCCTAGTAAGTGTAGCGGACATTGGAATGACGAACATAGTCTCCCGTAGTGTTTAGAATGCGTAACAGAAACATAATCCAGTCTCCACTGGGTCACTGGGTCACTGGGTCCCACCCAGCAGTGCTGGTGTCACGTTGTTGGCGGTCTAGTTGGCAGGATATACAAATTATATGCGTTCTTTAAAAATGTGTCATCAGCTTGGGAGATCAAAGTGTGTACATGCTTGACGTGGGGTCAATCAAAAGTCGGTCTATACACGTCACATGTATGTCGTTGAACACAAAATCATTTAAATGTAGAGGGGCGGTCGGGTAGCCTAGTGGTTAAAGCGTTCGCTCGTCACTCGTAAGGCTGCCTTACCCGATTAAAATCAGAATGTCATTAAGTAAGGAGCTAGTCTATAGGCTTCTGATGGATACATTCAGTGTGTTTATTCATGTATGGGAGGCCATAGGCCCCTGTACATTTCAGGTATATATAGTAATATACAATTGAGACAATTTACATTGCAAACAATCTTAAGGGTAGAATATTACGACTTGGTACGTAATAATAGGGCTTCCTTCACATACTTAGCTACATTTCTGAGTATACAGTCATTTTTGCTATTTAAGAGATTACTAAAAGTCTTAATACATGGATTGCTATAGAATCTTACAGGGATAAACTTTTGTCTTAATGTTGCGTAAAACGGGCAGACAAACACAAAATGGACTTCGTCCTCAATACAACCATTGTTACATAGCCGACAAAAGCGTTGTGAAGAATCAATATCCTCTCTTCTGCCCAGATTACTCCGTATAGGCAATTCACTTAATCGCAACAGGCACATCATACGTCTATGGTCTCTATTTCTGAAAGCTGTAACATAATATTCCATATCCAATAATATCTTGACGTGTGAATAATACCTTAATTTACGAGACTCATAAATTTTCATCTGTATACTCTGTTTGTTGCAATCCAACAAACGTTGTCTAAACAGCTGCAAGAAACACTTAACATCACCAATATTCTGTTCGTACCACACATTACCAAATCCATATATGTCGAGTAAATATTTAACATGAGTTGCCCAAGTAATTCTACCACATTCATCCAGCTTCTTCATTAACAAATAACACTGTCGGGGATATCTTTCATCATTCATTCTAATCAGTTTACACCAGTATTTAACACACTTCATATGATAATCCACATGCAAACCATTTCTTCCACTTTCAGCTAATATTGCCGTACTTGATACATATTTACCAACTCCTAAAACAAATTTACAAAACTTAGTATGAAAAGTTTCGACAATTTGACTACCTTTGCAGCCCCAGATCTCAGCACCATAAAGAAGAATGGGCTTTATCTTAATATCAAACAATTTAAATAAAATATTAACTGGCATATTTACAAAGTGAAATTGCAATTGTTTAATGGCAAACAAAGCCTTATTGGCTTTTATCTTGAGAGTATCAATGCATTTAGTCCAAGACAATCTATTTGAAAACAGAACACCCAGATAACTATAGTAAGTACTAACATTTATACGTTTATCATTCAAAAACCATCGTTCATCATACCTTAAAGTACCACCTCTTCTGAAAACCAAAATTTCGGTTTTAGACATGTTAATTTCAAGTCCCCACTTTTTACAAAAATTGGATAAAATATCAATTTTTCTTTGCAGACCTATTACTGTGTCATCAAAAATACACAAATCATCTGCATATAGTAAAAGTAATATGTCCATAAACTCCTCTCCAATAAAAATCCCTCGCATATCACTACTTTCTATCATTGACTGTAATTCATGGATAAACATCGTGAACAGAAAAGGACTCAACACGCAGCCCTGTCTTACACCACTCAGTGATTCGAAATAATCTAAAAGAGAGTTATTTGATGTCCTGACAGCACACTGAATCTTAGAGTATAGATCCTTCAAAACCACCAATAAACGACCATGTATTCCATTTTTCATTAATGAATACCACAGGAGATTTCGGTTAATCGAATCGAATGCTTTACGGAAATCAACAAACAAACAATAAAATCTACCCCGACGTTTAGAGAGATATTTTTGTGCTAAACATTGTAATGTAAATATATTATCAATTGTACTGTATCCGCTTCGGAATCCTGCCTGAGATTCAGGGATTGTATCATAAACGTCGGCAAAGGTCTTGAGTCTATTATTTAATACTGTTGTCATCAACTTTCCAAATACATCCATCAGCGTTATTCCTCTATAATTATTGACATCATTTATATTATCTTTCTTATGCAGGGGAACTACTATACCCTTTGCCCACTCGTAAGGGAATACACCACTTTGCATAATCCTATTAAAAACTATAGTTAAGTATGATATGATTGAAGTACTACAACATTTCACCATTTCCGGTAGAATTCCATCCGGTCCAGCCGATTTACCCAGTTTCAAGTTATGTATAGCTGATGATACTTCTTCTTCAGTTATATCAGCATTAAGGAGATTATTCATAACATCATCATTACAGTAATTGCACTCATTATTATCATGATTGTTCATAAAAGTTTCTGCCTCATCTAGAATGTCCTCATCCACAAGCATATCAGTTAAATTAAACACATGCTGGAAATATTCGGTCCACTGTATATTGGTAATGCCTGGGTTCCCTGTCACAGAAGGTGAAGAAATAATATTGTTGATGCGTCTCCAGAAGGATTTACCACTTTTACTATTATTAACCAGATCATTTATACAATGTTCATCATGCTTCAATCTCTTCTGTCTACACATTTCTCTATATTTATTCTTAATTACAACATATTCCTTCAAAAGTTCCTTACTTCCTGAGATTCTGAATAGATCAAGTTTATTAAACTTTTGTCTTTTTAATTTCATACACTCATCATCGTACCAATTCTTACTATCCTTAGTCCGGCAAACATTACTATACTTCTTTTTTAAAAGACCACAAGACTCAGCACAAATATGAAATACATCAACCAAAGTTTCTACCGCAGACTCGATATTAAGTGGAACCTGGTCTCTGTCACTATCTAATACATAAGGTGATAACATATCGGCGACAGACTGCCGAAAAGTTTCAATAACAGTGTCCTTCCAAACATATCTTAGTATATCTGACGATGTATTATTTTCCTCGTTTTCTGCCCCATACTCCGTTGTACTGTCAGTATGTACTTGCAATGACATAACGATTGGAAAATGATCAGACTCACACCGTGTACGTACAGTAAAGTCAATATCTCTGGTAAATAAGTCACTTGAACATAAACAGTAATCAACCAAGCTTGCTCCGTCTCCTTTAAAACAAGTAAAGCTACCCTCTGTATCACCCGCACATCTCCCATTCAACATGTGAATGTTATGAGTTGAACATAAATCTAGGAGTTCCTTTCCATATTCATTGCATACATCATCACGGCTTCGTCTTGGCATGTCAAAAGAATCAGACACATAGTCCATGTCCTCAAAGCTCGGTATGTACCGATTACCATCATGCACAACAAAATCGGACTGATTTCCACACCTGGCATTAAGATCCCCAAATACTATAAACTTACCATTTGGAAAATGATTAGTGATAAATAAAAAGCTTTGCTCGAGATACTCTATACCTTGCAGTGGTCTAACATCTGTTACCACAGAGGAACCAGTAGGGTGTATATATGTAAATACAAAGATGTAATCATACAATGAACTGAACAAACTTTTCTCAAAGACTACCAATATAATATCGGTGAAATCTAGACACACATACTTGATATAGCGCTCAAGTTCAGACCGAACACATACAACCACACCGCCTCGCGGATTGTAATCTCTGTAATTTACATAAACACAATAACCGGGGAACACTGTTGCAATCATGTCTTTCTCACAGTTTCTCCAAACTTCAAGAAGACAAAAAATGTTGAACTGTGAACAAAAATCAATTAGTTCAGTATTATCCAACTTACTCCTTAAACCATTAATGTTCCATGACATAAACTCGAAATGTTTAATAATAAATTGACAGTCACTCACGTCATCATTCACAGATACAGTGTGATCATCGTCATCAATATCACTGTTGTGGGCCCGGCCACATTCCTATGTAGTATCATGTGAATCCGTGTTGACATTCTGGGGACTACCCGCACGTGCAGATCGGGAACCCCGACGCCGATCTAATTCAATCACCCTATCCTTGTCAACATCGTACGTGAAAACCTGGTCGTCAATTATCAGCTTATCAAAGCGCAGAACCGCTCTACGATTTTCTTCCCTGGCTTTCGTCAACATAGGTTTAAGGTTTTTCCGCTTTTCCCTGACCAATCTTGAAAAATCATCTGTAATCCACATATTGAAACTCTTAAGTTTCTTTGCCGCTTCGTAAATCCGTTTCCTATCATGATCGTCCGGTATCTTTGCTATGATCGCTTTTCCATTAATGATTCTGTGGGCTCTGTGCATAACAATATTCGATTCATGGATACAAAGAACTACAAATATATTTTGAAATATATTTAGTAATTCAGACATTTGAATAACCTTTATATATAAACTTGGAAACAAAATAAACTGTATATATCTCGAATGTCTATGTATCTTTTGGACATAAGTGTCTAAGATAACACCGATGGCAATGTGGACATGAGAACACTATATTCCTCCAACTGGCCGCAAGTATTGGGTCGTATCATATAATGCGAAGAAACGTAGGAAACAAGTAAAAGGGAAAATCACTCTCAGTCATTTGCGAGTTTAACGTCCACTTCTGAGCTGGTCAATTTCTTGGACGATGTCAAAAAAAAAGGATTGCCAAGGAATGGTTGTTAAACATATCATTACATTATACATTTTTGTTCTTGTGTTTTAATATCACGTAAATATGATATCACGTTTTAATATATGTAAATAAATAAACAACTACAGAATAAAAATGATTCTGTCACGTGTGAAACCAGATCATGATTGGCCGGAGTAAGGATAAAGTTAATGAGTTATATACTCGATAGCGATTCATGTCACAGAGACGACTATTTATACACGTCCACTTTGACGTCCAAAATGTCTTACCCAGACTAACATTTCTGTGAGTATTGTGAAATACACCAACCCCGTTAAAATGCCAATGCTAACAGTATTCATTACAGAGAACATATCTTTGTTTCAGATCAACAATGCAGGTGAAGGATTCCACCCAGATAAGATGTCACTCTTCGATACTTCACTGTTTGACCGTATTCTCAGAGTTAATCTCAGGGCACCTGTTGTCCTTTCAAAGCACACTTTAGGAGCCCTCAAAGTAACCAAAGGTAAGTCATTGCTTCCTCAGATCTCCATATCATACTTAAATGTTTGACCGTATTCTCAGCGTTAATCTCAGGGCACCTGTTGTCCTTTCAAAACACACTTTAGGAGCCCTCAAAGTGACAAAAGGCAATCATTGCTTTCTCAGATCTCCATCACCGCCTAATAGCCATAACTTAATGGACTCTTGTCACCATGTCACTGACATGAGAATGGTCAATCTCATTAATTTCAACCAGTCTTCCCTTCACTAACCCGCTGTGCGCTTTTCGTCCAATATCTTAAATATGTGTTCACTGATGCATGGGCCATGTCAGGGATGACTGCTCTGTTTTGTAATTCGATAAATGTGGTATCTATCGATGCCCACCGATATTTTTTGCCTTTTACGACCAGTGGAATCTGTGTCGGCGGATAACATTATATATGTATATCTAATATCAGATTGTTTGGGTACAAAGTTAAGAACACTTTCAAATATCCCAGTACATTATCTCATACAGATAATATATAAGAAATCATATAAATTGTCAATCTAAAGGATTGCTTTGATGACCCGTGAAGATCCGGGGTAGAATAGGTCTTCAGCAACCCACGCTTGTCGTAAAAGGCGTGGTAAGAGACGGCTAATGGGATCGGAACATGGTTGATGCATGTTATCGTATCCCAATTGCGTAGATCGATGCTCATGGTGTCAATCACTGCACTGTCTGGTCCAGACTCGATTATTGAGAAACCGCCTTCATATAGCTGGAATATTGCTGAGTGCGGCGCTAAACAACAAACAACAAGAAGGTTTGCTTTGATAATGATCTGATGATTAAAGCTTGTGGACATTTGCTGTCGTAAGAAACAACATAGGCTGATGACAGAAATCAGATATTTTCACTGATGCGATGTTACTCGGTTGTTTCTGAGGCAGAACAGGATCGGGCGATACAAAATAGTTCATCGTGTGTTTTTAGTTGCCTTCATGTTTAGCTGCAGACTGAACAAGTGTTGGTATTGTTATAAGGTAAAAATGCATCCCCAAAACCTTAGAAAAATAGTTTTAAAAAGTCAACACTCTCAATTGTCGCAACGCACATTAAGAAAGAGAGTGCAACGGAGAATTACCGATAACGTTTCGTATTTATCGTTTTGTTTCGAATTAATCCGTCATCGTTTCCAAATTTCAGGGCATCAAATACTCAATAACACCCTCAAATCTCACAACACATATTGTCGATCTCCTGACTGACTGTGAAATAGTGTTTGATCTTCCACTTGCCGGTCGTTAACTGTGTGAATCACATTGCTTTTTTCAGAAAAAAAATAACACAGAGGGATGATCAGGGGTGAAATCAGTTTGTTTTTTTAATTTTTCACTGATGCAATTTTGCCCGTGAAGGTCAGTTGTTTTCAGGTAGGGGCGACACATAACATGTCATGCATACGGACAGCTTTTATTACCGTCCATACGTACTAGTTCGTGTTTTAGCTGCAGACTGAACAAAAGTTGCTATACTAAACTAACAATCACTTCAAACTAGTTTCTATTCAGTGGTAAACCTATGTCTTTGAATGATGGGGGAACTTTAAGGTTGGCTTGTAAAGCATATTTCTCCTTCCAGGAAGTATCCTGAACATCTCAAGTGTCACCGTCGACAACTGCGTGAGTATCATTTAACGTTAACGCTGTAGCATCATATGTTGAACGTGAGTTAACAGCTGCACATACTTATTCAACGAATATCATAATCATTTTAAGCAGGTCATCCGATGGAACACGTGTATGGTTAGCAGATAGGGTCAGACGATGATAAACGGTACACCTAAAGCGAAATTCAATACGGGTAAAGTCTTTGACAAATAGGGAATCCAAGTAGGTTGAAGCTAACAACAGTTGTTCCTCCTTCGTCTAATGTCTTTACGCGTAAGCTAAAAGTGAGTGAGTGAGTGAGTTTGGTTTTACGCCACTTTAAGCAATATTTCAGCAATATCACGGCGGGGGACACCAGAAATGGGCTTCACACATTGTACCCATGTCGGGAATCGAACCCGTGTCTTCGGCGTGACGAGCGAACGCTTTAACCACGAGGCTACCCGACCGCCCCCGTAGGCTAAAAGGCGGAAAGCTGAAGTCATAACGCGTAAAGCCTTCGACCAATAAATAATCGATGTAGGTTTACACGTAACACTTTTGACGCGTAAAGCTGACGTCTTTACGCGTAAACCTTCTATCCAACCCATGAATTTCGCTTTACAGGTAAAATACTGCCTTATCGCCTGGCAATTTCACCCACTTCAATTGCACCGACAAACAAATAACTTTACACGTAAAAAAGGTAAAAGGCAGCTTTACGTGAAACAAGTGCGTTACGAATTGTAGAATTCCTTGTTGGCTTTGCGCGTAATGAATTTAGCTTTACGCGTAACGTTTATCTGCTGAGCAATAATGGGGTCATGTTTGACACATCTTTTTAATCATTTCTTGTCCGTTTCTATTAAGCGAATGCTGGTTTATGGAGTTTCAAAGGCAGGATTGGAACATTTTACAAAGGTGCTTGCTTTAGGTGAGTTAAAAGTGGCGCAAAGCTACACTTAGCTGTATCTCACCTCGATATGTTTCAGTGAGTGTGTGAATGTTTGACTTTGCTGTCAGGAATATTCCAGGTCTATCATGGCATCCTGTACGTCGGGGTGCAATGACCTAGGGTCAGCCAGTTCACTGACCCCATAACATCAATGCATTCAATTCTCACAAGAAGGGGTTGCTGGTGACGGTTCTCTCCGTAATTCTTGGCGTTTTATCAGCAATGGAGAGTCAAACGTTTTAAATTTTATCGTGTCTACATAAAGGAAAAAAGGAATTTACCCTTCATGTCGGGCAGTACACCATCAGCTCCAATTCTACATTTCAAATTGCTTAGGTACTAAAGTGCATTGCATGTTATTCAAAGTTTACCGTCAATCAAGGCTTCACTATCAAAGGTCCAGATAATTCACTCGAAACCTGTGAAGATCCGGGATGGGATAGGTCTTCAGAAACCCATGATTGCCGTAAGAGGCGACTATGTTTGTCGTAAGAGGCGACTAACGGGATCGGGTGGTCAGGCTCGCTCATTTGGTTGATACAAGTTTCCGTATCCCAATTGCGTGGATCGATGCTCATGATATCAATCACTCGATAGTCTGGTTCAGACTCGATTATTTACAGACCGACGTCATGTAGCTGGAATATTGCCGAGTGTGGCGTTAAACAACAAACAAATAAAAACATTAATTCATTCGAGAAATTTTGTGGTAGACATTCGGAAGAACTTACTTAATATGACAGGTCCCTTGTCAATATGATGATATCCCATGTTACGAACGTTACAGGTTTTCACACTTTCTTACTCCATGGCTCATTATTTTTTATGACTTTTTTATGAGTGGCGAGTACTAATGGGACATGTTCACTCCTGTTGCGAACACCTGGTGTCATATTTTAAGTGATCCATTTATATAAATTTCTTCATTATTTTGACATTGACACGCCCTATGGAATCTGACTTGAATTGGCGAAAAAACACTTAACAAAACTCACAACACGTCGAACGCCTCTGACAATCTGTGGTGTCTAAATTGTTTTACATCATGGAAATAATGCAAATGCATATTTGTTGTTTTGTTTCAGTCAATATATAGATTATTTGTTGTTGTTTTATCTAACGGATGAAATTAAGAATGTGATCCCTTATATTTGCAGAGGTTGCCTCGGCGGGGGTGCGGGTCAACAGCATAAAGTAAGTATGAAGTGTCGTCATGGCAACATGTTTATATATTTTCATCCCATATGCCACTTCATCTCATGTAATCCAAACCATTTCTTTCAATTGCGTCATACGACTCTTGCTCAGAAGTTGTTTGATCAAGGTTACAACATCCAGGTCTCACTAAAGCTTTCAAAAGGTTTTCAGCCAGACATGTGGAGGACATTTCAAAATTTGACGCATCAGTGACAAATACGGTGGCCCATAAGGGACATGGAGTCTGTTTTTCAATATTTTGATATTTCATTTACTTTTGTCGTTACCTTTGCAAATTAACACAATTTGTCATACAAATATGTGATAAATCATGTGTAAAAACAACCGAAAACATGGATATTGTACTTTCAAGTAGCTATTGAATCGCTGAAATGTGATGCGAAAATGTCAAAAACTAAAATGAAAATGTCAAAAACAAAAACGAAAATGTAAAAAACAAAAGTGAAAATGTCAAAAGACGGACTCCATGTCCCTTATGGGCCACCGTAGACAAAAATGATGTCCGATGCAATTCCCTAGTTTGACGTGTACCATATGTTTTAGGTGAACAATTGACCACCGGTGTGGCAGGATACGCTCACCTTTTCGCGAACACCTGGTATCATTACAATTTGATAGTGATTCATAAACACATGCTCATGATATAGTCGAAATCGTACAAGCGGCTTTATGCAGAAATCGCTGTATTTCAATTGCATGAAGTTATGGGATTAAAAGCATATTGTTAAATGATAAACTCAACCATCATAGCAACTTGTTTATTTCTTCCGATATGCCAGTTCATTTTATGCAGGCCAAACCATTGCTGTCAAATGTTTGTTTGTTGTTTAACGCCGCACTCAGCAATATTCCAGCTATGGAAATCAATATATTAAATTATATACTCATCCTTTGATAAACAACCTTAAATGTGTTTATCGATACTTTTAGATACGTACCAGTCATACATTATAAAGCAATCTGTATCAACACTGGCAACATTCCTCAAATCCCCTGTAACAGAATGGGGAGGGGAAGGGGGCGCGCGGCAATCGCCTAAGAGTCCACTATTTCTTGTACAGATGTTCGTTCCTTAGGCTTGCTAGAAACCTATTTGAGCAGGTTGTAATCCCAGATTTACCCTGATAGTGTTTTAGAATAGTTAGCACCGCACCAGTGCTCATTGGATTCACAAAAGTGGTACACGTCTTAGACCTGCATAACATCGGGCTTTCCTCCAACATCGAACTGACACACTTTTAACACAGCTGACTCACTGACTGTAATTGAATATTTATAAAAGAGGCATTCACAAGAGATCTTTTCCCCATCTTCTCTGCAGATGCCCGCAGATGTTCCGCGTCACTGGATACAATTACAATAATGCACTCATCTTAATGTCGAGTTATCATGGTCTGATGGATTTGTAGTATACTGCAATTAATCTCTGTCATTATGATAAGTACTAAAAAAAACAAGCAAACTCATTTCATGTATAAAAGCCAAAATCACAAAAACGAAATTCTGACCGGAAAATTAAAACAAAAAATTATTTAGCCGAAAGAAAGTATACAAATTATTTTTAAACGGAAACTAGTTTCTGTCGAACAATAGAGAGAGAGTTTATTGCAGTAAAGGGGACACCGGCCCATTATACAATACATATTTCATTGATTTTTTTTTTTCATTTGAGCGCCATACAATATTATACATTGCACAATCTAAGTGACAATTAACTAATATTGAGTTGTTTACATCTTTTTTTCATTGACAGGAAAATATATTTCGCTAAGACATTTGCAGTGTAGGCATTTTGTGATGACAGTAGTTGTTGGAATTTAAAAAGAGTTGAGTTTTGTACATAGTATTTCGGTAGTAAACTTCTTATTTTATTATAGAATGGACATATCATACAAAAATGGTATTCAGTTTCGACACAAGGTACGATACACAATGGACAGAATCTTTCATTTGCACTTATACCAAGTGTATGTCCGTATTCAATCATAAGTTTATGGTTCGAACATCTAAATTTAATCAAAGCATTTCTATAAGGATGTACAATGACAAGTGATAGGTATTCTTCAAATTTAAAGACAGTCTTAACAGACTGGTACATTTTCAATTTAGAATATTTTGACAAATCCTCAAACCACATTTGGTAGTCACTCTCTTTACAACGCTTTTTAAACTCCGACAAAAAGGAAGTGATACAATTGACATTTTGGTTTTTCCAAACAAATCCAAAACCGTATTTAAATAAAAGCATTTTAACATTATATGCCCAACAACTCTTGTGTAATTCAGCTAACCTATATTGATGAGAATATGCCTGCTGTAGAATCACATTATCTTGTTGATAAATTAATCTCAGCCGATACTTAATTATTTTGATGTACATCTTAGCTTTTAATGAACAATATCCAACTTCACCTCTAGCAACAACATTTGGTGTGCTTCTACCAAGGCAGAGTAATTGCTTAAAGTAAGTATCGTAAACACGGGTTGCGTCTGGCGATGGATGAAAACCCCAAATTTCCGATCCATAAGTCAACACTGGAAACAATTTAACATAAAAAATATACAGCAAAACTGACAATGGTATATTTCTAAAATTATTACATTGGGAACGCATTGTATTCAAAACCTTGGACATTTGAATTGACAGAGTTTTCTGTGTTTTATACCAGGAACCACTACTAGAGAACTGAACACCTGAATATTTATAGGAAGGAACTATTTCTAACATTGTAGCAAACAATTGTAAGAAATCTCTGCTAAAATAAAAGCAAAGACCATTGTGCAATTCCGACTTTCAAAGTAACGTAGAGCGATAAACGGAGTAAATGTGTCCCGACCTGTCAGTTTCATGTTGGTGTTGGACAGTATAGTTACTCTACCGTATCTCACAAATAATGTGGTTGAGGGAGATCAGCTGAATACTGTCCCAGATATCCACTTGATGTGTAAACGACCTCCAAAACCCTGGGTCGAGAGCACTGAAGTAAATCGACGGTTGACAGCGAACTTTTGTGTTCCTAAACCTATTACGTCGTCATGAAAATAACTCGTTCGGAGAACGCTATGTCATGCAATGGCTGAACGGGTTTGTAGGATACATAATACCGTTCATATATTGTAAGCTGTTGTACGCTGTGTCTTGTATCCCACATAAAAGACGATGCAACACTTACTTCACCAGGACACAAAACGGTTTCATTCAGCAGAAACATTCATATTCCTTGGATTCTTAATATTGCCCGAAGGTCTATGAATGTAATCATCGTCCGTGTCCTATTTTGCTTAAGAACCCTAGAGGAAGGAAGCATAAAACCATTAAGGTGACAAGTGTGTTCAACATTGAAATTTCCGCAATGCCATGAGCTTATTTACAAATCGAATATATTTCTTAAATGTGTTTTTCTTTACTAAAATTACACACCTGACTGCGGATAATCAAAACTGGTTATTCTTTGGCGTTGACGGTTTATATTTACTTGAACTGAGGCAGAGTTTCATCATAAGTTCAGTAGCAGCATTTATTAATAATTATGCTGAATAAACTATAAAAGAAATGTTTGGACCGTGACATTTAAACTTCCCCTAATGTGTTGCGAATCGAACATACTTGTTGAACCTTTTTTCTTTGCTTCTAAGCAGCAGTATTTCTGCACTTGTACACACTGGACGTAATTCAAAATTGGATTTCTGGTCCATCGCTTGATAGTCAGGTTTGTTGACAGACTGCCGTCCAAAGGTAGTAGTACAGCTGTGGCGTCAGGCAAATTGTGTAATTGGTATGAAAGACCGTGGTATAAAACTTGGCATTGTTTTATATCTTGTAAACTTGACTGTAACTCTTCCATACTTATGTTAAGTTTTCGCGTGTCTGATTTGACATCACGAATCTCTCGTGACAGATCATTTTTTCATTTTTCGAATTTCTTGCATGATGTCAATGTCTATCTAATTTCTATCAATTTTGGGGGGTCCGGATTTAGTTCCACATCACCAGACAGTAGCAAGCATTTTTGAATCACTAGTGCTACAGCGCTTAACTGCACCATAGTGTATAGAAATGAAAATGTTCCAATAAGCCGATAACAGATCTCAGTGTTTAGCGACCATATCGTCCATGGTGTATACTGTCCAACATGGCGTATTTGACGAGTCCTACGAGGGTGAGAAAACCGACCAATTCTCGCTCTCCGTGTTTCTACCGAAACACCCATGATATTCACGATGCGTCAGGGATAAGTTAGAAACCAATTTGTACGAGCCAGATGTTATAGTTACCATTGGTTTCTGTATATTTGATGGGGTTTTTTTCTGTGGACCGCTCGAGCATGCTGCCAACTCACTCAAGGGGCTTAATCCTTCCCTTCATATCTTCACTTCATGTAAATGTTAGAAAATAGGACCAAACTAATACCAGAAACTATTATTTTCTCCTCGCGACTGAAATCATGTCATAAAATGACAAAAATACAATTGTGATTCAGGTTGAAAAATCTGTAGACAGATGTTGCGATTCGTGGTTGCTTTACCAACGTTAAATACGATGCCATTGGAGTAACTTCTTTTCGCTATCGCTCTCTGGTCTTTATGACACAATAATAGAATTTAAAACTCCATTGAGAAATAATATAACGGCTTGTCTTTCAGGCCAGGCGCTCTTATGACCAGTGTGTGGGGACGGTTGAGCAACCTCACGGCCGAAGAAGAAGCAGAGGTCAGTGATTTGTTATCGGCAGGCTTGTGTCCAAATACAGCAGTCATATTGTCAAGAACTGAAGCATCCATTGCAACTCCTTAAACAGTGGACATGCGTACATGGATTTTTGATATGCAGTCAGTTTGTGAAAATTTAAATGTTCAGTCACTATTGAAAAATACATTTGCAACCTGTGACGATCCGGGTTAGAATTTGTCTTCAGCAACCATGCTTGTCGTAGGAGGCGACTAACGGGGTCGGTTGGTCAGGGTCGCTGACCTGGTTGATGCATGTCATATGATCCCAATTGCTTGGATCGGTGCTCATGATACCAATCACTAGATTATTGACAGACCGCCGTCACATAGCTGGAATATTGCTTAGTGCGGCGTTAAACAACAAACAAACATGCATAATTAAACATCGTGGCAGCCTCCAGTTTGAACGATTACTGGTTAAAGGCTTTCTCACGACATGGGATGCGGTACCTGTTTGAATACCCCTCTTTAAAAATGTTTGGTTCACTGACTTTTCCCTCAAATCAATATATGTTCTTTCGTTTCTTCTTTTAGTGGTTCGCCGTGATATAACTGGAATACTGTTAAAAGCGGCGTTAAACCCAACTCACTCACTCACTCCTTAGCCTTCCGTATTGGATAACTTTGAGTAGTTTGCATAGCTGAAATACGTTGATCGACTCACCGGTAACGAAACATCATCCTCTCAAAATGTTGGTTTTATTCCTTATGTACACTAAGTACTGTGATTTAAAAGGTATGGCATGATCTTGTTAACAGTTGATGCGTGTCTATAATAATTTAACGCATAAGTGACAAGAATCATGTCCGATGCAAGTCCTTATTTTCACGTGTCATGTGTTCCCGTGTTTCTTCGGGTGAATAATTGACTTGCCTGTTCATGTATTTGTGATGATGCAATCGGTGGGGCAGAATACGCTCGCCTTTTTGCGAACGCCAGGTATCACTATTTGATAGAGATTCATATGATTATGGAAAGGATTTGTAGCTAATATTTTACGTAATAGCCACCCATACGAATTGCAGCTGGAGCAGAAACTCACCCACTATTTCCACCCCATCCGTCGTCTTACAACTCAGGAAGACATTAACCATGCAGTGACGTTCATGTTGTCGGACAAAGCTAGTTTCATAACCGGGGCCAGTATTCCAGTCACTGGTGGAGCTCACATGCCCTTCGACGGTCGTGTCCTGAAACATCGGGAGAGGTTAAACAGCGACAGTGGCTCTAACAAGAAGGCTGAACGTGAATAGCTGAAAGACTGGATCGCATACATGATTATGTACCATGCTTTGAATCTTTGCGCCCGTCACTGTAATGTACCTCTTCGTTTTAACATGTGCTTTCATGCTGTCTTTTCGTATCGCATTGGCGAAACAATTTTAAAACATGATCAACACTGCCAGCACACCCCAGTACACTTGCACATCTCACTTCTTGGAACAGGTTATATTTCTTTTGGAAAGAACACGTGAATATAAGGTTATTCCTCGCTTCTTAATTCTTTGTCTTGTTGGTCCATTCTTGAATACTAGTATCATGTTATCGCCCCCCTATACCACAAAATGTCAACTCAACTTTATGTTTTGATGACGTGTTAGTAGAACGGCACACGTTTGACTTGTTATTTTTCTCAATACATTTCAAATCATTTGAAATAGTTTCAAAATGATTAAACATCAGCTGTAGCATCACAATGTAATGTATTTGGCATCTTATCATCGGACCCGTCAAGATCCGGGGTAGAATATATACAAATATATAGGTCTTCAGAAACCCATGCTTGCCATAAAAGACGGCTATGCTTGTCGTAAAAGGCGACTAACGGGATCGGGTGGTCAGGCACGCTGACTTGGTTGGTGTATGTCATCGTATCCCAATAGCGTAGATCGATGCTCATGACGTCAATCACTGGAATGTCTGGCCCAGACTCGATTATTTACAGACCGTAGTCATATAGCTGGAGTACAGCGTTAAAACAACAAATCTTATTATCGAATTAATACATTGTGTTGGGAAAAAAGAACTTGGATTTCTAACAATCATTTGTTTAAATAACGTTTGCGTCGCCAACCTTTAACGACAAAACAAAGGCGGGTTGTTTTGTTTTTAGCGGTCAACGTACGCAATCATTGGGCGTATGAGGCATAACGCTTCTATAGTTCCTTTTTATGTTTCATATACCACTTGTATCTAAGGTTTAAGACAACGAATCACATGGATAGAAGACTTGTAAAATCAGTTCAAAACATGGCTGTAAAAGTCCCCGTTGATATGATTTTCAGAAATTGTAATAAGCGTCATTGGTTGTCCCCCCACGTAACTACTATTTACACCATTTGCGAATTGACTTGAGGATGAGGATAACTCATTCCACACGGAAACGCCATAGGCCACAGGCCATATCTATTTTCGTGACTGGTTGCAAATATGTTTAGCAGTTCATATTCTAATTACCATAGCATTAATATTGATAGTTGTATAAGAGTACAATTGTCAGTTGTTGACATGATCGATATGTTGTTTATCAAGTTTTATCAACCGACCAGTGCCGTAGCCAACCAACCGCCACCCAGACCCCGACCCCCACCCCCACCCAACCCCCCACCCCGATTTTTTTTATTATTGAAAACAGTTTTATTTGAATAAATGTGTGTCAAAAAAGTTAACTACGGCCTTGGTGGCAGAAAATGAAACTCATCTTTACTAACATTTAAATCACATTGCTCGCAAATTCTCAATTTTCCAACTATGTATCTATGTCTGCCTACCTTCAATCATTTGTCTACGAGGGCTGCTTCTAAATTATGCTAAAGCTATTCTTTACCTTTTACAATTGACATCAATTAAACAGTATTCCGGGAAATATGTGTCTTAAACAGTTTGTAATAATTAACATATGAACTTCAAACGTCTGTTGACAATTTTTGTAAGTAAATATCCTTGATCAAATTCTGCACTCTAGAACATAACTATATCATCAGCAAAAAGCAACAAAAATATTTCAACAATATCTGGACCCTGTGCCACAGGTTCATTGAAAAGGTAACGCCACCAGAAAGGACAGAAAAGGTAGGGGCTAGGAATACACCCTTAGCGTACACCAATGTTACATGTAAATACATCAGAATATTTTCCACGGGTTTCTAACACTTGACTTTACAATTTGATAAATGTTACATAGTAATTAACTCATTTTGTTACTCACACCATTTGAGTGAGTGAGTGAGTTGGGTTTAACGCCGCTTTTAACAATATTCCAGTTATATCGCGGCGTGTCAGCTTAATGTGGGAGGAAAGCCCGAAGTGATGCAGGTCTCAGACGTTTACCACTTCGGTGAATCCCACGAGCACGGGTATGGTGCTGACAAACCTAGAAACATAATCGGGGCGAACCGTGATTCGAACCCACAATCATAGGTTTCTGGCGTGCCCACGGGACGCAACTCTGCACAGCGAATCGCGGCGCCTTAGACGACTGGGCCACCCGTGCCCCCCACACCATTTGAAAGGAATTATGACCACATTATAGTTCTTTTTACAAGAAAAACGCCTTTTATATGTTCATGTAAAACTACTTTGTGATACTTCCTGTTATGATATTGTATTAATCACACTCCTTCAGTTTTATCACAAAACTGTAATAACACAATGCTTAGAGCATTTCCCCAAACTACAGGATGCAAACCGATGTATCCTCTTGTCGCATGTCGCATGCATTTGCTGTGAAATGTAACTTGGCATCTCTTATCAGCTTTTCTGCTGGAATGTTGCAAAGCTCGGAGTTTGAGCTTTGTTATTCTACAATAAGTCGTGAAATAATAAGTGTATATTTTTAGAAATATCTTCTAAAGTAACTCAATGTATAAAAATAAGATAAGGTGTATCGTGAAGTTATGATAAAATTAATAAAAACATGAAATGGTGAAATAATATTACGAACTGATCAAACATCTCTTTACATCAATATACTATAACTCAATGCCCGTGCGTAATTATCCCATGACAAAACAGGGTCATGTGGATTCAGTCACACATGAATGAAGTCTACATTTGTAGACTCACCTGACGTCGTCTTTGAAATGATTTGTTTGTACTGTTTATGTTATTTGATGCCTTCACACATATCTATGATTTTCATGAAAGAAGGATATCGGTATGAATATCCAAAGTCAATAATGTTTGGGTACAAATCTGAACTCCATCACATATGTATACATGCCACATAGCATAGATGTAGACAAGTTAATACCCCAATCTGCGTGTCAAATGTAGCGACGAATTCAGACATCGCAATGTATTGAATGAATGTCAAGATGCGTAGTTTTTATTAAACACTTAATTTCAATGATCAGAAGCTTAAGAATTCTTTTCTCGTGTTGTCTTTTAGTCAATTTCAATGGAATTATTATATTCAGTGACACATTGGTCATTTTGTCATATAACTATAATAAGGTTTGTAATAGACCTATAGACCCCCTCCGTGGTCTAGCAGTAGAGCGTCCGCCCGGAAACGGGAAGGTCCGGGTTTCGATCTCCGGCCACGTCATACCAAAAGACGATAAAAGATGGTACTTGTTGTTATCCTGCCTGGCGATCGGCACCAAAGAGCAAACATAAGGACTGGTCGGCTCGGAGTCAATATTCCGTGTCTGAGTAGATTATCGCTGTTAAAACTGCGGCATGGTGTCGCAGTGGGCTATACAATAGGCATTAGTCCGGACAAGTACAAGCAACCACACTCTCAGACACATTTGCATGCACGTCGCTATGTTATTGTTACACGATCTTAAATATAAATTGTGATTTCCCCAAACTTTGAAACATTCTGGGATAGCTAAAAGATGGTCTAGATTGTATGGATTCAGTCGTTAAGACCGTAACTATCGTTCGGAATACCCCGAGTTAAAGTTTTCGAGGTTGCATGATTAGAAATCGCATATCACTTTCATGATCTGGTAAGCGACGCTCTGATTGGTCAGATGAAAGGTCGTTCTGACGTGACGTATCAACCATACTCTGTACATCACTTGCTTGATAACGGTGTTAGAACCTACACCGAAACGTCGCTCCTAATTGTAATAAAGAAGTTGTTCATCCATATATCTTATCCATACTTACTGTACTACCTGTGTTGATAAACTTCGGAACGAAAGAAAGTATACACTTGAAAATTGGATTTGACCAATCAAGTACAAACGTTATCAAGCCGTTGCTTGGTTGAAAACAGTTGCCGGAACACTGCGAACTTAGCGACCGACCAATTGATATTCTGGAGGGGACTGGGATTTTGTATAGAGATCAGATATTTCTTCAGCAACAGCTTTAAAACCAGGTATTTCTTTTACTTAAAACCATGAGCCTGAATTTCTGTTCACCTTGCAACAATGTATTTTTTGTGGCAGGCAATTCTTTTTTAACACTCTGAAGCATAATTATATTTTTCAAGAATTTTCGGGGACAACTTATATTTTTCGATTAATTAAAAATACTGTAGCTGAAGAAATATCCAATTTCCATACAAAATCCAACTTGGTATCTGACAGGCACTCGTGTAGAAATCTCTATATATCACACTGGGTAAGGCACGAGTGTTCAGTATTGTAACACATTGGGTAAGATAGGTCTTTGAGGCGTTTTAGGATACTGATGTTGAGGTATTATATCACATGGGATAAGACACGGGTGTTCCGTATTGTAACACATTGGGATAAGACACAGGTGTCCAGAATGTTAATGCATGGGATACTGTTATAAGGTTAAAATGCATCTCAAAAACATTGGAAAATGGTTACAAAATTGTAACAACTCAAACCGTTGATAGCTGCAATGATTTAGTTGCATTATACATAAAGTTGCGACAGTGAACCTTTAGTAAGAAAGGAGTTAATAGAGAAAGGACATTTCACATTTATCATCGGAGTGTTTCTGGACATTTCATATTTATTATCGGATTGGTTCCACATTAGCGGCGATTAGGTAATGAATCAATGTAGTGATGATCAATCTGGCACGCAGGTTTCGGTATTTTTCCGAGTACGACCCACATGAGTTCATGGTCAGATCAAACTGTTAACGAATCAAATTGATGCATTAATACATGTGACCCGTGAAGATCCGGGGTAGAGTAGGTCTTCAGCAACCCATGATTGCCGTAAAAGGCGTCTATGCTTGTCGTAAAAGGCGACTAAATGGATCGGGTGGTCAGGCTCGCTCTCTTGGTTGATGCATGTCATCGATCCCAATTGGGTGGATTGATGCTGATGATATTAATCACTGGATTGTCTGGTCCAGACTCGATTATTTATACACCGCCGTCATATAGCTGGAATATTGCTGAGTACGGCGTAAAAACCAACCAACCAACCAACCATTTATACATGTGACAAAGAAAGGTCAGACTAGATCACCTTAAAAGAGAAGTTTAGCACCAGCTGAGTAGTGCGGCCTTTCCAGTTGACTGAGGCCCTTTGCCATCAGTATGTTTTCACACTCTGTGACGAGTCTAGCCGGTTTTATTTAGAAGCTGTCTTTGTAGATGGACTGGAGCATTATTAAACGTATGTGAGTGTAACCCACATGTTGTATTGCTCAATGAGAGCAAGGGCTAGTACATGAATGCTGATTGAGACAGTTCGGAGTCTGGGTTGATAGACCAATTACTCCTTGACTAAAACGACCCGATTCTGACAAAGCGAGTTGCAAAGTCGTGGTTTACCTCGACCATGATGGCGCGGAACGGCAATAAATTAGGTAACTGTAGTAGGGTCCCGTTTACCCCAAAATGCAATTACAGTAAACTTCGGTTATAACGAACTCAAAGGGACTACTATTTTTAGTTCGTTATAACCGTAGTTCGTTATAAGCATAACCACAGCAAATAGTCGGGACTAAAAAGTAAGTTCGTTATATCCGTCAGTCCGTTATAAGCGTCTTCGTTATAACCGTAGTTTACTGTACGAAAATACGACACGGGTGCTCAGTATTGTGACAAAACTACATATATATAACAAATATGTAGGACAAGGGTGTTCAAGTATGGTAGCACGTGGGGAAAGGTAGAGGTGGCGTGCAGGTATTGTAACAGATGGGACTAAACGTGGATATTGGGGTATTGTGAGACAAGGGGAAATATACCGTTGTTCAGTATTATGAATATAAGCGGCATGGTTCTTTCCACAGGACATATATAAGACACGGATGTTCAGGTATTGTAACACATGGGACAGGAAACGGATGTTCTGGTATTGTAACATATGGGACAAGAAACGGATGTTCTGGTATTGTAACATATGGGACAAGAAACGGATGTCTGATATTGTAACACATGGGATAAGAAACGGGTGATTATTTATTGTTACACATGCGGTAAGACAGTTTGTTCAGGTATTGTGACACATGGGATGAGAAACGGATGTTCTGGTATTGTAACATATTGGACAAGAAACGGATGTTCTGGTATTGTAGCATATGGGACAAGAAACGGATGTTCTGGTATTGTAGCATATGGGACAGGAAACGGATGTTCTGGTATTGTAACATATTGGACAAGAAACGGATGTTCTGGTATTGTAGCATATGGGACAGGAAACGGATGTTCTGGTATTGTAACATATGGGACAAGAAACGGATGTTCTGGTATTGTAACATATTGGACAAGAAACGGATGTCTGATATTGTAACACATGGGATAAGGAACGGGTGATTATTTATTGTTACACATGCGGTAAGACAGTTCGTTCAGGTATTGTGACACATGGGATGAGAAACGGATGTTCTGGTATTGTAACATATTGGACAAGAAACGGATGTTCTGGCATTGTAGCATATGGGACAGGAAACGGATGTTCTGGTATTGTAACATATGTGACAAGAAACGGATGTTCTGGTATTGTAACATATGTGACAAGAAACGGATGTTCTGGTATTGTAACATATGGGACAAGAAACGGATGTTCTGGTATTGTAACATATGTGACAAGAAACGGATGTCTGATATTGTAACACATGGGATAAGAAACGGGTGATTATTTATTGTTACACATGCGGTAAGACAGTTCGTTCAGGTATTGTGACACATGGGGTGAGACACGAGTGTTCTGGTATTGTAACACATAGGGCGGGACACTTGTGTTCTGGAATTGTAACACATGGGATAAGACAGTTCGTTCAGGTATTGTGACACGTGGGATAAGACAGTTCGTTCAGGTATTGTAACACATGGGATAAGAAACGGAGGTTCTGGTATTGTAACACATGGGCTGAGACACGAGTGTTCTGGTATTGTAACACATGGTACGAGACACGTGTGTTCTGGTATTGAAACACATGGGGTGAGAAACGTGTGTTCTGGTATTGTAACACATGGGATGAGACACGAATGTTCTGGGGTTGTAACACGAGGGGTGAGACACTTGTGTTCTGGTCTTGTAACACATGGGGCAGGACACGAGTGTTCTGGTCTTGTAACACATGGGGCAGGACACGAGTGTTCTGGTCTTGTAACACATGGGGCGGGACACGAGTGTTCTGGTCTTGTAACACATGGGGCAGGACACGAGTGTTCTGGTCTTGTAACACATGGGGCAGGACACGAGTGTTCTGGTCTTGTAACACATGGGGCAGGACACGAGTGTTCTGGTCTTGTAACACATGGGGCAGGACACGAGTGTTCTGGTCTTGTAACACATGGGGCAGGACACGAGTGTTCTGGTCTTGTAACACATGGGGCAGGACACGAGTGTTCTGGTATTGTAACACATGGGGCAGGACACGAGTGTTCTGGTCTTGTAACACATGGGGCAGGACACGAGTGTTCTGGTCTTGTAACACATGGGGCGGGACACGAGTGTTCTGGTCTTGTAACACATGGGGCGGGACACGAGTGTTCTGGTCTTGTAACACATGGGGCGGGACACGAGTGTTCTGGTCTTGTAACACATGGGGCAGGACACGAGTGTTCTGGTCTTGTAACACATGGGGCGGGACACGAGTGTTCTGGTCTTGTAACACATGGGATGAGACACGAATGTTCTGGGGTTGTAACACGAGGGGTGAGACACTTGTGTTCTGGTCTTGTAACACATGGGGCAGGACACGAGTGTTCTGGTCTTGTAACACATGGGGCAGGACACGAGTGTTCTGGTCTTGTAACACATGGGGCGGGACACGAGTGTTCTGGTCTTGTAACACATGGGATGAGACACGAATGTTCTGGGGTTGTAACACGAGGGGTGAGACACTTGTGTTCTGGTCTTGTAACACATGGGGCAGGACACGAGTGTTCTGGTCTTGTAACACATGGGGCGGGACACGAGTGTTCTGGTCTTGTAACACATGGGGCGGGACACGAGTGTTCTGGTCTTGTAACACATGGGGCAGGACACGAGTGTTCTGGTCTTGTAACACATGGGGCAGGACACGAGTGTTCTGGTCTTGTAACACATGGGGCGGGACACGAGTGTTCTGGTCTTGTAACACATGGGGCGGGACACGAGTGTTCTGGTCTTGTAACACATGGGGCGGGACACGAGTGTTCTGGTCTTGTAACACATGGGGCAGGACACGAGTGTTCTGGTCTTGTAACACATGGGGCAGGACACGAGTGTTCTGGTCTTGTAACACATGGGGCAGGACACGAGTGTTCTGGTCTTGTAACACATGGAGCAGGACACAAGTGTTCTGGTCTTGTAACACATGGGGCGGGACACGAGTGTTCTGGTCTTGTAACACATGGGGCAGGACACGAGTGTTCTGGTCTTGTAACACATGGAGCAGGACACAAGTGTTCTGGTCTTGTAACACATGGGGCAGGACACGAGTGTTCTGGTCTTGTAACACATGGGGCAGGACACGAGTGTTCTGGTCTTGTAACACATGGAGCAGGACACAAGTGTTCTGGTCTTGTAACACATGGGGCAGGACACGAGTGTTCTGGTCTTGTAACACATGGGGCGGGACACAGATGATACATATTGATCAGTATTTCAGTTCCATCATGACGTATCTGCTCAATGTGGTGATGCAGATCATAGACGTTTATTACTGTCGTGAAACCCACGAGAACGGATATGGTGCTGACAAACTAAAACATATAAACAGGGCGAACCTGGGATTGAAACCGACGGACATATGGGTAGGATTCTGGCACGCCCATGCAACCTGGCAACTTGAGCAGTCTTAGATTACACGCCCCCTTTAAGCACAAGAAGAAACGATATTCAGCTATTGCACCATAACGGGCAATAGACATGCTGTTAACTATTGCACCATAACGGGCAATAGACATGCCGTTAACTATTGCACAATAACGGGCAATAGACATGCCGTTAACTATTGCACTATAACGGGTAAAAGACATGCCGTTAACTATTGCACCATAACGGGTAATAGACATGCCGTTAACTATTGCACCATGTTGTACAAGAATCATGTCCAGGGTGTCGGTCATCTCCAAACAGCTAACTTGGTAAACGTAATGTACTAAGATAAAGTCATCATTGTAACATTTAGGCAGCTACATGTACATGTATTCTTCAAACGTATAATATACCGCCTGTTAATATGAACTATTTCATAGCTGCATCTTAGCTGCTTTACGGTAAGGTTGTTAGGCGACCTTGTTATCAGCTGGATGTTTGTTTTCGTTATCTGGACCCTACGACGAGACGTTACTGAGAGCCAACACTCGCGCTTACATACTTTCGCCTGCCTGTGACAAGTAGGGTAAAAGATGTGTCCCTCGATGTACTTTGTAACAATAACATTATTAGTTCTTCTTCCGGCAACGTGTTCACTGAAACACACACCGATTTACAAAGATGAACAGAAGTCAACTACCACAATTGCAGAAGATACGGAAGGAGGAATTGAATCTTCAGCTTCAGGATCTAAAGATGAGTTGGTGGTTCCAAGCCAAAGCCAGGAACAGGTAGAGAGAAGAGTATCACCAAATACCCATATTCCTCAAGGCAAACTTGCTTCGTCCCTTCCAGACCGACCGACATTGTTGGGTAGTATAATCCAGACACTCCTTCGAAACCCCCAGACAGTTTCTCAGTTGATGACCGTGTTGGGAGTCAACAATGGAAAATATACGTCAAGCGTATTAAATAATGGCGAAGAGACACAGTTTCAAAAGTTGCTGTCAACGGTGGGGAACATGTTGTCAGAGGTGCAGTATTTCCTGACTCCTGAGGGTCTTGAGAGCGAGGACCGATGCACAGCTGACGTCAGCGCCTACCTCCAGGGTGTTGAACAGGGTCAGATGTGGGCCTTGCAAAGTGAGTCTGACACATATTTATGTAATTCGCCACAACATATGAGTTCCTTGACCAATACTTTAAGGTCAGTTTAAACATTAAGAAGAACGAACAGTTTTGCCTTCGATGCAGATATTTATATCACAAATAATATCAACAAAATTAGTATAGATATTTGTTTAAATCACCTGGGTGTTGGAAAGTCAGATGTCCACTGTGGAAAGCCTTATTAGAGACGTTCAACTATGCCTACCTTTAAATAAGTTTATACATAAATACGCACATAAATACGTCTTTTTAACACTGACACTAACGTTTTGGGGATACGGGAAGCAAGGTAATAGTGGTTGTGTGTGCGTGGGGTTTCGCTGATTTCAAAATGTTTCTAAATCAGCCAGGGTGGTTTTATCTGCATGGATAGAAACACGATTACACGAGTATGACGCTGACAAACAACGGCTTAAAACTTTGGCGAATTTATGATAATAACCAATCTATACACCTGGAAAATACATAAGCAGCATCCAATACATATTTGACTCAAAACGTGATGCCGCAGATATAGTTACATACGTCGCTATCTTCAAGAGCAGACTCTGGGCAGTGCGTCACAAATAAAAGCAAATGTCATCTTAAGTAAAATGAGGAAGTATTGGAAGTGCTGGACCTCCTCATAGATAACATTTGTGTGAAATTTGGGGGTAAAACATGAAGGCAAGAAGGAGGCATCCCCATGTGCCCCAAAATAAGCCCCCTTCATGCTGGCCATTCTTTATGCATATAAAGCAGAATATTTTCTCCGAGTGGCAAAATCTAATCACCATGATCCGATATCGTTCATTAACGGCCAGCTGGCCATTTCCCTTCCACCGATTTACCCGCCTGGAGAAATACAGACTCCCCGCCTCACCTGTTTCATATTTAGATTTACCATAAACATTCAGAGTGGCAATATATAACCATTTCCCTTATCATAAGAAGTATCTACTAAAAGCAGAGTTCACTATTCGATTCCATTGTAGGATTGTGTCTATTAATCACTATCAGTGACGTTAAATTTTAAATCACTCACTCATTCACTAATCACAATCAATTAGTGATGACACAATGTATTCGCGACAAGGTGAGCATATCCTGCCACACCGGAGGCACAAGCACAATATTCGACAATTACTGAACGATATCAGATCATATATATATCGCATTCGGTCTCTGTATGTCATTTTAAAAACAATTAAAACATATTTTCGTCAGAAAATTATTATAGGATACAATGTTAGAAAGTGGCTGTTTTGGGGGAAATTTGGAGGAAGCGACGCTTAACTCTTTCCAGTGGTATATTAAGAGAAATGATTGGTTGCAGTGTTGGACGCATCGGGCAAACCAGGCAGAAGCATACTACAAGGGGCGTTGAAGTTCTTGGGTAACTACGACGAATGTCTACTTGTGTCCCACGCCGTAACAAACGGGAGCACCAATTCTGGTCACACGATCAAGGGGAACTACTGTCACTTCGTCTTCACCATTCCAGCAGCAATCAGCAACCTAACGAATGGAAATATGCCCTTCTCCGTAAATATATTTCACATAAAATGTTTTATCTTAAAAGAGGAGCGAAGAAAATTGAAAGAATTGTTCAATTTGATTATGTATTTGTAACCATCACTCATTCCTACAACAGTTTGTAAAACGTGAGTTGTGGCTGAGTAATTTTGTGTAAACATTCATTGGTTCCATGAAGATTGGAGTAAGAGATGAATTTGCAACCACATGCATAAATGTGTGGCGAAAAAAAGTAACTTATTGTTTTTTTTATACATAAGATGTCTAACATACCAATCACCAGTTGTGTATTATGCGAAAACGCTTTTCTTTTAATTTTTTAAAATTTTAAATCAAATTATATTTTTAAAAATGAAACTATGTAGAAGTATCCTTTGAGTGCTGACAAAGCGCCAGTAGAGTTCACTGCTTTATGTAAGATATTGTCAACTGAAAATATAATATAGCATAAAAATAACGGAGAGGTTTATTTTATTTTGCTCCTCAGTTTTCATTTTTTATTTTGTTTTAAGAAGACATGTTAGGAGTAAGGATGTCTTGTTTAGTTCCAAAGATGATTCAAATTATTGATCAAACATTTGCTGAACAAAATGTGCCACCACAATGAATCGTTTACACCCAAGCCATCTCGGTAGTGTAGAACAGGATTTCATATTTTGTACATGACCTAACTTACATGGATACATTCATAAATGTTGATGTCCGATCGTATTAGCTATCATTACATTAAAGGTACTGTTAATCTCATGATATTTGTAAGCCATGATGAAGGGTGGTACTTTTTCCCGCAGCTTGGTCAACCGACTGTTCAGTGGGACCTTTGTCTACCCAAGTCCTGTAATGACAGTGCAGTGTCTGACGCAGCCTCGATCCGTACGTAATCTTTACCCAGCTGTTTAAATAACTTATATATTTTCATATCATGTGGCATATTTATTGCTAACTAATTCGACCTTTACCTCCCTGATATGATATATGTGAATTTGTAAGTGAATGCTGAACGTTACTATTTACAAACAGATAAGAAAGTCAGCTATTAGTCAGTTTGACTCATAAATCATGTGTCATGCAATACACGAAAATATTGAAACCGTTGAAACACAAGCAACAAATTTATCAACCCAGCCACTTATCCTTTAAAATTTAAGTGAAATAATGGGTTGTTAAGACTTAGTAAAAAGTTAGTTGTGTTTCACGACATGAATGTGTGTAAGAGGATAACCAGGAGGGACACAGGTCGTAGACGTTTACATCATTGGAATACAACAATCAACAGGGCGTATCTTGGAATCGAACCAACAAACAAAGGATTCTGACACGACAAAGGGAGACAAGACTCGTGCCTTTGACAACTGCGCCATCAAACAATATGTTTGTCCCTTAGCACAATAAAATAGAAAACACGAAAAAAGATACTTGGATGCCATGTGTTTAACTGTGTTTCAGTGGTAAAGAATATTACCGGTGTTTCACTGATCACAGCGTACTTCACGAAACTCTCTGACTGGAAGGAAGACAGTACGGCTGTGGCTACAGTGTACGTAAAATAGATGAGCGAATGGTGAAATTTGTACGCCAATATAGATCAATATTACCGATTTACAAGGTGACATACTCTGAACAGACATTTTGGCGGTTGATAATGTGAACAATGAACCTCGCTCTCCAGATCTGATGGCCCAAAAAAACACGGTGTTTGGTCGTTCATGGTGGTCATCAGAGTACTTTGAACCCAGGAACCGATTTCCGATTCCCATACGGTGCTCAAATTGGAACTACTCATTCAAACCCAACATGGTTTTACTATGAAATCTCAAATTGCATTATGTGTATCAATCATAGCCATTGTACCCATGTGGATAATGGAACCCGAGGCTTCCGAATGACTAGCTAGGTTACCCCCTTTAAGACAACCATGATGTACTGGTGACCTATCCTGCCCTGACTAAATATATCGAGTCTCGATCCCAAGTTATTAATGTTCTAATCCAATCTCGTAAATACCTCCAACTGTTCCAATTTTGCGTTGTATGTTATTAGATTCGTCATCTGTCTTGTCGTCGCTCTGTCTCTCATTGGGACATCATATGACATCATTACTGTCGAGATTGAGCGCTACAGACAGAAATGTAATGACAATGAAGATGACAGTGGCGCATACATCAGCGAAGCTTTCGTCACCGACGATGATATTCTACGTGGGAAGGAGAACAACGGTCATGCATCTAATGGATTACCAAGAATTAGAATAGGAAAGATCTCGCATGGAGAACAAAATCAGCAAAAGGAAAAAAGCATTGGTTGGTACACTCAATATTAACCGAGAGCATGTGGTGAAAGGTGTAATATGCTCACGACGTTTTAGTTTCAGGTTATCTGCATATAAGCTATAGTCTCCAAATCAGTTGGTATCTGCTTGGTGATATGAACTGTAACGACCTTGAACACGAGGACACAGCATGAGAAAGGAGAGGAAATTTCTTCGCTATATGCCCGCCAGGTCAAGGCAGAGGACACCACTAAATGCTTCATATATTGTTCCGATATTGGCAATTGGACTGAGGTGAACCTTTAACCACCAGGCTACGGGTCATTAGTAATGATATCATGTCGTTTCCACGTCCAATTTATTTTTACTTCATAAATGGCAGTGTCCACTCGGTGATAATATCATTTGACAATATCGCTTTATATACATTGTCACTTTCTGTAGCTTTGTGTATTGCCTTGTATTTAATCAGGTTTGGGTCGTCAACTCCTCCTGTCGTTCTCCATCAGCAGGAACACTGAAAAGATCCTCAACACCAGAACGGGGGATGGAAACCTAGGCTGTATCCATGGCATCCGCGTACTCAGTATGGCCTGGGTCATCCTCGGTCACTCCATGACTTGGGATAGCTTGAGCACATGTGCGTAATGCGACTTTAATAGCGATATCACAAATAGTGATAGATATTAATAAACACATGCTTATGATCGGAATCTACAGTGGACAGTGGACTCTGCTTACTCTGCAAATGGTTGTGTTTCTATCTTTTAATAAATGTATTCCTCTAACGTGTGAACAGTGGTTATATAATGACATCAATGTTCCCTGCTTTCCGTAAATCACTTGAAAGCGTTCATTCTTAGACACTCTCGATTTGTTAAAGGAATCGCGTAGGCATTACGCTTTAGAATAGGTCCTCAGTTACGAAAGCCTTATGGTGCCATTTTGGTACATATTTGATTATATGTTTATTTTCTCGTTATTTCGATTGTTTTCTCGTTATTTCAATTATTTTCTCGAAAATACGATTTTTTTCTCATTACTTCGATTATTTTCTTCTTATTTCAAGTTTATTTCAAAAACTTGAAATTTCGAGTTATTTCTCGGTACTTAGATTAATTTTTCGTTATTTCTAGTAAATTTTAAAAACTTTAATTTCGAAAAAATAATTGAAATAACGTGAAAATAATCGAAATAACGAGAACAAACTCTTAATTTTTGAGAAAATAATTGAAATAACGAGAGAACAAATCGAAACTTGGAGTTTTTAAAATAAACTTGATATAACCAGAAAATAATCGAAAGAACAACATTTCAAACATTTCTTACCTAAGACTTCATTGATCCAATTTATGTTTATACAATATTACCCTGCAACATATAACGTTGAACAAATTGTTTCAGGAATGGGTGATAGTTAAATGGACATCATCAAATTTAACAACAGTTCTTTCAAATTTCAATTACAGAAAATAATACTCGGTATACTTTCTTTTGCCGCTCAATTTACATGTAGATTCAGTCGGAGACAGCGAAGATAAGTGACAAAACTCTGCTAAAAGCGGAGTCTATAGTACATGAACAAAAGAGTTTGAGGTCATGAATATATTGGGGGATAGTTTTTGTAGTGAACACTGAGCATATAATTTCATTTAAAAATTCCTAAATAATATTCATGATCCCTAACCTCTTTTTATCGGTATGTGTCGAGATACCCGTTGTTCGGGACCAACGCGACCATCGGTTTTACCGGAACTGTTAAGTGGCTTAAGGATACATACGCGAATTCCAGTCAAAGACGTTTTACTGTACATGTATATTCAATGTCGTGTTCTGAAAATGCTTTGGGAATGATTGTAAAACGTGGACTACATTATTGCTCCATTCATTCAGTGAATCTATATATTATGACCCATGGATGCCTGTTTGTTGACAGACCGCCTCCGTGGTCTAGTGGTAGAGCGTCCGCCCGGAGAGCGGAAGGTCCTGGGTTTGATTCCCTGCCGCGTCATACCAAAAGACGTTAAAAGATGGTACTTGTTGTTACCCTGCCTGGTGCTCGGCATTAAGTTGCTAAAATAAGGACTGGTCGGCTCGGAGTCAGTATACTGTGTCTGAGTGGGGTATTCATGTTATATTGCGGCATGGTTTCTCAGTGTGCCAGCATTATAAATCGGCATCAGTCCGGACTAGTACAAGAAGCCACACACACACGTGCATGCACGTCGCTATATAAGTGCAATAATCTTTGAGGCGACGTTAAACCCAATTTCACCTCACCTCACCTGTTTGTTGACAGGGGAAAACATGCTAGACTATGCCAACTGGATGAGGAGGTTCACAATGCAGTTTCTTGTAAATGGAACTCTGGCGGTAGACACATTCTTTGTACTCAGGTAAACTCCCATGATATATTCAAAGTATTATTTTATATTCATTTATTTTAGTTTAATATTCATAAACACTTTGTCACGAATTCCCACTTCACTACTAAGTAATAACATATACGTGTCCACTGTAATCATATTCAGCGGCTGCTTGTTGACGTTCTTGTTCCTGAGAGAGTGTGAGAAGTCCGCCAGAGGGAAGCCTACAGCCAGACAGATGGTCATCTACTACATCCACAGATGGTGGAGGTGAGGGGCAATGAAAGCATATTATTTATACACCTGTGTCCTGTCACTTTACAAGGTCAAATAAATCACTTAATATGAAACCACACACACGAGTATGGCGGGTATGGTAATGACAAATATAGTAACTATTCAGTAAGAATCAGAAGCATTGATTCTCCATAGAGAATTGCGCCAACTTTGACGACGAGGCAACCCTGTCGTGTAGATAGAGAGTTACGTTTACCACACAGTATATCACCTTAAACGCGTCCCTTCGGAACCTTCACAATCACGTGTACTGTGTTTTGTAGGTTACCAACACATCTGGTGCCAGTGCTTCACACTTGATATCATTTTTGCCTCTGACTAAGTTGGGGGAAGTGATAGCATGTGAGCTTCAGTCCAGCTCAGTCCCTTCTTTAGTGCTTAACGCTGTGTTCCACACAATGTGACATGTTGTGAAGCTAACCAGTACATCTGCTGTCAGTGCCCGATATCCGAGTTCTATAGCTATTCCCGTTGTCTTTCCACAGGTTAACTCCAGTGTACATGTTTATCATCCTGTTCTACAGCGGGCTGCTCGGTCATCTTATTAAAGGACCAGTCGCTGAATCAAGGAACATTTTCGAAAAGGACAACTGTAGAGACAATTGGTGGACAAACATACTTTATATTAATAACTTCTACAACTTTAAAGACATGGTAAACTGCATACTTGGATTTCATACATAGATATACGAATTAAGTGTTCTTAATAAACAGGTTGACGATATTTGCCAATTAAGTTAATTACGTAAGAAAAACATTATTAGAACCAAACATAAAATTACCCACCGAAATAATATTAATAATAAAATTATCTGTACATGTATTTATATTTGTATAAGTGTAATTTCAATTGAGACTGCAATTTCAAAAATTGGATCATGCAGAAAAATAATATTTCTTGCCAATATATTTACCGATTTACGGAAGTGTAAATTGCGTGAGTGAGTCAGTGAGTGAATATTACTGCGGCCTGTATGTTTGGACCAGACGATTTACCTGCAGATAGCCATGTCGCCGCGTTAACTGGGTCACACACTGTAACAACTCAACTGTTTCTTTGCCGCAATGTGTACTGGAGATATATTATGCCCTGGATATGAAATTAAAGATGACATTTGATTAAATTAAATTAAAGCGACAAAACCCTTTAGATATCCATAAGAAATCTCTACCAAAAGAAGAGTCGATTGTACAATTCTGATCATATCAGGAGCATGCGTCCATTAATCACAAGTGATGATACCAGGTGTTAGCGAAAATTCAATGTGATTAGTGAGTGAGTGAGTTGGGTTTAACGCCCCTTTGAACATTATTCAAGTTATATCACGGCGTGTCAGCTTAATGTGGGAGGAAAGCCCGAAGTGATGCAGGTCTCAGACGTTTACAATTTCGGTGAAACCCACGAGCACGGTGCTGACAAACCTAGAAACATAATCGGGGCGACCCGGGATTCGAACCCACAATCATAGGTTTCTGGCGTGCCTAAGGGACGCAACTCTGCTCAGCGAATCGCGGCGCCTTAGACGACTGGGCCACCCGTGCCCCTCAATGTCATTAAGCATTAGGGTAGTGTCACTGTATTGTGTTGGTCGTCTAAATGAGTTACTGTTGATCTTTATTCAAGTACATTAAGAACACTGTACAAAGACATGTCATTTCAGTGCTTCCCTGCTTCATGGTTTCTTGCCGCGGATATGCAGTTCTACGTCATTGCTCCCCTTGCTTTGCTGCCTATTGCATTTGGGTAAGGTCATAGCTTGATATGAAAGGACTGAGTGAGTGAGTATGGTTTAACGTCGCTTTAAGCAATATGTCAGCAATATCACGTCGGGGGAAATCAGAAATGGACTTCACACATTGTATCCACGTGGAGAATCGGCATGACGAAGGAACTATTTAGCCAGTTGGCTGCCCCCGACGCCCCAATTCTAGATGGTAATTGATTGTTACTATATCCAATTTGAGGACAGACCAAATGATAATTGTTATCTAATTGTGCGAAAAGGATGAGTGCATTCTTGATCATAAAGTAACAAATAAGAACCACTAGATGGAATGAGAATAATCTGCGAAGTGAAAGTGTTCCAAGTCGTTTAAACTTCTACCCGAGCACCTTCATAACTTCCATTATTAATAACGTTACTTCTATGATTAAACAAGGGTGGACAACCCTGCACACATACACACACATCTGTGAATGGTAATGGTGTTTTATGCATACTCACAGTTGAGCATAAATCCGAAAAGAGTTGTGGTATTTGTACTGGGTAGTGTATATTGTTCATAAGAATTGTGGTATTTGTACTGGGGAGTGTATTTTGTTCATAAGAATTGTGGTATTTGTACTGGGTAGTGTATATTTTTCATAAAACCTGTCTGAATGTGTACTAGTCAGTTTATATTGTTCATAAGAATTGTGGTATTTGTACTGGGTAGTGTATATTGTACATTATAATTTTGTAATTTATATTTGATAGTGTATATTGTCCATACAACTTGTATGAATGAGTACTAGTCAGTTTATACTGTTCATATGACTTGTGTTATTTGAACTGGGTAGTGTATATTGTTCATAAGAATTGTGGTATTTGTACTGGGTAGTGTATATGGTCCATAAAACGTGTATGAATGTGTACTAGTCAGTGTATATTGTTCATACGAATTGTGGTATTTGAACTGGGTAGTGTATAGTGTTCATAAGAATTGTGGTATTTGTACTGGGTAGTGTATATTGTTCATAAGAATTGTGGTATTTGTATTGGGTAGTGTATATGGTCCATACAAAGTGTATGAATGTGTACTAGTCAGTGTATATTGTTCATAAGAATTGTGGTATTTGTACTGGGTAATGTATATTGTTCATAAGAAATGTGGTAATTGTACTTGGTAGTGTATATTGTCCATAAAACGAATTGTGGCATTTATACTGGGTATTTGTATATTGTTCATAAGAAATGTGGTAATTGTACTTGCTTAAATTGTCATCCCAGGATTCCCTGGCTTGGATACAGCGTCATGTGTCTCTTTGGAGCGGTCCACATTGGAAGCTACGGGTACTTGGAATGGAAGCTGGGAGGTGCCACTCAGTTTGTGTGAGTTTATATCCTATATATCTACACACCAAGATGTCTTCGCTTTGTGTTGGAGCGCTGTTCCTATCATGTAGATCTACGTTTAGATTTGTCGTGTAATGTCGTAACAAGGACGTTATGTATATAAGTACATTTTTAAGTGATAGTTTAACAATGTTACACTTCTTGTTTTAGAGGTAAGGGGGCATAGGCGGAACAGTCGTCTAAGGCGCCGCAATTCCCTGTACGGAGTTACGACCCAAGGGTGTGCCAGAAACCCGTGTTCGTGGGATCAAATCCTCGTTCCTCGTCTGTCAGCACCCTAGCATATTCATGTGTTTCGCCAAAGTGGTAAACGTCTAAGACCTGCATCATTTTGGGCTTCGAACCCAACAACACGCTGACACGCCGTGATAATTCGGAAATACTGTTTAAGGCTGTTTTCAACCAAATTCACTCACTCACTTCAGGGGTAATGCTGACTCTATGAACAAGATTTACCCTTTGCCCTGGTGCCGCGTTGGTGTGTTTGCTGTAGGCATGATGCTCGGTGCCATCTTACAGAGGACCAAGTGTAAAATCAGGATACCAAGAGTAAGCTCGACACTAACTATCTAACTTAAAGGAATTGAAGACATCTATTTACTGCAATCGTGTTTCAAATATGTATTCACATATTCTGCACGTTTAAGTAAGTGTTTCAAAGTTGTTAAGATATTCACAATTTTTTTTACAGAGAATGACATTGTGTACACAGTAACAATATTGCTAAAACAAAGTTAAAGAACTCCCGATTTTTACATATGACTATATTTATTCTGTCATGCCATGACAGAAGTTATATGAAAAAACATATGTTCTTTAACTTCATTTGAATAGTATATTACACGTCAACGCCACAGAATAACCAGTCTTCATTATCCACCAAAACAAATTCCATTGAGCGTATAAGGCAAAATTGTAGGGTAAATATATGAATGGATCACTGAAAATTAGTGATGAGCAGTTACTGATGTAACCAGATAGACCGGCATTCCCACCTGCTGTGTGGGAGTGGGGTGTTGGGGCGGAGGGGGGCAAACACAACTGTCAAAGTACACCTTGTAAGAGTCTTCCTTACACATCATTTGCCATGTTTTACCTTTGTTTCAGTATGTCCTGGTGCTTGGCTGGCAAGTGATCCTGACTATAGGTTTATTGTGTACCTATGTGACGTACGACGACTTCGGCGAGGGCCATACACCATGGGACGTGGATACCCGGATTGTACACGAGACCCTGTATAGACCACTGTGGGGGGTGTTTGTGTCCTGGGTCATACTAGTGTGCTGCACAGGACATGGGGGTAAGGCAGGGCGGAGATACTCATAGACATAGAGGTTTTTTCAAGTGTGCTGTATAGGACGTGGGGTTATACTCGTGTGTGCTGCATAGGACGTTGGGGCAAGGTTCGTTGAGAGTGTGTATGTCTGTATTTGTGTGGGGGGTGTACATTTAGGAGGATAACAATTCTGGAGTTCACGTGCACTAATCCTACGATATATCAAGAGGTATTTTCCTTGAATCAAAGTCGTCTAACAAAACGGTGATAGTTGTTGTATGCCCGAGAGTGTCGGACCAGACATAAAGGATCGCAATCTAAACTTCCAGGTTATAACTCTCTAGTTTACAGACGGAAATAACGATGTTTGAATCAGCTGAATCAATTAAATTAATCATATATTTAACAGATGATGTATTACTTATATGCTTTGGTTGTTGAAGGTTTCGTCAATAGTCTCCTATCCTGGCCCGCGTGGATTCCCCTGGGAAGACTAACGTATGGAGCCTATCTCGCCCATCCGGTGCTTCTCTCCTACACCGAGTTCTCTGTGAGGTCTCTGAGATATGCTGATATTCCTTATGTGGTAAGCATAACTGGACGAAATCTCATGAATATAAATTGTCAATGAGAGCGGATAACCAGTCTAGATTACCTACCGTAACAGATTCTATTTGGCGTAAAGGTCAATATAGCTGTGAAAAGAATATCAAAGAACAAATTTACAAGAACAGTGACGGTTATTTACTGATCCGTTATCTCAATGTTCATGTAAATGACTTATGTGCTGGAGTATGGTTTGCTCTCAAATGTGTCTTTTCTTGACAGAGTTATCACTTCTTAGGAACATTCATCGTGGCTTATGCCTTGTCCTTCATCACAAGTCTCCTAGTGGAATCTCCGTGTCTCGGGCTCGAGAAAGCAGTTCTTGGCAGACTGAAGAAATGAGAACATCTCAACATCCTTGCTTATCCATGGCATTATATCTCCATTTTATCATGATAAATGCATTGGATCCATTCGCTACAAAGGCTTTGCTTAAAGATGAATTCGATTAGCACGGTGCTAAATATATCTTTTTTTCAAATTGCTCTCATCGGCGAGAAAAGTACTATGCTGCGTTAAAGATGGAGATAGTGACGTCACTTCCGAAACGAAATCATGGTGTCGAATGGGTCACGGGTATTTGTTTATGATAATAGGGTGGAGATATAATACCCTGGATGGACAAGGACGTGACCTCAAAATGGTTTCCAATAGCTATAAAGTGATAGATTCCTAACCGTCGATGATCTTAGGTCATGTAATGAATCTTTTATTGAGGAGGCGAACTCAAGAAAACGACTGTTCATACACGTGTTGTGATGCCCAATTTGAGACAACTGATGCATTTGTGTTAAATGTGTACACAGTCACTTAATTAACAGTGATTGCTGATGAAGTCATTTACAGGTATTCAAACATACAATTTTACATATCTAACTGGCTTTACACGTGTGTCCATATTACATACGTAATTGGTAATGATTGTAAATATACTGTTTCAGAATCCAAATGTGTGTTTCATTTGCAGCAATGTACCTATCTTCCTTCATGGTATACGTCATGGAACTCTCCCAACATTTATGTCAGAAGTTGCCCCAATATTAAATGCAATATATCAATCATTATGTAACAGTGTCCTTATCAAATCTCATCGAAAGTTAAATGCAAAGAAAGGTATCAGCAATTTGCTGTAGTACTTATATCTCAAGTTAAAATAGCAAACAATACAATCCTTACTGATCCTGATGTCATCTATTGACATTTTATATTTATTTTGTCAATAAATAAGGCTTATGTTAGGACGCCAAGCTACTCACATAATATGTGTTGAGTGATTCAGCAGAAAGTTTAAAACTCACATTAGACACTGCGTTAGGTGTGTCATATTGCAATGGCAATCAAATCACCAAATAGATCAAATAAACAAGCACACCACTTATTTCAAATAAATGTTACGTTACTGGTCCAAACATTGGACATTTGCTTATTGATAAATTATCCTGAAGAAAATGAATGAATTACATATACGGTACTTAAACCATTGCGATAAATGCTTTATGTTTTTTTATTTATTGATGAACGATTTAATCAATAAAGATTGATTTTTTTAATGAACGCACTCTGGTCTTTCCACTTTTTATTGTGAGACATTTCACAGTAATGTGAACGTGTGAAGCCCCGTTCTGGTGTCCTCCGCCTCCATATTGATGGAATATTGTTAAAACACGACGTAGAACCATACTCACACAGTTATGTGAGTTTCATCGCATGTTCCTAGGGTATGACGTCAGGGGATTCGTATCCTTGTATAATACTGTGTGTGGTCATAAAATTGTGTTTGTGTACACTGTATGTGGTCACAGTTGCACACCTGAGGCGAGACAGAACTGTTTATACGTGGATTTGAATACTAGCACCAGATTATGTTTTTAAGGCTGTAAGGACCATCATTTCCTACATCAAGCTGACACACCGTGATATAACGGCGATACTGTTCAAAGCAGCATTCTCACTCACTCACTCACTCACTCACTCACTCACTCACTCACGTGTTCGCATGGACTGAGTTACATTCGTTGTCAACGCTACAGTGTTTAACTGACTCCTACATCAAGCTGACACGCCGTGACATAACGGCGATACTGTTCAAAGCAGCATTCTCACTCACTCACTCACGTGTTCGCATGGACTGAGTTACATTCGTTGTCAACGCTACAGTGTTTAACTGACTCCTACATCAAGCTGACACGCCGTGACATAACGGCGATACTGTTCAAAGCAGCATTCTCACTCACTCACTCACGTGTTCGCATGGACTGAGTTACATTCGTTGTCAACGCTACAGTGTTTAACTGACTCCTACATCAAGCTGACGCGCCTTGATTTACTGCGATACTGTTCAAAGCGGCATTAAAACTCACTCACTCACCCATCCACCCACCTACTCACTCACTGACTGAGTTACATACGTTCACTCACTCACTCACTCACTCACTCACTCACTCACTCACGTTGTCAACTCTACAGTGTTTAACTGACCCAAACAGAAAGGCACCATCAGCCTTATAACTTTCATCCCCTTATTGAAATGCTATATATTGTCACAAGACGTATACGCTCATTTCGTGTGTCCATAGACTAGGCCGTACACGCATGTTTCCCTGTATTGATACAGCCTGATCGTCTCCGTGACCTACAAAACTCGCAGTGTGTATCAAATAGAAGAAAGGACAGCACGTCTGCGGAGCCCTTTAACTTTTTGTCGGTGGCCCCCGTGTTTTCATACATGATCACACGGCATTCATTAAGATAATACACCCTGATACATTGAAATGCAAACTGTGTTTGCTAATCGTAAGAAAAGTCGTCTAAGACGCTGCAATTCGTTGTGCTTCCTTGGGCACGCCAGAAAATTATGATCGTGGGCCCGAATCCCGGTTCACCCCGATTATGTTTCTAGGTTGTAGCCGTCCTCGTTCAGCAAAACGTTATACTTCAAGATCTGCCTGACTCACTAACAAAAAGTAAAGTCACGTGGGACGATCATGTCAAGGCCCTGTATGCAGGTATAGGTCATGGGCCCTTCCCTGTCTGCAATTACAATCTACCCACTCTTTAAGAGAAGGACCCCGATTATGTTTCTAGGTTTGTCAGCACCATACCCGTGCTCGGGGGTTTCACCGAAGTGGTAAACGTCTGAGACCTGCATCACTTCGGGACACGCCATGAGGTAACTGGAATACTGTTAAAAGCGGCGTTAAACCCAACTCACTCACTCACTTGAGAGAAGGATACATATGAACTTTAACACTGCACTGGTGTTGCAACCGCATACCATTTCACAATCCAAAGACACCGAATGAAATCTCAACTTTTAGTATAATCGAGAGCCTTGCATATGTTTAATAATTCAATCCTACGTCTACCATAAAGCCTTGATATATATCTCGTATGTACAGTTGACGGGCGCGTAAGATAGATAATTTGATATCGCAAATGGGTCAACATATATATGAATGGATTACGGTATTGAGGCTGCAGCTTATCAGTGGTGATGCTGACTTACAACTGGGACGTTCAAGGGTCTGTTCATCCTTCAACACAGCAACACCCGATATCCCCGAGATGAAAGAAGTTTATAATGTTTCCGACACAATCATGCCTGCTTATCATCATTTTGGTGTGTATGTCTTATGTGAACACCTTTCAAACGTATAATGATCTTCATAAGTATAATCAAACTTCTAAAACTTCGATTGCACAACGAGGACGCAATACCACAGTGGATAGTCTGCCAAGTTCCTCAAACGTGAACAACAACAGAGATCAAGAACACCTAAAACAACACAATGTTCCCCAATGGTTTGACTACATGGATGTCTCACAAGGTCCGAAAGCTTCATCCACAGAAGCGAACGAGTCGGCAGAAGTACTGCATACAGTTCTGCGGAATCCCCAGTTGGCTACTATGTTACTGACCGTCATGGGAAAGCAACAAGGAGATAGTATGCAGGGTGTCTTGCAGACTTTTGTAAGCGGAGGTTCGAATGGCGAAGAGACGCCGTTGCTGTCGATGCTGGAGAAGGTGCAGTATTTACTGAGTCCGGAGGGCCTTGAGAGCGAGGACCGATGCACAGCTGACGTCAGCGCCTACCTCCAGGGTGTGGAACAGGGTCAGATGTGGGCCTTGCAAAGTGAGTCTGACACACATTTATGTAATTCGACACAATATAAGAGTTAAGCTTTGACCAATTTTGACGTTAGAAATATGAATTTTAACCCGCAGCACTGCATTCGAATAAGATATTTGGAAGTTGTAATTGTTGAAAGATTCAAATGACAGAAAGGGGAATTTACCGTACACCGGTCTCAAGATTTTGACTGACAAAGTGCTTGCCAAAAGGAAGCGTTCGTAACATTTCAATTCTATAACAAAAGAAAAAACTGAATTTTTGTTGCTGAATTAAGGTGATTTTCAGTGATTCATTCATATTATTTTAACCACTATTTTGCCTTTTTCGTCCAATGGAACCTGATAATAAGATATTTTTATTCATATGATTACATCTTACAATGTTTTTACCTTCCAGTACCTGATAGCGTCATAGTTAAAAGTCAAGGATCGGTTTATATTTTTGTGATAAAAATACCAACAAACATAAAATGTGATATAGACAGACAATTAAATATTATCTTGATTGCTTTCTCAGCTTTGTATGTGTTTCTCTGTCACAGTGTTAGACGCATCAGGCAAACCAGGCAGGAGTATTCTCCGAGGGGCGATCAAATTTCTTGGTAACTATGACGAATGTCTGGATGTGTCACACACACTAACCAATGAAAGCACGGGAGAAAGTCATGTGATACAGGGAGGTTATTGTCACTTTCTACTCACAATTCCGCCATCAGTAACCAATGTTACCAACGGCTATGGACCACTTCCGGTACGTGTTTCTCTACAATCACATTATAAACTTTATTTTTGCATACCATAATGTTATTTTTGTTTTGCATGTCTATGCCATGACAGGAAATGCACATCAAGTTCCCATGTACTCAAATAAATAATTATTCGACACCCATGGTCAAAGCGTTCTAAGTTGTGATAACTTGTGCCCAATCCTTTTCATGAGGATAAAATATGTTTAAACTAAACTAAGTGATGTAAAACTCTTTATACACCCTTCTACCCTCTTCAATGCCATTTGCATTACATTAAGAGAATATTTCAGATCAACCCATACCACATGTTCATACAATGGGACCTATGTTTACCAAATTCCTGCAATGACAGTCAGGTCAAGGAGGCAGCTTCAAGATGTAAGTCAATTCCTTCAATTCATAAAAAGAAAAATTCTTTATTATCTAAAATACGTTTTTTATTTGGCATTACAGTCAGTGTTTTAACTGGTCATAACCAATGCATATACAATATAACAACATCTATAGTAGGATGGTGTTTAGAAAGATCGCAACCGTTAGAACGTGTAGAATCATACAGACGTGTATTGCAAGTATTTACATGTCACTTATATTGGTTTCATTATGTTAAGTACCTCTGAACGCCACTGGTTCCTCTCTGTGGTCGGCCTATTTTTCCAAGGTGACAGACTGGAAGGAAGACGCCAGTGCAGTTACAACAGTGTACGTTCATCATTCACTGGCCATCCATTAATTTATCTCGTTCAGTGATTTATCTTATTTAATAATTATCTAATTTTGACAAACGAAAACGACAAGCAATCAGACCACCAATGGAAGTTTGGAAACGTTGCCATGACTGAACCTGCGCCCTACTCTGATGATAGACAAAAGTTTGAAATTGATGCTATTTTACCAGACTTAACATGAAAGCGTTTCCGCATGGTTACAATCCGTTTTCTTCTTTTAAAACGACATGTATATTTTGCAGGGTTGTCATTTGTTTCATCGTCGCGTTATCCCTTGTGGGAACCCTGTATGATATCATCAGCGCGGAGATCGACCGTTACAGACGTCAACGCTACACTGGCGACATCAACGGTGACAGTGGATCTGAGGCTGGCGCCTACGATAGAGAGGTCATTATGAATGATGACGGTCAAAAACGTCAAAACGTTAACAACGCCATAGAGCGTCCTGGGTTTCAGAGGTTAGAAAACCAAGAGGAGAAACATCAAAATGAAGGTAACACACAGTGGCACGTCACAAAGTCGTATAGGTGAAACGCATTTTGGTAACATCGCGAAGGTACTGGTGTTAAACATCATAATGAGGCGGATGTTATATGCAAGGAGTTTTTTTATGCGTGGCTGTTAATTTTTCTGCGTAATGTCGTCTCGAGTACATCACCAACAATAGCGAAAGTTGACTTCAGAAAATGGTGCCCAAAATAATCTTAGACTCATGATAACCTGCATTCAGCTCAATATTTTCTTATATTCTTTGATATCATTTTTCAAGAATTATTTTAAAATCTAAACGCAATGATTGATACTGATAATACGATACAGAATAATAAAATATCAACGCTTTTGTCCTTGTATCATTCCACGACTGAATAATATTTTCATTTAATTTATTTTATGAGGCGTAAATTCGAAATCATTTCGAAGTTTGAATTTAGAATTGGTTGAATTGGGTTTTTTAAATGTATTTTTTTATTTTACTGACTAAAACAAATCAAAATCTTATTGAATTCGTACACATCATATCAATGTTTCATTCTAAGTTCTTTAACTTTCTTAGAGGTGGTGAGTGAGTTGGTTTTAACGCCGCTTTGAACGGTACTCCAGTCTATCACGGGGTGTCAGCTTACTGTAGGAGGAAAGCCCGAAGTGATGCAGATCTCAGACGTTCATCGCTTCGGTGATACCTACGAACACAAACCGAGAAACATATTCTGGTCTAACCGGGATTCGAGCCCACAATCATAGGTTATTGGCGGATGGATGGACTATTAAACCTATCAGCATTTTAGCCAAATGTTCGTCAAGCCAAACCTATTGAAATTTTCAAATTGTTTTTAAAGGTTTTGGGCGTCAACTCCTTCTATCGTTCCCCGTCAGCAGGAATACAGAGTAGATCCTCAGTACCTCAGTATATCCATGTTTATATGTCTTGCCATGATGGTAGACGCCCTGCACTACTTTCATGTGCACAGCTTTAGTCAGCTCGGGAAGAATTTGAACGACAACGACGGATGAAAGTTAAACCTATCAGTATTTTAGCTTATCCATTTTAATTATTTTGTTGGGTTTTTTTGTGTTTTTTAAGGTTTGGGTCGCCAACTCCTCCTGTCGTTCTCCATCAGCAGGAACACCGAAAAAATCCTCAACACCAGGACGGGGGATGGAAACCTAGGCTGTATCCATGGCATCCGCGTACTCAGTATGGCCTGGGTCATCCTCGGACATGCAGTGTCATGGGATGGACTTGGCAGCTGTAAGTAGATCTCTCATAGATTAATTAAAGCATTGCAAACTATTGGTATTTGTGCTGGGAGATGCATCCATATGATATTTATCTTATTTACTGAAATTCTTTATAAAGAAACTTCCGATTGAATAGCACGAAAATAACCAACTGATTTGCAAACTGATTTAATGTCTAAATCGTATCATCAATCATTCCCACCAGATGAGAACGTGAGTGATTATGCTGAATGGACGAGAAGATTCACCATGCAGTTCATCATTAATGCCTCTGTCGCAGTTGATACATTCTTTCTGCTCAGGTACATATTTCTCAGTTAATAATTCTCTTCGTGACGTACAATTTACATGTAGAATATTGCTTTTCTGAATTTTAAACTTTAGTTTAAATCAGAAGTTGTGCTTTTGAAAAACATTTTATTGAATTGATGTTTTTGTTTGGTAGGTGAAATAATAATATATTTATTTTATCTACATAAAATAAAGTCTTAGGTTTTGCAAATCTTATCATAAACATTTGCTTCTTGTCAGTTTACCTATAACCTTTTTCTAGCGGCTGCCTGGTGACGTTCTTGTTCCTGAGAGAGTGTGAGAAGTCCGCCAGAGGGAAGCCTACAGCCAGACAGATGGTCATCTACTACATCCACAGATGGTGGAGGTGACTATCATTGCCCACGGGCCACATTGGGTATACATGGGATGCGACAGACATAACACATTTAACCTTTTGGAAATGCAAATCGTTAATTTTATATAATCCGTAATCTTATATATCTCGTAAATGTAAGCGACAAAATCCTTCCCCTTACATCAGAGCATGATTATTCTTTCAATACTTAATACTGACCTTACAAAAAGATAATTTTAGACAACGCCGATCAAAAACGAAAATCCTCCAAGGAGACAAAACATCCAATGAGTAACCTCTCCAGTTTCCCAATCCAGAATCTTCTTCCAACAATCTGAGTGAGTAAGTGAGTATGATGTTACGCCGCTTTTAGGAATATTCCAACAATTTCACGACGGGGGACACCAGAAATGGGCTTCAGACATTGTACCCGTCTTCGGCGTGACTTAACTACGAGGCTACCCTACCGCCCCTTTAACAATCTTATGTAGGATAAGTATGAAAAGCAAGCACACGTGAAAACCCAGCAAGGACTGGTCTCAAGTACCGGTTCTGTGTTCCAGGTTGACCCCTGTATATATGATAATCGTCATGTTCTACTCGGGCTTACTGGACCACCTCATAGACGGACCACTGGCTGAGTCAAAGAACCTCATAGACAAAGACCACTGTCGGGACAACTGGTGGGCCAATCTGCTGTACATCAACAATTTGTATAAGATAGATGAAATGGTAAATGTATTCATTATTGTTTATCATATAATTAAGACATTCTTGTTGTTCAAAATGTTGAATTTGTAGAATAACATTTCATAATTAAAGTGTCTACTTTAAAACTGAAACCTAAAACAAAAACACATGACACAATGTCATCATGCGGTCGTAATTGTTCATTGAAGAGGGATTAAGCTTAAGTCAATAATCATTCCCACCAAATGTGATTCAAATGCCTCAAACAACGCTTTGTTTTCTACTTGCTAACATCTCATTACTTTTATCACCTAATAAATAACCGATTTTTGCAGAGCGAATGTATCAGGCTTTCACATGGCACCAGTTATAGTGAGTGAGTGAGTTGGGTTTAACGCCGCTTTTAACAGTATTCCAGTTATATCACGGCGTGTCAGCTTAATGTGGGAGGAAAGCCCGAAGTGATGCAGGTCTCAGACGCTTACCACTTCGGTGAAACCCACGAGCACGGGTATGGTGCTGACAAACCTAGAAACATAATCAGGGCGAACCGGGATTCGAACCCATGATCATAGGTTTCTCGCGTGCCCAAGGGACGCAACTCTGCACAGCGAATCGCGGCGCCTTAGACGACTGGGCCACCCGTGCACCAGTTATATGTTTAGATCTTGGGAAATGTGTAGCACACTATATATTGGGCACATTGTTCCTTTTTAGGATTATCTACAAGTACACTGACATCCATACATGTTTTCTGTGAGAAACGTTGACAAATCCTTCTCTGCATCTGACAATATATGTAGTCATCGAGCTCTCATTCCATCTACTGCGGTATTATTGTCTTATTGTGTTTCCTTCCATTCTGACGTATTTAGATCACTTGTTTCTGTCCTCAAGCCTTTAGGTATCGTCGATGGTTCCATTTAAGTATGGCACTTCCATCTGTTTCAGTGTCTTCCAGCTTCCTGGTTTTTGGCAAATGATATGCAGTTTTACGTCGTGGCACCACTGGCGTTACTGCCGCTTGCATTCGGGTAACTAAATACTTTAATCATCTGAGTGTGTGAGTTAGGTAACATGATGTTACGCCGCATTTTGCAATATTTCAGCAATATGACGGAGGGGCACAATAGAAAGTGTTTCCACACATTGTTCCCATGTAAGGAATCGAACCTGGGCCTTCATCTTGACGAATGAACGCTTCAACCACTAGACTACCCAACGACCCTTAATCATCTCATATGAATGATGGAATAGTACAGTAATAGTACAGTAACAGTCAATTCAATACACAGAATTATCGATGAAACATTTTTAGAACATTTTCGAATTGGTATATTTCCTTGAAGATCAAAGATTCATGATGCTACATCTTTTACAGTTTTGCCTGGCTCGGTTATTGTGTGATATCTGGATTCATTGCTATACATGTTATATCATACGGATATCTGGAATGGCAAACTGCAGGCAGTTCATTGCTTCTGTAAGTATTTACATTACGTAACATCAGCGAAAACGATCATGCTTTGTTTTCTTTATTTATCAAGATAAAATGGTTCAAGCTTCAGACACTTCGCTGGGATTCAAAGGAAGAATAGGTCCCCAGTACCCGTGCTTGTCGTAACACGTGACAAGAGAGAACTGGGTGATGAGGCTCGATTGACTTGGCTCATTGTGTCAACCATGCAGCTGTGACATGGAAGATTGCTCATGCTTTCACTCACTGTTTTCCTTTTTCTTGATTTGACTGTGTACAGGGGGGCACGAGTGGCTCACTCGTCGACGACGCCGTAATTTGATGTGCTCGTTTGTTTCACCAAAGTGGTAAACGTCTAAGACCTGCATCACTTCGGGCTTTCCTCCCACATTAAGCTGACACACCGCGATGTAACTGTAATACTGTTAAAAGCGGCTTTAAACCAAACTCACTCACTCACTTTATTGATAATATACATGCCACAGTAATATTGTTGAATGTAGAATTTAACATAAAAGCTGTTAAATAGATTATGATTTTATTTGAACTTCCAAATAGAAGGATATATATGAATGATGCTTCATCCAAGGAATGGAAGGGATTTCATGGACAAAGTCTATCGTCTTCCCTGGTGTCGTGTCGGCGTATTCGCCATAGGGATGTTCCTGGGGGTCTTGCTACACAAAACCAAGTGTAAACTCAAGATACGAAGAGTAAGACATTTATATCCAGTGTATAAATATAGAATACTAAACGAGCTCCCGTTTAATACCAATTGTATGAAACGAGCAAAAACCATACGTGAGTCAGAATGTCAGATTTGGCCTCATTTAAGAATCTGATCCTTTGTGTGTCAGGCAAATAAAGTTCAAAGCGGCATTGAAAACCAAACTCACCCACTAACACTGCTTGTATAAGAGCTCCACACTGATGTCACTGTAGGTGTAGATTTAGATGGGTGAGAACACTTGTATCTAAAGGAGTTTACTTGTTGCAGTACCTCCTTGTACTGGGGTGGCTGGTATTCCTAGCTGTAGGACTTCTGTGCTCTTACATCACATATGACCAGATGCGAGAGGCGGACAGACAATGGGACGCCAATACCAGAATCGTCTATGAAACTCTCAGCAGGCCTGGCTGGGCGTTGTTTGTGTCTTGGATTATCTTGGTGTGCTGCACACGTAACGGGGGTAAGGTTTCTCTGAGTGAGTGAATGGGTGAGTGAGTGAGTGTGTGTGTGGGTGAGTGAGTGAGTGAGTGAGTGAGTGAGTGGGTGGGTGAGTGAGTGAGTGGGTGGATGGGTGGGTGTATGGATGGGTGAGTGAGTGAGTGAGAGGGTGGGTGGGTGGATGGGTGGATGGGTGAGTGAGTGAGTGAGTGAGTGAGTGAGTGAGTGAGTGAGTGAGTGAGTGAGTGAGTGAGTGAGTGAGTAAAACCTGTTCAAATTGAGCAGACAAAAGTTAACATGGAACCCATATCGAGCCACGTTGAAAACACACAAAGATATACACCAACAGAGCATCGTATCTCATCTGTAAGTGAGTGAGTATGGATTTACGCCGCTTTTAGCAATATTCCAGCAATATTACGGCGGGGGACACAAGAAATGGGCTTCACACATTGTACCCATGTTGGAAATCGAACCCGGGTCTTCGACGTGACGAGCGAACGCTTTAACTACTAGGCTACCCGATCGCCCCTTATATGTAAGCAAAGTGTCTGTCATTGTTCTTAAACTTCTAACTGAAAAAGGAGGGGTAAGATAACTTAGTGGTTAAAGCGTTCGCTCGTCAAGCCGAATGCCCAGTGCAATGTGTGATACCCATTTCTGGTTGTCCCCCACCGTGATATTGCTTGAATATTGCTAAAAGCGGGGTGAATCCATACTCACTCACTCCATATAAAAATGTCTTCATTCCCGCCGTTTGGTTACGTTTCTTCTTTTTGACCCTGTTATTGTTGCAAAACATATATAAATGCCTTTGAGATGTCACCATGAGTTTGACATTTGAACTGAAGTGTACTTACTAAGTAGAGGGCGACAGAAAACATTCGCCCAAACCCAAACATTCAGTGATAGAAACTTATCGGAGACACAATGACGAATTGGGCGGGGGATCCACGAGTTAACCATGATATCCACAACCCTACGTATTACACGTTCTGTGATGAAAGAACATAGTCTGAGAGCGGCCATATTGGAGTTATATGTTGTAGTAGAATACCATAAAGCCTATAAGTGTTGATGGAAATAAACTGATATGATCGTTTCAGTTTATGCATGTTATGAAACAGATGAATTTGAATTCATTATTATTTATATATAAACATAACAGAAACTTAGTTATTATTTCCCTAACTTCCACTGCCTACATTCGTGTTTTAATACTATATCGTTCACTGCAGGTGTTATCAACAGCATTCTCTCCTGGTCTGCTTGGATTCCTCTGGGTAGATTGACGTACGGAGCCTATCTGAACCACACAGTCTTGTTGTCCTATACAGAGGTCTCTGTAAGGTCTCTGAGATATGCTGATGTAGTGTTTGTGGTAGGTGAAATCAGTGCCTGCAACACCTGAACTCTCAAAATGAGTGAGTGAAGGAGTGAGTTTGACGCTGCTTGTAGCAATAGTTCAGTCACGCCTTCACCCATTTGATTCATGTTGGGAATCGAACCAGGGTCGGTTGATATAACGGGGCAACGCGTTAACCACTTGGCTACCCAAAAGTTGCCAAAATGTACATAAGGACAAGTAAATGTTCAGCAGAACTACTTCAAAGAGAAATATTTTCCAGCACATATTAGCCTGTTGGTTAAAGCGTTCGCTTGTCACGCCGAAGGCCCGGGTTCGATTCCCCACATGGGTACAATGTATGAAGCCCATTTCTGGTGTCCCCCGCCGTGAATTTGCAGAAATATGGCTAAAGCGGCGTCAAACCTCACTCACTCACTCACTGTATCGAGGGTATCCCAGAACACGCACTCACGCACTCACGCACGCGCGCAGTTTCCTTTTTTTCGTCAATTGGAAGCTGTGCGTCCGCCTGACACCTGCTAGAGGCTGACACCAGTTCGTTTGTTGGTTTCTTGTTTAACGCCGCAATATTCCAGTTATATGACAGTGGTCAGTAATTAATCGAGTCTGGACCAGACAATCCAGTGATTGATACCATCAGCATCGATCTACCAAATTGGGATACGATGACATGCATTAACCACGTCAGGGAGCCTGACAACCCGATAACGTCAGTCGCCTCTTACGATAAGCATGGGTTGCTGTAGACCTATTCTAACCCGGATCTTAACGGGTAATCAATGTATCGCAGAGCACCATCTCTAGATTTTGGTATCAGAACCAAGAGCATGGCACATCATGCGACTGACTCCCGCCAGGCCGAGGCTGTGGAACTTCTGGCCAGGGCCACATCATGCGGCTACGTGACTTGAGTTCAACACACACCCCATCCCAAACAGGAGCAGCAATTCCTGTATTGAAAATAGTATCTGACCAGATACGGCGAAACCAGCGATGAAGAACGGTTCGGTCAAAATTATTTCTGCATCGAGTCAAGATTACCGACCTCAAAATATATAAGGGCGGTGGGGTAGCATAATGGTTAAAGCGTTCGCTAGTTAGGCCGATTCCCGACATTGGTACAATGTGTGAAGCCCATTGAATGTCGCTGCGGTGGCAGCGTAATGATGTGTGCGGTTATATGCAACACCGGTAGCACAAATCGGGTACAATTATGCTAACTAGTTTTTATCCAGTATAAATCTGGCAATTACGAGGGCCATGAGAGCTGCTGTCAATTGTGGTTCCGTTGGGATTCTATGACTTGTTCCTTACAATCAATTTGTGTTTTTACAGAGCTACCACTACATAGGGACATTTGCCGTCTCCTTCGCCCTGTCGTTCATCACCTGTGTGTTGGTGGAATCTCCGTGCCTCAGTCTGGAGAAGGTGGTCCTTACCAGACTAAGCCTCAAGAAGTAGGCATGACAAAGAATGATGCACGTTAACCTCACGGAACGTAGTGTTGGAATTATAATATAAGGACAGCGATCAAAATATATTTTACTGTAATTTAAGAGCGTTTATCTGCGTTGTCCAGCTTCACCTTTACCTCTCAAAAATAACGTCCTCCAATATACGACGTCATCAAGTTGCGAGAGCGCATGTTCGAATCTCCAGAAATGACGTCATGATGGAACAATGGTTTATCGTGAAATAAACCACACTTCGTTCTTCATTGTTCTTTGCGAACATGTGTTATATATATATATATATATATGATTTCCTTTGACATACAAGTGATCCGACAGCACCTGTTGTTTGTTTTGAAACGTTCTTGTTGCTTGCTCGTAATGCTGTGAGGGTAGCCTTTTGACGCTTTTAAGACTACTCATTCAATTGACAGTGGCTGACAACAAGAATGAGCATTCGTACTCTGTCGGCCCAGCTGACAGAGAGAGACACGCACGCACGCACGCACGCACGCACGCACGCACGCACGCACGCACAACACCCACTGAGTAATTGACATCAATCAGTGCTACTTTCAGTGCTAATATAGAATGTTTTTATATCTATAACATTTATATGTCTTTGTGCGCATCCTATGTACAGTAACCTACATTCATAATGAACACGCTTACAACGAACTGACGGATATAACCAACTATTTCTTGGTCCCGTTCATTTGCTGTATATATGTTGTACATATGCTTATAACGAACTACGGTTATAATACATTAAAATGAGTGGTCCCTTAGAGTTCGTTATAACCGTAGATTATTGTATATATCTTCACAAAAGTACCTAAAGTACAAGATTACTTTTCTACTTTTCTTGGATCACCCTATTCTAATACTTAGGTAACATCGGGTAGACCAGTCAGTGCCTTCAGCCATGACGGATGCTGATTTAATGTGTGTGACAGGTGGGACGTGTAACTAACGGGTTTTGTTTTGGTTTGTTGTTTAACGCCACACTCAGCAATATTCCAGCTATATGACGGCGGTCTGTAAATAATCGAGTCTGGACCAGACAATCCAGTGATTGGCACCATGAGCATCGATCCACGCAATTGAGATACGATGACATGCAACAACCAAGTCAGCGAGCCTGACCACCCTATCCCGATCGTCGCCTCTTACGACAAGCAAAGTTTTTCGGCAAGCATGGGTTGCTGAAGACCTATTCTACCCCTGATCTTTACGGGTTGTAACTAATGGGAGGATGCTTTGTACACCTCACGGTGTGACTGGATAGTAATTGTCGAGTGAATGTGCTTCAATTACACATGAGATTTAACTTATATACACAGTTCCCATAAAAAGACAAGAATTGAAGGTTTGGCAAACCTATTAATACTACTGGTATGATTTGAGGGAGAAAGAGATAATGTGCTAGCGAGCACAAGATGCGGAATGTTGCTCGCGTGGAGGGCGCCACCTGGTAGTAAGGGGCAGTAACTCTACTATCGTGGGCACACACGTTCATAAGATAGTTTGGTGCATGGACGAATACTCTGTTAACACTGTCCACACTGTAAAACAGTTGTATCCTAATAAACAACACACAGAGTGTCGATGGATCTATCTCCAGCTGCGTCAAACACAACATTATGATGTGGTACTTCATGTTTCCCTGTTTTGCGTTCGACATTAAGGGAGATAATAAGAACTGGTCCGCCTGGAGTCAGTATACTGTGTTTGAGTGGGGTATCATGATAAACTGCGACATATGTTTACACACGTGTGTGTATGCACGTCGCTTTTTGCGTGCAATAATCTTGAAAGTGATGTTAAACCTCGTTTCACCTCCCTTTAATTAACCATGAACTTGTGGTTGTTTATCATATATTATTGTTCAGTAGCTCACCTGGTTGGTGGATGTAATGACCAAGACAGCACCTACTGCGCATGTCAATCTAAGGGGCAATGTGACCTCTCTCACCAGAACTCAATTAACGTGCTTTGTTTGCTAGTTGTTTAACGCCACACTGAACAATACTCCAACCACATGAACGCTTATGGCTTGCGTATATTGCCAGTGACGCATGCAGTTTGTATAATCACAATATAGGACAGGCTGTGTAGAATATAATACGCTCTCTGCATGAGGTGTGTCGGGTCTAATTGAACTAACAGCAGGCAAGTTACCCACCCTTTGGGAGAGGAGATAAAACTAAGTGTGACCACAGCGTCTGTGGCATTGTGTTTCACCATCACTTGATGTCGAGCCAAACGAATGACATGAGTCAAGGCTAAGGGTATCGGTGAAAAGTTTACATTACAGTCCAGATGTTATCGTAAAGACTTGACTTATAACTCTCTGGTGTATTATGATACTAAGATTCTAAGTCATCAGCGGTATTAGGGAAGCTGGTATTCGGTGTAACGTTGGTGTGTCAACTGTTCTCCAATTTATATAATATGATTTTATCGGCAGAGTCATCAACATTTATCATCGTTTTGGTGTGTATATGTTCAGTGAACACGTTCCAAATGAATAATGATCTTCTTAAGCTCAATGAAAGTTACAATAAGACAATTGCACAACAAGGAGGCATTATCACACAGTATAGCCAGATAGCTTCAAGTGGTCAGCCAAGTTCTTTAAACCTAAAGGACGAAGGAGATGGAGAACCCACGGATCAACTGCATTTTGTTCCCAACTCGTCTGAACACATGAACACCTCTCAAGGTCCACACGCGAATGTATTGGCGGGAATGTTGCAATCAACTCTGCTGAATCCACAGTTGATTTCCATCTTAAGGTCAGTGATGGGAAACAAACATGAAAAAAGTGTTAACGATATCTCGAAGACTATTTTAAAGAAAGGTTCGGGGAGCGAGGAGACGCCGTTGCTGTCGACGTTGGAGAAGGTGTTGGCAGATGTGCAGTATTTACTGAGTCCGGAAGGACTTGAGAGCGAGGACCGATGTACAGCTGACGTCAGCGCCTATCTCCAGGGTATTGGGGAGGGTCAGATGTGGGCCTTGCAAAGTGAGTCATTCTGTCACAAATCCAACTCATACATTTCCAAATTTGACGCATTTGTGACTGAAATGATGTCTGACGCAATTCCTTATTTTGAGTCGTAATATATGCCTTTGCTTTTTTTGTGACGTGTGCCACCGGCGAACACCTGGTATCATTACTATTTGATAGTGATTCATGAATACATGCTATGATCTAGTCGGAATCGAACAATGAACTTTCATGATTATGAAAGGATCTTTTTTTTTGCTTTTATTTCCATTACGATATATTATTGTTAACGAAACATATTTGAACTACACTTTGGTAGTGGTGATTCTGAAAGAGTGAAACAGCTTGAGTCAAACTGACATTTGTCGACTCATCACAAGCATGCCCCTAGGAATTAGTGCATGTCTGGCCAACAGAGGTTATTTCACCCGACATAAATAATTGACGTTGGCTGGAAAAATGCAAATTTCGAATTTGACCCCCGACCTCTTTAACGATCTAGTGCGCCACCATTTCATCACACCAACCATAGAATTCATCAGATCTCATCACCTACTCCCCAGCACATATGATCATATCATATCAATTTGTCAAAACCATATAGATCAAGATTGTCTTGAAGATTCACAATATACCCTACGTTTTTGGCATACATAGTTTAACCCGAATCACAAGGAGATGTCTCCACACATTGCAGCGGTATTCATTTAAAAAGCAGTCTTTACTGAAAACGCAATATCGACAATACTATCTACATTGAAATACTTGTTGAGGACTTTGTTTATTTGGTAAGTGTTGCTCTGTTACAGTGTTAGATGCATCAGGCAAACCAGGCAAAAGTATTCTACGGGGAGCGATCAAATTTCTTGGTAACTATGACGAATGTCTGGATGTGTCACACGTACTAACCAATGAAAGCACGGGAGAAAGTCATGTGATAAATGGAGGCTACTGTCACTTCCTTCTCAAAGGCCTTGAAGCAATCACCAATATTACCAACATACATGAACCACCTAAGGTACGTGTTTCCCTTCGATAAAATCTTTCTAACTTAACTTATAATAATCTTATCAAACGTTGAACAAACTCCATGTCACCTCGCGGGTGGGGGGTTGGGGGGGTGTACGGGTGGCCCAGTCGTCAAAGGCGCCGCGATACGCTGTGCAGAGTTGCACCCCTTGGGCACTCCAGAAACCTATGATTGTGTCAGCAGCATCCCCGTGCTCCTGGGTTTCATCGAAGTGGTAAACGTCTCAGACCTGCATCATTTGGGGCTTTCCTACCACATTAAGTTGACACGCCGTGATATACCTGGAATTACTGTTTAAAGCGGCGTTAAACCAAACTCACTCACTCACTCCAGCAGCAGGAAATGACCATACTAAGTTATATCCCCTTAGATCAACAAAATAACATGGCGTTGCATTTATCAAGTTAGGAAACCATGTTTAAAGTCAAGTCAAATCAGAGTATCCTATTCCTTCGCCACTCCAAAAAAATAATGACACTCCCTGTGTCCTGAGAGTCATATAAGGTCACAAAAGGTCATATATATTACATTGAGAGAATACATTTGCAGATATTTCAACGCCACGTATTTATACAATGGGACCTGTGTCTACCAAATTCCTGCAATGACAGTCAGGTCATGGAGGCTGCTTCAAGATGTGAGTTTAATCCTCAATGCCTATGTTCTCACAACTCATAAAAGGAAAAGTATTACATAATAGATCATTTTTTGTATAACATGTATTTTCGTTTAACATAGTTTTCGTTTGGGTAATACTGCCAGTAGTTATGACTTAGTCTAGTTTTATAAACCTATTCATTGGGATCGCTATTAAGTAAGAGACTTCTTTCTATAGGCATTAAACCCCTATTGGGAGGTTTTACTTTCCATTCGTGTTAAATCTCATAAACAGGGACCTTGTAATGTCCCTGGGATGTTATATAATATCACTGAGATTTTATAGCATATTCATATTTGCTGCAATATCCCAGGGACTTTATATAATGTCCTGGGTATTTTATTAATGTAACTTCTGTTCAGATTTAAACATGTTATGAAATGTAAAATCAAACGACAAATGTTTTCTTTATATTCCCGAGGAATATAACCTTCATATCTGTAGCCCGGTGAGTGTACCACGAGGCTACAGAGGTGTTGATAAGCCACACTGGTTTTTAGAATGTCCTTTTCAAGATCCGTACGCCATCAACAGATATTTTACGCGCGGTTCATGGAATGTATGTTCGAAACATAAAAATGTTGATAAATGTTGTTTTAAGTTTCTTTTTTCGGTTTATAAGCATGGAAAAACTCTTTCCCTCGGTTTGGGTAGACAGAGCATGCCCTGGGGAGAGGGAAAAACCAAGGGGGCGAAGCCCCCTGCGGTTTTTCCCGACCCCCAGGGCATGCTCTGTCTACCAAAACCGAGTAAGCGTGTTTTCTCCAATACGTAAGCAATGCATGTGCAATTTTATGATTTATTGCCTACGAGGGCAAACATATCGGGGTTCATAAAAATCATAAGTGCCCTAGGGTCATATCACGTCAGGAGACAACATTGTATTGTTATCGTCATCCGGGTGGCATTGCTGACGTCATTATTGTGACGTGAGGTCGGAATAACGTCACACTAGAAACGACATCATAGCTGAAGATTGTTGACGTCATTCGACAAATTGTGGTTCCGCTGCTGTTGCGACTTGCACTCCTTATACTAAAATTTGACCCTGTATGCGGACATCTTCTTCGCTAATAAATAGATAATTATGTTCGTGTTCATGTCATCCTATGTTTACGACACTCGTGCCTCGCTCTCGCTCGGGAAATATCGGAATCTTGACACTCGGGTCGTAAACATAATATGACATGAACACTCACATAATATCCTCTATATCCACAATGACATAGTAACAAATTATACATATGCATATAGAGGTTATAGCAATTATTTGAATGTTACTAATCCTCTGTACTACCTCTAGACGCTAATGGCTCATCTCTGGTGTCAGCTTTTTTCACCACGGTGACAGACTGGAAGGAAGACCCTGTTGCTGTGGCAACAGTGTAAGTTCATCACCAATTTGCCATTCATTGAGATTCAATTATCGCATAAACGATGTGATTAATAAGCGTGGAGACTGGGAGGTATTAAAAGGAGTCAAAGTCTGAAAGGTTGCAATCAAAATCAAATTGAAGATGAATTTCATTTTATAATAATTTGTGATCGATATGTACATTTAAGACGAAAAAATATACCCAAAAAGTTTTACCTTTACCCCTCCATACATACGTTTAATATTTTAATGGCATCAAATAATGTAATAATCATTCAAAATCTATCCGTATTCATTTACAAAGCAATGAAACTACGTCTTGTGTAAATTGCCTAAAATTTTGTATTATAATGTTCCTCTCTCACTGTATACTCTGTAATGTATAATGGGCCTGTGGCCTACACTACATAATGAATAAAGACTATATAAGCGATGACAAACGTGTTCTATGCCTGCTTTCGTGCCAGACTTTCGTTGAAAAATGCTACAGAACTGTTTTTAAATTATATTACGTCTTCTTCACACTGGCGTGCACATTTTGCAGGGTGGTCATCTGTTTCATCGTTGCGTTATCTCTTGTGGGGACACTGTATGACATCATCAGCACAGAGACAAATTGTCACAGACGTGTCCGCTTTAATGGAGACATCGACGACGACAGTGATAGAGACGCCTTTGTGAATGATGATGGTTTGCTACCTAAAATCGTTCATGACGAAAATGAACATCTAGGATTACACAGGTTGGAAAAGCAGGAGGAGCAAGAACACGGTGATGAAGGTAATGTGTGGGTTTCGAGAATTGAGGACGTCAAATCATTCTTCAACTTCATCATTTATTCTAATTCTTAGTTTCATATTCTAACAGATTCTAGGGGCGGTCGGGTAGCCCCGTAGTTAAAGCGTTTGCTCGTCACGCCGAAGACCCGGGTTCGATTCCCGACATGGGTACAATGTGTGAAGCCCATTTCTGGTGTCCCCCGCCGTGATATTGCTGGAATATTCCTAAAAGCGGCGTAAAACCATACTCACTCACTCTAACAGATTCTTGTTTTAGTTGAAGGGTGACATTGCCACAAAATACTTTGGTAGCGCTGTCGGCTTGATTGACTGCAAAATAATGCAGACACGTCTATGAATATACTTATATTTAGACGCAAATATGAAAATAAACGGTCACTTAAATAATGTCTTACTTGCATTTAATTGCATAATTACCGTTTTATAACCACCACGGTCCCCCCGCTCACAGCACAGTCTCTTTCACATAGCGATACCAACAACAACAACAAAAAGCTACTTCCCTTTACAAGTTAAATATAGACCGCTTAAATATAAGATTAATTCAAACAATTAATCAGAGTCCAACATAATGTGTACCAGCAGTATCAATAGTCAGACCTAGGGGTTGACGTGGTACGATAGTGATCAGTTGTGGCATGTCATAATATTATATGGACGCAAAAGAAACATTCTATGAAACAGGTCTTTGAAACGCATTTAGAAGTGATACACAAAAGGAAGAGAATTTGTGGATTTCAAATTCTTTATTATGAGGAAAACAACGTTTCGGAGTATATGTTTACTCCTTCATCAGGTAAAATTCGTTATTTTACATATTCCTTATTTCCCCCCAGTCATTAAGTAAAAGCGACAAAAGTCTTCCAATAATTATTTGGTGTGATCATTCTGTCATTACATGATATTGACCTTGCCACTTGGTAACTTAGATAAAAAGTTCTTCTTTATTATGACACAACCTTTCGGACTATATGCTTACTCTAAATTCTATTTTGAGAATTGTTTTGATATAATCTATATGCCATTATTACATATGTATCCTAGCAAAATATCTAATGATTGAGCTTTTATTGGTTATGAGATGGTTCCATTTTCATTAAGTTTTCATTTCAGCTTCTGAGGAATAAAATATAAACAAATTCAACATTCAAAGCTGCTGCATATCAATGGTTCACATTAGCTTATAAGGAAGATTCTCAAGAATTTTTTCACAATTTCACCTCAGAATTTTTGAATTTATATCCATGTTCATATGTCTTGCCATCATGGTAAACGCCCTGCACTACTTTCAAGTGCACAGCTTTAGTCAGCTCGGGAAGAATTTGAACGATAACGACGGATGAAGATTAATCCTATCAGTGTTTTAGCTTATCCATTTTAATTATTTTGATTTTTGTGTTTTTTAAGGTTTGGGTCGCCAACTCCTCCTGTCGTTCTCCGTCCGTAGGAACACTGAAAAGATCCTCAACACCAGGACGGGGAAAGGAGACCTAGGCTGTCTCCATGGCATCCGCGTACTCAGTATGGCAATGGTCATCCTCGGACATGCATCATATTGGAGTGGATTTGATAGCTGTGAGTATAGTATGTCATAAACTAGTCATATTTTCCTACTGTGCAGCTACAGCAGTTTGAATAGATCCCTCATTATAGATCCCTGCCACTGCACTATTCTTTGATACCTTATTACTCTTTCAGACATGCGTTTGCCCCCACCACACCTCAGTCCACTTAACAGGACGCGGTTTTCGTTTATTCAGTGACCGTCTCCGTGGTCTAATGATAGAGCGTCCGCCCGGAGAGCGGAAGGTCCGGGGTTCGATCCCCGCGTCATATCAAAAGACGTTAAAAGATGATACTTGGTGTTACCCTGTCTGGCGCTCGGCATAAAGGGGCTAAAACAAGGACTGCTGTGTCTGAGTGGGGTATTCATCTTAAACTGCGGCATGGTATCTCAGTGGGCTAGCACTATAAGTCGGCAATAATGTGCAATAATCTTGGACGCGACGTTAAACCCAATTCAACCCTGTATCACAACACATTTGGATTAATTAAAGCATTGCAAACTATTGGTATTTGTGCTGGGAGATACATCAACATTATATTTATCTTATTTTCTGAAATTATTTGTAAAGAAACTTCCGATTGAATAGTACAAAAATAACCAACTGATTTGCCAACTGTTTTAACGTCTTAATCATGTCTTTAATCTTTCCCACTAGATGAGAACGTGAGTGATTATACTGAATGGACAAGAAGATTCACCATGCAGTTCTTACTAAATGCCACATTGGCAGTTGATACATTCTTTCTGCTCAGGTACTTACATTAAGTCAATAATTATCTTTGTAAAGTATAAGTTACATATGAAATATTGCTTTACTGGAATTTTAAACTTTAATCCGATTTTTTTGCCTTGAAAAAAACCCCATTTTACTTAAGTTAACATTTTTGTGTTTGGTAGGCGAATAATAATAGGTTTTTATCTACATAAATGAAGGTATCGGTTTGGCAAATCTTAGCAGATCATAAACATTTGCTTCTTGTCAGTTTACCTATAACCTTTTTCTAGCGGCTGCTTGTTGACGTTCTTGTTCCTGAGAGAATGTGCAAAGTCCGCCAGAGGGAAGCCTACAGCCAGACAGATGGTCATCTACTACATCCACAGATGGTGGAGGTGACTATCATTACCCAAAAGGGACAGTGTGGATGGGAGGACTTTGCCTTTCCTAATTTTTTAGATGTGGTGCCTGGGACAATGGCCAGGACCCGATTGCCACATTGGGCATACGTGATTGTTTGTTTGTTTGTTGTTTAATGTCACACTCAGCAATATTCCAGCTATATGATGGCGGTCTGTAAATAATCGAGTCTGGACCAAACAAGCCAGTGATTGATATCATGGGCATCGATCCACGCAAATGGGATCGATGACATGCAGAAATCAAGTCAGCGAGCCTGACCACCCGATCCCGTTAGTCGCCTCTTACGACAAGTATAGTCGCCTTTTACAGCAAGCATGGGTTGCTGAAGACCTATGCTCTCCCAGATCTTCGTGGGTCGGGTAAATGTTAGACGCGACAGACATAACACATTCAACGTTTGGAAATACGTATTATTCATGTAAATCGTTATTTTACATAATCCTTATTTCCCCCCAGCTCGTAAGTAAAAGAGGGAAAACTCTTCCAATAATTATTTGGCGTGATCGTTCTGTCATTACATGATATTGACCTTACCACAAGGTAGCTTAGATAAAAAATTCTTCTTTATTTTTTGCCAAATATTGTACTACAAAATACACTGGGCTCACTTCGAATGTACCAGATAAGAACTATTCGCGCACCAAGTACTATTCACACCTTTCAACTATTTCATAAATATGCAAGAGAATTTATGGATGTCAACTTCTTTATTATGAGGAACACAACGTTTCGGACAATATGCTAACGCCTTCATCAGGTAAAATCGTTATTTTACATGTTCCTTAATTCCCCCTAGAGCTTAGAAAAATAGATAAAAATTCACAAACATCAAAACAGTAACCTCTACCAGAAATGTACAGCCTTTGTCCGACCATCTGTTTATTCACTGCCAACTCAAAATAGTACACATCGACGTCTATACAATAGTTGATATTTGTAACCGACCCCCTGGTCCAGTTTTTTTATTAAAAACAGTTGCTGTCACATTCTCATTGAGACTCAGTATACAGAGGAAGCATGAAAACCCAGCAAGGACTGGTCTCAAGTACCGGTTCTGTGTTCCAGGTTGACCCCTGTATATATGATAATCATCATGTTCTACTCGGGCTTACTGGACCACCTCATAGACGGACCACTGGCTGACTCAAAGAACCTCTTAGACAAGGACCATTGTCGGGACAACTGGTGGGCCAATCTGCTGTACATCAACAATTTTGATACGATACATGAAACGGTAAATGTACTCATTATTGTTTATTATATAATGCAGACAATCTTCTGATTGTTATTCAAAATGTTGAATTTGTAAGAATAACGTTTTGTAATAAAATCCTACTTTGGAACTGGAACATAAAGCAAAAACACATGATACAATGTCATCATGCGGTCGTAAGTGTTCATTGAAGAGGGACTAAGCTTAAGTCAATTATCATTCCCACCAAATGTGATTCAAGTGCCTCGAACAACACTTTGTTTTCTACTTGCTAACATCTCATTACTTTTATCACCTAATAAATAACCGATTTTTGCAGAGCGAATGTATCAGGCTTACACGTGGCACCAGTTATAGTGAGTGAGTGAGTTGGGTTTAACGCCGCTTTTAACAGTATTCCAGTTATATCACGGCGTGTCAGCTTAATGTGGGAGGAAAGCCCGAAGTGATGCAGATCTCAGACGTTTACCACTTCGGTGAATCCCACGAGCACGGGTATGGTGCTGACAAACATACCGGGATTTTGAACCCATGATCATAGGTTTCTCGCGTGCCCAAGGGACGCAACTCTGCACAGCGAATCGCGGCGCCTTAGACGACTGGGCCACCCGTGCACCAGTTATATGTTTAGATCTTGGGAAATGCAGCACACTATTGAGCACATTGTTCCTGTTTAGGATTATCTACAAGTACACTGACATCCATACATGTATTCTGTGAGAAAAGTTGACAAATCCCTCTCTGCATCTGGCAATATATGTAGTCATCGAGCTGTCATTTAAACTACTGCATAATGTCTAAACCACGCTTACGAAATTGTGTTATTGTTGTTTCCTTTCATTCTGACGTATTTAGATCACTTACTTCGTCTTCAAGCCTTTGGATATCGCCGATGGCTACCTATATTCATGGCGCGCACGTCTGTTTCAGTGCCTTCCAGCTTCCTGGTTTTTAGCAAATGATATGCAGTATTACGTGGTGGCTCCACTGGCGTTACTGCCGCTTACATTCGGGTAACTAAACACTTTAATCATCTGAGTGTGTGAGTTAGGTACTATGATTTTACGCCGCCTTCAGCAATATTTCAGCATTATCACGGCGGGGGACATCAGAAATTGTCTTCTCACATTGTATCCATGTAGGGAATCGAACCATGGCCTTCGTCTTGACCCTAACGTCCATAAATCGTCTAATATGGATGATGGAATAGTACAGTAACATGAATAAGGTCAATTAAATGCAAAGGATTAATGATGAAACATTTTTACAACATTTTCGAATTGGTTTATTTCATTGAAGATCAAAGATTCATGACGCCACAACATTTTTTCAGTTTTGCCTGGCTCGGTTATTGTGTGATATCTGGATTCATTGCTATACATATTATATCATACGGATATCTGGAATGGCAAACTGGAGGCAGCTCAGTGCTTCTGTAAGTATTTACATCACTTAACATAAGCAAAAACGATCATGCTTTGTTTCCATTATTTATCAAGATAAAATGGTTCAAGCTTCTGACACTTCGCTGGGATTTAAAGGAAGAATAGGTTCCCAGTATCCGTGCTTGTCGTGCAACCGCGCGACTGTGACAAGGATGACTGTTCGTGCTTTCAATCACTGTTTTACTTTGTTTTGATTTGATTGTGAACAGGGGCCACGGGTGTCCCAGTCGTCTAATAACTTCCAAAGAAAAGGACAGAATTGTATGATTTCCTGTAAATAAAATTTAGTCTCACTATTCTTGACATATATATGTAGTTTTGTATGATGCTTTATCCAAGGAACCCAAGGGAATTTGTGGACAAGGTCTACCGTAAACCCTGGAGTCATGTCGGCGTATTCGCTATAGGGATGTTCCTAGGGGTCTTGCTGCACAAAACCAAGCGTAAACTCAAGATACGAAGAGTAAGCCATTTATATCCAGTGTATAAATATAGAATACTAAACGAGCTCCTGTGTAATACCAAATTTATAAATCGAGTAAACATACCGGGTCTTGAGTTCGAATGCCAAATCTGCCCTGATTTAGGATCCTTTTGTGTCAGTCAAATAAAGTTCAAAGCGGCATTAAAAACCAAACTCACCCACTAACATTGCTTGTATAAGAGCTCCACACTGATGTCACTGTAGGTGTAGATTTAGATGGGTGAGAACACTTGTATCTAAAGGAGTTTACTTGTTGCAGTACCTCCTTGTACTGGGGTGGCTGGTATTCCTAGCTGTAGGACTTCTGTGCTCTTACATCACATATGACCAGATGCGAGAGGCGGACAGACAATGGGACGCCAATACCAGAATCGTCTATGAAACTCTCAGCAGGCCTGGCTGGGCGTTGTTTGTGTCTTGGATTATCTTGGTGTGCTGCACACGTAACGGAGGTAAGGTTTCTCTGAGTGAGTGAGTGAGTAAACTGTTCACACGCAAAGTTTGAATTCCCGATATGACATATTCAGACATTGAGAAGACAAACGTGACAAACTATACCAAACAACGTTGAAACGTTAAATATTATACAAACAGTACATTAAGCCTAAAATATGACATTTTTTATGGATAGCAACTTCTTTGTAATGACGTCAGGGCTACTTCTTTTCCCCTTCATCACTTCTAAATGCCTATCAAAGTCTTGGTCTAAAATATCATATATCAGAGAGAGTGATTTACAATCAAGGATTGACTTTCTTTGTATTTACTAAAAATATTTGTGATAAGTGGAATTAATACCATGTGGATTCTAAAATACTCAAAGGATATGATGTTTTTTTTGCAATATAAGAAAAGAACAAACTATGTCTAAACATTTCATTTTTACATTTGAATTTCAACTTTGTAAACCCCTATCCCACACGATAAACCTTAAGAAAAACTTTCATTCCTTGATCCAGGGGCTTGTCATCAAACTTGGTGACCATAAACCCAGTAACAGCTCTTTCTTCAGAGATTCACGGCAATTTGTCAAATATGAAAGCGAATGTCATCTGAAGTCCACTGCGAAAACAATATGAGAAATGCTGGACTTCCTCATTGATAGCATCAATATAACATTTGGGGGTAGGACATATAGGCAAGCAGTAGATTCCCCATGGGCACTAGCTGATCCCCTTGTTGCTGATCTGTTTCTTTATGCATATTTATAGCTAAAATGGATAGAATTATCATCAAACCGCCAGCACGTTATCAGAAATGAGCGGGCCACTGTAACTTGATAATGCCCTCATATTGCTTGACGACAGGCCATTATCAAGCCCGTTGTTCGGTGACGTCATAGGGTAGAGAAAATGACGTCACGTATTATAGTGACGTCATCTGGTTTGTTCTATGACGTTTCCATAATGTGGTCAGTGACATTCGTGAGGATTGCAGTAAAGGTTTCCAAACCGATGTTGTTGTTTCTTTTTAGTTGATAACAAATTCCATCCGTTTAAGCTATAATAAGGGCTTCGTCGGGCAGTTAATGGAAAACCTCGGGCTTCTGCCCTGAAAAAGAGCGTTACCCTTATAGGATTGGAATTTCTGCTCGAATTGGCAAAATAAAAACAAAGCAATTTGGACAAGAAGTTCACTATAAGCTTCAGCTATATCGATTATCTGATATATGATATATTTCAGGAGAAATTTCTTATGGATATGGAAAGGGTTTTGCCTCTTATATGGTCAGGTTCGCTGACTTGGTTGTTACATGCCATCGAATCCCAATTGTGTGGACCGATGCTCAGGATGTCAATAACTGGATTTTCTGGTTCAGACTGGATTATTTACAGACCGCCATCATATAGCTGGAATATTGCTGAATGCAGCGTTAAACAACAAAAAAATAAGTAAACAAATAAATGTCATTGTTCATTCCCTCTGTGATTGCGTACGCTGATGCATATTCTTTTATACACTGTTTATTGTTGCAAAACGATATATGAATGCCTGGGGTGTTCACTTTGGTTCTGACTTTGGAAATTCGGTTTAGTTTCTAAATATAGGTGGACAGAAGAACATTCGTTCACGATCACAAACATTCAATGAAAGGACATTATCGCGTGATTCATGAAACACCCTTGACATCCACCATATTGAACTATATATCATACGATCTGTAGTGAAAGACCACATTCCTCGCTCAAGCCATCGTTGAGAGAGGATATAATGGATTTCTAAGTTGTAATAGAGTTAACTCCCTTATAATGTCCAAGAGTGTTTACTGAAGTAAGGGGGCGGTCGGGTAGCCTGATGGTTAAAGCGTTCGCTCGTCATGCCGCAGTCCCGGGTTCGATTCCCGACATGGGTACAATGTGCGAAGTCCATTTCTGGTATCCCCCGCCGTGTTATCTCTGGAATATTGCTGAAAGCGGCGTAAAACCATACTCACTCACTTACTGAAGTAAACGGACATAATCGTGTGACATTATGTCTGTAGTCAGATAGATGTATTGATTTGAAATAATTGAATTATCATTTATCCTTTCTTACATCTACTGATACTTATATCCTCCCTTGCAGGTGTTATCAACAGCATCCTCTCCTGGTCTGCTTGGATTCCTCTGGGTAGATTGACGTACGGGGCCTACCTGATTCACACAGTCGTGTTGTCCTATACAGAGTTCTCTGTAAGGTCTCTGAGATATGCTGATGTTGTGTTTGTGGTAGGTAGAATCAGTGTCTGCAAAACCTGAACGTACCCTGACAGGTTGCTCATAATATCAACCTCAGGACTGTCTGCTCCATACCCGATTATTGCAGGCCGGCGTCATATGAGATGATGTTCGCAGTTAAATAACAAACAAACAAGCTGACAAGTCATTGAATATCTGATTAACTGCATTTCCTGAAACAGGCGACCGCCTCTCTGGAGAAAGGTTCTGATTGGAGAAGTTCGATTTCCGATCTGCGGCAGCAATAAACCCAAACTCAGAGAAATTGTTACCCTGCCTTGTGCTCGGAAGTAAGGAGACAAAACAGCACTGATCTGCATACAGTGTTGAATGTTAAACTCAGCTGGTATCTCCAGGAGATGTGTTCTCGTTACCTTAGACTAGCATCTATCTAAAAGCTATGACTGAAACTACTGATATTTTGTACATGCATTTTACCTGATGATATGTATTACTTGCTAAACTCTAATTATATGAATTGTTGTATAAATATTACACCATGATAACTCATAAAAGCACTTGTTGTCGATCTAATTATTATATGAAAACTTAGTATAAATGTTATATCATGATAGTGCTATCACTATTATACTTGTATTAGGCCAGACTAGTACAAGCAGATGCTTGAAGCACGAGAATCGCGATCGGATATAGCCAGGTTAACAAATATAGGCCAGAGAACCATTTATAGATTTTGGTATCGACATTGGTATTGGCACTCCAGGGTTCATATGTGCAGAGCATGTGAGCACAGATCACACCAAAAATAGGGTTATACGTTTCAAACCATGTCATTATTTCAGTTGTTAAAGTTTTAGTTGTGTTTGTGATAGTGGCCATGCATAGAACCATTCATACAACCAATTTGTGTTTTTACAGAGCTACCACTACATAGGGACATTTGTCGTCTCCTTCGCCCTGTCGTTCATCACCTTTGTGTTGGTGGAGTCTCCGTGCCTCGTTCTGGAGAAGGTGGTCCTTACCAGACTAAGCCTCAAGAAGTAGGCATGACAAAGGATGATGTACGTTATTCTCATGGAATGTTGTTGTGTTCGTATTCTTAGAAACAATGCAATTTAAAACCAACTTATCTACCAAAGTATCACCTTTCCAAAGTGAACATTATTTACATTATGAACATACCTCATTTAGTCAATATAACATACGTTTTTTATTAACATTATATTATCGGTGTGGGAGATAAGTGAAAGGGATCTAGGTATTATTAAATACGTTTTATGAAATAGTAAGTGATAATTGTCATTCTGTCACCAATAGTTTGAAATTATTTTATAAACGTCCAATAAATGATACATGAGGAGTGAAATAAACAAGCGTATAGTCAACGAAGTCATCTATATCCCCCGCCGAAATTAACACGTTATGGTCAAAATCAGGTAACTGACTCAACATTTCTCTTAGCCCATGTCAAAATAGCTGCAATGGAAATTCTAAAATAAACATTTCTAAAACTCCTTAATATCAAATGGCACCAGTTCAGTATGTGCTTTATATATAGACAGGCAATGTTTGGAAAGGAAATATGTAACAGTTTATTTGTTATAAGTATTTAACGTTTTTTGAGTTAAGCTACGTAAACGAACACCACCCTTATAGAACCGAAGTCCAACTTGTTGCCATGGAAACGTAAAAAAATAAAAATTACTAAAATTCCTTGGGGCGGGGTATAAAAATAGTTTTTACTGTAATGAGAGAGCAAAAGAGGAAATACTTATGAGAAAATCCTACTTTTGTTTTAACCGTTCATTGTATATACTTATATTCTTTTACTTGTATCTGATTTCATTTGACATACATGTGATCCGACAGCACCTGTTTGCGTTTGTTTTTAAAATGTCGTCCTTGATGCTATGATTTGTTTGTTTGTTTGTTTGTTTGTTATTTAACGCCGCACTCAGCAATATTCCAGCTAAAGGACGGCGGTCTGCAAATAATCGAGCCCGGACCAGACAATCCAGTTATTGACATCACGAGCATCAATCCACGAAACTGGATTCAATTTGCACCAATCAAATCAGCGAGCCCGACCTGCCCGATCCTGTTACTCGCCTCTTACAAGCATAGTCACCTTTTACAGCAAGCATGGATTGCTATAGACATATTCTACCCCGAAACTTCACGGATCTGGCACATGTCGAAATACGTGGATACGGAAAACAAATACTTGCCCTGTTCCAAAGACACTGAATAAAATGAGGTAAATGTTCACTCGGTGTACATGTAATATATAATAAAATAATAAAGTCCACGTTAGTCCATCATCTTCTTTATATCAGTTTCAATCATAGTACTATGTTTGTTTGTTGTTTAACGCCGCACTCAGCAATATTCCAGCTATATGACGGCGGTCTGTTAATAATCAAGTCTGGACCAGACACTCCAGTGATCGGTAGCATGAAGATCGATCCACGCCATTGGGATACGATGACATGTATCAACCAAGTCAGCGAGCCTGACCATCCGATCCCGTTAATCGCCTTTTACGACAAGTATGGGTTGCTGAAGACCTATTTTACCCCGGTATCTTCACGGATCTGAACGTATTGGTTGGTTGGTTGGTTGGTTGGTTGTTTAACGCCGCAGTCAGCAATATTCCAGCTATATGACGGCGGTCTGTAAATAGTCGAGTCTGGACCAAGCATTTAGGTGATTAATATCAGGAGCATCGATCCACGCAATTGGGATCGATGACATGTATCAACCAAGTCAGCGAGCCTGACCACCCGATCCATGGGCGGATACAGAGGGGGGGGGGGTCTTTTTATTTCGAAAAAATCTTTATTTCTGTTTAAATTACCACCAAAGACAATAAATAGATCTTAATTGTGCACCCCACCCCACACACCCTTTAAAAAAAGCTGTATCCGCCCATGCGATCCCATTAGTCGCCTCCTACGACAAGCATAGACAAGGCTAGCATTGGTTGCTGAAGATCTATTCTACCCTGGATCTTCCATAGTACATAGTGTTAAGGATAAGCATGTGTAGATCGAATTTGGGAAATATTGTTTTTGTGTCAGTTTGCAGACGACAAGTTGATAATAGCATTTCTTAGTCATTTCAATGAATATAAAAATTGAATGCGATACACGAGATACTAAAAAATGCAATTTGTATAAATGAAGCGGTGCGCGTGAGCACTTGGCACGTGCTGTAAAGACGATAGCGATAACTGATACAGTGAGCAGACGGGCAAGTTCTATTTCCACTGTTTTGATTCCCTATCGTAGAGTTATATCAGAAATCAACAGAATCTTATTTCAAGGTCAGCGAATGTCTAAGTTGTAATAGAGTTAACTCCCTTGTAATGTCCAAGAGTGTTTACTTTAAGTTATTGGTACAGTTAACTTTGTACACGGAATATCTCAGAAATAACACGAAAACATTGGCGATAACTGAGCGTTAAACAACAAACAAACGAAAGATAACTACACATTGCCTATCGTGTACATAACCAAATGAGTACACAATCAATATTGATAGTGTTGATAATTATGAACGTAATCAGCTATAAATATAAATGAAGATCCGGGGAAAATTAGGTCTTCAGCAACCCATTCTTGCCGTAAAAGGCGACTAACGGGATCGGGTGGTCAGGACCGCTGACTTGGTTGATGCATGTCATCGTATCCCAATTGCGTGGATCGATGTCCATGCTATCAATCACTGGATTGTCTGGTCCAGACTCGGTTATTTACAGACCGCCGTCATATAGCTGGAACATATTGTAAAACACAACTCTAATGAAAATTAATATATACATACTTAGAGAACTACATGTTTTTTGTTTTTTTTATTTCAGTCTTTCTCTTGGTATGCATTCTTTTGGAAATTAGTTTAATTGTCATACTGTCCATAGTTGACAGATTTTAAAACGTTTTTTATATTGATTTAATGTCTAATTTATTCTAGTCACGATATGGCTGAAATACTGTCGATGTGACTTTAGATTTTAACTCACTCAGTTGTGCTGAAATAGTATATTTATACACTTACTTTCTTATAAGATATTCCTTTCCTTACTCGACATAATGTTAAGGCCTGATCTATTCGCCGGGTGCTAATATCACGACAAGTATATTGGCGATTTTGATCAATGTCAAAAATACATTTTACGAAGATATTTTGAAGATACTCACTTGTCTATTTGAACAAGACGTATCTGGCTTAAAACGAAAGCAAACTCTTATGATTAACTATAGTTTCATTCATTTAGTGCGTTTATCGATAATATCGTTAATAATTCTTGATGTTTGAACTTGTCATCGATGTAGTTCCATCGGGCACTGGGGCAAATGCGATACATCGACAATTTGACCAATCATTATACCCCTATTTTATTCAAAATATTATTTATGGTACAGTAAACTACGGTTATAACGAACCCAAACGGTTTACTTATTTTAGTTCGTTACAACCGCAGTTGGTTATAAGCATATGTACAGCATATATACAGCAAATGGTCGGGACCAAAAAATAAATTCTTTATATCCGTCAGTTCGTTATAGGCGTGTTCGTTATAAACGTAGTTTACAGTTCCAGGAGGACGACTTCTAGCCCCTTTTATCAATCCGAGACCGCTACACCACGTCCAAAGGGCATCAGGCCCGCGATACGGGAGATATCTCACATGTCCAACCCTGATATAATTTGCGACAGCATGTCGATTCTGGGCAGAAACACGTTCAGTTTCTATTTCTCTGCCACTTTCACAAATACACCAAAGAGAGCCGTGAAGACCCGGGGTAGAATAGGTCTTCGGCGACCAATGCTTGCCGTAAAGGCGACTGTGCTTGTCGTAAGAGGCGACTTACGGGATCGGGAGGTCATGCTCGCTGACTTGGTTGATGCATATCATCGTTTCCCAATTGCGTGGATTGATGCTCATGATGTCAATCAGTAGATTTTCTTGTCCAGACTCGATCATTTACAGACCGCCGCCATATAGGTGGAATATTTCTGAGTGTGGCGTTATACAATAAACATATACCCAATGTGGCAATCGACATTTAAAAGCCTCATCGAAACGGACAACTCAGTTTTAACCTCCAGCAGCTGTGTGCTCATGTGATGCCATAACTTCCAGATTTATGTGCGTGCGTGCATGAGTGAGTAAGTGTGTGGCCGAGTGAGTGAGTGGCTGGGGATTGGCAGGGTACCACTCAGAATGCTCATTCATGTTGTCAGCCACAGTGAAAAGCTTGCCTTTTTTAAAAGTGACCCCACGCTGCACTCACTCATAGCAACCCATGCATGCCGCAACAGGCGACCTTGAAATGGCTGAAATTTACAATTTAAAAAAAATGAGTCCCTAAGAAAGCCATGATAACGACGTCATTAAAGTGATATTCGTTAATAGACATACACTGAAATCTTAAAAAGAAATATCCAGAGGGCACAAATAGACCCAGTCATCTGAGGCGCCGCAATTCGTTATGTGGAGTTACATCATTTAGTCCCCCAATACAATGAATTCGACGTGTAGATATCACCGTCATCAAGCAGTTGGATATTTCTTAAAGAAATTGTTATATTTAAACATTTTTATTTAATTACTGTTATTATCGTGAAGGAAGGAACACGTTAATTTGTGAGAATAAATCAACAAAGTAAAAGGGATATCTGTTTATTCAGGTAACATCAACAAATGTTTGTGTTATTTCCAACGCTATACAACTGATATAAATAATCATGCAAATAACCTGGTTGTTATATGTACATGCTTTAGCTCAGAATGAACATCACTGGTCATATTCACATCCTTTGTACAATGAGTGAGTGAGTATGGTTTTACGCCGCTTTTAGCACTATTCCAGCAATATCATGGCGGGGGACACCAGAAATGGGCTTCATACATTGTACCCATATCGGGAATCGAACCCGGGTCTTCGGCGTGACGAGTTAACGCTTTAACCACTAGGCTACCCGACCGCCCCTCCTTTGTACAATGAAACATGAATAGAAAACGTAAAATTATCTGACTAAGAAACTTCTGACAGTGAGAAGTAGAATTCTGTATAAATCAACAGTCAAGCCATTTAATGAACTTAAACAAAAGCTTTACAATTTCGTAAATGATTTCCCCCCAGAAGGAATTCCTGTGGTACAAGGGCGATGAGGTAGCCCAGCGGTTCAAGCGTTCCCTGGAGAGGCCGAAGCTCAGAGTGCGAAGCCTCTGTATGCGTGAAACCTATTTTGCGGTATTGATGTGGTACTGCTGAACGCGGTGTAAAATAATATTCACCCTTTGGCTTTGCTATCAAGGTAAAACCCAATATAGTTCACATCAATATATATATTCACTATGAAGAAGTATTGAACTAAATCAGTCAGTGTTGCATATCAGAAAAGGCAATTGAACCGAAAGCGAATAGCCTTCCAACGCTGAAAACACAATGTCCTCTCAATGAGCAATGAACGTCATGAAGTTCACAAACAATTCACAGAATCACAGCCCCTTATCTTCTTTTCAGCTTCATTTTGGCCAACACAGCTTTCTCCAGTCCCAGACATGGCGACTCCACAAACACACACAGGATGAACGCCAGGGCGTATGCCACAGCGAATGTCCCAATAAAATGGTAACTCTGTTAGGAAGCACAAATACATATTAACGTCATATATAATTGTGTTCTACGTTTCAGAAATTAAACTGCTTTAAATGACAACACATAAGCTACGAAACCCGTGAAGTTCCGGGTTGGAATAGGTCTTCAGCAACCAATGCTTGTCGTAAGAGGCGACTATGCCTGTCGTAAGAGGCTGAAGCTCGCTGACTTGGTTGATGCATGTCATCGTATTCCAATTGCGTGGATTGATGTTCATGATGTCAATCACTGGATCGTCTGGTCAAAACTCGATTATTTTCAGACCGCCGTCATATAGCTGGAATATTGCTGAGTGCGGCGTTAAACAACAAACAGACATACGCTAAGCTACAGGGAATAACCTTATAGTTCCTGAATCATGTATGTCATATATAACTTTGAACATTTCAGCAGGACCTCAAAACATACTTACATGTCTGAAATCCTTTGAAGGGTAAATGTTTATTTGGTAACATCACCTACAATGCGTACTCATTTTCATTATTTCTCGGTAGTATGGCAATGGACAAACCATGAAACATTCGTGAATCATGTCAGACACTAAACAGTTTTTCGGCCTCTGCTTCGAGACATACATGTTTTTCTCTGAAAGGGAGAGCCGAACAATTCTTATTTTCTTCACAGCACATTTGTTTCAGGGCATCCGGTATCTCCAGCGACAAATGGAGCTTTTGTTTTCCAGCATTTCCGGGAACAAATTGTGTTACTTTTTTAAAGAAATCCAAGAATTACCATTCAGGTAAGAAAACCTTTCCCTAGGTTACAAGACTGCTACTCACGATCTGTATCACGTTGTTGTACACCAGTGTCCTCGTTGAGAACTCCGTGTATGATAAAAGTGCAGGGTGGATGAGATAGGCACAGTAGGTAAGTTTCCCCAGCGGCATCCATGCCCCCCAGGACAATATCCTGTTGACAACACCTGGGGACACATAATGACAAGTTATTGACACAGAGTTTCTCAAAAGTGCTCACTTAAGATGTTGTCACGGCAAACGTAGGGAATATATATTAAAAGTTTCTTACAATAAACACTATGTACATATCAGATTCAAAGCATATCTGTTGTCTTTGCACACTACCCAAGTTCAAGTAGTAAAAAGCCTTTGGGTTCGAGCTGAAAAAAGGGTTGGTTGGTTGGTTTGTTGTTTAACGCAGCATTCAGCAATATTCCAGCTATATGACGGCGGTCTGTAAATGATCGAGTCTGGACCAGACAATCCAGTGATTGACATCATGAGCATCGATCCACGCCATTAGGATCGATGACATGCATCAACCAAGTCAGCGAGCCTGACCACCCGATCCCGTTAGTCGCCTCTTACAAGCATAGTCGCCTTTTACGACAAGCATGGGTTGCTGAAGACCTATTCTAACCCCGTACCAGCAGAGCATGACATGCTTACCCTTTTCGCGAACACCTGGTACCATCCCTGATGTCCTGTGACCCATGACTCATCACTATTTTGCCTTTATGACCAATGGAATTTATTTGTTAGATAATCGAGACTATAATCCTCTAGCTTTGACGTTATGTATTTGGTCAGTGATAAGCCAATTTCGTCAGATCAATTGTCATTTTCAAAAAGTGAAACTGGGGCTTCGTCATTGTGTCTTAGATCAGATGAGATTTAAACGCAACATTTAACTAGTTCGGACGTTTCGTCGATATCAAGGCGAAACGTGGCAACTAAACAAAGATACCCTTTTCAAATATAACAACGCACCATGCACAGGACAAACAATAGTACTGGTATTATAGATACTCACCGCCATTGCCTGTGCAACACACAAATATAATCCATGAAACGAACACCGCCCATCCCGGTCTGGAAAGGGTTGTAAACGTGATTAACGTGTTAAGATCCCAGTCAGGAATGCCATCCTTCCAGTCACTGTAGGAGTAATATGTGCACATCAGGCCGATAACCAGGGCGATCTGCCATCCAAGTACAAGGGCGAACTGTTGCCGAAATGGAAGAAACATTAGTGACATGGCATTAGTCGCCTTCAAGAAGACTATATTTGAGGATGTTTCTACCATCATTTAAATATACCATTACCATTGTTGAATTCAGAACATTGAATACATTAGTAAGATTCCGATGTTAGGATAGGTCTTCAGCAACCCATGCTTGCCATAAAAGGCGACTATGCCTGCCGTAAAAGGCATCAAGGCGACTTGGTTGATGCATGTCATCGTATCCCAATGGCGTGGATCGATGTTCATGATGTCAATCACTGGATTGTCTGGTCCAGACTCGATTATTTACAGACCGCCGTCATATAGCTGGAATATTGCTGAGTGCCAACCAAACAACCATATGTCATTACATCTGTAACAAAAACATGGCCGTGGCGGCCATGAAAATCGGATTCACACTTCTTGAACAAATCGGGGTGTCATCCCATTCTTGCCGTAAATGGCGACTATGCTTGTCGTAAAAGGCGACTAACGGGATCGGGTGGTCAGGCTCGCTGACTTGGTTGATGCATGTCATCGATCCCAATTTGCATGGATCGATGCTCATTGTGTCAATCACTGGATTGTCTTGTCCAGACTCGATTATTTACAGACCGCATTCATATAGCTGGAATATTGCTGAGTGCGGCATTAAACAATAAACAAACAAATCATAACTGGTGGGAACAATATGCTTTTTTAGTGTGAGAGATAGAGAGTGCGCAGTTTTAATGAACTACCCACTCAGGCACAGTATACTGACTCCGATAGGACCAGTTCTTGTTTTAGCTTAGCACCGTAATGCCATCTATTAACTTCTTTTAAAATGACGAGGCCGTGGATCGGATCCGTCGACCTTCCGTTCTCCGTTCATGTGCTCTATCCACTTGACCACGGAGGCGGTCTTAATGATTTAGTATGGTCATGAAAATGATGTTGATGATAATCTCTCTCACCCTTGGTATCTTGGCTTTGCACTTGGTTTTATGGAGAAGGTATCCAAGGAACAGACCAATTCCATACACTCCAACTCTACACCAGGGCACGAAGTATATATACTTGAAGAAGTCCGGCTGATTCCTGTTTAAAGCGAATGTATACAACAATGGAGTAAAACGTTAATGCTCTGGATATTAAGCAAACACTAGTAACAAACTTCACGACGGGTTTGGTCATTGGTACAAGCAAACCATTGACGGATAGTTTCAACATCGAACCACTCTAGCACACACAAAATATAATAAATAAAAGCGATAAAACCCTTTCCATATTCATACGGATCTTTGCCCCAAAGAGAGTCGATAAGTCAGTAAGTTCAGTCAAACTGATACTCTCGAGTGACCGTGTCATCTTTTCGAACTACCATGGTTGGTTGGATGGTTTGTTGTTTAACGCCGCACTCAGCAATACTCCAACTATATGACGGCGGTCTGTAAATAATCGAGTCTTGACCAGACAATCCAGGGATTAATATCATGAGCATCGATCCACGCAATTGGTATCGATGACATGCATCAACCAAGTCTGCGACGCTGAAAATCAAGAGTTTTACTTACAGCAGCATTGTTGCTCCTTTGAGATGATATTCATAATATCCGTATGTCGCTATATGGATCACCAGGAACGCAGACATGACAATAATTCCCAGGGCATCAAGTCTGGGAACAATATAGTATGGGAATAAAACACAATTGTATTTGTTTACATATGAAAACATGGTACAACCTTAAGCAATGTTATCCTGTCGATACAATAATAATACAAGTCTATAAAAAATGTTCCTTATCATTCAAAATTCTTTTCAGTGTTCCTACATAATTGATGAGCCTTATAACTTACGCCATTTGGAGTAAAATTTAAAATTTCACTTGAAATAGACGTGTTTAATCTATACCACTGATCAAAAGAACGTCCACATCGGCATGGAATGCTTAGTAAAATAGTTCGGGGAAATGTGCACATTTAATAATAAATGTATTTTGAAGTTCAATCATGTACGGTACAACACGCCGTCACGACCCAGTAGAGTTGTACATACAATCATCTGTTGTACTATGGAAATATCTTGAACCTTTTATTCCCCTTGATCAACTCTTTACTAATTTGAAAGTTCTTACCCAAAAGCGATTGGAAGGAGTGCCAAAGGGGCCACAACGTAGAACTGCATATCATTGGCCAAAAACCAGGACCATCCCAGACACTGCAAAATGTTGTTTTTTGAAAACATCATAACTTTTGAGCTGATCAAGGTATCTGACGTTTCAAGTACAAATTTACCTCTGGAAAACAAAACACGTATATTTGCTAACTGCGGGAACATTCAGTTTTGATTTCTATATTTCTTTAATGCATTTCAAACATGTAAAGTAAGTAAAATTTAACTGCTCAATTAAAATTAAAATATAACCATTTTAAAAGCACATTTAACAAAGGGCCACACGATATTGCAATTAATTTTGTGGGAAATATATCGGTTAGTTTTGTGTGTTTGTTCGTTATATACTGCCTCGCTCAGCATTATTCCAGCTATATGACGGCAGTCTGTAAATAATCAAGTCTGGACCAGACAATCCAGTGATTGACATCATGAGCATCGATCCACGCAATTGGGATACGTTGACATGCATCAACCAAATCAGCGAGCCTGACCACTCGACCCCGTTAGTCGCCCCAGCATTCATGAAAATCATGAACAGTAAAGTAAATATCACAGATCCAATATAAAACATACCAGATACCTCTTATGACAAGCATAGTCGCCTGTTGCAGCAGGCATGGGTTGCTGAAGACCTATTCTACCCCGGATCTTCACGGGTCTATCATTAAGTTATAATCCTATGTCTTGCATTCATTGTATTTCAACAACCTCCTTTATTTCAATATTGGCATAGAGTTAAGTTCGAAACAAACAATCCGATAATCAATGTTGGTTGGCTGGTTGGTTTGTTGTTTAACGCCGCACTCAGCAATATTCCAGCTATATGACGGTCTGTAAATAATCGAGTCTGGACCAGACATTCCAGTGATTAATATCATGAGCATCGATCCACGCAGTTGGGATCGATGACATGCATTAACCAAGTCAGCGAGCCTGACGACCCGATCCTGTTAGTCGCCTCTTACGACAAGCATAGTCGCCTTTTACGGCAAGCATAGGTTGCTGAAGACCTATTCTACCCCGGATCTTTACGGGTAGATAATCCAATGTATGCATACGTTACCATTTCATCATTCTTGTAGATGTTATTTATGTACAGTAAATTAGTCCACCAGTTTGTGCGGCAGTTGTCTGCGTCCTTTAGTTCGGCATTGAATGATATTGGCCCTTCCACTATATGGCGCATTAGCCCGGTATACGCCATGATAAATATCATGTAAACAGGGGTCAGTCTAAAGAAATCACAAAGAGCAAAGATTGAGTCACACGTAATATGCTGCTGCATACAAAAGTAGGATGATATTTATGTTAATGTTGGTTGGTTGGTTGGTTGTTAAACGCCGCACTCAGTAATATTCCAGCTATGTAAGGGCGGTCTGTAAATAATCGAGTCTGGAACAGCAATCCAGTGATTGACATCATGAGCATCGATCCACGCAATTGGGATACTATGACATGCATCAACCAAGTCAGCGAGCCTGACCACCCAATCCCGTTAGTTCTCTGTTACGACAAACATAGTCGCCTTTTACGGCAAGCATGGGTTACTGACAGCCTATTCTACCCTGGATCTTCACGGGTCTTATGTTAATGTAAATGGATCTTTTGATGAAACAGTTTCATGAATGTACGCACTGTCATTTTAATCTGTATATTGCACTATTAAATATTCCATGAAAGCCAAAATGAAGAAAATTGAAGAGAGGCCTGTTGTATGAGGATACCATTTTGACACCGATAAATAAATAAAATAGTAAAGTCATAATCATTAAAAATTATTCAGTTCGTATATTATCGGCATTGTGTTTTCAAAGTGCCTAAATGTTTTCTATCCCTTATGTATGTATTAGTTCCAAGAGTACATTAGACGGTTCTTGTTGTGTTGTATAGACTGTGTTTACCTCCAGTATCGGTGAACGTAGTATAATATCATTTGCTTTACGGTGGGCCTCCCTGTCAGTGACTTCTTCGATTCCTTCAGGAACAGATAACACACTAAACAGCCGCTGTGTAAAGTGTAAACATAAAACGTCAATGTCAGAGTATAACCAGTCTCGATTATCCGCCAAAGCAGATTCCATCGGGCGTAAAAGGCAAATAGCGGTGAATATTATATGAATGGATCACTGAAAATCAGTGATGACCAAGGTGTTCGTGATTAGGGCAAGAATGACAACAAATTAATCTATTCAGTTATCGGCGGTAAACCACCATGGATACACTGTCACGCTTCATTTACTTATAATATAATAATAATAAACATTGTGTATCTGCGAAAAGGATAAGCATGTCCTGCCCTTCTGTGCTTACAAATAGTAAGATTTCCATAGGTTCATTGGCGTGATATGTTTCAGGGGTCGGTGAGCTTCTTTCAGCTTCATGACGGCGAATCAGTATGGGATGAAAGCAAGAAGAGATGCCACGTTGGTAACACACGTGGGCACGGGTATGATGCTGACAAACAGGAACATGATCACGGTGAACCGGGATTCGAACCCACGATCATAGGTTTGAGCGAATTGCGGCGTACAGGATATTATTATTCATCGTAAGTTGTAGCCAAATGACGTTCGGCAAGTGTGGAATCTGGACTTTTAAAGTCAGTTATCTCCCTTGCCTCGGGAAGATGTGGGCATTTGTGAGGTCAAATGATATCTGATGTTTTAAAGTCAACATGGTTTATGATACATGGTTCTGATGGGTAAGATTGGGGCATGGGGGATGGAGTGCTTCTGTTTTTGCATATAACACAAGCGCCTTTTTAGATTCAAACAAGCTAGTTGAGTCATTACCGATATCAGTTTCAAAATGTTTAAAGCTCAATGCAATAATCAGCATCAATGGTACAAGTTTTGCAAGTTATGTTTGTCAAATTCAGTTCTTTACCTCAGGAGAAAGAAGGTATCCACTGAGAGCGTTGCGTTTATCAAAGCCTGCATGGTGAAGTCCTTTGCCCTGTCCATGTAGTCGACAATGTTCTCAACTGTATAGACAACATTTATTTTATATTTCAGGTAGCTTTCTGGCTTAAACATTGGGTGGGATGGTTGTTCAGAACAAAAAGAGTGAGTGTTGGCTAGGACGTTGTATGGAGACTAGATCTGTTGTATTGTATCATATATACTTTAGAGCCTAAATAAAAAAAATATCTTGTAACAATGTTTGTTTTTTGGGGTTTTTTGGGGGGGCAGTCTATTTCATTTTTTAGTCTGAAGCATAATTATTAATTATTCAAGCATTTTCTGAGACAATCTATTTTTCCCCATAATATCCCAGGCCCCTAAGCTGAAAGTTCAAAATTCCCAAGGCTTCACTTTCTGCTTTGAGATGACATTGTCAGATATAAAAATCAAATTTTCAAGATAATGTGTGAATTATCAAAATAGCAATTTTAAGATGGAGACTTTAAAAATATTTTTGCGGCCTTAGTCTAGTAGGCTTTTGTATGATTAGGCTGGACTATTAACAAGTGCAGAGCAAGACAAAACTCGCTCACTCATTTGCACCTAATTCTGTACCATTACCTGTTTTCAAGGGTGACCATGATGCACTGTGTCCGAAGATGACCCAGGCCATACTGAGGACCCGGATGCCGTGAATGCAGCCAAGATTGCCCTCCCCTGATACGGTGCTGAGTATCTTCTCCGCGTTCCTTGGGATGGAGAAGGCCAACAGCATCTTACGACCAAAGCCTATGCGAATAACAGAGGAGAAGACAGATGAGTATTGGTTGTGTATATTTTAAAAAATTATATTTATAATGCCATGGTCTTGCAATAGGGACGTTACTTATTAAATAAAGTGTGTTTGCTTGTTGGTTGGTTTAAGGCCGCACTCAATAAATTGTCAAGTCTTGCCGTGTTACACAAAGCGATCTTGGCGCTGAAGCAATCGTATCTCACATACTTTAACATAGACTAACGGTCGTCGAAGCCCTTTGTAGAACAGGTCCCTTGTCATACAACTAAATATGGAGAGTGGAGTGTTAAACAACAAACAGCAGCAACCATGCTACTTGTATTCGCAATCACTACTGAGAAACGAAAAACGAAAGGTTGACCCTCATATTGTGCCGACCGCCTCCGTGGTCTTGTGGTAGAGCGTCCGCCCGGAGAGCGGAAGGTCCAGGGTTCGATCCCGGGCCGCGTCATACAAAAAGACGTTAAAAGATTGTACTTGTTGTTACCCTGTCTGGCGCTCGGCATTAAGGGGCTAAAACAAGGACTGGTCGGCTCGGAGTCAGTATACTGTGTCTGAGTGGGGTATTCGTGTTAAACTGCGGCATGGTATCTCAGTGAGCTAGCACTATAAATCGGCATCAGTCCGGACTAGTACAAGCAGCCACACACACACATACACGTGCATGCACGTCGCTATATAAGTGCAATAATCTTGGACGCGACGTTAAACCCAATTTCACCTCACCTCACCTCATATTGTGCCTGTATCATGTTGAGGGCGTGTGGTCCAGTCAGTCGCTGCAGAGATGCGTCCCTTAGGGGGGCCAGAATCCCGGGTCACCCTAATTATGGTTCCGGGTTTGTCAGCACCATACCAGTGTTCATGGATTTCAAAGTGGAAGCGTCTAATACCTGTATTTCTTCGGGCTTGTCTCCTACATCCAAATGACACACCGTGATAGTACTTTAAAAGCGGTGTTAAACCAAATTCACAGACTCACTTAAACATGTGATATTCTTACTGTCATAGTTAGCGGTGTTGGATGTATGTGGTTGCTCCTCTTCCTCCATGTCATCTTCCTGCAAGTGCCCCCCGTCCCCGCCACTCATGCTTGTGGTCACATGGTCAGGGCCCCCGTCTTCATCCAGGGGGTACACCCTCCTGCCGTTCATTGCTGTCATTGAGATGCCGCTACTGAGGCGCCAGATACGATTGCCGTCCTCGGAGACGAAAGCTCTCGAGGCTCTGAATCCGTCCAAAAAATCCTCTTCCTCGTATGTGTTTGCCCTCCGCAGGGCAAGCCACCCAGACACCACGTCGTAGCACGTTCCGATCACCGACAACGAAGCAATCAGCACTAAAATAATGCTGCAAGATTAACGTTGTATTATTTTTAATAAGAAATTACATTTCAGGAAGCACAAAACCGCCATAGGCGTGGCATACTTTCCTTTCGGTTAATGGTTACATAAACGCATAATAAATTGCTTGTTTAGACCATCAAATACCATGGCATTGCCTGCATTTTACATATCTATTGACAACTGGTTGTAATGATAAGATTATCAGAGTGTGTGTAATGCCAGATAGAGTATCAGAAGTGGATGAATAGGTTTGAGTGTAACTTCGAAGGGTGTATTGTAGACCCCTAATAGTTCGCATGATTTAAGTACAGTACTTTCCATGCTTACAGTCTGCATTTGAACCAAATATACATCCATGCAGCATATTCATGCAGGCATCAACGCGTAGGTGTTCTTTGTTGATGAAAATGTATAGAATTGGTGATGGCACTGTCAAGTATCTCCCAACTGAAAGGGCTAAAAGGTAATTCGTGGCAATGTACAGGGCCATGTAAAATCGTGGACAATAAACATGAATACATGATGTCCAAAAAAAGATTTAAAAAAAAGAAAACAGGTATCCATTCATATGTGCTGTCAACTTTAAAGATGATACTCTTTCCGTTGCCACTGTGAAGAGGCGGGTAGTGGAGGGGAAAGGAGAGCCTCAAAGATTATCAAAGATCAGGAAGGCCTCCAACTGCCACCACCCTTGGAAATGTTGATAAAATACATGATTTGATTATGGGTGGTCGACGACTCACCACGCGTTACATTGTCAATACAGTAGGTATCTCTCAAAGAGTTGAAAACATTCTGCGGAATGACGTGGCCATGACAAATGTTTTAGCACGTTGGGTCCAAAGGTTTCTGGCTCCAATCAGAAACTCTCCAGGTTTCACCACTATCAGCCTATAGACTTTAAAACGTCAAAGAAAGTAGAAACATGTGACTTCTCCACCAAGACCGCATATCTGTTGCGTCAACTGGCAAGGTGATGGCTTTGGTTTTCTGAGATTCCCAATTCTACTGGTGGATTGCGTCCCTAAAGGTGAGACCATTTACTGCCTGGCAAGCATTTTGCAAATGGTGATGAGGTCATTTCTGCTGTGGAGGACAAATGGAATCCAGGCGCTCCAGCTCCGTTGGCAGATGTGTGTGGACTTCAATGGGGGTTATGTCGAAAAATAATGAGTAAACAACCCAAACAACAATATGATCAGAACTTTTCAGTCACCCTCGTATTAAATGTGTATAAGCTTTCCCATCGTCAATACATATCAATAAGCTGACTCACATTGCTGTGATGGCGCTTGCATCCTCTTTCCAATCATCAACGGTTCTTGGGGAAGCGGATACCAGCTCAGAGCCCAGCCATTTTAAAGGAACTGAATACGAAAAAGAAGATTATTTATGCGGGCTGATCGATCATTTCCAACATCTTAGTTATGAGGAAATATGCTGTCAAAATGTGTTAAATGTCATAATTGAAACCTAAAAGAGTCGCTACTTACCCAGGGATATTGCATGTGTAACTGTGCTGACATTGCAGGACCTAGGAAGACAGAAGCCCCATTTGATATCCACCATCCTAGCCTGTGGAACAAAAAGGCCACAACGAAATTATTATTTTTTCTTATAAATGCAGATATTTCATCAAATGACAAAATATTATACATAATATATTTAATTTGATGTATCGGATGAAAGTAAGCGCTTTTGTTTTGCCGAGTAGCGCTTTATTATTGCTCATACTTAATTACCAGCTGGTTGTTGTGTACTGCTACTATTACTACGACTAGGGCTGCTACTACTACTGCTGATACCACTACATGGACTACTAACGACTAGGCTACTACTGATGCTGATACTAACACGTGATATGAATCAGCAGTATGAAAGTGCAATATGAAAGTGCAATAAGAAAATAAACTCACTAACTCAGTATTACAATTCCTGCTTCATTGTATACTCATGGTAGAACCATAACTACTATTATAGTCACTAAAACTAGCACCCGTGGCACTACTGTTATCACTCCCGCTGCTTATACTACTGCTGCTACTGTGGATAGAGCGTCTGCCCGAAGACCGAGGGTCGGTTGTTCGATCCCGAGCCGCATCATACCAAAAGACGTCAAAATATGGTGCTTGTTGTTACCATGCCTGGCGTTCAGCATTACGGGGAAGAACTGGAGGCAGTATGCGGTATTGTATCTTTGTGGGCTATCACCGGCCTAAGACCTGCCGACCGCCTCTGTGGTCAAGTGGTAGAGCGTCCGCCCGGAGAGCGGAAGGTCCGGGGTTGGATACCCCGGCCGCGTCATACCAAAAGACGTTAAAAGATGCTACTTGTTGTTATCCTGTCTGGCGCTCGGCATTAAGGGGCTAAAACAAGGACTGGTCGTCTCGGAGTCAGTATACTGTTTCTGAGTGGGGTATTCATGTTAAACTGCGGCATGGTATCTCAGTGAGCTAGCACTATAAATCGGCATCAGTCCGGACGAGTACAAGCATCCACACACACACACACACACACACACACACACACACACGTGCATGCACGTCGCTATTTAAGTGCAATAAATCTTGGACGCGACGTTAAACCCAATCTCACCTCACCTCACCTCACCTCACCTCACCTCACCTCACCTCTAATCTAATCTAATCTAATCTAATCTAATCTAATCTAATCTAATCTAATCTAATCTAATCTAATCTAATCTAATCTAATCTAATCTAATCTAATCTAATCTAATCTAATCTAATCTAATCTAATCTAAGACCTGCCTGACACGACAGCTTCCACCATGCTGAAAGTCGCATACTCACTGACAGGGATACACGATCGTCCATGACCATGCCCAGTGCTTCGGGAAAGGCGAACGCCATCTCCCAGTACTCTCCATGGACCACACGGGGTACTGTGGTGTTGGGGGTCCCGGTGATCTCCCGGCACTCATCGTAGTTCCCGAGAAACTGTAAAGCGCCTTTCAAGATACTCCTACCTGGCTTTCCAGATGCATCAAGCACTGAAACAAGATAGAAGGCCACAGTGAATGTATATTAGGTGTTTTTACAGTCTAGATGCCTAGTGGATTGAACGCCCGTAATAGAGACTCGGGTTTGAATTGGTCTTCAGCAACCCCCGCTTGGCGACTGACGGGATCGGGTGGTCAGGTTCGCTGACTTGATTGATGAATGTTATCGTGCCCCAGTTGCGGAGATCGATGCTTATGATGTTAGTCACAATGTAGTCTGGTCCAGACTCCATTATTTATTTACAATGTACCTGGAATTGGTGAATGCGGCGTTAAAAAACAAACATGGAAAAAAAGCGATCAAGACGCTGCACAGATACAACACCCGTTGGTCGTGGGATCGAATCCCATATTCGGTTCAGTGATGATCCTATGCCGGTCCACAGTAGGTCTGTCAATTGTATCACCCTGGGGCATGGCATTTCGTTGCGATGAAACATTTTGACAAAATTTGAAAATAAAAATACTGTTAAAAGCGTTGTAAAACATTTCCACAACTGCGCATGTCTTTCACATGGAGAATATAAAATGTACATCACAACAATACTATTTCATGTAACGAACCCCTTTTTAACCCCTTTGGAGTAGTAACAACTGTTTTTTGTCCATGTCAATAATGAATGTAGAATTTAATTCATGAAGGGGGCACGGGGGGCCCAGTCGTCTAAGGCGCCGCGATTCGCTGTGCAGAGTTGCGTCGCTTGGGCACGCCAGAAACCTATGATTTGGGGTTCAACTCCCGGTTCGCCCCGATTATGTTTCTAGGTTTGTCAGCACCATACCCGTGCTCGTGGGTTTCACCAAAGTGGTAAACGTCTGAGACCTGCATCACTTCGGGCTTTCGTCTCACATTAAGCTGACGATATAACTGGAATACTGTTAAAAGCGGCGTTAAACCCAACTTACTCACTCACTAATTCATAAAACCTATCTTGACGTCCCCTCATTTAGCTTATATCATATTCTTAAAGGGGCGTGAGTGGCCAAGTAGCCAAAGGCATCGCTGTGGAGAGTTACGCCCACTTGGCGTTACCTGAGACCTGTGAATCTTGCGTTCCACTGCTCCCTGATTATTTCAGAGCCATACCCGTGCTTACGACTTTCAGAACTGCATTGCTTCGGGTCAGCCTCCCACATCAAGCTGACACGCCGTGACTTTTCTGAAATACTGTTCAAAGTGGCGTTAAACCATACACACTCACCCACTTACTTTTAATAGCCCACATCTGTTTCGTAAGAAGTCCCTGGATGTAGGCACTGAAATCAGCAAGACATATATTCTCATCTGACACCGTTTCTGGTTTCATCATCTGCCCCAGGCTGTTGGCCAATGGTAAAACATCGAGCATCATGCCAGCAGGTCCAGTTGCATTGACGGCAAGTTCTTGCAGCGCAGTGATGTTGCCTTGCTCACGGAACACAGACACCAGTTCTGCAATCTGTTTCATAACGTAAGTGGCGTTAACGTCAACGCCGAAATTTTTCAGGACTGCACTCACCGAAGATCCTGCTATTGATGGTAAGGCAGACATAATTGCCTGAAAAATTGCCCCGTTGCTCGAATTTCCGCCTGTTCCCGAACCAGTGATCATGTTTCCAACAGCTTGAAACAGTTGAGCCGGCGTGATATCGTTCAGAACAGGGAGCATGTTTGGTATTAACGTTTTCAGCATGTTTCCAACAGATCCTTGCTGAAATACTTGCTTCATAACTGCCTGTGCTTCGGGGTTGTTGAGAAGCTCAGACAGTCCTTCTTGACTCAGCCCACCTTGACTTGAAGATGTGAGGTGGCTCAACAATTGAGCCAGTTCATCTGTATGATTTTGGCCAAATATTAGTCCAAGGATAGTGTTAGCTTGGGGACTCTGCAGCAGCTGTCCGAGCATCGCCGCAAGTGGGTTGATGCTAATTGTTGCCGCAGAAGGTACAGCCACATGTGGACCATGACTTTCACTGTTGGGTACGGTAACTGTTTGTTTGTTTAAAACTGAAGCCGTTGTTGTGTTCTTCTTAAGGGGCACCTGGCTGCTTGGGCTTTTAATTTCTACAGTGTTTGATGTCGTCACATTGGTTCCTTTCTCCGAAGACGGATAATGCGTTGTTTCATTCTGTGAGACTATCTCGCTGTATGTCGACGAATCCTGACGAGAACTGACTGTTTGGGAAGACGGGCCTCCTGTTACAGTAGATCCATCGTATGCTTCATCGCTGTTTATAATGAATCCATCGTCACATCTCAGGGAATGTAGTTGACATGAAATAAGCACTATTACAACAACAAAAACACGATCCATATTCCTGGTATAACAAGGTGGAGGTATAGAAACTGAGAACGATATAGTGCTAGTCCATGACTGTAGTCTCAACTCTGATAATTGTGTACGTGACGTCTATTATCTATGAACAATCACAGAATGAAGTATTCGATCCAGGTTATCAGTGACCTCTGATACTACATGTAGGTGTCTCGCTTTACATATGAATACATCCAATAGAATTATTACTGACACATAAAAGTGGTCACGTTGGACAATGCGTGAAATCTTAAGTGATTTTCTCGAAAAAAATTATTTGTCCGAGAAGATGCATGAAACAAATTTTTATGCATCAGTTAAAAAGATTTTGTCTGCCATTAAAGATTGTTTTTTGTTGTTTTTTAAAACAGGTTGCTTTGTTTTTGTTTTTAAAAATAAATATTTACTTCACAGTTTTGATTAAAAGAAAATCGGGGTTTTCGGGTGTAGCTGAAAATACATATTGTGTCAATACAACCCTAACATTCAGTCCGGAATCCAGTGTGAAGAAAGTTGGGATTGGACAGATTATACTTCATGATAAATTACCGTAGTTATTGTAAATCTGGAAGGTTTTGTGCCATAAAATGAGGCTGACAATAGCCTTAACTGCGTCTGGAAAGTTCTGTGACACCGTGTTGAGGGCATTACCAAAGATAAACGTTACTCTTGCACGTGTTAATTTTAATGAGTGAGTGAGTGAGTATGGTTTTACCCCGCTTTTAGCAATATTCCAGCAATATCACGGCGGGGGACACCGGAAATGGGCTTCACACATTGTACCCATGTCGGGAATCGAACCCGGGTCTTCGGCGTGAGTTAATTTTAATGAGTATAGTGGCGTCATGGCAAGGTAACACAATGTCACTCAGTGTTTTAGAAAATAGTAATTCGTAGTTTACGTAGACCCGTTTTGACAGATTCCACGGGAGCGTCTCATGGTGCACACAGTTGGTCCTTTTAGCACCTCGCCGATTCTACTGCAGGTCAAAATATTTATGAGGATGACAACTCTCACTGTGTAGTTGTATTGATACGGTGCCGACCTGCAGATGCGAGGGTTGGTGGTCTTAGGTCAAATCATGATTAAAGGTGAGTGAGGTGAAATGGGGTTTAACGTCGCGTCCAAGATTATTGCGCTTATATAGCGACGTGCATGTACATGTACGTGTGTGTGTTTGTGTGGCTGCTTGTACTAGTCCGGACTGATGCCGATTTATAGTGCTAGCTCACTGAGATACCATGCCGCAGTTTAACATGAATACCCCACTCAGACACAGTATACTGACTCCGAGACGACCAGTCCTTGTTTTAGCCCCTTAATGCCGAGCGCCAGACAGGATAACAACAAGTAGCATCTTTTAACGTCTTTTGGTATGACGCGGCCGGGGATCGAACCCCGGACCTTCCGCTCTCCGGGCGGACGCTCTACCACTAGACCACGGAGGCGGTCATGATTAAAGCCTATTGACGTGAACAATGGCCACTACTGATATATAGCCGAATAACGGACCATCTTGTGTATGTTTGTTGTTACATGCACGCCCTTCTCTTCTCAATGATGTTATAACAAAATTGAAACAGTACTATTACTCATTTAGTGAGTGAGTTTAGGGTAAATCCGCTTGAAATTATTTTTGTTATATCACAACGTGTCAGCTTCATGTGGGAGGAACGTCCGAGGTGAGGGCAAGGTCACTGAGAGAACGAGAAGAGTGAATTGTGCTGAACACGTTTCACTTTATGCCCCCTAAATTAAAATCAGGTGCATCTCTTCCACGCCGTTTTCCAGCACAAATACGCACAACAGCTTGTTTCAGATCATTTAGGTCCTTAAATGTTGAACTCAGCGTTTTAGCAAACATTGGGAAAGTCTGAGAGTGTGACTGGAAGCCTGTCCGTGTGCCCGATTATCCTCGCTACGACCCATCATAGTGTTGTTGTTTGTTGTATAACGCTGCACTTAGCAATATTCCAGCTATATGACGACGGTGTGTAAATAATCGAGTCTGGTCCAGACAATCAAGTGACTGCCATCATGAGCATCGATCCAAGCAATTGGCTGACTGACTGACTGACTGAGTATGGTTTTACGCCGCTTTTAGCAATATTCCAGCAATATCACGGCGGGGGACACCAGAAATGGGCTTCACACATTGTACCCATGTCGGGAATCGAACCCGGGTCTTCGGCGTGACGAGCGAACGCTTTAACCACTAGGCTACCCGACCGCCCATCCCCCCCACCCCAAAGCAATTGGGATACGATGACATGCATTAACCAAGTCAGCGAGCCTGACCACGCGATCCCGTTAGTCGCCTCTTACGACAAGCATGGGTTGCTGAAGATCTATTCTACCCCGGATCTTCACGGGTCCCAACGAAGAAATGCACATTCCGAAGTATGGTTGACTCGACCCGTGTCTAGGCTACAGTGACCGCTGACAGTAATATCTATGAATACCTCAATATCTATTTGCCACATCTTTCTAATCACCTTCCAATCGACCAAATAATCATTGATGACATCAGTGATAACAATTGTTATCGCCAAAGGTTCATAACAATACTTCATTCCTTCATTTTTATCGCGTATGTCATTTTGATGTTCTATTCTTTAAGTACACGTATTACGACGCACTGGCACCGTGACTGACTTACTGACTTCCACTTTTTTCATCTGATGATGATGATGTTATTTGAATATATATATATATATATATATATATATATATATATATATATATATACACGTCTCACTTATGAATCAAGCACGATAATCAGACACACACACACGCTAAATAAGTGCAATAAATCTTGGACGCGACGTTAAACCCCATTTCACCTCACCTCACCTCACCTCACCTCACCTCACCTCACCTCACCTCACCTCACCTCTAAGACCTGCCTGACACGACACGACTCTTGTTTCACAGTAGTATTGTCGAGTGGACAAAAATAAAAATGGAAATTATTATATTAAACACCATGTGAAATAAGAATTATTTATATTAATTTTATGTCCTATTTGCTACCAGCGCTGAAGTTTACTTAATTACGAAAACATTACACCATTTCCACGAGTGCGTATTAATACAACATATGAAGAAAGTGAACAGAGACGCATCACTTCAGGCATACCATAACATGCGCGCGAACTTAATACAAAGATATAAAACAGATTCATTTATAAACAGCATTTTCTATACAAATGATATATGGAAACGAACGTGTCTTGTAGAGAACACCAAAGCCCCGCCTTGACACAGCCCCCACACTATAAGTCGACAGCTTAGAAGCGGGAGTAAAATCTCACCACATTTGTGTAGACGGCCTGTCCTACCAGTTACACTGTTGCCTTGTGTAGACCCGTGAAGATCCGGGGTAGAATAGGTCTTCAGCAACCCATGCTTGCCGTAAATGGCGACTATGCTTGTCCTAAAAGGCGACTATGCTTGTCCTAAAAGGCGACTAACGGGATCGGTTGGTCAGGCTCGCTGACTTGGTTGATGCACGGTCATCGATCCCAATTGCGTGGATCGATGCTCATGATATCAATCACTGCGTTGTCTGGTCCTGACTCGATTATTTACAGACCGCCGTCATATAGCTGGAATATTGCTGAGTGCGGCGTTAAACAACAAACAAACCAAACAAACAAAACATCCATACTCATAACTTTTGTGAATGAAGAATGTAGCATGCCGAAAGTTTTATAACACTGGTTCAGAATGCAGATAGAGATTTTCATTGTGAAAATTTAAACCTATTAGGACCGTTCCCAAGTTGTCTGGGAGATCATTATTCGTACAAGGAAGGTCTGATTGAACGTTCACCTAAATGAACAACAAAATACAATCTGATATTGGTCAGTTGATTTCACGTGTTCACAGCCTGTTCAACCATTGTCATGTTGAACAGCCATCGCAGCGACTACCCTACAGACAGACACAATTCTGCCATAAGCCGATCACAACTCCAATACTTATACATATACGTAGGACAATCATAGAGCTAACATCGCTTTGTGGTACGTGGCCCTGGTCGCTCCGTGTTGCAGCTGCCACAGACCACGACCGAGAGTCCTTACAGTATTCAGTTGATTGTTGTTGTTTAACGCTGCACTCAGCACTATTCCAGCTACAAGACGGCGGTCTGTAAATAATCGAGTCTGGACCAGACAATCCAGTAATGGACATCATGAGTGAGTGAGTGAGTGAGTATGGTTTTACGCCGCTTTTAGCAATATTCCAGCAATATCACGGCGGGGCACACCATAAATGGGCTTCACACATTGTACCCATGTCGGGAATCGAACCCGGGTCTTCGGCATGACGAGCGAACGCTTTAACCACTAGGCTACCCGACCGCCCCTGACATCATGAGGATTAATCTACGCAATTGGAATACGCTTACATGCATCAACCAAGTCAGCGAGACTGACAACCCGTTAGTCGCCTCAGCATTCATGAAAATCATAAACAGTAAAGTAAATATCGCAGATCCAATATAAAACGTACGATACATGTGGGTTGAAGTAACATACAACTACACTGCCTGACAAAAGAAAGGAGACACTTGGATTTGACCAACAAATTGCAAACGTTATCAAAATGTTACTTGGCTGAAAACAGTCGCTGAAACACTGCAAGCATTAGGTCCAAAACACAACAAAGATACCTGTATGAAATGCATCACCATCCAATAAATATTTCTTGCTTGTTTCAGTTTAGACAACGTGCCCATCAATTTGTTTGAACCACAATAAACATTTTATGGCACAGAAAATATATTTAAAGACAGAATTATCATATCGCTACATTATTAAAAGTAACTTCTGTTTCGTTAACTGGGGAATAAACTGTTGTCATATCTGTTGTAAACATCGAGCTATAAGTATATCAACTGTAGATTTGACAATGGAAACCTGAATTTGAGGTGCAACTTTTAAATGGAGTGCCTCAGCGTTGTGAAGCGATTCATATGATGTCAGATATTCGTTTTATATTTTCTTCCTAAAAGCGAGTAACATCACTATTTGAAACTACCTACCTACAACGATCGACAAAGGAATACAATGTATTTTTCAATAAACGTTAGCTTTCACGTGGATGTGGCTGTCGAATTAGATGTTCTTATCAGAGATTGCCCAATCGTATGAGCATATTGTGATGGTAAGAATAAATTAAGAGGCACTCTATCTTCGTATGTGTATTATTTTCGCTACTGTTAGCTAGGTAGCCCAGTCGTCTTCGGTGGCGCAATTCCCTATTGATGGTTGCGTCCCTTAGGCGTGCAAGAAAGCCATGATCGAGGGTTCGAATCAAAGATTCGACCTGATTATGTCAGCACCATAACTATTTCTCCAAAATGACTCTGTTCCAGCACCGACATGTGTGAGTATAACTGATACACTCACTGTCTTTCACTCGATATCATAGCTGCCGTTGATCCATGGTTATTCTTGTCGTTTACACCCTCAATGTCCTGTGAGACAAGGTATTTCATAACGTCCACGTGCCCGCCAATGGCGGCTACATGGTGGATGGTGTTACCGTCATCATCAATCAGTGATAGATCACAGCCTTGTCTCAGAAGAATATCAAAGACTCCTCTGTGCCCGAACTCTGCTGCCACCATCACTGGAGTTCTTCCGTACTTGCCTCTACTGTTCACATCAAATTTGGTATGTAAAAGAATGTAATGTACCATTTCATCCTTCCCACCCGAGCAGGCCAGATGAAGGGCGGTGTTACCGTCATCATCGAAAAGTGACACGTCCGCTCCTGTGTTCCAAAGAACATCAAATACACCTTTGTGCCCACACTGTGCTGCGAGCATCACCGGTGTTCGGCCCATCTTGCCTCTACTGTTGATGTCAATGGAGGTCTCGATGAGGACATGGTGCGTCATGGCATCATCACCACCAAGACTTGCCAGATGGAGGATGTTGTTACCATCATCATCTTTGACTGATACATCACCCCTTTGGCTCAGCAGCACGTCAAACACACCCACGTGTCCCCTTAGGGATGCGAACATGATTGGCGTCATCTCGTTTTGTCCTCTACTCTTGATGCTGAATTGTTTCTGACGGAGAATGTCTGTGACCATAACATCATCACCGCCTGTACAGGCCATGTGAAGGACGTTGTTCCTGTGGTCATCAATGATGGACACATCGGCTCCTTTACTTACAAGTAGATCAAATAATAGCTGATTCCCCGTCCTGGCTCCTATCATCACCGGGGTAATTCCTTCATGGCCTGCCACGTTGATGTCCATTTGTATCTCTCTGAGAACATATTGCACGATCTCAACATCCCCACCAAGACATGCCATGTGAAGAATGGTGTTACCATCGTCACCAACGAGTGACAGATCAACATCCTTACCCACAAAAAAGTCAAACAAGCCCCTGTACCCTCGCCCTGCTGCTATCATCACCGGTGTCCATCCGTATTGGCCCCTGCAGTTTACGTCATCACTGATGTCAACGAGGACATATTTCACAATATCGACATTACCTCCAAGGCTAGCCACGTGAAGGATTGTATTACCGTTGTTATCAACCACTGAAGCATCACATCCTGCACTAACAAGCACATCAAATGCACCCCTTTGTCCGGCCCATGCTGCACACATCAATGCTGTCCAGCCGTTGTGATTCCTTCTATCCACACGCGTATATCCTCTCGACAGGATATACTTCACCGTCTCAACATCACCTCCACAGCATGCAACATGGAGCATACTACTACCCTCGTCATCAACGCAGGATAAATCGGCGCCTTCATTCAAAAGTATAGTCACCATTCTCTGATGTCCACCTAACGCTGCCACCATCACTGGTGTCCTTCCGTATTGTCCTCTGCTGTTAACGTCGACGATGTCCATGGATAAGACGTAGTTAACCATATGCTCATTCCCTCCGTTACAGGCCACATGAAGGATGTTGTCACCGCCGTAATCAACCACTGACACGTCACCCCCTTTATTCATGATGCAGTCCAACATATCTGTATCTCCACACCATGCTGCTGTCAAAAGTGGTGTCCAGCCATACAGGCCTCGTTTGTTGACGTTCACTGCATTCGTGGTCAATAGTTTTCTCACATTGTAAAGGTTCCCTTCTCTGCATTCATTATGGAGGATGGAATCTGACGTTAATGCTCGTATTGCATTGATGTTGTGACGTAGGACATTCATTGTGTTAATACCTACCTGTAAATTAAGTGTTTAAAATATTAATACCATTATTTAGAAATATAAAAAAAGAGAATAATTACCAGTCTCGATTATCGCGTCCATTGGATGTAACAGGCAAAATAGTGATGAAAATTATATGAATCTATCAGTGAAATTTAATGATGACACCACGTGTTCGCGACATTGGGCAAGAATGAATGACAAAGAATGAAAAGAAATTAATCTATTCAATTGGCTGTGATGATAAACGAAGCTCATGAACACTGTCAAGCATTATTTAGTTACTCTAATAATAATGTACACTGCATATCTGCAATGACAGATAAAGTGTCAAGTAAGGCAGAATATTATGGTATCGTCAATAGTAAGAGGCAGAATATTATGGTATCGTCAATAGTAAGAGGCAGAATATTATGGTATCGTCAATAGTAAGAGGCAGAATAGTATGGTATCGTCAATAGTAAGAGGCAGAATAGTATGGTATCGTCAATAGTAAGAGGCAGAGTATTATGGTATCGTCAATAGTAAGAGGCAGAATAGTATGGTATCGTCAATAGTAAGAGGCAGAATAGTATGGTATCGTCAATAGTAAGAGGCAGAATAGTATGGTATCGTCAATAGTAAGAGGCAGAGTATTATGGTATCGTCAATAGTAAGAGGCAGAATAGTATGGTATTCTCAATAGTAAGGGGAGTATCGTCAATAGTAAGTAAAAACTTTAATACACTAGATAAAATATAAACGACATACCTGAGCCGTACACAATCTGCCGTCTCTACTGACAGTGAGTTACGGTGATATCTATGCACGTGTGAGACACACGTTGCTGATAGAAGGCAGTGCATTGAACTCGTTATATGCATGCTTTTAAAACTCCTTTGTGTTGCCAATTCTAAAGTTTGAAATAGTAGGTTTTACCCTGTTGCAACATGAAAACAGGGTATCAATGGGGTGGAGTTTTCGTTGTAGTATTGTTGTAAAGGTTGCGTCAATAAGTACTGCTGTGCTATGTTGTGCAGTATACTGTATGGATCTGTTGTTACCTTGTTGGAGCTAGATTGAGCATGATATTGTGTAAGATGGTTCAGGATGTGAGCTCAGGCAGAAATGGTTCGATACACGTGTCGTTGTTTGTTTGCCGCACACGGAAGTATTACAGCTATATGACGGTGGTCTGTAAATAAACAAGTCTACACCAGACAATCCAGTGACTGACGTCATGAACATCGATCTAGGCAATTGGGATACGATTATATACATCGACCAAGTCAGCGAGCACAACGACGTGCATGTTATGGGGTGAAGTGAGGCGAAATGGGGTTTAACATCGCGTTCAAGATTATTGCACTCATACAGCGACGTGCATGCGTGTGCGTGTGGTTGATTGTACTATACTCTGCCTGAGTGGGGTATTCATTTTAAACTTCGGCATGGTATCTCAGTGGGCTAGCACTTTAAAATCAGCATCAGTCCGGAATTGTACAAGCACACATGCACGTCCTATATAAGTGCAATGATCTTGGACGCGACGAATAACCCCATTTCACAACCTTCAGCCATTTTGAATTCTCGCATAATTATTTATTTTTATTATGTATTACTTATGTACAGTAAACTACGGTTATAACGAACTCAAAGGGACCACTAATTTTAGTTCGTTATTACCGTAGTTCATAAGCACATATACATCAAATGGCCGGGGCTAAAAATAAGTTCGTTATATCCATCGGTTCGTTATAAGCACATTCGTTATAAACGTAGTTTACTGTATTGTTATCTATGTATTGTAGTTACTCTGACGGGTAGTTATTAAAACACTTAGGTTGCTATGGTGACTGGGCAATTATTACTGTTCAGTGGGTAGATGAAAGTCCTGCAAATGTTCACGTAATCTCTGGAGCGCCTCTGTGGTGTAGTAGGTAGTGCCTCTGCCCGGAGAGCATTAAGACGGTGGTTCGATCCCCGGCCGCGTCATACCAAAAGATAAAAGATGGTACTTGTTGTTACCCCACGTGGCGGTCGGTATTAAGGGGCTAAAACAAGGACTGGTCGGCTCGGAGTTGGTATACTGTGTCTGAGTGGGGTATCCGTGATAAACTGTGGTATCTTAGTGGGCTCACACCCTAAATCCGGCATTAGTCTGGACTAGTACAATCAGACACGCACACATACACGTATACGCACATCGCTATATAAATGCAATACTATTGGACGCAGCGTTAAACCCCATTTCACCTCATCTGATGTCATGTGGACACGTTTGTGTCTGTTCAGGACCCTTCAACGTTTGTGTCTGTTCAGGACCCTTCAACGTTTGTGTCTGTTCAGGACCCATCAACGTTTGTGTCTGTTCAGGACCCTTCAACGATTAAGTCTGTTCAGGACCCATCAACGTTTGTGCCTGTTCAGGACCCTTAAACGTTTGTGTCTGTTCAGGACCCTTCAACGTTTTTGTCTGTTCAGGACCCTTCAACGTTTGTGTCTGTTCAGGACCCATTAACGTTTGTGTCTGTTCAGGACCCTTCAACGTTTGTGTCTGTTCAGGACCCATCAACGTTTGTGTCTGTTCGGGACCCATCAACGTTTGTGTCTGTTCAGGACCCTTCAACGATTGTGTCTGTTCAGGACCCTTCAACGTTGGTGTCTGTTCAGGACCCTTCGACGTTTTGTCTGTTCAGGACCCTTCAACGTTTGTGTCTGTTCCAGCACCCTTAAACGTTTGTGTCTGTTCAGGACCCTTCAGCGTTTGTGTCTGTTCAGCACCCTTAAACGTTTGTGTCTGTTTCAGGACCCTTAAACGTTTGTGTCTGTTCAGGACCCTTCAACGTTTGTGTCTGTTCAGGACCCATCAACATTTGTGTCTGTTCTGGACCCATCAACGTTTGTGTCTGTTCAGGACACTTCAACGTTTGTGTCTGTTTCAGGACCCTTCAACGATTGTGTCTGTTCAGGACCCTTCAACGTTTGTGTCTGTTCAGGACCCTTCAACGTTTGTGTCTGTTCAGGACCCTTCAACGTTTGTGTCTGTTCAGGACCCTTCAACGTTTGTGTCTGTTTCAGGACCCTTCAACGTTTGTGTCTGTTCAGGACCCTTCAACGTTTGTGTCTGTTCAGGACCCTTAAACGTTTGTGTCTGTTTCAGGGCCCTTAAACGTTTGTGTCTGTTCAGGACCCTTCAACGTTTGTGTCTGTTCAGGACCCATCAACATTTGTGTCTGTTCAGGACCAATCAACATTTGTGTCTGTTCAGGACCCTTCAACGTTTGTGTCTGTTCAGGACCCTTCAACGTTTGTGCCTGTTCAGGACCCTTCGACGTTTGCATCTGTTCAGGACCCTTCAACGTTTGTGTCTGTTCAGGACCCATCAACGTTTGTGTCTGTTCAGGACCCTTCAACGTTTGTGTCTGTTCGGGACCCATCAACGTTTGTGTCTGTTCGGGACCCATCAACGTTTGTGTCTGTTCAGGACCCTTCAACGTTTGTGTCTGTTCAGGACCCTTCAACGTTGGTGTCTGTTCAGGACCCTTCGACGTTTTGTCTGTTCAGGACCCTTCAACGTTTGTGTCTGTTTCAGCACCCTTAAACGTTTGTGTCTGTTCAGGACCCTTCAACGTTTGTGTCTGTTCAGGACCCTTAAACGTTTGTGTCTGTTTCAGGACCCTTAAACGTTGGTGTCTGTTCAGGACCCTTCAACGTTTGTGTCTGTTCAGGACCCATCAACATTTGTGTCTGTTCTGGACCCATCAACGTTTGTGTCTGTTCAGGACCCTTCAACGTTTGTGTCTGTTTCAGGACCCTTCAACGATTGTGTCTGTTCAGGACCCTTCAACGTTTGTGTCTGTTCAGGACCCTTCAACGTTTGTGCCTGTTCAGGACCCTTCGACGTTTGCATCTGTTCAGGACCCTTCAACGTTTGTGTCTGTTCAGGACCCATCAACGTTCGTGTCTGTTCAGGACCCTTCAACGTTTGTGTCTGTTCAGGACGCTTCAACGTTTGTGTCTGGTCAGCACCCTTAAACGTTTGTGTCTGTTTCAGGACCCTTAAACGTTTGTGTCTGTTCAGGACCCTTCAACGTTTGTGTCTGTTCAGGACCCATCAACATTTGTGTCTGTTCTGGACCCTTAAACGTTTGTGTCTGTTCAGGACCCTTCAACGTTTGTGTCTGTTCAGGACCCTTCGACGTTTGTGTCTGTTCAGGACCCTTCAACGTTTGTGTCTGTTCGGGACCCATCAACGTTTGTGTCTGTTCGGGACCCATCAACGTTTGTGTCTGTTCAGGACCCTTCAACGTTTGTGTCTGTTCAGGACCCTTCAACGTTGGTGTCTGTTCAGGACCCTTCGACGTTTTGTCTGTTCAGGACCCTTCAACGTTTGTGTCTGTTTCAGCACCCTTAAACGTTTGTGTCTGTTCAGGACCCTTCAACGTTTGTGTCTGTTCAGGACCCTTAAACGTTTGTGTCTGTTTCAGGACCCTTAAACGTTGGTGTCTGTTCAGGACCCTTCAACGTTTGTGTCTGTTCAGGACCCATCAACATTTGTGTCTGTTCTGGACCCATCAACGTTTGTGTCTGTTCAGGACCCTTCAACGTTTGTGTCTGTTTCAGGACCCTTCAACGATTGTGTCTGTTCAGGACCCTTCAACGTTTGTGTCTGTTCAGGACCCTTCAACGTTTGTGCCTGTTCAGGACCCTTCGACGTTTGCATCTGTTCAGGACCCTTCAACGTTTGTGTCTGTTCAGGACCCATCAACGTTCGTGTCTGTTCAGGACCCTTCAACGTTTGTGTCTGTTCAGGACGCTTCAACGTTTGTGTCTGGTCAGCACCCTTAAACGTTTGTGTCTGTTTCAGGACCCTTAAACGTTTGTGTCTGTTCAGGACCCTTCAACGTTTGTGTCTGTTCAGGACCCATCAACATTTGTGTCTGTTCTGGACCCTTAAACGTTTGTGTCTGTTCAGGACCCTTCAACGTTTGTGTCTGTTCAGGACCCTTCGACGTTTGTGTCTGTTCAGGACCCTTCAACGTTTGTGTCTGTTCAGGACCCTTCAACGTTTGTGTCTGTTTCAGGACCCTTCAACGTTTGTGTCTGTTCGGGACCCATTAACGTTTGTGTCTGTTTCAGGGCCCTTCAACGTTTGTGTCTGTTCAGGACCCATCAACGGTTGTGTCTGTTCAGGACCTTTCAACGTCTGAGTGACACATGTACAAAGTGTGCCAGTAAACGCTGATGTATTCACTTGCAAACTGGGGGCACGGGTGGCCCAGTCGTCTAAGGCGCCGCAATTCACTGTGCAGAGTTGCGTCCCTTTGGCACGCCAGAAACCTATGACTGTGGGTTCGAATCCGGGTTCGCCCCGATTATGTTTCTAGGTTTGTCAGCACCATACCCGTGCTCGTGGGTTTCACCGAAGTGGTAAACGTCTAAGACCTGCATCACTTCGGGCTTTCCTCCCACATTAAACTGACACGCCATGATATCACTCACTTGCAAACTTGACAGCAGGGGTATGAGGCATGAATAAGGTATATGTGATATCTAGGAATGTAGATAACAGATCCGGAAAATCTTCAAGGATGTCAAGTGAAATTGTGATATTCATGGCCCTCACTTCCTGTAAAAATAAACAATTACAACTCTATTTGTGTAAAGGAAAACACGCGATGAGGAAAGTGTTTGAGGAACCATATTGACAAGGAAACTGATCGTTCAGGCCGTTACAAATTGATGACTTGTTTGACGGAATATTGGCTACTTGCTTATAGTATTTAAAAGGAAGACAAAAATATTTATTTATTTTTTATTTTGAAACTAGGACCCGCTTGGAAAGCGTCTCCTTTAAAAAATTTAAAATGCAAATCTCTATTAACTTAATGTTAATTGAAATGCATTTTTTAAAATATTTTTTGGGCAATTGGTACATACTGATGATATTGTGGTTCAGAAACCTTATCACCGCCTCAACTACTAGATCCAACGAAAACTATCATAAATATTTTTGTTTACAATTTCTATTTTACTGCCTTCTTATTGCAATGACATTGCTTTGTCTATGGTTCCCCCGTCTGGACAAAGGTCAGTTGGTTGTTTTACGCCGCACTCAGCAATATTCAGCTATATGACGGCGGTCTGTAAATAATCGAGTCTAGACCAGACAATACAGTGGTCGATATCATGAGCATCATTGGATCGATGACATGCTTCAACTAAGTCAGCGAGCCTGACCACCTGATCCCGTTAGTTGCCTCCTACGACAAGCATCGTCGCCTTTTACGGAAAGCTTGGGTTGCTGAAGACCTACTCTAACCCGGATGTTCACGGGTCTAAATGTCAAGACTTATGGATTAGCATAATTTCGCTAAATGTCCTGTGGATGACGTTACACATATGCATCTGCGTATCTACCTTAACGTGTTCTGAGGGCATTGATATGGAATACTGTAAGGGACATCCTCGCGATCTCGCGATCTCGCGATCTCGGCCTATGACAAAAGCATAAAATTCCAAAAGTGCGAGAACGCGAGATTTGCCCAAATCGCGATCTCGACCTTTAGAAACAACCAAATGTGCCAAAAGAGCGAGAATGCGAGAACGCGAGAACGTCCCTTACAGTATTCCATACATTGACACCAGTTACTTCATCACATTATCCATATACTACTCGTTTGGCGTCTGGTGACATAGCAGGAAGTTCATCCAGGTAAGAGAAACCTAATGAACCAGGCAATAATACCTGAAACAACGGATAAAAATCAATATTTTATACAAATAATTATCAAAACTGTCGTAGTGATTGATAGTTAGGCGTAAGGATTGGTCTTTCATTAGTGAAAAATATATTTTGTTTTATATCGTGAAAATGTTCACATGATTTAATTGTATCAACAAATAACGCCCCTCATTCGTGTCAGGATCGGTTCGAATCCCTTCAACCAGGTAACCTAGAATGTGAAAAAGATAAATCTAGATATATTACAATACTATTACAGACCTAGAATACTGCAAGTTGCTTCAACATTGTGTTCTCCATTTACACAAATACATGTGCAAGTTTTAATCCTTACGCGTGTAAACCCTGCATGTATTGTGCCTGCATCCCACATACATTTTGTTTTATTTTTGGCCGTGAATTAATTGTAAACAATTTATTTTTTTTAAATATAGATTTTTATCCGCTAGTTTTTCTGTCTCAAAGAACCAAATGTAATCAACTGCCTTGAAAAAAGAAAGTATACACCTGAAAAAAATTAGATTCAACCAAATAATTACAAACGTTATCAAAACGTTACTAGGCTGAACGCAGTTGCCGAAACACTGCAAACCTAAATTCCTAAACCCAACTATAATACCCGTATCACATTCATCCCCATCGTGTAGCCTAGTGGTTAAAGCGTTCGCTCGTCACGCCGAAGACCCGGGTTCGATTCCCGACATGGGTACTATGTGTGAAGCCCATTTCTGGTGTCCCCCGTCGTGATATTGCTGGAATATTGCTAAAAGCGGCGTAAAACCATACTCACTCACTCACTCATCCCCATCGAAAAACCATTTCTTGTTCATTTTCAGCCAACATCGAACATGGGTGTATACTTTCTATTACCCAGCAGTTGACTACAACTATTACTGAATGCCCAGCAAGATTAGATCACGGTGTATACAGTCTGTAAATGTGGATGTGGTTGTTTGTTATGCCATTCGCTTCTTGAAAATTAATATGGTGACCTTTGTTAATTTCACTTCAATGAAACCTACCCTGCACATGTGATGAAAAGAAAGCCCACAGCACGACAAACGACAAAGATATTTTACTACCGCTTCCGTGTTCCAAGGGAGACTACTCTTGTATTACTAATGATACTTAAGTTATTGCCATTCGTGAACAACTCGTGTTATTCCGGGACAAGCCGAATCTTCTTGCAGGTTACGGAAAGGGGCGATTAGTGACGAATGAAGTTATTGCGTGAACTCCCCACTGCAAAGACAACAGGTCTAAAGAAGTCTAAATTCCAGGGTGTTAAAATGTTGAAATGTTGAAAAATAAGTGCGACCGTGGCCATCCTACCACCATTTCAGTTCCAAGGGTTTAGCGGGACATTCTGCCTCGTCATCACATTAAGGATGTGTTGAGGCATAAGTTCGAATATTTTCAACTTCATTCATCGCGTGTTACCAGATTCACTGTTTATGTGCATGTTGTACAGTGAGAGATTGCATTCAATGATCGAAAGAGCTAACAAGCAAATAAAACATGGATACAAAACGATGTTTTGTTTTGTTTGTTTGTTTGTTGTTTAACGCCGCACTTAGCAATATTCTAGCTATATGACGGCGGTCTGTAAAATATTCGAGTCTGGACAAGACAATCCAGTGATTGACATCATGAGTAACGATCCACGCAATTGAGATCGATGACATGCATCAACCAAGTCAGCTAGCCTGACCAACCGATCCCGTTAGTCGCCTCTTACGATAAGCATTGTCGCCTTTTACGGCAAGCATGGGTTGCTGAAGACCTATTCTAACCTGTACCTTCCCGGGTCACAAAAAGTTGTAATAACGTCAGTATGCCTTGAAACACTATGTTAATTAAATGAGTGATATTTGTAATATTTTAATAATATTTTACAGTGATATATTTCAAAGAATGGAATATCTGTTGCCATATCATGTGACGTTTCATTTCACTCACCCAGACATCACGCTTTTTGACGCGGGATCGCTTTCTCACTCACTCACTCACTCACTAACTCACTCACTAACTCACTCACTAACTCACTCACTCACTCACTCACTCACTAACTCACTCACCAACTCACTATTTCCTGCGATCACATACGCAGTGCATTCCTTATGCATGTCTAACTGTTTCTAAGGCGATTTGGAGCGGTCGGGGAGCCTAGTGGTTAAAGCGTTCACTCGTCACGCTCACTCACTCACTCACTCACATCAAAACGACATTCTGGAAATTTAAACGTTTCGAAAGTGAAACTTGCATGCAGTGTTGTTCCGTTCACACGAACACTGACATGGTCGTGAATCGTTTGTAGTTGCACTACAAAGCGGCACCCTGTGTTGAAACATTAAGTCTTTTCGGGCACTGCTTTACACGAGGCGATGTTCACGCCACACGTGGGGTGGGGAGAATTCCACTGTTTGATGCTGGAGACTCAAAGTCATTCCCAAGTATTGTAGACTTGCTTTGACGTTTTCCAATATTTCTGTTTTTAGAATCTGTATGACAAACCAAAGTTGCAAAACTTGGGTGAAAGGATCCGATTGTCGTGGACCCGTCCTCGGTTATGATCCATCTACAACTGACAAGCAGAGATACACTGAAGTACTGTAAAACCTCACTCACTCACTCACTCACTCACTCACACTCACTCACTCACTCACTCACTCACTCACACTCACTCACTCACTCACTCACTTACTTACACTCGCTCACTCACTACGATTTCCTGCGATCACATACGCAGTGCATTCCTTTTGCAAGTCTAACTGTTTCTCGGGCGATTTTGATTTTTTGTTTTACAGATCGCTAAACCTAAAGATTTGGAATGCAAAATAAAAATATCATTCCAGTTTTTTATTGACAAGCCTGATAATCACCCTTATGAAAAAATCACAACCACAAGTATTCCGTCTGACTTAGATAAGTTGTTTCTGCTCAATGATGTGCAATTTGTTAGCTGACAAGTATGCATAGCTTCAGCAGTACCCGAAGCGGTGTTTTTCTACCCTTCTGGACGCTGTTGAGTTGTTATCATTCCGGTCAAAAGAAGAAAATAGAGAATTTTATATATTTTTTTCATCCTACTGATACTAACAAAAACAAACATAATTGATGATGATAATTTATTTTTATTTTTACCTTAAGTTCCATAAACCAAATCTAAGTTTTAGAAAGAGGCCTGTCAAACGTAAAAGCACATGTGATACTTCCGGTCCATTTATAGGTACATTTGATACTTCCGGTCCATTAAGTCATAATAATGGCAGTCAGTATATAGTTCAAAGAGAAATCTACAAAGAGGTCGCATATTGCAAATTTAGCTTTTATCTATTTTGACGAAATGTTTCAACTTCCTTTGAAGATTCTGTTCAAAAAGGCCAGATTATGCAAATATGGATTATAGGACATATCCCTAGGCAACGCACTACTGAGTGGTCAAATAGAAGATGACATTCTCCTTCTTCGCTTGACCCCATGACTGAGTCAAGACACGAATACACGTTTAATAACCACAGATCGTGAAGTGAATTAACTTACATACTTACTTTTGTCAGCAGACAACGATTATACCACTGAGTCTGATTACCGTACAGCTAAAAGAAGCTCACCGTGGACTCGCGTTATAACGAAACTATTACAATGGACACCCAGGGGTAATGGACTTGAATCTCGAAGATACCAGAGACATGAGATCGGTGGGGTAATAGGGACAGGGTATAGTTGTACTTTGGACAAAAAAGTAAACGAATATTTTGTTGAGATACATATTTTTGTAGTGAAAACTGTGCACACAATTTCAAAAAACATATTCATGACCCCAACATTTTGTTTCTTCGGGCTAAAAGTTATTTCGCGATAAATCACCTCGAAGGATCCGGTTCGAATCCCTTCATTGGTATAATGTGTGAAGCAAATTTCTAGTGTCCCCGGTCGTGATATTGCTAGAATAGTGCTAAATACGGCGTAAACCCCAACACCACTCACTCACTCACTCACTCACCACTACCCGTGAAGATCCGGGGTAGAATAGATCTTCAGCAACCCATGTTTGCTGTAAAGGCGACTTTGCTTGTTGTAAGAGCCACAAACAGGATCGGGTGGTCAGGCTCGCTGACTTGATGCATGTCATCGTATCCCAATTGCGTTGATCGATGTTCATGATGTCAACCACTGGATTGTCTGGTCCAGACTCGATTATTTACAGACCGCCGTCATATTGCTGGAATATTGCTGAGTGTGGCGTTAAACAACAAACAAAACAATCAGAACTCAGACCACCACAAGCCAGGTGCGGGGACAATGTTCTTTATTCCCCAGGTGTAGGTTGTAACTCAGTAACGCCACCCGCCATGGGACATTATGATGGATACACCAGGGTACCCACACCTAGAGAAACAGGAACGCTGGCAAATTTCGAACTGTGGGGTAGAGAATGTTTGAAATTCGGAGATAAGACCTCTAATTAACAAAATGATAAAACTTACAAATGCCATATAGCTGCAATATTGCCCAGCGCGGCACTAATCAAACAAACAAACAAACACGCCATTTACTCCCATGAAATGTTTGACATCAATGCAGTGTCCTCAGACCAACGCGGCAATTGTAACCTTAATTACCGTATTCGACGTAATAAGCGCCCCGCTCTAATAAGCGCCCACGGCGATATTTTCTAATATATTGGCAAGTGAACAATCCCAATTAGCATCCCTTCCGAATGATCAATGTACAAAGACTAATTTATTCGTGTGTTATATGCACTCGTGTGTTATATGCACCCTTATTTATGGGCAATTAAATTCTGGAAAAATATATCTGTCGTACATAAACAGTTCAGACCGTCAGCATAAACCACGAAATTTATCTTTCAACTCTGTTTTTTTCCACCAAAATGATATTCTAATAAGAGCCCACTATTTCTAATTTTGAGAGCGCCCTGGGCGCTTATTACGTCTGAACTGGTGCTTGAGCTTATTTTAACCCTGTAATATTTCCCTGTCCTATTACCAGGAAATGCGACCCGTGAAGATCCGGGGTAGAAAAGGTATTCAGCAAGACCGTAAAAGGCGACTAACGGGATCGGTTGGTCAGGCTCGCTGACTTGGTTGAAGGATGTCAACGTATCCCAATTGCGTGGATCGATGCTCATGACGTCAATCACTTGATTGCCCGCCGTCATATAGCTAGAATATTGCTGAGTGCGGTGTTAAACAACAAACAAACAAACCAGGAAGTGCAACTGCACAAGCCAGCAACATAGACTGTTTGTCTGGATCTGCATACCCAGTCTCAGACTGAAGGGTCGATGTTTGTTATCACAGTGGCGTGGAAAACGCAGTTGTACTACCATGCCAATTTCACCGTCACTTGCGAAGCATCTGTATAAAATAAGTGTTTACATAAATCTAAACATTCAAAAAAGATTCTTGTTATTAGCACGAGTCGATTACTATCGTCAGATTGTTGACATATTTTGGCAGAACGAGAGCAACTGAGACATATGCCAGATCATTATGGACATCAACGTCGGCAACGTCATCTTCCATCCTAGGCTACATATCTGTCGTGATTTCGGAGAAGATTAGGTCCCAAATACCCCATGCTAAGAAAAGATCGAGTGTGGTGTCTTTCAGATATTTGCACGCGTACATTCTAGCTAATCTAATGTCCCGGGCAAAAGAAAGTTTTCACCCTGTTAGAGGGTGGCTAAAAATTAAACAAGCTAAATGGAAAGACGATGGTGGTGTATTTGATACGGGTATCATAGTTGTATTTTTGACCTTACGTTTGCAGTGTTTCTGCGAACGCTTCAGCCTTGTAACGTTTTGATATATTTTGTAATTTTTGGATCAAATCCAGTTTTCAATTGTATACTTTCGTTTGTCCCGCAGTTTATAAAGGGAGTTAATGCAATATGGTGTTCTGCTGCGTTACGTCACAAATTGATGACGTTGCAGTTGTTTATCTTGTGGGTTTGACATTTCAAATATATATACTTTGTTTCAAATAACAGTGGATAGTATGAAAGGGAGTATACGCCCAGGCCGTCATTACATAGCTGAAATATTGGGAATGTGACGGTAAACAACATACAAACACTAGAACAGTATATTAACTTTAGAGACGTTTCTTTGTTGGGGCGTTGCATGTGTTTTCTTCATTTATTTTTCTTCACAAAATAATTAGTAATACATGCGGAGTGTTATCTGACAAGACCGCCTCCGTGGTCTAGTGGTAGAGCGTCCGCCCGGAGAGTGGAAGGTCCGGGGTTCGATCCCCGACCGCGTCATACCAAAAGACGTTAAAAGATGGTACTTGTTGTTACATTGTCTGGCGCTCGGCATTTAGGGGCTAAAACAAGGACTGGTCGGCTCGGAGACAGTATACTGTGTCTGAGTGGGGTATTCATGTTAAACTGGTATCTCAGTGAGCTAGCACTATAAATCGGCATCAGTCCGGACTAGTACAAGCAGCCACACAAACACACACACGTACATGCACGTCGCTATATAAGTGTAATAATCTTGGACCCGACGTTAAAACCCATTTCACCTCACCTCACCTGTTATCTGACAATTAGAGAAGGTTTTAAAGACTAACCTCAGAAAACGTTTACGAAGAAATTACGCATTACCTGCCAAAAAGGAATTAAAGTCACTGGCGTTTCAAGGAGGTAATGTTGTATGAAAATATTTTGCCAAAGAATTAACACAAAAAATGAACTGTTCATCGGTTTTGCTGGATATCTTAAAACATTAGTTGTTAAAACATTAGTTGTAAAAACAATTCTTCGGCTTCTCCTTATTAAGACAAATATTTAATATTTTGGAGCAGTGACCGAAAATACCATCTCTCAAACAAACAGACCATATCCTCACTACAGTCAAGAAATAGTCTTGGTTTGGGTTTTTGTAAAAGACTTCCAGTTTACACCAACTGTGACATTGTTAAGTCATGTTCACATACTTTAAAAGTAAGTGAGTTTGGTTTAACGCCGATTTGAACAGTATTCCAGTTATATCGCGGCGTTTCAGTTTAATGTGGGAAGAAAGCCCGAAGTGATGCAGGTCTCAGACGTTTGCCGATTTGGTGAAACCCATGAGCACTGCTATGGTGCTGACAAACCTAGAAACATCATCGGGGCGAACAGATACTTTAACAAACAGGTGCTCTTTAGAAACTGGTAATGCCCCTTTCGCGAATTAAGACTTACCCCGCGTGTAGAGCTACATCTAGAAACCCAGAAACTGTTTATAAAGGCGGATCCAGCATTTTTGAAAGGGAGTGGTCCAAAATATCAAAATCTCCTCTCAGTCAGCTTTACTGCCTACAACTTACTGTTACATTTGGGTTTTTCAAAGGGGGGGGGGGGGGGCCTGGACATACACATTATTGTACTAAAGCGAAGCGCATACGCGCGCGCGTGCGTGCACGCGTGTGTGTTTGTGTGTTTGGCTACTTGTACTAGTCCGGACTAATGCCAGTTTAACATTGCTTGCCCACTGAGATACTAAGCCACAGTTTAACATGAATACCCCACTCAGACACAGTATACTGACTCCGAGCCAACCAGCACTTGATTTATCCAATAAATGCCGAGCGTCAGGCAGGGTAACAACAGCCCCATCTTTCAACGACTTTTGGTATGACCCGGCCGTGGATCGAACCACTGACCTCACTCTCTGCGGGCAAGTGCTCTATCTAGACCACGGAGGTGGTCGTCTGATTCTGTTACGATAGCCTAATGCGTGTGGGTCGTTGGTCAAGCTAACAACAACGCACCGGTCAAGACGCTAGTAATATCTGGCCGGTGACATAGAGCTGGAATACTGCTGACTCACTCACTCACTCACTCACTCACTCAATTCACTGTTATTTTTATTTGAATGTAAGGTATTTGAAAAAAAAAATTGATACATTGAAATCTGTCTTAAATAATTCGAAACGAAAGGTTATCCGTTTTTATGTACACTTGCAAAATCCAGGGTTTGTGAAATTTAATCTTTCCCTCTCGTAAAAAAGAAAATCTAACCAGCCCCGAAAAGATTAAACCTTGAATCCTCAGAGTCATAAATATCGCGCCTCATATACAGCCGTCACAAGCACGTTGTTTGAAAGGACGCTTTCAAGCGGGTGTCAGAGGCACGTGCTTTGGCACAAATTTCACAATTTATTTGCACGATGGATCGCAAGACTGAGCAGCAATACAACTAGTATCAATAATCTTCACAGGCGTATCACAGGCCATGAATGCAAGATCACCAGGAAAATAAATGAGTCAGAATCTACCCAAAGGATTACGCACTCAAGACTTTAATAAATTCATTTCATTGAAAGGAAAGGCCCTACACCCTGTTTTAGGAACGGGGGTACACCCGAATTTAGGCAAATGCGCCAAGCGCCTCTCGAGTTAAATCGACACTCGGAAATGCTTTTTTCCTTGCTTTAGATTTTAATTCAAGGAGGTATTCACATGCCCATGGAGTGTTTATTGGCCATGTGACGTGACGGGGCTGGCGCTCAACCACTCTTTAACACCTGGTTAAGACGGGCAGCTTTTTGGTGTGGGTTCCATGCGGTGTAATGTATCGTATTTGTGCACAGGTTAATCTACACCCGATTACGTTCCAAATATGAAGACAAATATATTAGTTAGTTATTTATTAAATATATAAGTTTCACACTAGAAATATTCCAGGCATTAAATCATACGAGATAGATAGATAGATAGATAGATAGATAGATAGATAGATAGATAGATAGAATTGTATGTTTGTATTTTTCTATTAGTTCGACATTTCCTCGTCTTAATCATTTAGACAGATAGATACATAGATAGATATATAGATATATCTGTATGTTTGTATTTTTCTATTAGTTCGACATTTACTCGGCTTAGTCATTTTTTTCCTGAAGTGTCACATTCTGCATCATAATATGTCGACACCAATTATACCATACCGACTTATGATCTTGATCGAGTTAGCAAATATATAGTAAGCTCTCTCTCTCTCTCTCTCTCTCTCTCTCTCTCTCTCTCTCTCTCTCTCTCTCTCTCTCTCTCTCTAACACGTGATCTAGTACCCTTCAGCAGCCAACAGGATGCCGAATTCCAAGTGAAAGTACTGAATAGTTACATTCAAACACTCGTTTTCTTCACTTTTTTCAAAAGAAGTGTTCATCTGTTTTCTACTGGTAAGTGTTTTATTGCATTCGAGCGTGAAGTGATACAACGACGCCGCTCAAGTGTTCGCCGGGGTGACAATAAATCCTGCTTTTCAATGCCTTTTCGTTTATCCTCTTTACTAAACCCCCGTTTACTCTTTTCAGATCCACAAAAGACCATTTTCCAGTGTGAGCCAGGTGTGCTGGGCTCGGCGTCGGATAATACGGGGGTAAACACTCGCCGAGGCTTGCCCGCTATACCGAGAGTAAACACAGAGTCTACGATTCAAGCGACTATAGGAGTGTTGATTTTCCATTTCCCAAGCTTCCCTTTCACACCCCGTTCTACTTTCATTTAAAGGGCTGATTGAAGTAGAAAAGATGTGGCTAGAGCAAATATTTGAATAATGATACTAGCCAAAAGAGTTTAATGGCGTCTAGGCGAAAAGCTTCTTTGATAGGCAAAAGAGTCACAGCCGTGATTTGAACTGGTTGTGTCTAAATTGCGAAACGCCGGTCGTTGCGCGGCTCACGGGTCGGCTTGCTGGAGAAGAAAGGCGCTGTACCTGGTTCGTAAGCCTGCACTCCCAATCGCCCGGTTTGACGGCGAATTAGTCGCGCCAGGCGACACACAACGCCAGGATGCTGTTATGTACACACCATAAATATTGTCACTCAACGGGGTGGGGGGTTTTGTTTAGGCAGTGTCATTATAACGGGTGCTTAATTATCCCCTGGTTCAATAATTCATAACTCCGATTTCACCCTAGTGGGAATGGGTTGCAATTTGATACGGTTCAGCAGTTTCTTATAAAACGGGGTTGCGATGTTAATGGTATTCAAATCCTGCCATCTTGTTGGGATCAGTCGCGAGTCACTTGACAATAATAGCTCGGTCACGTTTAAAACGCTAGCGCAATATGGCTAAAACAAGCTTAATGGAGAATATATGTTACAATGTATATATCAATAGTTGCATTCATCAGGCGGCGCGTGCTTCGCGGTGTGGATTTCAGCCCATCAAATTTATACACGGGTTTGAAAAGGTTGGACGAGAAGCGAATGCAGGGCTATTAACATGATGTGATTTATAAGCGCGGTAATGTTGCCTTTTAAATGTCCCTCGGTGTGGGCTGATATTACAAATATCTCTGCCCTGAATCTGTATTGACAGCGTTGAGGCCTCAACAGCTTTTCCTGTCGTGAAATCCAGTTCGATAACGTTGCACATATACTATGTAGGAAATTATGTATAAGCAGGTTAGAAACCCTAAGTGTTTATTATTATATTCTGCGCAATGTACACTGCATATAAATGTACGTATTTCCTACATATGCATAGGCGGATCCAAAGGGAGGGGGTTGGTGTCCAGGGTGTGCCCCCCCCCCCCCCCCCCCTCTCTCCCCCTCCCCCCCCGAACACACACACACACACTTTCGAAAACCAAATGTAGTATGCTTTAGGCAGTAAAATTGACTGAGTGAGAGAGGATTTTGATATTTTGGACCCCATCCTTTTAAAAAAGAAGTATGTCCACTTCTCTGCCGTGAGATACAGATTGAGACGATGACACCACGACTGTAAATGAGAGATTAAATTATGCATGGACAGATTAAATTATGCATGGTCCTTTTTAAAATGCATCTATCTAAAAAGCATCTATTTTATAAGAGTAATGTTTCAGAGTGTCACGTGTCAGAGGGTTACTTTTGTAGCACGTGTAGTCGTTCATAATTTGTCGCCATTTTCTTCAATTTCTTCGCGTCTCACAGACCCTTAAAAAACTACATACACCCCGAAAACTACCAAGCACAATGCTTAGGCAGGTATCTGCGTTCCTTGGTATTGTATATTGAAAGACAATTTAACCAAAATAATCTTTTAAAAAATAATTTTCATTTCAGAGACTTAAAGATATAGTCTAACTGTGTTGACTCCACCTGTGATCGTTTCACCGTATTACCCACAAAGGTAGAATGATTGTGTGTAGTAACTTTCCGATATTTGCAGATGTGCATTTTAGCGATTCTCAATGCTGATTGGTCAGTGCCATGACACGTCACAGTGCTTCATTGTTGAAAAACATACGATATGGCGTCATCCATTGTTCATGACGTCACAAATTGTTAACATGACATCATCTGAACAATAGGCCTCCTTCAGTTAAGTTTATATGTGGGGTTGACATTTCATACGTTTTTTTGTTTCATTTGTTCTTTAAATGTCAGTGAGTAATATATAGAGTAACCCACTCGAAACTCGGAATTACGGAATATTTGTCACTCATGAATGAATGCTGTAAGTTCCTCACCAAAAGCTCGGGATTAACACAATTCATTCACTAGGAACAGATAATCCACAATGTCTCGTAACTCGCTGGTTGTACTCGAAATGCTACACATACAATATATACATAATGGGTTTTTTTAAAAAAACCAGGATAAACACATATTTTGAGAAACTCAGCTAACTTGCAGCTGCATAGCCTTATTAGTGGATATAAATATATGTAAACACTAAGACTATTTTTTCGGATATACAGTCATAAAATATTTGAGAGTTGACGCGGTGTCTCAGTGTCAGAATGATATATAGCGGATACGTCTTACGTAAAATATGGTTAAAACAATATTTTCATGTGAAGGATCGATAAACAGGCAACAAGATGCCTATATGAATGAACATCGCTTCTTATACATTATGTAAAGCAAACGATGCCAGCAAACGATGCATATCTAATAACCTGTGAAGATCCGGGGTAGAATAGGTCTTCAGCAACCCATGCTTGCCGTAAAAGGCGGCTCTGCTTATCGTAAAAGGCGACTAACGGAATCGGGTGGTCAGGCTCGCTGACTTGGTTGGTGCATGTCATGGATCCCAATTGCGTGGATCGATGTGCATGACTTCAATCACGGGATTGTCTAGTCAAGATTCGATTATTTACTGACCGCCGCCATATGGCTAACGCGGCACTCAGCAATATTCCAGCTATATGACGGCGGTCTGTAAATAATCAAGACAGGAAGTGACAATCCAGTGATTGACATCATGAGCATCGATCCACACAATTTTGGGATACGATGATCACCCGGTGCCGTTAGTCGCCTCTTACGACAAGCAGGGCACTATGATTTTGCATTATACTGATTGGCTAATTCTTCTAATTGTTCCAAGCTTTCTATTGTTTGCGAAGAGTGCCTTAGCAATGTGACATCGTGTGGACATTACGCTGATCGTAAAGGGCGACTTAATGCCCCGGGTTGTCAGGCTGAATTGGTTAATTGCGTGTCATCGTACCCCGACGGCGTGGGTCGTTGCTCATAATATCAATCACTGGCCCAGACTCGAGTATAAACAGACCGCTCTCGTATAGCTGGAATATTGCGGCGTTCAACAACAAACAGCATTGTTCCATATAGATTCCATGCATGGACGCCATAACGCCATTCAGATCGATTTGATAATGATGAAATTTTATCATGAATGAACAATAATACGTATTGAACAAGTAGTTCATATCGTCGGATATATTGCATCATAAACAGCATTCAAGGTTGCATGCTGGACAAAAGCACTGATGTTGTGTAAGAAGATCGGGGGAATTGCATTGTAACATCGGCAAATGAACTGTTTACATTTCTAAAGTGGGTGAAATTAAATTGTACGTCATACCGCAATATCTCAATTTCATAATCTGTCGGGCAAAAGAAAGTATACACCCATGTTTAATTGTGACTAAAAATCAATCTCATTAAATTCAGACCTCAGTTCTCGCTACCGCTAAACAAAGATCTGAGGACATCCCATTAGGGGTCACGTCAGAACGACCTTTCATCCCACCAATCAGAGCATCGCTTACCAGAATATGAAAGTGACAGTCGGAATGTGATTTCTAATCATGCAACCTCGAAAACTTTAACACGGGATATTCCGAACGATAGTTACAGGTTTAACGACTGAAACCATACAATCTAGACCATCTATTAGCCGTTCCAGAGTGGTCTTTTGTTCAGGTTTCAAATCTGTAATTGAGAATTTGTCAAAATATGTTTCGAAGCGTAGTCGCCAATTTGAAATTAATGCCGTAAAGCTCGAGAAAGCTGCCTTCTAATTGGTCATTCCATTGGTCGGTCAAAGTTTGCGCAAGGTCAGTCTGGCGTGACCCGTAATGGGATGTCCTCAGATCTTTGTTTAGCGGTAGCGAGAACTAAGATCTGATTTTAATGAGATTGGACTAAAAATGAAACAAACAAGAAATGGTTATTCGATGGTGATGTATTTGACGCGGATAGCATGGGACCTTAAACGGTGTTCCGACGACTGTTGTCAGCCTGTAATATTTGGTCAAATTAAAATTTTATTGGTATACTTTCTTTTGCCCGGCAGTTTATATGAAACAGTATTGTAGTATAAAATCCTCAGTTCGAGTCGAAAAGCATTAACTAGTAGAACAGTATTTTTTGTTAATAACATCGTTTCTAGACAAATTGAAATACATGGTATAAGTATATCTCTGTTATCCAGCAGTGAGTGGGTACCCGGTAGGATGAGCTAGTAATGTGGCTGTTAAACTTCTAGCGTCTCACGGGCAGCTTAGGTTGTATACTCCCCAGGAGGCTGAGAATGAAAATCGAGCGCACACTGATCCATTGACCGGGATAATGACAGTATAGCGCTATGAGCATCCACTTGGTGAATGGAATCTGGCGCATTATAAATGCACTTATTATTGATATTAGTAGTAGTAGAAATAGTAGTAGTAGTAGTAGTAGTAGTAGTAGTAGTAGCAGCAGCAGCAGCAGCAGTAGTAATTTTATTTTTATTATAATTAGGTAACCACAGCAGCATTTACAAGTGCAGAGCGTGAGCTTACATGTTGCAGGACAATGTTTCTGGCCTGGCAAAGGTCGAAGGATAATTATGAACACCTTAACACCACACTGATCCTACTCCGGCCATACAGACTCGCGCTGTCTCCGCCCCTGTGTGAACCTGTTCTGTCATCCGAATGCCCTCTCGTATCGCCCAATAACTGAATCTTTTGTCGCAATAATGGGTGAATATATCAACGCGTACTGTAGAAATGATATGGTAAGAGTTATAGCTATACTTATTGCGCATCAGTTAGCAAAGAATCGAAGAGAAATTGAAATATTTCAGTCTTCATTCCTGATGATGATGATGATGATGATGATGATGGTGGTGGTGGTGGTGATGATGATGATGGTGGTGGTGGTGGTGATGATGATGATGATGATGATGATGATGATGATGATGATGATGGTGGTGGTGGTGGTGGTGGTTGTGACGTCCTCGTATACTACTTCTTCAACTTAAACTGGCGTGATGGTGATGATGATAATGAGGATGATGATGATGATGATGACGACTATGATGATGATAAAAAATGTAGATTAACATCTCCCGCGGGCGCTATATAATGCAGCACAAAAGGTTCTCAGTTTGACCTGAATTTCTTCTGCATATATGCCATACACCTACGTCCACAGAAGCAACTCGGCCCAGTGTTTGACACCGGGTGAGTCAGATCATTCGTGTTTACATTTCACCGTAGAACACCCCGGCGACGTATCTCACAAAATAAAATTAAAATCAATCCCCAAATTACGATATTGTCTTTTAGCAAATAAACAAAACAAATAAATGTCACTATTTCAATCACTCACATCTATCATGACAATCGTGTTCATAATGACAAATTAAGCTACGCAATATATCATACATATATAACTAGAAATACCTTTGTGTTTGTACACGAAGCAGATGAATTAAAGACATTTGATGGCAGTGATGTATATTTGATCCTTGAGACATTTAAAATCCTTAACCCATAAACGGTCACGTCTTTATGATGGTATACAAGTGCATGTACTTTAAACTCAACCATTACATCGAAACTTCAAACGGGTATCTGAATTATATCCTGCTTGTAAACTTTGTAGGTTTTGGTTTCAAAGGATCGTGGATATTTTATTCTGTACCAATAATGTACTCAAAGCCACGTTACTGTGATCATATAAATGTATTGATAACTGGAGATTAATAATAATTTTGAAAAGGACAATCTGACCACATATCAATCAAACCTCTGTGTTAAGAAAACAATGATTGCTACACGCAGAATTTTAATTTTAAATTTGATTTTTAAATTTTAATTTTGAAAATGTAATTAAAAAAACAATTTATACCAAATACACATCAGCATAATTTACATTTTCAAAGAAAGAGATTTATGTGGTTCTAATCTATCACACTATGACAATTTTTAAATATCAAAATTCCCACCGATCGTTTTGTCTTTAGGTTGAACTAGATTATCCAATCTGACTATTGTGTCACGAATGCTACAGCAAACGTTGCATATGTTCAAGATGTAGGTCTCCAAGTCTGTTTTGTGTTTTGTCTAGATTGTTTTTTAATTACGTCTTTGAACACAACCAATATGCGAATGATTCTTTCGCATATAGTCAACTCTTAATGGAGTGCATACATTCAATCCATCCATGCACATGCAGGCATTGAATTTCAAACGGGAGCATCTCATATTCATATTTGTCACGGGTGATAATCTTGGTCACCTATAAAATGTTCAAAAAATGACAAGTAAACAAAACACTAAAAGCGGTGAGAAGAATGACGCTATGCGCACATTCCTCGTGTCGAAGATGTTTTGTAGATGTGTTTTCAGAACACCTGTTGGTTATTCTATTCCACATACTATATTGAGAATCAATGTACATCCTGCATTTTTTATCAAAAGGCTATTATATATTAATGAATCGATTATGAGATTTCGAGGGACATTAAGGGATGAGAACCAAAAAACAGGTTTACTTTGTCAACTATTCAATTGCCTCCGGTCAAAGATTTCCGTTCGTATTTATACATAAAATTTCTGTAATAATTCTATTCAGACTTAATTCAGGCATTTACGCGATGCATTTGAACAAAATTCGGTGGTCAATGTAATCGATTGAATCAACATCCGGCAATTTCGCGGTATTTTGTGAAGAACGAAACCCTGGGCCAGGCGGCTAATGAATATTCATGCCTCGTTCATATTCATGAGGTCAGGCCAGGCTATGAATTCACGAGAGGACACTTTAATGGCGGCATGATGTCGCTCGGCTCGTGGCTGTGGTTAGGTGTAACGGCGGTTTCCATCGAACTGGGTACGTATATTTGTCTAATTTTTGTTGTCTGTGCAGATTACAACTATATGTATTGTGTGCTTGCATATCACTGCTCGACTCGTCATGTGAAACGCTAAATCTCACGAGCTTTCCAGTGTTGTGCTACGAGAGAACAATTTCTGTGTTGGTCGTCTCGGGATTCCGTTGTTTATACCGAGAAACTACTTTTTCTAGTTGTAATTGTGATATTTTCCAACAGATTTAAGTTCATATATTTGAAACTGCGGGTGAAATGAAGGAGAAAAGGGTGTTGGATGTGTGTTTGCAGGGTGCAGACTTCATGTCGCCACTGCTGGATCGAGGGGTAGCACTTCGGTGATAATTGTACCAAAACAAACACAGTGGAAAGCTTTGCTAGGCGATTGTACTTTGCAATGAAAGATTCACGATTCGATACGTGGTCCCCTATATGTCGTGGGTCCTTTTGAATCTTCTTGTGACAGAACGAATTATAAAATACTTTCACGGCTTGCCTAGTTACAATTTATTTGTGAAGATAAAAATCTCGACAGGAATATTGCACCAAGCGTACACCACTGTGGAAGTTTAGGCCCGAACCGACTAGAACAAACACAATAACATTGACTTTAGCTCCCCCGAAGCCAAATAGCCCACAGAAGGATCAACCGGCTGTTGAATATTTGAATTGTTTGAAGAAAATCTGTAAATTCTAACAAACTTCTCGAAAGTGAAGTCGTTGAGTGTGCCTGAGCATTTTCTTCATATCCGCTGTGTATTATACTGTGTTATGTGCAAGACGTGTTAATCAAAGTTCGATTGTTGAATCTATCATACGATAAATTTTGTAGGACTCCTCTGATCTGAAATATTTTGTTTTTGACCAGTTTATTTTAATTTATCATTGATGGCTTTAATTTAATTATTTTGTTTGAGGTTAAAATGTCTTAGTAAAACTTTCTTTCCTCTTTTTTTAACAAATATATATTTTTGATTTCATATATTGGTTTCAAATACTCAAATATTCCAAAATATTATTTTCTTACCTGCAATTCTTTTTCAATTTCTGGTTCATTGGTAACAAAGGACTTACATGTGCTAAGTCTGCTGTCATCCTTTGTTTAGCGATATGATAGTTAAAAATTTATCCTCCATGTTGCATACAATTGTGGCTTTTCCATCAACACAAATGTGATTGTATATTTTCAAGAGCATGTTGTCCCCCAAAATGCATTCGGAACAGTTAATTGATCGAGGCAATATAACCTTGTTACATTGCCCCTGTGACATTAGAATATCGCTAACGAACACATGATTTAATTTCCTTCCCCTGTCATATGGTTTCCATTGTGTATGGGAAAAGGTTGTATATGAAAATGAATAAATATTTTACTCGACCATAAAGATTCTGTGATAAGGGCTCCGCTTGGGGCAATCAGGTACATGGCTGAACGATAGGGAACAGCAACACAAAATGTACTATCTGCGTAACGGATGACAAAGATTGGAAATAATTTTGTCATGTTTGGAATTTCAGGGAATTTTTAGTCCTGAATAAATACTTTTCTAAAATTAAACTCAAGTTAATTCTTAATTCCTGATAATGGCAGTTTTATTGAGTTAATTTCATCACATATATATGCTACTCAAAATTTGATAGGGATAATCGGATATGTCATTCTATTTAAATATACACTTGGCATATGGGAATCCGTTTTGTGTATCATGGAAAGATAGAAATATCCCTATCAAAAGTGGAGTAGGATACCGTATTCGATGTTATAAGCGCTCTGCTCAAATAAGTGCCCATGGCGATATTTGCTAATATATTGGCTATTGAACAATCCCAATTAGCACCCCTTCCGATTGATCAATGTACACAAGACCTATTTATTCGTGTATAATACGCACCCTCAATTATGGGCAATAAAATTCTGGAAAAATATATCTGTCGTATATAAACCTTTCAGGCTGTCAGCATAAACCACGAAATTTATCCTTTAACTCTGTTTTTCCACCAAAATGATATTCTAATAAGAGCCCACTATTTCTAATTTTGAGAGCGCCCTGGGCGCTTATTACGTCAGATACGGTACTTGACATTCAGAATAGAGAATGTTGGATTCATTTGAACACAAAAAGGTGTTATCAGTTTTCTAAACTTGTGATAAAGTCTATTCTGAAAATATTTTAATATGTATAATTTTATCATGAAATTTGTGTTCTTGTGTTTCTTTTAACATGAAACTTATCTTAATTGGTTTCAATACAGATAAGAAGTAGACTATACTAAGTCAACTTAACTTGTGTTTGAGATAAAAAAAATAACCTGACTTTGTTTTGTCAAAAATCCAAATTGTATTAAGGATACATGTTACAATAATATGCTGTTAAGTCTTGAACTTGTGTCCTCAACCTTTCTTCTCTGAAATTCAATAAATACTTGAAATCAAAATCAATCTTAGAAGGAAATATTTTTGGAAAATGTGATTACCTAATCACATTATTTAATAATTGATGTCAATGATTGTATGTACCAGTTGGACGCCCACAAGCACCTTTGTAGTAAAGTGATTTAAAAGATATTAAGGATAACTGTTACTACAGAAAAGTAAAGTACATAACATTCCATGTTTTATGAAAAAACAACAACTTAATGTTTATATCACCTGAAATTGGACTCTGCATACCAAAGTTCCTTTATAGTTGAAAATGTGCCATTAAATTTTTATTTGACTTATTTTGAGGATGAACACTGGAACATGTGGAAATTTATTACTGATATTGTCTATTTTCGGAATCAGGTAATATTTGCTTAAAGACTCATCTTGTTTTGCTTCCTTGATATCAGTTTCGTTGACGTTATCATTCAAATATTTGCTTTTTAGTAGTACATGCATTTCAACAAAGAAAACGTGTGTATAGATGTATATAATACTATATAAAACTGAACTAATTAGGTTACCAAATCAAGCAGTTGTCTATTTTGAATAATAGTCCAATATATTCAATTATGCCATCACTATTCAAGTACATAATATTTAGTTGTTATGGACAGTTTGCTGCTCTTGTCATAACACAATAGCAATGTGTTGACAGTGGAACCTGGCTTGTCAATCAATGTCCCAAGTAATGTCCCAAGTAATGGGGATGTTCAGTTCCACTTGTCAGCAACATTCGGGGCAAATAACAAATAGCTTCATGCCAAATTAGGAAAGGAGGACAGGTGTTCATATTTCAAACTTATATTAAATTCAGGGTACTTAGTTATTTATTATCATGATTGTCCAGTATGCAGACTGGAGGACATAGTAGATAAAGAATAATCGTCTTATGTGGACTGTAGGCTGCAGTCTTTACCAAGCACTTTAAACAGTAACAACTTGGTAGACTAAAGAGAAACGTTTGTGTCTCTTTCTGACTGATCATTTACAACTGCTTGACGGGGTTAGTTCCCCATGTTGACTGCCTTGGTGGTCTTGTGGATCTACATCTAGCGGAAGGTTACTGGTTCGATCCCCAGCCTCTATCACACAATTAGACGCCGGAAGATGGTACTTGTTGTTACATTGCCTGGCACCTGTCATTATGGGGATAAAACATTGAGTTGTCGTCTCTGAGTCAGTATACTATGTCCGAGTTGGGTATCTGTTTCAACTAAGTATGATATCTAAGTGGGCTAGCTCTGTAAGCCGTCATCAGTCTAGGCTACACAGCCATATATGCATGCAATGTAAGTGCAATAATCTTGGAACGCGATGTTAAACCCAATTTCCTCTCATCTCGTTTCCTTAGTCCCCACCCAAGTATTTGGAACCCAAGGGCAGGTAACTCTATACACATTTCTCGGACATTGGGACATCTGCGTTCTTATGAAACAGAAGGTCTATCATTATCCATTATAAAATGAGAAACAAGTATTATTGGCCTAAATGTGATTGTTTGTAATTACATTAAAGGACATAATCAATATTCTTCATTTCTTTTATTCCAGTATTACTATTTGATAGTGGTTCATAAACACATGCTCATGATATAGTCAGAGTCGTACAATCAACTCTGATTTATGCAGGGATTTCTATTTGATATGGAAAGGTTTTGTGTCTTTTGTTTACTTCAAGTATATATCTACAACAGTTTAAAACAAGGTGTCAAAGGAAGTGTTACTATTAGCATACCACTGGGAAAATGGCTTATAAGACTATTTAGGAGGCTATATATGCCTTTTATCATATGTGGTGTGTATAATTGTTGTACAGTACACAACATTGTGGAGTCAATAGACAAGATCACCTTCACTTGATGTCTTTAGGGTTAGCACATGAGACCTGTATCAATGTTTTTGGGCTTCCAAGGTCTAAGCTTTTGGTTTCAATACAGACATATTTGTTAACTCAAGTTTAATATTGAATTAGGTGTCTGAGATAATTCTAATACTGTTATCCAACCTAGAATACTTGTATTCATATCATGGGTCGCAATAAAATAAATGTAAAATGTGGCTTGTCTGGCTTAACATTGTTAAGAAAGTGATAAGCAGCTGAAGCATGCTGAACAATTTTAATTTCATTTTGAAAAGAATTTTATATAATAAAGGAAGATTAAATCATAGGTACAGAATATTCAGATATTATTCCAGTACATGTGATGTTTGAGGTTTGTTTGCCCAAGCCTGGTTTGGAATTAGAATAACCAAGGGTTATTGTCAGATAGTTGGGTGAATCAGATCACAGCGTTCTACGTGACTTTCTTCTTTCCGAAATGATGGACGGGAATCTCAACCACACCAATTTTTGCCCCGAGTTACGAATTATAGGAAAAGAGTGGTCATTTATTTGTTGGCGTCCAATAATGCCATCATCCCTCTCTGGCTCCAGTGGTCGCGACGTAGGCCCCGACTATAATCACGGTAATAGTAGCATTAGACATGAAGCGCCAAAAAATAGCCGCACTTGAGCATTTGTTGAGACTGCTGGCCACTTGACACAGAGCTGACCAGAAAGATGTTGGGGAAGGATTATGATGCAGTTCCTGTCTGAATCCCCCAAGCACCTGTCGAGATGTGTTCTGGCTAGCAGTATTACAGTTAGGTTTTTAAATTTGTCCTGGTTATATTCCAGAGTTGATGTGTGGGTGGTATTACGAGCCATATACTTTTAAAGATTTAACGTACCATTGTAAAACCATTTTCTTTAAATTTGAAAGTTTTAAGTTGAAAATATATATGTGTATAGGGATAAATGTATGTATACACTATATTGAGAGTGTTGTAAATCTATGATTTCTTGTTATTTATAATGGAATTATTAACATAAATTTTATTTTTTAATGAATATGCCAGATGTTTTAGGCTTCAGGGGGTATATTATGGATTTAAATAATATTAGAGAAAGGAATATTTAGGCAACATTAAATAAAAATACATTTCATTTCATGTTTGAGAACAATTTGTTATTTTTCAATGTCCTCTTAAATTTGGAAACAAAACTAATAAGGAAACATAAAGAAGTGAGAGAAAGAGCCTAAAAATTCACACATTTTTCAGTTTTCTTATAGTATATGATAGAAAAATGAGAATATTGCATCTTCATGTTTTTTTAATAAATGATATTTCATATGATTAATATCTTCATTTGTAAAAAAATAAATTACAATATTTGGTTACGTATTTGAAAGGTATTAATCATCTTAAAACTAGAACATAAAGTAGAGGCCATTGATTAACATTTGCTTTTCTTATTACAGGTATTTATGAAAATCTGCATTGATAAGTGGTTTAAACATGTTAAAGAAAATATTAATATGATATGAAAACTATTTGTTTTGAATGAAATATTTTTAAATGTGTTAAACGTAGATGTGTCCTGTTTGGTGTCCGCTAAACTTTGTCCTGTTACCATGGTTACCGACAATGTACACTGATACAGGATATGACTGTCATTTTTCCTTATAATGTTTGGAGACTGAGGAAGCCTAATGACTCAAAGCATGTGTATTAAGCCAGTAGCTTTAAACGGTGTCCAAACTCCTGCCAGTTATTGTGAAGGTATCTCTCAAAACACAATAACATTTCTCCATTGATCGTCTCTGTCAAGTGGAATAATTGCGATATCATTTTTCTAGCCTATAGGGTTCATGGTAAGAGCAAGCGTATTGATGTTTCACCCCATGGTAGTGTACTGTAATTATGTCTGATTCTTAGGTTCAAATGCTTTCTTGATGAAATGGCAAGTGGTGTTTTTTGTTTGCAAACATAATTCATGTTCAAACAACTGAACACTTATGTTAATTATTTTCCCATGTTAAAGTGATTTTCACTTTAAGTGTACTTGCCTAATAGCTGTTGCTTTGTTGAGTTCGATAAAGAGTGATTCCAGTGAAACGTAAAGACATTGCTTGATAGAAGAGGAAGAACATTAGAGGGAGAGTAATAGCTAAACACATATTTTTATGATGTAATTAAATCAGTAATGGGTTCAGTTCTATAAATATCATAATAAATACTTCTTAAAGTAGATTTAAAGAATATTTATTCATTCGCAATAAATTATCATTGATTTTATTGCTGATAAATCTTATTGAATAATTTTGAAATTTTGAAGAAATTCAAAATTTATCTCCTTTTTAGAATTAATAAATTTAAAAAATAGAATTTGAGTGTCTAGGAATTTAATTTAATGTGAAATAGTTTTAGTATGTACATGTTTAGTATCGTAACTAGACAGAAAGCACCTCATGCTACATAGACAAATAGTGAGAGGAGAAGCCAGGGAAAATAGAATATGATTGCAACTGTGAGTATTCAATGTTGGCTAATTTTAGCCCGGCTGTACATCATGCACTGGTATAATGAGTATATACTGATAATTGTAGGGGCGTAATAATGAAGATAGTTTATGGCCACATCTAAATATGAGCTGCATGTGCTTGTGATGACTAAGTCCTGCACCTGGCCGTGATGACAGAAGGGCGAGGATGAGGAGGAGGAAGAACTCCTCCACAATGTCATTTGGCCCACAAATGTCTGTTATAATCATGTATTATGACTTATTTATATCTGCTATGTCATGTATTATTATCATTATTAGGGGAAAAGGGGAATATGTCATAAATGCTTATGTACATAATCATTTTGTTAATGACTGGATTGGTCGATATACAACTGCAATAATCTTGAATGCAACGTTATATCTTCACCTCACTTAATGACTGGATGTAAGATGAAATTATTGGGTAGACAGATGAAACAGCAGGGAACGAGAAAAGGAAACGCCACTGTAGATTATTCGACAGTTTTTCTCTGTGTGTTAGTTAGACAGGGTGGTTATAACAGACACGAGTTACGATTGAAATGTAGTTCTGGTTGTAATGTGTATCATTAGGTGACAATGTTGGTTGTAGGAAGGAGAGCAATATTTGATATTCTTCTGTGTTCTGTATCAGGCGGTGTCAGTTCATACATACACAGATGGTTATTGAAGCTGAAGACGATTTGTACTTTCTATCTCGGTATCAAATATAGTTAGATAAGGTAAAAAATTTCCTAACATTTCGTGGACAATGTTCATGGTTTAGTTATATTCATCTGATTACACAGCAGTAGAGCTATGCCGTTGATATTACCCAGCAGTATAGCTGTAGTGTTATTGCCCAGCAGGACAGCTATGGTGTTGTTTACCAAGCAGTATAGCTATATAGGTGTCATTATGCAGGAGCACTAAAATTCTGTTACTGCCCAGCGGTTATTGTCCAGCTGTAGAGCTATGGTTGTGTTATTACCCAACAGTATAGCTATTGTTTGTTGCCCAACAGTAAAGCTTTTCTATTATCACTTGTAAGAAGTGCTAAGTTTTGTTATTCCCCAACAGTATAGCTAAAATATGGTTATTACCCAGCAGTAAAGCTATAGTATTGTTATTACCCAGCAGTAGAGCTGTAGTGTTGTTACCCAGCAGTATTGCTATAATGTTATTACCCATCAATTTTGCTATGGTGTTATTACCCAACAGTAGAGCTATAGTGTTGTTATTATGCAACAGTAGAACTATAGTGTTGTTATTACCAAGTTATATAGCTTTAATGTTGATATTACCCAACTGTTTAGCTATAATGATGTTACTATGCAACAGTAGAACTATAGAGGTATTACCCAGCAGTATAGCTATAATGTTGTTATTACGCAACAGTAGAACTATAGTATTGTTACTACCCAGCAGTATATCCATGTTCTTATTACCCAGCTATGGGTTTGTTATTACCCAGCAGTAGAACTATAGTGTTGTTGTTACCCAGCAGTATAGCTACACTGTAATTGTTATCCACAAGAATTATGGTGTTTTTGCCACCCGGCAGTAGACGTTAGTGTTTATATAACCCATCTATTAAGTTTTCATGTATGTTAAATTACCTCGGTAATGTAGAAGTGGTAATACCCTGGATTAGATTTTTCATAATATGTTTTGCCCAGTAATTGAGTCCCAAGTGTTTTTATTCCCAACAGGTAGAGTTCAAGATTATAATTTTCTTTTTCAAACTAATCTTCACCTCCAGTTTTGGGTTTGTTGTCCATGGTAAGTTTGCCAGCAATTGAAATATAAGCAATTCATGTTCATTGGTATGCATGAGGAAAAAGCAGCTGAAGAAGTATATCGCCAAGATGTGTATGTCCGAGATAGACACAACCACTCGAGTTTGTGGAGGGGTTTGCAGGTGGATGTTGAAGGCTGGGTAGAAGATAGGGTCTTTATTGACAAACGAAGGTGAGATATTTTGAATCCACCAGCTAATTGTAGGGACAGATTTACACGACTGCCAGGGCGTTCCCTTCCATCGCCTGAAGCAACAAATGTTTTGTCAACACACCTGACCGAGCTACCCCAGCCCCGAGAATGCTTCATCTTGATTCGCCTTATCCCACACTCCTAAATGCTTCAACAACCTTTTGCTCTACGCTGAAGAGGGAGGGAATATTTTCCCAATTCACCACCAATATTTATACAGGAGATGTTGCTATTCTATTAAAATTTTGTGAAATGATGTTATTTTCTTCACCACCAGATGTTCATAGCAATTTTGCCGTGCCGAAGGTGGAGAGTAGAATTGCTCTGTTCAAGTTGAACGGGCCCAATATTCCTCCTAAACCCATTATGTCTCCGGTTTGTTGGTTTATGGAGCAACTGAACCTAATAACTGACTCAGCTAAAAAAAATATATCCGATAATATGTTTTTAAACTGCTCAGTACTCAGCTCCGAGGCAATGGAATTTAAAAAAACATCACCCCAGCAGCAGGAGGATGACAGGATGAGGTGCAGGATGAACACTGGATGTGTTCCCCTTTAGCTATAATTTCATGAAATAATTAAGACATCAACTATTCGATAATTCTGTCAAAAATGTTTAGAAACCTAAACAGTTTTGTTACCAATATAAAATTATAGTTTAGAATTTGGTAAGGTTTCCCTGTTATCAAATATAAAAAAAATATCTCGATGGAATAAATAAATATGTTGAAAAGATGGAATAATGGAATAAATATTTATATCATTTATTTTCGAACCCTAAATGAAGGAGTACACAAGAAACGTGATGTAAACAGTAACCCTGGATGTATATGCTTAATAGGGAATATATTTTATATTTTGTGTAAGATCAGATACGCAAAGGTTTAAGGCAGCTCTAAATGTCAGATTATTGTCAGCATTGAAACTGTGTTGACATTCATTTGATATTTGCATATATTTAATTTGTCTTTGCTTCATACGCACACTGGCCTGTAATTATGTATTTGTTTATATTAGCCTGTTTGCTTATATCAGTATGTGTGCCAGGTTTGGGGTAATAAGCCCTTCCTACCATAATTGGTCGTTCTGTTAGAAGCAGGCCTTGTAGATGACTTTGTGTTTGCTGTTACTAAATAATAATTAGCAGAGGTTGCCAGGAGTGTTTGGTAACCTGATACGTTTATTTCTTATTAGGACTATAAAGTATTAACGGTATACTGCAATACACTTTTCAAACAATGCCAATTGCAGTATTTTTTTCTGTGTTCTGGTTTATTGGGTTAAAAATATATAACAAGTTTTGTTATTATTTGTATCGTTTAAAACCTAAAATCTACTCAGAAATTTGTTCACAAATGATTTTCTCTTTCGACAAAAAGGTGTAAGTGATTTTTCTCTGTCCCTGACCATGCTGACTTTGACATCATAATATTGACTTTGCAATGTACATAATAGCATCTGCGTGTACAGTCAGTGTCAATCACTGTCAAACACTTTAGCTCACAATATATCGCAGTACAGATACCCGTATCGCAATATATCGCAATACATTTTTTTTTACACTTTCTTATTGTATAAAAACATATTTTTTAGGTCATTTAAACATACGACGTACTGCAGTTGATACAAACTAAAAGTGTTCGTAGGTATAATTATGTAAATTATCATTATAAAATTATAACAATCATAATGATCCGTTATGGTCATAAAGCAATGAAAATAACATGAAAACCAAAGTCATGGCTATGATCATGTTTGTCATTATAATTATTTTCGTGCAAATCAAGTAAACGCTGAAGGGAATCCTGGAAGAATTGTTCCACTGATGTGGCACCTGCAAAAAAAATGGGGAAATCCAGAGGCTTGAATATTAAATTTCCTTAAAATAAAGAACGCAGTGCTTGATAAATTGGGATAGCTGTGATCACCAAGGGCATAATTTCTTTGTCGCCACAACAATCACATGAAATTGAGAAAATAGCGAGATGGGCGTGAATATCACGGCACGTTGGCTCCAGGACTGTCTAGGAATGATTGAGTTAAAAACTCATCACACTTGAGGACGAACTTGTCGTGTAATTGTCAGTTACACAGGGAAAGAAGCTTACTAATTACTGTCACTCATTCTGGCAATTGACAAATAAAAACGGAGACCCAAAGGGTCGTCATTCATGACAATCTGACCTTGTTAACATATGACGTCTCCTTGTCTCATATGTGGCCATTACGAAGTGTTTTAGGGAAATATGATTAAGATTGGCGATTATTTATGGTATACGTTTTTTACCGTAAGTACATTAATCACAAGAAATTGGTAACTAGATGTGTTTTACAGCATGTATTAGGCCTTTTTTCAATCTAAACATCTTTGGAGGAGGCGACATATTGACTTATAATACTTTTGTCAAGTGTTTTACAGTAATTGTTAACAATCCCTACCTGCTGAGTATACGTTCTTGCACATGTAAAATAACAATTTCAAACAATATGCTAATACTGTAATTATGAAACCCAAGATTGTGAGCATAAAAAATTCATGTGGCGGAATCTGAAAAGTGTAAATAACCTTTATTAAAGTTCATATTTCATTGGCAAGCTCAATCATTGGTCTCCTCCATTTTCACTCCCAAACCAGTAATTACCCTAGAAAAGAAACCAGTTACCGTCTGTGCATCTTTTTGTCTCCATGTTAATTCGTGTAGTGTTTTACTCAAACACATTAAAACATCCCTAGGCGCTGCGAAGAAGCCATGTTGAATGTGATTGGAGCGACTTGCTGGAGCCGCAGTGACGAGAGCACGCCTAGTGCATTGTGAGTTCAGAGGAACCCTGTCCTGTTCATTGACCAGGAGGGACGAAGACATTTTCTCCTGGAGTTTTGAATCTGAAATATCTACTTGAGCACAAGTCGTTAATAAAGGTCACAGATCACACTGCAAACATTTTGAGCCATTGTTCTTTCCACTCTGATTCTGAAATGCCATAAGAAACGCAACTCTCTGTGATTTATGAATGTGTTCTGAGAATTACAGGAACGTTAGCAAAGAAAGCTATGATGAAACAGAGATCTGTGTGATAAATACAAGTTGATCTAGACAATCTCCCAAGATAACGACTATGTGGTCGGATGGCTGGCCCTTTCTAACATTTTGTATTGATCCCAGGGTGTTGGGAAGAGAAATATTTGCTTTGTGAAGTCATTTTGGGCAACCATCTATGATTAATATGTCTAGAGCTGCTGCAAGCTTGTTACTGTGGTATTTAGAAGTGGTAACAAGGCTATATGACTGTTATGTTGATTTAGGGATGAAATTGTTTGCTCAAACAAACATACTTGGATCAACCCTACTTTCCTGGGGCATTTTCGTCACAACTGTTATTGCATGTAATGCGTATTATTTTAAGTAACTTCCAAACATGGCAAAATATCTGTATTGATTTCTGTAAACTTTTGATTAATAATACAACTCCCTGATTGAAATTAAGCTCATTAACAATGGACTAACTCAGTTTTCTCCCAATTACGTGGATCGATGCTCATGATGTTAATCACTGGATTGTCTGGTCAAGTCTCTATTTTTTTACAGACCGCCATCATATAGCTGGATTATTGCTGAGTGCGGCATTAAACAACAAACAAACAAATCAAAATTAATGTGAGATCCTCACTGTTATAGTTTCCTGATTCAAATTTCAGATCTTCATAGATAACAAGTATCAGTCTACTTTCCCAAATCCAAGAGATTGGGTATTATCAGGTCAACATCTTGTCAAGAATAAAATGATAAGGACAAGATAATCTTATTGTACGTATGCACCCACTTGATAACAGGTACAAACTGTCAGGATATTATTCAAAAATAAAGTATGACTTTATACATGATAATTATGATAACAAAAAATAATTTAAATGTTAAATAGTGCCTCTGTGGTGGAACCTATAGAGGGCTGCATCTGACATTTCTAACATGCTGTGCACAAACACGCTATACCATTTGTATTAGGTAAGTTTTTTGTATTATGAATTCCATAATAGCTTGTTGAGTATGTGTTAGATGTAAAAATCAAAGAAACTACAAGAAGCTGAAGAGGTTATATCAGGATTGTAGTGTCTTTAAATTTTACATGCACATGTTTGTGTAACTGTGATGGAATCACCTCTGAATTCCTTATTGAAATATATGGGACATCGGTAGAGATGACAATTCTATTCAGTAGTTTGATCTGAAAATAAACTGTAACAATCAACTGAATGTATCAGATTGGGATATAAAATACCTTTCATTGTAACAAATATTTTAATTATTTATGCATGCATTTTGTAGATAAAATAAAAGCATTGACAATTCAGAAAAAGTAGGTTCCAATCCTGACTGGACTCAACCCCCAAAAAGTATGAGAATCTGTACTTTACTCAGAAAGTGTTATCCCAAATATAACATTTGTTACATTTGACCACTTTCTTAATGGCATTGTGAATTCTCAGAGAACTTCATGGAAAGTACTTCATGGAAATACAAAATATTTTTCACAAAGAATTGCCCTCAGTCACTTAATCCTGAAACATGTATAACAAGATATTTGTGTGGTGATGTATTTTCTCGAAGACTTTGTGTTACATTTAGATAAGTTAATTGAAAGAATATATTAATCAATTTCAGTGTGGACCAGTTTGTCTTGTATTGTTTGTTACTATTCACACACAACATTGTATCATATGAAGAACAGGTGATATTTTCTGACCCTGTTAGCAGTACAGGTATATATAATAGGTTATCATTCTTCAAGTGTGCTATAGAAATTTATTCCCCAGTAGATATTGATAATTCACAGATGGTCAGATGGTTTGAAAATTGGTTTCTTTGAAATACAGACCTATTGTATTCATTCTTTGTGTTAATTTGTACTAGACGTATAAATCAATCATTGTGAATTTATAAATGATTAATCGTTAGTGTGGTAATTCAAATCATAAGAGTCAAATTAATTTGGTCAAGATGCCATTGTCATGAAATGGGGTATTTGTGAGTAAATTTTGTACTTGGTCAACCAAATTCAAGTCTTTGTTTTTCTGGGAAGTATTTGGACCACATGCATTGTGACACAAACGTTAAAAGACATTTTTTGAATCCCAGTTTCGCCCTGATTGTTTCTAGGTTTGTCAGCTTGTGGGTTTCTGCAAAGCGGTAATGCCTAAGACCCATGTCACTTTTTTCGTCCCATTATCAAGCTGATTATATATGAGTAAAGTAGTATTCACTGCAGCATTAAACTTAATTTAACAACAATGAAAGAATGTTTAAGTATACAGTAAAAACCTCTAAATCAGAAATGAACCATTCCCAGTGAAAATGGTTCCGATTAACAAATTTCCTAATTTACAGATAATGGGTACTTATTTTTCTTCATATTTTCCCTCCATTGCAGTCGGCATATGACCAATGTAACCATGGCGTATTTAAAGTGACAAGAGACTTTGTGTTTTTGCGTTGGTTTAAATGTGCATGACATTTTCTTTTTTTCTTTGCATATTTTTCAGAAACATTTCCAAAGACAAGTTTTTTCCTTGGATTCTCGAGATATGACTGTACCTTTTAGCAGCGTAGGCCACACGGTTAATAATGCCATGCTTTAAGTCCCAAAAGTATTGCAATCTCTGAAAGAACTATATTTTCGTCCAGGATTGTATTTAAGTAGACCGTCAATTCATTCCAGAATCGATTCACAAATGCACTTGATAAAAACACATGGACAATATTTTCTGGCTCCACGTTACAAAAAGTGCAAACATTTACATCAATTATTTTCATGTTCAATAGTTCTTTCTTTGTGTAAATAGTTCCATGAATAAATCTATGATGAAAGTTACTTAATAGCTCTTTAATTGTGTGGTCCAGTCGTTAAAGCTTCAATGGTTTCACCAAGTTGGTAAATATCTAAGACCTGCATCACTTCAGGCTTTCCTCCCACATCAAGCTGACAAGATATGATATAACTGAAATACTGTTGATAGAGGTGTGAAAATCCACTAGCTTTATTAATACATAGAAATTCCCAAATATGGACGTCTGTAAAGCCACGTTGTCCTGACTAATGAGGGTGTGCTTTATTCCTAATCATGTATTTGATCAGATTCCATTAAGATAAAAATGACTGCCGCAGAGCATCTGCATGGAGAGTGGAAATTTGGTGGTTCAAACCCCGGCCGCGTCTTACCAAAAGATGGTACTTGATGTTACCCTGCCTGGCACTTGGTATTCAGGGGATAAAACAAGGACTGGTCGGCTCAGAGTCAGTGTACTGTCTGATTCCATTAAGATAGAAATTACCGCCGCAGAGCATCTGCATTGAGAGTGAAAATTTGGTGGTTCGAACCCCGGCCGCGTCTTACCAAAAGATGGTAAAAGATGGTACTTGTTGTTACCCTGCCTGGCACTTGGGGTTAAGGGGATGAAACCAGGACTGGTGGGCTCGGAGTCAGTATACTGTGTCTGAGTGGGGTATTCATGTTAAACTGCGGCATGGTAATAGGTATCTCCCTTGGTTATCACTGTAAAACCAGCATAAGTCCAGATGAGTACAATCAGCCACACACTCACGCTATATCAGTGCAATAATCTTGAATGCAACATTAAACCCATTTCTCTTCACCTAAGATAAAAATCTTATTACATGGAAATAATGTCAATTATTTGTGTAATAATGTGAAATTGCTTGTAGACAGAATATTTTAAAGTCATGAGAGGAATTACAGAAATTCCTGCAGCAAACAAACTGAAGACAGGAAAGAGAGTGAGAAGCTGCCACAACCACAGGAAATTGGCTGTGTGCTGTGCAGCCAATATTTCTTGGAGCAATTTATCTTGCGGACATCATGTCAAAATTTCTAAAACAAGCCTCTTCCAATTTCCAATATCTCTAAGGCAAACTAGCCTGAGAGGAATATTAATATCAAAATCTTATTAGTATGTCTCAGAAAGCTAAGTCTGTTGGAGGCATTAAGTTTACACACGCCGTTCACAGTTATTGGGACCTACATGCTGATAAGCTCAGATAATGACACGTCAATCAGCAATGGGGCTCATTCTACCGACGAATAATTCTGTTCAATCAACTCATTTAAGACATTTCCACAATTGTAGGCTGAACTGATAGTGAATCAGGCTAGAATCATGATCATATCATGGCCTACAGTGATTTCTACAGTTTTCCCCACATGTAAAATTCACCATGGAGAGCAAGTAGAAAGTTTTTATTCACTTGCGCACAATCATCTCGTGCTTGAATTGATCAGCATAGAGACATTTCATCCCAAGCCTGCACTGGGTTTACTTTATATTGACTCTTCTTTGGAGAAGTGTAAAATTGCTTCACAAAGCCGAGCGAGTCTGAATGACTTTCATTGTATCAGGTCTATGATGAAAGCGGATCCAGGCGATTGCCTTTCTAATATACTGAACCAGGTGTCACCGCCAGACATGGCTGCTCAATATTCACACTGAACATGTCACACACAGGAGGTGGCTGTGCTGGGTTGTTCCTAGGAATTTAAATTTAAGTTGGATGGTTTTAGCTTTTCAGCAGTGAAATATATACCTGATTTAATTGTTTTTTTAATATAAATATTGGTTTTTGTAACTGTATAGGATTAGTATAGTTTCTATAGCATGGGTAGACAGGTGTGGTGTATTTCTATGAGTCTAAACTGGAGGTGGCTATATTTAGATTTTCTATATGAGTAACATATCTGAATAAATTATATTTTCTTGAAACTACTGGTTAGGGGAGTTGAATTTTGTACAATAAGTTAATGATTTGAAAGAGTTGTAAGATGTTTTAAGTGCATATCATTCAGGTAGGTGTCTTGACAAGAAACAAGACTTGCATGTAACAAGCACCTGTTAAAATGAAGATTGGTTGTTCACAATGACATGACCTCTGTGTTCAGAGGGGGGCATCAGGAAATGTCAATTTTCAGGACTGTATTGGATAATAAATGTTTTCAGGGTGGGTCTAGCACATTTCTAACACAAGTTTTCCGTCTGTCAAAATCAACTTTTAGGGATTTTATCACTAAAGTCAATGAATTTACAACTAAACATCACTGTCATAGATGAAATGAGATGAAATACTTGAAAGTTTGTGCCCGTTCAAAAACACTTTTTTGTGTGTTGGTGGTACTCTCTAATGATTTCTGTTGATGAAATTTATATGTTGGTCATCTTTTTGAAAATCACTTTTTGGGTCTTACAGCTAACTGATCCCATGGCAAGACAAATTTGTTTTTCTTGTGTGTTTTGTTTATGGAACCATGGACCTATGGTTATACAAATCTGTGATGGAACTATGATGGAACTAAATGAACTTTTGAGAATTAAATCATTATGGATTGAAAATATTTGATGTGGAACATGATGATTATTGTTCTGTTTCATCTGCTACTTTTGTGGAAGAAATCACTAAAAAGTATATACCAATTAAATATTTGTGTATTGTAATCAAAAGGGAGAAAAGAATCTTTAAATAATTCTTTTTAAATATTTTTTTTTTAAATTAAAAAGTCAATGACTTAATTTATTACTGCATTATGTACACACCTGAGGGGTTTAATATTTCTTTGTGAAAATCTGTTCGCTTTTGTGGATGAGGCAGAAGAAAATGTATTTATTCCAATTGTCAATGTCATTCAGACAAGAAGTTACTAGCTGCAATTATTTCATATTAAAGATATTTTATTTGTTTTATCATATTTTTTACAATCAATATTAAGTGGTTGTTGGATTTGTGAGACTTATGATTTATTCGGTCTGACACAACAAGAAATAAAAATTGATCTGGACTAAGAATATTAAGTTAAGTATGTTAGTCATGTTAGCAGTTTGCTGTCTGAAATCCTATGCCACTGGGTTATGCTCAGTGAATAATAGATCATGTTGACATGATGGGTAAATGAGTATGATAATATATGGCCTCAGATATTGCTGGATGATGTGGGCCTAGTTAGCAAGCTACACTCATGAAAAGCTCCTCTTTAACACCAAGTATCTGAGTTTACTGTGGATGTAGCTCTGCTACTGGCTGACAAATGGCAACACCATTTCTTGAGTACTCTGAAAGTGTGTGTGTGTTTCATGCTATGCATTCCATTACAACGCCTTCAGAGTTGTCTGACACAGGGCAATCAGCTTAGCTGCATTTCATTCTTGTTACAACAGGAATTTTCATTTGTTTTGCATATTTTTGTCTTCATGGATATTCCAGACATGATCGCAAAATGTTTGTGCTCGCTTGTTTACGATCGCTTTATTTATGGAGGTCTGAATGAAAAGTGTGTTGTAGGAGGTTTATTTGATTAAGATTGGTGGATATATGCTGGAAATATTTCAAGAGCATTCAGGGGAATGTGATGTCTTTGTAAATATTTGTGTTGCGTTTTGCATATTTGAAACTCTATAAAGACATGAAGCATACCTCAAGGGATCTTTGAGTAGTTTTAGCAATGTTATTTTCACAACAAACTTGACATATCTTTTAGACTTATATTTGAAACTAATTCATTAAAGCTCGAACAGTGATAACTGGTAATTGTTTATCGGAATTATTCATGATATGAACAGATACCTCTTCGGCAGATCATGCTGCGAGTATCTTAAATGTGAAGATACGGGTTAGAATAGGTCTTCAGCAACCCATGCTTGCCGTAAAAGGCGACTGCATGTTGTAAGAGGTGACTATGAGGATCAGGTGTTCAGGCTCGCTGACTTGATTGATGCATGTCATCGTATCCCAATTGTGTGGGTCGATGCTCATGATGTCAATTACTGGAATGTCTGGGGCAAACTTGATTATTTACAGTAGCTGGAATATTGCTGAGTGCAACGTTAAACAAGAAACAAACAATCTTCATGAGATGCTTCAACTATCTGACTGTACAAGTTCTATTGTTCAGATAGATAACGCTGCAATATTACAACTATGACAGCTGGCTTCTAATAGTCAAGTCTGGACCAGCAATGTAGTGATTAATGTCATGAGTGAGTGAGTTGGGTTTAACACCGCTTTTAACTGTATTCCAGTTATATCACGGCAGGTCAGCTTAATGTGGGAGGAAAGCTCGAAGTGATGCATGTCTCAGACGTCTACCACGAGCACGGTTATGGTGCTGACAAACCTAGAAACATAATCGGGGCCAACCGTGGTTCGAACCCACAATCATAGGTTTCTGGCGTGCCCAAGGGATGCAACTCTGCACGGCGAATCGCTGCGCCTAAGACGACTGTGCCACCCGTGCCCCCGATTAATGTCATGAGCATCGATCCATGCGATTGGAATACTATGACATGCCATCAACAAATTCACTGAATCTGACCAACACCTCTTGGTCGCCTCTTACAAGCATAGGCTGCTGGGGACGTATATACTTATCCAGAATCCCCACTGGTCTAAGGTGCTTCGGTATAGACTGCATATTAACATGAAGCAAGTTTAAAAATTGAACTAGGAGAATAAATTGCTTTAACCTGAAGATTCAACAGGAGACAGGTGGACATTGAAGGATGGGGACAGTATTGATGCTGTATGATAATGAGCTGGTTTGTGAATAATTCACGTTTTTAATGCTATAACGTCCAACCTCTCTGGTGCCAACAGTCAGCAATGACTCCTCCAAAAAGTTTGATGTCTTTAAAAACCACATTATCTGTCTCTAATAATTTAGCATCTCGATCTCAAATTACTTGAGGTGAACGTTTGGGTTAAAATGTGTACTATGTATTGTCAACATAGTTTGAACATGTTGCAAGTTCTATAAGTGATTTAAATCAAATTTAAAATAATTCTTGTTTGTCATCTTTATTTATAAGAAAATAGTTTCTTTTGACAAAACATATATTAAATTTAATTATTTTCAAATAATATCTGTAAATGGCTTTGTAAAGAGCTGCAGTATCACTGAAGACAGAATCACTTAGATTTCAGCTTCGTTTTTTTTTTTAATATGATGTTTCCGTACATACTAACAGGTGCTTGCACCTTAATCAATATATAGAAGTTGGGTGGCTGTATCCTACAAGGGGGTTGAAGTAGTGTAAAACTATTGTTCTCCTGAGAGGATATCGTCCATCCATGTCATTCAAAGAATATTTATTTCTACTACTCCTTTAAACATAGAATATTTGTTATTTTAATTGTGGCTAATCTTGTGTACAATCGCCAGCAACTGAAGGGATGGTGTAAATCCCTCTGAAGTCCATGCAGGTAGCAAAGGTACTGTAAATCCCCATGGTCCCTCGTGTGCTGAGCTACTTGCAGTTGATATATTTTTATATTTTATTCTTATATATGGTGATATCTTTTTATGGTTATATGCTAGTTTTAAATATTAAATTGGATATTCTAGTTATTTTACTGTCCTTTGTTGACAGGTTTTTATTGTTTAAATGTATATACTATGTATAACATTTGATAGTCACGATATGGCTGAATTCCAGCCGATGCAACTGTAAATGTTAACTCACTCACTCATTCGTATCGAAGTTGGAATTCTGTCTTTGTTATCAAACAGTTGACAAGATTTATATGCATGATCAGGGTTTTACCTTGACTTTCAAAACTAGGGGTCCAGGGGACCCCCAATAATTCATGTCAAGGGTCGTGTACAGTAATGAAATGGTGTAGTGTACTGTCAGGGATAGAAATTAGCACTAGGCCACGAGCTTGCATGGCCTGATGTAGTTTTACTTATGCTATAGTTGAAGGTATTCAAAGGGCTGGTAGAATTTCGAACATCTTTGGGATGTAAGATTTGATAATTACTTTAATTTTGGTGCAAGTAACGTTAATGTGCCTCCCCTCGTCCATTGTAGACTTTTGTGCGTACTGGTCTTACATTTCTGTGGCTTGTAAAACACTGGTATGATGGTATTAACAGTTTAATGGTCTGGCAGTTCTTGACCCTGTAGGTGTTTTGTAAGTTGACATTCAGAAATAGCTCAGGTAAATGACCACTGCTTGAGACTAGGGTACTATGGACAAATGTGAAATCAATGCTTGTCATTTGTGAGAAAAACTTCTTCTCGATTTGGTCCCAATTTTGGCCTCGGTACATTTTAACACCATGCATGACGCCTGTAAACACATGGTTAAGTACACAGTTAAGTGGAGTGCAGGTATTCCGTGCGAGGACAAAGTGCTTTGGTGGAAAGTGGTTTTCAACTGGGTGAGCTGGGACAAAGTGGAAGAGAGTGTCCTGCTCATGGGACTATGGTGTGACAGTCAAGATGACCCTTGACCCTTCATTAACAATTGATGTGGCTAGAAACCGATATTCAAAGGTCTCTGAGCTTCGCCTGTAATGAGGATTTAATGCATTCTTCCGTCTACAGACCATTATGACGGAATCATTGAGGTGGTTCTGAGTCATGCCTCTATGACTGAATGGGTTCTGTTTTTGAGGTCGACCTTCTGACATCGGAGGACTAATCTCGACACCGGACAATGAAGGCCATTTTGTCACAATGTCCCTTGTACCAAATGCTTGCCACAAGATCCACAGACAGGCATATTGTCACAATATCCCTTGCGCATAATGCTTGCCACAAGAACCACTGAAAGGCATACATCACAGAACCTATGAGCGTTGGTTTGAATCCTGGTTCGCCCTGATCATGTTTTTAGTAAACATGGGAGACTGTCATCACTACAGGCTTTCCTCCCACTTTAATCGGACATGACGTGATATAACTTGTAAACTGTTCAAACCAGAGATAAACCAAACAAACTTCACTTACTCATGCTTGCCTCGAGATTCACTGAAGGGCGTATTGTCACAATGTCCCCTCTACCTCATACTTGCACGCACTCACTCACTCACTCACTCACTCACTCACTTGATCTGTGAAAATCTGATGTAGAATAGGTCTTCAGCAACCCATGCTTGCTGTAAGAGGCGACTGATGGGATCGGGTGGTCAGGCTCGTAAACGTGGCTGAAGCATGTCATTAGATCCCAGTTGTGTGGATCAATGCTCATGATCCCAATCACTGAATTTTCTGGTCCAGACTCAATTATTTACAGACCGCTGTCATATAGCTGGAATATTGCTGAGTGCAGTGTTAAACTCACTCACTCACTCACTCACTCACTCACTCACTCACTCACTCACTCACTCACTCAAAGGAACTCTTGAGTATAAAGGAACTCTCCAGTGTCTGAATTTCTAGAGCTGAAAGGAAGATGACGGGTTGCTGGGACTGAGAATGGAACGAGGCTGATTATTACATAAAAACATTGCAGCTCTAGGTTCTGTCAGGGAGACTCGCTGCGATGCCATGGCTGAGCTGTTACATATGGCACTGGGCACTGCATCATGAAACACTGTCAAATCCATCCATCTCACTGGTTCCTCAGCTTCAGACCTCACCATGTTGTAACACACAACAGTTGGCCCTGTGTCACGTTCGGCTCACCTTGACTTTCATCAGAGGGTCAGATTTAACCACCTTCTCACCATAGACACCCCAAAATATTGCCATGCTGTTGCTCATCAATATTCCCTTCCTCTCTCTCCCACCTTGATGCCTATCAGTGGGTCAAACTTCAGAAGGAGTGCAAACTCTTGGTAAATTAATTCTGCCATTCCAGTCCCAGGTGGGTGATAGCTCTGTGCCCCTCCGAGAGGGAAGGCAGTCCACACATGGAATCCATGTTCTCCCTAAACCATTTTAAACAAGCACCTGCACATCTGCACATGTGTTTGCTGGAGAACTGCCTTGACAATAACACTTCTCAGTACTACTTAGAGATATACTATACATCTAATTATGAATTTTGAGCTGTTTGGTTAGAAGGGAAAAAAATTCAAGAATACGGATGGAATTTTGGATGGGTTGTCAGAAAAATTAGGTTAGGGTATATCATACACGGAGTTGGAGAGACTCACTTGCACGATTTCAAGACTCTTGAGTATCTGGGTTTCAGTAAAATGCACTCAAATGAATCACATTGTTTGTTTTGTTTGTTTTTTAACTCCATACTCAGCAATATTCCAGATATGTGATGGCAGTTTCTAAATAATTGAGTCAGGACCAGGCAATCCAGTGATTGGGATCATGAGCATCGATCTATGCAATTTGGATGCAATGACATGCATCAACCAAGTAACTGAAACTGACCATCTGAAACCGTTAGTCACCTCTTGTGACATGCATGGGTTGCTGAAGATCAATTCAAACCTGGATCTTAATGTTAAAATGAATCATGTATGTCAGTAAGCACAATGCCAGCACAAGTTTCCAGCCAGAGGCAGGCTTGTACCAATTCTGAGATAGTCATCCTCGGTTCCTCATGCTTGTCGAAGGAGTTGATGAACATGGATTGGGTGGTCAGGCTCTCTGACTTAGCTGACTCTGTGTCATTATTTTCTGATGAGGGGCGGTCGGGTAGCCTAGTGGTTAAAGCGTTTGCTCGTCATGCTGAAGACCCGGGTTCGATTCCCGACATGGGTACAATGTGTGAAGCCCATTTGTGGTGTCCCCCGCAGTGATATTGCTGGAATATTGCTAAAAGCGGCGTAAAACCATACTCACTCACTCACTATTTACTGATGATGTGGATTTTGTGGTGCCTGATCCAGTCTCGATGATTGTTCAAACTGCCATCATACAGCTGGACTATTGTTGAGTGCTACATTATACAAATAGTTACTTTTGACGAGGTCAATATGCGAAAACAAGGACCCGATGAGGTCAGGTCTGAGGGTCATTGTTTTTGCATATTTACGTCGTCAAGAGTGATCATTCGTTTTGGATATTCTGGAATTCGCTTTAAAGTTCATGAAGTCTTTTCTAAACTGCCCTCTCTTTCGTAACTTAGCTGCAAATTGTTAAATGACACCAGACACCAAATTGTTTCTTGTGTCCACCGTACATGCACGTCACTATATAAGTGCAATAATCTTTGACGTGATGTTTAACCCCATGCTGCAACCCCACCTCACCTCTCCTCACCTCAATGGCAGGGTAGTCCAGTGGTTAAGGCAGTCACACAATGGGTATAATGTGGGAAGCCATGTCTTGTGTCCCCCTGGGGATTGATTGGCTACAATGGCTACTGAGGTTGGCCTGTCTGATTGTCTTTCATTTCAACCCTGACAGTGTGGACTACTTTGCCACCTGCCTTTGAAATTCATGCTAGTCAGCTAGCCCAAGACAAATAAACTATAATGAGGTCAAAATTTATTAGTGGCGTTTGAGGACTATTAATTGTGAACCAGTTTTAAATGCTTCAATTTTGTTACTATTTGGAACTGAATAAAAATGTAAACGTAGTAAATATTTGTCTCGTTCAAGCAAAACTCTCAATAAGAATCTCCTGGCTTCTCTAAAAAAATAATTTAAAAGGCTTTTACACACAGTAATTACCCTGACTGGCATAAATCCTCATTTATTTAATTGCTGAGTCATCGCCACCTGCAGAAATAGCATGAATCAGTGAAATTAAGACATCTGTTCTGATGGAACAAACGCCATGAAATATATTAGAAGAAAATGATTTCGATTGACAATTTGATTAACAATGATTGATGGACAATTTGATTAACAATAATTTCATTGACAATTCTAATACATTCTTTGTCATTCTTGCCTTTTCCAACCTGCCAGCATCTGTAACATGTGCAGAGATAGAGGGACCCGTAAAGATCCAGGGTAGAATAGGCTGTCAGCAACCCATGCTTGCCATGAAAGGCAACTATGCTTATCGTAAGAGGCGGCTAACAGGATCGGGTGGTCAGACTCGCTGACTTGGTTGATGCATGTCATTGTATCCCAATTGCATGGATTGATGCTCATGATATCAATAACTGGGTTGTCTGGTCCACATTCGGATATTTACAGACTGCCGTCATATAGCTGGAATATTGCTGAGTGCAGCATTAAACAACAAACCAACAAACAAAAGTAGAGATAGAGGAAACATGTCATTGTAATAGTTTTATTATCCATACTGAAAAACACCACCATCTGGAATAGATTCTAGTTTTATTTTATTCAACCAATCAGTATCCCTTTCTACAAAACTATCTTAAGGCTATGACTATCATTAATATATGTTTTGGTCAGGGAGTTATGATCACAGTCTGTGATTTAGCCTCTAGTCCATAGCCCGAGTCTAGTAAAAATTTCTTGAGTCCAGTAAACTTTGCAAATTAATGTCCATACATTAACTGAAAATGATATCAACATGTTCAGATGAGTAGGTTAAAAAAAATTTGGCACAGATTGTGATCATAATATTCGCAACACAAAGATTGCTTTGTTGAACGGAGGCCTAGATCATGATTCGCATGAATTGTTTGATAGGCATTACTAAAAGTTGACGAATGACAAAGTAGACACAATTTATGGATAAAAACTTCTTTAAATCTGTAAATGCAATGTTTTGGTATAGATCCTTATACTGTTGTCAAGCATGACATGATTCACATGTTTCATAAATAATGTGAGGTGAGGTGAGGTGAGGTGAGGTGCGGTGAGGTGAAATTGGGTTTAACGTTGCGTCCAAGATTATTGCACTTATATAGCCACGTGCGTGTACGTGTGTGTGTGTGTATATGCTTGTACTAGTCCGGACTGATGCTGATTTATAGTGCTAGCTCACTGAGATACCATGCCGCAGTTTAACATGAATACCCCACTCAGACACAGTATACTGAATCCAAGCTGACCAGTCCTTATTTTAGCCCCTTAATGTCGAGCGCCAGACAGGGTAACAACAAGTACCATCTTTTAATGTCTTTTGGTATGACGCGACCGGGGATCGAACCCCAGACCTTCCGCTCTCCGGGCGGACACTCTACCACTATACTACAGAGGCGGTTTCATAAATATGAGTACCCCATCATAATATTAGTCTTTGCCGAAAACATTTGAGTCTACAAGCCAAAGTTTTCTTCATCAGATCTTTTTCAGTATATTTTACTTCTTACATGTCAGGCTTCGGACAAGTAGCTGAAGTCACAGACTATGTAATGAGAAACCATACTAGCATTTAGCCAGCTGAATATACATGATACTTACCGTCAACAGAGCTCCAGCTAAGCTTGTTACATAATGAAAGAAAACCCAGGCAAACAATGACACCGTGTGTGCCTAAACCTTTCACGGGAACTTGGCCTCGCAGTCGTTACACCTTTGTGTAAATCCAATCGGATTTGGGCATCCTTTCTTAGTGTTCACCACCCGTGACTTCTTTTCACACCCCGAGTCCAGTGTAATGTTCACAGGTGGTCAGTGGTACAGATAATAGTATCTTGGAATGTTGGCAGCACGACTGTTTGCTCATGACAAGAATGTTTCTGTCAGGTATGTAGATGCTGGTGTTTACCGTCAAACAAACACCTTGAAAGGGGAAAATAGAAATATTTTATGCACCGACTTGGCAAGCAGAGTTTGAACCACTACAGATATGTATAAAGGGTAGATGGTGTGTTGATTATTGACACTCACTCACTCACTCACTCTCACAACTCACTCACTCTCACTCACTAACTCATCCAACTCACACTCGCAATCTCACTCACTCACTCACTCACTCACTCACTCACTCACTCACTCACAAGCCATTGCAAACTATATTGAATGTTTTTTCCATTTCAAGTAAAGCAAATAAAGCTCTACATGACCTATTTGGAATGGGCTTTAAAACTGCTCAATACATATTTCAAGTCCTGCAAAAACAAGTCTTCATGTGATCATTGTTAAGATATCATATTGTCAGCGTGTTTTGTAGTCTCAATTTAAAGGAATTTGTTTCAGGACAATTTAACGTCAGACAGCAGTCAGATTTTCTGTGCTAGACCAAGTTGTAGTTTGTGTTTGTGCTTTATGTCAACATTTAATCTCTCAGGTAGCCAAAAACATTAAAATCATATTCGAAACTTTGGATAAATCCATAATGGGTGAAAGGGTATTCCAGAGCATCATTCAAATTGTCAGCTAGATTGAAATCAGGCTAGGATTTCTGACGACATGGGACCCATCAATTATTCAGACATCAACGTGATCAAGCTCCTCCAGGCTTGTATTTTTAAATGCAAAGTTTATGAGACGGGACGTCTATCATGGCAGTAGTTTCCTGCTGCTTGACAAGAAGAGGGATCACACACTAGTGACCTATAGCTTGAAGTAATGGTGGATGGGCGCCAGCCATACCTGGTGCTTAATTGATGTAATATCTGATAAACATGAGCGCTTGGCTGAACCTGCCTTTCTTCAGTCATTGCAATATGAAATGTCAGTTTATCACCTTCACAGCTGAGGAGGCAGGCTCTGTGACTTTCGGTCTTTTCCGTAAGGGCTGCTTTTGTACAGTTTAGGAATGTTTTGAGTGAATGGGTACACTTTTCTGTTTGCTTTTTTTACTTTTAATCATCTGTCCAAGGTGTGAGAATAAAGTTGTATTGATAACATCACGCATTTGGTGAATCTATGTTCTGAGACAAAAGTCCTGGGCCCACTTGCACAAAGCGATCTTAGCGCTAAGATGATCGTAACTTCCATACTTTAACATAGGCTTACAATAGTCTTAGCCCTAAGATCGCTTTGTGCAAGTGGGCCCAGTTGTTGAGAATGTGGTGGATGACAAGAAATGTTTCATTTTTTTTTTAAATTTGTTAAAAGCATCCTGAGCATTCAATTTAACCTCTGAACTATATTTGGAAGAAACGTTGTCAATCCAGAGTTTTTAGGACTGGTCATATATTGTGGAGGAGGGGAACACCAAAAAATATCTAGGGGAAGGTTATAAAAAAAATACACATATATGAGAAGGCCATGCAGAAATGGACATTATATATTAGATCATAAGTGTGTCTGCATGTCTCTTTTCAGAGAGGGGGGCGGTCGGGTAGCCTAGTGGTTAAAGCGTTCACTCGTCATGCCAAGACCCGGGTTCGATTCCCAACATGGGTACAATGTGTGAAGCCCATTTCTGTGTGTCCCCCGCCGTGATATTGCTGGAATATTGCAAAAGCGGCGTCTTTTCAGAGAGGTTCAGGAAAAAAATGTACAAGTCATTGGGAGGGTCATCCAAAAGTATGACCAGCGCCCACCCCCATAGTAAATTACCAGTCCGTTACTTACTTAACTTCATGAGTGGAAGATGATGTTGCATAATCATTTGGGGCTTTCTCTTCAGGTCCACTTCAGGAATTAAGTTTGGACATTTTTTGTAGATCCTTTTCCTGGCCGTAACAATGTAGTGGTATAAAACGAAAGGAAAAATTGATTGTTTTTTTACATATCAGTGTGACGTATAATCTGTACTCTAAGAGATCTCAGAAAACACAATACACAGACGCATGATAACTGATGAGATAACAAAACAGTTCTTGACCTCATCAAAAAGACGTAAATTATACACAAGATGGACCCTCAGTCCTAATGCAGGTGACTGCTTTTGAGAAGGATCATTGAGTGGGGTGACAGTCTGTCTGATTGCTGAACCATGCTGAGGTGGATGCTGAGCAAGAATAGGTTCCATGTTTGTAAGATTGCCAGGTGTGGTCAGCCTGTTGGTTGGGATCTCTCTCTCTCTCTCTCTCTCTCTCTCTCTCTCTCTCTCTCTCTCTCTCACTCTCACTCACACATCTCCAAACTCTACAATAGAATCAGGGATATCACTTTGTTTGAAACTCTGATCCCTGGAAAAGTGACAAACTTGAGGAACTTGCAGTAATCAATTACTTGCATATTTGAACTTGTTTGGACTGCGGCTGGAAGTGGTGAAGCCAGGTTTCATCCCTAGTCCCAAAACGTGTTAAGAAACTTTCTGGATCAGCTTCAATATCCCTAAGGCCCGAGCATATTAACTTTGCTTCCAATATGTTAATTTGTTCATGTCATTGACCTGCTCAATAAAGATCTTTACAAAGATCAAAATAAATATAGCCTTTTTAACTTTTTGACAGGAGCTTATGATCTTTCACAGCTTGACTAATTTTTTTAATCATTGTTTATACATGTTGAGGTCCGTTTAACCAATCAGAAATCAATAACACAATTAGAGTTCATTGTATGCATAGATACGCCCATTCTTTCAGCATGACCTTAAAAATCATGGAACATGTCGTGCAAATTGAAGCTTTCAGATACAGAAATATTGAAGATGGGGTAATATCCGAGGTTAGAATATCTTCATATGATGTGTTTTTAAGAATGTTGGAAAGTATGTTTAACAGAGTTGAAAGTTTCAAAGAAAGCTAATGATTTTGTTTATTGTTTGAAACCCATGAGAAGGTTAAGGTTCGCAACAAATGTGCATGCACCTGCAACACTGCTCATGGTGAAGTGCAGAAACCAATGTAATTAGCTGGAGCAGACGGCCTTAAAACAGGCAAAAATTATGATTCGTCTGGTTAAGCAGGCATCAAATTCTCGAAATTTTCTTTTTATTGAAATAGTAATATGAAGGGTCATCACTTTTATTGCAAAGTTGTTTTTGTTGGTATAGATCGTGCTGACTCGGCATGTTTGCATGTGGTGTGTCGTGCGAAGAGAGCAGGAAAGACTGGCGTCTGGTTACCACAGCGTGTATTTGTTGAGACGCAGTGGAGCCATTTTACAATCACCAGATTCAGCCGCGAAAAATACCTGCTGAATATAAGCTAATGACATGTGGGAAAGCAAATGGCTGCAATGGATTTCAGTCTGATGGCTTTCATTCTCAATGGCAGTACGGCAGATCTGGTTTTGAGAGCTTACCCAAAGTGGGAAATCCTTAAGGAATATGAAAGTACTGTATGAGATTTGTCTGTGTGAACGTTGTAGAGTAATACCTCAAGAAGTGGGAGCTGGTCCCATTGTTATTGCATAAGGCTGGCGGAAGGCAGACAGTCGTTTCCTGCTGATGGAGTATTGTTGGGGTTTAACCTTTCAATATCAATAAAGTGGAACGTTCATCACTGGCTACTCTTCAGTGAAATTAGATATAACCATTGATTTGTTCCATAACTGATTCATAAAATGAAACGAAGTGATGGGACTTTGGAATGTTTGTAGTCGGGCTTTAGTGTTATATATCAGGAACTGCATCCTATAATTGTGATCGCAAACAATTCCGATGAGATTTATGCATGAGATGTTTGTGCTCTCATTTAATAACATAACCAAGTTTGCTCGGAAAATGTCAAATTTCAATCAAATTGCAAATAAATGGATCTTGTAGTCGATCATCTTTCAAAATAGCATAAGCAATTTGAGCTGCTTCTAGCAATAACACCTGCTATGGCAGATAGACTGGAGGTAAAGCTAAACACGAAGTACAGCCAATTTACCATGGAATATTGCACACCGCTCCATTTCAGTATAGGAAAATATCGTCGTAATCACCTGCTATTTAGCTTATGATTTATCTCCCTTCCTAGCAGAGAAGCAGCTGTTTTCCGTCCCAATAGAGCCAATTACTGCACCAGGTTGTACATGTGTCCAAAGACATCTGGCTCGGGGAGTCATCGGGCACTGCTGTAGTCTCCCCGACTCCTGGGTTGGGGAGGAGATTAGTGGGCTCGGAGAATCCAGGATTGTTACTGTATGGCTGCCCTACTCAGACAGATGTCTTGTGTTTTCATAGGAATCTGGGATACACCACAACTAAGATTTCACGATTTGTGCGCGTTTAAGTTCAGGTCATGCTGCATGGTAGAACTGCTGTTGGGTTTATGATGCAGCTTAAAATTGCTGCGGAGCTGATTGTAATGGACATTTTTAAATCCTGTATAAACACCTCTATTCACAATTGCATGCTCATATCTTTTCTTCTAAATGTACAGGCCTACTCGTCTTAAAGTCTTATATGTACATGAATATTTTTTCCCTCATTTTTATAATGCTGCAACTCTTAATTGTCTAAGTATAAATACCCATTATTATAATTATAATAATTATTATTATTATTATTATTATTAAATAAGGGTCAGGGTTTTTTTTATCTTTTCTGTAGATTTGATGGGCAAGGCATATGGCAGCGCGTTTTATTGTGTAAAATTGAAATAATTCTTTGACATTCTGTAAACTGAATATACAGGAAGCCCATGCCAGTATGTCTTCAAGGGTGCACATGTTTCCTTCATTGGGAGATACGTTTTTAATGAGACTACATAATTATTTGCATAACGTCCAGGACATCTTTGGGTTGAGAGTATTGAAATGTTGTTACATCTTGTCCTATCTGATCAATGACATGGCTTGGAATCCAACCATATACTAGGAAGTAGTTTTGTTCTGAGTCTGTCAGCGGCTGTATGTGTAATGTGCTGCTTTATTATAGAAAAATATTCTTTATGTTCTTTATCATGTGTAAGAATGTGTGAGTGTGTTGCATTTTACGCAGTTTTAACAATATTTTAGCAAAATCACAGTGGGAAGACACCATAAATGGGTTTTACACATTGTACCCTTTTGGAGAATCAAACTCAGGTCTTCGGCATCCCGAGCGAACAATTAAAACGCAAGCCTACCCCACCTACCCCCCATGTTTAAGAAACTCACAGTGGCATCAGTTATAATAATAAACCATATTAAGTTCTCAGAAAAACAAAGTGCCTTTGGCACAATGTTTGAACATGTAGGTTTGACTCTGCAGATCTTTGTTAATGTTATGGCCAATATGCTGAAGTTCATTGTCCATCAGACCACCATGATGGTTTTGTGGACAGAGTGTCTGCCTGGATGGTTGGTTGGTGGTTCAGTCAGGCTGCATCATATTAAAAGACTTTATAATGTGCTACTTCTTGTTACTTTGCCCGGTATTAAGAGGCTAAAACAATGTGTCTGAGTGGGGTATTCGTAAAACTGCGGCATGGTATCTCAGTGAACTAGCACTGGAAAACTAGCATAAGCCCCACACGTGCATGCACATTTTTTCTATGGCAGTGCAATAATAGCGAATGCGATGTTAATCCCCTTTTCACCTCACCTCCTTGTATATCGTCAACTCAAAAAATGCAATTTCCTCCATACGACGTAATCCCAAAAGTCCCAAAATAATTCTTGGCTTGAACTAAAAGATGTTTCCAAATGAAGATGAGATGTTGACAGATGGTTTACCCTGACTCTAGACATAGCTGTAGATTAAGCAGTATCTCGCTATACTGTCTGTTATTGGAGTTGTGTCGTGTCTGGTACTACCTCTCCAATCCTCCTCGTATTGTCTGCAATAGAGCTGTTAATTCACACTATTGTTAACACATTTATCAGGTGTCTGTGGTGTTTTTTCCTGCAAGGTTCTCACAGCGAGGTCATATATGAAAGGTCGACGAGCCTCTGCTTGTCACATGGTTGGAGTGTTTTTACAAGCTGATGTATCCTTGCCCTAGAAAAAAAACAGCTCACATTGTACAAGACTGTTTTAACTGTTACTTTTAGCCAGGTATTTTTACCAGTGATTGATCTACAGTAGTAAAGGTTTGTTTTTTGATTAGTTTGGTTGAATGCAAATCATGGAATTTTTTGTTTGAAAATGGATGTGAAGCAAGATTTATTTGATGCACATGGAATTCTTGCCCCATGAAAGGATTATTTTAAAGTTGATGAGTTTGGTTTACGATAATAGTCTTCCTGGTAATCGGGCAGGACATAATTGCTAGATTTTGGAGCCAGAATAATAGTTCCGGTCGCCAGTTTTCTTTTGAGAAACAAAAATGCCAATGCTTGGCTGTAAGAACACGCCGATCATATGCAATGAATTGTCTGTGATTTCTTAAACTAAACCAACACAAAAGAAAGACATGACAATGTTCATATCATGTCCAAAAGCACAGATTATTTAGACTGGCCCTCAAAACCAAATATGGTCTGCCAACATGATACTTTTGCAAAAAAAACAATGGTGCTGAAGCCTCGGTTTGATCGGCATGGTTGGACAGGATGAAAATGAAAATAAATACTTGGAGAACATGGAAAACAGAATTCAGGTCTGGCGAGAAATATTTTAAAAATAATTCTGTATCTGTAATAGACATTAGTATTGTGTCAATTTTGCTTGTGCAGTACTTGTGCATGCCCTGATTATGTTACTAGGTTGGTCAGTGCTATAATTGTGCTTGTGGGTTTCACCAAAATCTTGCATGTCTGAGACCCGTATCACTTCGGGCTCTCCTCCCGCATGAAGCTGGCATGCCGTAATATAACTTGAATACTGTTCGAAGCAGTTTGAGCAGTTAAACCATACTCGTTCACTCAGTCTCTTGTTACCTGACATCCTCTTTGTACCCAGTTTAGCCTGTTCAAAGACAATGACAGTATTGTGATTGGACTTCTTCTTGTTTTTTTGACAATGGGGGTGGTGTAGCCTATTGGTTAAAGTGTTAGACCTGGGTGTGATTCACCATAGGGTACAATTGTGGTGTTCCCTGCATGCATGTGCTGGAATGATTTGTTGGAAAGTGGTGTAAAACGATTTTAACTTACTCTTTTGTCAATGCTGGATTGTGTGCATGTGTGGCTTATTATTTTTATATTACCTTCACAGGTACCCGATTGAGTACAAAACTGGCAGTTTTATGTGTGAAAGTGGGGCGGTCGGGTAGCCTAGTGGTTAAAGCGTTCGCTCGTCAAGCCGAAGACCCGGGTTCGATTCCCGACATGGGTACAATGTGTGAAACCCATTTCTGGTGTCCCCCGCCATGATATTGCTGGAATATTGCTAAAAGCGGCATAAAACCATACACACTCACTCACTCATTATTTGTGAAAAGTCTTTTTTTTATTTCCATATGATCATTACTAAAACTGTGCCATTCTATATGTGTAAAAAACCCAACTCTTCAAATTCATGACTCCCTTCCTATTTAACACTCCCTTAACACACCTTAAGTGTTCCTCGTGACATAGGGAAATAATAATTCACCATTTACCTACCTTTTTAAAGACCAGCTACCTTGAAGTAATAGGTTAAACAAGAGCATGCACACATGTAAGTAGCAGCTTAGTAGATACTTTGCTTCGGTTTGGTGGATGATACGTCTACCTGCTTGCAGCTCAGATGTTATATACCAGATATTAGGACTAGGTTTAAAAGAGAAAAATGTGAAAAAAGTATTGGATACGTCAGATTGATGATTGCTTTTGCAGCTTTGTTTGTTGGTGCAGCTCTTCATTACGGTCTTTACCCCCACGTGCATGTGTGCCGCCAAGATGACTGTTTATATCATTAGTGCTTCCCTGGGTGGGCCAGCCTGTCTGTTGATGTCCTGCGTCTCCCAAGCTGAGGAAGGCATCGCCATGTTCCGAGAACGAGGAGTCTGCCTCGTACACCACAGCTTTGATTATATCTCAGTTATGTTAATTTGAATATAATTGCTGTGAAGTTTCGAGCAGTGCAAAGGGACCGCAAAAAAACGGGGCTGTTTGAAAAAATATGTGAATAAGATCGGAGGTACCGTGTCAGGCAGGGTTCTCTCCATGCATGTTGCACAACAATTAAATCCTGATATATTTTACATTTTTTTGCCCTTTCTCTGATGACGCTGATGTGTGGTTAAAGTATTTGTTCAAAGTAATAACAAGGCTCAAGTGAAAACTCATGTGTAAAGATACATGGTCTTGGAGATTAACCCAGAGGCAGGATTGGTCTTAGCTGAGATAACATGATTTAACAACAGATCCCTGGCCAAGTGTCTTCTTGGCCTGGCTTTCCTGATGTTGAATTGTCTTCTGTATGGAAGACAGGTGTCAGAGACTTCCCCTGATACATGCATATAGATTATTAACGAGCATGTGCGTCCCTACTGATTTTACAAAACAAGTGTGAGAATTGTTGTATTTCCCAAGAGATACTGAGGGTAATACATGAATTCTTACGCAAGTTTCGTAAAATCAGTATGACACACTTGCGAGTGTAATGAATTCTTTATTATTATTTCTTAATCTTGATGAGCTCCCCTTTAGGAAAATAGCACTTATCACGGCTGCCGTCATGGAAAGTGAGAATTGTTGAATGACGTCAGCAGTCTTCAGCTATGACGTTCTTTCTAGTGGGACATCATTCCGATCCTACATCACAATAAGATTTAATTGATGTCAACAATGCCCATCCACATGACGTATGGGACGGTTGGGTAGCCTAGTGGTTAAAGCGTTCGCTCGTCACGCCGAAGACCCGGGTTCGAATCCCAACATGGGTACAATGTGTGAAGCCCATTTCTGGTGTCCCTCGCCATGATATTGCTGGAATATTGCTAAAAGCGGCGTAAAACCAAACTCACTCACTCACATGGCGTAAACAATAACCTGGTGCATGAGAAGTGTTAATTGCACAAGTGCGCATACTATTTTTAGGAGCTCTGTTCTAGCCTTATGGATATCAAATTCTTTAAACTCATGAGAAATTAATGACTGTTGCTTTGAGATAATATATCTTCATTTTTCATGTAAGTTTGGTCATGTTTATGTTGAACAAATTTTCAAAATAAATTGTACAACATGGTAGTAAATGATACTTTTTTAGGTATTGTGTCGAGGGATGTATTATTTATATAGTGTCATTCTTGCATCACATTAATCAAGTTCCGAGTTTCAACATAATTATGGTATCACTGTGTGGCTTAAAATTTGCTGGTGTGATTTCAAATTTTTCGTCATTCAAAATATGAGAATCATGTCCCTTCTTATCATCAATCAGATGTTTAGGTTCTGGCCTATTCACATAAAATTAATTCATACATATTTCATTTTCAAACCGTTTAAAACTAAGTGTGTGACAACTGCATTTGTAGCCCGTGAAGTGAAGATTCGTCTTTCACGTAGATGAAGGTATCTAGAAAACATATGGTGAGAACTGCTCTGCGGTGACTGCTATATATACTACTCACAAGAAGTTAAAGAACACCGGATTTGTTCATATGACCATAGACATCATCTGTTATGGCTGTTAGGTCATGCAACACACAGTCTTCCAATTGTGGGTGTTCTTTAACTTCTTTGTTTTGAGCAGTATATGTATTCATACACATACACTCTCCCTCCCCCCTCTTCCCTCTCTCTCTCTCTTTCTCTCCTCTCTCTCTCTCTTTCTCACCAACCTATACCACCCCCTCTCTCTCTCTCTCTCTCTCTCTCTCTCTCTCTCTCTCTCTCTCTCTCTCTCTCTCACTCACTCACTCACTCACTCACTCACTCACTCACTGTACAATAGAATCAGGGATATCACTTTGTTTGAAATTCTGAGCCCTGGAAAAGTGACAAACTTGAGGAACATGCAGTAATCAATTACTTGCATATTTGAACTTGTTTGGACTGTGGCTGGAAGTGGTGAAGCCAGGTTTCATCCCTAGTCCCAAAACGTGTTAAGAACCTTTCTGGATCAGCTTCAATATCCCTAAGGCCCGAGATTATTAAATGTTATGTTAGCTCACTGAATGAAGTTTCCCATAAATTAATGATGTTTTGCTGTAAAACATTACAGGAACATGTGCACATAATCTTAAGTGTCCAAAGATTGACGTCATACCCAAGAAAGCATGACAAATAACACAACACCCAGGGATTAGTGATATAGTATGGTAAATAAAGCTAAAAGGTATTAATGTTCAAAGATCAATGTTGTGCGATCCAGTAAGGATAAGTCAAACACAGATTTGAAATTGTGTTTACATGCACTGGACTGTTGATGACTGTTGTGGTATGGCTGGAATATTGCCGACTGCAGCATAAAACTTTGGTCTTCTGACCAATCCAAATGGGTTTCTGAAGTCAATTCATCCCTGGTGTTAATGTCACACAAAAGGGTTCTGTTGGACACTGTTGCATTTTTCATGTTACCAAGATAAGACTATGAATAGCATTATGGTGTTGACTTATGATTTCCAATGCATAGTTATCAGATAATAGCCTGGGCAACTATGTATCATTTGTATTGTACATCTAACATCTGTGGTCTCCTGTCCCCATTTTCACTGTTATTCCGTGTGTACAATGCTGGCTCAGTATACTCCTTCGTGATGGAAGACATAAGCTACACAACTGATCGGTTATGAGATTACTTCTTGTTGCCTTACTACCATACCCTTAGCCACTCCACAAAGGAATCTTATCTCTATTTAGATTGTACTCCTATACTATGTGAGTGAGTGAGTCTGGTTTTACGCTGCTTTTTACAGTATTCCAGTTATATCGTGGCGTGTCAGCTTAATGTGGGAGGAAAGCCCGAAGTGATTCAGGTCTCAGACGTTTACCACTTCGGTGAAACCCAAGAGCACGGGTATGGTGTTGACAAATATAGAAACATATCGGGGTGAACCGGGATTCGAACCCACAATCATAGGTTTCTGGCTTGTACCCCACACACTTAATTCCGTCTGACATGCTCACCACACACCCAGACAGCCTCTGAAGACAGCCAGAAGAAGAAGATTTCTTGTACATAAATACCCACAGGGGGCAGAGTACAAGGAATGAACATGACTTGTAACTCCGAAACCTTAACATAGACTAAAGCCTAAGTCACACAGACAATGCGACTGCGATGCAACCTCCTTGCGACCAAAATATTTGACAATCGCAGTGAGGTTCCAGGGGTTTCTGAAAGGTCCTAGTGAGGTCGCCTCAAGGTTTCAGAGCAGTCGCAAAGATTTGCTGACTAGTCACGAGCGGTCTCAACTAGTTGCAAACATTTTGCCATATCTGCGGTGAACAGTTGCCGATCAATCACTGACAAGTTGCAAAACCTATCGCTGATTGATCAACGATCATACCCAAATTCCAAATATGTGCAGAAGTAGTTGCACCGGTTTCAGCGATCGCCAGTCGGTCGCCAATAGGTTGCATTGCGTTCGCATTGTCTGTGTGACTGTAGCTTTAGTCAAGTTGTTCAGAGACCGCTCTGTGGAGCAAGGCTTAGACGAGGTGGCTGCTGGCCATGATGATCTGGTCCAGAGCCAGATGGTTGCCATTGACCTCAGATGAGGGGAGCCTTTCAGCTATGAATGCCATGTGACATTCCCATTATGGTAGCTGTACAGGACATACACTGTGATCCACTCATGGCTCCCCCCAACTCAGTTTTATGCTGAAATACATTTCCCACTTTGTCCTGCTTGTTGCTGGGACGTTGTTGAGGCCGTGTCCTCATGATTTTGAGTTGCCTCATATTTTCTGTTTCATGAATAATATCAAAATTTGAAATAATTTCTTTTGTCAATCCTTTTGAAGACATGGGATATTGGTCTTCAGCAACCCATGCTTGTTCTAATGGGAACTAACGTGATCAGGTGGTCAAGCTTGCTGACTTGGTTGATTCATCTCAACTTATCCCTATTGTGTCGATCACTGCTCATGTTGCTAATCACTGGATTGTCTGGCCTGGACTGGATTATTTACAGACTGCCATTATATACTGATATAACTAAAATATTGCCGAGTACTGCGTTAAACAACAAACAAACAAACTTTTTTAGTGGATGGTCTTCATTTTGGTTGCAGTATCTGTAGAGAGTGTAAGCATACAGTAGGTACTTGATTTCTGTCAATGGTTTGGGTTATTGCCAGTAGGTGGATGGTGATCTTAATGGTGATCAATTGTTTAAAAGGAAATATACATGCTACTTGGTGTTTCTTTAAGCTATGAAAGTGGAGGATGGTGGTTCAATCCCCAGTCACATCATATTAAAACATGTTAAAAGATGGTACTTGATGTTACCCTGCCTGGAACTCAGCATATAGGGCTAAAACAAGGACACAAGGCTCGTGTGGAGGTAGGTGGTTCAGTCCACGGTCACATCATATTAAAACATGTAAAAAGATGGTACTTGTTGTTACCCTGCCTGGAACTCAGCATTAAGGCGCTAAAACAAGGACACAAGGCTTGTGTGGAGGTTGGTGGTTCAGTCCACGGTCACATCATATTAAAACATGTTAAAAGATGGTACTTGTTGTTACCCTGCCTGGAACTCAGCATTAAGGGGCTAAAACAAGGACACAAGGCTCGTGTGGAGGTTGGTGGTTCAGTCCACGGTCACATCATATTAAAACATGTTAAAAGATGGTACTTGTTGTTACCCTGCCTGGAACTCAGCATTAAGGGGCTAAAACAAGGACACAAGGCTTGTGTGGAGGTTGGTGGTTCAGTCCACGGTCACATCATATTAAAACATGTTAAAAGATGGTACTTGTTGTTACCCTGCCTGGAACTCAGCATTAAGGGGCTAAAACAAGGACACAAGGCTTGTGTGGAAGTTGGTGGTTCAGTCCACGGTCACATCATATTAAAACATGTTAAAAGATGGTACTTGTTGTTACCCTGCCTGGAACTCAGCATTAAGGCGCTAAAACAAGGACACAAGGCTTGTGTGGAGGTTGGTGGTTCAGTCCACGGTCACATCATATTAAAACATGTTAAAAGATGGTACTTGTTGTTACCCTGCCTGGAACTCAGCATTAAGGCGCTAAAACAAGGACACAAGGCTTGTGTGGAGGTTGGTGGTTCAGTCCACGGTCACATCATATTAAAACATGTTAAAAGATGGTACTTGTTGTTACCCTGCCTGGAACTCAGCATTAAGGGGCTAAAACAAGGACACAAGGCTCGGAATCATTATGCTGTGTCTGATAAGGTATTCATGTTAAACTGCAGCACAATATCTCACAGGGCTAGCACTATTAAAACGGCATTAAAGTACTCACGGAAATGGAAAAAAACTGTTTTCCTCAATTTAAAAATCGACACAAAGTGTTGCGTGGCTGTAAATACGAAATAACAAAACAACTCGAAAAGTACTAGTCTGGATTTGCTAGTTTGATCTCAGTGAACAATACAAAATGTACTTTACAGGAGGGAATTTGTCGTCTCTTTCAACATTCAATAATAAAACTAAGTCCAAATTGACATAGCAGAAACAGACTATAGGCATTATGCACCTGTTCTCACCTGTTGTCAAGGTGTCATAGGTCATGGACATTCACCTTGATCTACTTACACCTAGTTATGCCTTGTTTCACAATAGTCTGTTTTATTCACATTTTTACACACTTTTACTTGTAAAAAGGCATAAAAACCTTTGATACGCTGTATTTGTGCCAAAGCCCAATTAGTACTAATTGAGTTGTTTGAATATTTACATATTTTGTATATTAACTGCATTTATTTAAGATCTGAGGTCGAAAAAACAGGGTGTTTTTTCATTTCCGTGAGTACTTTGGTACCCGCATATGCATGCACACAATCTGAAATGTGATGTTAAACCCCATTTCACCTCACCATCTTAAAGCTGTCACCACTCATCAATTTCAGAAAAAGGTCAGGAAGCGCATTCTTTGTTCAGGACCTGTAGTGATGTTGTATGACTTGACCAAAGACAGTGCTACATCTAACCTTCTCCGTCACCTGTGTACCATGCATCCTCATGATTTGACTCTGTTACAGGTGTGAATCTGCCACTGGACCCCACGTACAACATCACCTGTGTTTGCAGCACATGTGATACCAACTACTGCGTCACCAATGGAAATGTGAGTATTACCATCCTTCGTGTGACATCGTACACCGTAAAAGGAGGCGACAAATGGGATCGGGTGGTCAGGCTTGCAGACTTTGTTGTGCATGTCATCGTATCCCAATTGCAAGAATCGATGCTCGTGACATCAATCACTGGATTGTCATGTCCAGTCTTGATTGTTGACAGACTGCCGTCATATAGCTGGAACATTGCTGAGTGCGACGTTAATCAATGAACAAACAAAACAAAACAGAACAGAACAAACATGGTTTATCCAAAGGGTTTGCAGCCCAAACAAATGTCTACAAATATGTACTACTGTACATCTAGAAATCAAGAGGCAATATCATTCGTACATCATTAGAGTTAGTAAATGTGACTACTTTTGTCTTTCTGTTATTCAGCGTTGTCCGATTAATAAAGAAAGTGCTAGATCCTGACCCACACAAATAAATATGATGAGTACCACTGTAACCATGGTAACAAACTAGTAGCACAACTGGTCATGGTTGGATCCAGTATTCCAGACAAATTGGGAAAAATTCATCATTTTGTGCAAAATCTGCTTGTTTTAACAGTCCTTATTTTTTTTAATTCAGAGATATTACAACATTGTATCCAATACTATAATGTGTCTTCCTTTTTATCACTATAATGTTTATTGGTCCTGTTATCAGTGAAATACGAGTCACCTCTATAATGCCGTGATATGAGTTATTAATATATAAACATGATTAAAACAAAGAGGAAAAATCGTAATTCCAAGTTGGCTGAAATTTACAGCAGACTGGGGGATGATGTCAGGCTCCTTAGCAGATCCAGATGAATTCCTTCTGGTGTAGTTTCAGCACTTTTGCCCTTCATCCTGTAATCAGATTAGTTTTTCTGGACCCTGAAGATTCTGGGGTAGAATAGGTCTTCAGCAACCCATGCTTGTCGTAAAAGGTGACTATGCTTGGTGTGAAAGGCGACTAACGGGATCGGGTGGTCAGGCTCGCTGACTTGGTTGATGCATGTCATCGATCCCAACTGCGTGGATCGATGCTCATGATATCAATCACTGGATTGTCTGGTCCATACTCGATTATTTTACAGATCGCCGTCATATAGCTGGAATATTGCTGCATGCGGCGTTAAACAACAAACCACCAACAACCAACAAGTTTTTCTGATTGAAATCACGTTCAGTGAAGGTAGTACAGAATGTATTTCACAAATTCCTCAACTGCTTTTCAGTGTTTTGCATCCTTAAATAAAGTAAATGGAGAAGAGCGGCGAGCGTACGGATGCACGGACATGGACCTCATGCTCCATACCATGTGCAAGCAGAAGAACCAGGACACCCTGGCAACCGACTGCTGCAACAACACCAACTTCTGCAACAAGGACATCCCATTGCTGCTGCCGGAACCGGCAAAGCCAGGAGACGGTACGACAGTTGTTCGAACAACACACCTATGCCTTTGTTAGTTTAGATATCAATAAGATTCACTGACGCTTAATAAAAATATGTAATTTTGATAGTAGGAGGCAACTGCATTTAAATTGAAAAGGAGCCCCAGTGAGAGTGAACACTTTGGAAAATCTAGACTTGCTTTATTCAGGATTATGGCATTATAGTTAGGGCTGGTCAGAAGGGAAAATAGTCTGGTTCAGGGACTGTGAGATGGACTAGGATTCACCTTTGGAAAATCTCGACTTGCTTTATTCAGGATTATGGCATTATAGTAAGGGCTGGTCAGAAGGGAAAATAGTCTGGTTCAGGGACTGTGAGATGGACTAGGATTCAGGGTCAGAGTGGGGTTTCTCTGAGGAGATTAAAGTCACAATAGCTGACTCAATGATGTAACTGAAATACTGTTTAAAATGGAGTTAACTCCGACTCACTCACTCCAGTGTTTGATGTTCTGAATATGAATAATGTCCATGGGGTATAACTATTATATTCATGATGTGGTGTATATCCCTGTGTACGGCATCTTGTTATCATACAACTTGAATAATGGTACTATCTGTTACTGATCATAAGACAAGTTGGTGGGTCAAAGGATCATGTGACCCGTGAAGATCCGGGTAGAAAATAGGTCTTCAGCAACCCATGCTTGCCCTCTGTTTTGTAGAGGCGATCGGGTGGTCAGGCTTGCTGACTTGGATGATGCATGTCATCATATCTCAATTGCGTAGATCAATGGTCTTGATGTCAACCACTGGATTGACTGGTCCAGACTTGATTATTTACAGACCGTCGTCATATAGCTGGAATATTGCTGAGGGTGGCGTCACACATCAAACAAACACACAAACAAAGGATCATGTGGTCGGACTAGGTGACTAGGTTGATAACATGTCAGCATTCCCCGACAGAATGGACAGTTGCTCACAAAATCGATAATATCGATCACTGGATTGTCTGGTCCAGATGTGGTTATCTCCAGACTGCTGGCACATTGCTGAGTATGGCGTTAAACAATAAATAATATAACAATATGTTTGAGATGAATGCTATTTGATTGGTGATGGTTATTGTTTCAGCAGCACTGTTCCCAGACCTGATATCCCACCTCCCCCTCATCCTCGCCATCATCATCCCCATCATCATCGTGGCTGTCCTCATGCCCATCATCATTTTCCTCTTCCGACGCGTCCATCAGCGCCGGATGGAGGCGCTGTTCGCCCGTGAGAGACGCTTACTGGAGGAAGATGGGATACGTGCAGCGCAAGTTGGAGACAGTACTCTACAGGTTGGTGATGAAGCAGACTTATTCCTAACGCTACGATTGTCGCATCTCAAACAGACACTTCGGTACCCTTAACAAATACTCTTGATTCTCAAGCACCATGAAGCCAAAACTGGAATACCGTATTCACCGTATTAAGCACTCTGCTCCAATAAGCTCCCCTCTCCAACTTCTAGATTAACCTGTAGGTAATCTTTATAAGCAGGGGCAGTTAGCTAGCCTAGTGGTTAAAGCGTACGCTCATCACGCCGAAGATCCAGGTTTGATTCCCCACATTGGTTCAATGAGTGGAGCCCATTTCTAGTGGTCCCCGCCATGATATTGTTGGAATATTTCTAAAAGTGGCGTAAAACCATACTAACATAAGCGCTCTCTACTATGACTGAAAATTTACATGACAATACTTTTTTTTCAAATATAATGCAAAAAGGAAGTCAACAATGGTCAAAGAACACCTGATTCTTTCTTATTACTTTTGTGAATCTGTCATGGCATCTTCATGTCAAAAATTGTCTTTGGAGAAGTATTTTTGGATTTTTCCAGAAATTGGGATTAGGAGTAGAAATTAAATATTATGTGGATGTGTAAGGTCCTGCTCAAACAAACGGTCAGTTAGACATCCCCGAATTTAGAAACCGCAGAAGCTTTGTGCAGGTGTGACAGTCACTGTCTACACTGGGTCATGTAAACTGTCAAACATGTTTCACATGACGTGTCATGAGTGTGTATCAATGTCAGTCAGCTTGTCATGTCTGTGGTCATATAGTGTGAACAGTGGAATCTCACCAAAAATTGAGATTTGAATTACTCAACCAACCCTTATTTCAGTGCCAGCTCTAACAATTCTGCTGACATACGTAACAAAAGTGTGACAAGTTATGTCTGTGATAGTGTGTTTTGGTAGACATTGCAGTGCGAACTAATGCTCCAGCTGTGTCCTTTGTGATTACAGCTGTGAGGGTTTTACAATCAGTAGACGGTAGACACAATAATTCCACTCACAACACCTCGGTATTGTGTGGCTGACAGGAACAATCTAGTGAAAGTCCTTATCAATGTTTCTCCCTGGGGCAAGCCATTTCATGATGTGTTCAAAATATGTTTTAAACACTAATTAAAATTTCATCTTTGAGTTTTACACACAAAAAGAGTACCTGTGAAGAATTGGTCATCAGCAACCCATACTTGTCTCAAGAGGCGACTAATGGGATTGGGTGGTCAGGGTTGAAGCATGTCGTCGATGCTCATGATGTCAACCACTGGATTGTCTTGGTTCAGACTCGATTTTTTAATATTTACAGACCGCTGTCATATAGCTGGAATATTGCTGAGTGTGACATTAAACAAGAAACAAACATTACTTTTTACTTGTCTTGTTCTTATTTTGGGCTAACTTTTGTAATGGTTCTGTCAGTTCCTGTCAGATTGAACTTTGAAAATCAACGTTTTCTTCTAATTAGGTGTTTTGTCACATTTTAAATAATCAGACCGGATGAATCTGGAATTAAGTAGGTTGGCATCAATTTACATCAAATTCTAAAATTGTTCATAAACATTTCAATCATCACCAGACATATGATTGGCTGGATTGTTAGTTTCATTGACCTTGACCTTTTGCTTTGTCACAGGAGCTGTATGACGAGTCGATGACCTCAGGGTCGGGGTCAGGTCTCCCCTTCCTGGTCCAACAGACAGTTGCCAGGCAGGTCCGACTGGACGAGTGCATTGGTATGTAAAACAAGTTAACATGTGGTTAGGGCTGGCTATGGATACAGATCATAGAGGTCGATAATCATTTACGGAATATCGGTCAATTATCGATAACTATCGGAGAAGTAACTTTGAGCAAATATGCAAAAAAGTCCGAAAGAAATCAACACATTTCATGCCACTGGTAACACATCTATGCATGGATTACTCTGTGGAAACAGTTGCTTTCAGTCTTTGGCAATTGATATGATCGATAATAACAAGTCTGTTTTGGTAAATCTAAACTTTATTTCATCACAGTTTGTTTGATATGATCGATGACACAATTTTCATAACGATAATCGTTGGGGTTGTGCCACACAACATCCTTGATACAATGGCAGTAGAAAGAAAATTGCTTTTTCTGTGATATTCTTGAAAACTTGGACATGTGTTTCATGATATTTGTGGAGAAAATGGTGGTACATTATATGAGGATTTTATTGTTGATCAGATGTACTAAAATTAGACCTATTACAATACCAACGAACACAACAAACTCATTAGGTCTAATTTCTTTTAAAAAAAAATAGTTAGCTGTATGTATACTGCTCAAAAGATGTTAAAGAACACCCGATTCTTTCATATTACTGTAGTTAATCTGTCATGGCAAAGAACACCGTAATCTTTCATATCACTGTACTTAATTTGTCATTAGAGTCAATTTGCACATTAGAGTATAGAACCCAAGCTGTCTGTGCGACGGTAGAAGGTTAACAGTCCCATTTCCATCTCATCCTACCGGGGACCCATTTACTGCTGGGTTAACCATGTTAACAGAGACATATTTCGATCAAAGTCATTTGTATCATGAGTTAAGCAGGGCCAAAGCCCTAGAAACTCTCAAGAGTCATGGTGTTGAGCGTGGTAACCCATTCAACCACACTTTGGTTGCCATGACTTCAGGATTTAACACCTTTTTTTATATTTCAGGTAAAGGCCGCTACGGAGAAGTATGGCGTGGAAAGTATCACGACGAGGACGTCGCTGTTAAAATTTTCTCATCGCGTGATGAAGCCAGCTGGTTGAGGGAATCAGAAATCTACAACACATGCCTATTACGTCACGAATATGTTCTTGGGTATTATGCGTCAGACATGACAAGCAGGAACTCGTGCACACAGTTGTGGCTCATAACCCACTACCACAAACACGGGTCTCTGTACGACCATCTCCAATGGAACGTTCTCACTCACTTACAGATGTTGGATCTGGCTCACTCGGCAGCTGCAGGACTCGTTCATCTGCACACGGAAATTGTCGGAAACCACGGAAAACCTGCCATCGCACATCGAGATATAAAGTCGAAAAATATTTTAGTACGGTCCAACGGAACGTGTTGTATTGGAGATTTGGGATTGGCTGTCACGCATACGCAAGAGGATAATAAATTGGATTTAGGGCGGAATAACAAAGTTGGCACGAAGAGATACATGGCGCCGGAGCTTTTAGCAGAGACTCTTAACCCTGATTTCTTTGACTCATTCAAGTGTGTGGATGTGTATGCATTTGGCCTGGTTCTGTGGGAGATTTGTCGCAAGTGCTGCACAGGAGGTGGGTCATTGGTTACACACAATGTTTTCCCATAGATATCTATAGTAACATTATATTTTTTTTTAAATAATTGAGCATCAACAGTTATTACCTGTACGTATGTGCACAGTTTGGCCTTAGGGCAGCAATAAAAACAAATAAGTGACTAGCTTAGCCAGCTCCTTTTCCGAGAACAGGAAGCTAAACACCCCCTGTTCCGCACCAAATGTCACTTGCTTGAAAATATGTGTGGTCACATTCAGCATAAGTCATCATGTTGAAAAAGACAGCCCTAAATATAGAAAAACATGGTCAGTTTTAATTACTGGATGGATGTACATTTCAAAAACATAAAAATCTTACCCCGAATCATCCAATCACAGCTGCCAGATGATTCAGTCTACACTGAAGGCTACGAGAACTGCTTGTTGGACGACTGATTCTGATTTGGTGTAGTAGAACCTGTAATGCCCTAGACTTCATGTTACTGGCACAACTGATTGATCTTTGTGTGGTTCTAGCCGAAGATAGTAACAGAGGACGCTGGTGTCTTGTTATATTGGGCTTAAGATAGACCTCTTCTTAATGGGCTTAATCTAAAATTAAATTCTTCTTGCCAAACAATTTTATGTTCTTATATAGTTAAAGTTTGGGATGTACCAGAAATAAATTAGTATTCTTAGCCTTAAAAAATTTAAGAACTGGTTTGCAGACAATGACTTTTGAAAATATAGTTTGGGCGGGCGGTAGTTTTTGTTGTTGTTGCATGTTCAAACTGGTATGTAAGCAAATAAACAGTTGTGTACCATCATCGTGGGAAAGGGCCTCCCTACATAAACAAACATACAAACTCCTATTGCTGCCATGACCATAACACGAGATGCACAGTAAAGGACTGTGCATGTAAAGGGAAGTAACTGCATGCTATATTGGATCATAGTTTGCTTTTGCTATCATTCTCAGGTGTCCATTCACATAATTTTCACTGCTATTTTGCTTTCTATGCCCAATGGAATCTTGTTTCGGTGGATAATCAAAACCTTTTATCATCAAGCTGTGATGTTTTTTTATTATCTAGTCTGCCGTAATATAGCCGGAATAAACATACTGTGGGTTTGATCAGCATGTCCTCACTAGCTGTATGTGTTGGGTTGTGTTGCTGGGCCTGCCAGTGAAGACGTATGAAGCTGTTTACCCCATACTAGTCAGAAAGTCCAAGTGTTGTTTTTCTGGTGTTGACTAACGAGAGGCTTTAGTTAAAGGGGCATAACTCTGTTTCTCTTTGCTAATGGCTGAATTTGTGTGTTTGTCATATGAGAGTTAGTATGGGTTGCCGGCGGTTTATGACGTTTATGAATTAGGGGGACACCAGAAACAGGCTTCACACATTGTACCCATGTGGGGAATCGAAATAAGCCTTAATCACTTGTCTATTCCGCCGTCTATATATTATCATGAATATGTTTAGACGGAATGTGGTGAAATGTATTGAACTAGAACTATGCCCTAGTATTATCAGTCATTGTAAACTGCTTGGTTGATACATGTCTTCGATCCCAATTGCATGGATCGATGCTCATGATGTCAATCACTGGATTGTCTGGTCCAGACTCGATTATTTACAGACCGCCATCATATAGCTGGAATATTGCTGAGTGCGGCGTTAAACAACAAACAAAACAAAACAAATCATTGTAAACTGGATGTATTTTCAGGCTTTCCTGAAGATTACAAGCTTCCGTTCGGGGAGTCTGTGCCGAGTGATCCGAGCTACGAGGACATGAAGAAAGTGGTGGTGACAGATGGGCAGCGACCGGTCATCCCCAACAGATGGGCCTCCGACCCGGTTTGTACCACCCATACTTAGCTTCTTTCTGAGGGATCATTATTAGAGTTATCTACCTTACCATGCAAGAATCTGCTGTTAGGAGTTCGAATCCCAGAGTTAACCCTATTATTAGGGGGCAGGGGTGGCCTAGTCGTCTAAGGAAACGGGATTTGCTGTGCAGCGTTGCGTCCCATCGGCACCCCCGAAACATATGATTGTGGTTTCGAATCCTGGTTTGCCCCGATTATGTATCTAGGTTTGTCAGCACCATACCTGTGTGGTGGGTTTCACCGAAGTGGTAAACGTCGGAGACCTGAATCACTTCGGGCATTCGCCCCACATTAAGCTGACATGCTGCAATATTACTGGAATACTGTTAAAAGCGGTGTTAAACCAAACTCACTCACTAACCCTATTTAGCTCCCTGACTTCTTAGTGGTAAATGGGGTCCACCTCCAACATTAAGCTGCTATACAGGGATATGAAATACTTTTTAAAGGGTTATTATTGATCATGTTTGTTAACTCGTCTCACATGTGGTTAGTAGATATCAGTGCCTTTAAACATGCTAAATGTACCACATGACACTTAATACTTCATTCTTTATAATACTTCTGTCCCGTGAACATCTGTGTTAGAATTGGTCTTCAGCACCCCGTGCTTGTCGTAAGAGGCAACTAAAGGGATCGGGTGGTCAGGCTCACTGACTTGGTTGATGCATGTCATCATGTCCCAATTGTGAAGATTGATGCGCATGATGTCAGTCACAGGATTGTCTGGTCCAGACTTGATATTTATAGCTGGAATATTGCTGAGTGCTGCATTAAACAACACACAAACAAACAAATCTTTATTATTCCATTAACAATGGTGTTTTGGTTCCTTAAGAATGTTGGTCTAGTGGATAGAGCGTCTGCAAGGAGAGTGGAATGTCAGTGGTTCGATCCCTGGCTGCATAATACCAAAATATGTTAAAAGGTACTTGTTGTTACCCTGCCTGGTGCTCGGCATTAAGGGGCTAAAACAGGACTGGTAGGCTCGAAGTCAGTGTACTCTGAGTTGGGTATACTTATCAAACTGCGGCATGGTATCTCAGTGGACTGGCACTATAAAACTGGTATTAGTCCACACTAGTACAAGCAGCCACACACTCATGCTTGCATCCATGCACGGCGCTATATAAGTGCAATAATCTTGAATGCGACATTAGCCCCAAGTGGGTGGCTGTTTGTACTAGTCCGGAGTGATGCTGATCCATAGTGCTATCCAACTGAGATACCATGGCGCAGTTTAACATGAATACTCCACTCAGACACAGTATACTGACTCCGAGCCGACCAGTCCTTGTCTTAGCCCCTTAATGCCGAGCGCCAGACATGATAACAACATACTTGAGAGAGAGACGCCTGACGTTTGGAGAACATGACCTTGAAGTCCATTGAATTTCCTTTGTGAACTTTCAGATCATGGTGCAGATGTCAAAGCTGATGAAGGAGTGTTGGGCACAGAACCCCAAGGCTCGGCTGCCGATGTTGCGAGTGAAGAAAACCCTGTATACTATGGTACGGTCACAAGAGATAGAAGAAAAATGCCTTAAGATTGAGGACAGCAAACATATCGAAAACACAAAACAGAATCAGTGTTGATAAAAGTTACATAGCTACTTGTAGTGGAGGTACTACTTATGTGACAACTTGTCTTAGGGCTTTCATTTTCTAATCGTTGCAACAAGTGTGTCGGCACTTCTGCGACTAGGAATGTGTGAATGTCTGATGGAGGAAGATTCTGATTGGTGTTATGTGTCATGTGACCGGTTCAATTCAACACGGCATAATTTTTGGGAATTTTCCGAGAACAAGTCCATTTGTACTCAGTGCTGAGGAAGAACCTCATGAACAGAAGAGACAACCTTGAGAGCAGATGGAGAATTTATCTATGATTCAAGAACGAGAAAGACGACACCAATTATATGAATGTTTGTGTATGTAGGAATGTGTTTAAGCCTTAGTGTGACAATATCAGACTCTAGCCTTTCATCCCCAGATGATATGGATCAGTCCAGATTTATAATGACTGTTGAAGAATGGAAGAGGTCATCTTTTACTCGAGGGTGACAAACCTGATGTATATATTGATAATGTGGATGACCATGTGATGTTTTCTTCGTGAGGATTTGAGCTTTAAAGGATTGTGTTTGTTTGACTTCATTGTATACGTTGCTTCCAGCACAGGATTTAGAGTGATTTTGCTCAGAGCAGCAGAAGGCCAGTTCAGTTGGCGGTTGTTGTCCTCCATTCCATAGGCAGCCCTCTGATGACTAGGCACAGTATTTTTTATCCAACAGCCCATAATTACAAATATGTGGAATAAGTTTAAAGTTTTGACAACTGTTTCTATTTCTGCCCACAGAATCGGTTATGGAAAAAACAAAGTAAGCGAGGTGACAAGGAAGGTGTAGCTTCCCTGACCCTAAGAACATTAAAAATATATTGTTTCTTTGACCAACAACCGTTTTGAAAAATAAACCCAGTAAACATATACTACTGGGCTTTTGATAGGAATATTTTATTCCAAATGAGGACTAAATGTGACTGCGTTGTCATGCAAATAGTATTCAGTATTGCAGTCAAGCTGATGTTTTTCAGCTGCATTTGAGTTGGTATTGACGTGAAATATTTCCATCAGGTAAATATACTTCTGAGGTTTGTAACAGTGTCTGATTTCTTGGTGTCCAGATAATGTCAAAAGTTCACTGGTATTTGCTTGTATACACTATCAGAGTGTGTATCACACCTCAACAGATTTGTGCCCAAGTCCCAGCAAGTAATTATACAGCTTCTTTATTCACAGACATCATTAAGTTTGTTATGAACTGTTTGTGTGGGTAATACTGTGGAATAGAAACGAGATGACAAATATTTACCTGGGATTCGCAAACTGCCATGAGTGGAATCACAGCCAGTCATGTTATTTTATATTTTCTCTTCTTTTTATCGAAGACTTAAGATACTGATCATCTGATGAGAAAGTAGCAGAAATGTTTGTTAACAGTCGCTTAGTAATAAAACATTCCATCACCATGGACAGAGGAATGTTCAGCGGAGAGGGCCAAGACAGGCTAAACCAAAGAAAGGTTGATAATTATGTCAAAATAAAGGTACAAATTGTTAAGGACACTGTCAACAATGTGTGGTATTTCATTGAATTAGGCAGGGTTGGGGAGCCTGTTATTTTGCCTGGTTCCATTTCTCCTTACAATTTGTTAAGCCCATTTCTCGTGTTCCCCGCGGTAATATTGCTGGAATAGTGCTAAGAGCAGCGTAAGACTCTCCTTACGCGGCGTATTTGGTGGGGGAATCCCAGGTCTAAGTTCAGACAAGTGAGGATTGGATGGTTAAAATGTGAGGCCAGACTGCCTGTTGGTCATTGTATCCATACAGTTTCAGTCACTGGTCAATCTGACCCATCCTCGATTGTTTACAGGTCGCTGTGACATAGCTGGAATATTGCTGACTTCAGCATAAAAACTATTAAATCTATTCCATATGAATAGATTTTCATTAGTGTTCTTTTTATAATTTATACCTTTTTTGACCATTGTAGAACTAGTCAATCACAGCTAATGTAGATATTTGTGTTTTTTTGTAATATATTCAAGATTTATTTTGTAAAAATTTGCCAAAAGACTTCCCTTTAACATAGTCAAAACAGATGAATGCAAGCGTTGGCCATAGAATTTTTGTCAATCTTTGTACCTTGTGCACATATTCCACTTTCGAATAAATTGTATAATTGTTGACACATATCTTAAGTATAGGTAGAAATTAAGCATTTTAAAGGTGAGCTCCAATACCTCAGGTTAGCTATTTCTGACACCTAGAGTCTACATGCTTTATTCACAAAACCAAAGTCATTCATCAGGAGGTGATTGTGTTTATAATGATTCATGTTAATTTAATTTTGTTTGAAATATATCGTTTATCAGTCATCATATCACTTTTCATCCAAGTCTTACAATTAACATGCATCAACTGTAAATATGTAATTAATGTCTCCACATTTGTTGCCAAGACTTGATGTATATTTTTGCCTTTTGTTTTAGCGTTTTAGGGTCCTAGCATTCTTGCTGATAGTGTTTTTGTTGGTATTCCTAATCAAGGATATTTCTTTTTAAACAACCCACCGCTGTGTCAATGCATTTTTGAAAAGGGCAAATAATACTTAATTTGGCTTATCAGAAGCGCTTGGATGATACAAGCCATGTCTTATTAACATGCTTTGAGCAGATTTATGATTTTCTATTTCCACCTCTGTGTAAAAACCGTCCAGTAGTTACTCTTCCTTGTTGTCAACTGAGCATGTGCTGAGTGTGGCATACCACCTTGATGAAACAGTTAAGTTCCTTCACAAACTCTTTATTTTTGAAGTCAAGTAAATTATGTACCGTCCATAACATATCTTTCAATTTTCTCTTTCCCATTTAGGATCCCCAAGAATATATAATACAGTGAGCCTTGTTGAAAGTCATTTGATATGACATTTGCCTGTAGGTATCACTTAAACTGGGTGCCATTCCAATGATTCTTAACTTTAACTATGTAAGATGTTCATATACTGGTAAAGTTATATTGCCGTATTCGACGTAATAAGCGCCCCGCTCTAATAAGCCTCCACGGCGATATTTGCTAACATGTTGGCTAGTGAACAATCCCAAGTAGCACCCCTTCTGATTTGTCAATGTACAAAAGACTTATTTATTTGCGGATAATACGCACGTGTGTGTTATATGCACCCTTAATTATAGGCAATTAAATTCTGGAAAAATATATTTGTCATATATGAACATTTCAGGCTGTCAGCATAAACCACGAAATTTATCTTTCAACTCTGTTTTTCTCTCCAAAATAATATTCTAATAAGAGCCCCCAATTTCTAATTTTGAGAGCGCCCTGTGCGCTTATTACGTTGAATATGGTATGTTTTGTTGTGATACATTGTTATCCTGTTTCAGGATGATTTTTTTTGTCCAGGTATGATCACAAAATTCATAAGCTATTTCTTCAGGAGCCAATAAATCCCTAGTTTTGAGATTGATTATAGCAGAGCACCAGTTACTGTGTGCTCAAGACCAGAAGCAACTCTTTCAAGTAATTGTACAGTTTGTCCATTCTACTGTAAATTATCAATATGCTTGATGTATATATAGGTTCAGAAATATAGTTTGTGAATCTATGTACCCAAATAAAGTCATAATTTATTTGCAAACATGCTTCGATGTCTTTGTTTCATTCCAGGGATGCAAACATGTCTGCCAAAGTTTGTTCAGCTTTGAAAAGGTCCCGAAATGGAATAAAATTTGAAGTTTGAAAGCACACTCAGGTCTCAACTCCACCATGTTCCATGGTCACCATAGACTAAAAAAATTATAATCGTCTTAGTTCTCAGGCACCGCCCGCATCATCATAAAGTCTGCCGTACGTTTCATTTTTTATTCCATTTTCAAAATTTAAAAAAAAATCCTAATACTTAGGCTTAATAAAAGAAAAGAATTGGTTCTCAGGCTAATGGTTCTTGAAAATATAGTATGGGCGGTGTCTTTCTTTTTGGGGCGGGTTGTTCAAACTAGTATGTAACCTAAAAAAAAGTTGTGTGCAATCAACCTGGGAAAGGTCCTCCCAACTTAAATGTATTCCTTGATGAGTAAAATACTGGAATACAGTATTTGACTACTGTTGGACTTGGAATATTTAAGGATTTTTTATTTTTTTTAAATGGAAATAAAAACAAAACTAGCAGCGAACTTTGAGATGATGCAGGCGGTGCCTGTGAACCAAGATTATTATGATTTTAGCCTTAGAAACAATGCCATCCAATATAGCACAGTTACTTCCCTTTACATGCGCACGTCATTACAGTGCATCTTGTGTTATGGTTATGGCAGCAATAGGAGTTTGTTTGCTTGTTTTTGTAGGGAGGCCCTTTCCAAGGTTGATGGTATGCGACTGTTTATTATCCCCTGCCATGAAGTGGAAGGGGGGTATAGGAATGGGTGCCGTCTTTCCGTCCATCACATTTTGTTTCCAGAGCAGAACACAAAAAACATGAGAGATATCTTAACCAAACTTGGCACATAGATAGGTCTAGTGGTGAACTGGTGCCTTTTGATAGTTTGGGATTTTAAAAAAATAATTTTTTGAGGTTCCCTGGCAACGACTTTGACTTGCACTGAAAATCACCAAACTTGGCACAGATCTTGAAAACCGTACAATATTTCTTCCAAACTTGGCATATAAATAGGTCTAGTGCTAAACTGGTGCCTTTTGATAGTTTGTGAATTTTTAAAAATGTTTCCTTAGCAAGAGCATAACTCGAAAACCGTTTACATATTCTACAAAAACATCTATGTAGGGATGTCTGAGAACCTATACCATACCGTACAGTGGCACCTGACCTAGCTTACTTCCTCACAGTGAGTACCGATAACATGGACAGGGGCACCCCAACCAGCCTACTTCCTCGCAGTGGGTACCGGTAACATGAACAGGGGCACCCCAACCAGCCTACTTCCTCGCAGTGGGTACCGGTAACATGAACAGGGGCACCCTGAACCAGCCTACCTCCTCACAGTGGGTAGTGGTAACATGAACAGGGGCACCCCAACCAGCCTACTTCCTCGCAGTGGGTACCGGTAACATGAACAGGGGCACCCTGAACCAGCCTACTTCCTCACAGTGGGTAGTGGTAACATGAACAGGGACACCCTGAACCAGCCTACCTCCTCACAGTGGGTAGTGGTAACATGAACAGGGGCACCCTGAACCAGCCTACCTCCTCACAGTGGGTAGTGGTAACATGAACAGGGGCACCCCAACCAGCCTACTTCCTCGCAGTGGGTAGTGGTAACATGAACAGGGGCACCCCAACCAGCCTACTTCCTCGCAGTGCATGCCGGTATCATGAACAGTGGCACCCAACCAGCCTTCCTGGCAGTGCAAGTTTGTTGGTGTGCTTGATGTTTAGTGTTTCACAGAAACACACATCAATGACTACAGTGAAAGTGACCTGGCATGATATCAAGACTATCAAGGAGACACTACACATGGTATTTGTGTATATGTTTCAACATGTATGTGTCCAGCTGTGTGATGTTATGTCATCTGGCAGTATTGAATACATTTCCTTTCTTGTTGGTAAGTTCTGCATTGCTTGTGTGTATGTTCCTCCAAAAGAGTCATGGACAAAGTTGTCACATTCACTTACTCATTTCATGCAGAAACATCAGGATGTCTCCAAGCAGCCTGAATGTGAACATGTCCTAGTTACTGGGGCTTTCAACTGTGATCTGCGTGAAAAGCTGAAACTTAAAGATTTCTTTGATGTGCGGAAAATGACTCAATTCATTCACTCTCCAACTCACTGTCTTCGACCTACACTGGACTTGTTGTTTACTGATCATACCAGTGCTGTAGCATTCCAGACTCTAGTCTACTACGCAGATCATCAGATGATTGGTGCTGTACTTCTCAGTACACCTCATGGTGACCCCTGCTCTCATTGATCTCTAAGTTAAGTAAGAACTCCCTTACTTCTCTGGTCAATGTTTAAGTAATAACACAACTCATTGCAAATACAGTTACATATTCTATCATAACCTGCATATGACAAAACACCACCAGTAATAACTTTTTTAGTGCTGTATTAAGGCCATTTACAAAAAGGTCAAGTGAACATAGCTCACAGGAGCAAATGCATTGCACGCAACCGGACATGTCATATTGGCGGGGGATATGAGTATTTCATGCTTGTTTGGTTATGTACTAGTTTGAACAAGCAACCAAAAAAACACTGACTGTCCACAATATATTTTCAAAAGTTATTGCATGAGAACCAATTCTTTATTTTTTTTGCCTTAAACAGATGGAGCCTGGACTAGACAAACCTTGTGAGAGCATGCACTGCAATCCATGTGTGTAAGGGGCGTGTTTAACACTGCTTTGAACAGTATTTTAGTTAGAACATAGCAGGTCTGCCTACTAATGTCGTAGACAAGAGGGCTAATATCCTCAGTCAATCGGGGCATGGGTGGCCCAGTCGTCTGAGGCGCAGGATTCGCTGTGCCGAGTTGCGTCCTTTGGGCACGCCAGAAACCTATGATTGTGGGTTCAAACCCCGGTTCGACCCGATTATGTTTCTAGGTTTGACAGCACCATACCCGTGCTAGTGGGTTTTGCCAAAGTGGTAAACGTCTGAGACCCGCATTACTTCGTGCTTTCCTCCCACATTAAGCTGACACACCGTGATATAACTGGAATACTGTTTAAAAGCGGCGTTAAACCCAACTCACTCACTCCTCAGTCAACCTGACAATCACATGCTATCATACTGTTTATCTAATACTTATCCAATGTAGGAGATACACGTATTTTTTCAAATACTGTAAATAAATGCGTCTCCAAAACATTGCGACCGCTGGCCCTTAGCCAAACATGTGACTCAATATGAATGCGACACCCCTTCCTCTCTGACTGACTGAGGTTGGGGATTTTACGTGCGCTTTCCGACTGCCAGCGTATGTCGCACACGGGCCCGCCAGGCCATTTAGTATATTTGCCAAAAATTATGAAGGAAGGGATTTGTGCAACCCAGGAGGGGGGGGGGGGGGGGGTTAAGGGAGGTGTGAGTGTTGGGTAAGTTGTTTGGTTTATTTATTAATTATTTATATTATATTTATATTCAGTTAATAAGATCTGTTTTAATTAGGTATTTGCCTGGGGCTTTAAAGTTGAAGGTGTTATTTAGTGGCTTTAAGATTTTTTCTCGAGTTAACTCGGAGTTTAAGTTTAGTGTGTTTTGGAGTGTTGTTCTGTGTGTCTTGTGTGGGCAGCGGATGAATGTATATCCTGTGGTTTCTTTTTGAGTGCAGTATGGGCATGTGCCTGTTGCGTGTATTTTTAGTGTTTGAAGGTGGCTGTTTAGTTTGGTGTGACCTGTTTGTAATTTAGTTATCTCCCTGTCGATTTTTTTGGATGGGTGAAGAATGTTAGCTTTAGTTAGGTTTTTTTTAGTACTTTTTTGAGCTGACAGTTTGAAAGTTAAGCTGCTTGGTCGGCATGTTAATTACCATCAATTCCTACATGTGCGGGTATCCAAACGAATTCTGTTTGCCTGCTATAGTTAGTTCATTAGGTTTTTTTAGTATTTGATTAACTAGTTTGGGGCGGTTTTTAGTGTCTCTAGTTGTTAGGGCCTGGAGTCCACTGTGAGTGAGTCTTTGAGGATGAGGATGTTTCGGTTGGTTTTTATTTGTGGGTTTTGAAGGGCTGTGGCCATGCCCATGAGTTCGGCCGTAAAGATTGATTATTGGGGAGTCGGTAAGATTTTGTTTTAGAGGTTGAGATGTGGACGCCAAAGCCGGTGTGCTTTGAGGGCGGATCAGAGGATCCGTCTGTGTAAATGTGGCACCAGTCTCGCCATTTCTCGTGGATGTATTCTAATGAAATGTTTTTAGCGATGTTTGGATCCGTGTTTGTTTAGCATGGCCCCTCCTGTCAAGCATCAGTGGAAGAGAGAGAGAGAGAGAGAGAGATCCCAACCAACAGGCTGACCACACCTGGCAATCTTTAGCACGTCTTTAGTCTGCGTCCTCCTGCGAAACATTTCTAGAATTGTTGTAGCTAAAACACTTTATATATGTGATATAAACATATTTATTTCCATAAAGTGGAGGGATTGGCAAACAAGCCAATTTTGCTTATCTGAATGCCTCTCCCAAACATGATACATATACGAATAGCAATGTATTGATAGTGACATGAGAAATAGCAATAGCATACATTGTATAATTGGCATTAAAGGTAAGTATTGTTCTGTAAGTGTTTAATTACTGGATTATCTTCCATAACTACAGTTACATTATTATTTACATTCAGCACAACATCGCATAACAAGACGATAGAATAAAACTGTGCACTGGTTTCAAAATTTCAAGATTTGTTACTGTCGTTACATTTGAATTACCATTTAGAATTGAATTTAAATCGTAGCCTTCTACGAAATAATAAAGGCCAACAAACACATTAACATAGAAACGGCCAAAATCCAAACACGAAAATTTGCATCATCCGCATCAAAACCACTTATCCTTACACCGCACCCAAACACCATCCCTCAAACAAACACCACATCCATAACCGCAAGCTCTGTCTGGGGCGACGACATAGAACCGCACCCACCCCACACACACATGCAGCCACACAACCACCCACCAATTCTCCCATACCTCACATAGCCACAACATCAACACCCGCATGCAAAACGAACCACAAAACGACCACCACAACACGACCCTCATCCAAACATTCTACAGCCCACAAGGCAACAACACAACCCCATAAGCAAGCACAACAAAAAAACACAAACCTAAATCCACAGCTACGCCCACCCCGCAAGCTCAAACACAACCCTCCACACCGCAAGCCACCCCTATGGAAACCCAAACAGCTAAATCTAATTTAACTGATGAAGAAGAGTACTCCACAACAGAAGAAACAATCGAAGCTACTCCAACTAAAGCAAATGAAACTACCTTCTCAGCCCCTAAAAGAAACAAAAAACTAAACCGCAAAAAAACCAAGTAACCAACATCAAAATCCGAAATAGTCTCACTTTACTCCTAGCTTACATGCATAGTCAAAACTCACCAAACGCTAGCATGAAATCCTTCCACAAAGTAGCATTCAATCTAAACTTAACCAATCTCCCCTTCTTCCTCTTTAACCTCCACCTAAAAGAAGTCACCAAGTAAAATAAAACTAAAACCAAAATTACCAAACACCCGACCCCAATAATGGAAGGACTAAATATTTGTCAGTGGAACGCCAACGGACTCACCTCCCACGGCCATGAACTAAAAGCTTAATTTAAACGAGATAAAGGCCCACATATTGCTTGTATTCAGGAAACTAAATTCTCCAAAAAATCCTAATTCACACTACCGAACTATAACTCAGTTAGAACAGATAGTACGTCGACGAACGGTGTCAGCACTGATCAATTCCGTCGGCCTTGTACGGTTGCTGCAGTCCTGTTGGCCGAAACTGTACGATCACGAAGATGCCGACGAACAATATGGCGATCCTGACGTGGTGTAGTTACACGACGTTGACCCGGACGTGGTCGATCTCTGGTGGTTCTTGTCTGCTGGTATCTGCTAAGTAGCCTGAGGACTGTTGAATGATGACATTGAAACCGTTGTGCAACGACTCTACTTGACGTACCAACTTGAAGGCACGTTCACGTTCACGTTCACGTTCCTCTGCTGTTAATCTTGGCATTTCTTGTGTCAGTACCCTTTACGTCTGCAGCAACAAGTGATGTGGCTTTTAAAAGTCTGTCTTTTATAGCCCTATTCTGCATGCTTCCCGTGAAACAAACACGTTTTCCATCATGTGCACGCAATTTGTTGCGTTTTGTCGATTTCGCTCACAAAAAAATAGGTATGTGTTTTGACGAGCTGTTCTTCATGCTTCGTCCAGAACGTCGTATATTACTCATTCACTTATATATTTCATATGACTTAAGCCCGTATAAAAATACATCCATTTTCATGGTGGTGGGTTTTCAATGCTGTTCAGTATATATATATCAGAGAAGATATAAACTACGAAGAAATAAAGATAGACAAGCCAAACCTAGAAGCTAACAGCATTCAAATCACATTAAATAACAAAAAGATAAACATCATTAATATGTACCACTGGGTAGAACAAAAAGTCCAACCTGAGGATCTAGATAAGCTACTCCAAATAAGCAACAAATCCACTATATTCCTAGGAGACTTTAACGCTCACCATCCTACCTGGAGCATAAATGATAAAATAGATAATCATGGCAAACTAATATCCGAATGGATAGAAACAAACGACCTAGTACTTCTAAATAACAACCAACCCAAGAGGTACGATAAGATTAACCACAAAATGTCGTCTATCGACCTATATGCACTGCAGATCAAGCCCAAAGTACTCAATGGGAAGTACACGATGTTCCATTAAGTAGTGATCACTTCCCCATAAACATAACCATAGGAGATACAAACTTACCAATACAAACAGAAAAACAAGAACTAAAATTCCGTTATAACCAAGCTAACTGGGACCAATTTCAAGAGATCTGCAATCAGGCTAATTTAAACGAATTAGAAAATAATGATCCAGAAATCTACTGTAAAAACCTAACAGATTACATAATAAAAGCAGCCAAAACATCCATCCCTTTTAAAACAACTAAAACAGGCAAACCTACGGTACCATGGTGGAACGAGGAAATAGAACAAACTAGACGTAAACGTAAATCAGCCTTCAATAAAGCCAAACGCGACTATAAACATCTAAAAATAGCTCACAAACTAAACCACCAAGTTCAAAAGTCTAGTCAAAATATCTAAAACCAGAAACTGGAAATAAATAACCGTACAGACGCCAGAACGGTCTGGCGCAAAATCCACGCCATTAGAGGCTTAAAACGTCATAAAAAAACACCTAACATTACTAATTCAACAAACCCCGCCGAAAAGGCAAATAACCTCGCCAACCAGTTTTCGGTCGTAAGCAGTAACAACAACTTTAGCCAAAAAAAATCAAGATAAACTTAAAAAAGAAAACAAATCCACCAAAGAACCAAATAATGACAACCTAGAAATAAATCACCCTTACACAATGGAGGAGCTACTCTACGTCATCCAAAACAGGAAAAAGGGCACAGCCCCAGGATTGGACCTAACTTCCTACCAACTAATTAAAAACAACAACCCTAAACGGTTACAGGCCGGCAAAGCCACATTTCGAAAATAGATAGCCCAAATTGATGTGGCTCTCGCGGCAATGGTTATGGTTGCGTGATTGTATAATGTGGCTCTCGCGGCTATGCTGTCAAAACATGCTTTGTGATTCTAACAGGTTACCGTATATAACAAAACAAGTCTTGTTTTCTCATTTTCTATTCAACAAGGATAACATATTCATCAAAACTTTACATTGATGAATATGAATAGCATATGAATATCATAATGCAGATGAAGGAGGTCGCCCACGTGGTCAGCATATTCCATCTCACTCAGGTGTGGGTTCAGGAGCTGGATCTTGAGGGACGCAATACGTGCATCGATTGCCTTGTACTTCTTTCTTCGTGAAGGTTCTGATCACTGGTGTGAGAGTCTAAGGACTGCAACCTCTTTGAGTGACTGCTCTCGCTGAAATAGCTTCACTACCTCGTAGATGTTCGGGTGGCACTTCTTGGCAAGTTTCTTTATCTTGTTGTGCAACCCTTCCAGGTGATTGTTGGTACGGTGGCCTTGGTTTTCGAAATGGTTCCAAATCTCTGGCATGAAGGCCCCTCTTTGAACCCAACAGGTTGTCACGTAGTCCATGAAGGCAGTCACTTTAGGGCCAGCAGGAGAGTCAGCAATGGCATCAAGCCACACATCATCCACTTTGTCACGAGGTACTAGAGGGAGGGCAGCAGCTCTTGTCACCAGCTTCTTCACCTCCTCATCTTCCTTATAGTCCAACACCAGACCTTCTTTCTGCACCCTCCTCCAGATACATTGGGTGAAGTGAAAGAAACACCCTCTAACTAATGTCCCAGGAAATACCTCAGTCACGGCATTGTGAGCTGCACGTTCAAAGTCCAACTGAATTGTAAGTGGGGCAAACTCTAGACCTCCTCTACTAGCAAAATCGCATAGGTACTGAAACATGTTGACATAACTTTTGTTCGATTGGACAACAAACAGTAAACTAATGGAAACATAGGGCCAAACACCTCAGCATGTAAACAATAAATCTGATCAAACATCTTGGGACAGGCATAAAATGTACCATCACAAAATACAATGTCTGCAGTACACAAATGTTCAATGTTCTTGTCTGTAGTGAAGATGATGATGTCGTCACTAACACGGTGTAGGAACTGGTCGCCTCCCTCAGTCTGGGAGTACCGCGCTTAGTAATTTAAATGTGGGACACTCATATAAAGGTATCGGTAATCGGATTAATTAATTACCCGCTAGAATAGGCGAAATGCACTCAGCTGAAAATGTGGCTTTACCGGCAATAGCCATTTCTGAAATGTGGCTCTCCCGGCTAGACACCCCCTAAACTACTCCAGGCACTACTTAAAGGGGCACTGATCTAAAACAATTCCCCGGGAATGGTTGTTGCGCCATTCGTAAGCGCATTAGTCACTTTTATGGGTAGCAATAAGGGCGTATGGTCACATTGATCAACAAAATGAAATACAGTTTTCGAGATAATAAGGAAATGTAGGTATCTTTGTGGGTAGCATCGGTAATGGTGACGAACTTTTGATAAGTCACTTGCTTGGTAATTTTGCGATTTTCGTTTACACTATTTTGACTTGCAACACAAAGTAAATATTTCACCTGAGCATTTTTTTTATAGTGTGTGTATTTTTTTACTGTCAAAATGTGTAACATATTTATTAAACGTCTAAATATTCAGTTATTTTACACAGTGACTGAAAAACATTTCCATCTCTATTATTATGATAACGAATTCCAAACATTTTGATTTTTAATGTCATCACCAAGAGACTGAAAATGTTACCTTGAAAAGTACATTTCTATGTTGTTTGGCTTCTAATCCTACATAATAATCTGTTGTGATGTTTAAAGGCCCTTTTGATCGTCTTAATCAATCTGGACAGATTTTTTAGTCAAAATGACTAAAATATTTACACATTTCATAAATTGCCTAAGAGAATCACATTTTACAAATTGACGGTAATATATACACGCTTACAAAGGAAAAGACCTGTGAAAACAACGTCTATCGCGCATTGAAGAATTTCCCAACCAAGACGTAGAGAAACAAGAACGAATCGGTTCAAATGAAGGAAAACAAAATGCAAATACCATAATTACAACCTACCAAATTTATGTGTATAAATTGTAGGCAGCTTCCTTGTTCGAGGAATGTATCCTTGAATATCCACACAAAGGAACAATATCCCACTCGTCTGCAGCTGTACAAAGAAACGCATTCGATGTCACGTGTCTCTGTAAAAATCAAATATTTTAAAAGATATATATCGTTTCGGTATATTATAACCCGTGTTCGTTTCTCAACTGATCACTTGGTATTGTTTCAGGTGTTTCACATAGGTGTCACGTCTCAAAGGTCGGCTGAGAAAGCCCGACGTGACAACTATTTTCATAACTCCACGGTTCCTAAAAAATCCATTGAGTGATTGATACCAATGAGCAGTCAATCAACGTATTATCAGTATGTTGTTTTTACATCGGCACTTCACGCCATGATATGAGTGTATTCCCTTTGTTTTAGTAAACCTAGACATGTAAACACTCCCTTTTGACATATCCACTGCGCAAGATAACAGTGATTAATCAATCAACGTGTTTTCTGTTAATCCTTTGATGACTAGGAACGATCCGTTGATTTACAAAAAAAAGTATCATCTCTTGCTGGGCTGCCACGTGCATATTACATAACACACATTTCACCTCACTTCAAACCTGGATTTAGATTGAATAATTACCCCAGACACAATAAATGCCAAATGGGAACCTTTGTCAGGTAATCTAAGTGGTGCTACCACTAATTGTACCTGTAATAAATTCATTAACTGAGCATCAAGTGAATGACAACAAATACACAAGTGTAGGGTTATACGAGAAAACGTGAATGACAACAAGGGAGTAGTAATCGTATTATCGAGGCAATCCGAAATCCGAAAATGCTTTCACTGCATGGATCCTTTTTTTAGTATTAAACTATAACCATCTGGGGTATTTCCAAATGACGACATCCGATGAGCTCCGACGTTCTTTTTGTCTGTTTGTTTAGGCTGAAGAAATTAATTAACATGCGCCCTTTGTCGAAATCTTTATAGATCACAGTTAACCAATCAGTGTTTATGCAAAAATGCGTAAAACAAATATTGCTTCCAGCCTCCAAGTTTATTTAGCTGTCCTTGCAGACGGTAGCCCAGTCTCTGGTCACGCTCAGTTGCGTTGCGTATCATCCGGGTATTCACGGGGGAAAAAACAATAACAAAGGCAACAACCAGTCCGGGGAATTGCGTTAGATCAGTGCCCCTTTTAAAGGGGCACTGACCTAAAGCAATCCCCCGGGACTGGTTGTTGCCTTTGTTATTGTTTTTCCCGTGAGTACCCGGATGATATAGCAGCGACCTAGACAAGTTCGCGACCTGTGCTGCGCAATTCGTAAGCGCATTTGTCACTTTTATTGATAGTATAAGAGCGTATGGTCACATCTATCAACAAAATGAAATACAGTTTTGGAAATAATAAGGAAATGTAGGTATCTTTGTGGGTAGCATCGGTAATGGTGACGAACTTTTGATAAGTCATTTGCTTGGTAATTGTGCGATTTTCGTTTACACTATTTTGACTTGCTACACAAAATAAATATTTCTCCTGAGCATTGCTTATTTTATCGTGTTTATATTTTGTACAGTCAAAAAGTGCGAATTTTTCACTTAAGAAATTTCTTAAAAGCCTGAATATTCAGTTATTTTACAAATTGACAGAAAAATATGTCCATCTGTATTATTATGATAACGAATTCCAAACATTTTTATGTTTAATATCATCCCCAAGAGATTGAAATGTTACGATAAAATGTACATTTCTAAATTGTTTGGCTTCTAATCCTACATAATAATCTATTGTGATGTTTAAAGGCCCTTTTGATTGCCTCAGTTTTAGTCAATCTGTAAAAGAAATGGACAGATTTTTCAGTCAAAATGACTGAAATATTTACACATTTTATAAATTGCCTGAGAGAATCACATTTTACAAATTGCCTGTAATATATACACGCTTACAAAGGAAAAGACTTGTCACACGTCTGCAGCTGTACAAAGAAACTTATTCGATGTCACGTTTCTCACGTATAACAATCAGAGTTTAAAAATACAGTGCAGTCAACAAACATGTCTTTCTCAGTCTGGTAACATCGTGAGAATCACAAGTGGCGCACGTGTTTGCCATGTGCAGCAGCCAGAAAATGGAAGTAGCAGCAGTGCCGTAGCCAGACCCCCACCTCACCGGATTTTTTTTTTTAAAGAAAACATTTTTCCTTGTGAAAGTTAACTTGAATAAGAAATAAATAATTATAGTTGCACCTTTTTCGGTCAGTATATTAGCACTTAACCTTTAATCACAGTGGAAGTGATGAATGATGTGGCAACTGTTGAGCTAAATAAGTAGTAAGGCTTAAAAAATTAAAGAGCAATGACTGTTGAAAATATAGTGTATGGAGTGTTTGTTTTTGCTTGTTCAAACTGGTATGTAACCAAATAAACAGTTGTGTATTCAACCTGGGAAAAGGCCTCCCTACATAAATAAACATACAATACAATCTCCTGTTGCCACGATGACCAAAACACGAGATGCGCATTAAAGCAATGCTCATGAAAAGGGAAGTAACTGCGTGCTATATTGGATCGCAGTTTTTGTAAGTATTAGGATTTTTTTTTTTTAATGGAAATAAAAACGAAACACGCATCAGATTTTATGATTGTGAGGGCGATTAGAATGTTGTTTTCGACCACTCTAACCTTTGGTAATAAAATGCTGATCATTTTCAACAGTCAAATAAGGGAGGGAGTGAGTGAGTCAGTATTGTTTTACTCCGCTTTTAGCAATATTCCAGCAAAATCACGGCGGGGGACACCAGAAATGGGCTTCACACATTGTACCCATGTCGGGAATCGACCCCAGGACTTCAGCGTGACATGGGAACGCTTTAACCACTAGACTACCCCACCGCCCCCAAAAGTCAAATGTGTATGGCCATGTAAAAATGGATTTTATTCTCATTATATAAATGCAGTACACAGCAAGGTGAGGATGGAATTATTGGCAAGTTGGTTGCGGGTAACATAACTGTATATACCCAAGGACACAGCCAGAAATATCTGGACATTTTACTCCTCTTCTTCCACTTGTCCATGCCCAATCTCTTTTGTACCGATGTCTCTGTATATCACCCTTGTCAGTCAATGTTAATCATCACTACCATTGACTACTGTGCTGTCTTGCAGACCCACTGACATAACAAGACCGCTTTCATGGTGGACAGAGACCTTCAGCGTGAGAAGCGAACGCCTTAACCACAAGGCTAACCCATCACCCCTCAAACCACAGGATGTTAGTAGATGGTACTTGATACCTGGTCTGTGTCCGAGGGGGGTATCCATGTTAAACTGAGACATAGTATCTCAGTGGTTGGCACTATTAACAATAGCGACTATCCAGACTATCTCAAAGATCTTATATCCCTGTACTCTCCAGAGTAGCTCTCTGATCCTCTGGTGGAACTCTACTGTATCAGCCTCTGTCTACTTCTGCTATGTCTGACCGTGCCTTCTCCTTTTGCAGTCCACAGTTATGGAACTCTTTGCCTTTGAATTTGAGAAACTTTGCTTCTAAGGAAACGTTTAAGTCTCTCCTCAAAACCCACTTCTTCACTTCAGCTTTTTAATAGATCTTGTGATTGTTGGCATATGTACATAAACATTACTTTTTAACTTTGTCACAGTGCCAGTGAGCAACTGTCGATGGATATTAGGCGCTTTACAAATCAATTATTATTATTATTATTATTACACCTGCATTACTCAGGACTAGTACAAGCAGCCACAGACAAGAACATGCACAATAATCTTAAACATCACTCTAACGCTCATTTCACCTCCCCTCACTCACTTTCACAATGCAACTGATACAACATTTTGAGGAAGTAGCAGTGCACTCTATCAATATCAAAAATTAACAAAAACAACCCCACACAATGTCTCACAAGATGTATGAAATCATCCTGTATCCATTTAGGTCCGCCAGTGTTATGAGGCAAACACTATCTGTATCACAGCGATAAGTATCCTGTTTGTATCACCCCTATAACTTATATACAGGATACATATAGGTGTGATATAAACAGGATACTTTTAGGCTATAAGTATCCTGTTTATATCACACCTATACGTATCCTGTTTGCCACAGCTTCTTGAAGAACTGGCTCACATTCAGTCTTGTCCTAATCCTGACTGGACCTCCTTTGACGAGGTGTATTTCTTCCACATGAGGTAGCCTGTAATTGCTGTTACTGCATAGGTGGCAACGACAATCTGAAAAAAACAACACACTGATAAATTATACAAAACACCTAAAAGTAACAAAACTCCAGTAGATGTTACATCTTAAAATTTGCAACATATTTCATAAGTCTCTGATTGCAATTCAGAATTTTGATTGAACATGAAGACATAATAATCTTTGTATGGATAAAAGCCCATGCTCATAGGTTTAAACAAACTGATAAGTGTCTAAAACTTGAATCAATTCCGTCTTTCTTCCCACATCAAGCTGACACGCCGTGACTTGACTGAAGTACTGTTCAAAATTACAGTTCTATGTTTTCAAATATTTTTTATTTTTAATTTTGAAAATTCTTTGGGGACAAGTGACCCGTAAAGATTCCAGGGTAGGATAGGTCTTCAGCAACCCATGCTTGCTGTAAAAGGTGACTATGCTTGTCGTAAAAGGCGACTAACGGGATCGGGTGGTCAGGCTTGCTGACTTTGTTGATGCATGTCATCGATCCCCACTGTATGGATCGATGCCTATGATATTAATCACCGGATTGTCTGGTCCAGAGATGATTATTTACAGACCGCCGTCATATAGCTGGAATATTGCTGAGTGCGGCGTTAAACAACAAACCAACCAACCAACTTTAGGGATAAGTAATTTAACACGGGTGGGTGGGGTGGGGGCAGGGAAAAATGTCACATGTACAAGGTTTTACCCTGACTTACAAACATGGGGTCCAAGGAACCCCCAATGATAAATATTGAGGGTGGTCGCTGGCAATATGAGGGTCCTGTAAAGTAATGAAATGGCGTAGTGTACTGTACGTTTTGTTAGTAACTTAACAGCCTGGAATGAATCAATGATCATGTGGACAGCGGTCATGATTGATGGATGAAATGACAGACACCATAACTGCTCTTGATGCGGTGTAGGTACATGACGCTGATCCCTCGAGACACAGCATATTCTTCTTCTTTGTCCAATCGAACATTTGTGCGTCGAGTAAAACTCTGCATGTATTGGGGGTGTAGGGAGAGGAGAAAGAATAATTCCACTCCCATCCCCACCCCCAATGATAAATTACCTTTCAGTATTAACAATCAGTAATATCAAATGTAATATTTTATGCCACTCGTGAAAATATCTCCTTTCCCTCCCCCTGTCGATCGATGAAAGAAACATGATATTTCACTGGACACATGAAATATCCTCTATATATTTTAGCCACACAGCTATCAATTTGGTGAAGAGTTCAAATTCAACTGAACATTGACGTAGGTTCTGTCTAAATTGGTTAAGGTATTATTGCTGATTCTTTGGTTCGTACTCACACTGGCCCTCCCCTCCCTGGTGGCGGCGCTGCAGTACCTCCTCCATCCAGACAGCTGGGAGTCCCTCCTGGCGAGCTGTTCGTAGTCCCCCCTGGTCCTGTGGATATTGAAATGAGAGTATTACAACAGAAATATCATCACCAAACTGATGTTCTGAAGAGTCTAATCAAAGATGAAACTGAGGGCAAGGGTGGCCCAGTCGTCAAAAGCGCCGCGATTCGCTGTGCAGAGTTGTGTCTCTTAGACACGCCAGAAACCTATGATTGTGGGTTCGAATCCAAGTTCGCCCCAATTATGTTTCTAGGTTTGTCAGTACCATACCCGTGCTCGTGGGTTTCACCGAAGAAGTAAACGTCTGAGACCTGCATCACTTCGGGCTTTCCTCCCACATTAAGCTGACACACCGTGATATAACTGGAATAATGTTAAAAGCGGCGTTAAACCCAACTCACTCACTCAAAAATGAAACAAGACTTCATATGGGTCATGAAATCCTGGAAATGGAACAGAATCTTAGTTTGAGTTCCCAGGTCTGCAATAGTTTTGGAACTTTGTTATAAAGTCGAAGAAAAGACACTGAAGAATAATATTTTTATTTCAGTATTCTTTTCCTGGTGATATTTCAGAGGCAGGACCATAAATGAATCTCAACAATCTAGGGCTGGGATGGGTAACATGGGTACTCGGGTGGGTACTGAGTAGGACCTGGGTACCCACAGGACTACCCGGACCCGTGGTAAGCCATGTGATATATTGTTTAATGCCAAAAATTATCTAGAACTCTATAGCTACACTAGAAGTGTTTGCATTTCTTTCTGATGATGCATGCATTCTTTCTGACTTTACTCAGTATATATGTCTAAATAAAGATAAAACTTCAGTCAACTTCAGTGTATGCATGACCAGATTGTTTTATACGTGTATCTCAATACATTTTGCCAGGGGGTACGGTCAAACTATTCCCAATCAAACATTTAGTATTTATCTATTGAGACCTACAGCAAGTACATGGGTAGGGTCGGGTAATAGGGGGGTGGGTACCCGGGTAGTAAATTTGGACTCGTCCCAGCCCTACAACAATCGGCGGTTTCTCCATGTTAGCACCCACCAGCATTAATTAAGACTACCAGTATATGCAGGATGTAGTACTATAAGTATTGGTGCATTGAGATTTTAAGCCTTCTATTGTATTTTTTAAAGTCCTATAACAGACAAGCTACGATTGAGGACATTTACGTATTATCTGTCCTGAATGAATGGATGGTGTTCCTCCCAAGCCTTTTGAGAGGGACTTAATTACAGCATTTATTCACAAGGTGCTGATAATCTGTACTTCCGAAATTTGAGTAGCCTTAACTACCGTATTTGACGTAATAAGCGTCCAGAGCGCTCTCAAAATTAGAAATAGGGAGCTCTTATGAGAATATTATTTTGGTGCAAGAAAACAGAGCTGAAAGATAAGTTTCGTTTTTTATGCCGACAGCCTGAAATGTTTATATCCGACAGATATATTTTTCCAGAATTTATTTGCCCATAATTAAGGGTGCATATTACAAACAAGTGCAAATTATACGCGAATAAATATGTCTTGTGTACATTGATAAATCGGAAGGGTGCCAATTGGGATTGTTCACTAGCCAATATAATGGCAAATATCGCTGTGGGCGCTTATTATAGCGGGCGCTTATTACATCGAATACGGTATTACTCATTGACATTTTAGGAAATCTACAGGTTAACAAATGGTTAATGTTGAACCACATCATAGATCGGGCTTGTCATCTTACTTGTGTAACTTGTCTGGGACACAAAATGTAAACACAACACCGTCAGCCATTGAGGATTGTGAGTTGTGAGTGACCATGATGTAGGTCAAGTTGGTCAAGTTCTGCCACATCCAAGTTTGGGGAGGCATTTATTTAAAAAAAATTTTTGTATTTACTAGGGTAATTCCTAACTATCTAATAAAACTTACCCATCTAAAATAAATAGTAGAATGTTAATTCATAGTTGTTTTTATTAATATGTTCGTTTAGCATTTTTAAATCTGTTTCTACAACCTGTCACCCCTACAATGGAAACAGCATACTCGATTTCCGAGAAATGATTTCTCTAGTCAATTTCCAAGAAAAGATTTCTCTAGTCGATTTCCAAGAAATGATTTCTCTAGTCGATTTCCAAGAAATGACTTGCCGAGTCCAAATAGTGCAGAGCAGGCTGCGATGAAATTAAAACATCTATCTTTGGACTAAGTCTGGTGGGTTGTTTGTCAACATCTTTTTGAAAAACTATGAACTTATTTTGAACTTCTCTAGACTATGGGTATTTTAATGTTGAACTTTATTCATACTTGTTACACATATTACCTGTGGTCACTTTTCAGAATGTTCTAAGACTGCAGACGTTTGTACCCTGTGTTGTCACACATAGAAAGAGAGCACCCTTTTCAAAGCGTTGTTGCAGTCATAGTAGAATGGAGATAAACCTACTGTGTTTTGAAATTTGATGTCGTCCCACTCAAGAGAAGATGCCTCTTATTTATACACTTGAAAATTAGAGGCTGCTTGTACCAGTCAGGAGTTTATAGTGCCAGCCCACTGAGAAACCATGCCTCAGTTTCACAAGAATACCCCACTCAGACACAGTATATTGACTCCGAGTCAACCAGTCCTATTTTTAGCCCCTTAATGCTGAGCGCCAAACAGGGTAACAAAAAGTACCATATTTTAACGTTGTTTGGTATGACGCAGCCGGGGCTAGACCACAGAGGCGATCTTAACTTATGTTGGGACGGATTTACACCGAATTTCTTCGGTATGTACTTATATCTCTGATTCTGATATACATTGCATAATAGAATATAATGATATTGATCCTGAATATATTGACGTTTCCAGATAAAACACCATTTTTCTGCTTTAGGTTCCTTAAAATATCTGCTTGAGTAAAATACTGCATATGGAATCATAAAGCATCATTGGACGGTATTGAAAACTGTTTGTTTGTTTGTTGTTAAACGCTGCACTCAGCAATGTTCCACCTATATGATGGCGGTCGGTAAAAAATCAAGTCTGGCCCAGACAATCCAGTGATTGATATCATGAGCATCGATACACACAATTGGGATACGATGACATGCAGCAACCAAGTCAGCGAGCCTGACCACCCGATCCCGTTAGTCGCCTATTACGTCAAGCATGGGTTGCTGAAGACCTTTTTCGTGACCTAGTAACACCTACCCGAGCCACGTAAACAAGCAAGAAACACTGGCATTTCCAGGTACTTTGGGGAACTTTTCAGACGAGGTCATTCTGCTGTGTTCCTTATCAGCTGTTTATGTAATGTTGCTATTTACAGCGCCCTCTCACAACATTTGAGCTAAGGGAGTTAACTCTAAGGGGGTGTAGGCTAAAACGGCACCTCAGCAAAACGTCACCGATTTTTCTGTCGAAAACGGTACCGCAATTGGCGAAAACGGCTACTATGTGTCTGACAAAAACGGCACCTCTATTTTTAATAACGATAACAACGATTTTTGTGGTAATATATATGGTTTATTTACATGGTATTTGACGTATTTACATGTCATTTGATGTATGTTATGTATTTACATGGTATTTCCTGTTTTCACAGATAAGTAAATATGTTCATATATACAGTTTTGTGGCATGTCCATAGAGGTTATCACGCGAGTGTGTTTTGGGATGGTAAATATCCTGCATTAGGAATAAACATTGTATTTAGCGAGCCACACCATGACTGTCGTTGGTTTTCATTGGTTCATATTTTATTGGTTATGGCTGACGCTTCGCCCAATAGTTTTTTTTTCTGCTGACCTAACATGACAGCGCATACTGCAACTTAAGACACCATAAATAATATTATTAAGCCGAAAAGTTTACACAACCTGGTATTCATATCGCACATCCGGGTTAGAATATGTCTTCAGCAACCCATGCTTACCGTTAAAGGCTACTATACTTGTCGTAAGAGGCTACTAACGGGATCGGGTGGTCAGAGTCGCTGACTTGCTTAATGCATGTCATCGTATCCCAATTGCGTGGATCGATTATTTACAGACCGCCGTCATATAGCTAGAATATTGCTGAGTGCGGCGTTAAACAAGAAACAAACAAACAAGTAAATACTATCTTTTTGCATTCATCATGCTTTTATCTTACGTCAGTTGTCCGTAAACTACAACTGTTAATATAACTGTATGTCTATGTAACTCACTAGTATATGGGCCAAGGACCTTTCATACAATAAACCATTGAATTGAATTGATAACTGTGCAATTGATAATATTGAACACAAAATCAGAGGATTATCAAGAATGAGTATGGTGCATGGTGCAAGAAGAGGCCCAGAGCAGGAGGAATAATCTTATTATTCATGGCATAGAGGGCGTGATTGGAGAAAAGAAGGCGGAGACTGAGAAACTATTTAGGGATTTTCTACTCGATAACCTTGGTATGGTCAATGCTGACACTATCGATATCGAGCGAGCTCATCGCTAAGAAGACAAGGAAGACAGAAGCCCATAATTGTGAAGTTCCTGAGTGTCCTACAAGGACAAAGTAAGCGTCACTGAAAGAGAGAGAGAAACTAAAAGGAAACGAGATGTTACATATAGCCAACGATTATACGGAAAGGGTCAGAAAGATAAAAGCGGGGCTTATCCCTTATATGGTGGATGCACGTAAAAATGATAAGACTGCTTACCTCTCCTATGACAAGCTAGTGATAAACGCCGATGTCTATGTCCTTGAAAATGATGACCTCAGAACGATTAGTAATCGATTCACTTCCACCAACCGGGGGTCACCGAGTCGTAACCGTGGGGCTCATGGAGGGACGCGGCGGCGGGGGTACTCAAGGGGAGTCTGTTACAGCCTAGGAGGACGGCCGTGGCCCAGATTCAAAGACCGACACATATCTATCTGTACGGGACACGACACCATCTACACTGCTCAATCTTAATGTGTGTGGGGGGGGGGGGACATACAAGGAATACATTCCCATCTGCAAAACAACACCTTCATGACATTTTTATATTTTCGAAACTATGCAGAGTGACTTATTATTTATGTCTTGTACTCCCAGCAAAGAGAAAACGGCAGTTTGGTCGGTTTTCCGGTGTCGTTGCTGTTTATATACGCACGACATTTGAACACTTGTTTGAGAGACTATTCCAAGAATGGCAAAATATTGTATTTTCTAAAGTTAAGGAAAATTTCATCATTGTGTTTCTATACATACACCCTGAAAAATCCCCGTTATACGAGGACCCTGAGACTGATGTATTGAAGAGTTGGACTCTAAAATGTCAGCTATTAAATCACGCTATGGTTGGGATACACATATCCTATTATTAGCCTTAGGGGATCTTAATACCAGAGTTGGGTCGAATGACGAGTTTTTAATTGAAGATGATCATGACTTTAATTACCTACCACTAACAGATTTGTATATAGCTGATGACTTTAACGAGACAAGATCAACGCAAGGCCTTGTAATGAATAAGTATGGGTTAACCCTATTGGAAATATGCAAGCTGTGGGGAATACACATTGTACATGGTAAGAGAAAAGGTGATGAAGTTGGTTCTGTCACGTGTATTACAAGCAATGGATCAAGCCTAGTTGACTACGTACTAGGAACTACTAAATGTTTTCAATCTGTTATAGATATTGTTGTTCATTCCAGAACGGACTAGGACCATCTTCCAGTATCTTGTATTTAAAAGTTAAATAATATTAATGTTAATGTTAATGTCGCAAACGATGGCGGTGTAATATGTGACGATGTGTTGAAATACAAATGGGCAGATTTAGGACGTAGACAATTCAATGAAGCTGAAATATCTGAAATTTCGAGTAACACTGTAAATGATTTTCTGCTATTAGTACATTTCAATGTTAATGCTGCCACTGAGAAGCTAGTGGAGCTCTTGCAACATATTGGGAATCATCTAAAGTTAACTGTAACATGCGACACGGTTTAAAACGTGCTCAACCTAAATGGTTTGATCATGAATGTGAGCTCGCAAAAAGAACCAAATATTGTCGTCTAAACACGTTTCGGAGATAATTTGACTAGGTGTATTCAGTCTAAGAGACACTTCCGCCTTTTGTGCAAAGAGAAGTGCCAACATTTCAACAGTACGATCGCGGACGAAATTTGTACGTGACGATCAGCGGTGGTACCCGTTTGCTGTAGACGCGTCTGTAAATCATAAACAGTCCGTCGACTACAACCCATCGTCCTTGCCACTTTTAGCTACGGACGTTCCCTGCAACATGCCGATGGCACGTTCCACGTTGCACATTTGAAAGGCGTGGCATGACAAATGGCCGTAAAGACTTTTGTTTTGTTGTGTTTTTCTCCTTTTTTTAATGACTGATAACAAGTATGGCTGAAACCACGTGCGGTATCATGGCCACGTGACAAGTTGCACATGGTAAACCACTTTTGACACTATACTGCTGTGCACATGATTTTGATCGATTCACCTGCACAAAAACGGGTGTTATCTGAAGACAATACGTGGCCATTACTGTTTAAATACACAATGAGGGCCCACAATGATAACTGGTCAAAATGTTAACATTTTAGGATTGTGACGTTTTTAATTTGGTTCAGTATATAATTGAGGATGAATACCATTTCCTTTTAGTTTGTACATTTTATATGAAACCAGAAAGCTCTACATCCCAAGCTACTACTACCAGTATCCATCACGAGCAAAATTTAATCAACTTGTTGCAACAAAAAATGTTAAGCTAATTAAAAATATTTCTATATACACTCATCAACAAACGTTCCTGTGACACCAATATTTTAGTGTATTTTTCAAACAAGTCAAGTTTGGTTTTCAATATTGTAGTACATGTATGGAATCAAGTAACAAAACCGCAACTGCTACAGAAAAACATGCATTCCATGCAAAAGGTGACTTTTATGCAAGCCCCATGCATTTCACTACCCAAGAATGGGTATAAAAACGTGCGGTAAAGGGATTCCATATGCATTATTTAGCATCGTGCTGACAACAACCACTCAGAAAAACAACAAAATTACGCAATTATTCAACATGTGGGAGGAAAGCCCGAAGTGATGCAGGTCTCAGACGTTTACCACTTCGGTGGAACCCACGAGCACGGGTATGGTGTTGACAAATCTAGAAACATCATCGGGGCGAACCGGGATTCGAACCCACAATCATAGGTTTCTGGCGTGCCTAACGGACGCAACTCTGCACAGCGAATCGCGGCGCCTTAGACGATTGGGCCATCCGTGCCCCTCACAAACAGAGAAATGCTGTTGAAAGGATTTCAAGTACAGGCATCCAGACTAAGAGTGAGTGAGTATGGTTTTACGCCGCTTTCTAGCAATATTCCAGCAATATCACGGCGGGGGACACCAGAAATGGGCTTCACACATTGTACCCATGTCGGGTATCGAACCCGGTTCTTCGGCGTGACGAGCGATCCAGACTAAGAAATTAAGTGATTGAGGAATGATCTCTTCAGAGTAATGTTCCATATGCTGGTTTCCAAATAACAGCTAGTCGTTCGGAAACAAGGGTTTCAGGACAGAGGTCCCCGACCATTATATTTTGATGTTTCCAAAAATGCAGCAAAGCAGCGTTAAACCCAACTCGTTTAGCCGTGTACCGATTTTGTGTGTATGAATGTGTTATTTAGGGTGTCTCGTTTGTACTCACAATATAATCGTTACTCTACACGCTCTAGTTTATATGGTAAAACAACTTTTTTGTCTTTGCGGCTCTCATATTTTTAATACTTGTTTTTGTTTATTAGAAACGGGACATTCTGTATGCCGGTAAAATAAGCGATTCTATATAAAAAATGCTTTTCTAAATGGTCTTCTTAATGGAAAAACTATTTTTGGAAGGAGGGTGCCTGTATTATGTACATGCTATATACATTGTATCTAGCTGATATATATATTTTGTGGATATGAAACATTCTAGTTAATTGTGGATGCACATACATAACAGAAACTCATGACAGATGAATTGGTGGCTTGATATGCAAATAGAAATAATCTTTTTTATATTCCCAGGCCCTCCTGATCATCGTTTACTTCTATTTATTAGAGTGGGTGAGTGTGGTTTTATATGGTTTTTGATATTCCAGCAATATCACGGCGGGGGACAACGGAAATGGGCTTCACACATTGTACCCATGTCGGGAATCGAACCCGGGTCTTCGGCGTGACGATCGAACGCTTTAACCACTAGGCTACCCGACCGCCCCAGCATTTATTTGACAACATGCAGCGCCGTCGCTTCGCTTTCAACCACCCCGCCCTGTTGAGTTATCTAATCGGTGCGCAAATAACCGTGTCCAGTCTGCCATGGGGTTTGATGCGGTGACAGTGTCGAATGATTTTGTGTTAGTTGTGAAAAATTCGTTGTATATCGTATACTATTGTCACAACCTATCCTCATATTTGCTGAGCGGATATTACCAACCGTAAGTCAGGTAAGTGGAAGATCCACTGACTGCAACGTTCCTTATAATACCTACGTGGTGAAGATACAGGTGGTAAGATACTAAATCCGTACGTCACACGTGTGTCGTACAAGGTTGACCTTGTTTTATTCGTTTTGATTGGATAACCGTGACCTCTGTCACACCGGGACTACTTTTTTCATTCATAAAGATATCACAAGACGTCATTCATTTTGCAACTATCTATTCTTCTGTACTCTGCATGTTGACATGATCAGGTAGAACAATGTATATAGACACTATGTATTCTTCTGTACTCTGTATGTTGACATGACCAAGTACAACAATGTATATAGACACTGCTGTGTATTCTTGTGTGCTCCGTATGTTGACATGACCAAGTACAACAATGTATATAGACACTGCTGTGTATTCTTGTGTACGCTGTATGTTGACATGATCAGGTAGAACCATGTATATAGACACTGCTATGTATTCTTGTGTACTCTGTATGTTGACATGACCAAGTACAACAATGTATATAGACACTGCTATGTATTCTTGTGTACTCTGCATGTTGACATGACCAAGTACAACAATGTATATAGACACTGCTATGTATTCTTGTGTACTCTGTATGTTGACATGACCAAGATGAATAATGTATATAGACACTGCTATGTATTCTTGTGTACTCTGTATGTTGACATGATCAGGAAGAACCATGTATATAGACACTGCCATGTGTTCTCGTGAACTATGTATATTTATGTCGATAAAATGAATTTCTTCTGCTGGATTTCTCAGTGTTTATGCAAACATGTTGTAAAATTGCCCTGTTTTAAAAATACAACCACTTTTAAAATATATAGCTTGATTATTTTGTGGCTTTGTGAATATATGACGGTCCTTATGTTCTTGAGTTTATAAATGACACGGGGCGGTCGGGTAGCCCAGTGGTTAAAGTGTTCGATCATCACGCCGAAGACCTGGGTTCGATTACCTACATAGGTACAATATGTGAAGCCCATTTCTGGAGCTCTCAAAATTAGAAAAAGAGGGCTCTTATTAGAATAAAATTTTGGTGAAAAAACACAGAGATGAAAGATCGTAAATTTCATGGTTTATGAAGACAGCCTGAAATGATACAAAAGAAAAGTCTGTGTGTATTATACACAACAGATATATTTTTCCAGAATTAAATTGCGCATAATCAAGAGTGCATATAACACACGAGTGCGTATTATACACGAATAAATAAGTCTTGTGTACATTGATCAATCGGAAGGAATTGGAATTGTTCACTAGCCAATATATTAGCAAATATCGCCGTGGGCGCTTATTAGAGCGGGGCGCTTATTACGTCGAATACGGTATGCCGAATTGAATCGAGATAGATTATTCTCTAGAGTTGACGTTTCAAATTTGATACTATGCCAGACGGAATTGTTGTGTATCGGACGTGTAAAATTAAAATGTAACGTATAATACAAATGACATACACATGCATCAGGTTCACGTCTTATTGGAACAATCGCTGAAATATCCGCTCTTTTCACTTCGCTGTGGTCATGCAAACGATAAAAGATTTAGTCAGTGACCAGTCCGCAGGCTCGGCCACCTGATTGGTTTGTTTGTTGTTTAACGCCGCACTCAGCAATATTCCAGCTATATGACGGCGGTCTGTAAATAATCGAATCTGAACCATACAATCCAGTGATTGATGTCACGTAATTGGGATACGATGCCATGCATCAACCAAATCAGCAAGCCTGACCACCCGATCCCGTTAGTCGCCTCTAACGACAAGCATAATTGCCTTTTACTGGACTTGACTGGTGTTATCGTACAATCCAACGTTCAACGTTTCACGTTGCTCACGTCGCACCTGATGACATAGTTGATTGCTGATCATGATGCGATCAACCACTGCTGAAACGGGCCGTCATTAAGAAGAGCGTGTGGGGTGAGGAAGTTGATATGGTGTACACAGCAGACACCCTAAATAGCACATTCATACTCAAAAGTGGAACACACCACTTGGAATAAGAATACAATCCGATATTTCTGCTGCTCAAATCAATCTTAAAAACATAGCCCCCACTCGGCTGTTCACTTCTCCACCATGGCAGTTAGTGAAGGTAGACCTCACATTAACTAAACTCAAGAATTCCGACACAAATGAACTAATTTATCAACAGCAATATAATGAATTACAAAGCACGTATGATACTTATAAATATATATTTACAGATGGATCCAATGACGGTTGCGCTGGCAACAAGGCCACCATCTTTAATATCTCAACCAGAATATCAGATAAGTGCTCTATTTTTACAGCAGAAGCAAATGCTATTTTAACAGCACTAAATTATATCAAGAGCCAAACAAAACATAAACAGTTCATTATTTTTTCAGATTATCTTTCTTGCCTCCATTCTATTAAAAGCATGTTTTCCGCACATCCACTTTTAATAGAAATTATTGAATTGTTTAATGATCTTGCTACTGGCCAATACGACATCATTTTCTGCCGGTTACCCAGCCATGTCGGAATCAGTGGGAACACAATGGCCGATGCTGCTGCAAAAGCAGCACTCAAGGAATCTGTGACGCCACTTCTTATCCCATACAGCGATATCAAAGCTGTAAATAGATGCTACAGCCGAGATCTGATACAAAAGAAGTAGGTATCAATAAATTACAGGAAAAAAAACAACTATCGGCAACACCTACTTGTGTTGTCAGTCTAGATTTGAAGAGGTCATAATACGATGATGTCGTACTGGCCATAGCAGATATACAAATGAATATATACTGAACCGCAAAAGAAGCGTCACCATGGATAGATATATGAGAAACCTTATTTGTCCGAACGCTTTAAACATACTTTGAGACATATTTAAAAGATGAAACTTGGCAAAACTGAGGTCATCAAGGTTGAAATTAAAGTGTCAAATTTCTTAAAGTGAAACACAACACTAGTCTCTGAGAAAATGGCATCACAAGTTAGTATCTCGTGTGTCCGCCATGTGCATTGATGACTGCCGTGCAACGTCGATACATGGAATGGACGAGGCGGTTAATGAAGGCCATATGCCCTTAAATTGAGCCCACACTCCGAGGAACGCCTAACGCAGTTCAGCTGCAGTTCTCGGCCTTGGTCGGACGTCATTCAGCCGTCTTTGAATCTCGTCCCACAGGTGCTCAGTGGGATTTGAATCGGGATTGAGGACAGGCCACTGCATGGTTCTGATGCCATTCTGCTGGAGGAAGTCTCTTGTTGCTCTCGCATTGTGGACACGGGCGTTATCATGCTGAAACTCGTGGTTGCTGCGACGTGCCAAATGAGACATGGCGTGTGGTCTCAAGACTTGATCAATGTACCGAGCTGCTGTGACACCATTGGCTCTCCCTGGACCGATGTTCTGGATGACCACAGGGCAGACCCTCAGTGCAAGACCAATTCAACCCCACACTATGATGCTCGAACCACCCCACGAGTCTCTCTCAACAACACAAGCATCCGAATAACGTTCCCCACGGCGGCGTCAGACTCTCTCTGCCATCTGCTGTTGAGATACAGTAACGGCTCTCGTCTGATAAATGGACTCTTTTCCACAGCTGGTGGCGCCAATGCTGGTGCTGTGTTGCCCACTGATGACGGTCCCGGCGATGACGTGGTGTCAGAATGGGTCAGTGGAGGTGTCTGCTCGTCAATCGTCTACGCACGGTGTCCGCACTAATGTGTCGCTGATGTGTCCCCATGGTCTGTCGAGCAGTTTCCGCAGCAGTAACAAAGCGATCTTGAAGTTTTTGTCGCACAACCTGACGATCCTGACGTCGGCTGGTGACCCTTGGTCTTCCACTACGTGGTCGGTCATCTGTAGTGTGTGTGGTCTGGCACCGTTGCTGGAAACCGTATATGATCCTTACGTGGACTTGAAATGCATTGGCTACTTGCCGGGCGCTTTGTCCAGCTTGGAATCGTCCAAGGGCTTGGTGCCGCTGATTTCTAGTCAATCTTGGCGATCGGTTTTATTGTCATCTGCTTTGCATTTTTATCATCAAATTTCATTTTTCTGGACAAGGTAATGTTAAATTTTAGAAACTTTGACAACATTTGCCCAGATATTTAAATGTCAACTTTTCATGCAATGTTACTTGGGGTGACGTTTCTTTTGCGGTTCAGTATATATTGAAAGGTGCGGATCCTCCATTCTGTATCCCTTGTGAAGAAGGAATCACAGTCAAGCATATCCTGCTTGACTGTATTGATTTTTCCATCACAAGGGATCAATATTTTAAAGTTTCATCGCTAAAGGATCTTTTTACCAATATCAACTCTCATTTAATCCTTGTTTTGTTTTTTAAAGAATTTGAACTGTTAAATAAATTGTGAACCGTGTTTTGTTATTGATAAATGAACTTTTAATATTGGTGGAATAAATTGGATAACTAAGATTGCTAGTGGCTGTACCTCGAAGGGGGTTGAAGAAGTGTAAAAGGATTGTCCCCCGGAGATGGTACGTAAGTCCACGTCATTCACAGTATATTTACTACTGCCACGGCTTTAATCGCAGAATATGTGTTCTTTTAATTCGGCTAAATTGTCAATAATCGCCAACATTGGAAGGGATGATGTAAATTCCGCGGGGGTTTATGCAGGAAGCAAAGGTAAGTCCCCATGGTCATAAGTATGGTGATGTACCTTCAATTGCTGGCGATCTATAGCCCTTTTTTATAAAGAATTGTCCTGTCTAGTGATGTATTTTTATGGTTCCATGCTAGTTTTAAATCATAATCTTTGAGAAGTCTAGTTATTTTACTGTCCATTGTTGACAGGTTCTTATAGCTTACATGTATTTATTATATAATAACCTTTGAAAGTCACGATATGGATGAAATATTGCCGATGTGACTTTAAATTTAAACTCACTCACGTTTTGAGATACGTGTCACTTAGATTGAAAGTAAAATTTAAAATTAGCAATTTATCGCATTGCTCGGATTCTATGGAGGGAGTCATCATATTGTATAATAAGGGTAACTATTTTTAAAGCTTGTACATTGTATCATCAGCCCCATGGGGTGCAGTGCTTTATTGTAAAATAATTAAATTTTCGTTGTGTTCGTTGAAAATCCTGCATTCTGATTAGCCGAATTGGTCACGTGTTATTGCATTGCTTTCCAAATGAATGTAAAACGTTAAGCCACGCCCACCGAGGCGCACTACTATTATTACTGCGGAAGGTCGGGGAATCCCAATATTACAGTCGAGGGAATTCCCTTTCTGTTCACGTGTATCGTCATGCACAAGACATTTAGCGACTTTCGTGCATATCCATTGTCCAAACTACTCTTTGAAACCGAAGGCCGAGAATGAATGAAACAGCAAACGTGCAGGCTCGCTCGCCTGTTTCTTTTCCCGCTCGCCTCGGTTCAACTTTTATGTCTTCGGGTTTCATTTCTAACTAGCATTTTTCCAACTGTGGAAATCTGGGAAGTAATGTTTGAATCTGGTGGTAACTGACTATGTTATTTGAAACAGCCGCCCTCTCCCGATTCGTTACAGTCTGACTGTTGCAGTTCTTTTCGCCTCTTGCCTTAATTGACAAGTCCAATGAACATTGTTTTGATCGCTACGCAGATTCATACAGTTTGCACATCGGTTTTTCGATTCATAACTCAATGAACCGAAAAAATACAGTCAATCCTTAAATAAACAACTCCCACTTGTCGTTTATTTCTTGAATAAAGATTAGTTTTGTCCTGAACTATTATACCGTCAAAGCACTCGGACGCCATGACATTAGCTTAGCTTCTGGTGTTTCAATTTAGCCCTACTTGAAAAACATCTGTGTAACAAGGAAGTACTGAAAATATACTCTGATTAACATGACTATGCTTTGCTATTTATAGCCCAATCCCAAATAAGCCCAGCACACTGTGATTGAGGCAGACGCTCAAACACGACCGATTCAATTTTTTATGATAAAACTACAGAAAATGTATTGACTTACATCTAGATATGGAACAATTTGTGGTATCCAAGGTTTGTCATTCAAGTTGATACAGAGTTTGGCTCTTTGTTTAAATACAGTTTTCAAAAAGCTTCTCTCGACAACACGGTTGTCTTTAAACGTACGTTGCCAGTGACTGTTCAAGGCATTAATGCCACATCGTCAGAACACTGATAAAGGATACTAAAAGTAGCGTTTAATATGTCTAGGTGTTATAAACATCCTTGTTCTTGTTACATAAATGACAAACGCCTGCACAACCTCCAGTCCCTCTTGGAACAATCGCAGGACTATCCGTTATTTTCACTTCACTGTGATCATGCAAGCTTTGAAGGCTTTTTTCATGAGGCGAAGATGTCGACCCGGACCGTATGCTCCACCAGAAAACGCTGAATTTGTTGTGATGGTCATTAGCTTATTAGATGGCAAGCAACATAGGATCATCAAGGAGACTCTTGAAAGCCAGTTTCAATCAGTCTACAAATCAAAGATCGAGGACATTCTCGCAGCCAAAGGTAGAACAAATATTAAAGTTTATTTCAAGCTTGTTGAGTACGACCCAGGAAGACGCAACAGAGTTCTCCGACGCGACGTGTTGCCCGGGCAGGATGCCTATATAATTGTTACAGAAGCAAAACATATGGAAGAAGCCATAGATCTGAAAAGTGACATTGTGAAGGCACGCAGTGACGAGGATCTTCCTGTTTTACTGAAAATAATGCCTATGCGTACAGAGGCAAGTGTACGAAAAAGAAGACGTTGTCGGGTAGCTGTTCCAGGCGGTGCCGCTTTGAAACAGAACAGACTTCTGGAAGACGTTTTCATGAATCTCTTCGCGTTCATTAGGGTGACAATTAGTCTTGTTCCATCACAATCGATCAGGCCCAGGCATTACTGGTGTTTTTTAGGTCGCTGAGCAGGCCATTCAATCAGTGAAATGACTCACCGAAAAATGACGAAGTGTTTACTGGGACTTGAGGCTCGTATGTGGTTGACTGTTATCATTTTTGGTTCAGACGATACATGTTGAACTGGCGGTTCATGAATAAAATGACGTTTGCATTCAATTTTCTTTTGTTGTGTCTATTCCGCGTTTTTAGTTGAAGTAGATATTGATGGTATTGTTGAAAGAAACTATGTTTGTTTGTTTGTTTGTTTGTTTGTTTGTTGTTTAACGCTTTGCTCAGCAATATTCCAGCTATATAACGGCGGTCTGTAAATAATCGAGTCTGGACCAGACAATCCAGTGATTGCCATAATGAGAATCGATCCACGCAAGTGGGATATGATGACATGCATCAACTAAATCAGCGAGCCTGACCACCCGATCCCGTTAGTCGCCTCTCACGACAAGCATAGTCGCCTTTTACGGCAAGCATGGGTTGCTGAAGACCCATTCTATCCCGGATCTTCACGGGTCGTTTAGTAAATGTCTCGTAACTACTTTCATTCTCAAGTCTGTCAATGTTGTGGCATATCCTATCCCATCTCGTGGCTGTTGGTTGGCCAGGGGGTATCCATCTTTTTATACGACGGTTGCTGCTTTCCAAGATAAATTCGCCCCCTTCACCCTTGCTAGGGTGGCCAGAGACAGACATCGATGTTGCGGCGATGGAACTCCCTGTAAGGACAGAATGTAACATACTATACCGATGTACATACTTTCGTTTTAGACAATAATTGGAAAGGGATAAAATTCAAAGAAACCGTTATTTCGGAATATGATAATAACGTTTCATGGTATGAGACTGTATAAGTACTTGGTATGAAAGTGTAGTTTGTAAGTACCTGTACGTCAGTTCTTGATATTGTGTCATGTTGAGACCACTGATACGGGTCTGATAGTAGAGGTCACTGATACGGGTCTGATAGTAGAGACCACTGCTAGTAGAGACCACTGATACGGGTCTGATAGTAGAGGTCACTGATACGGGTCTGATAGTAGAGACCACTGCTAGTAGAGACCACTGATAAGGGTCTGATAGGAGAGGTCACTGATACGGGTCTGATAGCAGAGGCTACTGATAGTAGAGACCACTGATACGGGTCTGATAGCAGAGGTCACTGATACGGGTCTGATAGCAGAGGCCACTGATAGTAGAGACCACTGATACGGGTCTGATAGCAGAGGTCACTGATACGGGTCTGATAGCAGAGGCCACTGATACGGGTCTGATAGTAGAGACCACTGGTACGGGTCTGATAGTAGAGGTCACTAATACGGGTCTGATAGTACAGGTCACTGATACGGGTCTGATAGTAGAGGTCACTGATACGGGTCTGATACTAGAGACCACTGATACGGGTCTGATAGTAGAGATCACTGATACGGGTCTGAAAGTAGAGAACACTGATACGGGTCTGATAGTAGAGGTCACTGATACGGGTCTGATAGTAGAGGTCACTGATACGGGTCTGATAGTAGAGACCACTGATACGGGTCTGATAGTATAAGGGTAACGCTATTTTTCAGGGCATTATCATTTGCAGAAGTCCGAGGTATTCCATGAACTGCCCGACGAAGGAGGGCATTTGAAAAGACCGAGGGTTTCTGCAAATGATAATGCCCTGAAAAATAGCGTTACTGTTATTATAGCTAAAATGGATTGAATTTGTTATCAAATAAAAAGAAACAACAATGTCGATTTTGAAACATTTACTGCAATCAACACGAATGTCACTGACCCACTTTTACAAATATGGAAACGTCATAGAACAAACCAGATGACGTCCTTATTGAACGTTACGTCACCTATCCCTTTCCTATGACGTCACCTAACAACGGGCGTGATAATGGCCCGTCTTCAAGTAATATGGGGGCATTATCAAAGTTACAGTGGCCCGCTCATTTCTGATAACATGCGGGCGTTTTTATGATAATTCTATCCATTTTAGCTATAATAGAGGTCACTGATACGGGTCTGATATTAGAGACCCTGATACGGGTCTGATAGTAGAGGTCACTGGTACGGGTCCGATAGTAGAAGTCACTGATACGGGTCTGATAGTAGAGGTCACTGATACGGGTCTGATAGTAGAAACCACTGATATTGGTCTGATAGTAGAGGTCACTGAAACGGTTCTGATAGTAGAGGTCACTGATATGGGTCTGATAGTAGAGACCACTGATACGGGTCTAATAGTAGAGGTCACTATTACAGGTCTGATAGTAGAGGTCACTGATACGGGTCTGATAGTAGAGGTCACTGATACGGATCTGATAGTAGAGGTCACTGATACGGGTCTGATACTAGAGGTCACTGATACGGGTCTGATAGTAGAGGTCACTGATACGGGTCTGATACTAGAGGTCACTGATACGGGTCTGATAGTAGAGGTCACTGATACGGGTCTGATAGTAGAGGTCACTGATACGGGTCTGATAGTTGAGGTCACTGATACGGGTCTGAAAGTAGAGGTCACTGATACGGGTCTGATACTAGAGGTCACTGATACGGGTCTGATAGTAGAGGTCACTGATACGGGTCTGATAGTAGAGGTCACTGATACGGGTCTGATAGTAGAGATCACTGATACGGGTCTGAAAGTAGAAATCACTGATACGGGTCTGATAGTAGAGGTCACTGATACGGGTCTGATAGCAGAGGTCACTGATACGGGTCTGATAGCAGAGGCCACTGATACGGGTCTGATAGTAGAGACCACTGGTACGGGTCTGATAGTAGAGGTCACTAATACGGGTCTGATAGTACAGGTCACTGATACGGGTCTGATAGTAGAGGTCACTGATACGGGTCTGATAGTAGAAATCACTGATACGGGTCTGAAAGTAGAAATCACTGATACGGGTCTGAAAGTAGAGGTCACTGATACGGGTCTGATAGTAGAGGTCACTGATACGGGTCTGATAGTAGAGATCACTGATACGGGTCTGAAAGTAGAGGTCACTGATACGGGTCTGATTGTAGAGGTCACCGATACGGGTTTCATTCTCCCGAACAAGCGCTTGGTTCCCACGCCTGATTCCAGCTCGGAATAGGTACGCATACAGTGTATATCTCAGAATTGAATCAACCATGAAAGTGAAATTGTCATTCTTTACAGTGAGCAGCCATTGCATCTCTGACATATGGTAACAACAGTTCCCTCGTTGTTCCCATGAGCAAGGTCTCGAGTGTCTGCAACGCCTTGTGGTGGAGGTGTTCTCACATGCAGACAATGCCTTGGGTGATCTATAGCCTAGCATAGTTACCTGCCAAACCTTCAATGACTGGTGGGCACAACTTAAATGCTAGTATGCCACGAACCATGTTAATTTCCTTATGGCCGGTAACAGGCGACCAAAAGCCAGATGTTCACTGATGTGACAATCGTGCATGTGATGTCACCATGTGTTGTCGTATGTCATCTGACCCCCTGTAAGACTTTTTACATATGGCGCACTTATAGGTTGATGCAATGACCCTAGATGCCAGGTTAAAGGACAGCCCATCACACCGAACCACTGTCCACCACCCCCTACACTACTGCCTAGAAGTTCATTCCCCTTACACGCATGGGCATCACGTTACGCCAGCCGTGTGCACCCCGTTGGTCACTCGTGTGGAACGCGTCCGCCACGCGTGTGATACCCGTGTGCAACTCGTGTCAAACTCATTAGAGGGGGAGCAAACTTTTGACCAAAGGAGGATCCATGTTTAGCTGAACCTGGAGGTGGTAACAAGGAGATAACTTTTTGATTTCCTGACGAAAAATGTTAATACATTTTATTATATGTACTTGCTGATGTTTCATTTTTAGATGTGATTACATGGTGTCTTACGATGGCGTTAAGAGAATACATGATCCTGATACATGTTATTGCTATTCAAATGCTTTTTTGTGATTTGACATTAAACGTCTGCAGTACGACTTTCAGTGATCATGTTTATGAGGTTTGGTGGAGCATTGTTTTTTTGGACCCTAATTACTTTATGCTGGTTGGGTCTCTTCGTCTCAGCTCCATGGCCGTGACGCTGGGAAAGGGCAGCATTTAATTAATGAGAGTAGATTATATCATGGAGGATACACTTGAGGGAGCGGGTTCTACTAAACAGCGAGAGACAGGGACAACGCCACACATGTGTTCGGGATGTTGTTTATCTAGACTACACGCGTTTTGGACACAACAGAAAAAATCAGCATCGACGCGCGAACCGCGGGTTCGGCGGAGTGATTTTTTTAATTAAGAATGATTTTTTTACTAAATTTTGATGTGACTGTTTTAGTAACTGAATATGAAGGAATAATGTGGTTAAAGCTGAATCACAAGACTGATACGACTTGCAGTTTCTGTATATGTGTGTGTTACTTACCCCCAGAGTGTTCGACCAGAGACATCGATGCAACCGACTTTTACGACACTCTGCTATCACAGATATCCACTTACCATGTGCAAAATATTAGCTATATATGTGGTGATATGAACAGCAGATGTGGAAATCTACTGGACTATATCGAAGGACTGGATGTTCTACCACCAAGAGAAACTATTGATTTAGTTAAAAATAGTTATGGACAGCTTTTTATAGATTTCCTTATCAGTGCAAATTTTTGTATTTCAAATGGTAGAAATAATGTAAAGAATGATTTTACTTGTGTTTCATGCAAGGGGGCATCTGTTGTCGATTATTGTATATATCCATATGAGAATGTGAATAGTATATCAGATTTCAAGGTGACACGTGTATCTGACCTGGTGGAAGCAGCGGGGCGTGTAGGGTGTGTCAGTGGTCAAGCCATAACCAAACTGGACCATTCGTTTCTATCATGGAGTTTGAAACTACCTTCTGTGTCTATAAGTGATCATGTTCAAGAATGCGTGACCAATTCTTTGTGTATGACTAAATATGATGTATCAACTGTGCCTGATACTTTTATGAGTTCAACTAACTATGAACATATACTTCATGAAACCATCAATAAACTGGAAGCTTCTAGCTGTCATCAATCTGATATTGATGCGGCCTACAATAGTTTTACTTGTACAGTGAGAGAGGAGATGGACTGAACTCTACCTAACAGAAAACTCACCTTTACATGGGGGCCTAACAAGAGGAGGCGGTTGAGGAAGAAACCATGGTGGAATAATACACTTAACGAACTGTGGACTGACATGTGTAAGGCAGAACGCGAATGGTGTAAGTGTAAAACAGTTAGAAAACGCCGTCTTCGTGAGATATTCATTCATAAAAGGAAGATATTCGACAAGGAGACAAGAAAATGTAAATGTAACTATAACACAGAATGCCTGTTTGAGCTGGAAAACCTATGTGAAGAAAACAAGAACGATTTTTGGAAGAAGATTGGAAAGATAGGGGTGGGATACAACAGAATTCAATCTGTACCGGGGGGCACGGGGGGCACGGGTGGCCCAGTCGTCTAAGGCGCCGCGATTCGCTGTGCAGAGTTGCGTCCCTCGGGCACGCCAGAAACCTATGATTGTGGGTTCGAATCACGGTTCGCCCCGATTTTGTTTCTAGGTTTGTCAGCACCATACCCGTGCTCGTGGGTTTCACCGAAGTGGTAAACGTCTGAGACCTGCATCACTTCGCGCTTTCCTCCCACATGAAGCTGACACGCCGTGATATAACTGGAATACTGGAACATCCATTGTGACAATGGAATGGTTTCATCATACATCATTATCATGTTTTGTGCATGCAAGTTATTGGTTCAATGCATATAATAACAGATAATCAAGTATTAGCTTGGACGTCGTTTTAAAAAAGGTGCCCTCGCAACGTTGCATAAACAGTTGTTGATCAGATTCTGATTTGAGTCCGTGGGTGGCCCAGTCGTCTAAGGCTCAGCAATTCACTGTGTATTGAAAACATGTGATTGTGAGATCGAATCCCGGTTCGCCCCGATTACCTCTCTAGGATTGCCAGCACCACACCCGTGCTTGGGGGTTTCACCGAAGTGATAAACGTTTGAAATCTGCATTACTATGGGCTTTCCTCCCACGTCTAGCTGGCACGCCGTGATATAACTGCAATACTGTTCAAAACGGCGTTAAACCCAACCCACTGACTCACACAAATCCTGACTTCAAATGTGAGGTGTCCTGTGTCAGGATTACATATATGGTTCAAGGTTCAGTGTTTCATGATATATGACTGATATCATGAGCATTGATCCACGCAATTGGGATACCATGTTAGCTATCCTGACCATCCGATCCCGTTAGTTGCCTCTTACGACAAGCATAGTCGCCTTTTACGGCAAGCATGGGCTGCTGAAGATCTATTCTACCCCGTATCTTCACTGGTCACGAACCGACCTGATGACATATTGCTTTGTGTATTATTACACATGTATGCTGGCCAGGTTTCCCCACGTCCATCAATAAATTGATTAGACCATATTGATATCCTATTTGATGCTAATGTACCAGTAAGTTGGTCAAGCCTTGCTTTTAGGAAACTTACATGCTTTCTATTTTAACATAGATTACTAATGTTGTTGATTGGACATATATACCCATTATTGGATGTATCGTTAATGATTTGGGGATTATGTGATATCTTAAAAATGCAGTAATTGGTGCTTTTATACAACAATTCGTTATTCAACGTTTGTCATGTCCACATCAGATGTCGATTCTCCAAATTTAATTTCTCGATATTTTTATAACAGTTCATTAATCACCAATCACTGTTATAATACCACATGTCTCAAACGGGATCAAAGGCATTGCTCCATTCCACTTGTATCTTGTAATATACAGCAAACGCCAACACCATTCCCTGATAAATTAAATTAATGTGCGTGAGTGTTACACACAGTGTAACCGCTAAAATTAGAACTTGGAAATAAAACTGACATCCGTGTACATTCTACGAGTGCGACCATATCAAGTGTTCATGAATAACTGTGAAAAGTAGTGATGACATCGGATGTTTGCGAAAAGGTGCGATATTTCTGCCCCACACATTGCGAACACTTGTAAAGGCAAGTCAACGTCTCACATGAAAATGATGGCCTGAATGTGAGAATGTTAGTAATTGTAAATAAGTCAATAAAGGTTCAAGCAGTGATGATGTCAGTTCACAAATGGGCCTTGTTCTCGGTAGCTATTGAGACCACTACGTGACTCAAAAACTGATCCGCATCGTCGCGGCATGGATTGAAGAAGGCTTTGGGTCCTAGCTAGCCCAAATGTTCTGTGGAGTTCATGTCTGGCGATTTGGACAGCCATGTGAAAGTGGTAATGTAATGTATTCATAGGCAAGAGTGGAACGTGCATGTCGGCATATATCTCCTCTGAGCATTTCTCTCTTATGGTCAATAATAAGAACCATGTGTAAAACTTTATCCCTGCGACGACGAAAAGCTATTATAACTGTCCCGTTTACACAAGATAGGATATCCACAAATATTCTTTTGTACGTGAAGTGATGTGTGGTATATTATGTTGAATTTTGTTTAACGACACAGTCAGCAAAAACTTACAAGCTAGCGACGGAAATTATATTTTATATTATTGTGTAGCAAGCAGAGGCATGGGCAGATCCAGGGTTTCTGGTGTCATCACCCAACAATTACCCGTAGACGCATGTTTCCCGAACTGACCAACAAGCAGCACATAGTTAAACTACATTATTCTGCAATTTTAACATTTTACGTCCGGAATAATGCTGAGCTCTCTCATTCATCGGAGTGACTCAGAATTGGTGATACGTAGTCCCAGGAACTGGCTACTTTTTATGTTTCACTTTTTGTTTCCTTATATTTCTTACTTACTCTTTTTTCAACTGATGTTTTGTAACGTTAAATAGTCGAATAAAACAATGGCTGTTGATGCGGCTTTTGTCCTCAAAGAATAAGTCACTTCGCTAAAATATTCTGATCTGTCCATGTTGTGGTGTTCTCTCATTTAGAAGCGATCATTTATGTCAGGTCAGTTGATGAGAAAACATTATTTGAACAGAAACACCCTGATACATCCCTTCTCAGGTGGTGCGTCACACGTTTCACGTGGATATTTCACCTTGAATACAACTTAATCGTGGTGTGAAGATATGTGTGATCATTTTTGTTAGAAAATCAAAATTAAATTGCATCGCGAGAGTTGTTTTTAAACACATGCATTGTCAACTGACAGCGAGAGCACTGTATTTTTTGTAGCCTAATTTTCGGATTTGCTAGGTTTTATATATTATCATTTTACTGACATTTGGGTTCTCGTACGTTCTGTACCGCTTCAGACGTTTCCTGCGCATGAACCTACATGTAACACGCTGGGATATAACTTACATGAAGGAAAGGCGATACAACTTTGGAATGGTCAGCAGTCCGAACATGACCATAAAGGGATCGAGCCTACAGGAACACACTTAATAACATTGGAAAGTTTATTTTCCTCAAATGAGCTCAAATGCATTTCTAAAGAAAATTCTGACTGATTTATTTTGTACTGCAGAAATTTCTGCCAGACATATGTTATTTACCACTTTGTATTATGTACTTCAAAATATCGCTCAGCAGTCATTTTTGTAGTAAACAACACGTTGGTGTTGAAACATTAGGCTCTGTGGTCAATCAATATATTTTGCAGTGAGAGAAAATCATTTGGCCTGATAGACTAGGAAATCATATCAAGATTTTCAACAAATCATTTCATACTCTCAAGGCTTCAAATGCCCGATTAGCTACAATGAAAACCAATTAGTGGATTTTTCATACTTTTATTATACATGGTTTGATACAGAAAAATGGCCTGACACTATAGTTCATGAAAGTCAGCCTCACTAAGTATGATATTGAAACCACCTAGTCCCACAGTAGTTGTACGTGTGGCATCACGTTCGAGTGATTAGAGGATGGTGCACAATCATTCAGGGCACAACTGCGAGTTTTCCAGGTGGTACCCGGTCCAAGTAATGTCCATCACAGTGGCCTTTGTCAGGTACCAACTACTTGTCCTCCACAGCTCGTTCAAGTCTTGGTGGATCAAGTGATTCATACTGAATGAAAAAGAAAGACAACGTTACAAGTAAGCACTTACAAAAAATGGTGACATGTAGAATTAGTATTGTCGTAACATTGATATTCAGCCATCCGCGCGTTTTGTTTCTCATAATTAATGCTAACTGTCCCTGCTAATCAATTTGAATGGCACTGACAGCATCGAAGCAATGCATTTCATACTTCATCTCGCCATGGATGTTGATCAAACAACCGCGACCATAATTTTAAAGGTTTAAATTGTTACAAAATTCCCAGGTGTATGAGATCCATTTCTACCTTATGGCACTAAGCTTACATATTTACAACAGTAATGCTATTCCACAACTACCTACAGATGCAAGGATAAACATGTAACACATATATGCATAAATATATTAAATTATATGCAACACAGAACTAGTCCCATCATAATTTTTCTTGAATAGCGAAAACTTTACCACAACAAACGTGTATCATGACCCATTTTAACTTCCATCTACTCAAGTGACAGATGACCTCATCAATACATGTTTTATATTCATTACGGATACCAAATGCAGTAGAAATTAGTCCTGTGCCTCAAGCTGTCAATGTAAGCACTTTTGGTTTGATAACTTCACCTCTGTAATGGGAAAACAGACAAACTGACTTAATTGTAGTAAAGGCCAAACATAACATAAGCTCAATGCATCACAACCTAAAAACAGTTCTGCACCAACATTACTAAGAAAGTTGTTGACACTTCCAGTTAAATGACATCATTTCCCATTTGGAAAGAAGACAACTTCAAAACAGAAAGTGTTATTCCACTAGCTACCATAAACAGAAAGTTATAAGCACTTTTGGTGTAATGACCTTGACCTCAATTTAAGAGAATCACATGTTTGATTATTTTTAGTTGAAAACATAGGTGTAAGCTCTTACAAACGTGTTATACACACACATTATTTTCTCAGTACAGAAAGGAGCAGAAGAACCTTAAGACAGACCAATCCAGTGACCTTAATCTTCATAGAAGGTCACTCAAAACCTAACCACTTCAAAGCGCCGCAAACAGGACGTCGTCCTTCCCCAACTGGTGATGAGAACTGTTTATTCAATCATAATTGCTGAACGAGTGACGTGCCAACCAGTCGATCTTAGGAATTAATTGGTTTGTGTCATTTTTCATGTTTTTCAGTGCCAGATAATCTAGAATACACTTAACAAAAACAAACAAACAAACAAACATAAATGCTGACCTTCAACGTGAAAACATTTGGGGGATTATTATGGAAAATTGCATTTGATTGCCTAGTCATTTAGACCTTATAGTAGGTCTTCGTCATTTCAATTAATTGTAACTACACTGAACGCTTTTTATTATTGAGAACACGTGACCTTGACATTATCAATATCAACTGCAATATTTTCAAGGGTTAACCTGTATATAAAACCAAATATGAAGTCTCATGATGGAATTCAATGTCACAACGAAAATATGGTACATGCTTTTCATTGAAATTAGGTCACTGTGACCTAACAAATATCTGCAGAAATAGACACTGAAGTGAAAGGCACTGTTCTGCCTCCAGGGTGTCCTCGTGACAGTGACACTGAATATCTTCTGGCAATCATTTCCTCAAGAGGTCTCGAATAATTTCGTGACAGTGAATTATCACTGAATATCTTCTTAGCAATCAATGCTTCGAGATTAACTCGTCATGGAACTTTCACACCTCTTCATGACAGTGAAGTGTCATTGAAAATATTCTTCGTAATCAATGCCTCAAAAAAGGCCGATTGGAATTCCTCTGTCTCCAGGGTGTCATCATGAAAGTGAAGTTCCGCAAAATATATTCTTGGCAATGAAATCTTCTGCCACCTGGGTGTCTTAATGACAGTGAAGTGTCATTTAATTTTTTTTAGTAATCAATGCCTGGAATGGCCTCTTAGAACTCTTCTGCATCCAAGATGTCTTCGTGACAGGGAACTGCCATTTCAAAAATATTGGTAATCAATGCATCGAGATGTCCTCATGGAACTCTTCTGACTCCAGGGTGTCTTCGTGAAGGAGAAGTATCATAGAATATATCCTCAGCAATCAATGCCTCGAAATGTCCTCTTATGAATCTCTTCTGAATGAGGGATGTCTTTGTGACAGTAAAGTGCCATTCAATATATTCTTGGCAATCCATGCCTCGAGATGGAATTCTTCTGCTTCCAGGGTGCCTTCGTGACAGTGAAATGTCACGTTACTGAATGATTTCTTGGCGATCAATACTCCGAGATGGCCTCATGGCATTCTTCTGCCCCCTGGGTGTCTTCGTGTTTGAGAGGTTTTACTGAATATATTTTTAGCAATCAATGCTCTGAAATGTCCTCTCAGAACACTCCTGTCTGCAGGGCGTCTTTGTGACAGTGAAAGTGCCACTCAATATATTCTTGGCAATCAATCCTTCGAGTTGTGCACTTTGATCTCTTCTACCCCCAGGGTGTCTTCGTGACGGAGAAGTTTTACTGAATATATTTTTAGCAATCTATGCTCTGAAATGTCCTCTCAGAAAACTCCTGTCTGAAGGGTGTCTTTGTGACAGTGAAGTGCCACTCAATATATTCTTGGCAATCAATCCTTCGAGTTGTGCACTTTGATCTCTTCTACCTCCAGAGTGTCTTCGTGGCAGTGAAGTGTCACTGAATGTATTCTTAATAATCAATCAATTGAAATGTCCTCTTAGAAACCGTATGCATCCAGGGCCCAATTGCACAAAGCGATCTGAGCGCTACGACTATTGCAAGCCTATGTTAAAGTATGGGAGTTACGATCATCTTAGCGCTAAGATCGCTTTGTGCAAGTGGGCCCAGGTCTTTGTCCCAGTGAAGCGCCACTCAATATAATCTTGGCAATCAATGCCACGAGATGTCCTCATGGAATTCCTCTTGATAGTGAAGTGTCACTGAACGAATTCTTAGCAATCAGTGCCTCGAGATTTCCTTTGAGGACTCTGCTGCATCCACGATGTCTTCGCGACAGTGAAGTGTCACTGAATGTATTCAAAGCAATCAATGCCTTGAAATGTCCTCTTCACACTCTTCTGTCTCAAGGGTGTCTTCGTGACAGCGAAGTGCCACTCAATCTAATCTTGGCAGTCAATGCCTGAAGATGTCATAAAATTCGTCTGCATCCAAGGTGTCTTCGTGACAGTGAAGTGTCACTGGATGTATTCTCAGCAATCAATGCCTCGAAATGTCCTCATGGAATTCTTCTGCTACAGGGTGTCTTCGTGGCCGTGAAGTGTCACTGAAATTATTCTTAGCAATAAGCAAGTGTCACTTGGTATATTCTCGGCAATCAATGCCTCGAGGTGTCTTCCTGGATTTCTTGTGCCTCCAGAGCGTCTTCGTGGCTGTGAAATGTCACTGAATATATTTTTAGCAAACTGAGCCTCGAAATGTCCTCTCAGAAAACTTCTGCCTCCAGGATGCCTTCGTGACAGTGAAGTGTCATTGAATATATTCTTAGCAATCAATGCCTCAAAATGTTCCCTTGAAACCTTTCTACTTCCAGGGTGTCTTAGTGACAGAGAAGAGCCACTTAATACATTCTCGGCAATCAATACCTCGAAATGTGCCTCCAGGGTGTCTTCGTGTCACTTATTACATTCTTTCCAAACAATGTCTCAGAGATGTCCTCATGGAATTCTTCTGCCTGAAGGGTGTCTTCCTGACATTGTATTGACACTGAATATATCATTGGCTGTCGTTGCCTCCTCATGATAAATGCCACTCTTCTGCCTCCAAGTTGTCGTCGTGGCAGAGAATTGTCAATGAATATAATCTTGGCAATCATTTCCTCTCGTGGAGTTATTGGCACTCTTCTGCCTCAAGGGTACCGGTGTCTTCGTGACAGGGAAAACGTCACTACATATATTATTGACAATCATTGCTTCGAGATGTCCCGATGGAACACTTTTCCTTAGTGTCTTCGTGACAGGGAAATGTCACTGAATATATTCTTAGCAATCAATGTCTCGAGATGTCCTCATGGAATCCTTCTGCCTTCGTGACTGTGAAGCGTCACATTCATTGCCTCAAGATGCTTCATGTCACTGTTTTCCCTCCAGGGTGTGTTCGTGCCAGAGAAGTGCCACTTAATAATTCTTGGCAATCAATGCCTCGAAATGTGCACTTTGATCTCCTGTGCCTCCAGAGTGTCTTCGTGACATTCAATTTCCACTGACTATCTTATTAGCAGCATCACTGCATTCATATATATTCTTAGCAATCATTGCCTAGAGATGTCCTCATGGAATTCTTCTGCCTCCAGGGAGTCTTCGTGACTGTGGTGTGTCACTGAAAATCTTCTTGGCATTCATTGCCTCAACATGCTCCATGTCAGTGTTTTCCCTCAAGGGTGTCTTCGTGCCAGAGTGCCGCTTAATAATTCTTGGCAATCAATGCCTCGAAATGTGCACTTCTACCTCCATAGTGCCTTCGTGACAGTCAATTTCCTTTGAATGTCTTTTTAGCAGCATCACTGCATTCATAAATCTTCTTGACCCCCTTTTGCCTCCAGTGTGTGACCGTCGTTATCCAGTGGTCGGGCATGCTTCAGGCGGATACAAAGAGGCTGACACTGCCTCTGACAACCAAACAATCCCCGATTTTGAACCTAAATCTAAAGAATTTGAAAGTGTCTTTCTATAAAGTAATGCGCCTACGTGCAGGTTGTTAGTGCGGGTTAGTGCAGGTTAGTGCAGTGTTAAGTCTCTGAACCTGACGTGCCTCAGAAGCATACCCGACCCTTAGATAGAGGTCTCCAGAGGTCTCATTTGGGTACCAGTGAACACGGGAGGTGGGAAACCCGGTCCTGGAGAGTCTCCTGGTGATGCCTTTTGCCTCAAGGATGTCTTATTGGCAGACATATTCCTATAGAGATCTTCTTGGTCATTTTCTGCCCAGAGAAGTCTTGTTGGCACTCTAATGCTTCCAGTGTTTCTTCGTGACAGTCAGTTGCCACTGAACAGCTTCTTGGCAAACATTGCCTCCAGACGTCTCCTTGCAACTCGTCTGTGTCTCCTCTGTGATTTATTACAGACTATCCTCTTGCCCATCAATAACCTCTAAGAACCCTTCTGCCTCAAGGGCGTCTTCGTGACAGTGAAGTGTCACTGAACGTATTCTTAGCAATCAAGGCCTCGAAATGTCATAGAACTCTTCTGCATCCAAGGTGTCTTCGCGACAGTGAAGTGTCATTGAATGTATTCTTAGCAATCAATGAATAGAAATATCCTCTTCAAATTCTTTTGTCTCAAGGGTGTCTTTGTGAAAGTGAAGTGTCACTCAATATAATCTTGGCAATCAATGCCTCGAGATGTCATAGAATTCTTCTGCATCCAAGGTGTCTTCGTGACAGTGAAGTGTCACTTAATGTATTCTCTGCAATCAATGCCTCGAAATGTCTTCATCGAATTCTTCTGCCTCTAGGCGTCTTCCTGACGAGAAGTGTCATTGAACGTATCCTCAGAAATGAATGAATAGAAATATCCTCTTCAAACTATTCTGTCTCAAATGTGTCTTCGTGACAGTGAAGTGCGACTCAATCTAATCTTGACAACTAATGCCTCGAGATGTCATAGAATTCTTCTGCATCCAATGTGTCTTTGTGAAGTGAAGTGTCACTGAACGTATCTTCGGCAATGAATGAATGGAAATATTCTCTTAAAACTATTCTATCTCAAGGTAGTCTTCGTGACAGTGAAGTGTCTCTGAATGTATTCTTAGCAATCAATGTCCTCATGGAATTCTTCTGCCTCTAGGGTGTTTTCGTGACAGTGAGGTGCCACTCAATATAATCTTGACAATCAATGCCTCGAGATGTCATGGAACTCTTCTGCATCCAAGGTGTCTTCGTGATAGTGAAGTTCACTGAATGTTTTCTTAGCAAGCAATGCATCGAAATGTCCTCATGGAATTATTCTGCATCCAACGTGTCTGACTGACAATGAAGTGTCACTGAACGTATTCTTAGCAATCAATGCCTCGAAATGTCCTCATCAAATGTAATAGAACTCTTCTGCTTCCAGGGTGTCTTCCTGACAGTGAAGTGTCACTGAACGTATCCTCAGCAATGAATCAATAAAAATATCCTCTTCAAACTCTTCTGTCTCAAGGGTGTCTTCGTGACAGGGAAGTGCCATTCAATATAAAGAAGTTGTCAATCAATGCCTCGAGATGTCATAGAACCCTTCTGCATTCAAGGTGTCTTCGTGACAGTGAATTGTCACTGAATTTATTCTTAGCAATCCATGCCTCGTAATATCCCCTTTAATCTCATATGTCTCAAGGGTGCCTTCGTGACAGTGAGGTGTCACTCAATATAAGCTTGACCATTAATGCCTCGAGATGTCAGAGAAGTCTTCTGCGTCCAGGTTGTCTTTATGACAGTGAAGTGTCACTGAATATATTCTTAGTAATACATGCCTCGAAATATCCTCTTCAAATTCTTCTTTCTCAGGGGTGACTTCCTGACAGTGATGTGACACTCTTGGCAATCAATGCCTGGAAATATCATGGAACTCTTCTGCATCCAAGGTTTCTTCGTGACAGTGAAGTGTCACTGAATGTATTCTTAGCAATCAAAGAATCGAAATGTCTTCATGGAATTCTCCTGCCTCCAAGGTGTCTTTGTGACAGTGAAGTGTCACTGAACGTATCCTCGGCAATGAATGAGAAGAAATATCCTCTTCAGACTCTTGTCTCAAGGGTGTCTTCGTGACAGTGAAGTGCCACTCAATATAATCTTGGCTATCAATGCCTCGAGATGTCATAGAATTCTTCTGCATCCAAGATGACTTCGTGACAGTGAAGTGTCACTGAATGTATTCTTAGCAATCAAAGAATCGAAATGTCTTCATGGAATTCTCCTGCCTCCAGGGTGTCTTTGTGACAGTGAAGTGTCACTGAACGTATCCTCGGCAATGAATGAGAAGAAATATCCTCTTCAGACTCTTCTGTCTCAAGGGTGTCTTCGTGACAGTGAAGTGCCACTCAATATAATCTTGGCTATCAATGCCTCGAGATGTCATAGAATTCTTCTGCATCCAAGATGACTTCGTGACAGTGAAGTGTCACTGAATGTATTTATAGCAATGAATGAATCGAAATATCCCCTTCAAACTCTTCTGTCTCAAGGGTGTCTTCGGGACAATGAAGTGCCACTCAATATAATCTTGACCATCAAAGCCTCGACGTGTCATAGAATTCTTCTGCAGCCAGGATGACTTCCTGACAGTGAAATGTCACTGAACGTATCCTCAGCAATGAATGAATGGAAATATCCCCTTCTAACTCTTCTGCCTCAAGGATGTCTTCGGGACAATGAAGTGCCACTCAATATAATCTTGACAATTAATGCCTCGAGATGTCATAGAATTCTTCTGCATCCTAGATGACTTCGTGACAGTGAAGTGTCACTGAATGTATTCATAGCAATGAATGAATCGAAATATCCTCTTCAAACTCTCAAGAGTGTCTTCGTGCCAGAGAAGTGCCACTAAATATATTCTTGGCAATCAATGCCTCGAGTTATCCTCTTGAAACTTTTCTGCCAGTAGCTTTCTAAGTATCAAAACTTTAATCAGTTTATTTATAATCTGAACTTATTTATTTACATTGTAACAAAACGGTTTAATAGCAACATAATGCAGATTATGTAAAATAATCAAACTCTTTGCAATTTTATGACTCCTTGCTGAAATCGGATGCAAATACAGCATCGTACATATCGAAGCCTACGTTTTGAAGCCGAAATCGGAAAAGGTCATGGATTCTACGCTCGATGATTTTCGAGTTATTTTCTGAAACAGGGCGGCGGGGAGAGATATATAACATATTGATGTGACATATTTGTAGCCAAATAATGGTGTTATTGGTCTATCATTGCAAGAAGGACAATTTAGAATGTCTTTACAAACTTTTTCTGAGAATCTCCCGTTCTCAGAACGGATGAGTGGGTGAGTGAGTATGGTTTTACGCCGCTTTATTCAATATTCAAGCAATATGACGGTGGTGAACACCAGAAATTGGCTTCACATACTGTACCCATGTCGGGAATCTACCCCGGATCTTCGGCGTGACGAGCGAACGCTTTAACCACTATGCTATCCGACAGCCCCTCTCAGAAAAGATGAAACAAGATACATGTGATGTTTGTAATGTACCGTAAAAATATTTTCTACACAAAAGGCTACGTGATTTTGTACCCTTGAATATATAACAATCGATCTATATAATTATATTTCTTTTTACATGTATATTGCAAACAATAGTAAATGAGCAGAACATGTAAAACAACATATTATCAATTTCATGATATGACTCTATATGGTTATGACTGACTGTGATCCTTAAGTGAGGGCAGCCCAATTGGCAAAACTCAAACTGAGTGTTTGGTTCTGATAGGACAGTGAGAATGATTAAACCTGAGTTGATTATTATGTTTTGATAGGAAGATGACTGTAAATTAAAAAGTATAATAATATTTTCGTATATCTTTGAAACTAATGCAAACTTATTCTGGGTATACAATCAACAGAAATTATGGGTACAAAATCACTATATTTCGAGTAGATTTCGTGGAGTGATGGGATAGTAAAAAGGAGATATATCGCCTGTACGTTTTCTTTTCACATTTCAAATCAAGAATGTTTTTTTATTCCATGTTTGTGCTACCTTTTACTTGAGAGCTGCAACATGGATTCTTTCCAAATGTAAGAAAAACATTCTATTCTAATAAAAAGGTTCAGTCCTAACGTTGATTTTGATGTGTGTATTTTATGAAACAATATTATTTTTTACAAGTTTTAAATGTTTTCTTGTAATTCAACTTTGTGCGACCTTTAACGTGAGAACTGCTACATATGGGTTCTCTTCAAACTTAAGGAACACTTTTGTATATTAATTGGAGAGATGCAGTGCAAAGGTTGATTTTGATATATGTTTTTTATGAAACAATATGAAATTTTGCATGTTTTGAACTTAGAAAGGTATTTTTTAATTTTATGTTTGTTCTACCTTTTACTTGAGAACTGCTACATGGATTTCTTTTCAAATGGGAGAAACACTTTCTATACAAATAGAAGAGGTGCAGTGCAAGTGTTTATTTTGATATGTACATTGTATGAAACAATATGATTTTTTACATGTTTGGAAGTGAGAAGGTTTTTGTTGTTTTAATTCAACATTGTGCGACCTTTAACTTAAGAACTACTTCGTGGATTCTTTCCAAATGTGAGGAACACTTTCTATACAAATAGGAGTGGAGTAGTGTAAAGGTTGATTTTGATATGTGTATTTTATGAAACAATATGATTTTGTACATGTTTTGAACATAGAATATTTTGAACTTTGAAAAATGAATGGGTCGAGGTTAACCTTGATCATTTCGGTGTTAAAATTTTTTTTTTGCCTATGTATGATCCAAGAGCATCATGGTATTACTGTCCATGCCACCTTCCCAGTTTTAGCAGTTTTGAACAGTTTAATGACTTGGACGGGTGGAGGTATCACTGCTGAGACTTTTTTCACACATCAAATTATTATTTGGGGGAAGGCAACTATTTTTATGTCAAAAATATGTCCATTACCTTGTAATTTTATTATATTTGTGTCATTGTTTTATTCAGTTACCAAGGGAAAAGGAGTGACCATGGATAAGGTTGAAGATCATCCCTGTGATCAGTTCGTCTGATGCTTCATTTGAGGACTGAAAAGGCTCCTCAACCACTCAGCCCAAGTTCTGACTTGTCATTTAACAAATAAATAAAGGTCACCTTAAACCAAATTTTATTGTCATTTTGTTGCTGTCATCATATTTGTGAATGGATCAAGGCAATGGGTCATAGGACATTGGATGCATGGACTATTTTGTCTGTCTCAGAGTTGCTCTCAATGCTGAATGTATGGGGTGAGGCCAAAAAAATTAAATGTGTCAATATGTGCCGGGCTTATTGTCTGATGGGTTTTTTAATTTGCAAACTCTTGGGAAAATCATATATCTTTTAATAGTGTTGAAACATTTGTGAACAATTTGCACAGTCTTGAAAATTGTTTGGGAAAGTAAATATTATGTCACGAAATTGTGCACGCAATCAAAAACATTTTGAATTTTGTCTTGGCCATATTTGAAACTATGTATGCCGAGGTACCCTGCCAGACACTGACATGCTCTTTCATGGATACAGTTCAGAGTGAATTCAGCATGCAGAATTTACTGCTTGTTACCTGATATTTTAATAAGATTGGTACTAACACTTCAAGCTGCCTGGGATGTATTGAGGAATAAAACAGGGGTAATCTAGCGTTGCTTTGACCGACGGCACATCGTCTGACTTCTTTCTTGGATGTATCATGTACCCTGTTATCTGTGTCGTGTAATATATTTTGTGATATATGATGTGATTAATTGCATATTTGTAATATGTGATGTGCCATGTGCCATATGTGTCATGTATCCTGTGATCTGTGTCATGTAATGTTTTCTTTTGGTGATATGTGATGTGATTATTTGTATATGTTTGATATGCCATGTGACATATGTGGCATGTTTCCTGTGATATGTGTCATGGAATGTTTTATATATATATATGCAATGCGATTAATTTTACATGTGTGATGTGGCATGTACAATATGTGTCATGTATCCAGTGATCTGTGTAATGTCGACGTTTTTTGTGATATGTGATGTGATTATTTGTATATGCATGATGTGCCATGTGTCATATGTGTCATGGAATGTCTTTTTTATGCAATGTGAATAATTCTATATGTATGATGTGCCATGTACCACATGTGTCATGTATCCATTGATCTGTGTCATGTTTTCTTGTGATATGTAATGTGATTATTTGTATATGCATCATGTGCCATGTGACATGTGTCATATATCCTGTGATCTGTATCATGTTATGTTGTTTTTTTTATATGCGATGTGATTAATTGTATATGTGTGATGTGTGATATGCCATGTGCCATATGTGTCATGCATCCTGTGATCTGTGTCATGTATTTTTTGCGATATGTGATTAATTGTATATTTGTGATGTGCCATGTTATATGTGGCATGTACCTTTTGATCTGTATCATGTAATGTTTTTTTTGCGATATGTGATGTGATTAAGAGTTAATGTGTGATGTGCCCTGCAATAATATGTACAAACATCTTTATTGATTAACATTTAGATGTTTTTTATTTAATTATACTCCCAATCTAAAAGGACGGGTTGATAAAGCCATACCAAGGATATCCGTGTGTCTGTCTTTCCAAAGACACTTTTTGTGAGTGCAGTGGAAAGGTTGATTTTGATATATATATTTTATGAAACAATAAGATTTATTACATGTTTTGAACTTGGGATGGTTTTTTTTTCATTCAACATTGTGCGACCTTTAAGTTAAGAACTACTACATGGATTCTTTCCAAATTCGAGGAACACTATTTATACAAATAGGAGAGGTGCAGTGCAGATGTTGATTTTGATATGTGTATTTTCGGGACAAATATTATTTGTTTCATGTTTTGAACTTGGAAATATTTTCTTCAACATTTGTGTGACCTATAACTTGAAAATAAATACATGGATTATTTTCCAATTTGGAGTAGTGTGTATACAGATAGGAGAAGTGCAGTACCAAGTTAGATTTTGATGAGTGTATTTTCTGAGAAAATTATGCTTTTTATGTTTTGAACTTTGAAAACCGAATGAGTCGAGGTTACCCTTGTTCATTTCGGTGCTTAAAGTGTTTCTGCCTATGTATGATCCAAGAGCATCATGATATTTCTGTCCATGCCACCTTCCCATTAGTGGGATTGTGTGGGGTTAGGACAAGACAAATTAAATGTTTCAATATGTGCTGGGCTTATTGTCTGATGTTTTTTTTATTTTGCAAACTCGTGGGAAAATCCTATATATTTTAATAGTGTTGAAACATTTGTGAACAATTTGCACATAGTCTTGAAGATTGTTTTTGAAAGTAGATATTATATCATGAAATTGTACACGTAATCAAAAACATTTTTAACATTCCAGGGTGTCTTCGTGAAGGAGAAGGAAGACTTAATACATTCTTGGCAATCAATTCCTCGAAATGTCCTCTTGGAACTTCCCTTTCTCCGGGTTTTCTTCGTGACAGCAAAGTGTCACTTGATATATTCTCGGCAATAAATGCCTTGGGGCGGTTTTTTCCGAAATCCTCTGCCTCCAGGGTGTCTTCGTGACAGAGAAGTGCCACTAAATACAGTCCTCTCAATCAATGACTTGAAATGTGCACTTTCATTTCTTCCGCCTCCAGGGTGTCTTCATGACAGTGAAATGTCACTTGAAATATTCTTGGCAATCAATGCCTCGAGATGTCGTCTTGAAATCTTTCTGCCTCAAGGGTGTCTTCGTGACAGTGAAATGACATTGAATGTATTCTTAGAAATCAATGCCTCGAAATGTCCTCTTGAAACGTTTCTGCTTCCAGGGGGTGTTCGCGACAGTGAAGTGTCATTGAATATCTTCTTAGCAGTCAATGCCTCGAAATGTTCTCTAAGAAATCTTCTGTCTTCAGGATGTCTTCGTGACAGAGAAATGCCACTCAATATATTCTTGGCAATCATTGCCTCGAGATGTCCTCATGGAATTCTTCTGCCTCCAGGGAGTCTTCGTGACTGTGGTGTGTCACTGAAAATCTTCTTGGCATTCATTGCCTCAACATGCTCCATGTCAGTGTTTTCCCTCCAGGGTGTCTTCGTGCCAGAGAAGTGCCACTTAATAATTCTTGGCAATCAATGCCTCGAAATGTGCACTTCTACCTCCATAGTGCCTTCGTGACAGTCAGTTTCCTTTGAATGTCTTTTTAGCAGCATCACTGCATTCATAAATCTTCTTGACCCCCTTTTGCCTCCAGTGTGTGACCGTCGTTATCCAGTGGTCGGGCATGCTTCAGGCGGATACAAAGAGGCTGACACTGCCTCTGACAACCAAACAATCCCAGATTTTGAACCTAAATCTAAAGAATTTGGAAGTGTCTTTCTATAAAGTGATGCGCCTACGTGCAGGTTGTTAGTGCGGGTTAGTGCTGGTTAGTGCAGTGTTAAGTCTCTAAACCTAACGTGCCTCAGAAGCATACCCAACCCTTAGATGGAGGTCTCCAGAGGTCTTATTTGGGTACTAGTGACCATGGGAGGTGGGAAACCACCTGGTCCTGGAGAGTCTCCTGGTGATGCCTTTTGCCTCAAGGATGTCTTATTGGCAGACATATTCCTATAGAGGTCTTCTTGGTCATTTTCTGCCCCCAGAAGTCTTGTTGGCACTCTGATGCTTCCACTGTTTCTTCATGACAGTCAATTACCACTGAACAGCTTCTTGGTAAACATTACCTCCAGACGTCTCCTTGCAACTCGTCTGTGTCTCTTCTGTGATTTATTACAGACTATCCTCTTGGACATCAATGTTTCCAGAAGAAATCAAGGCACCATTCAGCCTCAATCGTGTCGTCGTGACAGTGAAGTGCCACTGAATATCTTCTTGGCAATCATTGGTTCAAGAGTTCTAGGATGTCTTCTTGACAGTGAATTGTAACCGAATATCTTCTAGAAATAATTGCTTCATGAGCTGCAGGACATCGTCGTGAAAGTGAATTTTCACTGAAAATCTTCTTAGCAATCATAACTCATAGATGCCTTATTGGCCCTGTCCTGCCTCCAGTGTGTCTTCGTGACAGTGAAGTGTCACTGAATATCTTTTCAGCAATCAATGCCTCGAAATGTCCTCTTAGCACACTTCTGCCTTCAGTTTGTCTTCGTGCCAGAGTAGTGCCACTAAATATATTCTTGGCAATCAATGCCTCGAGATATCCTCATGGAATCCTTCTGTATCCAGGGTGTCTTCGTGACAGTAATAATGGAACGCTTCTGACTCTAGGGTGTCTTCGTGACAGTGAAGTGTCACTGAATATCTTTTCAGCAATCATTGCCTCGAAATGCCTCTTGTACGATGTCTTCGTGGCAGAGAAGTGTCACTTGGTATACTATTGGCAATCAATGCTTCTAAATGTCCTCTTAGAATTCCTCTGCCTCCAGGGTGTCTTCGTGCCAGAGAAATGCCACTAAATATTTTCTTGGCAATCAATGCCTCGAGTTATCCTCTTGAAACTTTTCTGCCTGTAGTTTTCAAAGTATCAAAACTTTAATGAGTTTATTTATAATCTGAACTTATTTACATTGTAACAAAACGGTTTAATAGCAACATAATGCAGATTATGTAAAATAATCAAACTATTTGCAATGTTATGACTCCTTGCTTAAATCGGATGCACATACAGCATCGTACATATCGAAATCTAAGTTTTGAAGCCGAAATCGGAAATAGTCATGGATTCTACGCTTGATGATTTTCGAATTATTTTCTGAAACAGGGCGGCGGGGAGAGATATATAACATATTGATGTGACATAATTGTAGCCAAATAATAGCTTTAACCACTATGCTATCCGACAGCCCCTCTCAGAAAAGATGAAACAAGATACACCTGATGTTTGTAATGTACCGTAAAAATATTTTCTACCCAAAATGCTACGTGATTTTATACCCTTGAATATATAACAATCGATCTATATAATTATATTTCTTTTTACATGTATATTGCAAACAATAGTAAATAAGAGAAGAACATGTAAAAAAACATATCATCAATTTCATGATATGACTCTATGATTATGACCGACTGTGATCCTTAAGTGAGGGCAATCAAATTGGCAAAACTCAAACTGGGTGTTTGGTTCTGATAGGACAGTGAAATTGATTATAGCTTAGTTGATTGTAATGTTTTGATAGGAAAATGATTGTAAATTAACAAGTATAATACTAATATTAACGTATATCTTTGAAACAAATGCAATCTTATTCTGGGTATACAATCAACAGAAATTATGGGTACAAAATCACTAATATCAAGTGGATTTCGTGGAGTGATGGGATCGTAAAAAGGAGATATATGGCCTGTAGGTTTCTTTTTCACATTTTAAAACAAGAATATTTTTTTTATTCCATGTTTGTGCTACCTTTTAACTGAGAGCTGCAACATGGATTCTTTCCAAATGTAAGAAAAACATTCTATTCTAATAAACAAGTTTTTAATGTTTGTTTTTTTAATTCAACATTGTGCGACCTTTTACGTGTGAACTGCTACATGGGTTCTCTTCAAATTTAAGGAACAGTTTTTTATATTAATAGGAGAGATGCAGTGCAAATGTTGCTTTTGATATGTGTATTTTTTTAAACAATATGATTTTTTACATGTTTGGAAGTGAGAAGGTTTTTGTTGTTTTAATTCAACATTGTGCGACCTTTAACTTAAGAACTACTTCGTGGATTCTTTCCAAATGTGAGGAACACTTTCTATACAAATAGGAGTGGAGTAGTGTAAAGGTTGATTTTGATATGTGCATTTTATGAAACAATATGATTTTGTACATGTTTTGAACATAGAATGTTTTGAACTTTGAAAAAATGAATGTGTCGAGGTTACCCTGATCATTTCGGTGTTAAAAGTTGTTTTGCCTATGTATGATCCAAGAGCATCATGGTATTACTGTCCATGCCACCTTCCCAGTTTTAGCAGTTTTTAACAGTTTAATGACTTGGACGGGAGGAGGTATCACTGCTGAGACTTTTTTCACACATCAAATTATTATTTGGGGGAAGGCAACTATTTTTATGTCAAAAATATGTCCATTACCTTGCAATTTTATTATATTTGTGTCATTGTTTTATTCAGTTACCAAGGGAAAAGGAGTGACCATGGATAAGGTTGAAGATCATCCCTGTGATCAGTTCGTCTGATGCTTCATTTGAGGACTGAAAAGGCTCCTCAACCACTCAGCCCAAGTTCTGACTTGTCATTTAACAAATAAATAAAGGTCAGCTTAACCCAAATTTTATTGTCATTTTGTTGCTGTCATCATATTTGTGAATGGATCAAGGCAATGGATCATAGGACATTGGATGCATGGACTATTTTGCCTGTCTCAGAGTTGCTCTCAATGCTGAATGTATGGGGTGAGGCCAAAAAAATTAAATGTGTCAATATGTGCCGGGCTTATTGTCTGATGGGTTTTTTAATTTGCAAACTCTTGGGAAAATCATATATCTTTTAATAGTGTTGAAACATTTGTGAACAATTTGCACATAGTCTTGGAAATTGTTTTGGAAAGTAAATATTATATCATGAAATTGTGCATGTAATTTAAAACATTTTGAATTTTGTCTTGGCCGTATTTGAAACTATGTATGCCGAGGTACAGCGCATTTCATTGGCATGCTCTTTCATGGATACAGTTCAGAGTAAATTCAGCATGCAGAATTTACAGCTTGTTACCTGATATTTTAACCAGATTGGTACAAATATTTAAAACTGCATGTGAGCCATTGAGGAATAAAACAGGGGTAATCTAATGTGGGGTCAACGTTGTCTATCAACGTTTGAACAACGTTATTTTGACCGACGACACATCGTCTGACTTCTTTCTTGGATGTATCATGTACCCTGTAATCTGTGTTGCGTAATATCTTTTGTGATTTTTGATGTGATTAATTTGCTTATCTGTGATGTGTGATGTGCCATGTTCCATATGTGTCATGTATCCTCTGATCTGTGTCATGTAATGCTTTTTTTTTGTGATATGTGATGTGCTAATTTGTATATGCGAGGTGTACCATGTTCCATATGTGTCATGTATCAAGTGATATGTGTCATGGAATGTCTTTTTTATATCCAATGTGATTAATTTTACATGTGTGGTGTGTCATGTACCATATGTGTAATGTATCCAGTGATCTGTGTCATGTTATGTTTTGTTTTTTTATATGCGATGTGATTAATTGTATATGTGTGATGTGTGATGTGTCATGTGCCATATGTGTCATGAAATGTTTTTTTCGTGACATGTGATTAATTGTACATTTATTATGTGCCATGTGCCATGTGCCATGTGCCATGTGCCATGTGCCATATGTGTCATGCATCGTGTGATCTGTGTCATGTAATTTTTTTTCGGACATATGATTTGTGTGTATATTTGTGATGTGCCATGTGCCATATGTGTCATTTACCCTTTGATCTGTGTTATGTAATGTGTTTTTTTGCAATATGTGATGTGATTAAGTGTTAATGTGTGATGTGCCCTGCAAACATACATACAAACATATTTAATTATATAAATTTAGATGTTTCTTATTTAATGATACCCTCAATTTAAAAGGGAGGGTTGATAAAGCCATACCAAGGATATCCGTGTGTCCGTCCTTCCCAAGACATTTCATCATTGTGAGTGCACTGCGAAATTGAACAAAGATTTTGATATGTGTATTTTATGAAGCTATATGATTTTCTACTTGTTTTGAACTTAGAATGTTTTTGTTGTCTAAATTCAACATTGTGCGACGTTTAATTTAAGTTTAGAACTACTACATGGATTCTTTCCAAATTTGAGGAACACTTTCTATACAAATAGGAGAGGTGCGCTGCAAAGGTTGATTTTGATATGTGTATTTTATGTAACAATATGATTTTTTACATGTTTTGAACTTAGAACGTGTTTTTAATTCAACATTGTGCGACCTTTAGCTTGAGATATCAATTGGAGAGATGTAGTGCAATGGTTGATTTTGATATGTTTATTTTATGAAACAAAATGAAATTTGTCAATGTTTTGAACATATAATGTTTTGTTCTTTTTAATTCTATGTTTGTGATACCTTTCACTTAAGAATGTTTTTTGTTGTCTAAATTCAACATTGTGCGACGTTTAATTTAAGTTAAGAACTACTACATGGATTCTTTCCAAATTGAAGGAACCCTTTTTATACAAATAGGAGAGGTGCACTGCAAAGGTTGATTTTGATATGTTTATTTTATCAAACAATATGATTTTGTACATGTTTTGAACTTTGAATGTTTTTTCTTGTTTTTTAAAATGACATTGTGCGACCTTTAACTTGAGATATTAGTTGGAGAGATGCAATGCAAAAGTTGAGTTTGATTTAGTATTTTATGAAACAATATAAATTTTCTGCATGTATTGAACTTAGAATGTTGTTTTTAATTTCAAGTTTGTGCTACCTTTTACTTAAGAGCTGCTTCATGGATTCTTTCCAAATGTGAGAAACATTTTCTCTACTAATAGAAGAGGTGCAGTGCAAATGTTGATTTTGATATGTGTATTTTCGAAACAAATATTATTTGTTTCATGTTTTGAACTTGGAATTATTTTCTTCAACATTTGTGTGACCTATAACTTGAAAACAAATACATGGATTATTTTCCAATTTGGAGTAGTCTCTATACAGATAGGAGAAGTGCAGTGCAAAGTTAGATTTTGATGAGTGTATTTTCTGAGAAAATTATGCTTTTTCATGGTTTGAACTTTGAAAACTGAATGAGTCGAGGTTACCCTTGTTCATTTCGGTGCTTAAAGTTTTTCTGCCTATGTATGATCCAAGAGCATCATGATATTTTTTCACATGCCACCTTCCCATTTGTGGGATTGTGTGGGGTTAGGCCAAGATAAATTAAATGTTTCAATATGTGCTGGGCTTATTGTCTGATGTTTTTTTAATTTGCAAACTCGTGGGAAAGTCATATATCTTTTAATAGTGTTGAAACATTTGTGAACAATTTGCACATAGTCTAGAAAATTGTTTGGGAAAGTAAATATTATATCACGAAATTGTGCACGCAATCAAAAACATTTTGAATGTTGTCTTGGCCGTATTTGAAACTATGTATGCCGAGGTACCCTGCCAGACACTTACATGCTCTTCCATGGATAGAGTTCAGAGTGAATTCAGCATACAGAATTTACTGCTTGTTAGCTGATATTTTAATAAGATTGGTACAAACATTTCAAGCTGCCTGGGAGGTATTGAGGAATAAAAAAGCGTAATCTAGCGTTAGACCATCGTTGTCTATCAACGTTGGGCCAACGTTGTTTTGACCGACGGCACATCGTCTGACTTCTTTCTGGGATGTGTCATGTACCCTGTGTTCTGTTTCGTGTACTATTTGATGTAATATATGATGTGATTAATTGCATATTTGTGATGTGTGATGTGCCATGTACTATATGTGTCATGCATCCTGTGATCTGTGTCATGTAATGTTTTTGTTAGGTGATATGTGATGTGATTATTTGTATATGTGTGATGTGTCATGTGATATATGTGTCATGTATGCTGTGATATGTGTCATGGAATGTTTTTAAAAAAAGTATAATTAAATGCATTGTGATTATTTTTTTATGTGTGATGTTGATCTGTCATGTATGATATGTGTCATGTATCCAGTGATCTGTGTCATGTAATGTTTTTGTTGGTGATTTGTGATGTGATTATTTGTATATGCGTGATTTGTAAAGTGATATATGTGTCATGTAACCTGTGATATTTGTCATGGAATGTTAGTTGGTTTTATATGCAATGTGATTAATTTTATGTGTGATGTGCCATGTACCATATGTGTCATATAATGTTTTTGCTTGTGATATGTGATCGATTTTATATGTGTCATGTGCCATGTACCATATGTGTCATGTATCCAGTGATCTGTGTCATATATCGTCTTTTCGCCATATGTGATTAATTGTACATTTATGATGTGCCATGTGACATATGTGTCATGTACCCTGTGATCTGTGTCATGTAACGTATTTTCGTGATATGATTTATTGTACATTTTTGATGTGCCATGTATCCTGTGATCTGTGTCATGTATTTTTTGGTTGATAAGTGATTAATTGTATATTTGTGATGTGCCATGTGCCATATGTGTCATGTACCCTTTGATTTGTGTCATGTAATGGTTTTTTTATGCGATATCTGATGTGATTAAGTGTTAATGTGTGATGTGCCCTGCAATAATATATACAAACATCTTTAATGATAAAAATTTAGGTGTTTCTTATTTAATGATATCCAAAATCTAAAAGAGCGGGTTGATAAAGCCATATCAAGGATATCCGTCTGTCCGTCCTTCCAAAGACATTTTTTTTGTGAGTGCAGTGGAAATGTTGGTTTTGATATGTATATTTTATGAAACAATATGATCTTTTACTTGTTTTGAACTTAGAATGTATTTCTTTAAATTCAACATTGTGCGACCTTTAACTTGAGATACTTATTGGAGAGATGCTGTGTAAAGGTTGATTTTGATATGTACATTTTATGAAACGATATGATTTTGTACATGTTTTGAACTTAGAATGTGTTTCGCAATTCAAAATTACCCTTAACCAGAGAACTGCTACATGGATTCTTTCCAAATTAGATGAACACTTTCTATACAAATAGGAGAGGTGCAGTGCAAAGGTTGATTTTGATGTGTTGATTTTATGAAACAATATGAAATTCTTGCATGTTTTGAACATGCATGTTTTGAATGTTTTTTTAATTATTCTATGTTTGTGCTACCTTTTACTTTAGAGCTTCTACATGGATTCTTTCCAAATGTAAGAAACACTTTCTATACTAATCGAAATGTCCTATTGGAAGCTTTCTGCCTCCAGGATGTCTTCGTGACAGTGAAGTGTCATTGAACATATTCTTGGCAATCAATGCTTCGAAATGACCTCTTAGAAATCTTCTGCCTCCAGGATGTCTAAGTGAATAAGAAATACGACTTAATACATTCCTTGCAATCAATTCCTCGAAATGTGCACTTTGACCTTTTCTTCCTCCTATTCTTGGCAGCAATCAATGCCTTGGGATGTCTTCTCAGAAATCTTTTGCCTCCAGGATGTCTTCGTGACAGTGAAGTGACATAGAATGTATTCTTAGTAATCAATGCCTCGAAATGTCCTCTTGAAACGTTTCTGCTTCCAGGGTGTCTTCGTGACAATGAAGTGTCACTGAATGTCTTCTTAGCAATCAATGCCTCGAAATGTACTCTAAGAAATCGTCTGCCTTCAGGATGTCTTCGTGACAATCCTAATGGAACTTTTCTGCCTCTAGGGTATCTTTGTGACAGTGAAGTGTCATTGAATATATTCTTAGCAATCAATGCCTCGAAATGTCCTCTTGGAACTCTTTTGCCTCCAGGGAGTCTTCGTGACAGAGAAGTGTCATTGAATATATTCTTAGCAATCAATGCCTCGAAATGTCCTCTTGGAACTCTTTTGCCTCCAGGGAGTCTTCGTGACAGTGAAGTGTCATTGAATATATTCTTAGTAATCAATGCCTCGAAATGTCCTCTTGAAACGTTTCTGCTTCCAGGGTGTCTTCGTGACAGTGAAGTGTCACTGAATATCTGCTTAGCAATCAATGCCTCGAAATGTCCTCTTGGAACTCTTTTGACTCCAGGGAGTCTTCGTGACAGAAAAGTGCCACTCAATATATTCTTGGCAATCATTGCCTCGGGATGTCCGCATGGAATTCTTCTGCCTCCAGGGTGTCTTTGTGACTGTGATGTGTCACTGAATATCTTCTTGGCATTCATCGCCTCAAGATGCGTCATGTAACAGTTATCCCTCCAGGGTGTCTTCGTGCCAGAGAAGTGCCACTTAATAATTCTTGGCAATCAATGCCTCGAAATGTGCACTTTGATCTCTTCTGCCTCAAGAGTGCCTTCGTGACAGTCAATTTCCACTGACTATCTTATTAGCAGCATCACTGCATTCATAAGTCATCTTGACCCCCTTTTGCCTCCAGTGTGTGACCGTCGTTATCCATGGTCAGGCATGCTTCAGGCGGATACAAAGAGGCTGACACTGCCTCTGACAACAAAACAATCCCAGATTTTGAACCTAAATCTAAAGAATTTGGAAGTGTCTTTCTATAAAGTGATGCGCCTACGTGCAGGTTGTTAGTGCGGGTTAGTGCTGGTTAGTGCAGTGTTAAGTCTCTAAACCTAACGTGCCTCAGAAGCATACCCGACCCTTAGATCGAGGTCTCCAGAGGTCTTATTTGGGTACCAGTGACCATGGGAGTTGGGAAACCCGGTCCTGGAGAGTCTCCTGGTGATGCCTTTTGCCTGAAGGATGTCAGACATGGCAGACATGGCAGACATATTCCTATATAGAGGTCTTCTTGGTCATTTTCTGCCCCCAGAAGTCTTGTTGGCACTCTAATGCTTCCAGTGTTTCTTCGTGACAGTCAATTGCCACTGAACAGCATCTTGGCAAACATTGCCTCCAGACGTCTCCTTGCAACTCGTCTGTGTCTCTTCTGTGATTTATTACAGACTATCCTCTTGGACATCAATGTTTCCAGAAGACAAACAAGGCACCTTTCAGCCTCAATCGTGTCGTCGTGACAGTGAAGTGCCACTGAATATCTTCTTGGCAATCATTGGTTCAAGAGTTCTAGGATGTCTTCTTGACAGTGAATTGTCACCGAATATCTTCTAGGAAATAATTGTTTCATGAGCTGCAGGACGCTGTCGTGAAAGTGAATTTTCACTGAAAATCTTTTTGGCAATCATAACTCATAGATAACTTATTGGCCCTGTCCTGCCTCCAGGGTGTCTTCGTGACAGTGAAGTGTCACTGAATATTTTTTGAGAATCAATGCCTTGAGTTATCCTCATAGAACTCTTCTGCCTCCAAAGTGTCTTCGTGCCAGAGAAGTGCCACTAAATATATTCTTGGCAATTAATGCCTCGAGTTGTGCTCTTGAAACTTTTCTGCCTCCAGCTTTCTAAGTATCAAAACTTTAATAAGTTTATTTATAATCTGAACTTATTTACATAGTAACAAAACGATTAAATAGCAGCATAATGCAGATTATGTAAAATAATCAAACTATTTGTAATTTTATGACTCTTTGCTGAAATCGGAAGCACATAGAGCATCGCACATGTCGAAGTCTAAGTTTTGAAGCCGAAATTGGAAAATGGTGTTATTGATCTATCATTGCCAGAAGGACAATTTAGAATGTCATGTCGGGAATATATAACAATCGATCTATATAATCATATTTCTTTTTACATATATATTGCAAACAATAGTAAATGAGCAGAACATGTAAAACAACATATTATCAATTTCATGATATGACTCTATGATTATGACTGACTGTGACTGAGTGAAGGCAACCCAATTGGCAAAACTCAAACTGAGTGTTTGGTTCTGATAGGACAGTGAAATTGATTAAACCTTAGTTGATTGTAATGTTTTGATAGGAAAATGATTGTAAATTAACAAGATTAAAACTAATATGTACGTATATCTTTGAAACTAATGCAAACTTATTCTGGGTATACAATCAACAGAAATTATGGGTACAAAATCACTACATTTCAACCGGATTTCGCGGTGTGATGAGATAGTAAAAAGGAGATATATGGCCTGTAGGTTTCCTTTTCACATTTTAAAACAAGAGTGGGTTTTTTTATTCCATGTTTGTGCTACCTTTTACTGGAGAGCTGCAACATGGATTCTTTCCAAATGTAAGAAACACATTCTATTCTAATAAAAAAGGTGCAGTCCAAATGTTGATTTTGATGTGTGTATTTTATGAAACAATATTATTTTTTTACAAGTTTTGAATGGGTTTTTTAATTCAACATTGTGCTACGTTTAACGTGAGAATTGCTACATGGGCTCTTGGAGAGATGCATTACAAAGCTTGATTTTGATATATGTATTTTATGAAATAATATGAAATTTTGCATCTTTTGAACTGAGAATTCTTTTTTATTTGATGTTTGTGCTACCTTTTACTTGAGAATGATAAGTTCGTCTGATGCTTCATTTGAGGACTGAAAAGGCTCCTCAACCACTCAGCCCAAGTTCTGACTTGTCATTTAACAAATTAATAAAGGTCACCTAAACCAGAATTCGATTGTCATTTTGTTGCTGTCATCCTATTTGTTGATGGATCAAGGCAACGGATCATAGGACATCCGATGCATGGACTATTTTGCTTGTCTCAGTGTTGCTCTCAATGCTGAATGTATTGGGTAAGGCCAAGGAAAATTAAATGTTTCAATTTGTGCCAGGCTTATTGTCTGATGGTTTTTAATTTGCAAACTCGTGGGAAAATCATATATCTTTTGATAGTGTTGAAACATTTGTGAACAATTTGAAAGTTGTTTTTGAAAGTAGATATTATATCATGAAACTGTGCACGTAATTAAAAACATTTTGAATTTTGTCTTGGCCGTGTTTGAAACTATGTATGCCGAGGCACCCTGCCAGAAGACATTTCATTGACATGCTCTGTCATGGATAGAGTTCAGAGTGAATTCAGCTTGCAGAATTTACTGCTTGTTACCTGATATTTTGTATATGCGTGATGTGCAATGTGACATATGTGTCACGTATGCTGTGATATGTGTCATGGAATGGGTTTTTTATATTTTTTATATGCAATGTAATTAATTTTATATGTGTGATGTGTGATGTGTGATGTGTTATGTGACATGGACCATATGGGTCATGTATCCAGTGATCTGTGTCATGTAATGTTTTTGTTTATGATATATGATGTGAGTATTTGTATATGCATGATGTGCCATGTGCCATATGTGTCATGTATCCTGTGATCTGTGTCATGTAGTGTTGTTTCTTTTATATGCTATGTGATTAATTGTATATGTGTGATGTGCCATGTGCCATATATGTAATGTTATGTTTTATTTCGTGATATGTGATTAATTGTATATTTGTGATGTGCCATGTGCCATATGTGTCATGTACCTTTTGATCTGTGTCATGTAATTTTTTTTGCGATATGTGATGTGATTAAGTGTTAATGTGTGATGTGCCCTGCAAAAATATGTACAAACAACTTTAATAATCGAAATTTAGAAGTTGCTTATTTAATTTTACCCCCAGTCTAAAAGCGCGGGTTGATAAAGTCATACCAAGGATATCCGTCTGTCTGTCTTTCCAAAGACATTTTTGTTTGTGAGTGCAGTGGAAAGGTTGATTTTGATATGTGTATTTTATGAAACAATATGATTTTGTACACGTTTTGAACTTAGAATGTGTTTTTTAATTCAACATTGCGCGACCTTTAACTTAAGATATTAATTGGAGAGATGTAGTGCAATGGTTCATTTTGAAATGTTTATTTTATGAAACAATATGAAATTTTTGCATGTTTTGAACGTAGAATGTTTTTTAATTATTATTCTGTTTGTGCTACCTTTTACTTGAGAGCTCCTACATGGATTCTTTCCAAATGTAAGAAACACTTTCTATACTAATAGTAGAGGTGCAGTGCAAATGTTGATTTTGATATATGTATTTTATTAAACAATATGACATTTTTGCATGCTTGGAACCTAGAATGTTGTTTTTAATTCTAGGTTTGTGCTACCTTTTACTAGAGAACTTCTGCATGGATTCTTTCCAAATGTGAGAAACACTTTCTATACCAATAGGAGAGTTGCAGTGCAAATGTTGATTTTGATATGTGTATTTTCGGAACAAATATTATTTGTTTCATGTTTGGAACTTTGAAAAATGAATGAGTTGAGGTTACCCTTGTTCATTTTAGTGTTAAAAGCTTTTCTGCCAATGTATGATCCAAGAGCATCATGGTATTACTGTCCATGCCACCTTCCCAGTTTAAGCAGTTTTTAACAGTTTAATGACTTGGACGGGTGGAGGTAGCACTGCTGAGACTTTTTTCAGAATCAAATTATTATTTGGGGGAAGGCAACAATTTTATGTCAAAATATGTCCCTTACCTTGTAATTTTATAATATTTGTGTCATTGTTTTATTCAGTTACCAAGGCAAAAGCAGTGACCATGGATAAGGCTGAAGATCATCCCTGTGATAAGTTCGTTTGATGCTTCATTTGAGGACTGAAAAGATTCCTCAACCATTCAGCCCAAGTTCTGACTAAACAAGGTCACCTAAACCAGAATTCTATTGTCATTTTGTTGCTGTCATATTTTTTAATGGATCAAGGCAATCAATCATATATATGCATAGGAGATCCGATGCATGGACTATTTTGCCTGTCTCACTGTTGCTCTCAATGCTGAATGTATGGGGTAAGCCTAAGGAAAATTAAATGTTTCAATTTGTGCCAGGCTTATTGTCTGATGGGTTTTTAATTTGCAAACTCCTGGGAAAATCATATATCTTTTATTAGTGTTGAAACATTTGTGAACAATGTTCACATAGTCTTGAAAGTTGTTTTGGAAAGTAAATATTATATCATGAAATTGTGCACGTAATTAAAAACATTTTGAATTTTGTCTTGGCGGTATTTGAAACTATGTATGCCGAGGCACCCTGCCAGAAGACAGCACATTTCATTAACATGCTCTTCCTCAGATAGAGTTCAGAGTGAATTCAGCTTGCAAAACTTAGTGCTTGTTACCTGATATTTTAACAAGATTGGTACAAACATGTCAGGCTGCCTGGGAGGTATTGAGGAATAAAACAGGCGTAATCTATCAACGTTGGGCCAACGTTGTCTATCAACGTCTGGTCAACGTTATTTTGACCGACGGCATAACGCCTGACTTCTTTCTGGGATGTGTCATGTACCCTGTGATCTGTGTCGTGTAATATTTTTTTGTGATACCTGATGTGATTAATTGCATATTTGTGATGTGTGATGTGCCATGTACCATATGTGTCATGTATCCTGTGATATGTGTAATGTAATGTTTTCTTTGGTGATATGTGATGTGGTTATTTGTATATCCGTGATGTGCCATGTGACATATGTGTCATGTATCCTGTGATATGTGTCATGTAATGTCTTTGTTTGGTGATATGGGATTTGATTATTTGTATATCCGTGATGTGCCATGTGACATATGTGTCATGTATCCTGTGATATGTGTCATGTAATGTTTGTTTGGTAATACGTGAAGTGATTATTTGTATATGCGTGATTTCCCATGTGACATACGTGTCATGTATCCTGTGATATGTCATGTATATTTTTTGTGATATGTGATTAATTGTATATTTGTGATGTGCCATGTGCCATATGTGTCATGTACCCTTTGATCTGTGTCATGAAATGTTTATTGTGCGATATGTGATGTGATTAAGTGTTAATGTGTGATGTGCCCTGCAATAATATTTACAAACATCTTTAATAATAAAAATTTAGATGTTTCTTATATAATGATACCCCTAATCTAAAAGGGAGGGTTGATAAAGCCATACCAAGGATATCCGTTTGTCCGTCCTTCCAAAGACATTTTTTGTCTGAGTGCAGTGCAAAGGTTGATTTTGATATGTGTATTTTATGAAACATTATGATTTTTTACATGTTTTGAACTTAAAATGTGTTTCGTAATTCAAAATTGTGCTAACTTTAACTTGAGAACTACTACATGGATTCTTTCCATATTTGAAGAATACTGTCTATATAAATAGGAGAGGTGCAGAGCAAAGGTTGATTTTCATATGTGTTCTTTATAAAACAATACCATGTTGTACATGTTTTGGACTTAGAATGTTTTTGTTTTTTAATTCAACATTGTGCGACCTTTAACTTGAGAACTACTACATGGATTCTTTCCAAATTTGAGGAACACTTTCTATACAAGTAGGAGAGGTACTGTGCATAGGTTGATTTTGATGTGTTGAATTTATGAAACAATATAAAATTCTTGCATGTTTTGAATTTTTTTTAATTATTCTATGTTTGTGCTACCTTTTACTTGAGAGCTTCTACATGGATTCTTTCCAAATGTAAGAAACACTTTCTATACTAATCGAAATGTCCTATTGGAAGCTTTCTGCCTCCAGGATGTTTTCGTGACAGTGAGGTGTCGTTGAACATATTCTTGGCAATCAATGTCTCATGTCTCGAAATCTCCTCTTGGATCTTTCTGCCTCCAGGGTGCCTTCGTGACAGTGACGTGTCACTAAATATCTTATTGGCATTCATTCCCTCAAGATGCGTTATGTCACCGTTTCTCTCCAGGATGTCTTCGTGACAGTGAGGTGTTACTGAATATCTTCTCAGCAATCAATGCTTCGAAATGACCTCTTAGAAATCTTCTGCCTCCAGTACGACTTAATACATTCTTGGCAATCAATTCCTCGAAATGTGCACTTTGATCTTTTCTTCCTCCAGAAAGTCTTCGCGACAGCAAAGTGTCACTTGATATATTCTTGGCAGCAATCAATGCCTTGGGATGTCTTCTCAGAAATCCTTTGCCTCCAGGATGTCTTCGTGAAGTGTCATTGAATATATTCTTAGTAATCAATGCCTCGAAATGTCCTCTTGAAACGTTTCTGCTTCCAGTGTAAAGTGTCACTGAACATATCCTCAGCAATGAATGAATAGAAATATCCTCTTCAAACTCTTCTGTCTCAAGGGTGTCATCGTGACAGTGAAGTGCCAATCAATATAATCTTGGCAATTAATGCCTCGAGATTTCCTTTCAGAACTCTTCTGCATCCAAGGTGTCTTCGTGACAGTAAAGTGTCACTGAATATCTTCTTAGCATTCAACGCCTCGATATATCCTCTCAGAAATCCTCTGCCTCCAGGATGTCTTCGTGACAGTTAAGTGTCATTGAATATATTCTTGGCAATCAATGCCTCGAAATGTCCCCTTGAAACGTTTCTGCTTCCAGGGTGTCCCCGTGACAGTGATGTGTCACTGATTATCTTCTTAGCAGGCAATGCCTCAAGATGCGTCATGTAACAGTTATCCCTCCAGGGTGTCTTCGTGCCAGAGAAGTGCAACTTAATAATTCTTGGCAATCATTGCCTCGAAATGTGCACTTTGATCTCTTCTGCCTCCATAGTGCCTTCGTGACAGTCAATTTCCACTGAATATCTTATGAGCAACATTACTGCATTCATAAGTCATCTTGCCCCCCTTTTGCCTCCAGTGTGTGACCGTCGTTATCCAGTTGTCAGGCATGCTTCAGGCGGATACAAAGAGGCTGACACTGCCTCTGACAACCAAACAATCCCAGATTTTGAACCTAAATCTAAAGAATTTGGAAGTGTCTTTCTATAAAGTGATGCGGCTATGTGCAGGTTGTTAGTGCGGGTTAGTGCAGGTTAGTGCAGTGTTAAGTCTCTAAACCTAACGTGCCTCAGAAGCATACCCGACCCTTAGATCGAGGTCTCCAGAGGTCTTATTTGGGTACCAGTGACCATGGGAGTTGGGAAACCCGGTCCTGGAGAGTCTCCTGGTGATGCATTTTGCCTGAAGGATATCTTATTGACAGACATATTCCAATAGATGTCTTCTTGGTCATTTCTGCCCCCAGAAGTCTTGTTGGCACTCTAATGCTTCCAGTGTTTCTTCGTGACAGTCAATTGCCACTGAACAGCTTCTTGGCAAACATTGCCTCCAGACGTCTCCTTGCAACTCGTCTGTGTCTCTTCTGTGATTTATTACAGACTATCCTCTTGGACATCAATGTTTCCAGAAGAAATCAAGGCACCTTTCAGCCTCAATGGTGTCGTCGTGACAGTGAAGTGCCACTGAAAATATTCTTGGCAATCATTGGTTCAAGAGTTCTAGGATGTCTTCTCGACAGTGAATTGTCACCGATATCTTCTAGGAAATAATTGCTTCATGAGCTGCAGGACGCCGTCGTGAAAGTGAATTTTCACTGAAAATCTTTTTGGCAATCATAACTCATAGATAACTTATTGGCCCTGTCCTGCCTACAGGGTGTCTTCGTGACAGTGAATTGTCACTAAATATTTTCTTAGCAATCAATGCCTCAAGATGTCCTCATGGAATTCTTCTGTATCCAGGGTGTCTTCGTGACAGTATTAATGGAACGCTTCTGCCTCCAGGGTGTCTTCGTGACAGTGAAGTGTCACTGAATATCTTTTCAGCAATCAATGCCTCGAAATGTCCTCTTAGCACACTTCTGCCTTTAGTTTGTCTGCGTGAAAGTGAAATACCACTGACTTTCTTTTTAGCAATCAACGCTTCGACATGTCCTCTTGAAACGTTTCTGCTTCCAGGGTGTCTTCGTGACAGTGAAGTGTCATTGAATATATTCTTAGCAATCAATGCCTCGAAATGTCCTCTTAGAAATCTTATGCTTCCAGGGTGTATTCGTGTCAGAAATGTGCCACTTGATACATTCTTAGCAATCAATGCCTCGAGATGTGCAGTTTCATCTCTTCTGCCTCTCGTGTGTCTTCGTGACATTGAAGTGTCTTTGAATATCTTTTTAGCAATCAATGCATCGACATGTCCCCTTGGAAGCTTTCTGCCTCTAAAGTGTCTTCGTGACAGTGAAGTGTCACTGAATATCTTTTCAGCAATCAATGCCTCGAAATGTCCTATCAGAAAACTTATGTCTCCAGGATGCCGTCGTGACAGTGACGAGTCACTGAATATCTTTTTAGCAATCAATGCCTCGAAATGTCCTCTTAGATCTCTTCTGGGGTGTATTCGTGCCAGTGGGGTGCCACGTGTCACTGAATATCATTTCAGCAGTCAATGCCCCGACATGTTGTCTGAGAAATCGTCTGCCTTCAGGGTGTCTTCGTGACAGTCCTATTGGAACTCTTCAACCCCCAGGGTGTCTTCGTGGCAGAGAAGTGTCACTTGGTATACTCCTGGCAATCAATGCTTCAAAAATGTCCTCTTAGAATTCTTCAGCCTCCAGGTTGTCTTCGTGACTGTGAAGTGTCTCTCAAAATATTTTTGAGAATCAATGCCTTGAGATGTCCTCATAGAACTCTTCTGCCTCCAAAGTGTCTTCGTGCCAGAGAAGTGCCACTAAATATATTCTTGGCAATTAATGCCTCGAGTTGTCCTCTTGAAACTTTTCTGCCTCCAGCTTTCTAAGTATCAAAACTTTAATAAGTTTATTTATAATCTGAACTTATTTACATAGTAACAAAACGATTTAATAGCAGATTATGTAAAATAATCAAACTATTTGTAATTTTATGACTCTTTGCTGAAATCTGAAGGACATACAGCATCGTACATATCGAAGTCTAAGTTTTGAAGCCGAAATTGGAAAATGGTGTTATTGATCTATCATTGCAAGAAGGACAATTTAGAAGGTCTTTACAAACTTTTTCTGAGAATCTCCCGTTCTCAGAACGGATGGGAGGGTGGCCGCTTTATTCAATATTCAAGCAATATCACGGTTGAGAACACCAGAAATTGGTTTCACACATTGTACCCATGTCGGGAATCTACCCCGGGCCTTCGGCGTGACGAGCGAACGCTTTAACCACTATGCTATCCGACAGCCCCTCTCAGAACGGATGAAACAAGATACACGTGATGTTTGTGATGTACCGTAAAAATATTTTCTACCCCAAATGCTACGTGATTTTGTACCCATGAATATATAACAATCGATCTATATAATCATATTTCTTTTTACATGTATATTGCAAACAATAGTAAATGAGCAGAACATGTAAAAAAACATATTATCAATTTTATGATATGACTCTATGATTATGACTGACTGTGACTGAGTGAAGGCAACCCAATTGGCAAAACTCAAACTGAGTGTTTGGTTCTGATAGGACAGTGAAATTGATTAAACCTTAGTTGATTGTAATGTTTTGATAGGAAAATGATTGTAAATTAACAAGATTAAAACTAATATGTACGTATATCTTTGAAACTAATGCAAACTTATTCTGGGTATACAATCAACAGAAATTATGGGTACAAAATCACTACATTTCAACCGGATTTCGTGGTGTGATGAGATAGTAAAATGGAGATATATCGCCTGTAGGTTTCCTTTTCACATTTTAAAACAAGAATGGGTTTTTTTAATCCATGTTTGTGCTACCTTTTACTGGAGAGCTGCAACATGGATTCTTTCCAAATGTAAGAAACACATTCTATTCTAATACAAAAGGTGCAGTCCAAATGTTGATTTTGATGTGTGTTTTTTATGAAACAATATTATTTTTTACAAGTTTTGAATGGGTTTCTTAATTCAACATTGTGCGACCTTTAACGTGAGAACTGCTACATGGGTTCTCTTCAAATTTAAGGAACTCTTTTTTATAATAATTGGAGAGATGCATTACAAAGCTTGATTTTGATATATGTATTTTATGAAATAATATGAAATTTTGCATGTTTTGAACTGAGAATACTTTTTTATTTGATGTTTGTGCTACCTTTTACTTGAGAATGATAAGTTCGTCTGATGCTTCATTTGAGGACTGAAAAGGCTCCTCAACCACTCAGCCCAAGTTCTGACTTGTCATTTAACAAATTAATAAAGGTCACCTAAACCAGAATTCGATTGTCATTTTGTTGCTGTCATCCTATTTGATGGATCAAGGCAACGGATCATAAGACATCCGATGCATGGACTATGTTGCCTGTCTCAGTGTTGCTCTCAATGCTGAATGTATTGGGTAAGGCCAAGGAAAATTAAATGTTTCAATTTGTGCCAGGCTTATTGTCTGATGGTTTTTAATTTGCAAACTCCTGGGAAAATCATGTATATTTTAATAGTGTTGAAACACTTGTGAACAATTTGCGAATAGTCTTGAAAGTTGTTTTGGAAAGTAAATATTATATCACAAAATTGTGCACGTAATTAAAAACATTTTGAATTTTGTCTTGGCCGTATTTGAAACTATGTATGCCGAGATACCCTGCCTGAGGACAGTGCATTTCATTGACAAACTCTTTCATGGATATATAGAGTACAGAGTGAATTCAGCTTGCAGAATGTAGTGATTGTTACCTGATATTTAACCAGATTGGTACAAACATTTCAGGCTGCCTGGGAGGTATTGAGGAATAAAACAGGCGTAATCTAACGTTGGGCCATGTAATGTTTTTGTTGGGTGATATGTGATGTGATTATTTGTACATGCCTGATTTGCCATGTGACATATGTGTCATGTATCCAGTGATCTTTGTTGGTAATGTTTTTGTTTGTGATATGTGATGTGATTATTTGTATATGCGTGATGTGCCATATGACATATGTGTCATGTATCCTGTGGTATGTGTCATGGAATGTGTTTTTTTTATGTGCAATGTGATTAATTTGATATGTGTGATGTGCCATGTACCATATGTGTCATGTAATGTTTTTGTTTGTGATATGTGATTTGATTGACTTTATATGTATGATGTGCCATGTACCATATGTGTCATGTATCCAGTGATCTGTGTCATATAACGCTTTTTCGTCATATGTGATTAATTGTACCATTATGATGTGCCATGTGCCGTATGTGTCATGTACCCTTTGATCTGTGATCTGTGTCATGTATTTTTGTGTGATATGTGATTAATTGTATATTTGTGATGTGCCATGTGCCATATGTGTCATGTACCCTTTGATCTGTGTCATGTAATGTTTTTTGTGCGATATGTGATGTGAATAAGTGTTAACGTGTGATGTGCCCTGCAATAATATATACAAACATCTTTAATAATAAAAATTTAGATTGAGGGTGATTTTGATATGTATATTTTGTGAAACGATATGATTTTTTACATGTTTTGAATGTGTTTCGTAATTCAAAATTGTGCTACCTTTAACTTGAGAACTACTACATGGATTCTTTCAATATTTGAGTAACACTTTCTATACCAATAGGAGAGGTGCAGAGCAAAGGTTGATTTTCATATGTGTATTTTATAAAACATCATCATTTTGTACATGTTTTGAACTTAGAATGTTTTTTGTTTTTTAATTCAACATTGTGCGACCTTTAACTTGAGAACTACTACATGGATTCTTTCCAAATTTGAGGAACACTTTCTATCCCAATAGGAGAGGTACAGTGCAAAGGTTGATTTTGATGTGTTGATTTTATGAAACAATATAAAATTCTTGCATGTTTTGAATGTTTTTTAATTATTCTATGTTTGTGCAACCTATTACTTGAGAGCTTCTACATGGATTCTTTCCAAATGTAAGAAACACTTTCTATACTAATCGAAATGTCCTATTGGAAGCTTTCTGCCTCCAGGATGTTTTCGTGACAGTGAGGTGTCGTTGAACATATTCTTGGCAATCAATGTCTCATGTCTCGAAATCTCCTCTTGGATCTTTCTGCCTCCAGGGTGTCTTCGTGACAGTGACGTGTCACTAAATATCTTATTGGCATTCATTCCCTCAAGATGCGTTATGTCACCGTTTCTAATCCAGGATGTCTTCGTGACAGTGAGGTGTTACTGAATATCTTCTCAGCAATCAATGCTTCGAAATGACCTCTTAGAAATCTTCTGCCTCCAGGGTGTCTTCGTGAAGGAGAAGTACGACTTAATACATTATTGGCAATCAATTCCTCGAAATGTGCACATTGATCTTTTCTTCCTCCAGAAAGTCTTCGCGACAGCAAAGTGTCACTTGATATATTCTTGGCAACAATCAATGCCTTGGAATGTCTTCTCAGAAATCCTTTGCCTCCAGGATGTCTTCGTGACAGTGAAGTGTCATTGAATATATTCTTAGTAATCAATGCCTCGAAATGTCCTCTTGAAACGTTTCTGCTTCAGGGTGTCTTCGTGACAGTGAAGTGTCATTGAATATATTCTTAGCAATCAATGCCTCGAAATGTCCTCTTGGAACTCTTTTGCCACCAGGGAGTCTTCGTGACAGAAAAGTGCCACTCAATATATTCTTGGCAATCATTGCCTCGGGATGTCCTCATGGAATTCTTCTGCCTCCAGGGTGTCTTCGTGACTGTGGTGTGTCACTGAATATCTTCTTGGCATTCATTGCCTCAAGATGCGTCATGTCACTGTTTTCCCTCCAGGGTGTATTCGTGCCAGAGAAGTGCCACTTAATAATTCTTGGCAATCAATGCCTCGAAATGTGCACTTTGATCTCTTCTGCCTCCATAGTGCCTTCGTGACAGTCAATTTCCACTGAATATCTTATGAGCAACATTACTGCATTCATAAGTCTTCTTGACCCCCTTTTGCCTCCAGTGTGTGACCGTCGTTATCCAGTTGTCAGGCATGCTTCAGGCGGATACAAAGAGGCTGACACTGCCTCTGACAACCAAACAATCCCAGATTTTGAACCTAAATCTAAAGAATTTGGAAGTGTCTTTCTATAAAGTGATGCGGCTACGTGCAGGTTGTTAGTGCGGGTTAGTGCAGGTTAGTGCAGTGTTAAGTCTCTAAACCTAACGTGCCTCAGAAGCATACCCGACCCTTAGATCGAGGTCTCTAGAGGTCTTAATTGGGTACCAGTGACCATGGGAGTTGGGAAACCACCTGGTCCTCGAGAGTCTCCTTGTGATGCCTTTTGCCTCAAGGATGTCCTATTGGCAGACACATTCCTATGGAGGTCTTCTTGGTCATTTTCTGCTTCCAGAAGTCTTGTTGGCACTCTGATGCTTCCAGTGTTTCTTCATGACAGTCAATTGCCACTGAACAGCTTCTTGGTAAACATTACCTCCAGACGTCTCCTTGCAACTCGTCTGTGTCTCTTCTGTGATTTGTTACAGACTATCCTCTTGGACATCAATGTTTCCAGAAGAAATCAAGGCACCTTTCAGCCTCAATGGTGTCGTCGTGACAGTGAAGGGCCACTGAATATCTTCTTGGCAATCATTGGTTCAAGAGTTCTAGGATATCTTCTTGACAGTGAATTGTCACCGAATATCTTCTAGGAAATAATTGCTTCATGAGCTGCAGGACGCCGTTCACTGAAATTTTTTTTGGCAATCATAACTCATAGATGACTTATTGGCCCTGTCCTGCCTCCAGGGTGTCTTCGTGACAGTGAAGTGTCACTGAATATCTTTTCAGTAATCAATGCCTCGAAATGTCCCCTTAGCACACTTCTGCCTTCAGTTTGTCTTCGTGAAAGTGAATTACCACTGAATATTTTCTTAGCAATCAATGCCTCGAGATGTTCTCGTGGAATTCTTCTGTATCCAGGGTGTCTTCGTGACAGTATTAATGGATCAATGCAATCAATGCCTCAACATGTCCTCCTGCCTGTAAAGTGTATTTGTGACAGTGAGGAGTTATTGAATATATTCTTAGCAATCATTGCCTCGAAATGTCCTATTAGATCTCTTCTGTTGTCTCTTCATGACCGAGAAGTGTCACTTGGTAAATTCTTGGCAATCAATGCCTCGAAATATGCACTTTGATCTCTTCTGCCCCCAGGGTGTTTTCGTGACAGTGAAGTGTTATTGAATATATTCTTAGCAATCATTGCCTCGAAATGTCCTATTAGATCTCTTCTGCTGTCTCTTCATGACAGAGAAGTGTCACTTGATATATTCATGGCAATCAATGCCTCGCGATGTCCTCATGGCATTCTTCTGCCTCTAGGGTGTCTTCGTGACAGTAAAGTCTCACGGAATATCTTCTTAGCAATCAATGCCTCGAAATGTCCTCTTAGAAATCTTCTACCTCCAGGATGTCTTCGTGACCGTCCCTATGGAATTCTTCTGCCCCAAGGGTGTCTTTGTGACAGTGGGTGGTTGGTTTGTTGTTTAACGTCGCACTCAGCAATATTCCAGCTGTGTGACGGCTGTCTGTTAATAATCGAGTCTGGACCAGACAATCCATTGTTTAATATCATGAGCATCGATACACGCAATTGGGATCGATGACATGCATCAACCAAGTACGCGAGTCTGACCACCCGATCCCGTTAGTCGCCTTTTACGACAAGCATAGGCTGCTGAAGACCTATTCTACCCCGGAATCTTCACGGGTCTTTTGTGACAGTGAAGTATCATTGAATATATTCTTAGCAATCATTGCCTAGAAATGTCTTATTAGATCTCTTGGTATATTCTTGTCAATCAATGCCTCGAGATGTCTTCCTGGATCTCTTGTGCCTCCAGAGTCGCTTCGTGGCAGTGAAATATCATCTAAGCAGTCAATGCCTCGAAATGTTATCTGAGAAATCGTCTGCCTTCCGGGTGTCTTCGTGACAGTCCTATTGGATCTCTTCAACCCCAAGGGTGTCTTCGTGACAGAGAAGTGCCACTTAATACATTCTTTGCAATCATTGCTTCGAAATGTCCTCTTAGATCTCTTCTGGGCATTCTTTCCCCCGCCCGGGTCCATTACCTTGTAATTTTATAATATTTGTGTCATTGTTTTACTCAGTCACCAAGGCAAAAGGAGTGACCATGGAAAAGGTTGAAGATCATCCCTGTGATAAGTTCGTCTGATTCCTCATTTGAGGACTGAAAAGACTCCTCAACCACTCAGCCCAAGCTCTAACTTGTCATTTAACAAATAAACAAAGGTCACCTAACCAGAATTCGATTGTAATTTGTTGATGTCATCATATTATTTAATGGATCAAGGCAATGAATCATAGGACATCCGATGCATGGACTATTTTGCCTGTCTCAGTGTTGCTCTCAATGCTGAATGTATGGGGTAAGGCTAAGGAAAATTAAATGTTTCAATATGTGCCGGGCTTTTTTTCTGATGGTTTTTAATTTGCAAACTCCTGGGAAAATCATATATCTTTTAATAGTGTTGAAACATTTGTGAACAATTTGCGAATAGTCTTGAAAGTTGTTTGGAAAGTAAATATTATATCATGAAATTGTGCACGTAATTAAAAACATTTTGAATTTTGTCTTGGCCGTATTTGAAACTATGTATGCCGAGGTACCCTGCTAGAGGACAGCGTATTTCATTGATATGCTCTTTCATGGATAGAGTACAGAGTGAATTCAGCTTGCAGAATGTTTTGCTTGTTACCTGATATTTAACCAGATTGGTACAAACATTTCAGGCTGCCTGGGAGGTATTGGGGAATAAAACAGGCGTAATCTAACGTTGGGCCAACGTTGTTTTGCCGGGAGGCCCAACGTCTGAGTTCTATGTGTCATGGAATGTTGTTTTTATGCGATGTGATTACTTTTATGTGTGATGTGAATTGTGCCATGTACCATATGTGCCATGCACCCTGTGATCTGTGTCGTGTAATGTTTTTTGGGTGATATGTAATGTCATGATTTGTATATGCGTGATGTGCCATGTGATATATGTGTCATGTATCCTGTGGTATGTGTCATGGAATATTGTTGTTTTTCTTTATGCGATGTGATTAATTTTATATGTGTGATGTGTCATGTGCCATGCACCATATGTGTCATGTATCCACTGATCTGTGTCATGTAATGTTTTTGTTAGGTGTTATGTGATGTGATTATTTGTACATGCATGATGTGCCATGTGACATATGTGGTATGTATCCTGTGATCTGTGTCATATAATGTTTTTTTGCGATATGCGATGAGCTTAATATGTGATTTGCCCTGCATTTTCAATAATAGAAAATTAGATGTTTTAATTAAACCCCCAATCTTAAAAGGCGGGTTTATAAAGTCATACCAAGGATATCCGTCTGTCCTTCCATCCAAAGTCATTTTTTCTGTGAGTGCAGTGCAAAGGTTGATTATTGATATGTATATTTTCGGGAAAAAATGATTCTTTACGTGTTTTTGACTTCGAATATTTCTTTTTATTCAACTCTTTCATGGTTAGAGTTCAAAGTGAATTCATCTTGCAGAATGAAGTGTTTGTTACCTGATGTCTTAACTAGATTAGTACAAACATTTCAGGGTGCCAGGGAGACATAAAACAGGCGTTATCTAACGTTGGGCCAACTTTGGCTATCAACATTGGGCCAACGTTATTTTGATCGACGGTCCTACATTGGGCCAACGTTGGTGCAAAGTTTGATTATGATGTGTATATTTTCGGAAAAAATATGATTCTTTACATGTATTTAACTTCGAATATTTATTTTTATTTCAACTCTTTCATGGTCAGAGTTCAAAGTGAATTCATCTTGCAGAATGAAGTGCTTGTTACCTGATGTCTTAACTAGTTTGGTACAAACATTTCAGGGTGCCAGGGAGGTATTTAGGAGTAAAACAGGCGTAATCTAACGTTGGGCCAACGTTATTTTGATCGGTGATCCTACGTTGGGCCAACGTTGGTGCAAAGTTTGATTTTGATATCCATATTTTCGGAAAAAGATATGATTCTTTACATGTTTTTAACTTTGAATATTTCTTTTCATTTCAATTCTTTCACGGCTAGAGTTCAAAGTGAATTCAGCTTGCAGAAAGTAGGGCTTATTACCTGATATTTTAACCAGATTGGTACAAACATTTCTGGCTGCCAGGGAGGTATTGAGGAATAAAACAGGCGTAATCTAACGTTGGGCCCAGTGATCTGTGTCATGGAATGTTGCTTGTGATATATGATAGAAGTAATTGTATATGTGTGATATGCCATATGCGCCATGTATCCTGTGATATATGTCATGTAATGTGTTTTTTGTGACATGTAATGTGTGTAACTGTATAAATGTGATGTGTTATATATGTCATGCATCATGTGATCTGTCATGCAATGTTGTTTGTGATGTCGTGTGAGTCTTTGTATATGTGTGATGTGGCATGTGTCATATCTGTCATGTATTCTGTGATATATGTCATGTATTTTTTGTGTTATGTGAGTAATTGTATATGTGTGATGTGCCATGTGCCATATGTGTCATGTATCCTGTGATCTGTAGCATGCAATGTTTTTTGTTATAATATGTGATGTGATCAGTTGAGATTTGTGATGTGCCATATATGTCATGTATGCGTGCCATATGCGTCATATCATATGTGCTATATTTCATTTCATATATCATTTGTCCTTTTATATGCCAGGTGAGATGTGTGTAATGCGATGTTATATGCAATGTGTCCTGTGTCTTGCGATATATATCAGGATATACGTTTTATGTGACGTTTGTCATGAGTTCGTTTATATGTCCTGTATCGTGCGTCATGTATTAAGTAATGTGCCATACATATCATGTATCCTGTGATATGTGTTCTGTAATGTGTTATGTGATATGTGATTAATTTTATATGCGTGATGTGTCTTGTTTCATGTGATATGCGATATGTTTATGATATGTATCATTTTACCTGTGATATGTGTCATGTATTCTGTGGTATGAGCCCCGAAAGGTTTTCCGTAATATGTGGCGTCCGGTATTTGTCATGTGTCATGTCCTAGGTGATATATACGTCTCATGTGTCGTGTGTCGTATCGTGTGAAATGTGATTTGTGTGATGTATCATGTGTTATGTCACGCGAAATATGTCATGGCATACATTGAATGTTATGTAATATGTTATAGTGAGTGAGTGAGTATAGTTTTACGCAGCTTTTAGCATTATTCCAGCAATATCACGGCGGGTTACACCAGAAATGGGCTTCACACATTGTGTCCATTTGGGGAATCGAACCCGGGTCTGAAGCGTGTCGAGCGAACGCTTTAACCACAAGGCCCTATATGTTTCATGTGATATTTGATATTTGTCATTCCTCGTGGATACATGTGATATGTGTTATGTGTCATGTCATGTGTGTCATGCGATAGATGACGGGTAGTTTGTATGAAATGTAATATGTGATGCATGACGTGTGATAAACAATGTTACTCAATAATCTTACTCAGTATTCGCATGATAGAGTAACCCTTAAACATCGCTACAAACATTAAAGTTGCTATCCATAACCGTTTTATGTCCCCATGTTCCTACAACTTCTAAATGGCTAACAAAGAGTACTTTACAATTAAATGAGCATTAGACCGGTGTATACAAAGTAGTATCTTGCTGTTTAAAAGAGGAATACTGGCTTGACAGTCAACTCATCTCAGTCTAATGTTATGCAACAAACGGACACCGAGTTATGTTCGGGGTAGTGAGTGAAATGTGTCGACCATATCCGACACTACTCGTGAGAACACCAGAGATTATGTCATAGAGTTCACAGAGTAATAGTTCATTACTTCCTGTTCATAAGGTCACGGCAAGACCTTTTTGTCTCCAGCATTAAGACTTTAAATTACGTATAAATTACTCTGGCATTAAAACTTTAATTACGTACATACTTTGTTAATAAAGATTTTCAATAGGCGCTCATGACCATCTGTTTCGCTATTATATTTTGTCAGCGTTGTATGCTAATCGGTAAACTCACGGAAGTAACAGCTGTAAATACGAAAACTATGCCAATTCATTTCAAAATAATGTTGAATGCCATTTAATGAGGTTTACACGTTTGAAGTCGTCGAACTTGAGAATGTAAAGCTTTTGGAAGCACGTGAGTAAAGATGAATATCGTCAAAGAAACATCTATGTGATATACTAGTCAGTAACAATGAATGTTGACAAGTGAGTGAGTGAGTGAGTTGGGTTTAACGCCGCCTTTAACATTATTCCAGTCATGTCGCTGCGTGTCAGCTTAATGTGGGAGGAAAGCCCCAAGTGATGCAGGTTTTAGACGTTTACCACTTCGGTGAAACCCACGAGCACGGGTATGGTGCTGATTGGGGCGAACCGGGATTCGAAACCACAATCATAGGTTTCTGGCATCATAGGTTTCTGGCATGCCCAAGGGACAGCAACTCTGCACTGCGAATCGCGGCGCCTTAGACGACTGGGCCACCCGTGCCCCCGAATGTTGACAAACTGCAGCAATTACTTGTACATGAATTTACAGGGTTTCTGTCGCGAAATCGTAATATGACAGCTTCTTTTACCAGTAAACATTCAATATTTGTAGAGACATCGTATTTAGAAACTGCAGACATGTTACATTGCGGCGCATGCGCATGTTGTATAGTGCATCTGGTGTTGCGGTAATGTCCGAACTCCCTACCCTTATTCTGGTGTAGAAATATTGAAATTTCCTCTGATTATGTAGGATAGATGGTAGCATTTACGTGGTTAATAGCTCCTTACCGATATGTAGTTCGCTTTGGGACAGCACGTTTCAGATCTTGCCCCACGTGCGGGTTAGCCAGTAGCTAATGCTTTCATTGTCTGGCATGATCGGGAAGATCACTACAGGTGAGGGAGACCACACCAAATTACCTGTTCGGAGCTCGAACAATTCCCCAATCCCTAGTGATTTTCGGCTATAAAGATCTAAATTATGTGGCAACTTTAGAATTCATGGGTAAACTATTATAAAGGTGGGTTGGACGGGTGGTTTTAATTAGGAAATAATGTAAGCTATGTGATGTAGCTACATTGACCGATTGTGTCAGGAGGTTTGGAAGGGTGGTTTGTTTGTCCTCGTAGACTGTGTTAAGGATGCGGTAGTGATTATTTATTAAAGTGGGTTAGTTAGGAGTTTGTTCGTCTGCTTTAGGCTGTTTCTGGGTTATATTCTTAAGGCATAAGTAAGTAGGATTTTTGGCTTAATAATGTAAATTTTAGTTAGGAATATGATTGACTAATCTGTAATTGTTGTTTTATATTTTGTTACAGTTTGTTTTTGTTGTTTTTTCTGTAATAAACTGTTGAAACTTGATTATATTTTGTCGTGAATCACCTCCCTACATCCAACGAACTGAGGTCGTAAAGGACAGACGGAGGGACCGTAGACACATTCTTTAGTGTATTTGGCATCAATATCTCCTTGATAAAAGAATCACAACGTATAGTCATGAAAATATTAGGTGTCTAAATATGCCCAAAGCCTGTCCTCTTACACTGCTAAAGTGACAACAAGCTGTCACTAACAGGTGAGGTGACCCTCCTAAGTATCCCACCCCTACATTCATTGTTTTTACCAATCACCACATCTGACTGATCATAGATATCCAACGGTAGGTGTTGACAAGGGTGCAGGTTTTATCACACGATTGTTTTACAACATGTATTTTTTTGTGAAATCACAGTGTCTATTATATTATATTTAATAAAAGCATAACTTACGTTTGGTGATATTTATATTTACACGGTTGTATCTCTTCAAAACAAAGAAATCATTTTTGAGGGAAGGAACACGCGCTGGTTTATGGGACAAATGTTTTCATGGCGCTAAACATTGAATTATATTAGACATCGGTTGAGTTGTATGTCTTGAGTGCAAAATTATCAGTCTTGTGCAAAGGAAAATTGGTCACCACGTGGTTTTTCGATAGCATATTGCTGCGCTTTTCATACCTTGGGATGTTTCCGTGGAAACATCACGATCAACTGTGTAAAACCGGCCACAATGCTTAGAGTTTCTAGACAACAGATTTTTAAAGAATGAAAATTTGACGTAGTATAGATAAGGGTAGAAAAATCTTTACCTCGTTGTTTGTCCATTGAACTGTCTCCATATCGGCCGGGCGGGGTTCGGGCTTGCAATTGCTGGGTGCTTGTTTTTTCCAGCATGTGGGAGGGGGTTGTGTTTGTAAAAAAGTCATATAGGCAATATACACCAGACGCACATTTCTCAATTACCGACTTCCTGGAATGCTCTCTGTGAACACGTTTTGGTGGACGTCCATTTTGGGGGATCACGTCGACTATTCTTGTCTACTCTTCCTCTCTTCGTTCCGCTTTCTTTATCATCAGTGTATGTTTCAAACAGTTCATTTTCAAAATTCCATCACGTTGTCCAAGCCGTCTGTGTATTGCTTTGAAAATGTCAATGCGTGTATCCTTCACACTTTGGATATCGTAGGCCATCTTCCTTGCTGTGAGAACTGGTCAGTGCTTCAATGGCCCTGCTTGGGCTGCCCATTGTTTGTTGATTGCCTGGACGCTTGGTCAGTCAGCAGTGACAATACTTGTGTAAATTCGCCTTCACAGTTGTTTACATTTTGGACACTTGATTTTAAGCAAAACGCTCAATAATGTTCATGATTCACTCACATATACCCATTCCAGGTTGCTTCAAGGTCACATTACATTATTTTTGCACAACATCATCTCATAATTAACGCGATTGTGACGGAGCAATCTTTTCAGCGACATGCTTTTCAGGCGCATGCGCATCCTGCTATGATCGACACTAACACCCAATGTGAATATGTACCAATAAACATGGTGCACTCATCTGATTCATTTAGGCAATTTCTAAAATGTCTAAATATTTTAGTCATTAAGTGACAAATCTGTTCATTGTCCATTGACACGCTGACTGATTATACACATTGTCTGAGACATAATGTTCTGTGTTGACAACCGGGCTGTGCACATGTAGCATTTTATATAGCTTCGATGCATACTGGCATCCTGGGTGTACATGTGCCACCGTATAAAGCTCCGTTGTATACTGATATCCTTGATGTACATGTAACACTTTACATAGCTATGATGTATTCTGACATCCAGGGTGTCCATGTATTACTATATATAGCTACGTTGTATACTGACTTCCTGGGTGTGGATATCACTATGTATAGCTGCGATGTATACTGACATTCTTGGTGTGCATGTATTACTATATATAACTATGTTGTATACTGACTTCCTGGGTGTGCATGTATCACTATGTATAGCTATGTTGTATACTAACATCTTGGCTGTGCATGTATCACTATTTATAGCTACGTTGTATACTGACATTCTGGGTGTGCATGTATTACTTTATATAACTACGTTGTATACTGACTTCCTGGGTGTGCATGTATCACTATGTATAGCTGCGATGTATACTGACATTCTTGGTGTGCATGTATTACTATATATAACTATGTTGTATACTGACTTCCTGGGTGTGCATGTATCACTATGTATAGCTATGTTGTATACTAACATCTTGGCTGTGCATGTATCACTATTTATAGCTACGTTGTATACTGACATTCTGGGTGTGCATGTATTACTATATATAACTACGTTGTATACTGACTTCCTGGGTGTGCATGTATTACTATGTATAGCTACGTTGTATACTGACTTCCTGGGTGTGCATGTATTACTATGTATAACTACGTTGTATACTGACTTCCTGGGTGTGCATGTATCACTATGTATAGCTACGTTGTATACTGACTTCCTGGGTGTGCATGTATCACTATGTATAACTACGTTGTATACTGACTTCCTGGGTGTGCATGTATTACTATATATAACTACGTTGTATACTGACTTCCTGGGTGTGCATGTATCACTATATATAACTACGTTGTATACTGACTTTCTGGATGTGCATGTATTACTATATATAACTACGTTGTATACTGACTTCCTGGGTGTGCATGTATTACTATATATAACTACGTTGTATACTGACTTTCTGGATGTGCATGTATCACTATATATAACTACGTTGTTTACTGATATTCTTGGTGTGCATGAATCACTATATATAACTACGTTGTATACTGACATTCTGGGTGTGCATGTGTCACTATATATAACTACGTTGTATACTGACATTCTGGGTGTGCATGTATCACTATATATAACTACGTTGTTTACTGACTTCCTTGGTGTGTATGCATCACTATATATAGCTATGTTGTTTACTGACATTCTGGGTGTGCATGTATTACTATATATAACTACGTTGTTTACTAACTTCCTGGGTGTGCATGTATTACTATATATAGCTATGTCGTATACTAACATCTTGGGTGTGCATGTATTACTATATATAGCTACGTTGTATACTAACATCTTGGGTGTGCATATGTCACTATTTATAGCTACGTTGTATACTGACATTCAGGGTGTGCATGTATCACTATGTATAGCTACGTTGTATACTGACATTCAGGGTGTGCATGTATCACTATGTATAGCTACGTTGTATACTGACATTCAGGGTGTGCATGTATCACTATGTATAGCTACGTTGTATACTGACATTCTGGGTGTGCATGTATCACTATATATAACTACGTTGTATACTGACTTCCTGGGTGTGCATGTATCACTATGTATAGCTACGTTGTATACTGACATTCTGGGTGTGCATGTATTAATTCATATAGCTACGTTGTATACTGACTTCCTGGGTGTGCATGTATCACTATGTATAGCTACGTTGTATACTGACATTCTGGGTGTGCATGTATTAATTTATATAGCTACGTTGTATACTGACTTCCTGGGTGTGCATGTATCACTATGTATAGCTACGTTGTATACTGACATTCTGGGTGTGCATGTATTAATTTATATAGCTACGTTGTATACTGACTTCCTGGGTGTGCATGTATCACTATGTATAGCTACATGTACATTGGTTTCCATCATACTTTGCCGTAGGACTCGTGTGCACGAATCGCTTGAACAGGAATGTATAGGATTTCCAATGACTAAGTTTGGTTTGGGCATGCTCATTGCTTCACTAATTACATATGTTTCACAACATGTGTTTTTTTAGGGAACTGTGCCTCATCACAATTTTAGGATGTATATTCAACCTGTCAACACCGGTATGTTATGTACGAGGGGTATATATGACATCTGTTATAGCGCTACCAAGCTCTTGTTCTGAGAGGACAATTTAAATTTGGTTATTAAGTAATCACATCCTGTGTTCTCTGAACACCCCACAAACATCCCTTGCGGCTGCAATGGCGGATTTGCTTTCTGCAATAGCAGCTGGTGTGTACAGTAACCACTTGTAGGGGCAGTACTGGGGGTCATTTTGTAAGGATGTATTAATTTGGGGGCCCATATGCAAGATGGTGGCGATAACACAGATGAGGGCCTTACAGTCATATCAGACGCGCCAATTCCTTGAAAGTATCTGGATATTATCAAAAAAGGTAACCATATCCCCATATTCAGGATATTAACTGGTTCATTGCCAATAGTGTTAAGCCATTTTTGGATGGTACTGTACGAGTCACAAGGGCTTGAGGCTGCATTGACACTACACCCACCCTTACTACCTGTCATGAGATACAACATAGATTAAGCACAAACGTTAGTGGGGCCACAAAGCCACTGTTACATGTGGATAACAGCTGCTCAAAACATCGCACTAGCCTGCACATTTTCTGTTTACCCGATGCATCTGTTATGCCCGTGGCATCTTTCAAAAATCCAACTGTGACAGTATTTCTATGTTCTAACCAGAAGGCCACTGTTACATGTGGATAAAAGCTGCTCAAAACATCGCACTAGCCTGCACATTTTTTGTTGACCAATAGCGTCTGCATCTTCTCGTAAACATTTTGTTTTGCGATTGTCCAGGTGCATTGGCAATGAGAGTTAGCTAATCTGTGTCCTATCTACCATCGACGATGTTCTGTGCTACATCTTTTGCATTTAGCTTGTCACATTTAGTCACAAAATGTTCTTTTCCTTATTCGTAACATGGCTGACAAAAAGTCCTGGTTTGGCGTTAAGAGATGCCTATGCCTTAGTCTTTGTATCATTGCAACTTTGTATTTTTTGCACTTCGTAATGTTTTGTGGACGCAAAGGTCTGTGCGACCAAGGGAGAGTTCAACATGACGTAAACAAGGACAATCCATATTTACCAGTAGGTCGGTTTGCAGCGTTGTAAAGGTGATTTTAACAAACAAACAAACAAGTGTTCTTGTAAATGTTGTTCCCGATTTTCTTTAGATTTTTTTATAGTTTTATAACACAGATAAGACACCTTTCCTAGGGTTTGGTTAAAGATGCCCTCGTGTCTTCAAAGGTGTTCCTCTCCCTCATGTTTTTATCTTCAACAAAACCCTCGGGAGCGGTGTATATCCTTCGCGGGGCAGCCCAGTGCTTAAAGCCTTCGCTCACCACGCCGAAGGCTCATTGTTGATTCCCCACATGGGTAAAATGTGTGATGCCCATTCCTGGTGTCCTTTAACTTGATATTGCAGGAATAGTGCTAAAAGCGGCGTAAAACCATACTCACTCACATAACGTGATAAACAATAATATGTTGGGGACGACACAGCGGATATGTAACAATACCCTCAACTTCCGGTCAGGGGAACATTCGAAACCGAATGACCGGAAATGCTGATGCACGTCTACCGTATTGTTCAAATATATTTATTGGATAATTGTCTTCAGGCAACCATCATTAACCACCAACAACCACCAATCACCAACAACCACCAACAACCACCGACAGCCACCACCGTTCGGTTTTCAATGATAACTTGAGATTGCTTCATCTGTCACCAAATGTTCCTTAAAACGAGCCTAATCACTTGTTACACTTCTTGTGAAATTAGTTCCATGAAAAACCGTTAATTACATAAACATCCACTCCCTGTGTATCTATTTTCAACAACAATACCACTAAAATAGTTTTAAGGGATATAGATAGGACCCTCTGAGGACCGAAAGAACCTTTGGATTTCCGTCCTGAAATTGAAGTTTCAAAACGCTCTAATCATGGAGTCATCGAGGCACATTCCATGCAGCAGAGAGAGAACAATGGGAGATGCTATTAAGGCAATGGAATGATTCCCCACGCATCTTCATGGTTTCAGAATTGGTGAGACCGCCTCTGTGGTCTAGTGGTAGAGCGTCCACCCGGACATCGGAAGGTCCGGATTTCGAACACCGGCCGCGTCATTCCAAAAGTCGTTAAAGATTGTACTTGTTGTTACCCTGTGTGGCGCTCAGCATTAAGGGGCTAAAACAAGAACTGGTCGGCTCAGAGTCAGTATACTGTGTCTGAGTGGGGGTATTCATGTTAAACTGCGGCATGGTATCTCTTTATCAGCTAGCACTATAAATCGGCATAAGTACACACACACACACACACACACACACACACACACACACACACACACACACACACACACACACACACACACACACACACACACACACACACACACACACACACGTGTATGCACGTCGCTATATCGGTGCAATAATATTGGACGCGACGTTCAACCCCATTTCACCCCACCTCATAATTGGCGAGTATCCATCACCAAGAACAGTGTACGAACAGTGCGAAGGAATACAAACAGTGAACATTTGTTTGAAAGGAATATATTGTAGATTACGTACATTCAGTCCCCTAAAGTTATCGGTATGACCCTAAACGTTAGTGAATGACTATAGTTTCCGCCGCTTTGAACAATATTCCGGCAATATCATTATGAATAGACCCCGCGACTTCGGCGTGACGAACGAACGCATTTGCCACTAGATTACCCCATATTCCCAGATATAATTGGTGAACGAGCTCGGTTGTTATGTATCCATTTGTGAGTGAGTGAGTGGGTGAGTGAGTATGGTCTTACGCCGCTTTTAGCAATATTCCAGCAATATCACTTCGGGGGACGCCAGAAATGGGCTTCACACATTGTACCCATGTCGGGAATGGAACCCGGGTCTTCGGCGTGACGAGCGAACGTTTTAACCACTAGGCTACCCGACCGCCCCTGTTATGTATCCATTAACTGATTTATAGACCCGTTTTATCACACTATAGGCCTTGATTATCGATCGGATTGTCTTGTTTGAAGCAAATGCAAGTGATAGGAGAGGTGGAATCTGATTGGTCCATAGGAGAGGCATAGAAGGGACACAACTCGTAATAGCTACTGGTGGCGCTACCATCGAGCCCATGAATTCCAGCCTAGTTCGGCAAGATTGGAAACTGGACTTTTAAAGTCAGTTAACTCTCTTGCTTAGGGAAGATATCTAACTAGTGGGCGTCCAAATCCTCGAACATAAATACTTGGAGGTCAAACAAACCGGATACCACTACTTCTACAGTCTTCTGCAATTGAAACCAGGAATCAAAGTGTACCATTATGTGAGGAGAGCCAAAACTGGCAGCATGGAAACGATTATGTACAAGGAGAACACGGATGGGGGGCACGGCACGAATGGTCAGAGGAGATCAGATCTTGGTGACCCCCCCCCCCCCCCCCCCCACACACACACACACACACCCACCCACCCCACCCACCCGTCCTAAAGTTTATTCAGTTCATTTGCGGACGAGGATTTGGTTTGATTTGGCAAGTTACCCTTACCACCTCTGCCTCGAGTAGTTTGCACAATGCGCAAATATAAAAAAAATATGTGCACCGATATATTTTACCCCTAGAGTAATACAATGTGATATATCACGACTGTGTATTGGGAAATAATAATAAAGCTACGCGATAAATAGCAAAGACTAAAGGGGCATTCACACGGTGCAACTAGCTGTATACAATTTGTTACATGCAACAAATTGCATCTCGTGAACAGGCAAGTCGGTCCAACTTTTGCATATGCAACTTGTTGGGCGTGAGTTGTACGGAATAGGGCATTCTAGACAGGAGTTCTATTTTCATGCGACAAGTTGTACGTACGCAGCCAATCAAAACGCGTATCCAAATCACGTGATCTTTTCACCTCCAACTGTAAAGAATCATGGCGACACCGGCGTCCCGCTTGAAGAATGCTGAGAAGTCGAAGGTGGAAACGGAGCGGTTTATCGGCTATTATGCGTCCAACGACTGCTTGTGAAATGTGTCCAGCCCATTTTATTCCAAGCGGGAACACCGACAAGCAGCCTACATCTCCACTTCAGAGATGATGGGTAATAGTGAGTGAGTATGGTTTTACGCCGCTTATAGCAATATTCCAGCAATATCACTGCGGGGGACACCAGAAATGGGCTTCACACATTGTACCCATGTCAGGAATGGAACCCGGGTCTTCGGCGTGACGAGCGAACGTTTTAACCACTAGGCTACCCGACCGTCCCGATGGGTAATAGGATGGCAGGTGAGAATTCATCAACACGATATGCGAAGTTCCAGCTGGTAACACATAACATTGTGTAAATGAAACTGTTTCATGCTCTGGTTATTTACACACTTGTGTCAACTATTATATCACTTTCATATATATAGTTCAGAATAATAATTGATAAAAATATGTAATGAGCTGAGCTTGTAAGGTTTTTAAAAAACAAACAAACAAAAAACATTAACTCTAACTAGCAATGCTAATTAATTCATTTGTAACAGACCCATTCACCCATGTGAATGCTGAATTGTATTCAACTTCAGTTCGTGCAACTAGTTGCATGCAACAAGTTGTATACAACTTCTCTTCTTCTAAGGAAATCGAGAGACGCTTACATTAATGACTTTGGAAAACAATTTATCGCTTTCTGCTGCACATACGGTATTCACTTTCTAAATGGGCGTTTCACCAGCGATGCACAGGGATTATTCACGTGTTTTGCAAACACTCGGGCCAGCATTGTCGATTATTTCGCTGCTTCAACTGATTTATTTTATTCATTACCAGACTTTACTGTTCAGACACGTACTGAATCAGACCATTTCCCAGTTACTTGTAGTCTTAAGTGTAGACCTAATGTGATAAAACCTGCAGATCTAATTGAAAAAGTGTCACTTCAATACCGCAATATATATGGCGTTCTCAGAACGTTGAACTTTTTTATGTATCTTTGAAAGACAGATTACCTGAGATGCCAGTTGGAGATATATCTTAGTGTACAAAAAACAGAACATTTGACATCTATAATTAAAGAGAGTGCCGAGGACAGTGGTATAGCTGTACACAACAGTCGTAACACTAACATTAGCAGGTGTGCTTCTTCGCCGTGGTTTGATGCAGAATGTGAAAATATGAAACGCTACAAAAACAAACTGTTAGACATGTTTAGAATTAGTGGATATATAGATACTTTAAAGAACTTTCATGTAGTCGGCAATAGATTCAGAGAAATATGCTGGCGAAAAAGGATGTATTTGAAGAATCTGCTATTGTACATATTCTGAACTGTTGTAATGATAAGAGAAATTCAAATACATTTTGGTCCGAACTGAAATTTCACCTTCGAAAGCCACCCGTAACAGCACCCATTATTGGTGTTTCTCAGTGGATTGATTACTTTAAAACTGTTTTGAATATTACTGATAATGTAACTGATGTGGATTTTGCTGCGTTCTGCAAAGCTGTTATTACAGAGCATCCAGTTAATAGCATGAATTGTCATATGTGTAACGATGAGGGTGTTGACAGTTTACTAAATCAAGATATAACGGCTAAAGAGGTTTCAGAAGTCATAGATTCCCTCAAATGTGGTGAAGCAGCTGGTCCTGATGGTATTTTACCAGAGATGATGAAGTATGGAAGTGATGTTTTAATTCCACATCTTCTAGTATTTTTAACAACATTCTGTGCAGAGGTAGATTTCCAGATCAGTGGTCTGAAAGTATTATCTTCTCTCTCCATAAGAAAGGTAATGTTCATGTTGTTAACAATTATAAAAGCATTTCCTTGATAAATATTTGTGGTAAAGTTTTTACCCAGGTTTTGAATAATAGATTAAAGCATTTTGTTGAGTTATATGATAAGCTCCCGGAATGTCAGATTGGCTTCCGAAAAGGATATTCCACAGTGGATAACATGTTTATTCTTCAAACATTAGTGCAGAAATATTTGTCTAAGTCAAAAGGAAGATTTTACTGTATGTTCGTAGACTTTCAGAAAGCTTTCGACTCTGTTAAAAGGGATCTTCTTTGGCTTGTTCTGCATTCAAATTGAATTCATGGGAAAATATTTCCTATCACACAGGACATTTATTCTAAAACTCTTGCTTGTGTTAAAATTTCAAAGAGTAGCATCTCAGATTATTTTAACAGTCTCAGTGGTGTACGACAAGGTTGCGTTTTAAGTCCTCTTTTGTTTTCGTTATTTATAAATCAGTTGGAAGAGAACATCCAGCAGTGTGGTGGTAGAGGGATATTTGTACATGAGGATTTACTGGAATTGGTTCTTCGCTTATATGCGGATTTGTGCAGATTCAGTTCTTTAACTACAGAAGAAGATTGACGTTTTACACAAATTTTGTAACAAATGGGGTCTAAAAATTAACATGGATAAAACTGATATCTTAGTTTTTCGTAATGGTGGTAAGTTAAGGAACTACGAGAAATGGAAACTGGGGCATATACCTTTCAAGGTTTCAACATATTACAGTTATTTGGGTATTATATTTTCAAACAGGCTGTGTTGGACGAGAACAGTTCAGACATTAGTTTTGAAGGCAAGTAAAGCTTTAATTCCTATAAAACAGCTCAGTTATAAACTTCAAAATATCGCCCCTGAAGTGTTGTTTAAAATGTTCGACTCTTTAAGATTAAAGATCTCTAAATTAAACCTATTATTTTATATGGTTCAGAGATTTGGGGTGTTCATATATGGTTGTTTCTCTAACGTTTCCAAGCGAAGTTTTGTAAATCTGTTTTGGGGTATTAGTTCCAAATCTACAAATATTGCAGTGCTCGGAGAATGTGGCCGATATGGTATTTATATTGATTCTTATACAAGATGTTTAAGATACTGGTTTAAGCTTCTTAATATGTCTCAAGAGAGATTTCCAAAACGGTGTTACGATATGTTAGTTAGGTTTGATGTCGTTGGCAGGAATACATGGATTTCTGCTTTAAGAATATGTTATATTCTCGTGGCTTCGGACATGTGTGGGAATTTCAAGGTGCTGGTGATTCTGAATATTTCATAGGTGAGTTTATTCTGAGGGTTAAGGACTGTCATGCACAAACAAGGCATTCTGAAATGTATGGATGCTCGAAATTAGAACTGTTCTGTCATGACGTCATTTCTGGAGATTCGAACATGCGCTCGCAATTTGATGACATCATATATTGAATGACGTTATTTTTTAGAGGGGAGTGTCTAGTGAGTTGTTCCCCATAGATGTAGCTGGGCAACGCAGATAAACGCGGTGGCCGAACGATCGCATCCAAAAACGGGAGAGATATGACAATCGGTATTGGGAGAAAAGGTACAGGAAATCGACGTGAGGATCGTGAGATTATGAGGGAAATACCCACATAAATGCATAAAATGGATTTCTATTGAGAGAGTCGTCATTATTTCAATACGGGAAAACATTTTTTAAAGCTTGTACATCTTATCACTATCATTAAGAGGTGGTACATAATGTTGATATATCATATAAGAAATAAAGTACTCTACAACGAGTCCTATATTTCTTAAAATAAATAATTATAAATCACTGTAGGGACAGCTGCATCACCTTATGTCATTAAATCAGATGTGACCCAAACCACCCACTCTCCACAAGTACATTGTAGGCTTCCCACACATCAGGCGGTATCTCCTGGACAATCTGGAAACCTCGCTCTGCATACAGCGGCAACCTCTGCATATCCCCGACCAACACGGATATGACGTCAGCAAGTGTCCCTACGTCACTGTTCGGATAATCCATCATGGAAGTGTTCTGTGACGTCACCATGATGTTACACGGTCGAGGCCATTGCTTCATAAAGGTGGCGTAGGCTCGACGTTCCATGAACGGTTTCTGGACCAGAATGAGCGACTCTACTGTTATGTTTCTCATCGTTAAGAGGGCGTAAGTAAACCTGGCATTTTCTCCACTGTTTGTTGACTGATTTTCCACAATGATGCGATCCCCTGGCACTCCTTTCCTGGTGGCTACGTCGAGAAACATCTCCGCCTCCGACTTCGGCCATTTTCCTATTTAAAAGATTATTATTATGAACTTATGGGTAGTCAGTCTGTTATTGCTGATGCGGCGTTAAACACTATTCACTCACTTTAACACAAGAGGCAAATATCTTTCTCGATATGGCCTTAATGTTAATGAGTGAGTTAGATTTTTCACCGCTATGAAAAATATTCCAGTGATATCGCAGTGATTCATGTATGGATTTGAAAACGAATAGTTATTGTCTCGAGTTAACGCTTTATACGCTAGAGTACACAACCGCTCGGATGATCCATAACTGTTTTTACATAACACGTGCACTGCCTCAAGGAAGGTTGTTCGATCACCGGTCGCTTTACACCATAAGATATTAAGAGAAGGTACTTGTTGTTACAATGTATGACGCTCGGTATTAAGGAGATAAAACATGAACAGCTCGGCTCGGAGACAGTATAATGTATGTGAATGGGGTATCTACTGTCAAACTGGGGCGGTCGGGAGCCTAGTGATAAAAGCGTTCGCTCGTCACGCCGCAAATCCGGGTTCGATTCCCGACATGGGTACAATGTTTGAAGCCCATTTCTGGTGTCCCCCGCCGTGATATTGCTGGAATATTGCTAAAAGCGACGTAAACTCAAACTCACTCACTCACTGTCAAACTGCGGCCTGGTATAACGTGCAAGATTTCCTTCACTTTAAATTACCCATGCACCATACTTATTCCTGATAAACCTCTGAGAATAGGTTCTATATCCTCTTTGTCCAGCTGTGTCCTAAACAGATAGGTACTGTTACTCTTAGTACTGCTTCACTCTTGGAAGCTGTCTGTAAAAACACAATCAACTATGAACTCTCATACTGAACATAAAGTTAGGAAACAGTTTGTTTTGCAGGACACGCGTGATGTGAGGATTTAATTCCATCCCACTTATCCCACCAAACACCCTGTTTGGACCTTCATAATGGTTGGTAAAATATTTTGGAATCCTGTGAAGATCTGGGTTAGAATTGGTCTTTAGCAACCCATGCTTGCCGCAAGAAGCGACTAACGGGATCGGGTAGCCTGGCTCGCTGACGTGGTTGATGCATGTCATCGTATACAATTCGCGTAGATCGATGCTCATGTTGCCAATCACTGGATTGTTTTGGTCCAGCCTCGAGTGCGGCGTGACACAACAAACAACCAAACAAACGAAAATCTTTTGGGAACGAAAAATCATTGATCTGGAACTTTTATATTGTTGAATATAACACGTTTGGTGTCACTTCCTTTGCCGCTTACTCTGATCTCGATGGACATGCGACCATATGGGGAGTCGAACCCTTGTCTTCAGCGTGAAGAGCCAACACTGTGATCACAAAGCTAATCAGGGAATCTAATAACTCCAATGTGTGGAGTAGAGGCCAATGTCAGGCCAATTAGAATTGGCATACGGGGGATAAGGATCTATTAATTTTGACATATACAGTATTTAAATTTTACCTTTTGTCAACAATCCACTTTTTCCAGACATGACGATCCAGTCCGCCATGCCCCTTAGGAACAGGTCAGAGGCCACTTCCGCTACTCTCAGATCATTGCTGCCCAATGCTATGATGACATCACTCTGCAATTGGTTGGCAAAAACGGAAATTTTAGCACTATATGTTGAGGTTCTCAATTCAGAGCTCTCATAACTACGGTGGCCCATAAGGGACATGGAGTCTGTTTTTCCATATTTTGATATTTCACTTACTTTTATCGTAACCTTTTGCAAATTAACACGATTTGTCTTACAAATATGTGATAAATCATGTGTAAAGAAGATATTGAATTGCTGAAAAGTGAAACGAAAATGTCAAAAACTAAAATGAAAATGTCAAAAACAAAAGCGAAAATGTCAAAAACTAAAATGAAAATACAGAAAAAGATTATCACCGCGGTGTGAATATTATCACCGCGGTGGTAATAATTTTCTGTAGTTTCATTTTAGTTTTTGACATTTTCGTTTTTGTTTTTGACATTTTCATTTAAGTTTTTGACCTTGTCGTTTTGGTTTTTGACATTTTCCATTTTAGTTTTTGGCATTTTCGCTTCACATTTCAGCGACTCAACAGCTACTTGAAAGTACATTTTCCATGTTTTTGGTTGTTTTTATACATGATTTATCACATATTTGACATTCCAGGGTCAATATCCTTTGGCCTCTTTTTCTCAATTTTATAAGGACTCGATGTCAGTCGTACCCCACCTCACCTAGTCTGCTTACTACCGCAACACCAAGTGATCTAAATATTTGTTTGATATTTGACGACTGGTGACAGTTGGTCATAAACGTCATCCGAATGTCGGGCCCGTTCCACAACGTGATCGTTGCGCTACGACTGTCGTAAGTCTATCTTAAAGTATGTGAGTTACGATCGTCTTGGCTCTACGGTCATTTTCATGAACGGGGCCCTGGTATGGACAACGAGTAAACAACTCTCACGTTGTTTACTCGTAAGGTGAAGTGAGATCCTACCTGTGTGAGAGACTGGTTGAGTTTCATGTAGTCCCATATTTTCTGCGCTGCGTCCAGATTTCGTATGCTGAGCGCCGAGCTAGTCTTCTTTGCAGCAACAAGCGCCATTTTGGACAGGTTCCAAAGCTGACTGGGCGTGGATCATTCCACACCACTCGCCCCTTGTTGTATGTAAACTACAAGAAGAATCTTTACTACATAATATGTCAATGTGAGAAAATACGACAAACGAGTCACAAAACACGAATGGGTAGAAGTACTTTGGTTAAAAAAAATACCTCCTTAAGGGACCGACCATTTAATATTCTGGGGGTGGGGTAAAGGTCTATGGGGTCTGTTTGGGCTTTTTAAAAGTTTTTCCCAAAGCTTAATTCTCCCTGAAAATTCTTTAAAGAGATAATTATGCTTCAGACTGATAAAAAAAAGTCTGCAACAAAAATTACATTGTTGCAAGGTGTTTTTCTTACAAAGATATTCAGGCTCATGATTTTAATTAATTAAATGTCTGGTTTTGCAGCTGAAACAAAATACATATATATTTTAAATGATAGATATGTCTAATAATATGGCAAAGTGACAAAAGTCTGAATTGTTTTACCATATTGAATAACAAGTGGTTGTTAATGGCAACCGTGTTATATTTAGAAAATATCTATGCAAACTTACAAAGCCATAGCGAATGTGGTATAAGCTGACTATGTTTTAAGATATGCCGTTGGACCAAATAGCCGGGGCAGGGGCTCGAGTCGCTACTTGGCCTAATCTTGAGTGGCACGAGTGGTCACGAATGGGCGTGTATACGATGTACATCTGACAGAAAGAGTGAGCCGTCTTCGTGCTAGTTTTAACCGTATCTGAGATATGTGTAAAAAAAACAGAATTAACGCTGGTCATCGACATTTATTCTACTGTGCGTGTAATATACAATATTAATCATCTTGGCTTCGAACCCAATAAATCCTAGCATCTAAGGAACACTGCGCAGCAAAGTACAGCGCTTTAAACAACTTAATGGTGTGTGTCCCTATTGTGCATCTTCCCGAGGCAAGGGTTTGTTTGTTTGTTTGTTTGTATAGAAGTTGGTGGTGCCTTGTCCACATGGTTTCTGTGTCCGTTTATGTCAAATATGTGTTGTGGATAAAAACATTACAGTTTGGCTCCTCCGATAATTCGTTTGGACTCCCCACATAAAGCAGCCGTGATATAACTGGAATACTGTTAAAAGCGGCATTAAACTCAACTCACTCACTCACTCACTGTATGATTCAGGAGTCAGGAACAGACACTCCAGTGCTTGACATCATGAGCATGGAGCTACACAACTGGGATACGATGACATGTGAGTACCAGCTTGTAAGACGTGGCAGTTATTTTGAAAATTCGTAATAAATTATCAATTATGAAATAACCAAAATAATCAATAATCCTGTCATATTCCTGTTTATACAATTCAAGATAATCTAGTTCTGGCATACGAACACTTTGTAGGGTAGGCCCTGTTGTCTGTTGAAGTCGATCCGAAAATGATCAACAAGTCTCTCTTTGAGACCATAAATCATTAATATTTTGTTTAATAAAACAATTACCCCTTTTCCATTCTTACTCCCTTCTCAGCTTCACCAGCCTACCTGTAATTAAGATACCTCATACCTGAGTGTTCCTTTATAGAAATATTTCACTTTCACCTAATACATAACTTGGGGGCGGGGATGGCGTGGGGCGGGGGTGGGGTGGGTTGGGGGGCTCTATGTGCACCACTCACTCGTGGAAACAAGGAAAGCTTAGTTTATCGAAAGCTTTGTTTATTAGAGAGCTGTTGAACACGACCGCTTCCATGGTCTAGTTTATAGTCTCCTCTGCCCGGAGTGGTTCGATTACCGGCCGCGTATAACGTTAACGAGACGATGTTAAGAGATGGTACTTGTTGTTCCCTGTGCCCGGGTAAACACGGACTAGAACAAGGACTGGTCGGCTCGGAGTCAATATACTGTGTCTGAGTGGGGTATTCATGTTGAACAGCGGCATGATATATCTCAGTAGGCTAGCACATGCATTAGTCCGAACTACCACAACCATCCACACACACACACTCACACGCACGCACTCACGCACGCACGCACGCACGCACGCAGTCACACGTGCATGCAAGTCGCAATGTAAGTGCAATAATCTTGAACGCGACCTTAAATCCCACTTCACATGAATTCTTATCTCCACGCGTCTGGTTTGGTGGCTCACGAGGTTAGGTTATCTCCACATTCGTGACCAACTCCACATCCGGGACAAGCCGAATAGCGACTCTTGTGTCTTCTTGCAGGTTACGGAAAGGGGCGAGTGGTGACGAATGGCTATGTCCACTCGGTACAAACTTACCTTGGGCAATGTGGCTAGGAATGTGTCGCCGTTTTCCACCAGTGCCGGGAGTGTCGGTTGCTTCAGAGCATGCACCACGAGTGCAGTAACTGTCTACAGCCCCACATTGCAATGATAACGGTGTGTGCAAATGTCTCACTGAGTGACTACGTGGCGCTGACACGGAAAATATATCATGCTTCAATATTAATGCACCTTATCTATCTGTGCCTGTGTGTTTAAACTTGACTGGCCTGACTCGCCTGGGAAGTCGTAGCGACACATACTTTAGTTTACAAGGTAACCCTCCTCTGTGGTTGCCTCGACGTGTATACCGGCACGTGAATCAAGACAGGTTGACATATGTGCGTGCATAAGCTTTACTGATTGAGTGAATGACCGACTGAGCGGGTGGGTGGGTGGATGGATGGGTGAGTTGGTTGGCGGGTGTGCTGGCGAGCGGGCGGGCGGTCTAGAGTGAGTGAGTGAGTGAATGGCTGTTAGATATCATCTTCCCGGAGCAAGGGAGTTAACTGACTATAAAAGTCCAGTTTCCACCCGTGCCGAACTAGGCTGGAATTATGGAGTTATATCTTGGCTGGACTAACGAGTCCATACAAAGTCGCGTAACGAAATTGACATCCAGTTCGTAAACTGCCGTGCGGATTTCGATTGATTGCAGGATTTGTAAAGCATGTGTACTGCCAACTCGGCGTCAACAGATATTTTCCAAATCTTTTCATGTTTTTAATCAAGGCGCTAAAGTGATTTGATGCACTTCGCGAAGTAAGAAACGTTTTATCACAATATACGAGCGTAGATTTTGATTATCGATCAGATTCATTCGTGACCAACTCGTGTTATTCCGGGACAAGCCGTCTTCTTGCAAGCTACGGAAAGGGTCGAGTGGTGACGAATGCGATCAGATCGTCTTGACGGGGCGCCGCCATTTTGTTTGAAGTAAAGCAAGTAATATGAGAGGTGGAATCTGATTGGTCAATACGAGATACGTAGAAGGACATGACTCGTAAAAGCCACTGGTGGCGCTGCGATCAAGCCCAGAAATGCCAGCCGAGTTCGGCAACGGTGGAAACTGGACTGTAGCAGTCATTTAACCCACTTGCCGCGGGAAGATGGTTAGATATACTTGTGGCGCTAACGAGATATGGGATGCATATGATTGGCCTTAAATGATCGTCATATCGACTGCACAGGCTAGATAGCCGACGTATGTGAGTTTTTACTAGAAAAGGACCTTCACAAGCTTGATTTCAGAAGTACTGATTATGACTAGTCGAACTAGGTGTTCAGCTGGAGGGAGACTAGTCGTATATACAAGAAAGACAGCATAGATTCACGGGAAGCTACACGAGACTCGGGGATCGCCCCTTTGTGTGACCCAGTGAAGACGTCCAATTCAACGACTTATTTCTGTTCACATGGAGAGTTGGTTAAATCCAAATGAAGCACAAGAAACAGTGTTGTTGTACCCCATGGGTCTACGACCTTATTTCTACTTATGTTCTACTTACATTAAGATGGTAGCTTTTGTTTTAAACAATAACAATCGTTACGTTTAATTGTTAATTGCTTTGACAGTGTATATGAATTGTCCATGAACTTTTATTAAACGTTATATCTTAATACGTGAATAATATGTTCATCGACTGTGGTCTAGTAGATAGGATGTCTGCACGGCGAGTGGAAGGTCGGTGGTTCGATCCCCGGCCGCGTCAAAACATGGTACTTGTTGTTACCCTGCCTGGCGCTCGGCATTAAGGGGCTAAAACAAGGACTGGTCAGCTCGGAGTCAGTATACTGTGTCTGAGTGAGGTATTCATGTTAAACTGTGGCATGTAGTCTAGCACTATAAACCGGCATTTAGTCTTGACGAGTACAATTAGCCACGCACACACGCACACACGCACGAACGGACGCGCATGCACGTCGCTGTATAAATGCAATAATCCTGACGCAACGTTAAACCCCCTTTCACCTCACCTCTCCTCACCTCACCATGTTCGTTGAAGTCGCCTTTTACGGCAAGCATGGTTTGCTGAAGACCTATTCCACCCCGGATCTTCACGGGTCCACCTCACCATGTTCGCCAGTTGCCTTCTATACTGTCTATGAATAGTTGATAAGATATCAAGTAGTACACACAACAGCCGCGAGTTCGTATGACATTAGCTGGAACTATTAGTGAAATAGACTCGAAGATCCGGGTTGGAATAGGTCTTCAGCAAACCATGCTTGCTGTAAAAGGCGTCTATGTTTGTCGTACGAAGTGACTAACGGGATCGGGTGGTCAGGCTCGGTGACTTGGTTTGTGCATGTCATCGTATCCCAATTGCGCGGATGTATGCTCATGATGTCAATCACTGGATTGTCTGGCCTAGACTGGATTATTTACAGACCGCCGTCGTGTAGCTGTAAATTTACTGAATTCGACGTTAAACAACAAACAAACAAATGTTAGTGGAATAACGCCATCTTATCCTGAGTTCCAGAACAGAACTACAAGAGGCGCTGATATAACATCCAACACCCTCGCCATCATCCTCAGCAGCGGCAGCAGCAACGATAAAAACAATACTCAAATTCAGATTGAATCACCTCTTTATATGTTTATTCTAAAGGAAATGATTATATTGTGCTTTCGAAAAGGCAGATAACTGTAAAAGCTTTTGGCTTCTCGACTTTGGTCTTTAATTTTTTAAATAATCGCATTTGAACATTGCCGAGTGACGACTTATTAACTGCTACCCGTAATGCAGTGGTAGAAAATGACACTTGTGAATTTGTTCATGGTCTTAATAAGTAATTCCTTTTAATTTTATTTATTTCTCATGCATGAAAATGATGCTATGGTTTATTGGCAGTTCACCCGGCGGTCGCCGATATACCAGTGCGCATTACAACCTCCACAGTAGTTGCTTCTGAAAAGGAAACAAATTAAAAAATTTGACATATACAGAAGTTCTTTTATTAAGGAACAGCTACTCCATTGCACATACAAAACACGGCAGAAAAGAAAGATGGCTCTCAATATATACGGCCATGTCCAAACGGTGTTTCGTTTGACAAAGTATCTTGTAATCTGGCTAATAGTGTGCCATCGTAGCCGCAGAAGTAGGCGGGTGCTCACAATATCAACCACTGGTTCGACTGGACATGTCGCCGAGATATTGTTGTATTATTGTGGTGTGGTAACTCGTCGTTAATTCATATAGTACAGGGATATCTCAAATTGGGTGAGCCAGTTAAAATTGAAAGTCACAACGGCAGTATTTCAGCCATAACGTGACCGCTTGGGATGGTGGTCCAGGGGGACGAGGTGCCGACGGGGTCCGCTGATCGTGAGTTTGATCCTTGATTCAATCCGATTATATAAGCATGAAATCGTGCTCACTCACTCACTCACTCACTCACTCAAACACTCACATTATAGACAGGTAATATGTTCAGGGTATCATTACACGTAAGAGGGTATACTTACACGCATCTTGCATCAGGATAAACTGGACATGTGGCAAACAGGCAAGGATCAACAAGACAATTCACTCTTGGTAGGTGAGGAGGACACCTTCCATATAATGACCCTGCAATGAAAGCAGAACAAGAAATAATGGTGATGTTCCTACGGAACAAAGAAACGAAGCTACTAAACGCACATACTCCAACATTTATTCTCAACTCAGCGACCGACCAATCTGCTTTTTGCGGGGAGCCCAAAATAATTAACGGAGGAGCCAAACTGTAATATTTTTATCCACAACACATATTTGACATAAACGGACACCATATGGATAAGGCACCAGTATTCCAGTTATATCACGGCGTGTCAGCTTAATGTGGGAGGAAAGCCCGAAGTGATGCAGGTCTCAGACGTTTACCACTTCGGTGAAACCCACGAGCACGGGTATGGTGCTGACAAACATAGAAACATAATCGGGGCGAACCGGGATTCGAACCAACGATCATAAGGTCCTGGCGTGCCCAAGGTACGCACCTCTGCACAGCGAATCGCGGCGCCTTAGACGACTTGGCCACCCGTGTTCCCCGTTAAAATTAGTAATACTCATATATTGTACAACTAAATTAAATTTATAAATCTAAATCGTCATCACAAGGTGTCTGAGTCAAACGATCATTAATATTGTGATTCACTTACCCGAAACGGTGGCGAATAGAAGGACCAGGACCAACAAAGAGATCTTCATGTTTTACTGTTTTGCCGTGTACGTGTGATGTCTCAGGACGTTCAAGCACTGTGCCACTCGTGTGGTTTGAAATATTTATACTCTCGTAAGACATTTATATGTTCCACCTGCTGACGTATTACATGTTTACTGTAGCCCCAGGTATGTCGACTTTTATGTTGATGCGCAATATCATTGAAAGGGACATGCAACTTATAAAATATGAACCATTTCAATTCAAAAGATGATATGAATTCAACGCTTCTGTGTCTTGAGCCGTTTTAGTTGTAAATTTATCGCTTGTATTACTATAAGTAATTAATTCCAAACATTTATGAAAAAACTCACTTATTGCTAAGATGAGAAATACTTTGGAATTTAATAATTAATAATATGTACCAAGAAATACTGTTTAAAAATACCCAACCACACACAGCGCGCGTATAGTTAATATGTTCTATCCCAGGCAGGGTTTTTACCATTTTAAGACTGAACAGTATTGATACCGTAAAGACAAAACCATCTCCATTATTTGACTTTTCACGGGTTGTTCATGACAATAGAGCTGAGATAGATCTACCAAGGCCCACTTATGTATAGGGGAATGTCTGAGTAACTCTCCATTCCTAAAAAATAATGGAGCAGAGGTCCCGCAGGGGCCGAAGCCCATTATTTTAAAGGAATGGAGAGTTACGAGGATATTCCCCTACTTAAAACTCATCCCTACTTTTACACTTTGACAAAATATTCTGTAGTTGAAAATAATGATGCTTCAAGATAATGTACAGTTGACAAGCAACTCTCCATTCCTGAAAAATAATGGAGCGGTCAAACAATAGAATGACGTCACAGATGTGTTTTAAGTCTGAAGTCCGCCTTCACAGTTGACATTCAATGTCATCTTCGTGTGTTTAATGTCTTCCTCCATCACTCCAATCCAGACGTGCCTTGGGGCACCTCATTCATCTCCAAAATAGCGTCACTCTGTTATGCAAGTCACAAATGAAAACAACACAGGATGGAGACTGGCGCATGTTCAAATAGACGTATAAAAGTGTTTGAATTAATGTTTGTTTGTTGTTTAACGCCACACTCAGAAATATACCAGCTATATGACGACGGTCTGTAAATAATCGAGTCTGGACCAGACATCTAGTTGTTTAGTGATTGACATCATGAGCATCGATCCACGCAATTGTGATCGATGACATGCATCAACCAAGTCAGCGAGCCTGACCACCCGATCCCGTTAGTCGCCTCTTACGACAACATAGTCGCCATTTACGGCAACCATGGGTTGCTGAAGACCTATTTTAACCCCAGATCTTAAGGAACTTTATAAAACCTGCCAGTGAGCTGTGCAACAGTAGTTATTTCTGAAAAAAAAACAATATAAGAATAGTAATGTGTACCAAATCCACACCCAAAGCATCCTCAAAGCGTCACATTATTATTACCCTGGCCAATGGATCAGAGTGCACTCAATTTTCATTCTCAGCTCCCTGGGGAGTATTCAACCCAAGCTGTCATGAGGAGCTAGAATGGCAACAATCGCATTACCATCTCACCCTACACAGGACCTAATTTGGAACAAAATGTATGTTTGTGTAAACATGGTATTGTGAAATGAATTATTTATTTCGTTCACGAGCAGCAGCCATCCAAGATATTGAGAGACAACCCTGTTTAAGAAGAATTTTGTTTTCTTTACACAGACATGTCTTTAAGATACTACCATGTGATGTAGTTTTGGGCAAAAATATTAACATTCGATGTTCATGTTTTTTTCATATTGTTCAGGGGGCGGTCGGGTACCCTGGTGGTTAAAGCGTTCGCTCGTCACGCCGAAGACCGGGGTTCGATTCCCGACATGGGTACAATGTGTGACGCCCATTTCTGGTGTCCCCCTTCGTGATATTCCTGGAATATTGCTAAAAGCGGCGTAAAACCAAACTCACTCACTCACTCATATTGTTCAGTACCCCTTTGTAGCTGTTTACTGGATGGAATGGTTCACGTCCTGACAAGTCTATTTCACAACTTGTTTTTCCAAAGTTTCTTTTCCCAACCCAGACATGATATTGGAATGACAGGCGCTCATTAGAAACAGGCAGAGAGAAGTCGACTGCACCAGTCACGAATTTGTTATAGCCCCCGGACGTACACAACCGTCACAGTTGTTTATTTGTCTTGGTTGATTGCATTATAATCACAAAAACGCGGCAAAACGATATTTCGACTGATGGTGGGAGAAATATTCAAGATGCGATGGAATGGTTGGTTGTGAGGCCGACGGGGATAAGCATCTATTAATTAAATTACTATGACCTTTCCAGGATGTTTTATTACATGTACGAGGGTAGATTGATAGTTCTAAGCCTCACATACAAAGTACGTTTCTCACGCTCGTCCGCTTTCCAAAGTCCAGGACCCCTGCTTGTTTCACTGACTTGACACAGCGAAACAATTTGCTTAATTGTTTAAAGTGTTTTGTGGATATACCTCTATGACACCAATAAATTAACACACCATGTCCACAATAAAAGATTTCACTATCCCTCCCCTTCTCTGTGAGGCTTAGGCCTTGTGCGTGCAGATCGTAGCAACAAGGTTTGGAGTCGCAGTCCGAACAGGCTTAAGTCTGGTCATTCAAACAATAATTCCCTCACCTACTAACTCAGACACAATTATCTGTTACAGTATATATTTGGCAATATACCTAAGGATTGAACTCTGACATCATAGATACAAATGTTTGTTTAGCGTTTGACGCTACACTCAGCAACATTCCAGCTATACGACGGCGGTCTCCAAATAATCCAAACAACCAAACAACCCAGTGATTGATATCATGAGCATCGATCTACGCAATTGGGACGCGGAGTCATGTATCAATTAAGTCAACGGGCCTGACCACCGAATTCAGTAAGAATCCACCGACAAGCAATTCTTAATAGGCATGGACTATTCAGATTCCTTAGGGATGTCAAATAAGGCGGAACCAAACTATTATGAATTTATCAACAACGCATTTAATTCTATCCACAAGGACAGTTCCAAATAGACGCACCAGTGGCAAAAGTGATGCAGATCTCAGTTCTATCTTGTCCGCCGTGTATCCGTGTATTTTTAGATGACCAACTAACTTGCCTTTGCATGTGTTTGTGACGGGTGCCACCGGTTCGGCAAGATATGTTCACATATTCGCATTTATGCATGTCATCGATCTCAACTGCCTTGATCGATGCTCATGATGTCAATCACTGGATTGTCATGTCCAGACTCAAATATTTTACAGACCGACGTCATATAGCTGGAATATTGTACATAAGAACATAAAAAAACTTGATTAAAACATCCTACAAACCTAAGCAAACTTATATCATACACTAGTTATCAGTTAAAGTGTGTTAACATTGGTCAACTGAGGTTAAATTGGGTTACACCTTGGTCAACGTTTGGCCAGGTCGTTGGAGGCGCCGCAATTCGATGTTCATAGTTGTGTCCCTTGGGCACATCAGGCATCTATGATTGGTTCGAATCCCGGTCCGCTCCGATTATGGTTTTAGGTTTGTCAGCACCATAACCGAGCTCGTGGGTTTCACCAAAATGGTAAACGTCTGAGACCTGCATCATTTCGGACTTTCCTCCACATTAAGTTGACACGCAGTGATATAACTGGAATACTGTTTCAGCGGCGTCAAACCCAATTAACTCACTCATATTCCACTCAACATTTGCTTATGACCAAAATAGTCATCTTTAGAGAGGCTGGGATTGTATTGAAAAAAAAAGAAATTGTCCCCGAAAATTCTTGAAATAATTATGCTTCAGCCTGTTGATACATTGTTGAGAGGTGTTTTTGTTACACAGCTATTCAGGCTCATAGTTTTTAGATAAAACAAATCTAGTTTGTTAGCTGCAGATGAATAAATATCTAATCTCGATACAAAGTGACTGGTCGAACGAGAACCATCCCACGTTGAAGTTAGGAAATGGCAAAGAAATGCCAATATCGTCATGCGTAGTAGAGCGTTATGACGTCATACCAGGTCATTACTGTGCCCCTTACACCTAAGCAAAGAATTATGTTTCATTTGGTGTAAAGGCAATCTACTCATAATCGAGTTTGAACTAGACAAACCAGTGATTGATATGATGAGCATCGATCCACGCAATTGGGACCGATGACCTGCATCAACCAAGTCAGCGAGCCTGACCACCCAATCCCATTAGACGCCTCTTACGATAAGCATAGTCGTCTTTTTCGGTAAGCATAGTCGCCTTTACGGCAAGCATGGGTTGCTGAAGACCTATTCTACCCCGGATCTTCACATGCCATGTTGGTCAAGGACGTTTACTGGAGACATAATGCAAACAGACCAAGGATCATAACCGGGTCCAACCTGTGATTCGAACTCACGGATGTAACTAAGGGGGGTAACTTTGCACATGGAATTTAGGAGCTGAGACCATTGGATAACCCTGTCGCTAACAGCGAATGTACCTACATACGTTTGGTGTTATCACACTGAAGAAAGCATAAACAACGACCAAAACACAGTGATATAGTTTAATGAGCATCGTTGATGCATACCATGTCTTGTACTCTAGTGATGAGGATGCCCGTATCCAGTTCACCTGCAAAAGAAAGGAATGGTGGGCGTAAGCGAGGTACCATTGTATTCGTGCAACGTGTTTAATTTTAGATGAAACAAGCGTATAGTCGACGAAGTCTTCTATATCCCCCGCCATTTCAACACGTTATGGTCCCAAACCAGGTAACTGACCCAACATTTCTCATAGGCCATGTCAAAATAGCTGCAATGGAAATTCTAAAATAAACATTTATAAAACTGCTAAATAGCAAAAGGCACCAGTTCAGTATGTGCCTAGTAGACATGCAAAGTTTTGTAAGAAATTATTTAACGGTTTTTGAATACGCTCCGGAAAGGAACAGCACCCTCATAGAAGCTAAGTCCAACTTGTTGCCATGGAAACGTAAAAAATTAAAATTTGTAAAATTCCTAAATAGCAAAAGGCACCAGTTCAGCATGAGTCTGATAGACATGCAAAGTTTCGTAGAGAAATATATAACGGTTTCTGAGTTACGCTCCGGAAACGATTTCGGGACGAAAGAAATGAAAGAAATGTTGCATAGAACAGCCTCGTTTTAGAAACGTGGGAAACATTTAAAATGGTTTAGGCATTTATAACACTAACTTCTCTTATGTCACAAACAGGAAAATTTAGAGTACTGGGACTCTTGTTATATTGGTCTTCAGCAACCCATGCTTTCCGTAGATGGCGACTTTGCTTGTCGTAAGAGGCGACTAACGGGATCGGGTGGTCAGACTCGATGACTTGGTTGATACATGTCACCAATAGAGGTATTTCTTTCATAGACTCAACCTGTCAAGTATTAACGTCTATTTTGAACAGCCGTCTACATAACTGGTGTGAGTATCATAATATTATTAATAAACAACAAGCTGGTTTAGGGCTCAGTGATTCACTATTGACAACATGTTTTCATTGCAGGTTAGACTTAAAAAATACATCGGTAAGAAAAGGGACAGATTTTAATGCCTCTTTATTGACTTTTCAAAGGTATTTGACTCTCTACTGTCTACTGTAGATATGTCTACTACATTCACAGTGTGAAGGGTAATTTTCTGGATAAAATGACATTAATGTTTAATAATTTATCTGCTTGTGATAGAACCTTTAAACATTGTTATTGGCACCCGTCAAGGATGTGTTTTAAGTCCACAAGTTTTTATTATATTTTCAAACAAGTCATGAACCCTTATGGAAAGAGAGGGTGGACAATGCATTACTGTTACCTCTTCTATTAATCGACACGTGTTCACTACTGCAGATAAAGATAACTGTACTTGAAAATCTCTGTAAACATTCTTGGCATGAAATAATTTGAATAAACCGAAGATTATTGTCAAGTGATACAAATAAGGAAAAGACATTTTGGATGGCAACTTCTTTATAATGAGGAACACAACGTTTATGAATATATATTACTTACTTCCTCATCAGGTGAAGTGACATGATAAAGGAGTAAGCATGTCTTCTGAAACGTTGTGTTCCTCATAATTAAGAAGTTGGCATAAAAAATTCTCTTCTTAATGATTATAGCGTTTAGAAATGGTGGACATATGAAGAGAGGTTTTATTCTAACCCCGATCTTCACTGGTCGACTGGGTATAAGGACAAGTTTTCAAGTCTTCATTGTCCTGATGGTAAATAGGCGATCCTCTTGGCTCAATTGCTGATCTTACTTACTTACTCAAGTTGGAGATTTTACGTGCGCTTTCCGACTGCGAACTTATGTCGCACACGGGCCCGCCAGGCCATTTAATGTATTTGCCGAAAGGGACGGAAGTATTTTGCAATTCGATTGGGGGCTTTAAGAGAAAAGCTTGTAGATGAATTTTTGAAATTTGGAGATTTGGAATGTATGCCAGGGGGTGGAGAGATTAAGGGATGTGTGGATGTTGTTGGAGTTTGTGAGTTTTTCCTATTAAATAATATGTATATTTTTGGAGAGTTTATATGCGATTGATTAAGTCTGTTGTGATTAGGTATTTGCCTAGGGCTTTAAAGTTGGACGTGTTATTTTGTGGGTTTAAAATTGTCAATAAAGTTAATTCGGGGTTTGAGTTTAGTGAGTTTTGGAGTGTTGTTCTGTGTGTTTTGTAGTGTGGGCAGTGAATGAGTACATGTTCTGTGGTTTGCTGATGAAATCCCAGGCACTTTAATCCTAAATGCACCTTTCCATGGGGACCTCATTAGGTCCTGGATATGCATGTGTGCTGAACATGATCTCTCCAATGCTACAGCTGCGGTAAGAGTCAACATGTAGATAGAGGCGCTGTAGACGCCAGGGGAGGCTCTGTTGACGCCAGGGGAGGCTCTGTAGACGCCAGGGGAGGCGCTGTAGACGCCAGGGGAGGCGCTGTAGACGCCAGGGGAGGCTCTGTTGACGCCAGGGGAGGCTCTGTAGACGCCAGGGGAGGCGCTGTAGACGCCAGGGGAGGCTCTGTAGACGCCAGGGGAGGCTCTGTAGACGCCAGGGGAGGCGCTGTAGACGCCAGGGGAGGCTCTGTAGACGCCAGGGGAGGCTCTGTAGACGCCAGGGGAGGCTCTGTAGACGCCAGGGGAGGCTCTGTAGACGCCAGGGGAGGCTCTGTAGACGCCAGGGGAGGCTCTGTAGACGCCAGGGGAGGCTCTGTAGACGCTAGGGGAGGCTCTGTTGACGCCAGGGGAGGCCCTGTAGACGCCAGGGGAGGCTCTGTAGACGCTAGGGGAGGCGCTGTAGACGCCAGGGGAGGCGCTGTAGACGCCAGGGGAGGCTCTGTAGACGCTAGGGGAGGCTCTGTAGACGCTAGGGGAGGCTCTGTAGATGCCAGGGGAGGCTCTGTAGACGCTAGGGGAGGCTCTGTAGACGCCAGGGGAGGCTCTGTAGACGCTAGGGGAGGCGCTATCACAAGGGCAAGAGCCACCTCAGGCGCAACCACAAGAGGAGGACTGACATTTAACAAGTCGCACGGTGAAACAGAGGCGCGCGAGGCTCCGGAGTGCCAACAACTGCACCAAGTATTTAAAGTGGAACCTTAGCAAAGGAGCAACCTGAGCAGCAGGTGTCATGGCTGTGGTCAGTATGACGGTACTAGCCACTGTCACAGCACTGTGACCAAGCCACGACGCAGTTGCAGAAGTCATTGGCGATGCCCTGCCTGCAACACAAACGACTGGGGGCGTAACATGGCCTAGTGTTCGATATCGAGGACGGGGCATTCTGGAACGCTTTCTGTATCGGGAAATCCAGAGAAGGGGCCAATAAGGTCCTTCCAAAACCAGGTTGACCATTTGCGTCTGAGTAGAGCTTGCAGTAGAAACGGTTACGCATGTAGACCTTCCCATGGGATTGCCATCGTGTCACTGTCCGGTGCCGACCAAGGTTGTTGTAACAACTCCCCCAGGACTGACTGCTTCCAGTTGGCGTCTTCTAAGCTAGTCCGCTCCAGGCAATGGTGAATGATCCCATGATATTCACCCTTTCCCCGAGGAACCTTGACACAGCAAAGCCCACCGATAGTAAAATGGCATCTTCTGACGTCTTGGGATACACCAGTTAACTCACATGTCTTGAAGAACGGAGGAGCATCAAGCGCAAGGGGAGGCGCCACGCGAGGTACAGGCGGAGGAAGAAGCACACCAGTCAAAAGTGCAGGCCTTGAAGAAGCGGGAGGCCAGTTGATGCGCCACACCGAGCGTAGCCACAGGGAAGCGCCAGCAAAGGGCAGACCGCTGTAAAAGCATCCACAAGACCACCTCAACAGGTGCTTCTCCAGGGAGAGAGGAGGCAAGACCTGTCTTGGGGTTCCCTGCTCCATCCCTTGTCCATTGACTTCTTGGAGTAGGCCTTCCGCCTGTCACAAGGTGCTTCTAGGGGCATCTGTCCAGGAAGACTATCAGAGGGAAGGCACCATAAAGGAAGTAAGGTTGACCACCATTATCCAACTGATGCATCCAAGGGTGTACCCAGCCCAGTGATATCTGAGTGAGTGAGTGAGTTGTGTTTAACGCCGCTTTTAACAGTATTCCGAAATATCACAGCGTGTCAGCTTAATGTGGGAGGAAAGCTCGAAGTGATGCAGGTCTCAGACGTTTACCACTTCGGTGAAACCCACGAGCACGGGTATGGTGCTAACAAACCTAGAAACATAATCGGGGCGAACCGGGGTTTGAAGCTACAATCATAGGTTTCTGGCGTGCCCAAGGGACGCAACTCTGCACTGCGAATCGCGGCGCCTTAGACGACTGGGCCTCCCGTGCCCCCAGTTATATCTGAAGCGACAAGGAGTCTTGTTGGGAAAAGGCAAAGGCTAACTCTTAGTCACTGAAAATATATAACAGTGCTATAAACTAACAACTACATGTAACTTGAAAAGGAGCCCCAGTGAGATCGGATATTCAGACAAAATCTAGACTTGCTTCAAATATGGCTACAGCATTTCAGTAAGGGCTGGGCGGAAGCGAAAAATGATATCATGGTTCAAGTGCTGTGAGTGAGTGAATATGGTTTTACGCCGCTTTTAGCAATATTCCAGCAATATGACGGCGGGGGACACCAGAAACGGGCTTCACACATTGTACCCATGTTGGGAATCGAACCCGACTCTTCGGCGTGACGAGCGAACGCTTTAACCACAAGGCTACCCGACCGCCCCTCAAGTGCTGTGAGAAACATTTGGAAAAGGCGTCGGTGGAAGGCGCTCGTCGCATCATGCAGGACACCACGGCTCCTCGAGAGGCGCTGATCTTAGTTACTGACGCAAACGCAGCCATAGAGGTGGCATTAGACGTCTAGGTCATCGTATGTATCGGGCGTGGCGTAAGTGAGACGTGCACTGTCGGTTGTCTATTCCTTCTCTGTTGGTAGACAGGCGCCTCGGCGTCAGTCAGCACCCATCTTCCCAAGGCAAGTGAGTTAACTGACTATAAAAGTCCGAACAAGGCTGGACTTCCTGGGCTCGATCCTAGCGCCATCAGTGGCTAGTACGAGTTATGTCCCTTCTATGCCTCTCATATGGACCATTCAGATTCATGCTCTCGTATCTCTTGCATTTGCTTCAAACAAAACGGCGGCGCCCAGTCAAGACGATCTGATTGATGATCAAGATCTATATTGTGATAAAACGAGTCTTACATCGCGAAGTGCATTAAATCACGTGAGCACCTTGATTAAAAACATGGAAAGATTTAGAAAATATTTGTTTACAACGAGTTAGCGGTGCACACGCTTTGCAAATCCTGCAATCGACCGAAATCTGCATGACAATATACGAACCGGATTTCGATTTCAGAGTCCGATTTTGATTGGACTATGCATAGACTCGTTAGTCCAGCCAAAATTTAACTCCATAATACCAGCCTTGTTCGGCAAGGGTGGAAACTGGACTTTTGTAGTCAGTTAACTCTCTTGCCTTGGGAAGATGGTCAGCACCTTGCTCTCGCAGCATCTGCTACCAATATTTTCATGAAATGACTCAGCCAACAGTACGGGGGGGGTTTCCGGTATAACAGGGTCCGTACTGACGGGTTTAGTTTACCTGCTATATTTTTAACAGGTCACTCGACGTTTGTTCACGAACCAATCAGCATTGCAGCCTCCGCAGTAATTGGGCCTGGAAACAGAAATTTGTTAAATAATATATGAATACTGTACATTATGAAATTAATGCGTTGCCAAATTAATGCGAGTGTCGACCTCAAGGCTAAATGAGTAATGACATTAATGGGAATACACCTGCCTTTGAACTATAAGAACTAATCAGCAAAACAATAACATCAATGATGGTGTTTGGTGAAATATCAGATCGATAGGGTTGAGGGGGAAATATAGGAAATGGTCGTCCTTAGGGTTGACCACCATGAAAAACATAACTGAACATATCACACTATTCAATGGTCTATTCTATCGTGCACACTTATACATATGGCTGTTCATGCCAATTCCTCTTGTGGGATTAACTTATCATTCGAAAACAACGATCCCAGTTTCTGTCATTTCCGACATTGGTCTTCAAAACGACTACTATCCTATAATACCTCTAACGCTCCACATAACAACATTACCAGACTAGCTGGTTGGGTTGCCATGTTCGGCAAGTAAAACTTATGAGATTTTTGTAGGCGTTTTGGGGGCACGGGTGGCCCAGTACTCTAAGGCGCCGGATTCGCTGTGCAGAGTTGCGTCCCTTGGGCATGCCAGAAACCTATGATTGTGGGTTCAAATCCCGGTTTGCCCCGATTATGTTTCTAGGTTTGTCAGCACCATACCCGTACTCGTGGGTTTCATCGAAGTGGTAGACGTCTAAGACATTTATCACATGAGACTTTCCTCCAACATTAAGCTGACACGCCATGATATAACTGGAATACTGTTAAAAGCGGCGTTAAACTCAACTCAACTCTTTGGTCCCACTTTACACAGAAACACAGGTTATGTGGGGTCTTTTTGGGCAAGGTATATTTGTATGTGTTAGGCTCATTATTTATTCCAGTGGGTACTAGGTTGGGTGAGATTCCATTCTGACAGATTGAGCATGCTTTCTGTGGAAGTGAGAAAGAATATATCCGTTGGCTAGGTTACCAATGTAGCATCATGGGATACAGCCATTCGTGTCCAACTCGTGTTATTCCGGGACAAGCCGAATGACGAGTCTTCTTGCAGGTTACGGAAAGGGGCGAGTAGTGACGAATGAAGGGGGACGAGTCTTCTTGCAGGTTACGGAAAGGGGCGAGTAGTGACGAATGGGGATACAGCGTCATATCAATATACCGTACCCATAATACAGTGCAATCAGTCTACCAGAAATACATACACGCAGCGTGCGGCAGGAATTCTTGGGCAACGGGCAAACTCGCATGGGTTGACATAACAGTTGACGACTGGTATTCCATACGGGCACTGCTGTTTTCCTAGAATAGAATGATTACATACAATGTAATCATGAAGCTATCGCCTGTCATAGAAAATTAATCAGGTGTTTTGTGTGAGTAACATTAGTGGCGGTAGAAACAGATGGGTATCAATTTGTAGTACTGGTCAATGGCAGCACAACTAGAGAAGGTATATCAAGTGCTGTCGTGGTCAACCGGTCGAGCTTTCCAGAATGGTTTTGTACTAGAACTAGAGTTATCTGCCCTTTTTGCACACGGACATGACAGGCTTGATCTTTCAAGAAGTTTTGGGATTGGACAGCTTCTCGAAAGTCGATACGCGGGCGAGACGATGCATCTTTGCGACCTGACTAGTTTATAATCTACGAACCAGCTCTGGTTTGGATATTTATTTGGATGCACCGAATTTCTGCCAGCTTCCGACACTATTCTGGATTAAAGTACAGAGACAGGTCTCTTTCGAGATATTCAACAAAGCAACATTCTGGACATCCTTCTAGGGCCTGTTACTTATTGGCGCTGCCATTTATTTGACGAATATTATTGTCTTCTGGGCGTTCGGGTAGCCTAGTGGTTAAAGCGTTCGCTCGTCAAGCCGAAGACCAGGTTTCGATTCCTGACATGGATACAATGTGTGAAGCCCATTTCTGGTGGTCCCCCGCCGCGATATTGCTGGAATATTGCTAAAAGTGGCATACAAACAAACTCATGTTATTGTCTTCTTTATTTTAAACCTAAAACTGGGTGGTTAAATAACATTTTATTGACTATTCATTGACTCTATTATTATATGAATAATTGTTTGATTAATGTAAATATTATGTGTAAAATATTCATACTTTAGATTGTAAACACTGTAGATTGTTACCACATTTTATGCCATTCCGTCAAGCCATTGTGTCAGTGCCATAATTGTTGGTTTCAATTCTAGACAATGCAACATGTGTTGCTGAGATATGACTTGTCAACAAAATAGTTTTGAGGCCTTTCCATTCAATTAAAATTGAAAACATTTATCATGTATCCCACTATGATTGTCGGGTAGCCTAGTGGTTAAAGCGTTCGTTCGTCACGCCGATGACCCGGGTTCGATTCCCGACATGGGTACAATGTGTGAAGCCCATTTCTGGTGTCCCCCGCCGTGATATTGCTGGAATATTGCTAAAACGTCGTAAAACATACTCACTCACTCACTCACTCACTCACATATTAAAGTGCCACACAGTGTAAAACGCAAGTGTGACAATACAAATATTCAATTATTAAAAGTATACAATGTCTGCCACAAGGACTATGACACACACAGCTCATAAATTTAAATATGTATAAAATAACAAGATGCATATATAGAGAATGATATAGATATAGATTCCCATGGTTAACATTAAAGAGAAAGGTGGGGTTATTTACAAACTTTACATATTCTGTCTTGAAAAGCAGTCTTTGGGCGAGCAAATATCTCTAGTTCTGGGGGCACGGTTGGCCCAGTGGTCTAAGGCGCCGCGATTCCCTGTGCAGAGTTGCGTCCCTTGGGCACGCCAGAAACCTATGATTGTGGGTTCGAATCCCGGTTCGCCCCGATTATGTTTCTAGGTTTGTCAGCACCATACCCGTGCTCGTGGGTTTCACCGAAGTGGTAAACGTCTGAGGCCTGCATCACTTGGGGCTTTCCTCCCACATTAAGCTGACAGGCCGTGATACAACTGGAATACTGTTAAAAGCGGCGTTAAACCCAACTCACTCACTTACTCTGTATTTCTTATACAACACCTACCTGCCACCAAAGTGAACAGTGCAAGCATAAGTATAGCGACAGTCTTCATAGTTCCTGCTTTCACCAATATCTTCCAAACCAAACGCTGTTACAATATTTCTGTGCGTGTGCAGACTTCATACAGAGACAGATGGTGTTGCTTGTTCTTCACGTGCTGGATTTACGTCATAAACATATTTTCACATACCCTGCGGCTGTCGCGCGACACCTGGCGCTTTGTCCTGATGGCAGGCCAGTCAGTAATGAATCGGGTTTTTTGTCGTTGATTATTCTTTCGGTGCTTTGATTTGTCTGATTCTGTCGCTATCGTGGACTTTCAAAACAGGCAATGCAAAACCTGGCCTGAAGCCATACCTACCTATGTATGACTAATAAAACGACTGTAACTTTTTATATTGTAAAGTTTTTGCATAAAAATAGCGAGGCTTTTTTATCCTCGGTTGTTGTAGGGGACAGGGATATTGTTGAAAAAAAAAGATTGTCCCCGAAAAATAACTGAAAAAAATAATCATGCTCCAGACTTCAATAAGCAAAAGAAATTGTCAGCTACGAAAAAGATATTGTAGCAAGATTTTATTTTTGTGGAAAATATATTTAGGCGTATATTTTTAATGAAAATATATTTGGTTTAGCAGATGTAACTGAAAAAATATCTACCCTCTATGCAAAATTCCCACCCCTTACCAAGCATATCAATGACAAATAGTCGGCCCCTTATTAACATAGAACCCATATATGGGCTTGGTGGTATAACCGTGAGGATACGGGTTAGAACATGTCTCCAGCGACCCATGCTAGTCATAAGAGGCATTATGCCTGTCATAAGAGGCGACTAACGGCATCGGGTGGTCAGGCTTGGTGACTTGGTTGATGCATGTCATTGTATCCCAATTGCGTAGATCGATGCTCATGATGTCAATCGCTGGATTGTCTGGTTCAGACTCGATTTTTTCGAGACCGCCGTCATATAGCTGAAATATTGCTGAGTGCGGCTTTAAACAACAAACAAACAGACTTGGTGGTCCATTGTCTGTGTGGGAACCAGAGATCCAACTTGAAATTTGGATTTGACCAAAAACTTACAAACGTTACTTGGCTGAGAACACTCGCCGAAACACTGCAAACTTAGATCCAAAACACGACCATGATACCCGTATAAAACATATCACCATCAGTTAACTATTACCGTATTCGACGTAATAAGCGCCCCGCTCTAATAAGCGCCCACGGTGACATTTGCTGATATATTGGCTGGTGAACAATCCCAATTAGCACCCCTTCCGATTGATCAATGTACACAAGACTAATTTATTCGCGTATAATACGTACTCGTGTGCTATATGCACCCTTAATTATGGGCAATAAAATTCTGGAAAAATATATCTGTCGTACATAAAGATATCAGGCTGTCAGCATAACCATGAAATTTATCTTTCAACTGTTTTTTTTCCACCAAAATAATATTCTAATCAGAGCCCCTATTTCTAATTTTGAGAGCGCCCTGGGCGCTTATTACGTCGAATACGGTACTTGTTTGTTTCATGTTAAGCCACCATCGGACATATCGAACATACTAACAACGAACTGACGGATATTACGAACTGTTTTTTTTATTCCTGGCCATTTGCTGTATATATGCTTATAACGAATAAAGTAATGAATTCGATAAAGAATAAACTGCCGGGCAAAAGAAAGCTACAGTACACTACGGTTATAACGAACTAAAATCAGTGGTCCCTTGGAGTTCGTTATAACCGTAGTTTACTGTAGCTTCTTTTACCCGGCAGTTTACTTTTTTCAAATTCATTACTTTATTGGCTGGAGTTAAACTAGTTCACCATTAACACGTTCTACAAACAAGGCGACAGATGTGTATGTAGGCTTGTGGGTATATGTTTGTATCCGGTTTATCCATTACAGGACAGCTGTTGTAACTGAGTGGCATGTGTTGGCGAAATAAACAGGGAAACACAAGTGTTTCATGTCCTTATCGCGGGTGTACAAACTAGCTATGGAACATAATCTGTATTTGTTATTTACGCAAGTGAGTGAGTTGGGTTTAACGTCGCTTTGAACAATATTTCAAGTATATTTCACGGCGCAGGGTTGGGGGATAACTCTAATTCTTGTACAAACCCATTCTGGACACCAGAAATGGGCATCACACATTGTACCCATGTCGGGAATCGAACCCGGGTCTTCGGTGTGACGAGCGAACGCTTTAACCACTAGGCTACCCGACCGCCCGATTTATATTAAAGAACTGGATAATTATACACTATTATTCAGGTCCTGAAGCGATTCCTGTATTTGATCCACTCGTCAGACCAAGTTCGACAATGATGCTGTCCATTTCAAGTGAGTGAGTGGTTTTACGCCGCTTTTAGCAATATTCCAGCAATATCACGGCGGGGGACACCAGAAATGGGCTTCACACATTGTACCCATGTCGGGAATCGAACCCGGGTCTTCGGCGTGACGAGCGAACGCTGTAACCACTAGGCTACCCGACCGCCCCCACACCATGCTGACCATTCCTTGGCACCGACTGAAGACATTCGTTCTTCACATGCAGCTCGAATCGATGTTTTTTGTGAAATGCAAGTTTTCTTTGGCAACGAAATTCTTCAGATTAGTCGAAATCAAATCACTAGGGTTTAAATCTGCATGGAAAGGAGGCAGACGCAGAACAGCATGTCCATGTTGTTCTTTCCGTATCTACTCAGTACATGGGACCGGATTGGTTACGTTTTGCTTAAAACTGCAGTTCGGCTTTGTCGTCAAACGCAATAACTTGCCTTTGCAACCATGCTTTTATTTCATCCTTTCTGTTAGCGGCTGTTAGACACGTATCCACTTGCAATGATATGGTGCGTTGTCTATAAAAATGACTGACTTGGTGGTAGGGCTGGGACGAGTCCAAATTTACTACCCAGGTACCCATCCACCTATTACCCGACCCTACCCGGGTACCCGCTGTAGGTCTCAAGAGATAGGTACAAAATGCCCGATTGGGAATAGTTTGACTGTAGCCCTGGACAAAATGTATTAAGATACACGTATAAAACGATCTGGTCATGCATACACTGAAGTTGACTAAAGTTTTGTCTTTATTCAAACACATAAAAGTCTGGGTTCATAATCAGAAAGAAATGCGAACATCAGTGACTTGTAGTGTAACCATATAGTTCAAGATCAATTTGTCATTAAACAATTTATCAGATGACCAACCACGGGTCCGGGTAGTTCTGTGGGTACCCGGGTCCTTCTCAGTACCCACCCGACCCGAGTACCCGAGTTACCCGTCCCAGCCCTACTTGGTGGAATGCTCGGGATCGGTTTTCCTGCAGCCATTTGGAGAAATTATCAAAATTCATCTCGTCATGATGATCACTCAGTTTTGAGTTTTGCATCAAATATAAGCAGTGTATCAGTCCGTTCTAGGAACCTCCATGTATTATAAGGTGTGGCAATCTCTCTATCTGGGAGGGGCGGTCGGGGAGCCTAGTGGTTAAAGCGTTCGCTCGCCACGCCGAAGACCCGGGTTCGATTTCCGACATGGGTACAATGTGTGAAGCCCATTTCTGGTGTCCCCCGCCGTGATATTGCTGGAATATTGCTAAAAGCGGCGTAAAACCATACTCACTCCTCTCTTTCTGGGGCTGTGGTCTGGGGCTGTGTGTCTGTGGCTCAATGTCTTTCCCCGCCTACGTGTTTCTGTGTTTGTATGTTTTTAATAATAAATATTTAATTTGTTCAATATTAAACAAACATTTTGTTCTCCGTTTTTGTTGTTTGGGGTTTATTGAATGTTCACTGGACATGTTAGATATCCGGGAGAAAATGTGCTATGAAAACAAATTACATTGTTCGGTTATTTCTTTCAGAAACATCAACCGAGTGGTTGTAGTAGCGACCGAGAATTGATCCTGTCTATAGCTCACGTGCAGTGATACAACACAAGCTCTTTAAAATTAGATCTTTGTTCTCGCTACCGCTAAACAAAGATATGAGGACATCCTATTTCAGGTGTCAGAACGACCTTTCGCGGACCAACCATGAAATGATTAACAAGAAGCGGACATTAGCCAATCTCAAAAACAGTTTTCTCGAGCTGCACGGCACAAGTTTCGAACTAGCGACTTGCATGCTAGATGACGCTTTGAACAATATTTTGACAAAGTTCTCGGTTCAAAATTTGAAAACTAAACGAAAGAATATTCTGGAATGTCTCACAGATGGCCGAGATTGTATGGCAGTATTTCCCACGGGCTATGTAAAGTGGGAAATGTTGATCCACCTGAAGCGATGATTTTTAAGGGATCAGCCGTACAGACCGTGACCCGTAATGGGATGTCCTCAGATCTGTGTTTAGCGGTAGCGAGAACCAAGATCTGATTTTAATGAGATTGTGATACAACTTAAATACTGTAACAGTTCAAGCGACGTTCAACCAAAATTTACTCGCAAGAATTCTTACAAAGGCAACAAGCCCCGGGGACCCCAACAATGGTGCACACATGGTTTCGATGTTGGGAATCGAACCCGGGTATCCTGCGAGGACACTAGATTATACTGGTATCACACCCCTACTCTTTATTAGATTTTGCGAAGTTTGAGAGTTCAAAGTAAACGTGAGAATGCTGACACCTAAAGTCATAACATTCCATTTGCTATGTTCGTTTGTTTGTATAACGCCGCACTCAGAAATATTCCAGCTATATGACGGCGGACTGTAAATAATCGAATTTGGACCAGACAATCGTGTGATTGACATCAAGAGCATCGATCCACGCAATTGGGATACGATGAAATGCATTAAATCAAGTCAGCCAACCTGACCACCCGATCCGTTAGTCGCCTCTTACGACAAGCAAGAGTTGCTGAAGACTAATTTCAAACCGGATCTTCACGGAACCCATTTGCTATGTACAAGTAAGCAAGGTAAATTCAAAGAAACATAGACTTGTTTATTTCGTTAAAAGATACATGAGTGTATAAAACAAATGAAAATGTACATTCACAGAGGGGAACACTTACAGTTTACACGTACAAGTACATCAAGCGTGCTGCTTGGTTGATATATAATTATTTTTTTTAAAAACATTTCATTACACATGTTGTTTGTAAATAGTGTTGTGTACAGAGTAAATAGGACAAACCAAACAAAGGACCTACTTCTTACACATGACGAAATGCATGGGTTATAATGATTACCAGTAAGCTCACTGAACGTCACTGCACAGACACATTGCCTGCTCGAATACATCCTGGGTTTACTGACGGCGAGCACAGGTTTTTGTGAAACCCACTAACACAGGGTTTCGTAAAACCCAAGAGAACCTTTTTTAGTAAAACCTAAGAGAACGTATTTGGTAAAACCCACGAGCACAGGTTTGGTGAAACCACGAGAATGGATTATAATGTTGAGAGAGTGAGTATGGTTTTACGCCGCTTTTAGCAATATTCCAGCAACATCACGGCGGAGGACACCAGAAATGGGCCTCACACATTGTACCCATGTCGGGAATCGAACCCGGGTCTTCGGCGTGACGAGCGAACGCTTTAACCACTAGGCTACCCGACCGCCCCGCCCCCCGATTATAATGTTGCAAAATGCCGAGGATTGTGACAAAGAATGTTTTCGGTTGTTATTCTGTCTGAAGGAATAGCTCAGGAATGTCAAATGATAACCAGATTGTATTTCTGTTACAGACTAGGGAACAAAACACATTCACCAAGTTTGAGGGAAACAAGATGTTGGAACGGATAACAGTGATTTCCTCCGAGCTTCAGTCTACCCTGAAACAAATAAGGACAAGAACATCAATATCTTTAAGCAGGTAAGTGTTTGTAATTAATGAGTCAATCCATGTTAGTTGGTAAAAGTAAAACAACAACGGAGGGAAATTGTTGCGGAAGTCTTGAATATATTATCCCCCGAAATGGGCAACATAACTGTGAACAATATATGAATGGAGCACTGGAAATCAGTGATGACACCTGGCGTTTGCGAAAAGAAAGAAAGTGAGTGAGTGAGTTGGGTTTAACGACGCTTTTAACAGTATTCCAGTTATATCACGGCGTGTCAGCTTAATGTGGGAGGAAAGCCCCAAGTGATGCAGGTCTCAGACGTTTACCACTTCGGTGAAACCCACGAGCATGGGTATGGTGCTGACAAACCTAGAAACATAATCGGGGCAAACCGGGATTCGAACCCACAATCATAGGTTTCTGGCGTGCCCAAGAGACGCAACTCTGCACAGCGAATCGCGGCGCCTTAAACGACTGGGCCACCCATGCCCCCAAAAGAAAGAAAGAAGTACCAATGATATATTTAGAGTTATCAATACATATGCCGGGTACAGAAAGTTATGTCTTAAATATATAGAGACACTAGAGGTTTCACGACAATCATTTTGAAACCTAGATATTTGTTTTACTAAAATCATATTTCAGATTTGCTCTCAACAGAACTATGGTTATTTGTCACCACACATCTATGTCCCATTCAGTAACTATTGAAATATAATATCAAATCATTACAATTTTGTTCTTGATGTTATCACATGCGAACATTAATCAGGCTCGTGTGTTCGTTACTCTAACAGACCGAGGTCTGACATTAAACTTTATCAACGTGGATAGAGCAGGGCACCGTTCCACGAAGCGGTCTTAGCGCTACGACTATCCTACGCCCATTAAAGTATGGGAGTTGCAATCACCTTAGCGGTAAGATGGCTTTGTGGAACAGGGCCCAGAACAGTAAAATGAATGTCTCACAGTACAAAAACACTAGTGGCGACTTGCCTTCCGAAACTTACATAAATGAGTAAGTTCGAACCCATGGTCATAGGTTTCTGGCATGCAAAAGGGACGCAACTCTGCTAAGCCACAGCTAACTGGGCCATGCGTGTCCACTCATCGTTTTAGGGTGAGAATATGAACTTTAACCTCTAGATAACTGCTACGTCGTAATTAAGGTCCCTGCAATAACGGTTCCTCCAACTCGATTCCACGGTTCTACAACATCTCCTTACCGTTCACTGACTTACTGGAAGGTTGTGAGATTATTTCACGACCATAGGAAACGTAGAAAGACAAGACTAGATCACATCTGATGTAACATTATGGAGTTGTTAATGCCATACCGTGATTACAATGCTCCACAGGTGAACACCTGAGTGTTGCCGACGAACCATTCAGCATTGCAACCCCCACAGTAATTGGGTCTGGAAAAGAGAATATGGTTATTAATCGTCATGTGATGTCAGGTGCAACTCGATACTCTGTTCGACACGCATCATATCGGTAGCTTATGAATCGATACAAAACGACACAAGTATATATAATCATGACATGTTGAATGGTAGGAATATTCATTCATTCATTCATTTACTCACTGAAAATTATTATATTCTGCCTGCATGCACATCGATATCGATATATGTATCGCATCACGTATAGTATCGCCGCCCTAGTATCGATATATATATATATATATATATATATATATATATATATATATATATATATATATATCGCATAGTCTCTCGTATCGCGACCTTACTATCGATATATGTATCGTGATATGCTCACGATATAAGTATCGTTTCGCGACCTATGGATATATGTATCGCATCACGTATAATATCGCGACCTTACTATCATTCATTCATTCATTCATTCATTCATTCTTTCATTCATTCATTTTGGTTAGGCTACTCTTCATTCCATTGATGATGAAAATGTTGTCTTAATATGTCAAGTGTGGCGTTCCCCTGTATCGTATCTGGACCTATCGATATAAATATCATACTGTGACCCTACTATAGATAAATGAATCGTATCACGACCTTAGTATCGTTATATGTATCGCATCGACTATCGTATCGTGACCTTACTATCGATATATGTATCGTATCATTCTATTGATATAAGTATCGTTTCGCGACCTATCGATATATGTATCGCATCACTTATAGTATCGCAACCTTACTATCAATATCTGTATCGTGTCGGAAAGTCCATTTTTTTCATTCTTTAAACATCGGAAGTACAACAAGACGGCAGTCGTCATCCATAGCCCCGCTATCTTTGCAAGTTTACAATTGTAAATAGATAAGCTTACCTTTCTGTGAAAACTAGCCAAACACAATTTGCAAAGGTTTCAAAGAGAAATAAGGAAAGGTTCACACTGGAAACAAAATCCTACCCTCTCTTGAACGTGTTCCCATGGAAAAACAGATAACAAATTTCAATTATTCCTGAAAATCCAAGTGTATTTCAGGAGATAATATTTAAATTATATTAGAAAATGTATTAGTTGTGCTCTGAAACGATCACCTTACCTTCATTTGGCCAAATGCAAACATAATTTTACTAGCTCTTCGCAGCGATAGCCCGTTCGCGGAGCTCTCTGTACTATCGCAGCAAAGTAAATTCATCTGGAAAACATGGTCAGGCGTAAAACTTTTCAAAATTCACTTTGATGGCATTCCCAAAGACATAAACAAATGTATGAACGTTTCCTACATTTGGGGTTAGAGGCAAAATGTCAAGATTCTTGAAATGGCCGCGCCCACACTGGTGTCATCGATGTTACTGAGAGTGTAACGAAGGTGTCACGCGCTGGGAAGGAGCTGGATAACTTTAAAAAGTGCCATAACTCTGTCATCTTCCCGAGGCAAGGGAGTGAACTGACTGTAAAAATCTGGAAACTGGACCTTTACAGTGAGTTTACGCTCTTGCCTCGGGAAGAGGTAACACTGTCAAATACATTAATTCTCGATGGCGGTTTTCACCACATAATAATGTGTTCACAACGTCATTAATAATTGTTTTCAGGGAAACGCTTCAATATTGGCGGTACAGTGCATTAAGTCCAAAAATTTAACAAGGGCAATAACTCAATATTAAAATTCGATGTTGACTTTCGAACTGCATCAACATATTCTTCCCTTAATGGTGTATGCCAAATGTCAAACATGTATCCATGAAAACGTGGCCCCTTTGGACCGAAGGACATTTTCACAGAATGCAAAATATCAAGCAAGGGCCATAACTCTGTTTTCGAACTAGATCAACGTGTTCATCCCGTCAATGATGAAAATTTCGTCCTTGTTTTCATAGCGGTTTCCGAATAAAGATGCCCCCATTGACGGAGACTGAACCTGCACGTGCATCCCTGTCCCTACTCCGTGCACGGCGCCGATGGGGTAGCACAGTGGTTAAGCGTCCGCACGTCACCCGAAAACCCGGGTTTGATTCCCCATATGGGTACAATGTGTGAAGCGCCCACCGTGATATTGCTGGAATATTGCTAAAAGCGACATATAAACTCCGTGCAAGTGGCGGGGGATATTAATGTGCAGGGGTTTCACGATCTTAATTACGACAGTCAGTGCATTTTGAGTAAAATACTTGCCTGCATGTAGCAAAAGGATTATTTGGACATTGTGAAAAACGGCATGGATTGAGGTAACAGCGAGTTTGAATTTCTCCGTTTGGACATGGCGAGATTGGGATCCGTCTTCCTGAAATAGAAAAAAAGATACGGGTTCAAATCTCAACAAACAGTATGTTGATATCCCTAAGCCGCACTTTAATGTGTTTGTTTGTTGTTAAATGCCGCATTCAGGAATATTCCAGCTATATGATGGCGGTCTGTAATTAATCGAGTTTGGACCCGATAATCCAGTGATTGACATCACGAGCCTCGATTCACGCAATTGTCATACCATGACATGCATCCCCCACCGTGATATTGCTTGAATATTGCTAAAGGCGGCGTAAAACCATATTCACTCACTAAAAACAAGTCCTTGGAGCACAGTTTTGTGAAGGAACCCATCAGAGTTACCTACATACGTGGTGGGTAAGATGAGATGGGGTTTAACGTCGCGTTCAATATTGTTGCACTTTAATAGCGACATGCATGCCCGTCCGAGTGTGTGATTGTGTGTGTGGCTTATTGTACCCGTCCAGATTTATGCTAGCCCACTAAGATACGTTGCTGAAGTCTAACATGGATACTCCACTAAGACACAGTAAACTGACTCCGAGCCGACCAGTCCTTGTTTTATCCCCTTCATGCCGAGCGTCAGGTAGGGTAACAACAAGTACCACTTTTTAACGTCTTTTGATATGACGCGGCCGGGATCGAACCATCCAACATCTGGGCATTCGCTCTATTCACTAGACCACGGCGGTTATATTTAGAGATACAATTATGTGTTCGTTATTGGTTCTTCATAGAATGATTAAGTAATGAATAACACAATATAATAATATAAAATCAACTTCAACAAAACATATTCTTGAAATCTACGCGACCGCTGTTGGAGGTGAATTCGAAAGAGTAACCGCTGATCAAGTAACAAGAATGGCGCTTTGCGAAACGATCAGTCACGATTGACGAGTTAAATGAGAAAATTACAGTTTATAACGAAATATTTTCAAGAGAATAACTAACGCCAAGAAGCGATATTAACTCCATAAATGACCATCTGTCTTTATTTTGCCTTGTAAATGTGGAACTAACGTAAAAAAGACGTCAACAGTTTGTGTTCGGTCTGGAGACTTGCGAAAAAGAAAGACAATTTGCATCTGATGTAACAGTTCCGTCAAACTGTTATGTTCACCGCAGTGTATTATCAAGTGTTATGTTCACCGCAGTGTATTATCAAGTGTTATGTTCACCGCAGTGTATTATCAAGTGTTATGTTCACCGCAGTGTATTATCAAGTGTTGTGTTCACCGCAGTGTATTATCAAGTGTTATGTTCACCGCAGTGTATTATCAAGTGTTATGTTCACCGCAGTGTATTATCAAGTGTTATGTTCACCACAGTGTATTATCAAGTGTTATGTTCACCGCAGTGTATTATCAAGTGTTATGTTCACCACAGTGTATTATCAAGTGTTATGTTCACCGCAGTGTATTATCAAGTGTTATGTTCACCGCAGTGTATTATCAAGTGTTATGTTCACCGCAGTGTATTATCAAGTGTTATGTTCACCGCAGTGTATTATCAAGTGTTATGTTCACCGCAGTGCATTATCAAGTGTTTTGTTCACCGCAGTGTATTATCAAGTGTTGTGTTCACCGCAGTGTATTATCAAGTGTTGTGTTCACCGCAGTGTATTATCAAGTGTTATGTTCACCGCAGTGCATTATCAAGTGTTTTGTTCACCGCAGTGTATTATCAAGTGTTGTGTTCACCGCAGTGTATTATCAAGTGTTGTGTTCACCGCAGTGTATTATCAAGTGTTATGTTCACCGCAGTGTATTATCAAGTGTTATGTTCACCGCAGTGTATTATCAAGTGTTATGTTCACCGCAGTGTATTATCAAGTGTTATGTTCACCGCAGTGTATTATCAAGTGTTGTGTTCACCGCAGTGTATTATCAAGTGTTGTGTTCACCGCAGTGCATTATCAAGTGTTTTGTTCACCGCAGTGTATTATCAAGTGTTATGTTCACCGCAGTGTATTATCAAGTGTTGTGTTCACCGCAGTGTATTATCAAGTGTTATGTTCACCGCAGTGTATTGTCAAGGGTTGTGTTCACCGCAGTGTATTATCAAGTGTTATGTTCACTGCAATGCAAATATCCTATTTTCTCAACTTCAGAAAACTCAGTATATAATAGATACATTTACTTACCTGAACACACAGTTAAAACCAGGATCACGAATACAACAAAGGTCTTCATATTTCGTATCTTTCCTTCCACAAATCCACGAGGCAGTGTGCTATGCTATCACGATCCACCTTTATATCCATCCTGAAGGATGCTGACATTGTTTACCTGTGACAGGTGGGACATACGTCACAGATAACATGACACGCCCTCCAGGTAACCTGTTGTTATTATCCTTGATTTCTTATCTGTGTTTAGATTGGTCCATGTTTGCCTTTACGGCTCTAGATTGAGCACTAATTATTCATGACGGACGTGCTCTGACCCTCTGTGTAAGTGTCCGTGCATGTCAGCAACATGTTTCTATGACGGACATATCCTGGTCCTGTTAACAAGTCGGACAGTTAACTGATGAGGTTCTGTTTGTAATGGCGACATGTTCACAAATTCACATATAACTCGGTAAAATGTACGGTAAAAAATATTCTTAATTTTTACGACTTTTCCCAAACAAGGATGAAGAGTTGGTTCTATTTTATGAAAAAGTCGGAATCCGATGCAAAACAGCAAAATTTGAGTTAAAATTAAAAGGTGTGAACAGTGCTTAAAATATTTTTAAATCCCAGGGGCGGTTTTGCAATTAGACATAAAATCCGTGAACTAAAGTTTAAAATCTATAAAGTTAAATAAAAATAATTATATAAGGGAATCCTGGAATATCTAATAGAAGCGACATAAAAAATTCCATAATCATAAGAAATATCTGCTAAAAGCAGAATCCATTGTACGGTTTCGACTAAATCGTGAGCATGTGTTTATGAATCACTATCAAAAAGTGGTGATACCAGGTGTTCGGGAAAAGGTGTATCCTGCCATTCGTGACCAACTCGTGTTATTCCGGGACAAGCCGACGGAAAGGGGCGAGTGGTGACGAATGCTCTCGTGGTCATTCTTCTTGCAGGTTACGGAAAGGGGCGAGTGGTGACGAATGGTCCCACCGGTGGCCCCTGTAGTCCCTGTACAGGTCTTGGGGCTGTGAATGGCTAACAGGCTGCCAGTGCTGAGAGGGGGGTGAGAGTGGAATTGAGGTGAATATTTATCAAATACATGCTCTGGGTTATGAGAGACGAGGTGGGATAAGAAACAAGTTCCACATGCACGCGTTATCTCAACAGAATCTCATGTGGACTGATGATGCAATACACGTAAATGTATAGGCGAAGCAGACACGATAAGGCCGGGGGTTTATTATGTAAGATATATACTAGACACCTGATAAACACAATTCTGCTCACATTTTGTCCCTCATGTGACAAGTCATCATTATCTCATCTGATAATTTGTGATATTATTTGACAAAGCCAATGTATTGAAGGGGCAAGCATTTGATTTTCGTTCACGGAGTGAGTTAGAGCCCAATGAATTGCTCTAATATAAACAGGAGCTAAATTTCTATTTTTTTTAAATATATGCAATTACGAACTGTATTTTTTGGCTACTTTAATTTAAACAGCTGAGCAAAAGAAAATATACACCAATATACACCCATGTTTGATGGTAGATAAAAATGTTATTGTTCAATTAAACCACCGGACAAAGACATTTGTACATAGTTTTTTTTATGGTGGCCAAATATGCAACCAACAAGAAATGGTTATTCGATGGGGATGTATTTGATACAGGAAGGAATCATGGTTGTTTTGGACCTAAATTTTGTTGTGTTTCGGCAACTGTTTTCAGGCGGGTAACGTTTTTATATATTTATAAGTGTCTACTTTCTTAGCCCGTCAGTTTAGTCTATATACAAGCCTGAAAATAGTACTTTTGCTTCAGACGTTTAGACGTATATATTGAAGTAGTGAAACAAATCGAGTTTTATTTGGCTCGAACCGCACATTCTCAAAGTTGTACACTAATACACTAATATTTGAAGTGACAAATTCAGAATCTTGAAGCTCGACAGTTATAACAGTTACCGCCCCACCAGTCATCATTTTTTACTACTTCACTGTTAGTAGGGGGTATAGTTATTATGCCGCTTTTTGCAATATTCCAGCAATATCATGGCGGGGGACACAAGAACTGGGCTTCACACATTGTACCCATGAGGGTAATCAAACGAGCGTACGCTGTAACCACTAGGCTACTACACCCCCCCACCCCCCCACCCCCACCCCCCCCACCCCACCCCACCCCATCCCATCCCACACCCCACCCCCCACCCCCCCCCCACCCCCACCCCCACCCCCACCACACACACATGACATAATCATTCTGAAACAAAAAGTATCGATGTCAACAGCATTTAAGTAATATCAATGCCAGGAGCAACAATAACGTCAACAACACTACTAACAACGGCAAGATTAACAACAACGTCAACGACAGTACCAGCAAAAACGACAGGAGAAACAACAACGTCAACAACATCACTGGCAACAACGACAGGAACAACAACGTCAACAACTCCTGAAAACAACAACAGGACCAAGAACAACGTCAGCAACATTACCAATAACAAAATCAGGAGTACCAACATCGTCAACAACAATATAACTAACAACGACAGGAGGAACAACGTCACAAACACCAATGGCAACAACGAACGTTCAACTAGAACAATGAAAACATAAAAACGTCATTTGTCCAAAATACCAACTTGATTCAATAAGTGCACCGACATTCTATTCCCTGTGTCTATTTATTATATTCAGCAAACATTCGGCGTATCCCCTCCAGCAATAAGCCCCCTCCGGACTTTACCTTTTAAATGCCAAGCGTTATCTATGAATGTCAATTAACACCTCCTTACGTCGCCGGAATGATTGAGTGAGTATTGTTTTACGCCGCTTTTAACATGTCACTGCGGGGGATATCAGAAATAATGTTCAGGCGACGTTTCATTTCAACTCACTCACCCTTACTCTTATTCACCCATCTACAATAAACATGGCGGCTGTCGTCTAAAACTTACTGAACTAGTAGTAGAACTACCATCCAAGAGCGCGTATTATCACATTATCAATTTGTTCATATCTATAAATTCACCATCATTTTATGATATCAAGAATTCAATTATTGATATCACAAATTCGATGATTTTAGATATCCAGAAATTAATTATTGATATCACAATTTCGATTTAGTGATATCATAAAATATATTTTCCCCTATCACAAAATACACTTTTAGATATCACAAATATATTTTATGATATCTAAAATTCGAAATTGTGATATCAATAATTATTTCATAACATCAATAATTATTTATGATATCATTAATTCGAATTTGTGATATCAATAATTCATATTGTGATATGATAAATGAATTATTGATATCATAAAATCAGGAATAAACAGTAAACGGCGATTCTTAGCCCTTGGACAGCAACAACAGTGTGTCCACAGTGACTGAAGTACCAGCAACTGGAACTGAGCCAGAGGCGGTGTCTGTGGTCACTGAGTCGACCTGCGCCATACACGAATTCGATGACTGTACTTGTGTATAGGGGGCACGGGTGCCCCAGTAGTCTAAGGCGCCGCGATTCGTTGAGCAGAGTTGCGTCCCTTGGGCACGCCAGAAACCTATGATTGTGGGTTCGAATCCCGGTTCGCCCCAATTATGTTTCTAGGTTTGTCAGCACCATACCCGTGCTCGTGGGTTTCACTGAAGTGGTAAACGTCTGAGACCTGCATCACTTCGGGCTTTCCTCCCACATCAAGCTGACACGCCGTGATATAACTGGAATACTGTTAAAAGCGGCGTTAAACCCAACTCACTCACTCACTCACTTGTGTATAAGTTTAACATATTTACCTTTGATCGTAGTGACGAGTCGCCTGTTTGCAAGTCGAATTAGGGGTTGAGTACAATTAACTCGAGCGTCGCCTACATACCACACAGCCTTGCATCCTCCACAGTCGCTGTCTCTGGAAGTAAGGGATGCTCAGTGTAGCACCCATCATATTACCACAGGAACACGATTTTCAGTATCATCTCGTGTAAACAAACAAATCTGACGTCGACACCCCATGTTTATTACACATCTGCGCATTTCTTGGCGAGAGGGGCGAAATTGGATCTTGTGGTTCGGTGATTTGGGTGATTGGGTATCGTCACATGCCGGCAGTGAAAGGTAGACATGATATCAATCTCTGGTTGTCTGGTTCAAATTCGATTATTTACAGACCGCCGTCATATAAATGGAATATTGCTGACTACGCACCATGTGTCAAACAACAAACAAATAAACAGGTCGTCATGGTGAACGATTGTTAATCATATTGCTATCGACCGCCTCAGTCACCAAGTGGTAGAGCGTCCGCCCGAAGAGCGGAGGGTCCGTCGTTCGATCCCCGGCCGCGTCATACCAAAAGACGTTAAAAGATGGTACTTGTTGTTACCCTGTCTGGCGCTCGGCATTAAGGGGCTAAAACAAGGACTGGTCGGCTCGGAGTCAGTATACTGTGTCTGAGTGGGGTATTCATGTTAAACTGCGGCATGGTATCTCAGTGGGCTAGCACTATAAATCGGCATCAGTCCGGACTAGTACAAACACACACACACACACACACACACACACACACACACACACACACTTTTTTGTATATGTTTATGTTAATATTGTACCAAGTTCGGTGTAAGTCCTGGCGGTGCCATCTTCCCGAGGCAAGAGAGTTGACTGACTATAAAATCCAGTTTCCGCTGGACTTTTGAAGTCAGTTGACTCTCTTGCCTCGGGAAGATGGGGCGGTATATGTGTTATGCAAGTGTTGATTTGCACATCTATTTTCAATATATATTAATACATCACATCCATTTTGTCTTTAGACGTGTTAAAGGGTGTTAACATTCTTAACATGTTTATTTTCTCCCACATTAAGCTGACACGCCGCGATATAACTGGAATACTGTTAAAAGCGGCGTTAAACCCAACTCACTCACTTAACATGTTTAAAGGTGTTTAAATTCTAAACATGTTTGGATTATGGGTATGTTTTGTTTAGGTGGTGTTTAGGCTATTTAGGCTATCTCATTTAATGTTTGGTCTCTGCTGTGTGTTTTCGTGTGTAATGAATGTATGGTCAATACTACTTTGTGTATGTATAGGTAATGCATGCATGGTTTATGTTGTGCCTGTGTGTATGTAGTGAATCTATGGTCTATGTTATGTGTATAGATGTTTGTGTTGTAGTTGGTTTGTTGTTTTATGCCGAAATCAGTAATAATCCAGCTATATGACGGCGGTCTGTAAATAATCGAGTATGGACCAGACAATCCAGTGATTGATATCATGAGCATCGATCCACGCAATTGGGATACGATGACATGCATCAACCAAGTCAGCGAGCCTGACCACCCGATCCCGTTAGTCGCCACTTACGACAAGCATAGTCGCATTTTACGGCAAGCATGGGTTGCTGAAGACTAGGGCTGGGACAGGTAATTCGTGTACCCGTGTCGGGTGGGTACTAAGTAGGACACGGGTACCCTCAGGATTACCCGGACCTGTGGTTAGTCAAGTGATATATTGTTTAATGACAAAAATTATCTAGAACTCTATGCTTATGCTACAAGTCACTAATGTTCGCATTTCTTTCTGTGAAAGGGGGGGGGGGGGCAGGGTCACGGGTGGCCCAGTCGTCTAGGGCGCCGCGATTCGCTGTGCAGAGGTGCGTCCCTTGGGCACGCCAGAAACCTATGATTGTGGGTTCGAATCCTGGTTCGCCCCGATTATGTTTCTAGGTTTGTCAGCACCATACCCTTGCTCGTGGGTTTCACCGAACTGGTAAACGTCTGAGACCTGCATCACTTCGGGCTTTCCTCCCACATGAAGCTGACACGCCGTGATATAACTGGAACACTGTTAAAAGCGGCGTTAAACCCAACTCACTCACTCACTCTGACTGTGCACCCATCCCTTCTGATTTTCCATATGGTTGAATAAAGAAATAACTTAATTCAACTTCAGTGTGAGAATGACCAGATTGTTTAATACATGTATCGAAATACGTTTTGTAAGGGCTATGCTAATAATGTTCCCAAACGGACATTTTGAGACATCTCCTGAGACCTACAGTTGGTACCAGGGTAGGTTCGGGTATTAGGTTGGTGGGTACCAGGGTAGTAAATTTGGACTCGTCTTAGCCCTACTGAAGACCTATGTTATCCCGGATGTTCACGGATCTGTTTGTTTTGTAAGTTGTTTGGATGTGTAGACAACTGGCAGTGTATATATGCCATTGTTTTTATTATTGATGCTTTTATATGCTTTTTAAAGGACGTGTCTCATAGGTTGATGTTTCTTATTTAATCAATGAGTGCCAACTTCTGTAAAATAATTGTAAAAAAAAACATGTGACACGAAAAAAAACTTTCTCTCTCTGGGGCCCACTACCCATACATCAAGTGAACAAAAACCCATGGCAGCACTATGTCTATACCTACATGCACCTGGCAGCGGGGTAACACGGGCAGACCTCCAAGCTACACGGACTGATCACACACAAGACGACCTCCCCATCAGGACAAGCAGGGAACAGGGGTATACCTGCAACAGAAAATGTCCAGATAAGCTGTCTTCTGTTATTGCCTACATTGCTTTCAAATCTAAAGAAACGCCACGCAATGATTAATTATTTCTCGATAATCCGCCGATTATCGGGCATAAAAGGCAAAATAACGGTGAAGATATACGAATAGACCATTCAAATTCAGTGACGACACCAGGCGTCCGCGAGAAACAGGATCTAATGACCATCATCCCTTTGAATGTTGTATTGGATTTCATACTGTTATAGTTACAATACGTTCTGTAAATAATAGAACCAGACAATCGGACCAGACAATCCAGTGAATAGTGTGTGTGAGAGAGAGTATGGTTTTACGCCGCTTTTAGCAATATTCCAGCAATATCACGGCGTGGGACACCAGAAATGGCTTCACACATTGTACCCATGTCGGGAATCGAACCCGGGTCTTCGGCGTGACGGGCGAACGCTTTAACAACTAGGCTACCCGACCGCCCCTCAAGTGAATAGCATCATGATTATCGATCATGGGGATACCATGACATGCATCAACCAAGTCAGCAAGTCTGACCCCCCGATCCAGTTAGTCGCCTCTTACGACAAGCATAGTCGCCTTTTACGACAAGCATGGGTTGCTGCAGACCAACTCCACCCCGCAACTTCGGGGATCGGCAACAACATATGTAATCCAAGGACAATCAATTTTCTGTTCATGAAGCATATGGATTTTGTTCAGGATACTCTGGCACATAACTATCTCAGCTATGACGATCGTAACTCCCATACTTTAACAGTGATATAGATTCGTCGTAACGCTAAGGTCGCTTTGTGTAATAGAAGTTGGTCTAGGGCTGCTAGTTTCGGAACTTTTCTGTCTCGGGATTTATGGAGTCAAATTCCCAGTTTACCAGACGTTGTATTAGTTATAGGCGGGTTTGTATTTATGACATCGAAGCGGGTGCGCCAATGAAACTTTCTACATTATATAAGATTTTTTTAATGAAATTCGTTATTTAAAAAATATCGTTATATGTATGTATGTATGTATGTATGTATGTATGTATGTATGTATGTATGTATGTATGTATGTATATGGGAAAAGAAGTGAAATTGGCTAGACAATCTGACAAAACAGCAAGCATGAACAATAGTTCGTGTTTTTATTAACCTGTTTGTCATGAACCATATGAATAGTGTATGTACACATATATGTGTTTTCTTGTCAACAGCTAAGTTTAGAGTATACATGGAGGGTTCACGTACCTGCAGCAACAGAAACTACAATCACTATGACGAGAACGCTGACTCTCATCATCGGCTTCATTTAAGCTGTTCACAATGATATATATTCACCTGCTGTACACGCATCGGATGATGTCGAGACATTTTTGCAAGTTGCATTATAAATAACGTGTCAATATGCCTCGAGCGTTCACCTTTAAATCAGACGTGGATCACGTGACAACAGATTTTTTAAATAATATGGCAATCTGTTGTTTTCTTTTCCATCCAGATACTTTTATTCAACTGTGATTGGCAGTGATGGCTACCAAAGTATACATATTATCCGAGACATAAACTACTGACAAATTTGGGATAATACACACAACTTCTGATGGGTATCTTAGACATCTTATCTTTGAAAATAAATAAATTTGCTTTTTGTCCATCACAAATTTACATTTCAAACATGGTATGGTAGCGTGGTGGTCCTGCACCTTAACTGTGGAATATATTTATTTTATGGGAAAAAAATCAATCTAGAAACTTATACAAAAGCAAGTCTAGCCAGCTCTAGCTAGCTCTATTCCATGAAATCCATCTTCCCGAGGCAAGAGAGTTAACTACTTTAAAAGCCCAGTTTCCACTAGACTTTTATAGTCAGTTAACTCTCTTGCCTTGGGAAGATGATGAAATCAGCATAGGGAAAATTATTTTTTTTATTTTTAGAGTCGAGAAGGGTATTGTGTAATATAAGATTTCATAGACTTAATGCTTTACATAGAATTACCCATCTTCCGAGGCAAATGAGTTAACTGACTATAAAAGTCCAGTTTCCACTTTTAAAGTCAGTTAACTCTCTTGCCTCGGGAAAATGAAACTTACAACGCTACAGTTTACTTTTTACAAACTGTTGCAGGAATGAGAGATGGTTAAATGGACATAATCAAATTTAACCAACACTTCTTTCAATTATCAATCATATAAAAAAAAAAAACGGTACACTTTGTTTTGTTAACCGAGTCTCGTGTGTTTGTTTGTTGTTTAACGTCGCATGCACTCATCAATATTTCACTTATACGACGACGATCTGTAAACACTCGTCTAGGCAAGACAATCCAGTGATTGACATCATGAGCATCGATCCACGCAATTGGGAAACGATGACATGCATCAACCAAGTCAGCGAGTCTGACCACCCGATCCAGTTAGTCCCCGGCTTTTGAATCTGAAATGTTGGGTCTTATACATATGCCAAGATTGATGTCATGTTTCGAAAACATGTCTAGGCCGAAATTACAACAGCAATCACGTGACCGGAAATTTCATTTATTGAAACGGAAGTTTAAACATTATTTAGTCATAAAGTTGATAACATATACTACAGGTTGCAGCTATCCTGAGTGAGTGAGTCTGGTTTAACGCCGCTTTGAACAGTATTTCAGTATATCCCGGCGTGTCAGTTTGATGTGGGAGGAATTCACGAAGTGATGCAGATCGTTGACGTTTGCTTCGAGTATGGCGCTGACAAACTTATAAGTTCGAAACCACGCCTTAAAAGGCCACAACCCTACACAACTCTACACAGCGAATAGTGGCACCTCAGACAACTGCGCTGTCCCTCGAACCAATCTGACAGACAAAGACACGTAAATTCTTCTGGGAAAGAGTACGATTCACCAGAATGACACTCACAAAGTCATACACGCAAATGTAAAGTCACTACATTGGGGGTTAGAGGGTACATTTTCATGATTCTTGCAATGGCCGCTTGCACACTGGTGGCAGCAGTGATACCGGGAGGGTAACGAAACTGTCACGTGCAAACAAGGAGCTCCATACAAGTGTTTGTCGGGGTCTGCGGGTTTCTGCTCAGAATACAGGACGCCATTGTTGCTGTTCCTCCATGGTCGTCTGGTTCTGTGACGTCAACAGAAGTCACCGCAATGGTCACTAGTGTCCTGTCTGCCATATTATTTCACACTGATTACAAATGTTTACTATTACATGAAACCTTCATAAAACACGACTGAATTGAGACGGGACAGTGGTGTCTTTCACATTTAGAATTCTGATGTCTGTCCATCCATGTGTTTCATCTGAAACAGATATTTAGAAACATATTAGTGCACAGAATTATATGCCAAGGGCTGCTTCAGATTTTAAATCATTATGGGAATAAACACCCGAGTTCATAAAGGAAAGACCCCTACCATGTTTCATGGGACTAGCATCAGAAATTAGTGTGAGTGTTAGCGTCACCTTTAGAGTCTTTCCGGGTCAAGGGAGTTAACTGGAAACTGTCACGGAGTGTGGTCCCTCTTTAAGGTTAGGTTACCTGTAACTGACTACTTGCGGTAGCAGTTGATTTGCTCTCCTTCGAAGAAGTATCGGGCGAAGCATCCCCCACAGTAGTCGTCTCTGAAATACAAGAACAGACGAAACTGCTGGCGTTATGTTTGTGAGTGAGTTGCTAACACCGCTTCCAACAGTATTTATATGCGTGTGATAACGTCGTGTCAGCTAAATGTCGGACCCGTGGGCCGGACACCTCGTCACACTACACGGGGATTTTGACCAGCCAGGATATATCCACCATATATAACACTTACACGACCCGTTAAGTTCCGTGGTAGAACAGGTCTTCAGCAACCCATGCTTGCTGTAAAAGGCACCTATGCTCGTCGTAAGAGGAGTGAGTGAGTTGGGTTTAATGCAGCTTTTAACAGTATTCCAGTTATATCACGGCGTGTCAGCTTAATGTGAGAGGAAAACCCGAAGTGATGCAGGTCTCAGACGTTTACCACTTCGGTGAAACCCACGAGCTAGGGGTATGGTGCTGACAAACCTAGAAACACAATCAGGGCGAACCGGGATTCGAACCCACAACCATAGGTTCGTAAGAGGATCGGGTGGTCAGGCTTGCTGACTTGGTTGATACATGTCATCGTATCCCAATTGCCTGGATCGATGTTCATAATGTCAGTCACTGGATTGTCTGGTCCAAAGTCGCCTATTTACAGACCGCCGTCATATAGGAATATTGCTGCGTGCGGCGTTAAACAACAAACAAACAAACAAACAAACAAACAAACTTACACACATCTGGCTGTGGGGTGGGAAGGACAGGTCGTCACACTACACGGAGGAGTGAAACAGGGGGTATATGGTTTATCTGGAGGACATCCTGGAGCTGAAACAAAATGAAAACTAGTGGATTAAGAAATTAAATAAAATATAATGAAATTATCTTTAAACAATATTTAAACCGTGTATTCAATTAAGTGCTTGTATATCTTTGAATTAGACCGCCGTAGGACAGTTCAGGTGACTCGCGTTTGCCAGGATTTTTTTTGTCTTAATAATACTTTTGAGTCATGGAAATAAATATACAAGTTTAATTGGACATGTAGATAGATAATGTTTCAGTTCTTGTATATATTGTGTAGAGGTCATATTGTGCTTAAATAATGTAGTTGGTTATTATCAAAATATCGACATGCTACTAAATGTTGGTTTCTCATACACCGCTCAATTCTGAAAATATCATGACAAGGGTGCCGTTGTACAAAACAACCTTAGCGCTAAGACTGCCGTAAGTCTATGTCAAGGTATGGGAGTTACGATCATCTTAGCACTAAGCTCGCTTTGTACAGCAGCACCCAGGGACCCTATTTTATCGTGACTTTGTTGTATCGTTTCATCCGAAATACAAGTTATTTTATAGGTACTGTTGCATAAGACTTGATTAATTATATCATTCTGTAATAGCAAGCCTGTGATAGTTCGAAATAATATATAATACCATATCTACTTTATGGTGAGAGGGGTGGTGGTGTACCCTAGTTGTATAAGCGTTCGCTCTTCACGCCGAAGGCCCGGGCTGAATTCCCCACATGGGTACACTCATTCGTGACCAACTCGTGTTATTCCGGGACAAGCCGAATAGCGTTTCTTGCAGGTTACGGAAAGGGGCGAGTGGTGACGAATGGGGTACACTGTGTGAAGCCCATTTCTGGTATCCCCCGCCGTGATTACAGGAATATGTGACGTCCGACGTTATATTGTTAAAAGCGGCGTTACATCACACTAACTCACTGTATGGCGAGTGAGTTATGTTTTATGATAAATGATAATAAACGTAAACTGATACCTTAACATAGTCATTGACTGATATGATGGCAACATGTTTTGTTGATCTGACTGAATATCGTTTCAACTGTCCCAACCAATTAAAATACAGAAACTTGATCTATGTGTATGTACTCATTTGCCTGAACAGACGTTTAGTTGTCATGACCAATTAATAGATAGGAATGAGAGCTATACGAATTGAATTATCTGACTGAATGACGTACGAGTTATATTTATCTGTATTTTTCTATTTCTTCGCACGAGAAAATAATACAAAAAATACAAAAAAGACTTACCCGAAAACGCACAACGTGCCACTGACAAGCACACCAACACGACAACAACGGTCTTCATGATGCTTAGATCAGATCGTCGGGGATGTCTTGTTAGGTCAACGTCGTAGAGTGTTGTTGAAGTCGTTGTCAACTCATGTAACCTTTCACTATTTCCATACGCGCACATCACGTGGTCATATAAAAGCGTGACCTCGTTTTCAAACCCTTACATATTATTATACCACATCAGGACACCATAGATATCCTTTAGACTGTACACCCGATTTATATCTGACGCACGTGTCATAGCTGGTATTATACTCGGTTAAGAGTCCGACCGAGATTCTACTTCACATGCATACACAAGCAGTGCTTTATATTGGATTTGTACCCGTCAATACATTCAATGGGATTAATAGTTACTCGTTGATCAGTGACGCACGACCAGTGGTTATTGGCCCTATACATAATGCCTAGACAGTAAGTGCGCTTTTTGCACTGACGCGTCGTTTAGCAGTCCATTCCGCACTTGAGTTTATTATTACATTTCAAAAATGTGTTTTCTGGTATTATTTTTGTAGATGTTTATCTGCAATGCACGATGTAGTAAAACAAAGTATAGGACACGGACCTTTATCTGTCGACCCGTGGCTGCTCTGGGTTAAGATACGGGATAGAATGGGTCTTCAGCAACCCATGCGTGCCGTAAAAGGCGACTATGCTTGTCGTAAGAGGCGACTAACGGGATCGGGTGGTCAGGCTCGCTGATTTGGTTGATGCATGTCATCGATCCAAATTGCAAGATCGATGCTCATGTTGTCAATCACTGGATTGTCTGGTCCAGACTCGATTACTTACAGACCGCCGTCATATATCTGGAATATTGGTGAGCGCGGCGTAAAATAACAAACCAACCGTGTTAAAATACTAGTAGCGTGGTGAGTTGGGTGCCTTTTTGATTGCGTGTCATCGTGCCCCGATTGCGTGTATCGTTGTTCATAATATCATTCTCGGGATGATTTACAAGCCGCCGTCATACAGCTGGAATATTGCTGACTGAGGTGTTAAACAACAAACAAATCTGATTCTTAGATATGTGATTCTCGTGTAAGAATTCATGTTTTACCCTCGCTCGGGAAATACAAGGATTCTGATTCCCCTTTTGTAAAATCAGTATGACACATATGCTCGCATAATAATCTCTAAAACTTACACACAAAACGTATTGTCACCTTTTTTACTTATCACTAAAAAGTATTAAATTCATGACAGTATATATAACACTGGTGTTACGTGCGTGAGTGAATAGTGTTGCAGAACGTAAAAGACTGTTTTCCAACAAAAGGTGAAATGGTTACGTCCTATATTGACCGCCATTGAAGAGTATTTTTTGTTTTTATTTTGACATACGTAACTAAATTCTGAAAGACAAAAACAACTTTCAAAATGATTCTCCATTTGCTATTTTAGTCGAGGGGTCATTAAACCATGTAATTTTAAGACAAGTTAGCCGCCAAAGTCATGTCTATAAATGGAGCATGGTTTTCTGGAGTCAATGACAGTAACGTGTGAGGCAGGGGACCATATGTGGCATTAGAATAAAATACATCAGATAAATAGTGGAGAATATCATTAACAAAGTAATCTAAAGTGTCACTGGACAAATATTGTGTTTTATAATCATAAACTGCAGGACAAAAAAGTCTACACTTGAAAAATTGGACTCGGCCAAACTGCTTGTAAAGTCGTGTATATTGCTCTACGGAAATTGTCTGTATTCCCTTGTGAACACTTTGCCAATGATTGACCGATGAATTCAACCAGGATACAAGAAGAAACATGCCCCGGGGAAGATTCATAAAAGTACTTAAGTTTGAAAAAGACTTAATTGTACAAATATTAATTTGTTCACCTTTTTTTACTGAAGTTTAAAGATTTTTCGAAAGTTATATTCATAAAGCGAATTAGGCTTAAGTTTTGGCAATGTCTGATTTATATCGCTTTTGGGGTGGTTGGGTAGCCTAGTCGTTAAAGCGTTCGCTCGTCGCGCCAAAGACCCGGGTTCGATTTCCCACATGGGTACAATGTATGAAGCCCATTTCTGGTGTTCCCCGCAGTGGTATTGTTGGAATATTGGCATAAAACCATACTCACTTTCTCACTCATGTCGCTTTGAAAGCGTAGGGCCCCTCCATGAGTGAGTGAGTGAGTATGATTTTACGCCGCTTTTAGCAATATTCCAGCAATATCACGGTGGGGGACACCAGAAATGGGCTTCACACATTCGGGAATCGAACCCGGGTCTAAAGCTTTAATCACTAGGCTATCCGACTACCCCCCCCCCCCCCCCCCCCCCCCCCCCCCCCCCACCACACACACCTTTCCCTCCATGGTGTAGTAGTTAGAAGGTCTGGCAAGAAAGCGGAAGGTATGTTTGGGTGTGTGTGTGCGTGCGTGCGTGCGTGCGTTTTTGTGTCTTGTCTTGAACGCGCGTTAACCCTATTTCACCCCACCTTGCTAGGGTAGTGCAGTTATACTGCAATGAAAGCATGTGGTCTGTGAAAAGTAAAGAAAAGAAACTCTTGTTTTGTTATAAATTAGCACCCGACAGGTTGTTGTACTAGATACACATCTTGACATGAATGACAATCTCCTTAACGCCACATCACCAATATATTTTCAAAATATAACCACAAATATAACGAGCCCGTCTATGAGTCTTTCCATCATGTTTTAGGCGTCCCTCCCGTTTCTCTCCGAACAATAACCAAACCACACCTTCTTGTACGATGTGACAATGGGGTGCGCAACTTGTTTGGCTCCGCTGGAAGGGAAGTAACTCTAAATTCGGCTTGAAGAAGACGTTAGAGGGCGTGGACCGGTTGTGTTTACACTCACCAGCTGTCGGGATATATGTACACCTCGATACACTCCACACTAGCATATATATAACCCATTATAATTATGTATCGATCTCATTCGCAGCCTTTGATTATAACTAGGACGTATTCATGTCTAAATGAACCTGTAAATTAGTCGTGTTTTTTTAAATTTTAGTGTGTGGTCGAGTACACTGTACATTTCACGGAGTTGTAAATTTGTATCGACATCAGTCATCAGGATAAAGACCGTTCCTGAATCACAGCTGTGTAACGTAGTCGCTTCAGGGTAATCTGATACTAAGGTGGGTGTATTACCCGTCCAGGGCCGACTATATCGTCGAATCGTAACCTGTCATAGAATGGTTTGTTATTTTAATCAGTAAATTTGTCAAGTGAAGGAATCGTAAATATTGACTGTGTTTGAGCTGCATTGACGAGTTCCTATACCTATATACATAGTATATACTGTATAAATGGTGTGTAGATATTGTACACAATATTGTACAATATGTACATATTGTACACGTGCGAAACCGCTGACAGTTCCGTATTTCCGATTTCAGTGGTTCAACACTATATGTAGATCTGCAATACTGAATATAATCATAGTCCATATTTCTTCCTTTGACAGCTGTGTATGGATTGAACCAGTAATATGCAGACACTTCTGTGAAATCGTCCAGGTGGAAATTACAATGGAGGTAGGCTACGGATCACTTGAAGAACCAGTGCCGACTTCTCCACAACAACCACAGAAAGGTAGAGACTGTAAACAAACAAGAGGCCTTCATTGTCTGGTGATTCTACATATATTATGTATAAACTGTAGAAATGTGTTTTGTCGTTTGATATTACCTACTATATACCATCATCATATTGTATACCATGCTCCTAAGATTTAATAGTGTATACAGGGTTTGATGCGACGCCCCATATGTGTCTAGTACGCACAGTTGTAGAGAATGTACGCAGAAGACGAATATACTGCACCTGGGGATGCACAATATTCTGCATTGTACCTACAGCGCATCAGGATCATAATGTCAAATATTTCACCCATCAATCATGACCACTGTCCACATGATCATTGATTCATTCCAGGCTCTGAAGTAATTATCTAAATGACATACACTACACCATTTCATTACTTTACAGGACTACCATATAATAAATAGCCTGCAAGGACTCTAAAAAATTATTATTATTATTGTTATCACCATAACCCCCAATTTTGTAAGTGAAGGTAAAACCCTGAGTAAAAACATTGTAGGGGATATGTATAAATATCCATAGTTGGTTGATGTCCATATTGTTGATGAAAATAGCAGGACTGTTTTGTTCTCTATGTGTGTAGGTAGTTCAGTGCGTTCAGTTTTCACAGTGGTACCATATTGTAGAGGAGTCAGGCCAGTGCTGGTATAATTTCATGCTGAAATAGATCCATATTCAAATGTGCCATGTGGTCCTTTTCCGTTCTGCCCAACTTTAAAAAAAACCACCAAAACAATATCAATGTTTCCTGTAAGCTGTTGTTTCTTGGTTTTGAATTGTCCCCACACTAAACAAAATTACACATATGTCACTGATCGAGGCGGAAGACCAATTTATTCATGCAATGTGCAGGTATGGTAACACATACTGGAACATTCATTATACATGAGTCGAGGGTATCTGAAACGTACAAAATAAATCGCATGACACTAATCATAGCATTCTATTAATACACTAGGGGGCATGGTCGTCTAAGGCAAGAGCTAACATGCCTTGTATTGAATTCTTAAAGTATTTTGAAAACTGAGAAGACTTCCGGTGTACAGCAAGGGGCACAGGTGGCCCAGTTATCTAGGGTGAAGAAATTCACCGTGCAGAGTTGCGTCCCTTGGGCACGCCAGAAACCTATGATTGTGGGTTCGAATCCCAGTTCACACCAATTATATTTCTTGGTTTGTCAGAACCATACTCGTGCTCGTGGGTTTCACCGAAGTTGTAAACGTCTGAGACCTGCATCACTTTGGGCTTTCCTCCCACATGAAGCTGACACGCCGTGATATGACTGGAATACTGATAAAAGCAGCATTAAACCAAACTCACTCACTCACTTATATTGTAATACCGCATATTAAATATATAGACCACATTTGTTAGCCCAGAACTCCAGATATCTATCTGTCAAAGCCATATGTTACCTGTTTGTCAAGGGAACTCATCTGGTCAAGGAAACCAACTCATGTAATACACTACGCTACAGCAGGAAATGCCAAATAAATATGCGGTGTCTGTAAATCTTCCAAGTATTGTTTCACGAGTTGGTGTGGTGTTTTGAATGTGAACATCCAATGTTATGTAATTGATCACAGCCACTTCTGTGGTGCTGTACAAGGCAAGGTCATGGCAAGCGGGATTTGCCAGTTATGAGTGTAGCCTGGATTTCAAAACATCGCTGACATATTGTTTATGTTGTGGGGATCTGTCTTCACCCCGTGCCCCCCACCTCTAAAAAAAGAATTATGGACCCCACCAAACCGAAGCTTAGAATAAGAGACCCCTCTAAGTTCATTGTTTTGTCTAGGAGCCAAATGGCTCTTTACATGAATATGATGTAGTCCCTCTGAAAAGTAGATACCTCTAATTATCCCCTGCCCAACAAAGTTGGCGGGGGATATAGAAACGGGCTCCATCCGTCCGTCCATCACGTTTTGCTTCCAGAGCATAACTCAGAAACCGTTAAAAAAAATTCATGAAACTTTCCAGGTTTGTCAGGTACATGCTGAACTGGTGCCTTTTGCTATTTAGAAATTTTTATTTTTTTTATTTTTTTATGTTACCATGGCAACACGATGGACTTAGGTTCTGTGAGGGTAGGGTTCGTTTCCAGAACATAACTCATAAACCGTTCAATATTTTTTCATGAAACTTTGCAGGTTTGTCAGGTACATGTTGAACGTGTGCCATTTGCTATTTAGAAATTGTAGAAATTTTTATTTTTTACGTTTCCATGGCAACAAGATGGACTTAGGTTCTAAACTGTTCTTTTTTTTCAATTTCTATGACAAGTTCCACCTCGGTTAAAAAAGGTTAGGGTTTGTTTAGATTTAATTATGTCATAAATTCTGCAACAGGGGCGGGGAATATAGCCATGTTAGTGGCAAACTCTTGTTTTAATTTGGAAGCGAGCGCTTAGAGGCCAGCATGTTTTCTGTAAGTGGTGGCACATTAACAAATCACTACCTTGCCGAATGCAGACTTTTTTATGGATCGATATGTAGGCTATCCATGTATACATAGCTCGGTTTTTGTGTAGAAGGGCTTGACATTTAGATGAGGTATCAGGCGGCAGGTGTAGCAGATCGCCGCAGATTTACCCTACAGGTAAACCCATAGAGTATGTCTAACCCATTGAAGACATTATTTGTGCTGCTCCATCAGTTCATGATATAGTCCTATTCATGTAAGTTGTTCACTGTATCACATCCTGCAGGATATTGATCCTATATCTCTGGTGGCATTGTTAGAGCCTGGCCTTGAACCATGTGTGTGCCATTGTATGGAGTTGTAATAGCGCACTTGTCACTTGCATGGAGGACGTAGCAGTCATAGACCTGAACCTCATACCTGTAATGAAGACAAATAGGAACACATGGACCTGTTACTGATTAGCAGCTGTAATTGTATCTCTGTTTTTCTCCCTTTAAACAATTTTGATATATCCTTGTCGCTCCACAGAGCTACAGGTTGTTTCATGGTGATTCTCCATTTGGAACATTTGGAACTCACAACCCTGCCGAACATGAATCGTAATTCCTCAAAAACTGCATTGAGCTTCGCCTCCGAAAAACTTTCTCTTCAATATTTGTGTACTTTTATTCTCGATCTTTCTATGTACTTAAGGGTTGGAATCATCTGGAGGTATGGAGTATTGGCTTAAAAAGTCTTTACCGGTCCGGTTTGCTACTCGATAAGTAGATATATTGTACAGTAAACCACACTTAAAACGAACATGTATATTACGAAATGACAGATAGAAGGAACTGTTTGTTTGGTCCCGGGCCTTTTGCTGTATATTTTATCATATACAATTGATGGATATAACAAAAACGCTTAAGACGAAATAACAGATCCAGCAAACACTTTTGTGGTCCCGTGTGTACCCTGTCACTGATATTGTATAAGTGTATAACAAACTGTTAATCACTGAGCTGAGCTTACCCTGAAGTGCTGACACCGTGTCCTCAAATTACACCCTCCATTAACAATAGTAACACAGTGATTTGGCTATAACCTTTGAAGTGGATATATTCTGTGTATAAAATGCAATGACTAGAGTGAGGAAAATCAGTATTGATAAACTTACGATGGCACTCACACCTCGCAAGTGGAAAGCTTTAAACATTGATGTTAAGTTTCAAATCATCTCTGCTGTTGATGCTGGATAGAAATCAAAGAAAGAAATTGCAGATGAATTCGGTGTCCCTCAATCCACTTTGAGTGCGATCATCAAGCAGACAGAGTCCATCATTGACTTCATCTAAGATGTCTGACAGCATCTTCCCGAGGCAAGAGAGTTAACTGACTTAAAAGTCCAGTTTCCAACCTTGTTGAACTAGCCTGGAATTCCTGGGCTCGATCATAGCTCCACCAGTGGTTTTTAAGAGTTATGTCCCTTCTAAACCTCTCTTATGGACTAATCAGATTCCACCTCTCGTATCACTTGTATTTGATTCAAACAAAATCGTGGCGCCCAGTCAAGACAATCTGATCGATAATGAAGATTTATATTGTGATAAAACAGGTCTTACATCGCGAAGTGCATCAAATCACGTGAGCACCTTGATTAAAATCATGAAAAGATTTGGAAAATATCTGTTGACAAGGAGTTGGCGGTGCACATGCTTTACAAACCCTGCAATCGACCGAAATCAGTACGACAGTTTACAAACCGGATTTTGATTTCATTGCACGATTTTGATTGTACTATGCATAGACTCGTTGGCCCAGCCAAAATGTAACTCCATAATACCAGCCAAGTTCGGCAAGGGTGGAAACTGGACTTTTATTGTCAGTTAACTCTCTTGCCTCGGGAAGATGGTCTGATGGTTGAAATGCTTATGATGAACTACGGATATAATGAACTAAAATTTGTGGTCCCTTTGAGTTCGTTAAAGCTGTAGTTTATTGAACTCATATATGGCGGCAAGTGCCTCAGGAAGTGAATCTTGGTGCTTTTGTTGTAAGATGAAGATGTATGCACTTTGTTGAAGCTTTTAAAGTGTGATACAGATCTGGATCACTGATCAATGCTTCCATGTCGGGGGCCCAGGTGGCCCAGGAGTATACAGTGCCACTATGGTCTGTGTTGAGTCCGTAGTGATGTCATCATGATCAATCTCGTTAAAATCAGATCACAGTTCTCGCTGCCACTTAACAAAGATCTGAGAACATCCCATTACGGGTCACTTCAGAACGACCTTTCGTGAACTTTGACCGACCACTGAAATGACTAACAAGAAGTCAACGTCAGCCAATTAGAAAGCAGTTTTCTCGAGGTTTACCTCACTCGTTTCAACCTGGCGACTTCCATGTCAGACTACGCTTGATAGATATGTTGACACAGTTCTCAATTTTAATTTTGAAAACTGAACAAACGAACATTCCGGAATGATGATGATCAAGGGCATTAACCACTTCAGTTAAACCCATGTGGATGTGCTGACAAACCTACCATCATAGTCTGGGACTCGAACCCACATCCTTACATGGTATAAGGTATAACACCACATTTCCCTGAATTTCAGCCACGACAGTTCAACAATTACAGGCAACATTTGTCATAATAATAATAATGATAATAATAATAATAATAATAATAATAATAATATACTGTTTTCACTGACACTGTTTTCCATCCAGAATATGGTTGCTTAAAACACACTTAATTATTACCCCAGTCAATGGATCCACTCAAGAATCATTTACAACTCCCTGGGGAGTATACAAATGGTGTATGATAAATGACTGTGGTGAACAGGTGCTCTGAGTGAAGCATGGTAATCTTGCTGTATTGCTTAATGAAGGATGACAGTCCTACAAGCATGAATTGATTCCTTGATACCAATATGCATGTAATCAGCATTCTAGGTAGCAACTATCCAATTCTCATGGCTGTATGCCTAGTAGGGCTGTTACGATTCACTCGCGCATTCGGTGAATCAAACCGTATCTTTTCATGAATTGAATTCGTTATTTGTGGCCACTAGAATCAAATATTTATGAATGTGCAAGCATGTACCTTTACATTAAAATATCCATAAGAACATATCATATGCATAGATGTCTTCAAAAGACAACACTCTTATACTATATAATTTGACAGTATTGTGGTCGCTGGTCATTGTCACATTTGAGCAGATACTAGTACCTGGATAAGAGCAGTATATAAATGTATAATATATTGATTATTAACCATGTCAAATAATGTATGTTATTACTACACTGCATATAACAAAAATACATCAGCTGCAGACTTGTTATTGTATTCGAGAATTAATATTCATATTCGTTTCCCTATATTCGTGATACAAATCGTATTCGCCTCATAGTGTTTTCGTTGCAGCCCTAATGCCTAGAATGTAATCTTGTATTCAGACAGACAATTTTCTTGTTTTTCTGAACAGGCCACAGGCCCATAATACATTTTTTTAGTATATTATGCATTTTTAGCTCACCGGTTCCAAAGGACCAAGGTGAGCTTATGCCATACTGTTTCGTCAGTCATCCATACGTCAACAATTTTTCCAAATTTTTTCGAAAGACTTCTTCTTCTGAACCACTTTTTGGAAATTAAAGAAATTTGACAAGCAGCATCCCTAGGTGTTGGGGATTAAAAATTGTAAAAAAAGAGGGGCTGAGGGGCAGGGCCAAATAGGGGTAATTTGGCTATATTGTTTTAAGTGACTTCTTCTCTGGAACTAAGAGATAGATATCAACCATATTTAGAAATTATGTAATATATCCACATGCCACTGTCGTACTCATGTTATATGAAAGAAATTGTACTCTTGGCCACGAGGCCTTCAATACTGAATAAACTCTCTCTGACTCTCTCTCTCATATTTGGTTAGAAGTATTCTCAGGTGATTGGAATTCACAATTGTACAAATGGAGGGGCTGACATCCTCAAGGGGCTATGGGGCGGGGCCAAATAGGGGTAGTTTGGCTATATTGCTTTAAAAGACTTTTTCTCTGGAACAAATAGATGGACATCAACCATATCTGGTTGGAAGTATTCTCGGGTGGTGAGGGGGGCACAGGTGGCCCAGTTGTCTAAGGTGCCGCGATTCGCTGTACAGAGTTGCGTCCCTTAGGCACGCCAGAAACCTATGATTGTGGGTTCAAATCCCTGTTTGCCCCGATTATGTTTCTAGGTTTGTCAGCAACGTGATCGTGGGTTTCACTGAAGTGGTAAACGTCTGAGACCTGCATCACTTCGGGCTTTCCTCCCACATCAAGCTGACACGCAGTGATATAAATGGAATACTGTTAAAAGCGGCGTTAACCCCAACTCACTCAGAGGATTTACAATTGTACAAATGGAGGGCCTGTGGGGCGGGGCCAAAAAGAGTTTGACACAGTTAAGATCCCCACCGTATAACCATATGTACGATTGCTGAGTAATGAGAGAAATGCATGTACACTACCCGGACTGGCCCTTCTCTTCATCTGTTCAGCAATCCCAAAGGAGTTAGAACCTTGACTATAACATGCAAACCGATATTATCCCCACCCAATAATAAACAGATACATTGTAAACATTTGTTTGTTATGAAGAGAATAATACATTTATGCCAATTTATATTATTATGCCCTGGATCCAGCCTTGCCTCTGGAAACTTAGATCCTGGACTACACCATGGAAACGGTTCAGATCTTTTTGCTATATTTGTATCTAGAGAAATACACGTTCATGCTATCAGATTTGAGATCCACCCCTTTTAAATGCTGACAGAGTCAAAATTACGAAATATTTGCAGTATTATATACATGTACAATGCAAATGTATATTTGTGTCATGATTGTGTAAATATCCAGGTGAGCAATACAGGCCCTATGGGCCTCTTGTATTAAAACAACATACATTAGTATGGCATGATAAATCATGCATGCTGGCGTTGAATACATACATGTGTATATCAAATACATGTGAGAAATATGTTTGCATAAACAATCAGCTTCATAAAACATTTCTCAGGCATGACACATGACACATGATTATATGTTGCATTAACCTTTCAGCGAGTATAACAATTTCATTTCCTGACAAAGAGGTATCAGGTGTTTCCTAAATTGTAGGTTTTAGCAGAGTCTAAACCCATGTTATGAAGCACAAGATTATCACCTGTTTAAATTAGCTGTGTGAATTTAATTAGAGATGGATAATCAGTGTAATATGGCGAGAGATACTTTCTTCTTGTGGCATGTTGTTCACATATAAACATCACATGGTATTCGTATTCAATATATTTTATGTTTTTGGACAAACAGAAATCTTAAAGTCAATCATTATGGGGAGTGTAACTGTGTCTTCCAAGTTCCACATTTAAACAGAAATTATTACATCTAAACTTATATATATATATCTTAATGTATTGTGGAATGTCATTTTTTAAATGACGTAAACTTGCAGTACACTGTGTAATCATGGTAATGATCAATGTTCAAAATTAAGGATAAAATTCAAGGGGTCTTCATTATCAGGTGTTAAAGCCCTAATGATAAAGACAATTGATTTAGAAGTCATTAGATTCAAATATCATAGTAAAAGAAACAAGAGTTTTTTATCAAGCTATATATTTCACACTGATGATGATGATGATGATGATGATGATGATGATGATTGGTGTTTTGTCAAATGTCTTTGTGTGTCCATTCGTCTCCAAACCTGCTTAACATATCAATATCATTTTCATGTTAAATGTTCGACATGTCTTGAGCTACAATGAAATAATCTTTTCAGCTTGAAAAATAAAAAATGGCCACCACAGCAGCTCATTTTAGTAAATATTTAACTTTGCTCCCGTCTTCTGTTCAGAAAGCATTGCACATATTGTTTTGAAAGTTTCAGAGGATGTTCATAAGATCATTCTTTACAGTGAAGTAAGGTTTTTATTTTGAAAAATTCATTGTCTTTATTACAAAATAATTAGCTTGTCACATCCTTACACTTCAAATGTTTTATAACTGAATGAAAAGGTGAGCTCCTGTACCTGTGGTTCTCAGGTTTGTAAAGCGCCAACATGGGTGTGTTTGTTTCTGACAGCGTGAGGATGATGACTGAGAGTGATCAAGAAGACGAAACTCTGTTTGATCTTCTGGCTTCTGGGGAAGGTAGGCGGGTAGCAGATGACAGATCCTTCTCTCCCCTCTCTCTGTAACCCAGTCTGGTGTCCTGGTGTGGTGTCGTCAGGTGTCCTGGTGTTGTATAGTGAGGTGTCTTGTGCTGTATAGTGAGGTGTTGTCAATTGCTGTTGTATTCATGGCTTAAGTTATTACAGTGCTTACATTCAACATGTTCAAGAATATGTACCAAAGAAGCTTCATTTATGGGTAAAAAATGTTGTGAAATATTCACAATTTTTAAAAGTTTGCACATACAAAAACACCTGAGGATTCTTCAAACAAACAACACTACCTTAGTACATGTAGTATCTGCATCTTTGTGAGATGGTAAATGTGAAAGTGGGCACAATTTATGCATAACAGCTTCTTTGATATACAGTAATAGCAGCATTTTGGTATAGAACCTTATACTAGGGCTGGGTACCCACCCCCTAGTACCCACTCCCTAGTACCCACCCCTAGTACCCACCCCTAGTACCCACTCCCTAGTACCCACCCCCTAGTACCCACTCCCTAGTACCCACCCCCTAGTACCCACTTCCTAGTACCCACTCCCTAGTACCCACCCCCTAGTACCCACCCCCTAGTACCCACCCCTAGTACCCACCCCCTAGTACCTAGTACCCACCCCCTAGTACCCACCCCCTAGTACCCACCCCTAGTACCCACCCCCTAGTACCCACCCCCTAGTACCCACCCCTAGTACCCACCCCCTAGTACCTAGTACCCACCCCCTAGTACCCACCCCCTAGTACCCACCCCCTAGTACCCACCCCCTAGTACCTAGTACCCACTCCCTAGTACCCACTCCCTAGTACCCACCCCCTAGTACCTAGTACCCACTCCCTAGTACCCACTCCCTAGTACCCACCCCCTAGTACCCACCCCCTAGTACCCACTCCCTAGTACCCACTCCCTAGTACCCACTCCCTAGTACCCACCCACCCCCTAGTACCCACTCCCTAGTACCCACTCCCTAGTACCCACCCCCTAGTACCCACTCCCTAGTACCCACTCCCTAGTACCCACCCCCTAGTACCCACCCCCTAGTACCCACCCCTAGTACCCACTCCCTAGTACCCACCCCCTAGTACCCACCCCCTAGTACCCACCCCCTAGTACCCACCCCCTGGTACCCACTCCCTAGTACCCACCCCCGTATTACCCAACCCTACCTAGGTACCTGCTGTAGGTCTCAAGAGGTAGGTACAAATTGTCCGATTGGGAAATGTTTGACCGTAGCTCTGGTAAAATGTGTTTAGATACATGTATGAAACAATCTGGTGTATACACAGAAGTTGACTGAAGTTTATATTTATTCAAACATATAAAAGTCAGAAGGAATGGGCGTAGTAGTCAGGAAGAACAGAGAGCATTAGTGACTTGTAGTTTAAACATAGAGTTTTCGATACTGTTTGTCATTAAACAATATATCACATGACTAACCACGGGTCCGGGTAGTCCTGTGGGTACCCGGGTCCTCCTCAGTACCCACCCAACCTGAGTACCCAAGTTACGCGTCCCAGGCCTACCTTATACCATTGTCAAGCAAGACTGTGACAACATCCGGGTTAGAATAGGTCTTTGACAACCCATGCTTGCTGTAAAAGGCAACTATGCTCGTCATAAGAGGCGACTAACGGGATCGGGTGGTTAGGCTCGCTGACTTGGTTGATGCATGTCATTGTATCCGAATTGCGTGGATAAATGCTCATGATGTCAATCACTGGATTATTGTGTCCAGACTCGATTATTTACAGACCGCCGTCCTATAGCTGGAATATTGCTGAGTCTGGTGTTAAACAACAAACAAACAAACATAATTATAGATGGTAGGGAAAGGATTAATAGTAACAACAACTGGCATGAGAGAGATTAACATGAGTGGGTTAAATTACAACAGAGGGATAATATTGTAACAATGTGATGGACAGAGAACACGTGATAAGTCAGTCAATGAAACTAGAAGCCAATGAAACAGGATTAAGTAGACATAGGTAGAATGACCGGATTGAGGAGATGAAGCTATTCCTAAGCATGGGTTGCTGAAGACCTATTCTATCCCTGATCCTGATGCTTGTTGTAAGAGGCGACTAACGTGATCGGGTGGTCAGGCTCGCTGACTTGGTTGATGCATGTCATCATATCCCAATTGCGTGGATCGATGCTCATGATGTCAATCACTGGATTGTCTAGTCCAGATTCGATTATTTACAGACCGCCGTCATATAGCTGAAATATTGCTGAGTGCGGCGTTAAACAACAAACAACTAATGAGTTTATAGTGGGCGAGTGGGCTGAAACAGCCATACCGATGACTACTGTTCACTTGTTTAGTCTTGCTTGACAACAGTATTAGGATCCGTACCAAAACATCGTCATTGCACTATATTAAAGAAGCTTTAATCCATAAATTGTGTCTACTTTGCCATCCATAAATTTTAAAGAAATGCCTATCGAAAAATACATGTGCAAAGGTGTTCAAATATGTGGAGAATTTCATGCATTTTCAATCCATAGACAAAATCTATGGTAGATCTGAGTATGTCATTTATGCAAAGCCGTTCTAAGGTGGGGAAATAAGTTCGGTTCTCATGTGCTGATTATAAAGCATGACAGCATGTTTCCTTTGCTCATTTTCAGATTTTTCAGATTCTTGTAAAACACTTTTTCAATCAGATAAAAACACTTTCTGTCAATTCTTGAGAATCTTGATAAATAAATTTGATTTCATCGCCACCAGCTGACACAGCGATTGTAATATTTTTCAAATTTATAGAAAAAAAGGTTAACATCAACTTTGCAAAGGTCACTGCTTGAGAATCTCTGTTGATCTTTGTAGTCTGATTTTTTAACACTTGATATTTCTGTTTTGTAAATATTACCTAGCTGTTGCTGTTTTGAAAATACTGCTTCTGCTCTCTCCGTAGCATCTCCTGATGCCACTTGGCGGAGTGCTTCTCTCCTACTCTTGCTTCACTTAATGGCTGCTATATATATATTTATATATCAAATAACAGCAGCGCCAGATAATTGAGAAAACAGCTGACAGTAATACCTCATTAACGAGGGTTTTGTTCACTCAGCGTTAAACATGATGTCATTTGGTCCTTTAATGATTTAAAATGATTGGACACTATAATTGTTGCTAACAGTATCAGTAGATTAAAATTAGTGTATGTATTTGTGTAAAAGTGAAATAAGATGGGAATCTAATTCATCCTGCCATAAGCTATGCGATGTTCCTTGTTGACAGCCCTATGGGAATTCTGTGTCAAAGTTCCACCTACTTCTGATTAACACAGGGATATTTAACTTGGATGATTGCACGCAACATACATTCATTAGAAATGGTCTTCAGCAACCCATACTTGTTGTAAGAGGCGACCAACGGGATCAGGTGGTGTGGCTCGCTGACTTAGTTGATGCATGTCATCGTATACCAATTGCGTTGATCGATGTTCACGACATCAATCATTGGATTGTCTAGTCCAGACTTGATTATTTACAGATCTGTGTCATATAACTGGAATATTGCTGAGTGCAGCGTTCAACAACAAACAAACAAACAAACAACATATGTACCCTTTCTACCCAAAGCATGTTATGTGAAACAGTTGTGTTTGTGAGTTTGTGGTGTCATATTCATATCAAAGCTTACGATAGCTGCATGTCTTAACATCAACATCGGGTTGTTTTGTTGTCTATTGTATGTATGATGTTGTTGACTGGCTGTTTCCCACATTGCATGCTGACTGATGCATGTTTCCATGGCTCCTGTTATCTGTTGTTGTTTTTTGTTTATACAATCTGTTTGCAATCCAAGATGCACTTGTTGTTCGGCCCAGTGTAAACTCACTGTTCAAGTGTTCACAAACCTTAAGCTATGTGACTTTAAAGATCATCTTTTTATTTTTGTAAGAAAAATACATAATTAATTTTTTCTACTGTTGATATTTTTTCAAATAGCTTCCATAATTTTGTAATGCATGGTCTCAGTTGAAACATTAATATTTAATAATTTTATGATCTTGTAAAATTTAATGTTACGGTCAGTGTTCTTGCTTTCTTTATACAGAATATATGTATTATGTGTTAATATAATAATGATAATGTGTATGATGCATTTTTTTATTTATACATACTCTATTTATCAATGTTTATACTTTTTCCCCTTTTCGTGAAAATGAGAAATAATCTAGGCAGGATCATCAGAGAAAAGATTGTCTTTTAATTCAATAATGAAATCATTATTCGAAACAGACTGATGGCAATGAATGCATGGATTTGTTTGTTTATATCTTGGCTTTGTTTGCTGTTGTTGTTGTTGTTTGTTTTTGTTCATCCTTCTTGGTCCTGTCATCAAAATAGATAATAAGTAATTATGGCTTATGTTTCCTCTGTTGTGTCTGGAATTGTGTTATGAAAATAAGAACATCTAATTTTATGTTTTTTGCAGATCAGAAGCTCCTTAAAAATGGCAACAATGTTGAGAAGACCAGCGGAAAGGCTTGGGGTCGTGTCAAGGTCAGTTGAAAAATATGGTATAGAGATTAGTGCGCAAACATTGCGTTTAACCTTTATGATACTTTCTGATTTAACTTGTTTTAGTTTAACACTGAATATTTAGAACAATCTAGTGATTTTCTAAATGCTGCTGTAGTCATTCGATAACACCTGCTGTTCATTCATATCATTTTCAACACTATTTTGCCTTTTACGCCCAATGGAACTTGTTTTGGCAAATAATTGAAACTGATTATTCTGTCTTTGACATAATGAAAGTAGGGGATAATTAATGTAGTAAGACAATATCCATCTTCCCAAGGCAAGAGAGTTAACCATGTTAACTGACTATAAAATCCAGTTTCCACCCTTGCCGAACTAGGCTGGTATTATGGAGTTATATTTTTACTGGACTAACAAGTCTATGCATAGTCCTATCAAAATTGCATAACGAAACAACATCCGGTTTCTGAACTGCCTTGCAGATTTCCATCGATTGCTGGATTAACAAAACATGTGTACCTAGTTTGTACACTGGTCGTCAACAGATTTTTTCGAAATCTCTTCATGTTTTTAATCAAGGTGTTCACGTGATTTGATGCACTTAACGAAGTAAGACCCATTTTATTACAATATTTGGTGGGAAGATGGATACTGCGTATCTTGCAACCAGGATTATGTTGTTGTTTCAGAATGTTCTGACTCGGAGGGCTCGCTATCCACCCAGTATATTCTTTATTCTGGGCACAGAGTTTTGCGAGAGATTCTGCTATTATGGTTTGAGAAGTGAGTATATTCCAT